>NC_088203.1:93088607-94398547 GCF_037126465.1 Ornithodoros turicata
TGACGGTCAAAAGTTACGATCAAAGGCAGTCACTGCCAGAGTTGATGAGAAGTCCGAGCAGTACTCATAGCCTTTGAGCGAGGCCCGATTCCTGGAGAAAGCATACGAGGCTGCGAATTCTGAAGTATCTTTCCGTGAAAGCGCCTCAGGGATGTAGGACATCATCCACCGTACAATTCCTGCAATGGCCAAGGTATTTCTCCCGCACCGCAGCATATGCACAGCAGTGCAGTACGATATGTTCAATAGTTTCAATTTGCTGACAATGTATGCAGTTTGCGTTGTCTAGAGAGCCAATCTTGAATAATTGTGATTTAGTGAAAGCGCTTCTTGTTCGCAGCCCGAAGAGCAGGGTTTGCGCACTGCGGGAAATTCCTTTCAGTGGGAGATCAAGTCGGTGATTTTCCAGGATGTCCCGGATCCCAGGGTGCTGCATAAGAACTATCTCATTGATGGCCGTACATTGATCTCGTACAAAAGGTCGTTTATCGTCTCACAATGCTGTCACTTATGAGATGAAGAAGGAAGATCGTCTTCACGACCAATTCCTCGTGCCATATATATATATATAACTAAACATATGTTCAACGTGCAGCCAAAGAGCCTCTGCTATTTTCCCCTTATATAACTAAAATATGTACCTCAACCTCTGATCGTGGATGCCGAATTACACAAAGACCTCCGTAGAAGCCATCATCAAAAAGTATGATACGGGGGGGGGGGGGGGGGTGTCGAGGTAGCTTGCCGTTGTTGGCCGCACTCAAGTGGGCATCGTCACGACTATAGCCAAAAAAAAGGAAAAGAAGGTGGGAGAAAGGGGAGTTGAGGACTTCAAAGTGATGTAGAAGCAGGATGACCGGTGCTGATGGGACGGAAGCACACAGTAGGTGAGAGGTGCACTAGAGTGGTCTCTCCGCTAGGCCCGTTGCTTGGAGAAAGCGCACGAGGCCGCGAGTTTTTGAAAGTCGTTCCGCACAAGAACCTTCGGGGAAGAGGACGTCCGTCAGTATACCTGGCCTGGCGTGGGGAAGATGGGTTTCCCGCATGGCATGGTATGCACGGCATTCTGTCAGGATATGCGCAATTGTCTCCGGATGATTACAGTGTCCGCAACTGGAATCCTCCCTGGAGCCGATCTTGCACAGTTGAGAGTTCGTGAACGCAGATCCTGTGCGTAATCGATGGAGCATTGTCTGCATACCACGGGGAAGATCTTTCGTGGGAAGAGAGGGTCGGTGATTCTGCAGGATGTCCTGTATGCCAGGGTGACGCACCTCAACTAGCTGTTTGACGACCAAGAGCCTGTCAGTGTCGGCCGGGACTGCTAAGGATGGGTTGCAGCTGTTGTGTGCTGAGGAAGCTAGCTGGAAGTATGATACGAATCACCTGGTGTACAAAATCCTCACCAACCACAGCGATGCCATACAGTCAGGTCACAGTGTGAGTGTAGCACTGCAGTGGATTATTCCCTCCCACTGCGATGCATCAGGTAATCAAGCAATAGACAAAAGCGCCAAGGAAGCACTAAGCAGGTCTAAGCTCAGCGACATGCCTTTCTCGAAAGCCGATTCCAAAGCCTATACGTGAGGAAGACAATAACACAGAAATTCAGAGCACTCTGGAAGGCATCCTCCCTACTGATTATCTCTCCTTCATCGATCCCAGTGTGACAGCTCTGGAGAGACCACTGCAAACAGCCATCCACAAAATACGCCTAGGTCAGCTCTACTCACGGACAACACTCTACAGAATGTAGCTCACATCAATTTCGCCATTCAACACCTGCAACACTCGGGAAGACCGCTTCACATAACCATACAGTGCCCAATTTACAAACTTCACTGAGAACGACTTCAGGCCGTGCTTCATAAGCTTGACACCCAAACTTTCAGCTTCCGCAAACTCTTCAGGTACTGACCCGGCCCACAGCAGCATGTGAAAGTAATGAAAGCCGTCAGCGCATTCTTAAAAGGCAGCGGTATCGTCAACCGCTATTAAAGCCATACTCACGCTGATACGATAATGAGAGGGTGAAGGAAACAGTGACGCTCGCGCCAGAGCGTCACAAGTTCGAGTAATACCCCTGTCACACGGGCATTTTCGATCCTGCTCGACCAAACCTGCTTGAACCCAATGCAGATCGGATGGTGCTACACGGCCGCTTCCAAGCAGGATCGAACTTTGATCCTGCTTGACTCAAGACAGTTCCCATAACAGGATTGAGAATTTCAAGACTGCTCGACGGCCGCCATTTGCATCCTCGACCCCGGTGAACTGTCATTCCGGATTGTTTTGGTACACATCGCAATATGAGGCAAATAGTTTTGCAGCCTATTTTCGTTTCCGTCGTCTTTTAAGACGGACATGCGCGCGAAGCTACAAATGATGCTTACATCGGTATACGATAGATTACCACTAATATCGCTGTTATATAGGAAACGTGAAATTAATGAGTCCCGTTTATTCATTTGCACAAGTCAACCATTCAATGCGCATTGAAAGTGGCCGTGTAGCAGCGTCAAAACTCGAGCGTGCTCGGGAAGTTCGATGCAGATCGGATTCGAGAAGGATCGAAATGCCCGTGTGACAGGGGTATAACCTCTTCGCAACTATATACGCAGGAGCTATACGTAGGTGCCCAAAAGGGAAACCACATAGTAGCTTCAAGAACCATTATTTTTCTTTCCTTCCCCTTTTCTTTTCTTATTTTTCTTTCCTTCCCTTTCCCTTTTTGTTTGGAATAGCAAGCCGACCCTCGTCTGGCTGACCTTTCCTTTCATTTTCTTAATAAACATATCCCCCCCCCCCCATAGACAGACAGTAGAAGAAAACGTAGACGGTGGCTTCCTGATGTCCTATCTGCCTTTCCTCAGCTGAAATAGTTCTACGAGTCACCTGGATTTGACCTACTTATAGAAATAACAGACTGGCTTGCGCAACATGAATCGTAACGCACTCCTACGCGAATATCGCCGTTCTATAGCTGACTGTTTAATACGCGAGGGCAAGGGTAACCGGCACGTAAGGTTAATCGAACAGTCGGTGTCTGGGCGCTCCAATTCGTTTCCAGCGGCAAGTTCGATTTTCAATAGTGCCTGTCTGTATTTACAAAGGACGACGTGGTTAGCAGGCTGCGGTTCAGGAGAATTACAGAGCACGTTTGCCATCAAAACACTTTCTGTATGATGATGGATTGTGCGTCGAGAAAAACAGTTCCTTTTCAATATCTTCGCTTCTGAAGCATCGCAATATTCCTTTCTGTTGCAACAGAATAACTTCGGAGTATACAGCCCATTATTTATTACGAAATCCAGGAATCGGTAACTGCAGTTGCAGATATACTTCTTTGAGGGAACACGTGTATTATTAAGTATCTGTTTTCCATGCAGTTGAACGTTCCAAGCGCTGCTTTTTTTTTTATCTGGCTGTTCTATATGTGGCACGTTTGCAATTTTTGTGAAGTACCTTTTCCCTCATTGTGTTTTACACTTGTCGGAACACCGTGAAATACCGCGGAGGTATCTCCAAATGTTTATACAGAGTTCCTGGAGACTGTCGGTTTGCTTCAGACGGTCTACTGAGTGTTGTTCCAAACACCTTGGGACATTGTGTCGGGGATTTTCGGCACACGTTAAAGAACCGCAGGTGGCCGAAATTATCCAATTCAAACAACGCAGTTGTTTACGTTGTTTGCGGACTCACCTATCGTGTAAATCTACTTCCAATTATGATTGCTTTCTGTGCGCCTTTCTTGTTTTCTTCGTTCCGTGCTCTTGTTCTTCTGCACGCTAGCTGTGAAACATCCCACGCCATTGCCATAATGTATTTGTTTTACAGCGGTAGCTGCTAACGGGAAGGTCTTTTGAAATCGCTGTGGCTGTATCACAAAACCCTCCGCCTTTTTTTCGTTTTCTTTTTATGAAAGGAATAGCAAGTCGGTCTATGCCTGACTAACCTTTCCTTGTTTTTTTTTTCAATAAACATATCCCCCCCCCTCCGCTTCTTCTCTCCTCTTCTTCTCTGTGTCTTCTTCTCGTAGTCTCCTTCTGTGTTCTTCTTTTGTCAGTTGACTGTCGGTTTCGGTGATGCAAAACAAGCCAAAAGAATCTAGAGCTAATAAAAGCAGTTTTGACGTACTCAGAGATGGGTACATTGTCCCGGAAAGTGTCCCGATTTTTAATCATTTTCCTGTCTCGCTTTTGTTCAGATTTTAGTAATATTTTTGTCCCGCTAATTCCAGCTCTACACATCACCACTCACCTCACAGATCACAAGGCAGTGCGTATTCGTCGCTCTAAAGTAGTTGTGCACATATCAGCAATAAAAATGTCAACATTCACACACAACAGCTACCGCTGAAATTCGCGTTGCACAATCTTACCCGTCCTGTATGTTTTTTGCTGTTCATTACATCCGGTATTCTGGAATAAACTCGACGCAAGCAAACTACACTTCCAAAGCACAGAATGACAACACCGCGAGCCCAACTGAGAGAACCGAGGGATTCTGTAATTGTCCTGCTTCCGACAAACTGAACTCCATGGACAAGAGAAAAGGCAGCTTTGCTTCACTGCTCCCTTGAGACGATACTCATGAGACGATCCAAGCCGTGCCTCCAAAGGTGTTTTCGAGCTCAAGTACCCTCTGCTATGTGTGCCGCTGTTGCCAATATCGTGCACCTCGTTGGGTCACGAAAACTATTTTTCTAGTTGTAAGATGGTTAGTTAGGATGGGCGTGTAGGACAACTCTTAGCGTGCCGAAAGTGGGTGATGAACTTTGCTCGGCACTGGATGCCATGAGGCAAACGGCCTGGTACAGAAGACACTTTCGTCACCACCAAGACAGATAGAGAGGAGGGCAGACACTACAAAGATATTCGATGGACAGTGTCAATGAAACGGAAATGCATTTCGTGTCGACAAAGCGCCTTCGCAGGTTCAGAGCTCTACCTAGCGGACAAAGTGAACCTTAACAGGCTGAATGTGTGTACCAAAGAATGGACCGAGCATGTGTAGAAGGTGATCAGGTACACTGTTCGGGGCGAGGTACCTTATACCCCCGTCACACGGCAAATTGAATGTCATTCCCAGCGGATGATATTCGCGCTGAATGACATTCGTTTCGTGTGACACGGTGAAAGCAAATGGCAATACATACGAATGATATTCGCCCAGCGAATGAGTTCCGGGAACACATTCGCTTTTCCCTCTCGCATCGACAGCGTACCCTCGCACTAAAAAGGTATCAAAAACAACAACCATAAACCGTTCGAAGAAATGAAAGACGAGTGAAAACTTGTACTCCAATATCTTATCTTTTTTTTTCTTTTCTTTCTTCTTTTTTTTCTTTTCTTCTTTTTTTTCTTTTTTTTTGTTTCTTCGTATAGCTCGATGCAAGAGAAAAGAATGACATTCGGGGCGGTTGTCATTCGTTGGGAATGTCATTCGGTTTGCCGTGCGACAGGCGTATTAGACTATGCGTGCCGCCTCCAGAAATTTGAAGGTTATTTAGCTTTGTGCTAATTAATGCGCACGGAAATTGAGTTCAGCGAAGAACAGACTCGTACAATCACCAACAAACGATAGATAGTAATTGGGTGTTTACGTCGCGAGACAACTGGGATCATGAGCGACGCCACAGCGGTCGGTCTGTGGATTGCTTTTGCCCACCTGAGGGTAACGATAGCTGCAGAAGGAAAATATGAACGGCAGGGTAGTGTTCCCGCCTGCTTCCACTAACGAGGTCACACACTGCGCTTTCTGTGCCCAAGTCACGCAACATTACGGCTTGTCTGTAAAGCGTCCACCTGTAAAGTGTGTATTACTTGAATGGAAGCCGTACCCAGGAGATGAAGTGACTGGTACTTCGCCGGATCGACGCCATCTTACAACGCCAGACAGCTTATACTTACTGTGCACAGTTGCCGAAGAACGATACTCACGCACAATTGTAGATAACGGCTTCCCCTTGTAATTAGACGTGTCCCTGTAGTTGCGACGACATTTCCATCGACGTCTGTTGCAAAGAAGTCATATCACCTTTGAATGCCATATGCAGTCGGGCGCAGCTTGAGACGCTCGAAATTCGATATCACAGATATCGTCAGGATCAGAAGAAGTCTATCCATGCGGAGAGTGAATGAATTGCTTCGAACCCTGTTGTATAAAAGTAGTTAGCGTCGATCAATGTAGTTTATCTGGCCCCCTGCAAATCGCTGATAGGTGTGCTGCATGCTCGAAAAGTGTTAACAAAACCCTAATTTTCAATAACGAAAACACAAAATATGTCCAAGCTATCCCGTCTAGCTGACATTTCGAAAACACAGCAGATTTGGGCGACAGCCTTTGTTCGAAATATCGGGCGGTTCTCGATCTGAAGATTCTGCTTGAAGCTATACGTTCAGATGACCGCTGAATTTTCAACTTTCCATGTTTTTTCTCTAGCCGTATCTATTTACAGGTAGTTCGATAACGTCGCTAATTACTTATCAAGTAACGTGAATGGTTTTGGAGAAGTTTCAGAATGGCCCTCAGCACCAGGTATTATTTTTTTTATTTTTTTCATCGGACTTCATTATTAGATGTCTCAATTCACCATGTTACGGAGCGGCCGTGCCACCCTTTTCCTTGTTTTCTTTTTCATCCTGTGTACATACAAACGAAATAGAGTCATGAGAAGTGTGGCATGATTTTTTATGTTTTATTTTATTTATTTAATTATCTATTTATTTTTGGCGAGAAAAGAGTTGGGAAACAAGCTAGAGTGGAAGCCCGGTGCTCCTGCGATTGTCAGTCTGTTTGCTCGAGTTCAGTGCATGCTGTCACAGGCGAGTTACTAAAAAAAAAATAATTAAGTTACAGTTAGCCTGAGAAAATAGTAAGTGAGTCACAGTTACAATTACTCTTTTTTGAAATGTAAATAGTTACAGCTACAGTTATCCCGTTAAAGCAACTTAGTTACTTTACAGCTATACCTTCTAAGAAAAAAAAAAGTCGAATAACTCGAATGCTTACATTCGAGTGATTCGGCTCTTTTCTTTTCTAAATAATTTTTTCTTTTTCTAATGTTACTCTCAAAAACTTTGTTTTAGCTCGTGTAACTCTGTCCGAGCATATTTGTACCATGTTATGGTGAGAGGATTCTCCATGGTGCTTAAGAGCACGCTGGGGAGCCATCCTGGCTGTGTAGGAGATGATAACGTTCGTGGAATTTTTGGTTTGGAAAAACGGCTAGGTATTTGACCACTTTACTGTTTACAAACAATGCGCACCATCTGCGCGTGCGCAGGGTTGGTGTTGGAAAAACATACTGAACACAGCGTGCGCATGCTTTCCGCAAGTGCAACATCGGCCCTGTTGCACTGCTACACCCTTCTCGACTGTCTTCTTCCACAGTACACGAATAATTTAAGACAAGTGTTGCTAAAAGACGAAGTTGTTTATGAACGGTATACAACATGATGATCCCCTTGCGCTGCACATCTACAACTGGATAGCCCCACCACAAAACTTGCCGACGATCACAACCTCAATGTAGGTTATCTAATATTTTCGTTCAGTCAGCTCACTGCTGATACTGTACAAGCGTACAAGTCACTGGAAGCACATATATACTTACTTCACCTTGGGCGAGTTGAATCATCGGGGCGTTCCTGAAAACAGCGTTGATTTGCTACCGTGCACCGGTTCATGTTAGCATCGTTTATTCGTACAGAGGTATCACAAGGGAATCTCACAAAAACGATTTCTTCGTTCTGCGCGGAACATCGGGCTGTGTACCCGAAGGATACACGACTTTGCGGCATGCCCACTTTGCAGGAAAACAATCACTCCAATTGATTGCTATTTTTCCCACACTAAGCAGACGATCTGCTGACTGCAGCGCCACCGCAGGAGTGTGACGTCAGGCGCGCAAACTGGTCTATAGGGAGCTGACGCTTGGAAAATATTGCGATACCTGAGTAACTAATATTCCTGCCGCACGGGCACAAAAAATGACATTAGGTTCGTAATGAGTTAAGTCTTAACGTCATTCGTGCCGTGCTATACGGAGATATTTAACGGCATTCGTCCGAATGACAGTTTCCGGGTAATGAGATCGCTAAAACTCATTCATCCACGAAATGCGTATACCCTCGCTCCCATTGTCTGAGCACAAGAGCAATTTAAAACTTCCATAAAGCCACTCTGTACTGAGCACCGCGCAATTATTTCATGAATTACATGAAAACGAGCATTAATTTTTGGCAAAATGCCTGGCGTTGTTAACGATATTTTTTTTCATATTTGCTTTTGACATAGACTGCAACGTGACAAGCAAGACAACAGTTTTCCGACATAGTACAGACCATCGATTATGAAATAAAGCAAATTTTCTCATTTTGGGGGGATATTATGGGTATTTTCAATCTTGCTTTAAACACGTTTACGCTCTTCAAATACGCCATCTCTTAAGCGGCTAGTGGGAGACCCCCTCGACATAGCAAGCCGGCGTGCTGCATGGCTGACCTTTCCTCTTTCTTCTTTTCTTATTATTTTTTTTCTGCCAATAAATCCCCCCCCTCCATCGACATCATCGCGTTTATAATGTCACTCCAATATGACGTGTGGCACGACTATCATAAGAAATTGCATTCGGGAGCCGACTGACATTACACGGTGATGTCATTTGTTATGCCCGTGTGGCACGCGTATTAGTTAGTTATTACTTATTAGTTACGAGTTACGTTTTACAGACTTTACGCTAGCCAATGTCGGTAACTATAGTTACAGTTACAAGCTACTCTTGCAGAAAAGTAACTCATTACTGTAAGTAGATACTCGCGAAGTAGCTAGTTACATAGTCGCAAGTTACTTGTAACTACTCACGACTGAATGCATGCAACATATTCCGAACTGTTTATATTTCCAACATTTTCTTTTAACAAGTCGTTCAGCTATATATATAACCGATATTCCTTGCCTATTCCGTAAGTTAAGTTTGTATCCTTTCCTGTTGCAATATAGCCTCCATTCTCTCTATCCCTGATGCTTATGCCTTGTGGGACAGATTTATCTCGGAGCCAACCACTTCTCGGCCGAGAGAATATTCCGGCTCCATTTGGCCATACACGACTTTTGCCTTTGCTCGGGCAATCTTCCATACCACTCGAGGCCGTACAACGAGCAACTCCATATTTTCTGCTGGAGTGCCCATCCGTTTTTCGCTGGCTTTCGTTTTTGGTACGCGCGTATAAGGCACAGCACGAAGACGCTGCTACGGCAGAGTAAGTGCAAAATTGAGTAAGAACCACTTTGAGCCCAATGACGGTGTACGCGTGTGCGTTTGATCAAGTTGTGCCGCTTGCAACTGCTGATGCAATCGTAAGATCCCATCGCATGAAGAGGATCATGCTGGTTATGCATTTGACATGCAGAGTTCGATTTGAAGTGGGTTCGGTTTAAAAAATGGAATCGATACCGGAGTGTTGTAGTAAAGACCCTACGGAGATTCGTTCAACGAAGGCTGTTCCCACTGAAACGAATGCCTTGGATAAGAACTTTATTGCTGCCCTTTATGCAGTTTGCCTGCACAGCTTGGGATGTTGTTACTAGAAGAAGAAATTGTGCACCTTTAAACACCTAGCATCATCGCCACCACCACTCAAATTGCAAAGCGTTCAGAGTCGGCCGAAGACGCCAATGACTTGGTCATTCCGCCTTTCGCTGTAACTGCAGAAAGTGTTACACTGATCCGCTCTCGTGACTCTCGTGGGCCCACGAGCGCTGTCCGAAGGTTAAAGCCCGGCTGCACGGGGGCTGATCATCCTGTTATCTTCTGTTCTTATCATCATTTTATCTTATCATCTTCTTATCATCCTGCTCTTCTCCTTGACCATCGTCAGTCTGGCTTCATTAAAAAACGTCCAGAGTTCTGGCAACCTGGTCCATGGTCATTACTCTGATGGGTAGGGGTGGCGGAAGGGGGGATACAGGGGTACTTTTGAGCTGCGGCATAGATGAGGAAGAAATACAAGAATGTTTGCCAAATGATACAGGAGAGAAACAATAGGTTGTATTCTCTGCAAAAAGAAATTCTCGTAATGCAACTCAATTTGAAACTTGCGCGCGATGATGAGGTTGAAGCTGGAACCGCATGGCGCTACTTCAGAGCGAGAAACGAGCCGTAGCACAGGTCCCGACAAAAGTTTACGGAACACTGGGGTGGTGTATGTAGTCATCTGAGCGACACAGTTGCTGCGAACAGGAGCTGATAGACTTGCAAACAGGTGACCGGGTACTGGACGCCCCTCTCAGTAAGTGTGTCCACTCTCGTTCGCCGCTAGGGTGTCGCTGAGATTAAGAAATACGCCGCTCTGGTGTTCCGTAAACTTTTGTCGGGATCTGTACGCTTGGCGCAACGTGGCGCAACCCCGTAAACTTTGAGCGTACCTGCAGAAGGCATAATTTTCATAAGCATTTGTGGCCACAAACAACAACAACAAATGAATCCTCACTATGACACGGGGTGATTCTCCACTCGAGAGCAGTACACTACCCCATTACACTAGGAACATTAGATGTGAGATATCAGAATGAAGTTAAAGTTATGGGCAAGTACAACAATTGAGCTGTCCTCTACTGACTGCGCAACGTCGCAAAAAAGGAAGATGAAGAACACACGCACACACACACATGAAGGAAGCCCCAACGGTCATTGAGATACAGAGTATGGCTCTACAGCGTCTGGAGCAAACCGGTAGACAAGAGGAACTCCAAGAAAATAAGAAGACATCGACGGTGTTGCACGTGGCTCTGACATGGGCCAAGAATTGCAGCGAGGTTGGATGTCTGTCTGCTAGCAGTACTCAACTGAGCACAGAGTTGCCGCCTCTCCGTTTCGTAGAGACCTGTCGTCGTACCTGAAGAAGTGCAGCCACTCTGCACGAAAGTCTTGTTCTTAATGTGTATATAGTACAGTTGATGCTCTTAACAGTCTTTGTTATTTCAGATTCTGCATCGCCGGAAACTTGCACATTGTTTTTCTTCACGTTCTACGAGCTCACATTCTGTTAGGACGCCCTCAATGTTCCCTACGACGCCACATTTGGAGCATAGGCTGCTGTCACAGTATCCGATCCGGTACTTGAATTGGGGTGTGAAGGCTACATTGAGACGAAGCCTGTGCAGGAGGGACGTAAAATGGCGTGGTAAACGGTCTGGAACTGAGAAGGACATAGTTGGATCCACCGAATTCATGAGAGACCTGTCAGTGATGTCCCGACTCCCCTGCTGGCGAGCTAGTGGCTGTATGAGCGCAGTCAGAAGTGATCTCCTGTCTCCTCTCAACAACACTATTGGTAAAACCGTCCGAGACTATTGGGCAGCCGTTGCCGCTCTGTCGGCCTCTTCGTTTCTGCTCAAATCACAGTGGCCAGGGACACACTGCAGGGCTATATGATGATCGTGATCGCGTAGACGCTGAACTTGATAGAGGATAGCAGTGGCGACTGGGGCGAGCGATCCACGTATCTCCATGTTGGCCACAAAGGCTTCTTCCCCACTGCCGGGCGAAGCTGCGAGTATACTTGGACGAATCGGCAAAGAGGACACTCAAGCATACGATAAATTAAAAAGAAGTATTTTGAGAAAGTACCGTTTCTCTGCTGAGGCATTCCGCCAGAGATGCAGATCTGGAGTTAAGAAACCCAGTCAGCCTTAGCCAACGTCGAATTCGCATATCACTTAAAATCGAATTTAAGCGAATGGTTGAAGGAAGCGAAGGCCTATGGCAACCACGTCAAAGTCATTGATCACATTTGGCTATAGCAGTTCTTCAACCGCATCTCAGACAACATGATGGTCTGTATTCAAGATAAAGGTAACGTTGACTCATTAGAAAAAGTTTGAGCGAGCTGACGAATACGTAACGCGAAAAGGAAATACTACGACACACTATACTGGAGTTTCAAAGCGCGAGAAGCAGATGTTGATCCGTTCCCTCAAGTGTCAGGTAGGTCAGCAAATCCACCCAAAAAATATGATTCGCACAAAGGCAGAGAAACGACTCCTCTGAAGTAAGTAAAAGGAAGTCTTGAATCTGAGGTTTTTGAATCCAGATGACGGATTAAGTGTTACAACTGTACAGAGGTAGGACACGTAACACGTAAAATTGTCCTAAGTTAAACGTTGTTTGTTCCTTTGTTGAAGAAGGCAAGGATAGCGACATCCTTCTAGAGCCTTCTAGGGTTCTCAGAAACATTGCACCAACTGTATATAATTCATCGTTCTCGTGTACAACACAAAGATTACACAGAAGAACGCGTGCAGCTAAGAGGTGTTTGGACGCGTTAGTTTACCATTAGCTAAGGTTATAATTAATTGGCCATTTCGCGAGCTCCGCACAGATGATGCCAGTATCTCTTTTCTAGAGAGAAACTGATGTTCTGAGGCTGGAACAACATAGAAGGGACTTTTCAGTGACTTTCATCTTTCATCTCTTTTCTAGCCTGTCAGACGAATTCTTGACACAAAGAGGTTACACTTTGGCAAACTTTTTTTTCTCAGAAATACGCGGTATCGTCCACGTAAGCGTAGAAAGCGCAAGAGACGTATACAGGGTATCCCAGAAAACGTGTCATTGAATTATAATAAAAAAGCCACACCACCTAGAGTCATGCGGTCAACGGCATTTGTTCTTACTGGGTTTTTGCCACCTCCTCATGTGAATGTCGTATAACGTAAGTTTAATTATGTAAATTTTTGCGAGCTTAAGTCGGAAATTTGCCTAGTAAAGGTCACTTTTTTACCCCACCAATGTGAAGAGCGTGTCTAATTTAGTCAAATTAATGATAATTGACAGGGATATTCAGGAGCTATCCCATCGGAAAAAATAGCCGAACATCATGCTCTACGGAGGTCGCACAGAATAGCGCACGATGAATTTTTCAACGCAATCTTTGTCAGTCCGACGAAAGGAGGTTGGAAACACAGCCCTCCCCGACATCGCAGAAAGTGATAAAACAGGCACGTCTTATCACGTCCGACTTTCGCTGGGATAATGCTTTCCCTCTCCCAATTTTGTTGTGTGGGAGAGATTTAATAGACGGATTTCACATGGTACTATACAACAAGCACAACCCACACATAACATACACAACACAAGATCAACGATACAGGGCGATGCAAATTGCGGCTATTAACAAATGAGAGGCAATGAATGATAAATGATCCCAATCTCCCAATTTTAGGAACTGTTACTTTTTCTACTATCACTCTGTGGGCTGGCTTCGGAACCTCCTTTCGTCGCAGTGAGAGCGATTGCGCTCAAAAAGTCATCGCGCGTTACGGTCCGGTCCCGAAAAGCATGATATTCGGCTATTTTTTCCGATGGGATAGTTCGTGAATATCACTGTCAATTATCATGAATTTGAGTGAATTCGGCACGCTCTTCATATTGGTGGGGTACAAAAGTGACGTTTACTTGGCAAATTTCCGAGTTCAGTTCGCAAATATTTACATAAATAAACTTGGAGTACATGACATTCACGTTAGGAGGTGGCAAAAACAAAATAAGAACAAATGCTGTTGACCGCATGATTCTAGGTCGCGTAGTTTTTTTATTATAATTCAATGACACGTTTTCTGGGACACCCTGTAGATGCAGTTCAGATTTTGCGGGGAAGACAGACTACTGCCCATCAGCACCGTTGAGTAAGGTATATTAGAAGTATCGCTTCAAGATTCTCTTTCGTCTCGTTTCTTTCGTTTATCAGTCGCAGTGGTTCTTCTCGTATATTCATAACCAGTTAAACGGGAATATTTCGCTTTGTTGTTTCGTGTCCGGTTGCAGCAGCCTCTCATGTCATCTATAATTTCATACTACAATTGGCTACCCATTCATCTGGAAGGACAGGAGAAAATTGCAAGTTACCATGGTTAAAATGAAAAGCGGGCTGGAACTCGCTCGAGCTGCTTGGAGGACTTCGTGATTTGTCGCGCTCCGTTTGTTCGTCCCAGCGTTGCTACCCCCAACTGGAACTAATCTGGAACCTCTGTCGTATCCCAGCTAACTCCTATATGCCGACCCACCAACAAGACATTTTTTATACGCCGTGAGAATACTCTGTACCGTCATCCAAACAAAGAAGACTGGAGATGAAGTGGCTCTCAGAATCCACGACCGGAGAATATGCGACAAACGATGCGGGCGATATCAAATTAAATTGCTAAAGTATGCGGATGTCAGCAGGGACCCTTAGCTTTCTATTTGCATATGCGCCACGCTCAGATGACAAAACGAGCCGTAAGAGCAGAAGGGTACCCAGATCTGATTTCCAGTAACGTTGCAGCTGGCGTGATTATCATAAAAGTCCATTCTCACGTGCCTGATACCAAACAGCAATATCCAGCCCAATGGAGATCACTTCGCGTATATAGGTCCATAATTTTCTTTACCGACACAAGATCTCGTGCGCAAGAGAGAGAGAGAAAGAGAAGGGAAAGAGAGAAATGCGTATTACAATGCAGTTCCATGTCACCGGGGTAACGAATCATACTAGCAAATTTGACTCACGGAGAAAACAAAAAACAAACAAACAAAAACCAGGCGTAATAATAATGCTCGCAACACTCAAAGACCCCATTACGTGCCACGCTGGATCAAATTGGGCTGAGAAGGGGGGGGGGCAGCCGCAGCGTTACCCCTTTAACGACCCGCCTCTTTATTGGCTCGCCTCAAGTACGAACAGCAATCTACAAGGCGTATTCGCGAATTTAAATTAAATTCCGTAAGTTGGGGCGCAGATCGCGCAGCTCAATAAACAGAATCGCTGCGGGAAATAACGCGTACTCGATTTGCATTTCGAAATGAGCAGCGCGCGCTTTGCGTCATTAGCTGGGCAGGCTTAGCTGCTCGGCGTACTGCGTTATTAGCCGCGAGCGCGATATGCGAGCAAGGTTTCGGTTGTCGTTCTCGGTGCGGCTCGAAGCTGCGCAAGCAACAACGTGCTTAAAATGATTTTTTTTTCCTTTGTTCTTTTTAATATTTTTACTGATCCCGTGATGATGAAATATATCTTTGATGGGAACTGTCGTAACACCCGATACACGCAGAAGAATAACTGTTCAAGAAATAACTTTTTAAATTTCTTCGGCTTGCACGTATTTTTCTAGGGCTTACCTGCGAGCAGACGGAAATGTTTGAGTGCTGGCCTTCACGCGGCCAGAGTGAACATCTTTTCATACTTCACTCTTAAAAATGAACTTCACCGCATAGCACGCTCCTAGCCAACCATCGTCTCAAATGATACCGTTATCTGCCCTGATTTGTTGAAAACGGAAGGCGTACGCCTTTTTTGTGTGACACTTATGCTGCTCATAATTGTCACAAATAGGCGTACGCCTCCCGTTTTCAACAACAACTGCTATGCGGTGAACTTCATTTTTAGGAGTGATTGGGGGGCCTTTGTTAGGATTGTGAAGTGGGTTGCTAGACTGATGAAGATAATAAAGAACAAAACGGGGCCGGGAGCTCTAATGTAGTTTCAAAGTAGAAGTTAATGACTTGAAAAGTTATTTCTTCATATTTGTGAATTTTTACGGGAAGAGTTAGTTAATAATTGTAAAGATAACAAAGACGGTTAAGAGCATCAGCTGTTTACTATATACATTAAAAACAAGACTTTCGTGCAGTAGGCTGCACTTCTTCAGGTTTGAGGACCTGTTACAAGTGGTGACAGGTCCACTTGTAACAGGTCCTCAAACCTGAAGAAGTGCAGCCTACTGCACGAAAGTCTTGTTTTTAATGTATATAGTAAACAGCTGATGCTCTTAACCGTCTTTGTTATTTTTGATTCTGCATCGCCGGAAACTTGCACATTGTTTTTTCTTCACGTTCTACAATTGTAAAGATAGATAGAAATCCAATAAGGGGAAGGAGAAAGGAAGCCTTAAATGACAGCATCCAAATGATAACAGCAATTAGCAACGCAATTATTGCTTATGTAGGCACAGTACCGTTACTTGCTTTTTTTTATACTGGTTGCAACATTTATGCATATGGTACTAAGGAACCAGTGTTGAGGATTTGAGGAAAAAAATCGAGTTTAAATCAAATCCGCACTTGGAGGTGACGCTAAATCAAATCCAGATTAAGTACGCATTTATTCGAGTAAACCAAATCACTTTAAATCCGTATTTATTTTCAGCACGCCAAATCAAATCCGTTCTTTCGAATCGAGCACAAATCCGGGAGAGGAACTAACACTGCTGAGCAGCTATGGAATGGTTTCAGAATCGAGCGCAGTTTCCGAAGCTAGGATTTTTACACAGAATACCGAATTCCTAACAGTTGCGAAACTAAGAAACAGAGGTGAAACGTGGAAGACATCTACTGAATTCAGTAGAGCTCCCTGGTAAACTGCGGCAAAAACAAATGGGAACTTGATTGCAGGACGAATATTGTGCTGCGTCAAACGCCGTGCATATTACTTCTTTGTCGCCGGTTTTGGTACGGTACACCTGCCACGTGGTACATTTGGAATTGGAGTTGGACGGACTAAAAATAATACGGTGGTACATTTCTATCACTGCAGTATGTACGAACGAATGCAAAGAACTGTGTGGAATAAAGAGATGGGAGAGCAGCATAATGATACAGCACTGCAGAGATTGATGGAGAGTTGGAAATTATAAGATGGGGCCTAGCGCTTCTTTTCATTTTTTATTTTTTTATTGTTTGCGCATGAAGTATAGGCCGTAAATTGACGCAAGCAGCGTACAAAACCTTTGTTGCAGTGTTCGGGAAGTACCACCGAAGAACAACGTTTTGTCTTAGAGCCACCGAGGTTTTCTCAGTGGCCTTTATTTGCCAGAACATTGAAATACATATATCGGATATAACGAAACACATGATTCAATCCAAATCCAAATCTTTGAGAAACGATGCCATTCAATCCAAATGCAAATCCATAAGCAAAATTGTGATTCAATCCAAATCCAAATCCTTGAGCAAAAGTGTGATTCAATCCAAATCCTGCTCACAATGAAGCCGCCAATCAAATCCAAATCAAATTAGCCTGCTTTGTGGATTTAAATTCGGGCCTGCGTCAGATCCGATATTTAGTATCCCCAACACTGCTAGGAACGACCTGCCATCCACTACCTTATATTTTACTAAAATGCCTTCACCGCGAAGCGTAACAGGAATTATAGGTTACCCCGTTTTCCCCCTACATTGCGCCTGTGACACAAAGCTATATTTGCATTACACTTTAAAAGGGCATGATATATCAGAGCATGGTAACATTCTCTTGAGTCTCAGGAAAACGACACGGACGGGAAACACAACAACAACAACAACAAATAAGTTAATGATAATGAATGGGGAAATTCGCCACTTAAGGTGCGGCCCACTACCCCAAGGCACAATGGGGCAGGATGTGATGTGTCCTGATGATGAGGTGATGAACGATGCTAAATAGGGATAGTCAGTGGAGTAAGTATGACATCACAACGGTAGGCAAAACCACAGCACACAGGTACGCAGGCAGATTATAGGGTAGAAAGGAGACCAGTGTCCCGGAGAAACATCTTGAAATACTCAAGAACTTGACGATGGTCAGTCTGGTTAGACCCAGGGCCGAGAATGGTTGCCAATGTGAGTGGTGCGGCCGTGATCGACTGCAGGCGACACTGTAGAGCTGCTCTTTGGGAGGTGTATAGATGGCAGTCGAGGAGCACATGCTTGGTGTCCGCCAAAACAGCACAGCGAGAGCAGAGCATCGAGTCAGAGCGGCCGATCAGATGCTTGAAATGGGGGGTGAATGCAACCCCAAGACGAAGCCTGTGTATCAGCGACGCAAAATGGCGAGGCATACGAGAAGGCATGGTGAAGCCAAAGTCAGGGTCCACTTCACGCATCAGAACTCTTGATGGAACGTCTCGAGACCATTGCGCATGTGCGAGAGGCCCCACCACATCATTTAGGAAGGTTCGCCTGTCGCCTTTGGGGAGGGTAATCCGCACGCTTGACCGGGAATGATACGCAGCTGCTGCAGCCTCGTCAGCCTCTTCATTGCCGCGGATGCCGCAGTGGGCAGGAACCCACTGGAGGTAGATAGAGTGCCCGCTGATCTCAAGACGGCTTAGTTCCTCCAGTATGTCCACCACCACAGGCGCAAGTGATCCACGTATACCCATGTTCGCTATACACTGGAGAGCTGCCTTGGAGTCGCAGTATATCACCCAGCTGCTGATAGCGGCTGATGCAATGTGCTTGAGGAAGAACAAAATGGCATGCAACTCCGCAGACGTAGATGAGGTGCGGTGCGAGAGGCGGTATGCGTGGCACGACGACATAGTCGGGATGGTAAAGGCAGCAGTGGAGCCGTGTAAGTTGGTCGACCCATCTGTGAATACTGCAGTGTGCGAAGGATAACGGCACTGCATCATGTCTAACGCAAGTTGTTTCAACACGGGTGCTGCAACGTGATCCCTCTTGCTCTTGAGCCCAGGAATGGTAATGGAGATCGAAGGTATCGAAAAGACCCACGGAGGGGACCTGGGGACGACTGCGCTTCCAACAAAAGCCGGTAGCAAGGGCTTTACAGCAGCGATGCAGTGAGAAATGTTGCTCTGCCTCCGCCTGTTGAGCTTAGAAACCAAGGGGTGACGACGGTGTTCCGCGACGAGACGTAGATAATGGCGCACAGTTTCTCTGAGACGTAAGACCTCTACTGGCAGCTCGCGGGCCTCTGCCACCACCATGCGCGTTTCAGCGGCGCGGGGTACACCGAGGCAGATCCTCAAGCTTCTGGCCAACATACATCGAAGTCTCTGTTCAGATGTTCTTGAGATGCCATGTAAGACCGGGAGGCTGTAGAGAATGGTTCCCCGAACCAATGCCCCATGAATCGATAGGAGCGCTTCCTGATCAATCCCCCATGCAGCGCCAGCGAAGTGAGAAATGACATTGGTCCAGCGTTGAACTTTCGCTTCCAGGTACCTGATATGGGCGCTCCACGAGAGATTGGCATCCAAGATAACACCCAGGAATTTGTGGCACTTCACTTGGCTGAGTGTATTATTGCCTAGCGAAAGAGGGAAGGCGCGCATGCGTTTCCGCGTGAACGGGAGCACAACTGTCTTCTCAGCCGAGATGTCCATGCCAGCCTTGGTGAAGTAATGCTGAACAGCATCCAACGAGTGTTGAAGGCGGCGTTGAATCGCTGGCCTTGATTTACCTGTGGTCCAAATGCACACATCGTCTGCGTATACAGAGAGCTGAACTTTGCGATGAACGCAACGCTTGATATCCGCCATAACCAAATTGAAGAGGATGGGGCTTAATACACTTCCTTGAGGAACGCCTTGGGTCAAAACTGTTTTTTGCGTGTCCCCAACCCGAGTGCGGACGAAAATGGTTCTGTTGGACAAGAAGTCAGCCACCCAGACAAAAAGCCTGTGAGACACTCTAGCCCGGAGGAGGGTGTGCAATACATAAGTGTGACTGACCGTATCATAGGCACGTTTGACATCAAGGAAAACAGCCTCGACAATCCTCTTGCAGCTCTTGGCGACTTCAACAGCAGTCACAAGGTCCATAAGGGAGTCAACTGAGCTACGGTGCCGACGGAAGCCCGCCATCTCATCAGGGAAAACGTGATTCCTTTCCAACCACCATTCCAGCCTGTGTAGAACCATCCGCTCCATCACCTTACCGACACAACTGGTAAGGCTAACTGGACGGAAGGAGGACAGGTGCGACGGATGCTTGCCAGGCTTCAGCAATGGGACCACCATGGCTTCCTTCCAGCTTGCGGGTACCTGGCCAGATCTCCGTGAGCTGTTGCATATAAACAGCAAAGTTCGAAGGCCCCCAGCGCCAAGATTTCGAAGAGCTGAATAGGTGATCCCGTCTACACCAGGGGACGATTTGGGTCGGGACAAACGAAGGGCAGTTTTAAGCTCTGGCAGAGAGAAATCCGCATCCAGCTGTGCGTTCGACGGGAGCGTTATACGATCAAGATCCTCGCGAAGTTCAACCATGTAGGTATGAAACGTTGCAGTTCCCGCAGCTTCCGCAGCCGCCGCCACAGTTCCGCAGAAGTCCAGAGCTACGTCGACCTCAGACTTGTCGAGGATCAGAGCAAGTGACCCCAGTGGATTGGTGCGTGGAAGGCCATCGCGCAGGCTACGCGCAACTTGCCAAATTCTGGCGGGTCTGCTGAAGGGCGACAGCGTCTCACAAAACCGGCGCCAACGCTGTCGATCAAGGGCTCTCAACCTGTGTTGCACAGCTCTAAGTGAATGACGCGCTGCGACAATATCGGAAAGTAAACCTGTGCGTCGAGCTCTTCGCTCAGCTCTTCTACGGCAAGCACGTAGCTGTTCCACCTGGGGACTAGAGCCCGTATGTCCTGCTGCAACAGGTACGTGCCTGGAGGACTCACGAAGAGAAGTTGTCAACACCTCCGAGAAGTGGTCTGCGGTCATCTCCCGCTGTGATGACACCTCACATCGCTCCCGGAACACCTTCCAGTTAACCAGACGAACGGACCTATTGCCACGTTGTATGGTGCATCCACGGATCGCTATGTATATCGGAAGGTGGTCACTTCCTCTCCCGTCACAATCCGTAGACCATGACGCCTTTCTGAAGACATCTTTCGAGCAGATAGAGACATCGAGGACATCCGTGGTGAAGTCCCTACGCATAAATGTGGAGGAGCCATCGTTCAGCAAGCACACATCGAGTTCGTCAATGACGTCGCTCCATATTCTCCCTTTGGCGTCCGTTTTCCGACTTCCCCACAATGGGTGATGTGCATTGATATCACCTACGAGAATGAATGGAGGAGGCAAGTTTTCCAGAAGGTGCTTCACCTCACGTTTCGTAAGGGCTGATGAGGGTGGAACGTAGAGGCTAACCACAGTGAGCAAAACGTCACGGAAGCGTACTACACACGTGACGTAGTCCACAGCAATACCCGGCGTCCGTGGCTGCACAGCAAAAGTCAGGTCACTTCGTACGCACAATACTGTTCTGGACGAGGCCGCACCTCCTGATCGCACTATGTGGTATCCGCTAAGTCGAAAGTCATCTTTGACATAGGCTTCGCTGATGGCCAATATGGGGGTCTGGTACTTCAATAAAAACAATTTCAAGTCAGGGAGCTTACTGCGCAAGCCACGTGCGTTCCATTGGAGGAGAGTTGCGTTTTTATAGCAGCGGTCCATGGACAGATGCGAGGAAACGCTCCGTTGCAAGAAGCTGCTTAACGGCTGAGAGCTCTGAAGAACTCGGGAAAGTTTGCAGGATGGCCTTGAGTGCCGCGAAAATCAATGGAAGCAGAAGATCGGCCAAGCCATTTGTGTCGACGCGACGCTCAGGCTCCGACCGCTGATACATGGGTGGACTCTTGTTTCCCACACTCGAGGTTCTCCCAGCTACTCCTGCATATGTAGGGCAAACTTGAGGACGAGAATTCACACCGCCATTGCTTGGCGGGCCATGAACTTGCTCGTCAGGTACGCTGGTAGCTGCTTGAACTGTTGTAAGTTGTCTGGGGGTCCTCTTAGCCAGCATGACATTTACGCGAGCGTTCTTGGGTGGTTCCGGGTATGGATTGGGACGCGAGGCGCCGACACGCCGTTGTTGGCCACGTCGCGAACTGCCGTTCGGAGGCGATGGGCTGGTTGGGTTCAAGACTTCCGTCTGGTGCGCCACTGTTGCCACCCGCTTCTTTGGGCACATGGAGTGAGAAGCGGCATGAGGGCCGCCACAGTTCGCACATTTAGGCTGCCTCCGAGCAGTGCATTCTGTAAACTTATGAGGCCCAGCACATATCATGCACCGTGTTGACCCTCGACAAGAGCGCGCCAGGTGACCAAAACGTTGGCACTTGTAACACTGGACGGGGCCTTCAACGTACTCAGATACTTCGTAAGTATTAAACCCCAGCCGAAGAGTCTTCGGCAGCTTCATGTTGGATTTGAACGTAAGAATTACTGACTTGAGTGGCGTATAGTAGTCTAAACCCCCCTCCGTATAGACATGACGTCGTTGCCGGCGAGCCGAAGTGACACCTTCCTCTGCCAGGTAAGAGGCAATATCCTCGTCCTCGTAGTCAAGTGGTACATCATAAATTTTACCCATGTTGTTCAGATACGATGACGGAATGATGACTGCAACATCCAGTCCGGCGACCGTTTTAAGGCCCATCAGGTTTGCTACTGCTCCTTCAGAAGTTACACACACACATATGCTTCCGTCACGGTTAAAACGGTGACTCAGGATTTCCTCTTGGGCTGCAGAACATATCTCTTTGGCCACAGTGTTGGGATTCACCTTCCAGAATGACAGATTTTCCTGAAGGGGCTTGAAAACAACTGGTATCCCCTTTGCTCTATTCTTGCGGTATGTTACAAGAGTGAAAGGGTCCTTCCCATCTTCGACACCCTCCATGTCAGGTGGCGGCGTCACAGGGGGATTCTGAGGCGGGGAGAAGGTAACCGCTGACGGTAACTCACCATCCCCAACTTCAGTGGCATCGGACCAATTCTGCAGTGCATTTGGATCCTTCGAAGAAGGCAGGACCGGATCGTCGTCGCGCATTGCGCCCGGAGGCCGTCGATCCATCGGTGAACGGCTCCTGTCACTCCGCGCTGGACAGAACCCGTCTGGAGGTCCATCCTGGTTTTCAAGGTCTCGGCGGGGGACAGTCCGCCCAGTAGCCATTAACAAAGAGGGCCCTTGAAGGGCCGAAATCGGCTAGAACAGCAATAGGCCTAGCCAAGCTTCAGAGCAGCGAAAAGTACGTCCGTGCTGGTCAGTGCACGCGAGCATGAAACCCACACACACATTAAACACACATTATACAGGGTGTCCCAGAAAACGTGTCATTGAATTATAATAAAAAAACTACGCCACCTAGAATCACGCGGTCAACAGCATTTGTTCTTATTAGGTTTTTGCCACCTCCTAATGTGAATGTCATGTACTCCAAGTTTAATTATGTAAATATTTGCGAACTGAACTCGGAAATTTGCCAAGTAAAGGTCACTTTTTTTACCCCACCAATATGAAGAGCGTGCCTAGTCCACTCAAATTCATGATAATTCATAGTGATATTCACGAGCTATCCCATCGGAAAAAATAGCCGAATATCATGCTTTTCGGAGCACCGAACCATAGCGCGCGATGACTTTTTGAGCGCAATCGCTCTCAGTGCGACGAGAGGAGGTTCGAAACCCAGCCCGCAGAGTGATAGTAGAAAAAGTAACAGTTCCTAAAATTGGGAGAGGGAAAGCATTATCCCAGTGAAAGTCGGGCGTGATAAGCCGTTCCTGTGTTATCTCTTTCTGCGATGTCGGGGAGGGCTGGGTTTCCAACCTCCTTTCGTCGGACTGACAAAGATTGCGCTCAGAAATTCATCGTGCGCTATTCTGTGCGACCTCCGTAGAGTACGATGTTCGGCTATTTTTTCCGATGGGATAGCTCCTGAATATCCCTGTCAATTATAATTAATTTGACTAAATTAGACACGCTCTTCACATTGGTGGGGTAAAAAAGTGACCTTTACTAGGCAAATTTCCGACTTAAGCTCGCAAAAATTTACTTTATTAAACTTACGTTACACGACAGTCACATGAGGAGGTAGCAAAAACCCAGTAAGAACAAATGCCATTGACCGCATGACTCCACGTGGTGTAGTTTTTTAATTATAATTCAATGACACGTTTTCTGGGACACCCTGTAGACGACACGAGGCTCAAGTTGAGTCTAATTTTGAGTCTCGTGTCGTCCAGTTGTGTATTTTTCCGTGTCGTTTTCCTCAGACTCAAGGAAGTGTTATCACCCTCCAATGTGCGCCAGCACGCTTGTGCCCTTTTGTTTTGTTCTTCCTGATCTATCTACTTACTCACTGGCGTTTCGACCCTTCGAGAAAAGAGTAGAACACCGTGCTATCCTCAAAGTGGGTTCGATGTAGCATATGGAGAGAAAACCGCTGTTCCATCCATTTCGCGCTAAGTTTATAAAACCACCTTGGTATATATTTAAGGCCCCGCAATGTGATAGTTAATATAACCGGCATTCCTCATGTACTTTTATGCTAACTCCTTCGTGTACTTTCTTTTTTCAGAGTTATTAAGTAACGTATTTGACTGTGTAATACGCTCTGCAAGTAACCGAGCGTTCTGCGCATATCTCCTCTCCAGGTTACTCCACTCGGGAAGCCCCATTGGCTACGGCGGCTCCCTCCCTCTTCCCTCTCACTGCCTCCTCTCATGCGCAGAGACGCACTTGCACAACGTATTTGTTTCCTGAATATGGATTCGAAATCACAAATACTCTGTAATCGAATTACAGCGCCACCAGCGGCAGGCGCAAACAATGGAGCGTTTACCTTTCATTATCACATATCATCGGAGCGCGAGGAACTGAAGAAACAGTGCGCTTGCGTTTGTACACTGAAAAGACTAACCCTCTCTCTCTCTCTTGGAAGCGCCCCACAGTGTGTAATAATTACCATTCATAACCATTATAATCCATACGTACCGCTGTTGCGGCTGCTGAGACGACGCTATCCTCGAAAGCGTTAATCCACGGGCCATAGAAGCTTCTGCGTCACCACATGATCATTATTCAATGTGTGTGCGTGTGTGTGTATCACACGTTTATTCATTTCCAGAAAAGCTGTAATAATCACGCCATCAATAATGAGAACGCATTCGCCCGAGCAAATGGGAACACAACAAAATAGGAACACAGCACAGCGCGGATGAAGAAAATAACGAAAACATAATGTTAGGAACGTTCATGCGCGAGTCGTAATGCAAGCTGCGCTGCAATCCAACATCGAGTGCCAGCACGCTGGCTCATATCAACACTCATTTCCTGCATAACAGACCTAAGCAAGCTGAACACGATACAAGCCTTATGCATATGCCATAATAGTTTTCACGTGTGAAAGACAAAGCGGCGTCCGTAAAATACATGTTCATGGAGGTGTTTGCATCCCAACGCCATTCATGTAGTTGTTGTTGTTTGTTGCATCTTAACAATTTTATGTGTTATACAGGGTGTCCCAGAAAACGTGTCATTGAATTATAATAACAAAACTACGCCGCCCAGAATCATGCGGTCAACGGCATTTGTTCTTATTAGGTTTTTGCCAACTCCTAATGTGAATGTCATGTACTCCAAGTTTAATTATGTAAATATTTGCGAACTGAACTCGGAAATTTGCCAAGTAAAGGTCACTTTTTTACCTCACCAATAGGAAGAGCATGCCGAATTCACTTAAATTCATGATAATTCACAGTGATATTCACGAGCTATCCCGTCGGAAAAAATAGCCGAATATCATGCTTTTCGGAGCCCTGGTCCATAGCGCGCGATGACTTTTTGAGCGCAATCGCTCTCAGTCCGACGAAAGGAGGTTCCGAAGCCAGCCCACAGAGTGATAGTAGAAAAAGTAACAGTTCCTAAAATTGGGAGAGGGAAAGTATTATCCCAGCGAAAGTCGGACGTGATAAGCCGTGCCTGTTTTATCTCTTTCTGCGATGTCGGGGTGGGCTGGGTTTCCAACCTCCTTTCGTCGGACTGACAAAGACTGCGCTGAAAAATTCATTGTGCGCTATTCTGTGCGACCTCCGTACAGCATAATGTTCGGCTATTTTTTCCGATGGGATAGCTCCTGAATATCCCTGTTAATTATCATTAATTTGACTAAATTAGACACATAGGTGGGGTAAAAAAGTGACCTTTACTAGGCAAATTTCCGACTTAAGCTTGCAAAAATTTACATAATTAAACTTACGTTACACGACATTCACATGAAGAGGTGGCAAAAACCCAGTAAGAACAAATGCCATTGACCGCATGACTCTAGGTGGTGTAGTTTTTTTATTATAATTCAATGACACGTTTTCTGGAACACCCTGTATAGCCTTCCCGATGAAAGAAAGCGAGGCGGTTCCATATAGCCACAGGAACAGGGTTCTACTGCCCAGTGCATTAAAGCGACGAAGAACTGTCACTAACCGCTTACTGTATCATATTAATACTTACGCCTGCGTACTTACTATTGGTATATTTGAATTCAGAAGCCTATTTCTATTCGAGATCCGCAGTACGCATCCATAGCATTTACTAATTTACATAGCAAACATACGTTAGATCCGATTACACATTCCAGGATCAATCTTGGAACTGTGTGCATTTTATTCATGTCACGTCAGACAGGATACTTGCTTGTGAACGTGCGCCTGTTCCATCAAATATGAGGTTTCGGACATTCCTTTGTTTAAGCAAACGTTATTGCGCAACCGCTCGTCGGCTACGCATGCAAGGAAAATGTTGTCCATGCCATTCCTACACGCATAAAAAACATACATAGAACAAAACATACATAATTAAAATATCTCTAGCTGTAAGTGCAAATAAAACAAAGTCATGGTGTGGCATTCCTCATGCATAACAGTTACAATATCTAGAGTTCCACTGAACCTTCTTCTTTTTCTTTTTAAGTGTTGAGAGAGTGTTGAGTGTGTTGAACCTGTCCCACTGACAACAGGGAACGTTCTTTCTTTTTATAGCCGCGTTTTTGCAGGGACCCTATCGATTCCTTTGAAATGTATGCATCCGAGAGAGAGATAAGAAAAAGAAGCAAATCCACGGTCCTCGCTATGTCGGCCTAAATTCTTCTACACGTGAAATCGGATCCCGAAAGTTTTCCACAGTGGCCTTATTGCAGAATGTAATAAAAGCGGCACTGCGTTTACGGTAGAAGGCAACGGAACTTTCAATATTCCTTCCGCACAAAGGAATACGGCATATTGATATTCAAATGGGCCTAGTTTCCTACATTCCCGTATACGACGGGCTTTTCCGCAAGTATAGTCTATACAGGGTGTCCCAGAAAACGTGTCATTGAGTTATAACAAAAAAACTACACCACCTAGAGTCATGCAGTCAATGGCATTTGTTCTTGCTGGGTTTTTGCCACCTCATGATGTGAATGTCGTGTACCTTAATTATGTAAATTTTTGCGAGCTTAAGTCGGAAATTTGCCTAGTAAAGGTCACTTTTTTACCCCAACAATGTGAAGAGCGTGTCTAATTTACTCAAATTAATGATAATTGACAGGGATATTCAGGAGCTATCCCATCGGAAAAAACAGCCGAACATCAACAACAACAACAACTAAATCATGACTATGGCCTGGGGTGATTCACCGCTTGAGAGCAGTACCCTACCCCATTACACGAGAAGCATGAGATGTGAAATATGAAAATGAAGTTATGTGCAAGTACAACTCGAACTCCCGTCGTCTGGTTGCGCAACGCTATACGTCGCACAAAAGGAAGATGCACATGAAAGAAGCCAATGGTCCTTGAGATGCAGGGGTGGACCCTACAGCGTCTGGAGCAAGCCGGTAGCCAAGAGGAACTCCAAGAACATCAGAAGTCCTCGACGGTGTTGGACATGGCTCTGACATGGGCCATGAATTGCAGCCAGGTTGAACGTCTGTCGGCTAGCACCACTCAGCTGAGCACAGAGTTGCCGCCTCTCCGTTTCGTAGAGCTTACATTCTATTAGGACGTGCTCAATGTTCGCTTCAACGCCACATTTGGAGCATAGGCAGCTGTCACAGTATCCGATTCGGCACTTGAATTGGGGAGTGAAGGCAACGTTGAGACGAAGCCTGTGCAGAAGGGACGTAAAATAGCGTGGTAAACGGTCAGGAACTGAGAAGGACATAGTGGGATCCACCGAATACATGAGAGACCTGTCAGTGATGTCCCGACTCCACTGCTGGGGAGCTAGTGGCTGAATGAGCTCATTCACAAGTGATCTCCTGTCTCCTCTTGATAACACCGTTGGTACAACAGTCCGAGACTGTTGGGCAGCCGTTGCCGCTCTGTCGGCTTCTTCGTTTCCACTCAAACCACAGTGACCCGGGATCAACTGCAGGGATATATGATGACCGTGATCGCTTAGGAGCTGAACCTGATGGAGGATATCAGTGACAACTGGGGCGAGCGATCCACGTATTCCCATGTTGGCTATACATTGAAGAGCAGCCTTTGAATCTGAGTAGATGACCCAGGCCCGCGGATCGTCACAGGGCGTCTTACGTAGAAACAACAGGATAGCATATAACTCAGCCGACGTTGATGATGTGCGGTGTGAGAGACGGTATCCATGTGACACACCGTCAGTTGGAATAACAAATGCAGACGATGAACATTCATGACTGGAGGATCCGTCAGTGAAAACTGCAGTGTGATCAGAATAGCGATTGTGCATCATATCCGCTGCAAGCTGTTTCAGAACTGATGTAGGCACTTGGTTTCGTTTGACATTAAGACCAGGAACTGACAATGCGATCGATGGTACTGGAAGCGACCACGGAGGCGTCGTGGGCACCACTGATCTTGCAGAAAACGGGGGAACCTTAGGTTTCACTTCCATGAAACAGTTGTATGCGTTACATTGCTTCCGGCGACAAACTTTTGCTATTAGTGGATGGCGGCGGTGGTGTGCTCTGAGGCGCAAGTAATGGCGAATGGTTTCCCTCTGCCGTAAGACTTCAATGGGTATTTCGCGGGCTTCTGCTATCACCATCCGCGTTTCCGCGGCTCTCGGGACGCCAAGACATACCCTTAAGCTCCGTGCTAGAATACACCGCAGTCGTTGTTCTTGCGTCTGTGAAATTCCGTGCAAGACTGGTAGGCTATATAGCAGAGTCCCTCGGACTAGGGCTTTGTGGATGGCCAGAAGAGACTTCTCATTCATTCCCCACTTCGGCCCAGCAAAGTGGCGAATGACGGAAATCCACCGGTGTGCCTTTGTGTCCAGGTGATCGATGTGTTTCTTCCAGGACAAGTTGGAGTCTAGGATGACACCCAGGAATCTATGGTGTGCTACCAGCCTAAGAGGCGTATCGCCAAGGAAGAGCTGATACCGATGCATATGCTTCCGAGTAAAACCCATGACTGCTGTTTTCTCAGTTGATATATCCATCCCTGCCTCCGTTAGGTACCGCAAGATGTTATCCAGGGAATGCTGGAGACGGCGTAGGATTGCAGGCCTCGATTTCCCAACAGTCCAAATGCAGACGTCATCAGCATAGATAGATATATTGACTTTAGGGGCGATACAGGACTTTAGGCCTGCCATTACAAGGTTGAAAAGGATAGGACTTAAAACGCTGCCTTGTGGTACGCCCTGAGTCAAGACAACTTTCGAAGTGACTCCTTCTTTTGTGCGAACAGAGAGTGTTCTATGGCGAACATCATGCTCTACGAAGGTCGCACAGAATAGCGCACGATGAATTTTTCAGCGCAACCTTTGTCAGTCCGACGAAAGGAGGTGGGAAACCCAGCCCGCCCCGGCATCGCAGAAAGAGATAACACAGGCACGGCTATCACGTCCGACTTTCGGACTCTCTGTGGGCTGGCTTCGGAACCTCCTTTCGTCGAACTGCGAGCGATTGCGCTCAAAAAGTCATTGCGCGTTATGGTCCGGTGCTCCGAAAAGCATGATATTCGGCTATTTTTTCCGATGGGATAGCTCGTGAATATCACTGTCAATTATCATGAATTTGAGTGAATTTGGCACGCTCTTCATATTAGTGGGGTAAAAAAGTGACCTTTCCTTTGCAAATTTCCGAGTTCAGTTCGCAAATATTTACATAATTAAACTTGGGGTGCATGACATTCAGAAGGTGGCAAAAACCTAATAAGAGCAAATGCCGTTGACCGCATGATTCTAGGTGGCGTACACTCTTAAAAATGAACTTCACCGCATAGCACACTCCTAGCCAACCATCATCTCGAATGATATCTGTCCTGATTTGTTGGAACCGGGAGGCGTACGCCTTTTCTGTGACACTTATGCTGTTCATAATTGTCACAAAACAGGCGTACACCCCCGTTTTCAACAAATCAGGGCAGATAACGATATCACTCGAGATGATGGTTGGCTTGGAGCGCGCCATGCGGTGAAGTTCATTTTTAAGAGTGTAGTTTTTTATTATAATTCAATGACACGTTTTTTGGGACACCCTGTATACAAAAGCTCGCCGAACATAAGTTCACCAGAGAAATGCTCACCGCTTTACTTGCCTCTTCTTTCGAAACTGCTTTACTTATTATATTCTTGGGGACTAAGAATGTAGTGGGTGCATTAGGACAGGTCAATCAAAGTCTCCTTCTTTGAGTTGGCTGAGGAGGAAAATGAACTTTTCGCACCTGTCGAGACTGACCAAGGTTAAGTCAGGAGAGCCTTTTACGTATTTCACACGATTTTGATGATTTTTATGACCCTGAAAATAATTGTCCCATTTTAAAAAGAGGCGGGCGGTGCGATGTCTTTTGTCCGCTGACCTTATGTCGGGTGAGCTTTTGTCCGGGAGCCCAAAAATCTGGAACACCCAAAAGCCGACTCCGGGAAGCATCAAGTTTCACTTTTGGCGCCTGTTGATTTGGTGATATGATTCTCCAGCTATGGTTACACTCCCCGTTCGACGTAAATCCATCACTGTCAGTAGCGTTACTAGCAGGCAGGAAAGGCTTAAACAGGATGATGCTAACATCGAAGCTTGCGTCGAGGAAGACGACCGCAACCTGGAATCTGCGTCAGCGCCTCGATATGTTCGGCAAAGAGAATGGAGTCAGCTGGGAATGAAAGAAATCACTGAGCCCGAGAAGAACGGTTATCGAGTGAACAAAATAAACTGCAACACGAAGCACAAAGCAGACCCGCTACCATTAGAGTTCCCTTACTTTATGCTGTCTGTTATCGACGTGCAGGCTATGCTAAGAATTATGACTCTTCCAAGCCAAGCCCATCAACGGAGCCAGTTCGCAGTAACTCACGGACTAATGCGAATGCAAATGAAAGCGGGTCGGCTAGCACGAACGTTTTACGTCCTTCGGAGGACTTCCGAAAGGCGGTGCAGATATGAGCGGGCATTTCAGTGTGTTACTCTCAGGAGAAAATAGGGCGAACAAGTGACGAGGGTCGTAATAAAACTTTCCTTCGTCTTTCGTACGGGAGAGCAGATTACGTTCGGTCCGCCGGCTGAGCACAGAGCAATCACCTTTCCCGTCGTTAATTCACAGAAGAAAATGACTTTTGCTTTGTATTGCTCGAGCTGTTGCCGATCGCGTCTCTCTCTCTGTACGTTTTCTTTTAATTTGTAATTTCAGTTTCAGAGTGTAGGACAGCACATTAAACCGGGCTTTACTCCAGTAAAGTTCAGGAAGGCACATACTGATTGATTGAAAAAGAGAAAAATTGTTAATTTTAGAATTGGAGATGTGAGTTCTGACGCAGTCGGGGCAGGTTATTCCAGTAGTCAGAATAAACAGAAGAGAAAGTAGAAAGAGCAAAAGAAATGCAACCCAACATGTCTTAGAGGCGAGCCTGTCACGTGTGGACTCTCGGCCGAGCCTTCGATACCGCGAAACTGTTAGGTCCTAAGTAGTGCGACGAGGCGCTGAGGGCACTTGAAGATTTTCTAAGTACAACCGGGCTTACGGACATTCTATGACTTGCTGAGTGTGTGCTGTGTGCGCCCCGAAGCGATGACGACATTTGAACATCATGTTGGACTCCATCACTTTAACTCACTCATCTGTTTGTGTTTTCTGTGTGTAAGCGTCCTTGTGTAGCCAGTTCGACTTCGTCGCGACTCACATCCTCATTCTTTTCTTTTTACATCACCATCACCAAGATGTCCAAAAGACATAAAAAAAAAAAGAAAACCAAAAAAGCAGGAGCTAACTAATGCGTGAGCTCAGTTAATGAGACCGTAGTTCAAAAGTCCGTGGACCAAATACAGCAAAAGCCTTCAATCCACATTGCACAATGTTCCCTGCCCCTAGGGCTGTAACCGAGACCCTACAGAGTATGAACTGAGTATGACTTCAAAGGTATGTTGAGAATGTCGCATGATTTCAAAAATTGCACAACTGCGTGCGTGGCCGTCAACCATTTTCCGTGCTGAAAAGGGGATTATCCGTTGAACCAGGGACGATTCCGAGACGGCGATGTACTTAGTACAGTCCTGAATTACGTGTTCGGCGTCCTCTACCACGTCGCATTCGCTACAATTGAGCGAGGGAAGCCATAGACATTTAATTTCTCGGTTAATGCTTATGGGTGCCGTACCGACCAATCATATGTTGTCCCATTTCCGACATTTACCGAACGCCGCCGATAATATTGGGCCCTAGAAAATTACGCGTTCTGCGAGAAACGAGCAACCACCTGTAAAGACCCCTAAGAGAAGACTGTCGCCAACGCACAAGAATGTTCGAACTTTCGTAAATATTCCTTTTGACGGAGAATTTACGTTTTGTCGGTCGTTTACGCGGTGGTTGACACATAAATCCCATGGAACGTCCCATGGAACGTACATAACGTCCCAAATCCCATGTAATGTCCGAGTGCACAGAGTCAGAAAATCCGCAGAGCAACCTTTTCACGTCCACGGCTCCCCCACCAATTTCTTCCCAACGCTCTGAAATGCGCTCGATCATTCCGAATCGCAGCGCACTTTCTCCTCATTTGCTGAAAACGGAAGGCGTACGCCTTTTCCTGACACTTAGTTATGTTAACAGTCATTAAAAGTCGTACACCCCGCACTCTCAGAACAGAACTTCACCGCATAGCACGTTGTCCGCCAATCGCTGCCACTAATGATACACTCTTAGAAATGAACTTCACCGCATAGCAAGCTCCTAGTCAACCATCATCTTGAATGATATCGTTATCTGCACTGATTTGTTGAAAACGAGAGGCGTACGCCTTTTTGTGACACTTATGCTGTTCATAATTGTCACAAAAAAGACGTACGCCTCCGGTTTTCAACAAATCAGGGCAGATAACGATATAATTCGAGATAATGGTTGGCCAGGAGCGTGCTGTGCGCCTCCTCTCTCTTCGAATCAGAAGCGATAAACCCACCCTTCTTAACTCTTTTTTTTTCTTTTCCTTTTCTTTCCTTCCCTTTTATTGTCTTTTCTCCCTCTTTCTTCCCCTTTTCTCCCTCTTTCTTCCCCTTTTCTTTTCTTATTTTTCTTTTCTTCCCCTTTTCTTTCTTTCCCCTTCCCCTTCTTTTGCCTTTTTTGTTTGGAATATCAAGCCGACCTTCGTCTGGCTGACCTTCTCTTTCTTTTTCTTAATAAACATATCCCCCCCCCCCACCCACCATTCGTGGCAATGTTTACGCGCAACGTGCTATAGGAAGTTCTCTTTTTAGATTGTAGTTCGTCAACTTTACTTCGTCGAGCACAGCAAAAGATCGTCGCGCACCATCACGAAGACAAACGCAAATGACCCGGAAGAATAAACCATGGCTACCTTGGAGTGGTCAATACATCATGCATCAACCTTTTCCGATCGGGGCTTTCTCTCGTTTTATCGTATGTTGGATTATTAATCAAGCGTGCACCCTCCCTCCCTTTCCTAGTAATCTTTAATACGTGCAAGGCAAAGAAAAATACCAATTATTTTTCGGACCGCTTCGGGTCAGGCTGGGAGAGGAGCAATAAACCTGGTGAGTAAATGGATGCGCAAGGGGCCACTAAAATGTCAAAATCTAATCCGATCAAAACCTCAGGCGCGACGTTGCATGCTTGCAGGCACTTTGAGATCAATAAAGCACACGAGCAATTTGTTTTAATCTATAATGCGGTGCTAAGCAAGTTTGCCAAAGTGTACACAAGCATCTTTGTTTTGCTATTGCTTCATATTCTCTTGGCGCATTTTCCTTCTTTTTTTTTAGTTTTTAAGCGTCCCGTTTTTTTTTTAATTCTCCATTTTACGGCTGGTTCCCTCTCGAAAGGTTTCCCTAACCCACTTTTGGTACTTATTATTCATTCAGTTCAACCCCTGCGTCTCGTAAAGTACAGCGAATTTATGACCTATACGAAGCCGGCGTGCGCGCAAACTTGTCGTGAAACATTGCAGGGTGTTTACGTTATTCAATAACGCCGGTCTTTAATGTGGGTTAAAGTGAAAACGATGTCTGTGGTCCATTAGCGTTAACTCTTCAGCAGTTGCTGGACTTTGTAATAGGTTTGTGCAAATATTCGGATTTTTTGAACACCAAAACGAATACTTGTAATCCGATTCGGATTCCGAATCAAATATGGATTTCATATTCGAATTTCGAACACATATGTGATGTCTGGTCCATACCGAATATGTTCGAAAAGCTCCGAAACTGCGCTCATATAGTCCCCCAAACGCCAGTACAAAACAAAGCGAGTGCTGTTGCTTGTGAAGATACACATCTACATATCACGCGCATGCACTGTATGTGCGTGTTCGGTCCGCTTCGGTTTTAATATTACTGTGCACTCTAAAAACAGACCTTCACCGCATAGCACGCCCTACGCCAACCACTATCAGGGTTATCGCTTCCGATTGGGGATAGAGGGAGGCGTAGCCCTTTTTGTGTCCATTTGGATATATGATAACTGCACAGAAAGGCATATGTCTCTCTCCCTCTTCGAATCAGAAGCGATGACCCTATCATTCGTGGCCATATAGGGTTGGCGCTGAGAGTGCTATTGCGGTGAAGTTCTGTTTTCAGAGAGCATAGTGACAATATGTGAGCAGTACCGTATAATGTGGTTGTTCGTGATGCTAATTTCTTCTTAACAATTACTATTAGCACAATCATATTATGTAACCTTCTTCCCATACTGAACGTTTGAAATGGGATGAAATGAGCGCGAGACTGTCCTTTTGCATCCGATACGTGTTAGCGCCGCGAAGCAACTGTGCCTATGAGCGGCGTACAGACGTGGACAGATTGAGAGAGGGCAGCAGGAAGCAGTGGGGGACAGGGGGGTTAGTATGCGTCCTGGGCCGACTTCAGGGGGAACGGTGCCGACATTCGTCTGGAAAGTCTTCGGAAAACCCAGAGAAAACCTCAGACAGCACAGCCGGTGACAGGATTCGAACCCGCGCCACCTCCCCGTCTCGGCGTGGAAAGCGATCATGCTAACCACTACGCCACGGAAGGTGGTTGTCCTTTTGCAAGTGTCTGTCAAAACGCTGCTGCTACCATGTGACTGACAGTAACTCGTGCTGACAGTAGATTGTTTCTAAATTTTTCCACTCCTATACGTTACTGATGGTAGTGGAGGGTTGTGCCGGTGTCCTATACTTGTATAGTTTACGCCGCCACTGCCAATATTACGTACTGCACGAACGCGACATTCCATTCCATACCAAGCCCCACTACAACATCGATTCAGGCTTCTGCAACGGGTATCCCATTTCTCGCTCAGTTCGCCATCCAAACTACTGGGCGCGGGCAGCATTGCCGTCAATATCCTCCAAACTATAGCGCGGCCCGCAGGCTCATAAACACGAAATTGCCCAACCTATAATTTTCCTTTTAAAATGGCCCTTTCGTACACGATACATTCCAGCAGCAATTCTAAGCTGCTGCACCATCCATTCCTGCACGTTCTTTAAGTTGTCCAGATTCCGAGCTAACGCACATGCTTATAGTATACCATTAACGAAACGAGGCACCGTTACGAAGGGCAAAATTAAAACGAAACAGTTCAACCACTCCATGGCGGTAGAGCGCAGCAGTGACGAAATGGCCTGCATGGTTTTGAACGCCTACGACTTCGCGAAATTAATTTAAAGTGGCTTCATTAATTTCAGTCGCGTCCGCGACTGCATTACGATGTAATAGAATGTGAGAACATCGCACGTTTTGTGTAGCGTAGTTGATGATAAGGTGCGTTAAGAATTGTAACGTTTGTGGAAATTACGATGCCGGTACCATGGCTCAAATTATTTATCGTGCACTGCACGAATCATACACAAGGTAAGTACTGCCTAGTAGACGATTATAGAGCATGCTCGTCGCAACGGCTTCCTTATCTTAGCCTCGCGGCGCGCAGTATCGATTGTTTCAGTGTAGACTGGAGCCTAGACTGAGCCTCATTTGCAAGTTGCCTAATCAAGGTTGTCTTTCTGTTCTGCCGACTGGCTCAAAGAAGCTCAGTTAAGTCCTCAAAATGCTCGAGGCCCTGCCGTAGAAGACTGTGCCCTGCAGCAATAGCTCCCTTGGCAGCCTTCTCTGCTGAAAGAACAATTTCGTACTTTTGAAGTTGTACACAAGGAGACTGCAATATAACGTACCGAAATAATTTTTCTAGAACACACTCGAGCTACTATAGGGCGACCTATTTGGAGCTTCTCGACTTGTCCCAGTCAACCACGAAATGTAGAAGATGCGTTGAAATAACATTGCACATTCTACAATACCTTCGTATATACGAGGGTGTTCAAGTCAAACCGGGACTTTCTGTTTCCCGAGTGTACAAATGGCTCGGGCTACTTCTTTTTCGTCATTTTCACACGCGACAGGCCTCCGCGTTCACCACGTGGTGGTCCAAAGTTTGTACAAAACAGAAGACACGTGCTGGACAAGATGGCCGACAACAAGGTGAGCGCGCACATCGAACAGCGAATTGTCGTGAAGTTTCTCGTGAATGAAGGCGTAAAGTCATCTGAAATTCACAGAAGACTTCATGCTCAGTATGGCCACGATACACTTAGCCGCAGCAAAGCGTTTGAGTGGTACAAACGGTTCTGAGACGGCCGTACATCAGTGCAGGACGATCCCGGCCGGGGCGGCTCAGAGCTCAGTGTCAGAGTTCCTGCGGGTAAGGTCATGGCCACGGTTTTCTGGGACAAGGCTGGCGTTGTTCATGTTGATTTTCTGCCCAGTGGTACCACCATCACTAGTGCATATTACTGCCAGGATCTCAGGGATGTGCATAAGGCGCTGAAGCAAAAGCGGCCGGGCCTCATGACCAAAGGAGTCCTCCTCCTACAGGACATTACACGCCCGCATACCGCGCATCTCAGGACACGCACTTTACAGGAACTTGACTGGGAGTTGCTGCCACATCCCCCTTACAGTCCAGACCTCGCCCCCAGCGATTTCCATCTCTTCGGGCCACCGAAGGCGTTCCTTGGTGACCGCCACTTCAGGTGCGACGACGAGGTCAAGAATGCGGTCCGATCATGGCTGCTATGCGCCGGTAAGGATTTCTACGCTGCTGGCATCCAAGTCCTCGCGAAACGCTGGGACAAGCGCATTAATGCAGCTGGAGATTACGTTGAAAAATAAAACTAATTTCTCGCCTGTAAGTTCATTTTAGTTTTGCGAAAAATGAAAAGTCCCGGTTTGACTTGAACACCACTCGTAGAATCTGCGATAGCAGGCAACGTAGAAAATGCCCGCTCGAAAATGCGTAGAATCAACTGTAATTTTATAACGCTACTTCAACGTTGACGTTTGTTATTTCTATGTTCACATAACATCCATCGAGTGTTGTGAACTACTGTTTATTCTACGTTGCCTAGTGCTGCCTCTTCCTACGTGCGTGTTCAAGGATGAGTACTCGGGAAGACACACATCGAACGCAGTGCTTCCTCCAGAATTCGCAGAGCACGTCATTGAGGATGCATGGGCGACACGCTCTCCGTTTTATTTTTCCTCCTAACAAACCACCGACTAAATCATGTACGTGTGAGACTAAACTGGCTGCCGTACAAGTCGACAGCGCACCCTGTTCTTGAGCAAGCTTCTGAAGTATGGCGTCTCCAGAGGCCCATTATGATTACCAAATTGGAAAGCATTATCTATTATGGATATGGCAGACAGTTTTTCCCCCAGCAGTGATTCAGGAAGCTGATCTAAACACTCTCTAGTGAAAGCTCGTTAATGTTTTCTTCCTGCACAAATGTGCAATCGTGCCGATAGCAGTCTTGAGTTGAGGTAGTCGGTACGTATCCATATCGAAAAAAAAAAAAAAAACGAAACAGAGTGTTTATAGCTTGCTGATCATGTCACGTCGAGACTGGGAAGTACCCGGGTTCGAGTCCCGGTGCCGGCCGTGCTGTCTGGGGTTCTTCCTGGGTTTTCCTCAGACGCTGTCAGACATATGTCGGCACAGTTCCCTTAGAAGTCGGCCCAGGACGCACATTCCCCCCCAGAGCGTTAGTCGTGACATAGCCCACCTATCTTGAGGTGAACAACGGCGAGCTGTTTCACTAGCACCATCACCATTACCACCATATTAAAAAATCGCAGCCACATGGACACCAGACAAGCCGCACGCAGAACAGACGGGGTGAACTGCGAGTTCCTGCCTTTGAATCAGAAATGTACAGGAAGTAAATTAAACAAAAATAAATAAACTGTAAAAACCGAACAGTTTTTGCTTAACTGAAAACGAAACGAATCCGGTTTACGAAATGATATAACGAAATAGAAATAGATTTATCACTTCGTTATATGTAGCGTATTTACAATTTACCCTCGTGCAAGGCATGAACCTTTGAAACAACGAAACTATCTAACTCCTTTCACGGAAGACGCTTCCAGCATTGTCTCGCAAGTACCGAATTTCTACCAAAAGTTCCCGCTATTCGTGTTTCTTTCTTATTATCGTTTGCAAAATGGCATTGTGTGTGATACGCCTGAGAAACATATCCCGTAATCATGAGAGAAAGTTGGCTCATGATTTTGGTTAGCGAAAATAAGGAGGAGCCTTCTATAGAAGCTCCCTATAAACTCTTTATTTCTTTGCCCATTTCTTTTTATTTCACCCTACACGATCCTCAAGAATTTTAGTCACGTAAGGCGCTACAGACCTGGCTGGTATATCTCGTGGATGGCATCATTTTTCGAAATGAGGTTGAGTTCATTAAGCCGGGCCACTTTTTCCACCGCCGTTTTCCCGGTGTTGCCCTTGCAGCGTCATACTTTTGACCGCCCATCCACCCTGTCTGAGTTTCAACCAAATTGAGGTGCCGTTGTACGCTGGTCTTTTCTCGCATACAAATCACGTACACACCTGTGTACGTGACGTAACACCTCCTGCACACAGGGAGGAAATGTCGTGTTCTTGTTCATATGTGGTATACCAGGAAGATCCTCCGGAAGTTATAGTGTGGCCCGAAGTTAAGTCAGTGCTCCATGGACGAGAAGGTAGTGATGCAAAAATATCGAAATTTTCGATATCGATAAATATCAACATCGTAAAAAAAATCGATAAAATCGATTAAAATATCGACAGGTATGTCGACATTTTATCGATATATCAGCATTTTAAAAATAAATATCGATATATCGATGTATGAAAAGCCGTCACGCCATTACTTGAACAATTAAAAAAAAAACAAAAAAAAAACAACTGAAACAAAACAAACAAAAAATTGAAAAAGTTGTCCTTGTTCTATTATCTTCCATACGTATTACCGCTGAGGCTCGTGATGAAGACGCCGGCGTACAACGTGCATTACGAGGACCAATGAAGATACGTCCTCAATTATAGTGCCAGAAAGTTTGAGGAATAATTAGTGCAAGAATTTAGGTGAGTGCATAGGATGTCGCCCTCTTCGGATCCACGCCAGCTTGCCTCCTTCCTTATTCTTTGTTCCTCGAGGAGTGGATGGTGGTGGTGGTGGTGGTGGTGGTGGTGGTGGTGGTGGTGGTGGTGGTGGTGGTGGTGGTGGTGGTACAATGTTCAAAGGAAGAGGAGGTGAGGTCATCTTTCTCAGACAAGGCGGCAACTTTCACTCCTCTGTGAAAGGGGACGGATAGACGGCAGAGTAAAAGAGAAAGGATAGAGAGAGTCAGAAATTAAAAAAAATGAGAAATTTCTTTGGCGGATGTGTGTGTACTTGCTCCTCACCGGGATGCCCCCTTGATTCAGGTCTCCGAGATATTTCATGCGGATGCCAAGCGTCTTCCACTGATCACTCGACAGAGGACATTAACGGACCACCTAAATCGCTACGCGCAGTACTTGATCGTTGCAACGGACGCGTCGGTTTCTGCGGAGCGCGCTGGAGCTGGCTTGTTCTTCCCACAACTTGATTTCCAGTTTCCGGTTCGCCTCCCTGACTTTACCCCACCCTTTGACAGCGAGTTCTTAGCTATGGCCCTTGCCCTTAGGAGGGTTCCTCCTGCCTTCGAACAAGTTGCTGTCATTTTCATCAACATTTTGCTGTCGGACTCCCTATCCGTCATTTCAGCCTTGGCGTCGCCCTCAGGTTTCCTGCCGTCCTCAGAGTCGTTGGCATCCATTTTGGTACGTCTTGCCCCGCCTCATCTTCGCAACGTCATCATCACGTGGATTCCTGACCACTGCGGACTCACCCTTAACGAAACCGCTGACACCCTCGCTAAAATGTCCCTCTCCGGAGAGATTCTTCCTCTCCTCCCAGTACTTGTTCGCACTTCTGTTGCCAGGTATAGACGGCTCACAAGTCTGTCTCGAGCTGCCCCCCCCCCCCCCCCACGCCCGCCATATGAACATCTCGTCTTTTCGTGGAACACTAACCTCTGCAGCTCCAGGCAGACAGAAGTCTTGGTGACGAGATGCCTGGCGCTACCGCTAAATTTTTACCTCCACCGTGCTGGACGGTCTTTGTGCCCTGCTTGCTCCCACTGTGGAAAGGATGAAACAACTAAACACTTTTTGCTAACCTGTTCTCAGTTTGGCCAATTACGCCACAGGTATATCTGGACCCCCTTGCGCTTGTTAGGAGCCCCACTCTCATTGGCGTCAGTGCTGTCTCTCGGAGCATCACACACTGCGCTCTGTAATAGGGCTGTGGTAGCGGGTCTTGTATCGTACATCGTGCTCCCCAACCGCTTCTAGGTACTTCCTTCCTACTCTCATGCACTTTCAGGTACACACACATTCATACAGTCATACTTTTGGCCGTGTATAGTCGTCATACGCATATTCCTACATACGTGCATACCCAGTTGTTCATGTATTAGTCATCGTCACAGGTCATATATATGTCATAAGTTACTTGGGTCTGACTTGGCCTTAGTCCCTACCATTACTGCACAGACATAGCCATAGACAAACATCTTTTGCCCCTTTTGTCCTGGCCAATCTCCCTTAGTGGCTCACGGCCATCATCTCCTTGGACGAAGAAGAAGAAGAAGAAACGCAGAGAGAAAGAAAATAGTAAGGGGGGGAGGGAGGGGGAGAGAAGGAAAGCGATATTTGCGAATACGAAGCCACAGCCAGCAACAGAACATCCTCGGTTTCGACTGCCGTGTACGTTTCGCGCTTGGTGAACTCGTTCTGCGCATTCCAATGCGTCATTCGGCACGAAATGCAGCCCCGGACGATTCACGAACTTTTAGAACCAAAGAAAGTTTTCCCCGAACGTGCATCACATGTTTACAGGAAATATCGGCATCGTGTTGCCAAATCAAATCAAGAGGGACAGAGGGGAAAAAGCCGCCAAGTTCGGTTACTAAACTCGTTGACCCGTTCCTTTCTTGATACCCTGTCATGCATATCGATATCCATATCGATGTAATATCGATATTGAAACCAACAACAACTTTATTGTGAGATGATGAATGGGGGTTGATGAATGGGGAGTTGAAAATTGATGTAATATCGATATTTTAAAAGTAACGATAACATCGCAGGCATAAAATATCGATAATATCGATAACAATGCAGTGTCATTCTCTGAGACGGCTTCATGTGGTGACGTGCAACTACAGATGTGTGGATGGTACAGCCCTGTCCTTGGCAATGATATCGTCAAGGAACTTGCCGTCAGACGGCGTCAGTGACCTTGCAGTATTGGAAGAATGCTTTCTGTCCCTGACCACTTTTAGAACAGAACTTGACCGCATAACAGGCTCCTCGCGTCCCAAATGACATCGTTCTCTTCCGTGTCTTGTTCAAAACGGGAGATGCACGTCGTTTTGTGACTCTTAAACAATTACATTAATTGTCACAAAAAGGCATAAACCTCGCGTTTTCCACACACACACACATATACATGGGATGATGGGATGATTGACATTCAGCAAGTTATGTGGCGAAATTCACTTTTAAAAGGGTAGTAATATGTAAAATACTACGGACGACTGTTGTACGTGAGGTGAGACAGTCTGTGTTTCCCTGCCCGATACACCATATTTGTAGTTCTGAGCACGAGTTCCAGAACGTTCGTGATGCCACAGTGCGTAATAGAAGCGCTGTTGGGGAAGGCCTGCGCCTGCGCGCGACGCGACACATGAAGGGCTTGGAACACGAGACCGCTCGGTATCCTTATTCCCGTGATGGCACATGCGATTACGTACGCGGAGATCGAATGGACGTATGCACGGATGGCAGCTCCATAACTCCGTTCGCTTATTAATACCTCTGTCAGACGGGCACACATACGGCCTTTAAGGCAATGGCACTAAGAAAAGGCCGTAGCTGAAATATGGCCTTAAGTCCTGGGAGGCTGCCAAGACGGTATCCCTGAAGGCGTTTTGCCGGTGATGTCTACACCGATAAACACATCTGCGAACGTTGAATGAAATGTACTTCAACTATATTTGTTCTCACTGTGAGTACACTGAAATAACGTCTAGTTGGCGCTTAGTCAATTTGAAAAACAGCAAGCGATGTTTGCTTTGAAGCAATTTCGATGCTTTGTTGTGCGCGCACAGTTTTGGGTGCAGACGACACGGAGTGCAGTGGTTCGAGGGTATGACTACGAAGTGACGAGATATAATGAGAAGCAAAGTGCACATATTAACGAGGAAAACTCAAGGCGTTGAGCACAAAAACAATAAAAAAAACCTCATAAAAACATTTCATTTCGAATTGAAGGAAATCTGCGCCATCTCGTTCATGGCGTTTGGTAACGAGACTTCGACAGTTTCTGGGGAACGCCGTAAACTGTCTTGCGGGAGCTCCGTTGCCCTTACACCTCAGTTTTGTCGCAAATGCCGTATGACTGACCGTCTGTCAATAATTTAATGGCCGTATGTACTTAAGACCGTAACCGTTAGGGCCGTAAGTGCGCCCGTCTGACCATCATAGCATTCCTTCGACTGCTAGATACAAGTTTGACCACTCGGCAGTCCTCCTGGCCCTTGACCTGGACCATCCGCCCGCTCTGCATCGTCCCTTTTGGCGTTTAGATAGAACACTGCTGTCTGATAGTGATGTAGTGAGTGCGGCCCGCACATTACTGTCTGTTCCCGTCTCACCCCTTTTGTGTCACTGGCAAAGACGTAAACGCGATCTGCGTACCCTTTTTGCTGAGTGGGGAAAGCGCCGTGCAAGAGAGCGAACGCGGGAGTTTAACCGTGTGTGTGACAAAATACGGGTCGTTCGGAGGGGTGTTCCTCTCACCATGCAGTCTCAGGATTATCTCGATGGCCTGATTGCTAAACGCGATCTTCTGTTGAGATCCACCTCGACTGCTGCTCAGTTGGAACGGGTACGCAGCCGCTCAGTGTCAGGAGTTCAGATGTACCGCTTCCTGCAGGAACGGAAAATGCATAAGACGAGTGTTCTTACCTCTTGCCTGTTACCGAACGGTTCTGTGACCACTGATCCTTCAACGGTCTTCCAGACATTTAACGAGTTCTACTCACGTGACCTTTCTGCAGGCTGTCCTCAATTCAATAGTAACGATCCCTTTTTTGACATCCTTCCTCGTTTAGACAGCGTGGACCAGGAGATTCTTCGCGCTCCTCTATCAGCAGAGGAACTTGACGAAGCTCTAAACCATATGCGTCGCGGTACAGCCCCAGGTCCTGACGGTTTGCCAATCGAGTTTTATCGAACCTTCTGGAGAGATTTGCGACCTTTCCTCTATGAGTTATTCTCTTCCATGATGACTAGTGCGAGAATTCCGACGTTCTTCACGTTCGGTCGTATTATACTTGTTCCCAAGAAAGGCGTTGATCTGTCGAACCCGGGCTCGTGGCGTCCGATCACCTTGCTGAACACCGACTACAAGCTCTTCATGTCGGTGTTGAACCGGCGCCTTTGTGCCGTTTCCACGAGCATTATTCATGAAGCTCAAGGCTGTGCAGTCCCAGGCCGGGGAATGTATCCAGCCTTAGCAGGCATTCGCGATTTGCTGGAGTATACTGGTCGGAGCAATGGCAGCGGTTGTGTCCTCTCGTTAGACCAGAATAAGGCTTTCGACAGGGTTCTGCATTCATTCTTATTTTGCGTCCTTCACAAATATGGTTTTCCCCGTGAGTTTTGCTCTGTAATACAAAATATTTACGAGTCCCACACCAGCAGCCTGTTCTTCAATGGACGAGAAGGCCCTCCTTTCAGAGTAGCCTGCGGCGTCCGACAAGGGTGCCCTATGTCACCGTTGCTTTTTGTTCTCACGTTGGACATTTTTGTCCGACACGTCCTCGCCCATCCAGGCATTCGGGGTCTCCCAATACCGGGCGGTGGGGCCATTAGGGTATCTGCGTATGCAGACGATGTCACCCTCTTTCTGCGGGATTTGGAGTCCATACGTAATGTTTTTCACCGGTACGCTGTCCTTTCAGGCGCTCAGCTGAACTCATCTAAGAGCAAGATCATGGTATTGGGTTCATTCTCTGTGCGAGCCGTGGTTCCGTTCGCTCAGTGTACGGTGCTGCGGGTCCTGGGCATCCTTTTTGACAGGCGAGGGATCCAAACTGCAAACTGGGACTCCGCCATTACCGCTGTCAGTGCGAAAGTGCGATCGGCGCAATGCTTCTCTTTCAGCTTCGCTGAGCGGAGTTATTTTATTCGCTCTGTCCTTTGCGCTCGTTTGTGGCACTTGGGGCAGATTTTTCCTCCTCCTCCTCGAACTGTCATTCGCTTGAATGCCATCTTGTTTGCGTTCTTTTGGTCTGGAAGGCAAGCAGTGGTTAACCGCCCAACGTTGATGCTTTCAGTTTCTTTGGGCGGCTGGAGTATACCAAACATCTCGGTTATCTGTCAATGTCTGGCGCTTAAGGTTCTGTTAAGGGTACTTCGTGATGCCACGTGTGCAGCGCACCCACTGGCAGTGTACTTTTGTTCTGAACAGACGCGCTTTCTGCCAGGTCTTCCTCCACTGGACAGTCTAGTAAGCGCTGAAGCACCTCTTCAGCTGCATGGCTCGTTGGTGGATTTCTTCTGTCGGATACAGCACCACTTGCGGGACAGGGATGTCTTGGAAGTGCCTGCTGTCCGGATTTCTGAGCGCCTGGCACTGACGGCGGACGAGGCTCGTGCCCGCCTTCGTAACCTACGTCTTCCCTTCCGAAGTCGCATGTTTAACGACCTCCCCGGTGCGTCACGTGACTTCATGTGGCAAGCCTGGTGGGATGCTCTGCCTACCCTCGGGCGCCTCTCTCGGATGGGTGTAACAAGAAACTCCTCTTGTTGCTTCTGTAATGAAGAAGAAACCTTACACCACATATTTTACGAATGCCGGGTTTCAAGGTGTTTCTGGTCGCGAACTGCGCGTTGTTTCTCGTTGCGGTGCCCGTTAGAGTGGGGTGCCCTCCGTGTTGCACCGCGATCGGTAACGCATCGGTTATGCCGCTTGGTTACTTTTTTAGGGTTTCATGTTCTCTGGAGGGCCCGTAACAGGGCGGTGGTGAGACGTGCGAGGTTCCTTCCAGTCCTGGCAGCTGTAGCATCCCTTCGTGGTGAGGTACGAAACTTTCTGACCCGTGAGTTGCACCACTTGGACCTCACTGCTTTCTCATTGACGTGGCTAGCCACGAACGTTTTCACCGTGAAAAATTCCTTAATATTTTTCACGCACTGTTGAGTTGTCTTAAAACTCTCCTTCATACAGTGTTAAAACATCAAATGAAAGCTGGTCGTATCTTTCCTTCTTAGTCCTCAATCTTCACTAATTTAGCACTGTATAGGATTTCTTCCTCATAGTTTCAGTGGTTCATTGCATGTAATGTAATGCAATGTATATAATGTATGTAATGTAATGCAATGTTCTTCACTGGTTCATTGTATGCGCTGTTCTTCGCTGTCTCTTTTTATCTACCACTGTTTATTCATTGTATGTTATTAACTGATTACTCTGTATATACTGCTGTTATTCGTTCTATGTTATCAACTGGTTTCTCTGTATATACCACTGTCATTTACTACTTGCACTGTACATATCATCAGGTTAATGTAATAAATTTTCTTTATATATAAGACAACAAACGCATATCCGCGATCATATACGATAAACTGACCGCAGACAGGGACGACATGCTGTGTGGCAGTCTTATTTGTGCAACACGAAACTATAAACGTATGCGTATGAAATTTTCGTGTTGGCAACATGTGCTTGAACTTGGGAAGGACAATTTGACAGAACACAAATCGAACAGCACAAGACAAGGCTCAAACCAGCAATGAAAGATTTAATGTGCCATGTACAGATATATAACGTCAATCTCTCACAATCAAATCAACCCTACATAGACTCTTCCATGGCGTTAATTATGTTCTATTTTATGAAGTTTCCCCTCATCTGCAGCTCTTTTTTTCTCTCTGCTTGGAACTCTTTCGGTTCTCAATAACAGGATTTTAAGACATTCTGTAGCATTCGTGTAGCAGTCAAGAAGCAAAAGGAGGAACGCGAGAGGAAGGAAGAACGGGGAGGCGATTTCATCCGCCCGTGGCTAAAAAACGGCCCACTCTAAAAGCGTGAAAAATTTCTGGTGTATACGACTCGCTCGACGGAAGGTGTGTTTTCAACAAAAATTTTATGAAGGCGCGAACTGTTCGAAGTCGATTGTTAAGTTGCTCAGCAATGCTCTTGTTCGCGTAGAATCGGTGCGTCCTGTGTGGTGTCCAGGCTTTTTGGAAAGTCACATATGGACTAAAGTATTGTTGCCTTCGAGATATCCTAGAAGCTGCAGTAGAATAATCCCGACAGACGTCCGTTACGTGCAGTGCAATCTCCGGTTGAAGGGCAATGGCGATGTGACAGAACCGAATACATTCAGATATCGAAGAATTTCCCAACAACCGCTATCCTCCCCACATACTTTTTCTCTCATATGAATCTTCTATGAACATATATGGTATATAGTAGCCAGTTAAAACAGATGTCACTCACCACTCCAACGAAATCCTGTGCGAAACCTTGTTAGAGGGTGTCCCAGAAAACGTGTAATTGAATTATAATAAAAAAACTACACGACCTACAATCATGCGGTCAACGGCATTTGTTCTTACTATACGGCGTATATAGACTCTATACAGGGTGTCCCAGAAAACGTGTAATTGAATTTTAATAAAAACTACGCCACGTAGAATCATGCGGTCAACGGCATTTGTTCTTACTTGGTTTTTGCTACCTCCTGATGTGAATGCCATGTAACGTAAGTTTAATTATGTAAATTTTTGCGAACTGAACTCGGAAATTTGCCAAGTAAATGTCAATTTTTTACCTCATCAATGTGAAGAGCGTGCCAAATTTACTCAAATTAATGATAATTGACAGGAACACTGAGGAGCTATCCCATCGGAAAAAAATTGAAAAAAAAAAAAACCACGAATAGCCGAACATCGTGCCCTACGGAGCTTCCAGCGGATAGCGCGCGACCAATTTTTCAGCGCAATCGTTGTCAGTCCGACGAAAGGAGGTTGGTAAGCCAGCCCACACCGGCATCGTAGAAAGAGATAACACAGGCATGGCTTATCACGTCCGGCTTCCCCTGAGATCATGCCTTCCCTCTCCCAATTTCAGGAGCTGTCACGTTTTCTACTATCACTCTGTGGGCTGGGTTTGCGACCTCCTTCCGTCGGACTGACAGCAACTGCGCTCAAAAAGTCGTCGCGCGATATGCTCGGGTGCTCTGAAAAGCAAGATGTTCGGCTATTTTTTAAAATGCATAGCTCCTGAATATCACTATCAATTATCATGAATTTGAGTAAATTGGGCAAGCTCTTTATATTGGTGGGGTAAAAAAGTGACCTTTACTTGGCAAATTTCCGAACTCAGATCGCAAAAATTTGCATAATTAAACTTACGTTACATGACATTCACATCGAGAAGTGGCAAAAACCAAGTAAGAACAAATGGCGTTGACCGCATGATTCTAGGTGGCGTAGTTTTTTAATTTTAATTCAGTGACACGTCTTCTGGGACACCCTGTATAGGCAAGATGGGACTGATCCACTGTTGGCGCAAACCGCATTGGTAGGTTGTGAGCCCTGACCGGTGGAGGTTAAATGCAACACAGCCGTCGACTGAAACCACTCTAGGTGCCACAGGTAGGGCGCATGCGCGTCGGCAGTTCTGTCAGGTGTGCACGGAAGATAGTAAAATAAAACCGAGCACTGATCTCAAGAGGAGTTTTTGTGAAGGCTGAATGTTCCATTTGTTTTTCTCATTCATGGCGCGATGACGCTACAGAACCAACCAGACGAAATAATAAAATGGCAACTCTAAGATGTTGGGGCAAAAAGTGGGAACTGAAAAACAACAACAAAGATACTAGCGAGTGCTGTGTCCGAAGAACGGCAAAGACGCAGCGGTAACTTCATAAGCACTATATTCGGCGATAAATTATACCTCGATAATGAGACGAAACAAGAAAAGGCCATGTTTCAAAGTACGTGCTGCTCTATGGCTTCTCCTCTTGAGTTCACCATCTCGCCTTTCTTTTTTTCTCATCAGGTTTTAAGAGCTCAGCCGTAATCCAATGGCTCGCTAAGGGCACTCTCGCTCAGTAAAAGTAAAATAACACGTAATTCGGGAAGTCGAATGAGTACTTCACCGGTTCGTGGAAAAAGGGGAACAAGAACGTAAAGCTTAAAAGTGAAGTTGTGCGTCGTCTTTATTATTTATTTTCTTTCCTCTTCTCGTCCTCCTCTCTCTCTCTCTCTCTGGAAGGATAACACGGACGCCTGGCCCTTTTTCCAATATTTCATTCCCTGTTATTGGTATGTTGCCAATTTCGCTTGAGTGCAGATTCGAAGACATGGCCCGTTTCGTAAGTAACCGTTACGGTATGCCTCTCTTAATTAGACGAGGCAAAGATATCTTTGGGGCAGGTGCTATACTATCCCCCTGCCTTACGTAGACCGTCGAGACAGGATACGTCAATAAAGAAACCATAGGAAGGAAAACGCTAATTATCTAAATTACTGGAACATCATCAGTCATACTTTGGCGCCGCTCCGTAGTTTCATCAGCGACCGAGCCGCACGAATATACGAACGCAGGAACCTCGTCCCCAAGCGGCAATCCCGAGCCACGAGGAGCAGTGCGAGTGACCCCCGCACGTTCATCGATTCAGCTCCTTTCATCTCCCTAGCGCCTCATCATCCCGAAAACGGACCTCGACCGCGGAACTCTCTCGGCACACATCTCGCCCACTGACTGGACGACGAGCCTTACGATAATAACCACAGGGTCGTTCCGATCACACCGTCGAGTTTTGTGCCATACATTTCTGTTGGGCCTCACGCAATAGCGAAACCCCCCGTTTTCTTTAGCCAATCAGTCTTGGTCACGCTCATTGGCTGCGGGTTGAATTAGAAGCCGGACGCTTTCATCATGTCTCTTTCCGATAACCAAGCCAAGAGGGGAGAGACGGACACCGAGAGGTGTTGCGGGTTTGATGAATGGGTTACTTCTCTACTCGCCTGTGTGGTTATCTTGGGAGTTCGCCAAATGTGGTCGAGACAGCCGCTAATGATTTCTGTAGCTTCGAAAGAGCGAGCTCCGTTGGGCTACTCCAACGGATCCCCTGGAGCTGTCGGAAAGGGGAAAATGGGTTCAATCTTTGGCGGACATGTATACTCTGTTTGCAGGAAGCTATTTAGATAGGGTATTTAGGTTAGTGGATGTCGACGTGATAAAGTGTGGCCGGCATAATCCGGTTCCATCCGGTTCCGGCTTTTTTCGTTATGGACAAGTTTGTTTACGGAAAAGGACCGAACGCTTGCTCTTTCCCTTCCTTTAGAGAAATTCGTCCTTTGCAAGAGTCTGAAATCGCACGGTGAGTAGATATGTAAGTAGGCGAGGCAGGTAGGTAAGGTGCGTAGGTAAGTTGACAGAAGAGGAGAGGCCTGCCTTTTCCCTTCCATTAATTAAACGCTTCCGTAGCAGGCGCCGAAGCCCTACTAGAGGCGCTCATTAATTTTTATTTAATTTTTTTCCCGCCAATATATCGTCGTTTAGAAACAAACGTAAGCACCCAACCTGCTCCACATAGATCTAGACATTGAATCCGATAAGCTGAAAATTATTTTCTTCGTATTTAGTTTAGGCCTTACCGGCCTCGGTGGCTTTGTTGGTAGCGGTGCTCGCCTACTCATTCCAGGGTTGCGGGTTTGAACCCGGCCATGAACGTCAGAAACCTGGTGGCAGGGTACAAGTTGCTTTGACACGCCGTCTTCCGCGAGGGACGTTAAATACGGTATGCTGTGTGTTGAGGGTTCAGCGCACGCCCCAGGTGGGCATGAGTCGTCATGAGCATGAGTTGGTCATGAGTCGCGTCATGGTTATGAGTCGTCGCTCATGACCACAGTTGTCTCGCGACGTAAAGCCATGAATTATGGCTTTCGCTGGTGCCGCCTTAGGTGCTGCCCTTTGTGTGTCGTGTGACTGCTTCTGCTGCCGCAGGGTCCTGTCCCCTCTACAGGTCCGCCACCGACCGTTATAAGAGTAAAGGTTTTTGCATTCAACCTAACTTGCCTCGGTCTCACGCTAGCCTCTGTCCGATTAACCTTCGGGAGCTCTGGCGTCTGTATCCAATGAAGGCATTGTAAACACACCCGCTGTCGCGTAGGTTGGCCCACAGGTTGCCGCATCAAAGTCGTTGCTCGCAAATATTGACGCCCTACGGTTGAAAGTTCCCCGACAAGAATTAAAGGTGTTCGCCTAAGACGTTGCGCTGTTATACTTGCTTGCGAGCACGCTACAATGACGTCAAAAGCCACTCTTCCTAAATTTCTAACAATAGCTTAAACTGGAAACTATGCACACCGCTTTCTATAACACCGCATGGTCTTGGGGATCATGTAACAGAACATTCCCTGGTGTGGCTCCTAGCTCTTGTGTGAAAACCTATTGCCCCCAAACTCTTTATGTGAGTGCTCGCCTCCTTTTCAAGCAAGTTTCAGATCTCCGTCTCTGCTTTGCATAGCTAATGACACGAGTTCTTCTCTCTCTCTTTCTCTCTATGATCAATCGATCAGAGTTTCTCAGTTAAGAGGAGGCCATTAACTATGACCTCCCTCCCTCCCTCCCTCCCTCTCGCCGTTGTTTGGAAGTTTTCAACCGAGGTGGCCTTTGTCAAACGCTTTTCACGGCGAGGCAGCTGTTACAGGTGGCATTAAAGGCTTAAATTCCACCTTTTGCAGTAAGTGATGGTCTGGGCGCATCCGGGCGTTAGTTGTGACACGAACAAGGGCAAATTTTGTGTGGCTGTTGTGTGATAACAACTTATAAGCAAATTGGATCATAGTACGGACGTTAATCACAATAATGCAATAATTTACCACCTGAGTACTGTGGGAATGTGGATTGTCTCTATAGCAACACCTTAACTCCCTCGTCACAAGCGGAGTTCTTGCGTGCTGCAACGACTCGTAAGAGTAACAGATCGCACGTTAGCGCATCACATGCCATTCCGGTCTTGTTTTTTTTTTAATTCCGTGTTAGAGCCACGAAGCAACTGTGGCTATGAGCGGTGTTGAGATTTGGGCAGGTGGAGAGAGGACAGCAGGAAGGAGTGGGAGACAGTGGGTTAGTATGCGTTCTGGATAGACTTCTATATCACTGTTAAATTCTAAACACCCTTTAGGGTGTAATTGGGCGGTACCAGAACTAACGCACGTTAGGGTGTATACTAACACCTCCAAGAAACAGTATAGGAGACAGACTTGTGCCCGTTACAAAAAAATAGGAACTAAATACCGTTACCCGTTACTTCAGGAAAAAGTAACTAAATACGTTACTCGTTACCAACATACAAAAGTAACGAGCTCTCGTTACTCACAGATTACTAGTTACTTTTACGTTACCGCCGCATAGTTAAAGGAGCCAACAAACATGCCCTCACTTGCCTTCACCTCGTTATTAATGAGAAATTGCACTTCACAAGAAGCTGATACTCGAAATTTACATAAGTGATCTTCGTTCTCTTTCGTGCGAAGACATCTGCTGCCGAAGTGGGGGTGATCGGAGGTTATGAAAACACAAGAAAATACACCGGTTTTCGTGCCACCGATCACCAAAGGTTCCCAAAAACAGACGAGGGGCTGCACCATAATTTAAGGCGCTCAGAAGCTTAGCAAAGACAAGAAAATGCTAGAAGTCGAAAGGCGTTTTTTGTAGCCATATAGCACAATTGGTGCCCATTCTTGGGATGGAGTGATGGTCGGAGATTGCGGAAACAAGAGAAAAGACAAGGGCCTTCGTTTGAGACGATTCAGCACGTCAACAACACATCCAATGAGGGACTGCAATGAGTCACACGTGGTCGTGGGTCACGCAGGTCCACGCATTGCGCCACACGGAGTGCCAAAATGTGCTCCCCCGCGCTGAAGAAAAGGAACGAATAACGTCAGTAACGAGTTACCAATTTTTGTAACTGATTCCGTTACTATTACTATTTTTTAAAAAGTAACTGAATCGTTACTTCGTTACCAAAAAAAGTAACCGTTACCAAGTAACGAGTTACTTGTAACAAGTTAGGCACAACTCTGATAGGAGAACTGTACGTCTGAAAAGTCTTCCGGAAAACCCAGGGAAAATCTAGGACAGAGCAGCCAGTGGTATAAGATTCGAGCTCACCACTTCCCAACCTCCATCACGAACCCCCAACGAGTGGCGGATTTCAAGCACGAAGCGAGACAGTTCCAAGTGTGGTGGAATAAACCTGTGGACGTGGCAAGCCCTGTTCTCTTCGCCTGGATGGCACGGGTGGATCGGGCCCGAAAGCCAGTGGGACACGTGGCTTACTAAATGGGTACAATGTCTGTACTCAGATCTACACAACTTATTCGGGTCGCTGACGTTACAAACCGAGTGATGTTGCGCCGATCAGCGAAACAAAAGCACACTTTCCTCTAAGCCATACGCGACATAATGACAGCAAGCAGGGAACGTGAAAGCCGCCTATCGTCGCATGGCTTAACGCAAAGCTCCTATCACCCTCCCTACGGCAGCGTACTTTGTTGCATCTTGCTCCCTTGGACGCCACAATGACATCGTCCATCTTAGTTCCCCATTGCAGTGACCTCCATAGGAAACCCGTATATCTCCTTCGTTTTCATTCCCCACGCGGCTATCTTTCATCTTCTAAGACCGAGCTTTCTATCTTGGTGTTTACCGCGAGCTATGTCGACATTATACGGCCCCGCTCTTTTTTTCTGCATCGAGGCACGGACCATGAAACAAACATATCTCCACCCGGCTAACGCTGGTCCCTTATGTTACGGGCTCTCCTCTCGGTTTCTTTGCTGACAGTGTTAGATATTTCTACCTCATTGTTTCGTCATTTATTTACGCGCTCTGCCCCACTTCGGGAACGATTTGTCCTGTCCTCTACAGTAACCACGAGACGGTGGCGCGGTTCGAGAGTGATATACCATGAATGAATTGATGCAATAAAAGATAGTGTACGAGGTTGAGATTTTGTATGCTTCATTTTACGTATACCCTGTTTCTATCCTTCCTTATTTATGAGTACTACTTTTTTTATATTGTGCAAAGTCAGATCGCCTTAATGCATAGCAGTTGAGCACCACCGGTGACTCCACAAGAGCAAAATAGGAAAAAAAAGGATATATCTCTAAGAATCGGACCATTCATAGTAATTGGACTAGAACTGGCGGTAGCTTCATATGGCCAATGTTGGCCGTACACCTTGTGCCACGTGGTCACTGTCACGTGGTTGTGTTTTTTTTTGATTGGGTGTTAGCGCCGCGAAGCAACTGTGGCTATGAGCGACGTACAGATGTGGACAGACGGAGAGAGGATAGCAGGAAGGAGTGGGGGACAGGGGGGTTAGTATGCGTCCTGGGCCGACTTCAGGGGGAACTGTGCCGACATTCGTCTGGAAAGTCTTCGGAAAACCCAGGGAAAACCTCAGACAGCACAGCCGGCGGTAGGATTCGAACCCACCACCTCCCAGTCTTCTGCACGACCTTGGTTACCACCAACGAGCGGACGCCTTAGCCCACTCGGCCATGCCGCTGGTCACGTGGTTGTGTAAAGCTACTGGTGGCTAGCCTAGGCTGTGGTTGATCCTATACAGCTAACGTTTAAAAATGACGACATCACAAATGTGTGAGACGTCGTACACTCAAAGAAAAAAAAAAGAATAGTAAAAACGTAGAGTAGTAGTAAACGTAAGAGTAGAGTAGAAAAAAATAAGCGTAAGAGTAGTAGTAGTAATAGAGTAGTAGGACTATAGATACAGTGAGACGGTCTTTAGTCCCTTTCGGAAGTAAACAAATGAAAAGTTAAGGGAAGTTTAGGGACTGTTCGAAGTGATGGAGAGTAAATTTCAGGGGCATGGGACTAAAATGGGAAGAAAGTGCGATCTAAGAGACTATAGAAGCTGTGATTACTCCCTAGTTTACTTCTCCTCTTTTAAGTAAATATAACGAAATACAAAACGCCGTGAAATCCACGAAGAAGGTAGTCAGAATAAAATTCAAATGGTTAGGAGCATACGACATACGACACAATGTGCCTTTTCCAGCTCAGTGGCATTACCGCCTGAGATAAGTTGACTCTCACAGATGCTGTCACTGCGGTCACCTGGAAGAATGTCTAGGACACATCCTTCTTCATTGCCCGCATTATCAACCTTTCCGAACCACACTTTCCGCGTCTCTTAATTCGCGTCGCTGGATTCTCGACCCCTCGCTTTGTCAAAATTGCTTGGCCCATCAGGTGCCAAATCCAGCCCCCCAACGCTCTGCCCTCAAAGCACTTCTGACATTCGGTCCTCACTGTGAGGTGACTGTGACATTTCACCACATTACCGCCAGCAATGGGGGGTTAGAATGTCGCCCCTGGCAACCAAACTCCCCAATCATAATCACAAAATAAAGTTTTTGTTTGTTTTTGTTAAAGTTTGCTTTGTTGTTTGTTTTAACGACGAGCTTTGGTGCAGAATCGGCACTTCATCAGGTGCCGATGAAGTGTCTTCACCTGTTGAAGCTCCTAGACTGCTTGTTAGGACTGCCTGTTTGTTTTTTTGTTCTTTTTCTTTGTTTTCTTAGAGTGTAGAACGCACGCAGCAAACAAACTAAGAGTTTCATAGCTTGAGAGGACACGTTACTCTAACCTGGCCTATGACCTACGGAGATTTCACAAACAAATGGTATAATGACGTGCGATTTAAAGTAGAGCCCTTTATATCTATTCAATGTGGCAGAGATATCTGACACTGTTCTGGACGTTAACGCGCTAGCTATTCCTGGGAACACTTGATAGTGTCAACTGCGAAAAGTGCCGGAAGACTAACGAGAACTAAAATACGCACCAATAAAAAAGAAGAGAGAGAGAGAGACACGTACACGTACAGTACTTGTCCCAGTTCTAAATTTTATACGCCCCGTTTTTTCTCAATCGTGATGTACCAACTTGCCCACACTATTGCCTTTACACGCGCGTTAACAATTCCTATACGCTCCGCCACGCGCATTAAAAAGTTAACGCAATTAAGCGGTACGCATTTTAACAACATGTACGAACATCTAAAACACGACATTTGCCGAAAAGTCAGCGGGTGCCGCAGGCGGGCTTCGAACCCGCACCTCCGTGGTTCCCGCCACGGGCACTCGCGCACGTTTCGTCAAACGCATAGAAATCATAAATAGAAAGGCTAAAAGAAAAGCTGGGAGAGAGAGTGATGGGGGAGAACAAAGGGGTTGTACCGAGGCAAGACCCTCTCCCAATGTCCAAGTCCGGTAGGCGCTACGATCGATATTTTGGATTGGGCCGGATTCCGCCACAGCCTTTCCACGGTATCCAAGTCGCTTCCGCTCTGCTCCGCGTGCCATGCCGTGTGCGAAGTGTGTTTGTTTTGTCTGCCGTCACCTGTGCGCTTGGGGGGGGATATGTTTATTAAGAAAAAAAGAAAGGAAAGGTTAGCCAGGCAAAGAGCCGGCTTGCTATTCCGGAAAAAAGAAAAGGGGGAAGGGGAAAACGAAAAAGAAAAGGAAGGAGAAAGCGCTTGGATTCTCTAGGGAACGAGTGCTGCAACATGAAACAACAGCGCAGGGGACTCGTAGGTGCCACCGTTCGTAACACGCTAGGGCTACCGTATCGATCATGGCGGCTCACATGTTGAGATGCTCCTCTTCGCTGGCATGGTTTCTAGTTATTATGAGAGTTCTATGGTCAAATGTCGTCATCGCTTAGGTGTTGCTGAGCTCAAGATCGCGGTTACAATCCTAGCCGAGGGGAGGTAAACACTGCTTCCAGCACCGTGTGTCGGATGTTTCCGGCGTACGTCGAAAGAACCCCGGTGGTCGAAATTATCCGCAGTCCTGCGGATGCCCTGCGACATGTGCAGCATGGAGCCACACAATTATGGACAGACTCACCTTACATGTAAATACACTCTCAATTATGAATTATTATACAATTTCACAGATCATGAGAGTTTCTTAAGCAAGGCACTTTATATATATTCGACGAGCTCGCGTGGAGCAGTGGTTAGGATGTTCGCTTTCCACGCCGAGACTGGGAGGTGACACGGGTTCGAATCCTACCACCTGCTGTGCTGTCTGAGGTCTTCCCTGGGCTTCCGCGGTAGTCTTTCCAGACGAATGTCGGCACAGTTCCCCTTGAAGCCGGCCCAGGATGCATACTAGCCCCACTGTCCCCCACTCCTTCCTGCTGTCCTCTCTCCATCTGTTCACGTCTGTACGCCGCTCATAGCCACAGTTGCTTCGCGGCGCTAACACGGAATTTTAAGAAAATGAACTTTATATCGATGATGATGAAGACTAGGGTGTTCCGTCGTGACAAGCGGTGTCGTGGCTTCCGAAGTACCGTATCTATTCCCCACCCTATCAACAGATAAGATTCTGAGACATGTACGATGCAATTGATTCCGGTAGCTGCGATAGCTTTGCCATGACGTTATCTAAGTATGGCCTCCGGAGCGCGCTTCTTTTTACTAAACGGGACATCTCGTTTTGCGGAGTGTGACGCTCCCGCACTCCTACACACATGTCGGAGAGCTCCTCGCGCTCTCCACCCTCCTCTCCGGTTGGACCCACCTGCACCTTAATTAATCTTTTTTCACGCTGCAGACAGCCCGATCGGAGGACGGCTCTTCCGGAAAAGAACATTCAGTGACACCCTGAGGTGTAGAGGTGCTTTGCACACGCAAAGTGCGCACATCACGTGCACACACAATATTCGTTTGACTTAAAACCCCCCTCAGCAGAAGCTCCGTAGCGAGAGCGCGCTCTGCAGAGCCGCTACTTAACGCGTCCTATCACTCTCTATTATCACGAGCCTCCCCAAGCAGCACAACATCCAATATTGGACCCATATTGGGCGGGCCAATATTCAGCCAATATTGAGCCAAGATGTGCTGCTTTCGTCAGAGTGAGGATTGTGTTTCTAATTTCATCGTTTCATCCTACCCGTTACCACAGAGCTGTCTTTTTAGCAGAGCACACCAGTTACGCGGTGAAGCCTTTCCTCCTTTTTTTCTTTGTTCTAATAAGTATATCCCCTCCCCCATCCCCCACAAAAACGAAAAATAGACCGCCGCCGTTTTACGGGTGGCCTCGCACTTTAGACGCAGAGGAACTTCGAAATAAATCCGATGTGCATTCTCCTCACGTAGAGTCGGCAAAAGGATGGTTATGACCTCATGCGTCACGTTTACAAAGAAATGACGAGGACGTTTACACAAATGTCGTAGGTCATTTCCCGCTCCAGTAACCGTTGCGTGAATTTGCTCGAGAGGAAGCGTGTGCGCAGGATGCGTTCAGTGCTGCCATATGGTTGGTTCATTGTTCAGAATGAACGCCATTTGGCTAAAGCAAGAGGCCCAAAGAGACACCGACGGCGGGCTCGAATCTGGAGAAAAGATATTTCAAACAGAGCTGCCAACACAGCAGAGAATCGGAAATAAAATGTCAGTTAAAGGTATTCAAAAAAGAATACATCGGAAGCCCTCTGAGATGCGCGCTCCAGCAGTCCCACCCCATGCTTTCTTTTTTTTTCTTTTTTTTATGGAATAGCCACCTGAAATGCCGACCTTGGTCCCCTCTTCTGGTTCCTCTCTTGGTCTCCTCTTGGTCTCGCTCTAATAAAATATTCCCCTCACCTTTTTTTTTACGAAATCGAGCAGCTTTCCAATATTTCCACAAATGCCCTTTACTTACAGCCATACGCGCACTCATTATTTTCAGGCGACTACATAGGGGTGAAAGGGCCAAGAGAATGAGAAAAAGGGTCAAACACAAGATTGAATATGCCGTCACAGACTATGTAAATAGGGGCACGCCTAATTGCTCCTTTTGTATGTCTACCTTACGTGTAAACCTACTCCCAATTTGAGTTTTGTTTTTCTTTCTTTTTTTTCGGAGGGGGGATTCTCTTTGTTCACGCAACAAGGTTCTCCTTTCTTTCTCTTTCCTTCTACGTCACCGGTAAATATTTAAAGGAAAAGTGCGATGTGCAAGCTGGCACGCGAAGAAAGCGCGATGTGCAGATTTCTGCTGACAAATATGGCTTGTTCATCGTCACCTCATTACAACTGCTTCGGGTAGCATACAGGGTGTGTGCGTGTTGCTTTTTTTTTTAGTCCTTAGATTTTTTTATAAAAATGCTATGAGAGCAGCATAGAGTTGTTTTTGCAGTTGAGTTCTACGGCCTGGCGGACATGCCCTGGAAGAGAGTATGTAACTACAAGATGACTAATATCCTGAAATTCGTTAATTACCTCTTTAATTACGCAATTTCGGGCAAAACCGAGATAACAGAACGGGGGACAATCCTCGTTGAAATCCATCCATTTCGGTATGCAAACGAGCCGATATCGAAGAAGCGTGCCTGAGGAGCGCATCACTTTCGCCGATGGAGGCTAATTTGGGCCGGAAAGCGGTTTTTCTGGCCAGCTGAGCGGCACCTGCTCCAATCATCTCCATCGCTCCAAACCACGTGGCCCTCTGACGCGCAATGAGCGCAGCACTCCTTGAGTTCCCGCCGTCGCCTCAGTTTCGGTTTCGGCTCATTTGCATATCAAAATTCTAGGATGGATATTTTATCACAGATGTGTGTTTCAGGATTTGTTAAATGTGAAATGGCTTGGAACTAGGATAATCTCTCAATTTGTTATCCCACTTTTGCCCGAAATCCCCTAATTACAATGATTAATTAATGAATTTTAGGTAATTAGTCATCTTGTAGTTGCACACTTTCTTCGAGAGGATGTCCGCATGGCCGTAGAACTCAACTGCAAAAACGACTTCTATGCTGCTCTCATATCTTTTTTATAATACTCTCTAAAGGCTAAAAAACAACCTGTATAAGAAGCGTGTTACCTAAAGCGGTCCTAAGCGCTCGTGTTACCTAACCCATGGCATGTTACCTAAAGCACTCCAACAATAGCTAGTACGAATTCTAACCATGACGTGGCTCTTAGAGGAACAGTCTTGAGCTGTCGACTGATTTTGAGATTACAGTTGTATTGCGCTGTAACTGACGTATAAATACCATATGCAAAATTGCATCCAGCAGAGCCAAAAGAAGAAAAACGAAACGTATTTTATTCACGTCTGGTTTCAGTTTCACAATGACGTATGCAAGGGTCTGTGACCGAGATACAGGTGATTAACGACTGATATGAGATAAAGCGTAATCAGCAAGATTTAGATAGAATCGGTGGCTCGATTGCTTGGTACAACATAGACTGGAAGCGATTAATACGGCTGTCACAGCAGCCAAAATCTTGGTTATTAAATTAAATTATAAATAATTGGATGCATCATAAGAAAGCATGTGGGAGCGTTTTTTTTTAGGGAGGGGGGCTTCGACCTTAGCTTTAAGTGATACGCGCCCAGTTCATGCCCGCACCGATGCTCGATAGTGCACCCTTGAAGATTGCGCGTTTTGTCGCACATCATCATCGAGTTGCTGTGCATGCTTCGATCCTGATTGTGAAGGGGCTCATTATTTCATTCCCCGCATTATCATCTTTAATGGGGTAGAGTATCGCCCCTGGCGATGAAACTCCCCATTCACCATCTCACAATAAAGTTGTTGTTGCTGCACATTCAGTTTTAATGATGTGCGCCAGTGTATTCCATTCGAGTTTCGAATATATCTATGCTCTTTTCCGGACTTTTATCATATATTTACCTTCTCTATTCAGTGCGCATTTCTTTTTTTTTTCTCTCTCTCTCTTTTTTTTGCGATTAGAATATTTCTCTGTACTCTTCCACTTTTCACAAGCCTTTCCCAAATCAGTCGTTTTCGGAAATAGCACTATTCACGCAGCGCTATCTTAAAGGGGCACTAAAGTGCAAATATTTATCCTCGTGGAATGAAATATGGCGTTACCTTGACACTAACACAAAAGCAACGGGAGTCATCCGCTGCATCCTTCGGGATTTATGATCGATAGGAAAAAAAAACTTACGTCTTTTACTCTCTCTCTCTCATTCTCAAGAATGTCTGCAATACGGAGGGGGCCCCCCATTCGTCTCCTCAAACGATTTGTCCAATCATCGCGGGAGATCGTTTCAGGAGACCACTCCGGGGACCTCTCCGCATTGTCGGGTATCTTGAGAAGGAGACGGAAAGGGAAAGCGTAAATTGCGGTTTCCTTCGCTCATAAATCACGAACCACGCAACGGCTGAATTTCCATTCCTTTTGTGTTGGGGTAAAGGTAACGCCAGTAGTATAGAGCCGTTACGCACAACGACATCCTTTTTCTAATCCAGTTCTAGGAATTTCTAATCCACCACCCATTTCTAATCCAGGTCAAGCCAGGTCTAATCCAGGCTCCACCACTTCATGGTGATCCATCCAATTTCTATGTGATTGGCTACCCTTCATTGCCACATTTGCTCACTCGCTCATAGACACCAAAATTATCTATTCTATTCAATTCTAAGTTGGTTCATAGGCTTTCAAATCGCTCTTTTTTCTAATCCATTTCAAGGAATTTCTAATCCACCAGCCAATTCTAATCCAGGTCAAGCCACTTCTAAGTCCTCTGGTTGGTTGGTCACAGCTCCACCCCTTCATCCATCTAATTTCTATGTGATTGGCTACCATTAATTGCCACAAGATCTGCTCACTCGCTCGTAGACACCAAAATGATCTATTCTATTCAATTCTAAGTCATAGGCTTCCAAATCGCTCACCTGTCTATTGGTCCGGGGGTGGTCACTTCCATTCATTTCTAAAGCCTAGTGATTGTCCTATTGGCTGCCTCTCATACATGCTCGATAGACTCATTTGTCATTTCCACTCTCTAGTTACTCGGCCACAGTCTTTCAACCGCATATTGCTTCATAATTTCAACCGCAGCATAGACAACCACTCATTGATCAATTCCATTCATTTCTGGGCCAGCTCACAAGCCCCCCCCCCCAAATTGCATATTGGCTTGGGACGCTTTCTAGTTAATCCAGGACAACACTTCGGAACAGTAAGGACATAGAAAAACACGGGAAATAGTTTTCAACATTTATTAGACACATCATGGCATTCTCAGAGAGATTGTAGTTCTCTCTGGGGCACTTCCAGCACACTGGACATTTCCATTAACATCCATGGCGTTTTTCGCATAAGTACCATGTGGATCACCCAGGCGTTCGTCCTTCTCCATCCACGGCTCAGTCCCAGACCACACGCGAGAACAGCATGTCACAGAAGTATCAGTTCTCTTCCCGCACATCTTCTGGAGCGAAAAAAGAATGTTATGAGCTTCACTATTTGCATCATCCATTTAAACTTACCATATTCACAGCTTCCGTAAGGGTAGGATTCGATGTCATTGCAGAGGTATCGCTTGTCGTCATATGCCATCAGACTTCTTTTGACATTTCTGATGGTGTACATGCACTGTTTCTTTCCAACTATTGACACTTGCTCATTCGATACGCTCGTGTGATTGAACAAGGTATCGTGGTATGTCTCATGGAGGAGGTGCTTGCGTACAATATTTGTCTTTACCCCTTTAGCTCTTGCAATTTGCTTTTCTCCAGCTAGTTTGATAGAGTACATTTTAGCTTTCAAGCATATTACTTCTTCGATAGGTACACTACCAGTTTCGCTTTTGAATGCCCCAAGTCTTCCACGATTCTTTTCACTGTACAGTGGATGATCCCGATCAAAGGAAGACAAATCTAAGTGGTCGTCGGCGATCGCTCGTAACTGATCTTCGTAGTCCTTGCAGAATAGGCCGAGGATCAAAGAATCCGTGTCAAAGTAGCAGGTAATCACCGGACAAGTGAGCTTGCTCAGCAGAGTTTCGTAGTAGAATGAGTACATGGTTAATTTACTGAGTTCTAAAATCGTAAACCCAATCTGGAGCGGGAAATCGCATCGCACTTGTCTTTTGCGCATTTCGTACATGACACAATCTGGGGACAAAATTTCCATCCGCACGCATTCTGCCCGACTCCCGAGGCGACTCGCCGTCTCCTCATCGAAGGCTACTCGAATATCACGCATGTTAAATTTATTTAAAAGCGTTCTCCCGAATACCGCATTATTTGAGAGTTTATAGAAATTTTTTTCGAACGTTGTGCTCGAGGCAACGCGCCTGGCAACATTGTCCTCGATGTAGGGACGCAGGAATGGTGCCTGGCGAAATTTTAGGATTCGGTGAATTTTTGTCACCCTCATGCCCAATCTACAATAGAGTGCGAGCAACGCGTAATGAACGACGTACTCGACCTTGTCGTTGCACGTGAGCAACAGCTTTTTGCTGTTAGCAGGCTGATACATTAATTCTTCGAGAAGCCCTCGCTGGAATGGCGAGAGCCATTCCTTCGAGACGACTGCCTTCTCGGGAGCCAGTGGGAAGTATCGCGTTAGAGCGTGGATAGATTTTGGATACTCCAAGTCACATACGTACACATACCCCACCTCCGAATCCGTGGGGTGATGCATAAAATCCACGGAGCTAAAATCCTCGACCCATTCGAAATCACCGGCAGGGAGGTGCTTTATCATACTAAATCCGTAAAGATTGTTGCAATCTATGTATGATATGTACACCTCCTCTTGATCAGGATCATAGCCGCTACACAGAGGGTTATTGGCACGCAAATGACGCCTGCTCGCCTGACAGAGCCCGCCTCTAACGCCCGATTCGATGGTTCTGTACATTTCCTCATCGGTAATCAATTCCAATTTTGCATTTGTATAATTTAACGCGCATTGCCACGAATAGGATGCCAGAGAAACGCAATGAAGCAATTCCAATCCGCGTGCGCTGTAGCACAGGCGTCGGAAGTGCTGCATTATGTCTGCATGTAAGAGGGCATCCGTTTTCAGGTACAATGTGTTATAATCCCGTAAACTCGAGCACCCAAAATGTTCAAATACATGCACAGCGTACTGGTAGTCCTCATCGCTTACATCTTCCCCAGTTAGATCATTTCGAAAAGCGGATTTTTCTGGGAGACTCAACTCGTCGTACACTGCAAAAGAACTAAGGTAACTGTAAGGGAACACACCTTTACGAAGCAAAATTTTGTAGTCGTCTCCAAATACCTGCTTCAAGCATTGGAACGACTCGGCTCCCCCCATGGATTTGACGGTTTCCACGAGGTCCCCCAACGACGAATTTAGGTACTGCATGGTATCTCTGAAGAGGAAGGTACCAATTTCGAACGAACGAATTTTTTCCATGGAGCTGGCCACAATGAAGGGAGGTCGCTTCCACCCGAGAACGTGAAATTCCCGTAACAGTCCAGCCAGATCATAAGACAAATTGTGGACCATGATCGGCAATTTTTCTCTGGTAGTGCACGCGACGTTACAGGGGTTGCACAGTGTCGCGATATAATTTGTCTCACCCGCAGTACAATGCTTCGAATGATCATGATGCCGGACACGAGGTAGGTCTTCCGCGAATTCCCGTTTACAATATGCACAGTGGGTAGCAGCTCTGTGCTTGGCCTGTTGTTCATCGCTCAACACCATTGCAGCGGGGCAGGCGTTCAAGGCAATCATTTCATCACGCATTTCCATGAGTGCCTTCACACACTGCTTTGCCGCATCTTCCCCATGGTGGGTTCTAATGCGCATCACCTTTGAGTCATGGGTATGCACGAGCACAGCACAGAAGCTAGAGGTAATGTGACGTTGCATGCCAACACCACTGGGTGCGAGTACGCTCTCAGTGTCCAACGCAACGACATAGTTGTACTGTTGCATGTACTGTATTTTAGTAAACTCTACAAAATTTTTTCACTGCTCGCAAAATTCCAACAGGATTTCGTTTATGTCCGTGCAAAGGCGTCGATGTTTCGCCATGCTCTCTTCCTTCACGAAAGAGCGTGTGCAGCGTTCGCATACAAAATGGTTACTTCTTGTTGTCAACAAGCGTTCGAGGGACTTTATTCCAAAAAAATGCTCATCAACCTCCAAGAGATGAATTTTCTTTTCGAATTCCAGTTTTGCGGGTCGCGACACGTGCACTCCCTGATCGACATAGGCGTAAACATACACGGATATCTCGTTTTGGACTTCAAATTCATCCAGATCAGAGAATAAAACAGGGAAGCGGCTTGGCCACCAGTAATCTGCTGCATAATTTTCACATTTTTTCCACGAATTCCTTTCCTGTGGATGCAGGAGAGCGAGTGTATTGTATTTAAAACATTCACCCTCCTTGCGTGCTGGTAATTGGATATTCGTTAACACATTCCTGCGTTTAGCCAAATTTGTGGGAAGTACCCCATCGCATCCAAACTTTTTAGTTTTCACAGTGGAAATACACATTTGAACTTTTTGGACATCGGTGGATACAAACCCACTACCCTCACGCTGGTAATTTTCAATGCGCCCGGTGGACTCCTGAATCACGTCCATCAAAGTATTTGCAATAGCTCCGTCGCTGTAGACTTCGCGAGCAAGCGCCATAAAATGAGCTATGTGTGCAGTTATATCCCCTCGATTTTCTTTCATCATTAGAACGTCAGAACAAATGCAAAATCTAAAGGGTATTCTTTGCGCTCGCAAAATAGCAATTATATTGTGGAGGTGGTTCATTAAATATTGTCGCAAGTCCTCTACTCCCTGATCGTGAACAGATGCCAATAGCACAAACGCTTTGACGGTACCTCGAAATGCACTATCAGTTTGAAAGAAAGGCAGGAAGGAAATGTCCACATAGGGATGTGATCGCTCGACGTGAGCATGCAATGTGCCAGGTGAAATGTCTGGAGAAGATGGTGAATTCTCTTCCAATGGCTCATCATCACCGATATCATGAGGATCAAAAAAGCAGAACACGCATCTAGGCACTGAAAAAAAAGAAGCAACACTAAGAAAACGTGCGCCACAGAGCGTGGATGAAAAATACTTCCTTTTGAAGCGAGCTCCGCACACTCCCGAAGCGATGCGAAGACTGCTGCCTCTTTACACATCCTCCCCACTTATATAGCGGCGACCTCGCTGCATGCCCCAACATGCACGGGTGCGAGGAGTCATCATAGCCTAAAAATAACTTGCTCTGCATGTTCAAGGTCGCAGCTTGCCCTTGGCTTCACGTAATGCTCCATCCGCCTACACCATTGCCGCACCTGAGCGCAAAGTTCGCTATCATCACGTGTCATTCCGATATGCAAGTTGCTTCCATGAGCAGGCGCACAACCATCCCTTTTTGTTCACAGTGGCTGTGGAATTTCAATAATATTACTTAAATGAAACAAGTTGCAGTGAAATGCAGATTCATCTCAGACAGGAATTTCTACCCTCAGCGTTAAACCCTCAGATACCATCATTTCTGCTCAAATAGCAAAATAGCTATGACTACAAAAATTAAACACATGCTAAGAAACTACCATCAACTGCTATCAGATAATTATTGCATAATGCTACATGCACAGCCGCATCGTCGTAAAGAAACCACAGGACAAGGGTACACAAATTCACTTAAGCGGTGAGGGAAAAGGCTTAAGACCTCAGGAATAATCGCAGAGTCACCACACATCGCTACGCGGCCAGCACAAGATAACAACAAGATACTAATGGCGGGTAAAATCGTAACACTGCTAAACAAGCCCCAACATGCCATGATGACGTCACAAACCGGGAAAAAAGCACACACGCGCGCGCACACAGCAGCTCAGGAATGCACAAGGAGAGGTGCTTTATTGGAATTTCTACTCCTGGCTCAGACTGCTCCAATACCTATAACTGCCCGATTAAGCACTGCTTACGTCATCGAGCACCCAACAAAATCTAACAAACAAACAAACAAAAACAAACAAACCCACTTTCCATGATAGAACACTATTCAGCTTTACCAAGTGATTTTCTTCTGCTTTAGCAGTGAAAGAAGAAAAGAGCCATGAAAAATTACACGTACTTTTGCTTGAATAGCTATAACTGCAAAAAAAAAAAGAAAAGAAGAAAAAGCGAAGCACATGCTAATAAACCGGCAAAAAGGCACTCATTTCTGCTATCAGATAATTATTGCATAATGCTACATACACAGTCGCGTTGTCCCTGTGTAAAGAAACCACTGGACAAGGGTACACAAATTCACTTAAAGGGAAAAGGCTTAAGACCTCAGGAATAATCGCAGAGTCACCACACATCGCTACGCGGCTAGCACAAGGTAACAACAAGATACTAGCGGCGGGTAAAATCGTAACACTGCTAAACAAGTCCCAACATGCCATGATGACGTCACAAACCAAGAAAAAAGCACACACGCGCGCGCACACAGCAGCTCAGGAATGCACAAGGAGAGGTGTTTTATTGGAATTTCTACTCCTGGCTCAGACACCAACATTTCTGCTCAAATACCCATAACTGCAAGATTAAGTACTGCTTACTTCATCGTGCACCCAACAAAATCAAACAAACAAACAAACAAACCCACTTTCCGTGATAGAACACTATTCAGCTTTACCAAGTGATTTTCTTCTGCTTTAGCAGTGAAAGAAAAAAAGAGCCATGAAAAATTACACGTACTTTTGCTTGAATAACTATAACTGCAAAAAAAAAAAAAAAAAAAACGAAGCACATGCTAATAAACGGAGAAAAAGGCATCCATTTCTCCTATCAGGTAATTATTGCATAATGCTACATACACAGTCGCGTTGTCCCTGTGTAAAGAAAGCACAGGACAAGGGTACACAAATCGAATTGGGAAAATCACTTCTACTCGCGCAGCATAATACGATATACGCTGATTTTTTTTTTTTTTTACGGGCGAAAATTGCAATAAGAAGCCACTGCTATACAAGTGCAACAACCCTTATTTTTAAACCAACATTTCATGCAATACCACATAAATTTATCACTCGAGTCACACGAAAAGGCATAAACAATGTACTTACTGGTTAAGTGGGGTCACAGTTGCACACACACACACACACACACACACACAACACAGACACAACGAGCGACAGTGAAAAATAAGAAATTACACGCACTTCTGCTCGAATAGCAAAGTGTCAAGCATGACAAAACACATTTTCTACCACCAGAAAATTATTAAACAGAATAATACAATATTCGCAAAAATTAAGCTTGTGTGGCAAACACTATACCTGAGGAACACACCAATTCACATCTGCTTTCTGAATTTGTTATACAGACGTGAGCGATTCGATAAGAATATAAAGCACGCTGCTTGGAGAAAGCATATATCATGTGCAGCGCGGTCTACTCTATTGAAAATGCGATAAACCTTATTTTTCAAAAAAAAAAAAATCACAGTCGGCATAATATACGGTAATATCGGCAATATCACTGAAGTCAAACACATTGAACTTACTTGTCAAGTGGGGTCCCAGCTGCACAAACGCGCACGCACACTCACACATTTTTAGCGCCTCACAACGAGCAAAAACCCGAGGTCTATTCACAGCCACATAAATTCATATTATTCCTCACGTCAATAATTATCCAGCCATCGTCAAAACGGGGGGGGATATGTTTATTAAGAAAAAAAGAAAGGAAAAGTTCAGCTCATTACTTTGTGGGAGTCATCAAAAATTAAAAATTTCTGATCCACTGCTGTTAAAGTGATAAAACAGTGCGCCCCCCACGTGAGCCGCATCCCGGCCCGTTCACGCAGTGAGGACACGCTTGACGCAATGACGCGCGCTCCGTTATCGTTTTGCCGTGCAGGCACACTGTTTTATCACTTTAACAGCAGTGGATCAGAAATTTTTAATTTTTGATGAGTCGCACAAAGTAATGAGCTGCTGGAAACGACAAAAATAAATACAAAATACAAAAAAATCGTTGCTGTTGGTGTTTAACACTGCGAGATTTGATGTTTCTTATAAGAAAAATACGACGCGCAGCAGTTGCATATTCTTGCGTGAAGTTTGCAATCAATGATGATGGAATGATATTTTATCTTATTTGAATCATTAGTGACTCCCCTATTTAGTGAATGGTAGTGTGGTTATGAAAACTGGTTTGTTTAAAAATGATAAGAGCTACAGGGTGTAGCGAATGCTGTTCTCCTTTTACACTCTGTAATATTTCTTGTGAAATATTTATATGCAAGCAAACAAAAGTACAAAGAAATGAATCTCATTCTGTGTTATAATTGCTGCACGCTGTTCTTGGATGTATAGGCAACGTGCATTCCTGAGATGCAGTGTTTCTTTTTTGCTTTGGGACGGTCGACTGGCGATATCGTATTACATCCGGCGCGAAGGCCTATTGTTTCGCATTGGCATATGCGTGTTCCCCGTTTTGACGATGGCTGGATAATTATTGACGTGAGGAATAATATGAATTTATGTGGCTGTGAATAGACCTCGGGTTTTTGCTCGTTGTGAGGCGCTAAAAATGTGTGAGTGTGCGTGCGCGTTTGTGCAGCTGGGACCCCACTTGACAAGTAAGTTCAATGTGTTTGACTTCAGTGATATTGCCGATATTACCGTATATTATGCCGACTGTGATTTTTTTTTTTTTTTAAATAAGGTTTATCGCATTTTCAATAGAGTAGACCGCGCTGCACATGATATATGCTTTCTCCAAGCAGCGTGCTTTATATTCTTATCGAATCGCTCACGTCTGTATAACAAATTCAGAAAGCAGATGTGAATGGGTGTGTTCCTCAGGTATAGTGTTTGCCACACAAGCTTAATTTTTGCGAATATTGTATTATTCTGTTTAATAATTTTCTGGTGGTAGAAAATGTGTTTTGTCATGCTTGACACTTTGCTATTCGAGCAGAAGTGCGTGTAATTTCTTATTTTTCACTGTCGCTCGTTGTGTCTGTGTTGTGTGTGTGTGTGTGTGTGTGTGTGTGCAACTGTGACCCCACTTAACCAGTAAGTACATTGTTTATGCCTTTTCGTGTGACTCGAGTGATAAATTTATGTGGTATTGCATGAAATGTTGGTTTAAAAATAAGGGTTGTTGCACTTGTATAGCAGTGGCTTCTTATTGCAATTTTCGCCCGTAAAAAAAAAAAAAATCAGCGTATATCGTATTATGCTGCGCGAGTAGAAGTGATTTTCCCAATTCGATTTGTGTACCCTTGTCCTGTGCTTTCTTTACACAGGGACAACGCGACTGTGTATGTAGCATTATGCAATAATTACCTGATAGGAGAAATGGATGCCTTTTTCTCCGTTTATTAGCATGTGCTTCGTTTTTTTTTTTTTGCAGTTATAGTTATTCAAGCAAAAGTACGTGTAATTTTTCATGGCTCTTTTTTTCTTTCACTGCTAAAGCAGAAGAAAATCACTTGGTAAAGCTGAATAGTGTTCTATCACGGAAAGTGGGTTTGTTTGTTTGTTTGTTTGATTTTGTTGGGTGCACGATGAAGTAAGCAGTACTTAATCTTGCAGTTATGGGTATTTGAGCAGAAATGTTGGTGTCTGAGCCAGGAGTAGAAATTCCAATAAAACACCTCTCCTTGTGCATTCCTGAGCTGCTGTGTGCGCGCGCGTGTGTGCTTTTTTCTTGGTTTGTGACGTCATCATGGCATGTTGGGACTTGTTTAGCAGTGTTACGATTTTACCCGCCGCTAGTATCTTGTTGTTACCTTGTGCTAGCCGCGTAGCGATGTGTGGTGACTCTGCGATTATTCCTGAGGTCTTAAGCCTTTTCCCTTTAAGTGAATTTGTGTACCCTTGTCCAGTGGTTTCTTTACACAGGGACAACGCGACTGTGTATGTAGCATTATGTAATAATTATCTGATAGCAGAAATGAGTGCCTTTTTGCCGGTTTATTAGCATGTGCTTCGCTTTTTCTTCTTTTCTTTTTTTTTTGCAGTTATAGCTATTCAAGCAAAAGTACGTGTAATTTTTCATGGCTCTTTTCTTCTTTCACTGCTAAAGCAGAAGAAAATCACTTGGTAAAGCTGAATAGTGTTCTATCATGGAAAGTGGGTTTGTTTGTTTTTGTTTGTTTATTTGTTAGATTTTGTTGGGTGCTCGATGACGTAAGCAGTGCTTAATCGGGCAGTTATAGGTATTGGAGCAGTCTGAGCCAGGAGTAGAAATTCCAATAAAGCACCTCTCCTTGTGCATTCCTGAGCTGCTGTGTGCGCGCGCGTGTGTGCTTTTTTCCCGGTTTGTGACGTCATCATGGCATGTTGGGGCTTGTTTAGCAGTGTTACGATTTTACCCGCCATTAGTATCTTGTTGTTATCTTGTGCTGGCCGCGTAGCGATGTGTGGTGACTCTGCGATTATTCCTGAGGTCTTAAGCCTTTTCCCTCACCGCTTAAGTGAATTTGTGTACCCTTGTCCTGTGGTTTCTTTACGACGATGCGGCTGTGCATGTAGCATTATGCAATAATTATCTGATAGCAGTTGATGGTAGTTTCTTAGCATGTGTTTAATTTTTGTAGTCATAGCTATTTTGCTATTTGAGCAGAAATGATGGTATCTGAGGGTTTAACGCTGAGGGTAGAAATTCCTGTCTGAGATGAATCTGCATTTCACTGCAACTTGTTTCATTTAAGTAATATTATTGAAATTCCACAGCCACTGTGAACAAAAAGGGATGGTTGTGCGCCTGCTCATGGAAGCAACTTGCATATCGGAATGACACGTGATGATAGCGAACTTTGCGCTCAGGTGCGGCAATGGTGTAGGCGGACGGAGCATTACGTGAAGCCAAGGGCAAGCTGCGACCTTGAACATGCAGAGCAAGTTATTTTTAGGCTATGATGACTCCTCGCACCCGTGCATGTTGGGGCATGCAGCGAGGTCGCCGCTATATAAGTGGGGAGGATGTGTAAAGAGGCAGCAGTCTTCGCATCGCTTCGGGAGTGTGCGGAGCTCGCTTCAAAAGTAAGTATTTTTCATCCACGCTCTGTGGCGCACGTTTTCTTAGTGTTGCTTCTTTTTTTTCAGTGCCTAGATGCGTGTTCTGCTTTTTTGATCCTCATGATATCGGTGATGATGAGCCATTGGAAGAGAATTCACCATCTTCTCCAGACATTTCACCTGGCACATTGCATGCTCACGTCGAGCGATCACATCCCTATGTGGACATTTCCTTCCTGCCTTTCTTTCAAACTGATAGTGCATTTCGAGGTACCGTCAAAGCGTTTGTGCTATTGGCATCTGTTCACGATCAGGGAGTAGAGGACTTGCGACAATATTTAATGAACCACCTCCACAATATAATTGCTATTTTGCGAGCGCAAAGAATACCCTTTAGATTTTGCATTTGTTCTGACGTTCTAATGATGAAAGAAAATCGAGGGGATATAACTGCACACATAGCTCCTTTTATGGCGCTTGCTCGCGAAGTCTACAGCGACGGAGCTATTGCAAATACTTTGATGGACGTGATTCAGGAGTCCACCGGGCGCATTGAAAATTACCAGCGTGAGGGTAGTGGGTTTGTATCCACCGATGTCCAAAAAGTTCAAATGTGTATTTCCACTGTGAAAACTAAAAAGTTTGGATGCGATGGGGTACTTCCCACAAATTTGGCTAAACGCAGGAATGTGTTAACGAATATCCAATTACCAGCACGCAAGGAGGGTGAATGTTTTAAATACAATACACTCGCTCTCCTGCATCCACAGGAAAGGAATTCCTGGAAAAAATGTGAAAATTATGCAGCAGATTACTGGTGGCCAAGCCGCTTCCCTGTTTTATTCTCTGATCTGGATGAATTTGAAGTCCAAAACGAGATATCCGTGTATGTTTACGCCTATGTCGATCAGGGAGTGCACGTGTCGCGACCCGCAAAACTGGAATTCGAAAAGAAAATTCATCTCTTGGAGGTTGATGAGCATTTTTTTGGAATAAAGTCCCTCGAACGCTTGTTGACAACAAGAAGTAACCATTTTGTATGCGAACGCTGCACACGCTCTTTCGTGAAGGAAGAGAGCATGGCGAAACATCGACGCCTTTGCACGGACATAAACGAAATCCTGTTGGAATTTTGTAGAGTTTACTAAAATACAGTACATGCAACAGTACAACTATGTCGTTGCGTTGGACACTGAGAGCGTACTCGCACCCAGTGGTGTTGGCATGCAACGTCACATTACCTCTAGCTTCTGTGCTGTGCTCGTGCATACCCATGACTCAAAGGTGATGCGCATTAGAACCCACCATGGGGAAGATGCGGCAAAGCAGTGTGTGAAGGCACTCATGGAAATGCGTGATGAAATGATTGCCTTGAACGCCTGCCCCGCTGCAATGGTGTTGAGCGATGAACAACAGGCCAAGCACAGAGCTGCTACCCACTGTGCATATTGTAAACGGGAATTCGCGGAAGACCTACCTCGTGTCCGGCATCATGATCATTCGAAGCATTGTACTGCGGGTGAGACAAATTATATCGCGACACTGTGCAACCCCTGTAACGTCGCGTGCACTACCAGAGAAAAATTGCCGATCATGGTCCACAATTTGTCTTATGATCTGGCTGGACTGTTACGGGAATTTCACGTTCTCGGGTGGAAGCGACCTCCCTTCATTGTGGCCAGCTCCATGGAAAAAATTCGTTCGTTCGAAATTGGTACCTTCCTCTTCAGAGATACCATGCAGTACCTAAATTCGTCGTTGGGGGACCTCGTGGAAACCGTCAAATCCATGGGGGGAGCCGAGGCGTTCCAATGCTTGAAGCAGGTATTTGGAGACGACTACAAAATTTTGCTTCGTAAAGGTGTGTTCCCTTACAGTTACCTTAGTTCTTTTGCAGTGTACGACGAGTTGAGTCTCCCAGAAAAATCCGCTTTTCGAAATGATCTAACTGGGGAAGATGTAAGCGATGAGGACTACCAGTACGCTGTGCATGTATTTGAACATTTTGGGTGCTCGAGTTTACGGGATTATAACACATTGTACCTGAAAACGGATGCCCTCTTACATGCAGACATAATGCAGCACTTCCGACGCCTGTGCTACAGCGCACGCGGATTGGAATTGCTTCATTGCGTTTCTCTGGCATCCTATTCGTGGCAATGCGCGTTAAATTATACAAATGCAAAATTGGAATTGATTACCGATGAGGAAATGTACAAAACCATCGAATCGGGCGTTAGAGGCGGGCTCTGTCAGGCGAGCAGGCGTCATTTGCGTGCCAATAACCCTCTGTGTAGCGGCTATGATCCTGATCAAGAGGAGGTGTACATATCATACATAGATTGCAACAATCTTTACGGATTTAGTATGATAAAGCACCTCCCTGCCGGTGATTTCGAATGGGTCGAGGATTTTAGCTCCGTGGATTTTATGCATCACCCCACGGATTCGGAGGTGGGGTATGTGTACGTATGTGACTTGGAGTATCCAAAATCTATCCACGCTCTAACGCGATACTTCCCACTGGCTCCCGAGAAGGCAGTCGTCCCGAAGGAATGGCTCTCGCCATTCCAGCGAGGGCTTCTCGAAGAATTAATGTATCAGCCTGCTAACAGCAAAAAGCTGTTGCTCACGTGCAACGACAAGGTCGAGTACGTCGTTCATTACGCGTTGCTCGCACTCTATTGTAGATTGGGCATGAGGGTGACAAAAATTCACCGAATCCTAAAATTTCGCCAGGCACCATTCCTGCGTCCCTACATCGAGGACAATGTTGCCAGGCGCGTTGCCTCGAGCACAACGTTCGAAAAAAATTTCTATAAACTCTCAAATAATGCGGTATTCGGGAGAACGCTTTTAAATAAATTTAACATGCGTGATATTCGAGTAGCCTTCGATGAGGAGACGGCGAGTCGCCTCGGGAGTCGGGCAGAATGCGTGCGGATGGAAATTTTGTCCCCAGATTGTGTCATGTACGAAATGCGCAAAAGACAAGTGCGATGCGATTTCCCGCTCCAGATTGGGTTTACGATTTTAGAACTCAGTAAATTAACCATGTACTCATTCTACTACGAAACTCTGCTGAGCAAGCTCACTTGTCCGGTGATTACCTGCTACTTTGACACGGATTCTTTGATCCTCGGCCTATTCTGCAAGGACTACGAAGATCAGTTACGAGCGATCGCCGACGACCACTTAGATTTGTCTTCCTTTGATCGGGATCATCCACTGTACAGTGAAAAGAATCGTGGAAGACTTGGGGCATTCAAAAGCGAAACTGGTAGTGTACCTATCGAAGAAGTAATATGCTTGAAAGCTAAAATGTACTCTATCAAACTAGCTGGAGAAAAGCAAATTGCAAGAGCTAAAGGGGTAAAGACAAATATTGTACGCAAGCACCTCCTCCATGAGACATACCACGATACCTTGTTCAATCACACGAGCGTATCGAATGAGCAAGTGTCAATAGTTGGAAAGAAACAGTGCATGTACACCATCAGAAATGTCAAAAGAAGTCTGATGGCATATGACGACAAGCGATACCTCTGCAATGACATCGAATCCTACCCTTACGGAAGCTGTGAATATGGTAAGTTTAAATGGATGATGCAAATAGTGAAGCTCATAACATTCTTTTTTCGCTCCAGAAGATGTGCGGGAAGAGAACTGATACTTCTGTGACATGCTGTTCTCGCGTGTGGTCTGGGACTGAGCCGTGGATGGAGAAGGACGAACGCCTGGGTGATCCACATGGTACTTATGCGAAAAACGCCATGGATGTTAATGGAAATGTCCAGTGTGCTGGAAGTGCCCCAGAGAGAACTACAATCTCTCTGAGAATGCCATGATGTGTCTAATAAATGTTGAAAACTATTTCCCGTGTTTTTCTATGTCCTTAGTGTTCCGAAGTGTTGTCCTGGATTAACTAGAAAGCGTCCCAAGCCAATATGCAATTTGGGGGGGGGCTTGTGAGCTGGCCCAGAAATGAATGGAATTGATCAATGAGTGGTTGTCTATGCTGCGGTTGAAATTATGGAGCAATATGCGGTTGAAAGACTGTGGCCGAGTAACTAGAGAGTGGAAATGACAAATGAGTCTATCGAGCATGTATGAGAGGCAGCCAATAGGACAATCACTAGGTTTTAGAAATGAATGGAAGTGACCACCCCCGGACCAATAGACAGGTGAGCGATTTGGAAGCCTATGACTTAGAATTGAATAGAATAGATCATTTTGGTGTCTACGAGCGAGTGAGCAGATGTTGTGGCAATTAATGGTAGCCAATCACATACAAATTAGATGGATGAAGGGGTGGAGCTGTGACCAACCAACCAGAGGACTTAGAAGTGGCTTGACCTGGATTAGAATTGGCTGGTGGATTAGAAATTCCTTGAAATGGATTAGAAAAAAGAGCGATTTGAAAGCCTATGAACCAACTTAGAATTGAATAGAATAGATAATTTTGGTGTCTATGAGCGAGTGAGCAAATGTGGCAATGAAGGGTAGCCAATCACATAGAAATTGGATGGATCACCATGAAGTGGTGGAGCCTGGATTAGACCTGGCTTGACCTGGATTAGAAATGGGTGGTGGATTAGAAATTCCTAGAACTCGATTAGAAAAAGGATGTCGTTGTGCGTAACGGCTCTATACTACTAACGCCATCTTTCATTCCACTAGGAGACGCTTTTGCACTTCAGTGCCCCTTTAAAACATTGTTGGTTATAGCTTCACTGTTCCTTCATCGCCCATGTCTCTACAGGGTTAGTCTAGCAAACTCTACACATTTACAAATAACAAACGTTGTGTAACAAACGTCACACAACTTTTCACACTTACAAACGTTACGATCGCATCGTAAAAATATAAGACGGGGTTTATCCAACCCCAAACTTTGCAGACTGGGGGCCATTTGTCTGAAGCTTCGTTGGAAGTTTTTGTGAGCGTTATGGTCCTGTAGAAGAAAAATTGAAAATCAGGCAAAATCTCACTCTATCCATTTTCTATGGCCCATCTCACTCAAAACCCGCCGTTTTCTCCTGTGTGCGCTTAATTTTCATTCCACCACACACAGGCGGTGCCAACATACAGAACAAGACTGGAACCAGAGGATTGGTGCATAACTTCAGAATGGGTATATCACGTCGTTGTAGGCAGAGCCGCCTGCGTGAAGTGATATGAATGTGAAGCACGAGAAAAAATGGCGGTGTTTCTGTGGGATATGCCATTGAAAATGCATGTGGTGAGATTTTGCTTGATTTTTAATTTTATTTCTACATGAGCATAGCGCTTACAAAGAAATTCAATAAAACTTCGGACAAACAGGTATCAGCCTGCAAACATTGGGTGGTCCCAGTCTTATATTTTTCCAATGCGATCGAAATGTGTAACGTTCGTTAGACAAACGCTGTATATTGTAACGGATAACAAACTATATCACTTTGTCACCCGATGCAACGGGCATCTTGCTTGCATAATGAATCTTTACCATGACATAATCACGATGCTTCTTTCGTGATTGTATACTGTAGAAATAAGCTTAGCGGGTTTAGCGCTAAGCCTTCGATTTCTCCATGGCGTTTGTCCGTTGAAGCACCTTCAAATATTCTCATGCCTTAAGTATTACTTCCATATTTTTTCCCTATCCCTCCATCCATCCATTCATGACTTGCGTAACGCTTTGCTGTAATGGTTTTTCTTCTTTGTTTTTTATTTTTTTTGCGCATATCTCGATCAATGGAGCACATATTTGATTTATTGAGCGTCACGCGGAGCAGTGCCATTTTTCAAACCATCAGCCATAGGGTCAAAAACGGGGAGAAATTATAAATCTTTGTGATGTGATGTGATAGAAAAAAAATAATAATAAACCTTTATTGGCGGATGTTCCCTAGATTTATGCGTGTTAATTCGCAATTTTGAAAACGTCGGCGATACGTACGTGATTGATGACGAGTCACTCGCTTACCTGCTCATGAACTCCTAACGCATGTTGCGGTTTGACAGGTAGCTGAATTTTTATTTCTACCTCGATCTTGTAGTGTCCTGCCATCTGTCATTGCGCCTTCTCTCGTAATGTACACTTCAGTTGAGATACACGACACCGTAGTTCGAGAATGTCTCATCGCTGTCCGCCATCACCGAGAAAATAATACATATTAATTAAAAAGGGAGAGAAAAAGGGTATGGGTTGCACTCAAAATAAATCTTCCTCTGTCAAGTGATAGATCAAACCGCTCTCGTGCCCGTACATAACACTGGCATATATCTTCCTAGCCCGTACAAAACACTGGCCACGGGCCCGATGCCAAGCCCTGAGTCGTCAATGCTCTCCTAACAGTCACACGCCAAGTGTAGTTGAGTTTGAGTTTGACTATAAAAAAAAAAAGGGAAGGCCTAGTGTAATTTCGACCGTCATCATTTCAGCATCTGATATCATATCGTCTCATCTCACCTTGGCTTCGCTGCTCACACCAGTGAGGAAGACAACGACAGTCCGGTATCGTCATCATCATCTGCGCGTTGTGGATTTCCCTGGCGTTTGCGGGCAATCAGGACAACTCCTCAAATCATAGTATAACACATGCACATACATGGGGTAGGCTCCTGCAGCCGAAGCTGAAAAAAAAAAAAAAACATTACATCACCATTCGCAAGTTAATTGTTGTTGCTGAGCCCCCGAGCAAAGGTCACTTGCAACGTTTATTTAAAATCCCAGCCTACCAAAACGACGTTCACGCGCCTCCGCATTTGAAGAGCGGTGACTATAGAAACATAACGGTAACGAACGGTACCGTTAGCATCGGGGCCCACTTCTCCTTGCAGCATAGTCCCCACGACAGAAAACGAAAAAAAAAAAAACATACTTGAGTACAACAAACAAGTCAAGGTGACTTGCGCCGGCAGTCGCGGGAGTTTCTATCGAACCTTGTCGTGCAGCATCTGGAGGGACTAGATCCCTTCGAATTTCCGCTTTTCCTTCACAATACCAACAGAATTAGATTTTGATTGGAATGAGAAAGAAAAGAAACAGGAAGAAACTGACCCACTCCCACGACGAATTCAGCCACTCCTACGTCATAAAAAGTAGAGAGGAAAAAAAAAAGGGGTAACAAGGTGGCTGCACCAGCGCCGCCACCACATACCACAGCGAGAAGAACTAAAAACAGGGATCTCTACAACACACCCTAGCACACTTTCTTCGTGGCGCAGCTATAAGGCACCACCACCACTATAAGGCGTATTTGGCAAGTGCTGAAAATGCGGTCGCAAACCCTCTTTTCTGAAACGCCACGCACGTGATATCGAAATATCTACTGCGCGACCGGTAATCGAGAGATGCGTGGTTTGGCTCTGTTTGGCTCCTTCGACGACTGCCTTGTTTCGACTATACTACCCAGAGACGTTCGAGGAAAAGGTGTGCGCGTGCATTCGCTTCTGCATTCGACTCCTGTTGCCGTTTCCTGGATTTCGTCCTCTGCTTTTGTTTCTGTAGGTTGGAAGTCTGCCAGAGTAGTCGTCGGCGTATTGTTTTGTGCTCTTATTGGCTATATACGGTCTGGGAGAGGGGGAGGAGGGGCAATGCACTGGTTTTTAGTGTCGCAAGCTGGCTTGTTACTGTTATCTTGTTCGTCTTGGAAACCACATTTCAGTGTCCGAGCAGACGGGTACGGGAAGTACACGAATAATTTGCTTATAATTGAAAACCTACATTGTTTCCTCATGCTACTGTTTGCGGGGTACGGCCTTCAATCTCTAGATGGGTTGGATTGGATTGGATAAGAAAAATATTGAGAGGTTAGTCCCGACCCAGTCAGGACTGGCTACTGCAAAACGCCTGCCTCTGCCTTCACTTAGACGCATCAAAACGGAGTTGATCAAACGTTGTCGACCCTGCAGAGCGACTCAGTAACATTTCGTGTATTCGTCTTAATTGTGCAACGTGTTTCCGACGTACGCCGCGGGACCCTGTGTACTGTCTTCCCCTGTGTACTCCCACGTCTTTTACTGCTAAACACTTTTCCCACACTGTGCGAAAAAAAGAGCCGCACAGTCTTAAAATTCTTGTTACTTCCCGCCATCTCTCTTTCTTCATCTGCTAACGCATCTCATAAAAGTTGATAAGACGAGGAACTTTCGAGAATTCCTTTATAGCCCGGACAAAAGGAAACCAACTAGCCGAGAATAAAAGCACTGGAAGCCGTTACGGTCGCGAATAAATTCCGTAGTCTGCCGTGCGGACGAGACCATACATAAAACAACTTTACGGAGCTGCGGAAAGAACAAATTAGTGCCCCATTTATTTTATTCGCCGACCAACCCTCTTAACGACACACTTCATCATGCTGCCCCTATACGGTGCGGACAATACCGAACTCGCGCAACACCCTTAGAACACGCGCAGTAACTGCTTCGTATTTCTTCCGTTGCTGCAAAAGTAACTTTCTCGCGGGCACACAAGCAACACGTCTACTAAAACCATCAGCCAACAACCGCCGTTGAAAAATTCACCCTTCTTTGAAACCCAATACGACTGTCTCTGCGTAATGTACAACACTTCTGTTGCAATAAAAGTCACAAAGAAAACAATCAAACAAAAAGAGGGAGAGCCTGTTACGGGCAAAAATACTCAATGACATAATTGAGAAAGAAAGCAAAGAGTCAGAACGAAACTCGGCCAAGCAGCCTTGTCTAGGCTTGGCTTAGCTTGGCTTGGCCCAAAGCGTTATTCAGGAACGGTCCTCGAAGTAAACGAGACATCTTCGGAAGGCATGAAAGTTTCATTTGGAGGGGACTCAGGCGATCCCTGATCCGAATTTATGGCCTGTCCGCGCACGGAATTCGCAGATGAAGCAATACGTTTCGGGACGAAGCTGCTCTCTGCGACCGAAAGTGGCGCTGTAGGTCTTTTTGAACGCATCTCCTCGGTGTTTTATGGCGACAGAATAATGTGGGTACAGCGTCGACGACCGCTATCCTAACTTTCGGTGGCCAAAGGATGGTGACCGCAGCAATTTGTGCAGGAGGAGCCCCCGAGAATGGTTTCCACGAAAAGCTTCTTGGCAGTCGTAATGGATTCATGGTTGCCAACTCGCTGGCTCCAAGTATAGCTGTCCCGTGGTGCTGAGAAGTAGCCAAAAGTTGCCATGCGCAACGGATAATAGCCACCATAGTAGCTTGAGTTTGATTATAGGGAAAAAAAAGCTCTCAGGCCACGAATGCAGTGTTTTGTTGTTTTTGTAACACTACATACGAGGGGTGTTCAAGTCAAACCGGGACTTTTCATTTTTCGCAAAAGTAAAATGAACACGCCGCACCAGCTCCCCACAAAGTTTCAGCCGTCTGCACCCGAAATGGTTGCACCGTGGATATTACGGGACCCATCTGTATCCCTGACTGTGCCTGAATGTTTAAGTAAACATATCGTCAATGCGGATGGCAGCGAGTCCTGGAGATGATGGCAGAGCTCCACAGCGGCCACTGTCATGTCTACACGGACGGGTCACGTACATCGAATTCTTCTTCATCCGCCTTTGTGGTACCCGAGAGAGGCGTTGAAAGGCGTTATCGCCTATCACAGATGTCATCCTCTGCTGCCGCAGAGATTCACGCCATTACCCAAGCTCTTCGATACATCAAGACAAGAAATTGCAATCGTTGGGTAGTGTACTGCGACAGCAAAGCCGCTCTATCTGCGCTACGCAGCCTCGACCCATTCTCATCGTGCGCTTCGATGGTGTATGACGCCCTTCTTGTTCACGACGCTGTTGTCCGGGACGGTCACGAGGTTAGGTTCCAGTGGGTCCACTGCGGTATCCCTGGTAATGAAAAGAGTGACTGCCTCGCTACAGAGGCACACAGTATGCGCCGATGTCGTCCTATTCCATTCACTACGCACTACGCCCGTCGACTACTACACAGCGTCCCGTGCGACGTTTCTCGTCGACTGTGGTTTGCAGACAGTAGCCGTAACCTGAATGTTCTACGACAGATGGACCCCAACCTAAGATTTTTCATGCCTGGTGGCGTACCCCGAGCTGCTGAGACTCTCAGGGTACATTTATGCTGCAGCATCGCTGCTGGCACATGGTACATCGCTGTTTGGCGATGACGAAACAAACACATGTATCTCTGTGGGCGCGTTCATGCTGCAGCATCGCTGCTTGCCAAAGATGCACGCCATGATCATCGCCACAACAATGCTGCCAAACATGTTTGAACATGCCCGGGGACTACCTGACTTCTGGCGATGACAGGTCAAACACAGAGCTTTCTGTTGGTGCATTTACCCTGCAGCCTGGCTGCTCGCTTATCCTCGCCGCTGCTTGCCGCTCTGCTCGCTGCACCTAGGAATGTAAACATGTTTGTCTTCCTGGTATCATTGATGACTGGCGTCTTGAAATCCGACCTGCGATTGGTTGTGATGAAGTCGGTTTCCTCCTTCCCACTTTTCCTCGTTTCCATCCTTCCACAGTGAACGCTGCTAGGCGACTGATATAGCGAAAGCGAGCAGCATCTTGAGCAATCTGCAGGGTAAACGCACCCTAGCGGTTATGCGAGCAGCGATGTGCTTGAAGCTGCAGCGAGCAGCGATGCTGCAGCATAAATGTACCCTTATTCACCGTCTTCGAGTGGGCGTCCCGTTCCGCCGTTCTCTGCTGCACAGGATGGGTCTTGTTGAGTCTGCATTGTGCCCCGAGTTTGATGTGGTGGACGACAGCGGTCACGTCTTGCTAGAGTGCCGCCACTTCAGATCAAAGAGACAGTCACTCCTTGTATCGGAATACTGATACCGCTGTTGTCCTTGACGTGGAAACGCCCACTGGTATAAAAGAGCACGCAATAAAGATAACGGGCTCGTTTTGGTCCCGACACCCAAACTAGACGGCAGTGTTCAATAAACTCCTTGCCAGCATTCTACGCATGACAAATCGCCCAGTGGAGCTGACTTATTTATTGGGTCCTTGAGATACTCCGCGAAATCAACGGAAGGCAATCCGTGTGCTGGTAGCATTCTTGAGTGAGACTGGTCTCACAACCGTATTGTGAACATTAAGCGCGAACTGCATTTTAGTGTGAACTGCTGACACCTAATTTTGTAGATCTGCAGCGTGCTATATTGTTTTCGTTCTATTGATTGAGTGCCTGTGAGTATTTGAAGGATCCCGCTGTGATTTGTGTTGACTGCTGTGAGTATTTTGAATCAGAAGGTGTAATAGCTATACAGCTCTTGGAATGGAGCAGGCAGCACCCATGGAGGGTTGCTGATAGCTCCAAGGTTTACTTTATTTTACTAATTTTCTAACTAACTAACTAACTACAGGCGAGAAATTAGTTTTATATTTCAACGTAATCTCCAGCTGCACTAATGCACTTGTCCCAGCGTTTCACGAGGGTTTGGATGCCAGCAGCGCAGGAATCCTTACCGGCGCGTTGCAGCCATGAGCGGAACGCATTCTTGACCTTGTCGTCGCAGCTGAAGTGGCGGCCCCCAAGGAACGCATTCAGTGGCCCGAAGAGATGGAAATCGCTGGGGGCGAGGTCTGGACTGTAAGGGGGATGTGGCAGCAACTCCCAGCCAAGTTCCTGTAAGGTGCGTGTCGTGAGATGCGCGGTATGCGGGCGTGCATTGTCCTGTAGGAGGAGGACGCCTTTGGTGATGAGGCCCGGCCGCTTTTGCTTCAGCGCCTTGTGCACATCCCTGAGAACCTGGCAGTAATATGCACTATTGATGGTGGTACCACTGGGCAGAAAATCAACATGAACAACGCCAGCCTTGTCCCAGAAAACCGTGGACCTTACCCGCAGACAGGGTGCTTCGGACTTCTTGGGAGCTGGCGAGCCCGAGTGCTTCCTCTGTTTTGTTGTGCGTTTAGACTCAGGAGTGAAATGGTGTACCCACGTTTCATCGCACGTGACGACCCGATCAAGGAACGGCTGTCCTTCAGTGTCGAAACGGTACCTTAGCTCTTGGGAGATTTCCACTTTTCTCTGCCGGTCAAACACGGAGAGCTGCCTCGGGACCCAACGGGCACTAACTTTACGAAATTGGAGGTGTTCATAAATGATAGTGTTCAATGTTCCCACAGAAAGGTCCGTCTTTCGAGCCAGTTCAAGACATGTTATCCGTCGGTCCTTGAGGATCAGGCGTTCCACAAGTTGGATGTTCTCAGGAACTCTGACACTGGGCTCTGAGCCGCCCCGGGCGGGATCGTCCTGCACTGATGTACGGCCGTGTCGGAACCTTTTGCGCGATTTGCGGCGGCTAAGTGTATCGTGGCCATACTGAGCCTGAAGTCTTCTGTGAATTTCAGACGGCTTTACGCCTTCATTCACGAGAAACTTCATGACAATTCGCTGTTCGATGTGCGCGCTCACCTCGTTGTCGGCCATCTTGTCCAGCACGTGTCTTCTGTTTTGCACAAACTTTGGACCACCACGTGGTGAACGCTGTCGCGTGTGAAAATGACGAAAAAGAAGTAGCGCGAGCCATTTGTACACTCAGGAGACAGAAAGTCCCGGTTTGACTTGAACACCCCTCGTATATCATAGGAACAAATCCAGGTAAAATGAGCAAACAAAGAATACAAAAAAATGGGCACATAGCAAAATTCTTTCTCGCTAAATAATGTCGAAGCAATTGCAGTCTCAAAGCATTGACTAGTGACTTTGACGTTTGACTACAAAAGGAAATATTTTGGAGCAGACTTCAAGAAGTATTTCTGAATTTTTTCTTAGTTAGTGAAAAGTTGCGATTACTCGTCTTTCTAAGTTAACGGGGAATGTCGAAACTTTTGGTCGAGTAACCAAAAAGCCAACCAAAATACTTAGGATTCACAAGGGCAAGAAAGTAGCCCTTTTGTCGAAAAGCAGCCAGTGTTTGCAACCCCTAATAGATTTGCGACGTCGCCGACAATGGCCCCTCGACCTACCCTTCACGTTCTTTGATCAACTAGTTGTAACATATGCTCTTTTGATAATTCCTCAAGAATGACACTGAAAAATAGAAATGATTTTGTGTTTGTTTCTTTTTGTTTTAGTTTCTTACACATATTCGTATGACGCCGTGTTGAAGCTATTCTCCATACCTGATACTTGTCAGTTGAAAAAAGTATCTATCTTCGACCGTATGTTTACGGCGCTTGCCTGTTGTTTGCCTTCTCGCTGGAAGCACAATATAGAACTTTGTAACCTTGGACAATTGTTTTTCTCCGCTGTTTGATGGATTGGTGTAATCGTGTGTTCCCAAAATGCAACATTGGTGAAATACGCGTACGGTTGGTACTTCGCAGCATGGTAATGGGGGCATCCTTTGCAGACGAGGTTTCTTTTGCAAGAATGAAGCATGTATACATAGCGAGAAATCGCTCTGAAATATACGATTCGAGGCTTAATTTTACTTATATCTTCCTACTTTTGTTACTGCAATCATCGTCATCATCAAGATGTGAACTCCACATGATATATATTCATAGAATAAGCTGACTAAGAGAGGTTCTACAATAGCAAATTGATTGATCAGCGAATTTCCGAGGAAACGTGACGACCGAGAGGACAAACGGCATGACATTTTATAACCAAAAACTCAGAAGCAACTTTTTCGTTACAAGTGTCCGGAGACGTAGCCTTCTTAATGCAGAGCGAGACACCGTCCCACATAAGTTACAGAGCGGACCGCTGCAATTTCTTTCGCTTAGTTTATCGCTCCGGGCAGCAGGAAGATTCCTCACATTGTATTCGCTCCTTCCCGTTGCACTGTCCTTGGTCTTCTACACACACGCACAAAAACAAATGTACATATAAAAGATGGTGGTTCTGCTGGTATTCCCGAGACATTCCTAAAGTGCGATGCGACATGTATTTCGTATTTATTCGAAATTTCCTTCCAAAGAGTGTGTGTGTGTGTGTATGTGTGTGTGTGTGTGTTCATTTTTGCACGAGTCCACTGTGTACAGTGAAGGTAATTACATATACGGTCATTCAAATACTTCCAGTACGATTTTGCGGTCGATTTTGCCGGATCTTTAGTTTTTCTGTATTTTTTTTCTACATGAGCATAAACACCTGCGAAAAAATTTAACAAAAACAGACATATCAGACAGACGGCTATCAGTCTGCAAGGTTTGAGGTGAATTAGTGCAGTATTTTTGAGACGTGATCGAATGGTGTAATGATTGCAAAATTCACCCTGTGTATCATTATAACTGTATGTCCAGTCCAGCTGAAGAAAAGTGATTGTTTGAAAAATATTGTGGATTTCGGGAGAGTTCCTCAACGGTTTAGCTTAAGGCGGACTCACTTCTTAGGAAAGTCTATGGGGAATTTTCGTTCGCAGGTTTCTCGTAAACCTCGCTAAATTTCTACACGAAACAGGTACACGCGTGTACCCCTCGAGTTCATCTAGGGAATGACATATTTTTGAAGACCTGACTCGATGCACTGATTTTTGGCGAATTAAAGTTTGTCCAATTTCCAATACATGAGAGTCTATGGGAGGTGCAACAAAATCGCTTCTCTCGGCACACCCGCCTGCGATATTTGGGCCAAAATGATGTCATTCCCTAGAGTAACAGTCGGGGAATTCATTTCAATCAACAAATTCGACAAGCTCACTCCAGTTTTCCAGATCGCTGCGAATGAAAATAATGGCTTTGTCGTTTTCTTACATGTCCCGCACGCTGGCGCCGATTACATTACTTCCTTAAAGTGCAGGAGGAAAGCAAAGCGAAGAAAACAATTTTGTGACGCTGCAGCCAACTGTTTCCGGAAGCGAACTTTAAAAAGACCGCATGAGTCTGCCTTAAAATTCGGCAATGATTTGGCTATGTGCTTTAATCAGGGGGAAATGGTGTCGATGTTGATTCAGGTCTCCCAAAATACTTTCAATAGTCGTAGACAGAGGCCTATGGAGACTCCACCGTCAGTTCTTTTATAGTATGTTGAGCGCTTGCTCAGGAGTTCCACAGGGAGTATATCCCTGCATCACAAAGAGCTCCCAATTTTCTATCGAAGTAGACGCTTTCCAATACGTGGCCTTGCCGTCAGGCTACCTGAGGTTCTCGTTCGACCGTCGGCATGTTCACAGCTTATGTCAGCTTATTCTTATATACGACCTATATATACTTGTTCCACTGCAAAGTGCCTACAGAGATGCAGATTTTGACGTCTGTCTGTTTGTTAACCGCGGTAGTGTCAGTCCACTGTAATGACCGCAAGTTGGTTTGGTTTGAGTTTAAGAGAAAAAAAAAGGAGATTTTTGCTTCACTAGTGTGAGGCCCGCAACTCCACATCACTTGCACCAGTTACTTTGGTGGAAAACTCCCGGAATGATGATGTCAATGAAGAGGAGGAGGATGGTGATGATGATGACGATGATTATTAGTGGTGGTGGTAAGAAGTGATTTTCATTGTGCGGTTCACTTCCTTGGGTGAGGAGCATATTACCCGCTAAAGGTTGACCCCGGGAGCATGACGGTGCTGTTTGCAGAACGTGAGACACTAAGGAAGGGATCGCGTGACACGTGAGCTGTCTTTCCCGGAGCGAGCCAGTGTTTAGCTGATCGATCTCTACGTCGTGATGTTTCTGCTGCCAATGGGTAAGACCGAGTGGATTGGGAAAGAGAACTACGTCACTGTGTATGCTTCTTTCCGTGGCCGTCAAGAGCAGAATGGATCATGTGACCAAACTGTGCCAAGTGGCATAGCAGAACCTTATAACCCTAAGAACGGAAATAGTGTTTCGTTGAGCTATACATTTAGTATGACGGCCTTTGCTGCTAGCGGCATATACTAACGTCATACTAAGGTAATATAGCTCAGAGTATTCCAGTACAAGGTTTATTTTTAGAAAAAGAAATGAATTTTGAAGGCTTTTCCCGATATAAAGTGGGCACGTCGCCATATTCTCATTCAGAACTTCGCAATCGCCGCAATATGAGAAACCCATTTCGTACGCGATGATCAGAAATTCCATTGCCGCCGGCTTAGTACCGTGAATGGAACTAACAGGCAAAAATTGGAAAAGTCTCGTACTCGCAAGTGAATAACATACGTATCTAAAGAGCTTGAAAGCTTGTTTCCTTTTAGTACAATAAGTTATTTTACTGTTTAATATATCTTTAAATAAGTATCTTACTGCGAGTATACAAGCAGTCACATTTCTTCTCTTTGTGATAACGTCGCGCTCGTTTCCTATGTTGTGTATTCTGCGCGCCCCGTACCAGGTATTTACTGCCCCCCCCCACCTCCGTTTTCTTAAATAAATATACAATACCGAACCATTAGCAACTTACCCACCATACGTGGTGGATCGCACCCGGATCTGGAAATGAAATTTGTGTTGTTATTATCTGAGGAAACTTGCTGAACGTCTGTCAACACTATTACACTATTTAGGATTCATTACGGTGAGAACTGCAGAAGATACAATGATTGCACAATTGCGACGGTGTTGTTAGCGACTATCAGCGCATTCGCAGCACACATTCGTTCAGAGCGTCCCCAATAAAACCAGACATTTGCTGAAAGTTTCAACAACAACAACAAAGAGCAGAATTACTGCGTTTCATATACGTTCGCTTTGCTTTGGTGAAATTTTACATTTGATAGGTTTTCCGTTTTGTGATGTACACCCTTAAAGATGATGATGGTGGGCTGGCGATGAAAGGGCTCGCCTTTGTCGGCCTGTTAAAAGTGAACTTCACCGCATAGCACGCTCCTAACCAACCATCATCCCGAATGGCAACGCTCTCTCCCCTGATTTGCTGAAAACGGGAGGCGGAGCCTATTTCGTACCATTATGTCGTACAAAATATGTATGCCGTTATCACCCTATACAAAATAATCTCCGCCTCCCGTTTTCAACATATGAGGGGCGAGAACGCTGTCATCCGGGATGATGGACGGCTAGGAGCGTGCTATGCGGTGAAGTTCACTTTTAAGATTGTACTTTGGATCTAACTGTGTGATTCGTCGCCCCGAAATCGCACGAAATAATGGCAATAGGGGAATAAGGGAAATAATGCGACAACGGAAAAAAGGGCGCTCGTCTGAAAACAGCTGGCTTTGAATTTGTTTCACGAATGCAGCTGATAGAGAAACTAAAGCCGTCCGAACAAGCAACAAAAAATACCTTAGTCCCCTAGGGATATGCATCGAGTGGAAGACATCGTCAAAGTGTTGAGGAATTCACCATCTCTCATCCACAGGGTGATCTTGCATCACGTATGTGCTTTACAGAATCGCTCTTGGATAGCTCGTCTCACGCTAAATGGGGCCTTCATCATCATATTTTTCTCTATACCGTCAGTATCAGAATCATCATCCTTATGAAGTCAAGCGCTCAATGAGCGGAAGTCATCCCCATATCATCGTCATCATGTATTTCTCTCTCTCTCTCGTTTGCCGGGAGAGGAGCATATACACTCTAAAAACAGAACTTCACCTCAATGCACGCTCCTCACCAAACCATCATCCCGAATAACATCGTTCCCTTCCCTGATTTGTTGAAAACGGGAATCCTCCTTTCTGTGACAATCAACGTAACTACAGAAGTGTCACCAACAAGCGTGCGCCTCCCGTTCTCAACAGGTCAGTAAAAGAACTATATGCCATTCGGGACGGTGGCTGGCTAGGAGCGTCCTATGCGGTGAAGTTCTGCTTTATTAGTGAATATAGGGTTTCAGGCACTGGCACTGGTCAGCTTAACATCACGACCCACAGGACTCCGGCCGTAAAATTACACATTGTAAGCATACCTCACATTCGCACACAATGGCTTCCACACTTAAGAGACCGCGCACATTTCGCAATATTACAGGCGATAAAGAGGGCAATGCCGTTTTATAGCACCTCCAGCGGGGCGTATCCGTTTTATTACGCGGTCCTTGACGTGCACCACCAGATTTCTTACTCTTATCCTCCCCAACCGACATTACGCCCATCTCGAAGTGCGCCTGCGGATTCGAAAGGATACAACCCAAGGAAATCTCGCAAAGCTATTGAAAGCAGCCTTATACTTGCTTTGGAAGTATATGAGCGGTTTATGCAGATAACGCGGGCAAGCTGCTGCAGCAAGAGTCTCCTAGATCACTGTAATGCAAGCACTTTAGACTTGCAGAACGCCACTACGCAGTACAAGCCTGGTTTATTGGGGACCTGAGTAAGCGCACCAGAACATTTTCCAGAAACACTCCACTGTGCGTAGCAAGTCGGATACGCTTTTCTGTTGTTTTCGGGAATCTTACGCCGCAGTGTGGAGAAAGGCCAAGTGGATGTGGATTTACTGGCGGAGAGCGCGCGCGTTCTTTCGGTGCCCGAAGCTTGTCTTTTCTTGCCGCCTTGATTCGCCAGCAATGCAGTTTTATATTTCAGTGATATAGGACGGGATGTACTCAGCGTGTACTCAGAGCAGGGAATCTAAAATGCACGAGGGAACATAAGTCTGGGGAGAATATCGCGTGTCTCCGGTACACGGACGCTGAGAGCGAGGACCCACGCAAGCAAAGAAAATGAACCTTATTCTGCTTTATCTTTCTCTTCGTTTCGTTTTCGTTGATGTTGATGAAGAAAAATACTTTCGTTTCGTTTTCGTGTTTTTATTAAAGTGACTGCTTTATAGGTACCGCCAACGTCAACAGTCTTGTAGGTCCCTCTGTACCAGTTGCGCATAGAGAAGAAGAGAGAAGTGACGTTGCGTACAACACCACTGCAACGAGAGCGGGCGCCCGAAGATGAGGATCGGAAGATGCACGGCCTATAAAGTTTCCGCATTTAATTTAACGTCTTTAGCAGAATTCCCAAAGATGCAGCCAAAAAGTAATTTTAAGAACATTTTAAAATATTTACAAACGTTTTTAAACGAAGAATGCCGTTATCACCAGTACGAATATTACGGTCTTTATCGCTTTTCACGCAGCATTTACGTCTCTTGAAACGTTTATACGTGGCTGACACTCAAGAAATTTCGTGTAACGTTTTGGTAGTGTTTACGGTATGGGGTGGTGGTTAAATTCATTAAATTAATGTATCCACTTTCTTTTTACGGAACTAATTATAAATTTGTTCAAGTAATTACGCTCAGTGGATTTACATCTCCAACGAAGAAAGCCCCCGATTTTTTTTAAATTCAGTTTTATTCCGAAACTTTCTAACGACAAAAAGGAACTTCAACACATGAAGGCCAACCGTTGCACAGAATGATACCATTATCTTTCCAGATTTGTGAAAAATACGGGTCGTACGATCTTTTGTGTCAATTAACACAGCTGCATAAGTGTCACCGAAAGGCGTATGCCTCACGTTTTCACCAACTCAAGGGAGACTATACGATGTCATTCGGGATGATAGTTGGCAAAGATTCTGTTATGTGACTTCGCAAATCTGGAGTACACTCTTAAAAATGAACTTCACCACATAGCACGGTCCTAGCCAACCATCATCTCAAATGATATCGTTATCTGCCCTGATTTGTTGAAAACGGGGGGCGTACGCCTTTTCTGTGACACTTATGCTGTTCATAATTGTCACAAAAAAGGCGTACGCCCCCCGTTTTCAACAAATCAGGGCAGATAACGATATCATTTGAGATGATGGTTGGCTAGGAGCGTGCTATGTGGTGAAGTTCATTTTTAAGAGTGTACGGTATCGTTCAGTGATACACTCTTAAAAATGAACTTCACCACATAGCACGCTCCTAGCCAACCACCATCCCGAATGACAACGTTCTCGCCCCTGATTTGTTGAAAACGGGAGGAGGAGCCTATTTTGTGCTGTGCATAATGGAACAAAATGGGCTCCTCCTCCCGTTTTCAACAAATCTAGGGCGATCCCATCTCATGTCGGCATCAGAGGCACACTCTTTAAAATGAACTTCACCGCATAGCACGCTCATAGCCAACCACTATCTCGAATGATATCGTTATCTGCCCTGATTGATTTGTTGAAAACGGGAGGCGTACGCCTTTTTTGTGACACTTATGCTGTTCATAATTGTCACAAAAAAGGCGTACGCCTCCCGTTTTCAACAAATCCGGGCAGGTAACGATATCATTCGAGATGATGGTTGGCTAGGAGCGTGCTATGCGGTGAAGTTCATTTTTAAGAGTGCAACGAACGAGCGGACCAGCTAGCTTCTTCAGCACACAACAGCTGCAGCCCATCCTTAGCAGTCCCGGCCGACACTGACAGGCTCATGGTCGTCAAACAGCTAGTTGAGGTGCGTCATCCTGGCATACAGGACATCATGCAGAATCACCGACCCTCTCTTCCCACGAAAGATCTTCCCCGTGGTATGCAGACAGTGCTCCATCCATTACGCACAGGATCTGCGTTCACGAACTCGCAACTGTGCAAGATCGGCTCCAGGGAGGGCTCCAGTTGCGGACACTGTAATCATCCGGAGACAGTCGCGCATATCCTGACAGAATGCCGTGCATATCATACCATGCGGGAAACCCATCTTCCCCACGCCAGGCCTGGTATACTGACGGACGTCCTCTTCCCCGAAGGTTCTTGTGCGGAACGACTTTCAAAAACTCGCGGCCTCGTGCGCTTTCTGCAAGAGACGGGCCTAGCGGAGAGACCACTCTAGTGCACCTCTCACCTACAGTGTGCTTCCGTCCCATCAGTACCGGTCATCCCTCCTCTACATCACTTTGAAGTCCTCAACTCCCCTCTCCCACTTTCTTTTCCTTTTTTTTTTTTTGGCTATAGTCGTGACGATGCCCACTTGAGTGCGGCCAACAACGGCAAGCTACCTCGACACCCAGACCCAGACCACGACAGTCAAGCAGGCGGGGCTAAAGCAATTGTTTAGACTATTTCTGTTGCGACACTGTGCATAGTTATTGTTGGGTCTGTGGTTATCTGTGTAGGGCTTCATATTCCTGTAAAAAAAAAAAGCGAGGTTCGCTTGTCAATTTTCAGAGTTCAATTGAAAAAATAAATTTCCCTCAATTAAAAATTGGCCAAAGCCTTCCTAAATAGCGGCAAAAGTTCCCAGAAGGTAATTGCCGAAAGTCCCACAATCCTCCGGCGAGTACGTGGCCAGTTAGAATTTTTTATCACTTTAGGTCAAACAACCTGTATATTTTGACTTGGTACAAGGAACAAAAAGACCTTTTTGGAGATTCATTCATTATGTGCGCAAAGGAAAGTATCTATTTACCCATTACAAGCATTTATCGTTAAAGCATTTTTAAATCACAAAACCAAGTTGCCTTTCGCTCTCTAACGATTATTTTTCTATGTGCCTGTTCTGCGTTATACGTAAAAAGGATAATTTGTTTCGATCAATGGGTCACTTGATTGATTACCACCGCTCTTAATTAATCTATTTAGGCCTGTAACATACACTAATCAGTTGTTTTGAACTCAGCCATCCACTTTTATCTCTTCCATGCAGTTATTATTTATTAAGCCCGCCCTCTAATGATTCACTAAAATTAATACAGGAAGACATTATTACCATTCACAGGTGGTCATATGAATGGAAGCTCCCGCTTAATCTTAACAAATGTAAAACCACGTCTTTCACTACATCGAGACGCCCTACAGTGAATCGTGCATGTTAAGTAACGATTAAGTGTCTGAAAGGAGATGATGAATATAAATATTTAGGTGTCATGTTTTCAAAACATTTAAAATGGAACAATCACATCAGATTTCTCGTTGGTAAAGCCAGTCGTTCCCTGCACTCTAAAAATATAACTGCACCACCGAGCACGGTGAATGTCAACCATTGCACAGAATGATACCTTTATCACTCCCGATTTGTGGGAAGTGCGGGGCGTACGCCACTTTTTATAACTGCATAAGTGTTTCCAAAAAGGCGTACACCTCCCGTTTTTAACCAATCAGGGGGCAGAACGATGTCATTCGGGATGGTGGTTGGCTAAGAGCGTGCTATGTGGTGAAGTTCTAACACTTTGCGCTTTCTGCAAGAAACGGGCCTAGCGGAGAGACCACTCTAGTGCACTTCTCACCTACAGTGTGCCTCCGTCCCATCAGTATCGGTCATCCTGCCTATGCATCACTTTGAAGTCCTCAACTCCCCTCTCCCACTTTATTTTCCTTTTTTTTTGGCTATAGTCGTGACGATGCCCACTTGAGTGCGGCCAACAACGGCAAGCTACCTCGACACCCCCCCCCCCCCCCCTATAACACTTTGCTCTCCCCGACGAACTCACGCACCGTCTACGCATCTCCACACTTCATCCTCCATCCGTCTTTTTTAAAAATTCTTTTTGCGACAGTCTTCACGACGCCCACTTCTGTCTGGCCTACAACGGCGAGCCGATCCTACCACTAACCCCCCCCCCCCCTCCGTTTTTAGTGCAGCACTCCGGTTTTCGTCACCACCACCACCGCTGTTTTTCGCGTGTATACACCGTTTTCCAGCCAGCCTCGCTCCCAGCGCTTTCGCACCCAGCACATTCCAGCAAGGAGGAAAGCGATACGCGATACCATGGAGGAAGCATACTACACGTCTGTGCTTTCCTTCTCTCTGGCATGTGCGGTAAACAGTCTTCAACATGCTCCCCCGGCTAGACTGCGCTGTGCTTTCAATATGGCGGCGTCCACGGGAAAACTGTGTATACAGAGTGTCCCAGAAAACGTGTCATTGAATTATAATAAAAAACTACACCACCTAGAATCATGCGGTCAACGGCATTTGTCCTTAGTAATTTTTTGCGTCTTCCTGATGTAAATGACGTGTAACGTAAGTTTAATTATGTAAATTTTTGAGAACTGAAGTCGGCAATTTGCCAGGTAAAGGTCACTTTTTTACTCCACCAATGTGAAGAGCGAGTCTAATTTATTCAAATTAATTATAATTGACAGCGATATTCAGGAGCTATCCCATCCGAAAAAATACGGGAACATCATGCTGTACGGAGCTCCCACAGGATTGCGCGCGACGAATTTTTCAGCGCAATCGTTGTCAGTTCGACTAAAGGAGGCTGGAAACACAGCCCACACCCGCATCGCAGAAAGAGATAACACATGCATGGCTTATCGCGTCCGGCTTTCGCTGTGTCATGCTTTCCTCTCCCAATTTCCGGAACTGTCACTTTTTCTATTATCACTCTGTGGGCTGAGTTTGGAACCTTCTTTCGTCGGACTGACAGCGATTGCGCTCAAAAAGTCGTAGCGCGCAGTGCTCCGAAAAGCATGATGTTCGGCTATTTTTTACGATGGGATGGCTCGTGAATGTTGCTGTCAATTATCACGAATTTGAGTGAATTCGGCACGCTCTTCATATTGGTGGGGTAAAAAAGTGACCTTCATTTGGCAAATTTCCGAGTTCAGTTCGCAAATATTTACATAATTAGACTTACGATACACGACATTCACACCAAGAGGTGGTAAAAACCTAGGAAGAACAAATGCCGTTGACCGCATGATTCTATGTGTCGTAGTTTTTTTTATCATAATTGAATGACGGACACCTTGTATGTCAACGTCAAAGAAACCTTGTATTTCGCGTTTGTTCATCCACTACTAGAATACACCAGTGTTTTATGGGATAACTCCTTGATTCTAACCAATAAACTAGAGAATGTTCATACTGATGCCGCTAGATTTGTGCGTAACCGGTAGAGGTACGGCGATAGCCTTCAAAAAGAACATATTCTTTGATGGATATCAAGATATTTATTTGATTTCTCCAAAATCCCATGAGCTGTTTCTCGACAGTGTCCAAATACACGTTCAAGTGTTTGAAAACAAGCTTTCAAACACAACCGAAGCGCACTTTTGTATCACGGCACGGTCACACTGGTTATACACCCGTGTCTTTGAACATGTTCTGACGGCGTTTTCGCAGTGTGACCACAGCTGTTGAGCCATACGTGTATGGGGGATGTTTGGTGAATGTTCGTGTTTGGTGTTTTATGCTTAACCAGTGTGACTGCAGCCTTACAGAGCTGAAAGTCGTGCTGGGATAGCATCTGCTCTTGAACGCTGCTCTGGGACCTGAACTCTTTTATTGCGTATACCACAGTCACATACCGCATTGAGCCCCTCACGATACTTATCATTCCCTGATTATGTATTCGCCGGGATACATCTCGATTAAACAAAAGAAAAAGAAAAAAAGAGTTCCAGAATACGATTCTCGAACTGATGTTCTCCTTTTTCCCGTGGACAATAACTCAGTGGAATGGTCTCCCTCAAAATAGTCCCAGCCAACCCAATGTAAATTTGTTTTTAATAGTATATCTGATATTAACACGAAATAACGTTCTATGATGTTTTGTGATACTTGGTGTTCTTATAGCATATTAGTGTATGTCGTGCATTCGTAATGTTTGGGGTCATTTTTGTGTGATCGATGTCCCGGCCCCCACTGTAATGCCCTCCGGCGCTATAGGTATACAAATAAATAAATAAATGAATAATTATTCCTTGCTGAGAACCATCTTTCGACTTTTTTTTAACGTTCTGTCCCACGACTTTGTAGGGGCATAATCTGTTTTTCTCCTCTGGTATATATACTTGAACGCACGAACAAGGAATTTCTGCAGCTTACAGAAATCTAGAAAGGAATCTGTAAATTATAGTTGCACTAAGACCTACTAGATTATAACGACCATGTCAGAATTGGCAACCCCTACGAGGAGCTCGGCCCCACGATCCGCTATGGGCGCTACTCATCGGCCCGCGAGATCTACATCATGATTGGACAATGGAAATTTGAATTTTGAACGCGCTGAAGCGGACGTACGACTACCGTGGCATACGACAGGAACAGCTCTTATGAAACCGTATAGAGTGATGATGATAATCAACTTTAGACCAAAAATCTTCCGTGGGATATCCACCGCTTGCGCAAAAATACTAAGGTAAGCTGAAGTACAAAGTATTGTAGAAGTTGAGGTAGCAATATCCGGGCCGATGAGTAGCGTCAGCGCTAGCTTCTAAATGCGGCGCTGGGAAGGGGCGCCTATGACATAGTCGTTCGTTGTAATTGAGTGGGTCGTGAGTTGTACATACTAAAGACGTGCGTATACTGCAGTGCTCTAATCATTTACTTCTTTGCGTCTGTTTAGGCAAACCAGCACCGACAGTGACGTGGTACCGCGACGAGCAGATACTGGACTTCCCGAGCGAACCTTTGCTGGACGAAGGCGCACGAAGCAAACTGATCTTCAGCGGACTGAATCGAACGGATCTCCAGGCCAACCTCTCATGCCGTGCTCGAAATCCCATCGCTCTCGCTCCGATAAACGTTTCAATCATCCTGGATCTCATAAGTGAGTACACGCGTACAGACTGTTATTTTTCCTCACTCATTGAACAGTCCTCCAGTTAGCTCGATCGCCTCCCGAAAATAGCATCGATGCAGGCAGTTTCTAATCTCCAACAGTACAAAGATGAAAGAAGGGTAAACGAGGACGCAACAAGGATCGCGCGTGATTGTAAGAGCTCGCGTAACAATACTATAGGAGACATATATAGAAGTAATGCTCGGAAGAAAACCGTGAAGAAGCAATAACAACAAAAAAAAGAAAAAGAAAAAGAAAAAAACTGCGCTATCGTAAATGCTTTGGCAAATATCTGGCACTGTTGCATAACTCACTCGTTCTCTCCCTATAAGCGCTACTCCCCGATATATGAAAGAAAATATGATACTGCTGCTGATGGGATTGCCTTGTGAGTTGAGTAACGTGTGCAGTCGATGATTCTCGGGTTGTCGCAATAGACACTCTTAAGAATAAGGTATACCGGAGCGTCTTGAAGCGTCGTTGCTTCAGGAGCGTCGTTGCTTGCGTTGTTCGTAGTACGTGTTTTCTTTTTCTTTTTTTGAAGGTTTTATTTGCTATGGAAAATGACGTTGCAGGTAAAAAGCTGCAAAAAGAGGCTAGTTCAGGTACGTTGCACAGCACGTCAGTCAAGGAGAGCGACGTGAACAGGAGCTATGGTCGCTACTAGTGTCTCTCTCATTGCGCGTTATGTGTAACGTCCAACGATGAAGAAAAAAAAAAAACGGCTGTCGACGGCAATTTACTACCTCCCTTTTCTTTCGACAAACGGTAACTATTACTGTAGAAAGGTAAAAGTTCAGCGAAGCCTTAGGGCAATAGCCGCGGATATTTCGAACACAGACTGTTCCCGCAAGAAGAACAGTCTCTGTTCGAAATATTGGCGGCTGTCGTCCTGACACTCACTGTCCTCCGCTAACAGTAACGCTCACTGATGCTCACGACGCTGAAGCAAAAAGTCTGCGTAAACTCAATAGAAAAATATATTGCATTTCCGTTGTAAATGGCCGACAGAAAGTTGAAGGCTATAAGTCAACGGAAAGTAAACATGATGACAGCACATAAAGAAAGTCTGTTGTCTCTGATCTGTTGACTGTAAACCAAAACCCAACAGCCAGTTTTATTCACCACTTTCATTCATAACTTTTGTGTTTCGTTTGTTTGGTCAAGCAATTCGTGTGTCATGACTGTACGAATGAAGCAACGGTTGGGCTAGTGGCATAGATCCACCAGAAAAGGGTACAGCAAAAACACAGGATTGTGGCAGTTTACTGGCGGCGCTCCTGAAATATATGCTGTTAGCACCGAAAACAAGTCCGCATTCGTTGAGTCAATAACCATGATGTTTACTACTTAGGCGTAACGATGGACAATGTACTGCTTGCGACACACTTGTCTGTAATCCCCTATCGGCGGACCTATGTCACAATCTTTTCCGAGAGGGGGCCGTACAGTCTCGTGTGCCACACAGCGCCACGAATCAGGAGAGGTACTTGAACGTAGTCTGCCTGCAATGCTCACACTTAACTATCTGCTGGCCTCCCCTTTGGTTCTTCTTCATGCTGCTAATTACATACAAGTGTTGTGACAGCAGTACGCGTGCCCTTTACTTTGTCACTGCACGTATTTGTATACTACACGTACTATACGCTTCTTTTGATTGCTTCTGACCGTTCAAACTGAACCGTCAAGCATTATTACGTTTTAGAACGAAGATATTATATAACTTCTCTCGTGGTGTGTGAACTTTAAAGGGGTACTAAAGTGCAATGATTTTTGCTGCTAAAACGAAGAATGTCGTTACCTCGAGAGCAATTCAAAGCGAACGGGATCCAACCCTTGCGTCGTTCGCGATTTGCTAATTTAACCGTAATTTACGTTGGCCCTTTCTTTCTTTCTCGAGATGGGCGGCACTGCGGAGCGAACTATCATTGGGCTGTCCCGATCTCCAACGGTCATTGGGCAAATCGTTTGAGAAGACCAATGGCAGACCGCTGTGAGACAGAAGAGACTTCGTCAACATTTAGCAACACTGGAAACATGCGGACGTGCTTCATACGAGCCCGTGCAGGCGCGCAAGCACACTGGGTGGTGCACTCGGCCTAAGCCATGAAAATCCCATTTGTGCTCGGAGTCCTAAAATTTCCTTCTCTCATCGGCGTGAGTTAAATTAATGAGCTTCTCCGAACGGCGGTCCTGCTTTCATCTCTGCTTTTGTGTCGCATTTCGTTAGCCACTTCGACGCCGGTAATACTACCGAAAGCTTTACCCAAACAATTAAAGAGTTCCGATCATTAAGCCGAAGTGGTCACGTGATTGATAGGAAAAAGAGTAAAGGGCCCGCGGCAAGGTGGGAGCTGTTTACTCTGATGCCGAACATATCAACTCTAAAAGTTCTCCTTTCGTTGGTGCAGTTTGTTGCGCTCAGCCTTGAGGGCCTGTATGCGAAATTGAAAGCATCAGCGACATCGATATTTTTTTCTTCTTCTTTTTTTTATCGTAAGAGGTAGAGCGGTGGCCCGCAGCAATTGCCGTAATGGGTAGTGAAACGACTAAAACTACAAAGAATGAAGCCGCACCTCAAATTACTTTTAATAAGATTATCATCGCTTTACGCCTCATTCTCTGTAGGTTTTGTCGCTTCAATACCTCGCACAATTGAGTGGAGGTATATACAGGGTTGTCCACCGACCATGATAGAAATTCATAGTAAGAAACGTATGCCTCGGAGTGACATGCGGTCAAGGGATTTTTTTCTGCCAATAACTTTTCTCACATATTGGTAACATTTTTAATTCGTTTCCGTTGACGGAAAGTGAATTTCTTGAATTGAACTCCGAAATTTCCCAAGGCAACCTAACGTTTTCTTTGCGGAAATGGGTTCCCCGTGGTCATTTTGCTCAGTATAGCACATAATCCCACTCGTAATGCAAAGGCAATGTTCCCCCCCTCGTGTGGCGTGTCAATGTAGCCTCCTATCCTCGCAGCTTTGCGCTGCAACAACGAGCCTTCAAAAAAAGAGGCGGAGCCAAGGGCTCATTTCCACGGATTTTCGGCGAATTTATTTCGGCAATTACGAGTGGGATTATGTGCTATACCGAGTAAAATGACCACGGGGAACCATTTCCGCAAAGAAGACGTTAGGTTGCCTTGGAAAATTGCGGAGTTCAATTCAATAAATTAACTTTCCGTCAATTGAAATGAAATAAAAATGTTACCAATATGTGGCAAAAGTTATTGGCAGAAAAAAATCCCTTGACCGCATGTCACTCCGGGGTCTACGTTTTTTACTATGAATTTCTATCATGGTTGATGGACCACCCTGTATTTCTTCTTCCACGCTTTGAATTTCCATAATGGCTGCGTAGAGGGACAAGTTGCTAGGAGGGTTGATTCTTTTGAGATCGAGCGGCTATGCTAGCATGGAAAGCTGCTGTGGAGAAATGCTTACTCAGTTGCAGGTGTTAACTCTGAGTTTCAAGCTCGGCGTTGCCAAGACAACGCTTGGGCCACTGGATGCAAGGACGGATTCATAAACATGGTTTTATGGTCTGGACTAGCAACAAGTTTCACCATTCGATACAAAGGAAATCCACTCTTAGAAATCTTTCGTCAGCCACGGGGGAGAAACAGCGCTTCGGCTGGCATTTTCTATTGAACTCAATGGATTTTTCCTTATGCTTTATACAAACGTATCCAGTAACGAACATGCACTACGTGATGAGAAAGCCTGAGCATTATGCGTGCATTCCTACCCCGCTCGCCGCCTCCCATCTCCTCTCTGTTTCTCGATATGCAATCTCCGAGAGGATTGTGTACTTGCACACTCGTGTTCGTAATAACTGCAGGGGCAACTAATGTGCAGCTGCTTTCGATTGTTCTTCAGTTTCTTTCGGTTATAAAATTTACCGGCTGTGCATTCGCTGTGCTCTCAGCCTACATAGTATAACTTGAGGCTTTACCACTAATACACAATAGGTGCGCTCCAAGTTGAACGATAAAACTAAATACTTCATCGTATCAATCGCACATTCTAAACTTTAATTAACTTCCGCAATTAAAAAGTAATACATTTCTGAAACTGCCTTTCAGGTTCCCGTGCCAAGGAATGTCAAAAACGTGTGCTCAATTATTGTAACTTTAAACTGTCGCATGCATCTCGACGCCTCCGCTGTCGCTCTTCCATTTAAATTATTTATCTGTCTTCATTTTGTGTTATCTCACTTTGCGTAACCAGTTCGAACTAACATCGTTAAATAGCTGCTCGTACATTGTCTCAGTTTAAAATGAACGTCCATTATGGCAGCGCGCTCTCTGCCCGATAATTAACGCACGAGGCAAAATTTTCGGCCCATATCATTTTGTGTTTAGTTTTACACTTCTGATTTATAATTCGTTAGTGTCGTGTAGCGAACGTACAACATTTTCCCATTTGGTATTTTTCTTGCGCTCGATAATTGTTTAGCGATGTCCTCGATCCAGAATTGCAAGACCGAGATGGCGATTACTCCACTTTCGAATATTTTTTTCCTTTCCTTTTTCTTTTTTTCTTGTGCAGATTCACTCTCTGACTCTCGAATAAATATTGTAAAGTCAATCGATAGCGTTCGACATTGACTCTGATGGTGCATGCTGCATAAAAAGGGACTCGATGCGGGAGCGAACGGAAACGTTGGCTAGGAGCCAATCTTGTGTCTTTCGTCTTTTTCCTGACAGAGCCTGACGGCCAAACGAGAACGGCAAAGGAACGAGCGCTTTCCTTTATAGTGAGGCAGGGTACCATTACTTAAGTTGAAATGTGTCCAAGATTGCTTATATTCCCTATTTTATAAAGCAGGAAGAGGACATTAATGAGGATGGCGACGAAGCATGAAGGCACACGGCTAAGAGAACGGTGTTTACGTTCTTTTTTTGCACGCATAATGCTCTCTAAGGAAAGACGTAATATAATTCGTGCTTACTAATAAGCTTACTACCTTGTGGCCCCCGCTCTTCGTGGGCCACAAGGTAGTAAGCTGCACTAGAAAGCGGCTGGAAAAAGCGTGTTTTATCGAGCTCAAACAAGTCAATTGACAGCGTTACTACATGGTTTGTGCTACTATTTTTTTAACTACACTCCTTTGTAACACATACTTAACAGCACACTCTTCGACATATTACAATTTTAAACATGTGTCTTCTCTTGCTTTGTACAGAGGACCCAGAAATGACAAGGCCTCGAAGACCTCGAATTTAGCATTTTCTTCTTCATAAGCTTCAACATAGGCTTCTACATAACACGATATTGGCCCATTTACGAGAGAGTATATTCATCGTATACGTTTCCTTTTCCATTTACGGTCTAGGTTCTCATAGAAGGTAACGATAGGGAAAGACGTGCTTACTACACTCTTAAAAACGAACTTCATCACGTAGCACGTTCCTAGCCAACCATCATCCCGAATGACAACGTTCTCGCCCCTGATTTGTTGAAAACGGGAGGCGGAGCCTATTTTGTTCCATTATGCACGGCACAGAATAGGCTCCGCCTCCCGTTTTTAACAAATCAGGGGCGAGAACGTTGTCATTCGGGATGATGGTTGGCTAGGAGCGTGCTATGTGGTGAAGCTCACTTTTAAGAGTGTAGGGAATGAGGTGCTAGGGTGCTTCAAGCGCTACGATAGCAGCGCCATTTGATGGTAGTGGTAGTCTTTTTTTTTTCTCCACATCACTTTACGCAGAAGGTATAAAAGTCATCACCGACCGTAAGTCTTTCGCAGGACGTGCCGGTAATCCCTGGAACCCGTGGTCCCTCCTTGTTGGCAGCCGCCATTGTACTTGAAGAACGGACCGGGATAAGGAAATCGTTTTAGCTATACCTCTAAAAACATAGCTTCACCGCATTGCACGCTGCGCGCAACCATTGCGACGAATGATACACTCTAAAAACAGAACTTCACAGCATAGCACGCTATGCGGCAACCATTGCCACGAATGATAGGGTTATCGCTTCTGATTCGAAGAGAGAGGTGGGCGTACGCCTTTTTGTGGCAATTTGGGTATATGAAAATTGCCACAAAAAGGCGTACGCCCCCTTTCTCTTCGAATCAGAAGCGATAACTCTATCATCCTTGGCAACGGTTGGCACACACCGTGCTACCGTGCGTACGCCATTTCTGTGACAATTATGAACAGCATAAATATCACAAAAAGGCGTACGCCTCCCGTTTCCATCATATCAGGGCCAGGAATTACCCCTACACCCCCCTCCTGCATTTTTGCAACACCCCCCCCCCCCTGAAATTTCGAAGGTGACCCCACCCAGCTCGGCCACCAACACGTTCTGGTAGTGAGTCCGGCGCAGCGAATTACATCCCGTACTCTCAAACTTGGGCTGTAGGACCACAGTCATGTAGATGGTCGTACCATGCATTTGTCCAAAATCATTTGAAAGTGACTGTGTAATGCATATATTGCGCGTATGTACGAGCAAAAATGCGTGCGGGCACGCAAACTTAATGTGGATCATCAAGAGCCATTTGCGCACAACTCAACCAAGCGAGGTATTCTAAGGTTTTCACCGTTGAGTGCTAGGTGTTCGTTGACAAGATGGTGGTCTCTTATCTTTGTCGGTCGTGTGATTATGCATCTTAATGTTGAAATGCCGTTCACAATGAATCTCTATTCTAATGTACTGTGTGCTAAAGTAATAAAATTGTACAAATAAACCGGGAAAGCTGTGCAGAGATGTCACCATTGTGCCATGATTCTTTCCGTGTCTAAGAAAAATTCCGTAAGTGGAATCTTCACCAAGCATGACCCCCCCCCCTTGAAAGCTCGGCACCCCCCCCCCCAGTAGTGAATTTCTGGGGAAATCACTGATCAGGGCAGATAACGATATCACTTGAGATGATTGTTGGCTAGGGGCGTGCTATGCGGTGAAGTTCGTTTTTAAGAGTGTATCATCGCAATGGTTTAAGAGTGTATATCGCAATGGTTGGCGCAAAACGTGCATTGCTGTGAAGTTCTCTTTTTAGAATGCCGATGAATGATACACTCTTAAAAATGAACTTCACCACATAGCACGCTCCTAGCCAAACATCATCGCGAGTGACATCGTTCTTCCCTCGATTTGCTGAAAGCAAGGAAGGGGGGAGCGTACGCCATTCCCAGTCAACTACGAAATGTAGAATCAACGTTCAAATAACATTGCAAGTCTACAACACCATCGTAGAATCAGCGATAGCGTGCAGCGTAGATTCTACATAGAAAATGTCCGGTCAAAAACACGTAGAATCTACTATAATTTTATAATGCTATTTCTACGTTGACTGTTTTTTTCTACGTTGATAAAACGTTCACCAAATGTTGTGAATTACTGTTTATTCTATATTGTCTATTGCTACCTCTTCCTACTATGCTACTCCACTTCTGCTGGGGCAAAAGCGCAGGTATCCCCAAACCTAACTGTGTCCAAATACAATAGTACAAATGTGTAATAGTGTATATTCAATAAGATAATGAGGGGCATGACCGGTTATGTGCTTGTTTATTAAAATCTTAAATCAAGTAATGAAGCATGTACAAAAAAGATAATCAGTGATAATGGTCATAATAATCACATGGATGGTCGGTACGCCTCTTCGCAACGGTCATCTCTGAAAGATAACCAATAACATAGGCCATTCCATCTAGTGCGATAGCAGCTCAAACACTACCATAAATAGACGTCAAAAACAGACACTCTACAACCACTGGGAACACGTGCATGACACCTACCGCAGCATCTTTCGGAGTATAGATGGTGTGATGCGGAAGCAGCCTATTCACTGGCATGTCCAAGAGATGTCTTCGTCTTCTGGTTTATGCCCTGCTCTTCATTGTTGTAGAGAGACACCAGGTCCTTTACACATGCTTGACGCTGTCTATCGATGTGACGAAATCACATGCAGTTCAAGCTCTCCGACAACTGTAACAGGAGCTATTAGTTCATACAAAACTACAAACAGCGACACTAGCTCACTCAACAACCAGCTGCGGTTATACTAAAAACAAGGAACCTTGGAGAACAGCGCAGTCAGATGTGGAAAGGTAGCTCATTACCTTTGCAGCCAATCTTATCTGTACTATGACTGCTCATAGAATAGGCCACCGCTGCTTTCACCACTCCCAGTTCAAGATATCACGAGCACCTATAAAATAGTGCATGAATCGAAGAGATGTGAACAAAGATATCTGCATTTTGCAACTTGTAACATCTGAAATAACTGCGCTACGTACTGTTTAAACGTGCGACTTCAACAATGGAGTAAAGCTCCGTTGCAAAACTGATGTCGACACTGGGGAGGCATTTACAGCAGCAATAAACCAGACAGCATTAAACCTTACCCCAGTAGGATATCATCAGAATATATTTAATAAACATTCGGATACACAAAACTACATATCACACACACACACGGTCCCACAGTTCGCATAAATTTGTCAGTGATACGCAACCAGATTCTGGAGGTACAGACAACGACACAAAGCTGTTTACTTCGGATACAAAACTGTTATGCACCACACTTCTACCACATGTGATCGTTGAGAAAACAAGAAAGCACATATCTTAAGTGAGGCAAAATGAAGGAAGAAAAACTCACCTGTGAAACTTGAAGGGCGGAGAACAAAAGAACGCTGCCTCTCGCACACTACGGCATTCGCTGCTACGCTCAACATAGTTGTTCACCGCATTGGCCAGTACTGCCTCGATGTTCCAGAGATTGCAGTACAAAATACTCATGATGCTGACGTTCCCAAGACCTTTCCCTGTGACAAAATGAATGTGCATCCTACCAAACTGCCACGACGACGAGCCTCGCCACTCGCCAGCCTCGACTATTTGAAACATGGAGGAGGAAACACATCAGGAGCGGCCCCTTCCTTCCTTCCTTGTGGGTTTAGAGTGGTCAGCCAGACGGTATGGCTTGCTCCGACAGTTTTCCATCGGGGCGAGCGTAGCCGCCTTCGCATTGCATGCTCCTGAGTCCTGACATTGCATGCATTGCATGGCACAGCGGTGACACAAACCCGCCATTGTTGTAACTACCCTCAAGCGGGTGCTTTTGGCAAAACTGCCATCTTGTCCTGGTCGCACGTCATAGAAAACGTCATTTTGAGGTCATGTGACTTTGTTTACATGTCGTTTTGCCGCTTACCGACATATTTTCGCCGTCATAACACCAAGAGATGACCGTATTTTGCCAGCGTAAACTATGCGGTGCTTCTTCCGCAACATGGTAGCCCATTTTACCTTAGTACATCGCATCGGCTCGGTAAGTCTTAACGCGCGGTCGTCATCACATCTTTGGAAGTTGTCAACAATACGAGGCTTTATGTGTAAAATTGCGCGTTTTACTGCGATATTATTGGATAAAAATAATTACCGTGATCGAAAAACATCCAAAACGTCGTCCAGAAACAACAACCGCATTGTTTACAAACGGTTTGGCCGCCGATCACGGGCGCCGCCATCTTTAAGGTCACGTGTGCCTTGACGTTTTCTGTGACGTGCGACCAGGACCTGTCCAGGATGCATTGCGTTCGCCCAGCACGCTTTTGTCTACGGAGCAATACATTGGATGCCACCCCTGTGTTGCATGGGATGCTCCTGTCTACCTCGTGACCACTCACGTGACCCTCCAGACAGCACGGCGCCACCAAAGCAGACGACGCGAGCTGTAGTTGTGTCACAGTTCAGATGGCAGTATTATGTTGAACGCGTGCTTGCACTTTTATTTCTGTATGTTCGGATGTTTACTCTTCTATTAGAAGACCAGTCACCAGTCACAGTGTGCAGAACGCAAAAGGAGTACGCGGGACCGGAAACATCACGTGTGGCAATGGTGACTTCCAACGTATGTACGTTGCTTGATTAAGTGGTAAATAATGATGTACCCAGAACACCATTAATCAGATTTGTACAACAACAAAGGATATGAACTGAATCTACGGCACAGTGCCAGGTCCCAAACGAACGATTCAAGATGACTCGAACAGACACAGGCGACTAAAACAACTGATCGTGCACTTACGAATGAAACATGTTCCAGTGACAGGGATGCTTTCCGTTCAACGAGAGCCGCAGCCGGGACAGGAACACATTACGATACGTCGTCTCTACGATGGTGCTCACATTTTCACAATAAATGACTTTCGAAAAGCAAAATCACACGGTGAGCAGCGCGAGAAACAAAGCCTTGCAAAAGCGAAACTTTAGAGAGGATCACGTGGTGGACAGGACGTAATGGCGATTTGACTCGAGGGACCGCTAGAGGGTGGCTACGCTAATCTGGAGGGAAGAGCCGCTCCTTGTATTTCCTTCCTCCATGATTTGAAAGGGCGGTTGCAGAATGTCGATGGCGATGAGGCAGACGTAGTTGCGCTCGGCTCGCGCTTGTTGGAAAATTGATTTCTTGTTATATCCCTCAACCTCCGTGACCGGTCGTTATAATGGCGTGGAAAAGGTAAAATATGTTTTTTTTTTTGCCTTTGTTTACAGAATACGTGCGATTCGTGAGTAGTCGTTTAAAAAGTGTAACGCTATGAGGGTATACAATAAATAAATATAAGTAGTAATGGCAGCATGAGTGATATAAATACCACGTCATACAGGCCTTACTCTACACGCGAACGGCACAATGGAACGTAAAAATAAAATACAGTGCGAAACAATTGGGTGCGCACTGAAGAAGCAACGGGTTTTCATTAGTCATAAAGGTTGACAATATGTTGACGGTACAATGTAGAACCAACGCAACTACTTGCTGCGTATAACTAAGGTTGATTCTCTCATGAAAAATCAACGTTTTTCTTTACGTTCACAATCCACCATTGACCAGGTACAGTTGAAAGAGCGTTGGTTCAGCGTTATCGTTCTACATTCAACCTTGTTCAACATTAGTCGACATTAGACAATGTAGATTCTACGTTCCACCAACCAGTCTGTGTTGGCTGGGATTGTCGTGCATTATGCAGTTCATAATTGCCACAACAATGACGTACGCCCCTCCCCCCTTTCGTCAAATCGAGGGAGAGAGCGTTGTCATTCGGGATGATGACTGGCTAGGATCGCCCTCGTTTTTCTTTTTCTTCATCATATCACAGGATCGTGCTATGCGGTGAAGCTCTGTTTTTAGAGTGTAGGGTTAGGGGGCGCGTCTGATTCCAAGAGCGAGGGGAACGTACGCCTTTTTGTGTCAATTTGGATACATGATAATTGGCACAAAAAGGCGTACGCCCCTCTCTCTTCGGATCAGGAGCGATGACCCTATCATTCGTCGCAATGGTTGGCGCACAATGTGCAATGCGGTGAAGTTCTGTTTTTACGATGTGCTGTACACTGTTAAAATAGAGCTTCACCACATAACCCGCTGAACGCCAACCATTGCACAGAATTATACCCTTACCACTAACTGACTTGTGGAAAGCGCTGGGCGTACGTATTTTTGAGACCATTAACATCACTGCATAAGCGTTACAGAAAGGCGAACTCCTCCCGTTTTCTCTTCAAATCAGGGGTGAAAACCATGTCATTCGAGACGACGGTTGGCTAGGAGCGTGTTACGTGGTGAAGTTCTGTTTGAAGAGTGTAAGTCGTCCGTCCGTATACTATATGACATTCTCGGGTAAACAGAAACAAGCCCCTGTCACAACTTTCGGTGCCACGAAGACTTCCGGCCATTCCACGGCTAAGGACGCTCGGGACCAGCCAACATGCAGAATGATATCTTTCACTTTCCTCGAAAATGGGAGGCGTACGCCTCTTTGTGGCAATTTGAATTGTCATAAAAAGGCGTATACGACCCTCTCTCTCTCCTCAAATCTGAAGTCAGAACTGTATGAATCGGCATAGTGGTTGGCGCAGAGCGTGTTTGCTGCGAAACCGAATGTCGTTTTGGCAACAAATCGGAAGCGGTGCAGAAAGGCATGTATACGCCGCCCGGCGGGCAGGGCGCCCCCCCACCCCCTTTTTTTTTCCCTTCTTCTTCTTCTTCTTCTTTCAAAGTCACGTCGTACGTCTGAAAAACATATCCCTCCACGCCACCCTCGCAACTCACCCTGATGCACCTCACCCTCATCTCTGTCTGCGTTCAGTTTTTTTTTTTTTTTTGCCTCACTCACCCTTCTGTCACCTCCCATGTCATTTCTCGCCCTTGTCTTTTGTTTCACTTGTGGATTAGCGAGATAACACTACGTTTGGCTGACCTTTCCATCCTTCCGTTTATTTGTCTTCCAATAAACATACCCCCTCCACCACCATCACTCCACGACTCGACCCACTACGCTGTGACAGGCTAGTGGTGTTAGAGCGTTGGAGCAACGACACCTAGACGCAGAACGCTTGCTTAGTATCTGTTCTCCTCACAAAGGACGACGGGTGCAGGTGACATCCATTCGTCGGACCTTGAAAAAATCTTCCACTCGTGAAAAGAGCGTGTCGGAGAACGAGGGAACATCGTGACGTAACGTGGTCCTCGGACACGTGACTCGTGACGTCGACACAGCTCAATCAGGTGTAAGCGGCGCGTGAGCTGAGAAAGACGAACCAAAGAAGAAAGGCATGGGGACTCTTCGACGTCACGCGCGGACCATATCGGCCGTCCGCGGCTGTTTTCTCCGGTTGTTTCTCCGATTTTGCATGACGAATGAGACACGGTTTCCAGTCATCTTAAATGTAACCGCGTTGCTCCTTTAATCTTACGCGTGAATCGCCGAGTATATTCATTCGTGAAAGAAGGAAGTCACTGAAAGGGTTAGCCAGCTGTAGGACTCATATTAATTCATCACTGCAGACACTACAGTTCGCCTGGCAACCATATGAGAACTCGGGCATCGCATCATATCACCCGCGCTTCGTCGTCAAGCAAAAAAGCAGGGCCATATCATTTCGCTCGGATTACGAAAGGAAGGAAAGAGCTCGTCCGAGTTCACGTTGATGAAAAAGCGAAGCAGCTTTCACAATCCGACTGAGTAACTGAGTGGAGCGTTTGTATTTGAGCTTAAAAAAGCATTCGAGAAACTCTGCGGCGTTGGAAGGAAAGAAAAAAGTCCTTAAATTTGTTAATAACGTTCCTATGCAGGCTCCGCATCCATCGCGTGCGTGTTTCCGCGAGACAGCTGGGACTATTTTCGTCTCCGCCTCGATTAAACACGATTGAATGGTTACTGTTTGTACCGCGGGGCGACATCTGCTCCGCCATGCTCTACATTTTAATTTCTTTCTACGCGACATTTCAGTTGTGCCATGAAATTGCGTTCTATGCGTGCGGGTCAAGACAAGGAATGCAGTCACAGATGGACGCATGCTACACTCTTCGGGTCTGCTCATCAGCTCTGCTTCTCATGCCACATGAGTACTTCCAAGATACGTCCAAGATACATCCGAGTCGACCCGGAAATATCGGCTTTCACATCAGAAGAATCGCTCGCAAATATACACGCTTAAAAATGAGGTTCACCACATAGCACGCTCCTAGCCAGCCATCATCCCGAATGACAACGTTCTCGCCACTGATTTGTTGAAGACTGGAGGCGGAGCCTATTTTGTACCATTATGCACGTGCATAATGGTACAAAATAGGGTCCGCTTACAGTGTTCAACAAATCAGGGGCGATAACTTTGTCATTCGGGATGATGGTTGGCTAGGAGCGTGCTATATGGTGAAACTCATTTCTAAGAGTATATTCTAAAAACAGAGGGGGGAAGGGGGGTAACGGCATGATCGGCTCGCCGTTGTTGGCCACACAGAAGTGGGCGTCGTCTACGATTATACAAAAAAAAAGATGGAAGAAAGAAGGACAGACGGGTGGAGGATAGAGGATGAAGGGTGGAGGTGCGTAGAGGGTGCATGAGTTCGTCAGGAAGGGCAAAGTATCAGATGGGTCACTGAGCAAGACCTGCCTTCTGTTTCTTGCTTTAGCGCAACGACAGCGGAAAAACAGAGCTTCACCTTTCACCTAAACAGAGCTCGATCCTAACCAACCATCATTCCGAATGACAACGGAGACACAAGGGAGAGAATGATGTCACTTGGTCTGATGGCTGGCTAGGAGTGTGCTATGTGGTGAAGTTCATTTTTAAAGAGTATGTGTGCTATGGCGATGTGTCTCTGCACATGAGAGGAGGTGAACGAAAGAGGGGTCAAGTGACCGGCGAAATAAGGGAGCAACTTGTAAGACACGCGGCATATGGATATGCGTATATGGCTTTGTGAATTAAGTCTTCTTTGCAACGGATGCTGAGATCATGCTGGAACAACAACAACTACTATGAATGACAATGGGATGAGGTTGCGATACCATACAATGCTGGATCACACGTAGGCCACCTCAGACTTGTATTCTGTTTATTTGAAGGCCAATTAATGGGGGCAGGGAGAGAAGGAAGTACGAGGGATGCGCCGTTCCTTGACCGCTTTGTGTGGGGTATTTTTATGACGAGAAACATTACTTCGCGTCATCAGTACAAATGTATTGAGCACGATTTGCACAACGAAAATTTCAAATAAAAAAAAAAGCATCTAAATTTCATAAAGACAGTACGTACGTTTTCACATTCGTGGTCATTTGTCATCAGTATGATATCTCGCTCTTATACCAAGCAATTTTGGTTACCACCGTTGTTCAGCAAATTCATTTCAAGTGGCGGGATAAGCAAATGCAACTATCTTATCCGCAAAAGCCTCTTAACAACCGAGGGTCCGCACTTGCAATCCTCCCGCCCGTAACAAAGGACAAACAGAACACGTAAAAAAATGAGACTCCCTCGACCATTGTTCCACTCTGGACTTCGTGGGAACAAAGCTGCTCCCTTCAGAGTCGCCTTTTGAATCGCGCCACCATGCAGTAATCTTTCAATCGTAATCGCTCTGGGCAAGCTGTTAACAGACCCAGAACGCCACTGTTGCACTGCAAAGAAGAAGAGTTTCGCTACCAATTGTGAAAAATTACGCTCCTCTTTCTCTCTCCTTCTCCTTTTCTGTGCTGAAAGGAAGAAAAAAGCGAAAAAGCGGCAGAAACGAACGCCATTTGCAACCGCTGATCACCAGGGGCTAGTCGCTGCCGGAAATGACAGGCTCACTAGAAGACGTAGGAGAAAGGCGGTCTTTTTATTCGACAAAAAGAGGCACGCGGAACAGGAAGTAAAAAAAGGGTAGAAAATGCAACGAAATGAAACACGCATCGTATAAAACAAAAATTAAAAACCGAACACAAGCTCAGCTTCTGACGAACTCTTATTCAGAGAAGCGTTTTAAATGGAAAATCCTCAAAAGGCTGGAGACTTTCAAAACTTACCCGCCCTTATTTCCCGAAGAGACTCCTTTCCAATGCCAATAAACTACCGAGCGGAGAAAACACCGGTGGCCAGGACAGTTCCTTCATCTTTATAAACATAGAATCTTTCATGTGACACAAGCAGACACCGACTGCTAAAGCAAAAATCAACACAGAATCGGGATACTGAAGTCTGCCCGAGGCCGTATTCAGCATTCCGTCCCACGTACTGTATAATGAGCATCTTCAGAAGCTTCTACCTATACACGCAAGAGCGTGAAGGCTCTTCTTCGAGTTTGGAGAATTGTCATTGATTTTCGTTTTGCACGGGAGAGGTCTTGTGTGTGCTTTGTGGCCCTCCTGCGATATGAGTGACCATTGGCTGATCACGCGCGAATTTTGATAGGACGGGAGAAAGCGCCGTCGAGAAATCGGATGTGGGTCACTTCTTTTTTTTTCAGACGTTTTTTGGGAAGAAAGAACTGTGTCGGAAAGTGACAGTGAACGAGAACTGCGGTTTCGTGGAATGCCCTGTTGCTGCAGGAGCGCAATTTAACTTCTTTCGCGCACAAGGTTACATTGATGCACGGATGGTACAGCTTGGGACAAAAGTTTACGGAACACCAGGGTGTCGCATTTCTCCAATGGTGCGACAATCTAGCAGCAAAAAGGAGTGGACATACATACTGAGAGGTGGATAGAATAGCACGCCACCTGTTTCCTATTCGATCGCTTCATGATAGCTAGCAGGGAAGCGCTCCGATGAAGAAATACGCAGGTGCCGTGTTCCGTAAACTTTTGTCCCAAGCTGTACAAGGTTGCATTGACGCACGGCGGATTTCGTTTCGTGAAATAGGTAGCGGAACAAGGGGAAGTCTTCGTCACTATAAAACGTGAGGATGGTGTGAGTTTGGGAAGCGATGGTGAGAAAGGGACACCAAACGAGGTCTGATGACGGTAGAAAAATTGGCCTCGTATACCGTGTCTAGCAGCGCCGCGGTTTCACAAATTCAAGAAAAAAAAAAAAAAGACGCAACATCTTCACCTGTATGACCCATTCTATACTCAAAGGAAAACAGGAGTAAATTTACTCCTTTTGGCGACTAAATGCATTGCCACAAAAAGTAGTCCCTTTCGGGAGTAATTGCATGGCAGTAAATGAATGTCACAGAGTGGGGACTGGATCTCACGCTGTGTTCTAACACTCCCAGGTACATAATTCGTGTTGCATGCGTGAAAATACTTTGCAGCAAACCGTCAACTGTGATATGTCGAGTGATATAAAATCTTGCGACATACACAGGGCACAATTTGCGAAGAAAAAAGCGCTGACTGTTTCTTACTTGTGTGGGTGGAAAATTGCTAAGTTGGCTGAGTTATACAGGCTTATGCCATCAAATTGACCAAGAGCAGACATTTACGTAGACTGTTCCATTCTGAAGACCATTTCCGAAGTTCAGTGACAATTTGCAGTCCTGGGGGAGTGAATGTCGGGGTTCGGGGAATGAAACAAATCAGGGCTCTCAGTCATTAGCCACGTGTATTCGTTGTTTGACGAGTATCTTGTCTGTCAATACCTCAAAAGCAAAAAAGTGAGCAGTGTGGTATCTCCACTAAAAAAAAAAAAAGCAAAAGAAAACGACGTTTTCTGTAATGTATTGCATAAATACTTCTATCCTGTGCACATGATATCACACCAATGATTTATAGGCCTGCTCTTCGCAATGTGTCTTGCAAAGTTAGAGGAGCAATTCAAGTAACAGCTTACGGATCAGTCAAGACCAAAAAGCTAAACTTAAGAACAAAGCACCGGTCAAACACTAGTAACACAGTGCATTACGGGCTTTTGTGCAGGGCCTCCCCTTCATCAGATGAAATATCACCGTTACAACGAGTTCAGGCTGTGCGCGAGAGCTCGTTATTAAATGTTCTACTGCCGTTTGATCCGCGCTTCGTGTTTTAACGAAAAGCCGATCTCGTTCACCACCACCACCACCGCCACCAAGTGTGTTTTACAAACTTCGTGTGCGCATTTTCGCTACTTAGTTAAATATTTCGCATGGTGGGATACGACAACCAAACTGGCAAAATGAAGCAAAAGATGAAGAACAACTGCCCAGTGTGGAACTGGCGTTGATTGATTGATTGAGATATCAAAAAATAGAGAGGTGTGAGACCCGACAAAGTCGGATCAGGCTACTCCAGTACTCGCGAATAGAAAAGAAAATAGAAAAACCAACATCATATGACCAAGAGGCATTAAAAAAAGAAGAAAAATCACAAAAAAAACAAAAGAAAAAAACAAGCAGGCGTTATTGCACTGCTTTTGCACCAGAGTTGTTGTTAGTGGTCACCTTAGCAAAAATAAGTTTATTGATTTATTGATGTTATTACTATTATTATTATTATTATGAAAGTTTTAGTATGCAGAGTTTGCCGCCCCGTACCATACATCCTGTGCGAATAATACCGCATGGATAATGCCGGAAGCACTTTTGCGTAGCACAGCGCTGATTCTATCCGGAAGCTCTCATTGTCTGAGTTAAGTTATGCAGGCCTGTGAGGATAATTCGATGTGGAGTCTACATATCAGATCTCATGACAGCGCATTCCTTCCGACAATGTGCCCGCTGACATTTTAAGCTGACTGACTGAATTCGTACGATAGAATCCAGGAAACGCCGCAAGGCACGTATGAGAACGCTAATGGTCTGTAGCTCCCGTACATTTCTGCGAATGTTTGCCTTCCCCACTGAATAAATTTCACGTACACGCGTGTGTCTTTACGGAAGTTGAGGACCTTGTTCTATAGAGACCTATACAGTGCCTCTTTGTTCGCTTGTACATATATATCCGTCGATCAATCCCTATATAATCCATGGATCACGTACAGTAACGAAGCCATAAAGCTACTAGGCGAACACGTGAAAACTTCTATTACCCTCCAAAGGTTTATCGGTGAGAAAAGTAATGTTCAGTACGCTAGCCATCTTTGTAAACTCTACGATAGGTTTAAATACGAAGGCCCATCAATAACTGTACATCATTAAGTTATATTTAAACTATAAGATAAAATGGGCATAGATACAGGCTAGCTGGAGGACGAACTCCGAAATGACGGTGCCCGAGCAATAGGCATACGGCATAGTTGTGTTTTCTTTGTCTTCTGCCCGTTGCTCAGGCACCTTCATTACGGCGTTATGAAATATAAGTACTTATATACTTTTATACATTTCAAACTGAGTCGCCATCGAGGTTGTTCCTTTCCCAAAGCTACAGACATAGCCCATACTATAGCTTGAACTGACCTAACTAAGTTTCTTTTGGTGACAGGCAGCCGCTGCCACATCATTTTCATTTGAGTGCCTGGAACACCCTTTGCATCCTTTGCATTTTGATTTTTTTTTACAACATTTGAGTTGCGATGAGAGAGTACACCCTCCCTCGATACCTTTTTCCTCTTTCCCGAAAACCAAATGCAGCTGGAAGCAAAAATATTTAAGCATGCGCGGGAGATTTAAACAAATGTGATGAGCCAGCCTTTGGTTATTCTGAAAGAAGGCGTTAAAAAAAAGAAAAAAGTTTCGGTCAGTGGAAACTGCGTTTGGCCGCGTATGTTGCTACTGCTAAGTTTCAAATATGCGAATATATTACTTCTTGAATATAAAGTCATTCTGGATATATTTTTAACCTTTTTAACCTTTTTAGCCTTTGTATTCAGGAGACATGACAATTATTGAAATAACCATAAAAGTCGAACATTACACTGTTAGACGGATGTGCATGTGAAGAACAATATGGCATATGCCTATTTTTTCTTTAAATCATCATCATCATCATCATCAATATGGACATGGATCCGCCTAGTCCATCGTGGCGCTCAAAACATGAGTGCTCGGCAACCGCTAGGAGCTGTAGGAGAAATGACTGGAAAACTAAATGTGAACAAGTAAGATGAAAAAAAAAAAAAAAGAACCAGTGAAATTACTGTCGCGTGAGTGTGCGAAAATAAAGTATGAGGCAGCGTAAATATCAAGTGCGTGATGAGTTACACTGTTCTTCCCTGTTACACTGTTAAAAAGTATATATGTACTTCCACTTCGCGTCTCTAAGTTGCAGTTTACAAGTAATTCCATGGGAGCACGTGTCGCGTCGGAGAAAGAAAAAAAAAAGAGAAAGAAAGAACACTCACAGTACAATCGGCTCTGAACATATATGCTTGCCAGGTTCAATTTATTACGCTGCATCGTCAGTAAACGGTACCCAGAATTATTTGCCCAGGAAATTACTTTCCTGGCGCAACACGGAAGGAAGAAGCGAGTTTCCCCTTTAGTGATTTCACTCAGAAGATCTTCAAAGCCCAAAGTAAAGAAGTTAATGAACATGTTTTTTGCTGGTGACCGCACTGTATACCAAACGAGTTTTATACGATGAAAGATGAAAGTCACTGAAAAGGTTAGCCAGCTGTAGGACTCGAACCCACATCTTCTGGATTACCGGTCCAGGGCTCTACCAATTGAGCTAAGCTAACACGCCTTCTCAGCGACTTCCACGGTGCGTCATCTGAAGGGACAAACCAGTCACTCTCTCTCACTCATCCTCCTTTCACACTTACATTTTTTGCACACTCATACACACATTCATACGACAGGGATCGACGCAAGCGGCAAATGTTGAACATGAGAGAACTGATGTTCTGAGGCTGGAACAACATAGAAGGGACAATCACATACAAGGCCTCAAGTTGCCTCAGAAATTAACGATGAAAGATGAAAGTCACTGAAAAGGTTAGCCAGCTGTAGGACTCGACAAAGATGTGGGTTCGAGTCCTACAGCTGGCTAACCTTTTCAGTGACTTTCATCTTTCATCGTTAATTTCTTAGGCAACTTGAGGCCATGTATGTGATTGTTCCTTCTATGTTGTTCCAGCCTCAGAACATCAGTTCTCTCGAGTTTCATACGTCTGTGGTGATGGAGTAAGGGCTCGTCGTTGTGGGCCTCACAGATGTGGGCAACGTCACAACTGACGCCCTGGGCCGACTTCTTAGCGAACTGTACCGGCATCTGTCTGAAAGCGTCTGAGGGAAACCCATGAAAAATCCCAGACAGCACAGCCGGCACCGGGATTCGAACCCGAGTACCTCCCACTCTCGACGTGACATGGCCAACACACTAACCACTGAGCCAAGCGAGCTGCTTTTATACCTCTCTCACACGGGCACACCCTTAAAAATGAACTTCACCGCATAGCGCGCTCCTCTAAGCCAACCATAATCTCGAACGATATCGTCATTTGCCCCGATTTGTTGAGAACAGGAAGCGTACGCCTTTTCTATGACACTTATGCTGTTCATAATTGTCACAAAAAAAGGCGTACTCTCCTGTTAGGAAAGATAACGATAGCATTCGAGATGATGGTTGTCCAGAAGCGTGCTGTGCGGTGAAGTTCATTTCTAAGAGTGCAGTTTTTCATTTCATTTCATTTATTTACTTTAAAGACCCTTGTGAAGGGAATTACATAAAGGGGGAAGTTTTGTAACAAGACAAACAGCAAAACGATGTATACAAAAATGCACAAAATTCGTTTACTCAACACATAGAAATTCATTCGTTTTGAAAATGATCAGAGCAATTGGAAATAAATGACGATATATTTCGGTCTGATGCTATGTGGGCAGGAAGGCCATTCCAGTTTGATACCATCAGCTGGTGTGGAGAGTAGAGGAATTTTTTGGTTCGCGTAGGTGGAGCAAGTACTTTATACGGGTGATCAAGTCGTGGAAATAACTTGTAAGGGGGTTGACAGTAACTGGGGTGGGGAAGTGTGTGTGTGTGTGGTGGTGGTGGTGGTGGTGGTGGTGGGGGGGGGGGGGGGTGACCGTAATATAACTTATGAAAGGACGCCAGGCCTGATACCTTTCGTCTGGTAATCAAAGGAGTAAGAGAGAATTGGGCTTTAATGGCTGAGACGCTGGAAAAATGATGATAATCACGAACAATAAACCGCGCTGCTCTGTTCTGTACAGATTCTACTTTATCGATTAAGAGGTGTTGGGATGGGTTCCAGATTGTAGCGGCATATTCCAGCTGTGGTCGGACCAAGGTTGTGTAAGCGAGAGACTTCGTTTCAGGTGAAGCCAGGTGCAGCTGACGCTTAATAAAGCCTAATGATTTATTTGCTTGAGTCACGATGGAGTTTATGTGTGAGGTCCAGGTGAGGTCGCTTGTTATAGCGACACCGAGATATTTATACGCAGAGGTTCTTTGCAGTGAAGAATGCGGTGTTGTGTAGTATACATATATGGGACTGTCAGAGAAGTGAATGTCATGCATTTAGATTTATCATCATTGATTTCCATAAGCCATTTAGAACACCAGGAGTAAAGACTATCCAGGTCAGGTTGAAGAATCTCGCAATTCCTTACTGATTTGATACTTCGGTAAATAATACAATCGTCTGCATACAACCTGATTGTTGATTGAACAGCGTCAGGTAAATCGTTAATGTACATCAAAAACAGGATAAGACCCAACACGGAGCCTTGAGGGACTCCGGACTTCACCAAACTGTGTGGAGACTTTTTACCGTCCATGATAACCGATTGATATCTATTTTGAAGGAAAGCATGCAACCATTTTAGAACTTGAGGATGTAGCTTGTAGTTAGCAGTCTTTAGAAGGATTCGTTGATGGGAGACCTTATCAAAAGCCTTTTTAAAATCAATAAATAAGGCGTCAGTTTGACCATTTGAATGCAGGCAATTGTGAAGATCGGTCACTAATTCAAACAGTTGTTTCTCGCACGAGAAATGCTTTCGAAAGCCATGTTGGTTTTTGAAGAGAATACCGTTAGCATCAAGATGGTCCATTATATGAGAAACCAGTATATGCTCTAGAATTTTGCATGGGATTGATGTCAGCGAGATCGGGCGGTAATTGTCCATTGAGCTAGGAATTCCGCTTTTATGGATGGGTATAATATTGGCTTGCAACCAGTCGAAGGGTAATTCACCTTCACATAGAGAATCTTGATAAAGGCAACTCAGGAGGAGGCTGGAGTACTGGACCGTTAACTTTAGAATTTTGCTATCGATGCCATCTGGCCCGGCTGAGCATGTGTTAGGTAGCTTATCTATTAATGTTGTTATGCCCAATGGATTGATAATTACTGGAGGCATCTCTCGCAGTAATTGTAGGGGGCGAAACGTCAAGGGGAGGAGGGGAACTTTCTTCAGTGAATGCAGGGGAAAAGAAGCGGTTGAATTTACCAGCTGCCTCCTCGGCTGCGCAAGTTTCCCCATTATATTTTAAGATAACGGGAGGTTTCCCGCGTGCTTTCGGATTAATTATTTTCCAGGCTTAAAACAAGCCTGGTTTGTTTTTAAAATATGTCGTAAATCGTCCTTGAAGAAGATCGTTTTCCTCACCTTCACTTCTTTTTTATATAGCGTACGACACTCATAATAGGCCATCCATGTCTCCGCAGTATTTTTTCTTTTGGCCTTGCGAAATAGTCTTTTCTTTTTGTTATCTAGTCTTCGCAAAGAGCGATTGAGCCATGGGGAAGACTGCGTTTTTCGTACTGTGATGCAAGGAACGAAACGTTCGCGCACTGTGAGAAGGGCATCCCTTATACGAATCCAGTTATCATTGATGGAGTAGTCATGACGTGTATTCAAGAAGTTCTTGATGAAGGTTGAAAGGTACAAGTCAATTTGCGCTGTATTTGCCTTATTATAATCCCAGATTTTGGTACTGCGTTGAGTCCTTTTCATAAACTGGATATTCGTACCGATAAGCACAACGTAATGATCGCTTGATCCTCTAATATGAACCGGTGGTGAGGAAGTAATTTCGTCAGACACAAGAAATAAATCCAACAAAGCGTTTCCACGTGTAGGAAGCGTTATCACCTGTGATAAGCCATGGAAAACGCAAAGGTCTATAAAATCAGTACACATGTGGGTGTTTCTGGAACCATTGTCGACAGTGAGATCCCGCCAGTTTATTGAAGGAAGGTTAAAACCGCCACCGATAACTAAATTACTATTCGGATAAGATTCCACGATTTGGTTTAAACAAAGCTGCAGCCTACAGACAAAGTTGTCGGTATATCCTGGGGGCCTATAGCATACGCAGACAACGGTACTTGGGAAAGTGTGCAGTCGCACACACAAAAGTTCCAGAGTTCAATTGAAATCTCATGGGAAACAATGCTCTTGCTAACACCGACGATAACGCCCCCTCCCCTCGATAAACATCTGTCCTTTCGATAAATCGTAAACGAGTTAGTTAGTGGAATGTCACTGTTGTTGATATCCGGGTGCAACCAGGTGTCAGTTCCCAAGATAGCATGAGGGCAGGTGTCTTGTATTAGGCTTCGTAATTCGTCTTGCTTACACAGAAGACTGCGAAAGTTAGTCACAAGAAACGTTAGTTTAGGTTTTTCAGATAACATAGGGATTAGAGCACTGCACGGGCCGACTTTTCCGGGCCCGACCCGGCCCGGGCGCATCGAAAAATGGCCCGGCCCGACCCGGGCCCGGACCTTCATATTTTTATGCGGCCCGGCCCGGTGACCCAGTGGCTAGAGCCCGGCCCGGCCCGGCGTCTAAGCAAATAGAGCCCGGCCCGGCCCGGCCCGGCCCGGCCCGGTGACCCGGCGAGTAGATCCCGGCCTAGTATTTCCAGCCGCGACGTACGCGCTTCTGGCGATTATCAAACAAATTTATAAGTAAATTTATAAGGAGAGAAGACAAACATACAAGTGATGGCGGTTTAACACCGTAACCGCACGAGACCAAATTAAATCCAGAACGCACGGGGCGTTATCGTTACACTGTCAAGATTTTGCGGAGATAGAGCATGCTGTCGACAAACTGCTTCTCCCAGTCCCTATCCCTCTCACCAAGCTTTGCCAAAGTGATTGTGAAATATGTGAGGAGTGAGGAGCAATGTAAAGTGGCTTGGAGAATGTTCTAGAGGGTCGAATCATATGCATAATGCAGTACCCTTTGCTTGTCTTTGCAAAATATGCACAGGAATGACGCAAGCGCATGATGATATGAACTAATGCATCTCCAATGTGTGGAATTAGCTGCGTGGCCCGGCCGGGCCTGACTCTCGGGAACATATTTGTCGGCCCGGGCCCGGCCCGGCCCGCGGTGGTGGCGTATTTTAACGGCCCGGGCCCGGCCCGGCCCGCGGTGCTGGCGTATTTTGTCGGCCCGGGCTCGGCGTATTTTGTCGGCCCGGGCTCGGCCCGGCCCGGAGCACACAGCCAATAACAAGCCCAGCCCGGCCCGCGGGCCGGGTCGGGGGCCCGTGCCCGTGCAGTGCTCTAAGGATATGTCAGTCCGTAACACTTGGACGAGCATTGACATTATTAGAGTATACATTAGGCGTCGCATCGGGTTTCGAGTGTGTAGGTCTTTCCTTTATGGTTTGAGTTGCGGTACCGTAGATATTGTGGGAATCCTACTGCCCTCCAAGAGCAGGCGAGACCCACTCACCAGGACCTCCGCCGGTTTCCCGCCAAAGAGGTGCCACACAAGAAATACAATGCAAAGAACACTTTATTACATACCAAACAGAATGTCCCGTTCCGCACCGCCTAGCCTGCAAACAGGAAAAAGCCCCTCTCTCACACGCAGCATCCCTTTATAAGCAATTCGAGGGCGCTGGCTTCGCGCACACAAAACAAGTCCAAACAACAAGACACGCCCCCGTACGGTGTCGGTGGCGAACGTACCGAGATAGCGATAAGCTATCGCAAGATTTCCCCACAATATATATCTTATTGTTGAGGTGAAGATTATTGTACCGCAACTTAAAAGCTCCCCCTTGGTTTTTTGCGAACTCTACAAGTTTTCTACGTTCAGCACGCACTCCTGGGGAATAATCCTGACGAAGCGCATAGTTAGTGTCCTTCAATTGGTGCGCAAGCGAAAGCAGATGGTCTTTCATCTTGAACTCGGTGAAGTTAACAATAATTGGGCGGGGCTTTTCACCTAATCGACCTACTCTATGAGCCCATTGGATATTGCATGAAGCAACGTCTACACCCAGGAAGTCTTTACAAAATGTTATAACCTTAGATTCAGACTCAGTCCAAGATTCTGTAGCCGTATCGCCAATCCCGTGGAATAGAAGGTTACATCTTCGCATTCGATTTTCTAGATGGTCGCTACGCATCTCAGCGCCACTGATATGCCTTTGCAGTTCGTGAAATCTTTCTTCCATCTTATCAACCTGGTCTTGGAGTTTGTTTGTCCTGCTTAAGTCTACTTCCAGATTTGTTATTCTTGTAGCCAAGGCATCAACTTTATTTTCCACGTCTATTTGTTTGGACTGGACAGCTTTGAGTTCGGTCAACATTTTCTTTTGCCCAGCGTCAAGGCGTTCAAGAAACTCCATAATATTATGTGCTTGTTCATCCGCGGAGGTACTTCGTGTTTTAATGTCGCGTTGATTATTGGGTCCTGGGTTTGTTTCAATGTCTCCACTACAAATCAGAATGAGGTTAAGATTTATAGCATAGCAGATGAACCACCCTCCGTGGTTAACCAAAAGCACAATACAATTACGCAACTGATCTCGGGGACACGACACACGTACAAGGCAGCGGTTATCTGAGTAATAACATAAGCAGTTTGGCCTAACCTGTAGCAGATAGAACATGTCTTTAGGTAATGTCGACACGGTGTCGTGTCCCCGATGAACTGGTTGTGAGTGAGGCTTAAATAGGTGCTCGGTTGACGTAGTACTCCAAGGTTGCTTGACAGGGTTTGTGCCTGAGACTGATGGTAGCACACTTGATTTCGTACAAGAGAGCAGAATGTCGAGCGGCCGTAGGTTCGGCGTAATCCATTCTTCTAGGTCGGGAAGCGTTTGTCTGTTCGAAGATGCCGCAGAATGGAGTGGTAGTGATAACAGCAAAACCTGTAGCAGATAGAACATGTCTTTAGGTAATGTCCCCACGGTGTCGTGCTTTCAATGATCATTGAACCCAATGGGGCCATTGAACATGCGCAAAAGGCCATCAAGCGTGGAACGTGTCAACCTCTCAGACAGCATTGGATACAGTGCTCCCCTGGCAGCTTGACACGTTACACGCTAGGTGGCGCTACGTGCATGTTCAATGGTCATTGGTTTCAATGATTCTCTACTTCTCTGAGAGGCGCTTGGAGACCTTTAGGATGTGTTAGAGCAAGTTTTGGGAGGTCTCCAGGCTTGAATTTCGAGTGCCGGTCAACCGTCGATGCTAACAGCTTCCTATACAGTCATCTCATCATACCATAATCTTCCGTGACGCAGCCCGCCATTGTGGGATCAACAACGGCAATCTCATCGCACCACTACCAACGCAACGAAAGCTCTGTCGCCCGCATTTCCCGTGACAGCGTGGAGAACTGTTTCGGTGACCACCCTTAGGTAACGGGCACAAGCAAACAACATGGATGGACTGAAGAAGCGCTTTCATACGCCGTTATCGTGAACTGTACCATGTGGAAAATATAGGGCGACGAAGTCCTCCGGTAATACGAGATCGTCACTCTGCAACCCAAAGATTGTTTTACGCCGTACGTCATCTTATTTCCTTGGAGCCTCCAAAGGCACCTGAACACTAAAAATACCTAGTAACATACGAAAACCAAGCAATGTGAGCGTGCAGTGGTGTTCGACACCTTTTGTTTTTCAGCATGCTCGCTATTTGTGCCTGGATCATGACGCTGAGCAGACCTTTTCTCTCTCTCTCTCTCTCTCTTTCCCCGTTTCATTTTTAGCGCACTGCGTCTACGTACATCATTTTGCAATCCGCACAGCTCCCTCAAATATTTGCGAAGTCCGGGCACATCCGGCACAGGAAGTATCGGTGGCCCTTAAACCGGATAAAACTGCATGCACAACATGCACAACACGTAGCCTCCAGTGGTACGAGTCGTTGCTGACAGAATTACGTGCCTGAAACATATTTTTCGGGATTGACGGGTATAGCTCGCGGCTCCAATTTCGGCGAACGCAGCGCGTATGAGACGGGGAGCGTGGATGCAGGATTCCCCACGCAAGGCTGCTTTCCCTCGCCTTCCGAGTTGGCCCGACAATTAATCGAAGTCTCCCGAACGTGAGCACTTAGATTATTGCTCGAGACGCAGTTTGAAGGCGGACGACCAAGTGCTCACGATAATGAATGCGGCGGGCGACATAATTATATTTCAACACATGCTCGAAGTAGCACCCACATGCATACGAGGAACGTGTAATTGTGTTAGCTCACTGTCTGCTAATTGAAGTGTCGTCTGTTTTCGTGGGAGCCAGGGAGTTTTTTTTTCTGGAGGTTTCGCAAACACCTTGAGCTCTTTTGTTGGGGCAGTCACGTATGGGCTTATAAAGTAACCGTCCCGTATAGAACCACCCTTTTGTGAAACCAATTGTGTCCGATTTTTATGGAACTCTGCATATCACATACCATATCGCCGTTCAAGAGGACTTCCAGACATTGAGAAAAAGAAGAAAGAAAGCTATCGTTCTAACCGCATCCAGAATTGATTTGTTTCCTCACTCCTTACCCTTTAGAATAAACTTAATTCAATTTACATTTTAATTTATGAAGTTAAATTAGACATCGGACTTTCTCAACGGAGAGAGCGGCCCAATTAAAAAAAAGAAATTATTGTCCTTATCCCGTTCTGGAGAAAGAGAAAGAGGGAAAAGGAGGAGGAGGGGAGGGGGATATGTTTATTGGGAAAAAAAGACGAGGAAAGGTTAGTCAGGCTTAGGCCGACTTGCTATTCCTTCCATAAAAAGAAAACGGAAAAAGAAAAGAAAGGAAAGAAACAGGGAAGGGTAACGGTAATGGTAACGGAAACAGAAACGGTATATTACCGAAATTGGAGACGGTAACGATAACGGAAACGGAAACGCATACCATGGTCCTCCATTACCGGAAACAGAAACGGAAACGAAAATTATCGTCCGATATGGAATTCGGGTAATGGCTATTCCTGTTGTGTGATGACATTTGAGTGACGTTTCATTTGATTTTCGTATTTTGATGACTCCATTCCCTGTAATGCTCTAAATACTTAAATACTACATGTGAGCATGGAAACAAAGCGCATATTGGATCTCGAGGGTGCATCCTTCGCTTACCTCGTCCCAGTTCTCATAACTCCATGACATCAAGACGTGACTATACTCCACCATAGCACGTGGATGAAAGCCTACGTTTTTTCATTATTGTTTACTTTGTGACTTTTTTCTTCTTTGTGTGTGTGTGTGTGGCTTTGTGGCTTTTACTTTTTACCGTGGCTATGGCAGTATCATTTAGTACTGAGAGCGTCCGCTTATGAACGTGACATTGTTTGAAGGTTACGCAGTATTGAGTTGCTGGACTCAGAGTGAGTGAAGACTGAAGACATGTTCCAAATGTTTTTAAAAATCTTGCAAGATGTGCAAACCTCAACGACGTAAAATTACTTGTGTAGTGTGTACGCATGGCACCGAAGCAGCACTTGTTCAAAACAGGGTGCTGACAGAGCCAGACGGGTTATCCTCCGGCAGCCTTTCCATTACCGGAAACAGTAACGGAAACGAAACAACAACTTTATTTTGGCTTTGGAGAGTGGGGAGGTTCATCGCCACATGCTCTGAGACTCTACTCCATTGCTGGTGGGAATGTGGGGAATAAAATAACGAGCCCCTTCACAATAACGATCGAAGTCCGATGGTGTCCAGAAATGTCAGAAGAGCTTTGAGCGCAGAGCGTTGCTGGGCTGGGGCAGGGACCAAGCAATTTCGATAGGGAGAAGGGGCGAGAGTCCAGCTGACGAAGAGACTCGGAGAGTGTGGTTCGGGAAGGTTGGTAGTGGGGGCAATGAAGAAGAATATGCTCCAAATCCTCAAGAACACCACAGTGGCAGCAGGTGGGAGAGTCAACTTGTCTCAAGCGGTAACGCCATTGAGCTGTAAAGGCCACATCGAGGGGCATTCGGTGGATTAATGCAGCATGTTGACGAGAGCTGTTTCGTGGCATGCGGAAAGCGAGCGTTGGATCAACTCTGCTCAACATAGAGGGGGGAAGAATGTCGGTTGTTCATTTGGCGTGAAGCCAGGGGTGTCACTAGGCGTCGCAGAATTGAACGGCGGCCTCCTCTCAGCAGAACAATACTGGTCCGTTTCCGATACGAGAGTGCTGCTTCTGCGGCGCTGTCGGCCTGCTCGTTCGTGGGGACACTTCGTTCGTGGAACACGTTCGTGGGGACACGTGGGGACACTTATAAACGGAAACGAAATTGAAAGGCTGGTATCAGAAACGGATAACGGAAACGAAAATATAGCAGCAACGAAAATGGAAACGGTAACGAAAATGGAAACGGTAACGAAAATACGTCCGTTACCCTTCCCTGAAAAGAAACACACACACACACACACACACACAGAAAAGGGCCTTAGAGGCTGGTCGAGAGGCCGGTGGTACGGAGAAAGCTCAAGAGGGTAGTCGTGACCAGGGTGTCGGAGCGAACCGAAAACCAGAATCGAAAACCGCAAAAAAACGCTATTTTGGTGCGAACCGGAACGGAATCGAAACCGTATACGTTTTTTTCGCTCAGGAGGGAAATCGAAAAATATATCTAACGGTTTTCGGTCCAAGAAAAAACTTCGCCGGTTTGGACTCCGGATAGGCGAATGAAAAAGACGTCGTGTGCTCTGAAGTCATGTCATGGATACTATACGAGGGTTACGGTTACGGGAGAATGAATGTCGGTACGACCCTTAGGCTCCCTCTGTAATGGTTTATCGTTCGCGCACGCACACAGACTTAGAGGTACATGTGACTCTCTAGCAATGTGCCGTATAGTGCTAGTTTTAATTGGATCCCCCCAAACTCTCCTCAACTAAACAGCGACCCAAGGGGGCTGCATAACGGCTTCTTTATCGGTAATGTCGCGCAACGCGTCCCTTGTGTGAGAGCAGCTAAGTTGAATATATCTACGTATACGCGAGGGCAAGCCTGTGCGAAGTGGCAACTCTTGTGGACAGGACACTGAGAAAATAAAACGGAGCGCGTTTGTGAGTGAAGGTGTTCCCCGATTTGCGTCGTACTCGTGCGGTGGTGCTTGCTGGCTAGACAGTAGCAACATATATTCGCATGGGACGTGATCGCTCCAACCCAGGAAGAAAGTACTTTATGTATGACATCACGACAAACAAGTCCCTTTGTGGCATGCACTTCAAGAAAGGAGAAAGCCCATTTGAACAGACAGTAACCTACAGGAACTAGGAGCTACCAATTTCACAGCTGTCTATTAATATTAAATACCGTGTATGCGGAATAAACGGGTTTACATTTTGTAACATTGATTTTTTTTTGTGGGGATGAATATTCCTAGCAGAAGCGGAACCGGTTCAAAAACCGGTATGAACCGTTATTTTTTTGCTCCGGAGCAGAACCGGTACCGGATCGTTTATGATGTAACCGGAACGAAAAACGGAACGAAAAACGTTTCGGTTCGACACCCTGGTCGTGACTGCCCCCTGGGGGGGGGGGGGGCAGTCACGATTCAGTCAGATTATCTATTACGATGGCTAAGTATTTGGTGCTGTGATTTTGAACAGCATCCGCACCGTTTCAAAGCTTGTGTTCAAGACAACAACAACAACAACTAAATCATGACTATGGCCTGGGGTGATTCACCGCTTGAGAGCAGTACCCTACCCCATTACACGAGAAGCATGAGATGTGAAATATGAAAATGAAGTTATGTGCAAGTCCAACTCGAACTCCCGTTTTTCCACAGTGGCCTTATTGCAGAATGTAATAAAAGCGGCACTGCGTTTACGGTAGAAGGCAACGGAACTTTCAATATTCCTTCCGCACAAAGGAATACGGCATATTGATATTCAAATGGGCCTAGTTTCCTACATTCCCGTATACGACGGGCTTTTCCGCAAGTATAGTCTATACAGGGTGTCCCAGAAAACGTGTCATTGAGTTATAACAAAAAAACTACACCACCTAGAGTCATGCAGTCAATGGCATTTGTTCTTGCTGGGTTTTTGCCACCTCATGATGTGAATGTCGTGTACCTTAATTATGTAAATTTTTGCGAGCTTAAGTCGGAAATTTGCCTAGTAAAGGTCACTTTTTTACCCCACCAATGTGAAGAGCGTGTCTAATTTACTCAAATTAATGATAATTGACAGGGATATTCAGGAGCTATCCCATCGGAAAAAACAGCCGAACATCAACAACAACAACAACTAAATCATGACTATGGCCTGGGGTGATTCACCGCTTGAGAGCAGTACCCTACCCCATTACACGAGAAGCATGAGATGTGAAATATGAAAATGAAGTTATGTGCAAGTACAACTCGAACTCCCGTCGTCTGGTTGCGCAACGCTATACGTCGCACAAAAGGAAGAAGCACATGAAAGAAGCGCCAATGGTCCTTGAGATGCAGGGGTGGACCCTACAGCGTCTGGAGCAAGCCGGTAGCCAAGAGGAACTCCAAGAACATCAGAAGTCCTCGACGGTGTTGGACATGGCTCTGACATGGGCCAAGAATTGCAGCCAGGTTGAACGTCTGCCGGCTAGCACCACTCAGCTGAGCACAGAGTTGCCGCCTCTCCGTTTCGTAGAGCTTACATTCTATTAGGACGTGCTCAATGTTCGCTTCAACGCCACATTTGGAGCATAGGCAGCTGTCACAGTATCCGATTCGGCACTTGAATTGGGGAGTGAAGGCAACGTTGAGACGAAGCCTGTGCAGGAGGGACGTGAAACAGCGTGGTAAACGGTCAGGAACTGAGAAGGACATAGTGGGATCCACAGAATACATGAGAGACCTGTCAGTGATGTCCCGACTCCACTGCTGGCGAGCTAGTGGCTGAATGAGCTCATTCAGAAGTGATCTCCTGTCTCCTCTTGATAACACCGTTGGTACAACAGCCGGAGACTGTTGGGCAGCCGTTGCCGCTCTGTCGGCTTCTTCGTTTCCGCTCAAACCACAGTGACCCGGGACCCACTGCAGGGATATATGATGACCGTGATCGCTTAGAAGCTGAACCTGATGGAGGATATCAGTGACAACTGGGGCGAGCGATCCACGTATTCCCATGTTGGCTATGCATTGAAGAGCAGCCTTTGAATCTGAGTAGATGACCCAGGCCCGCGGATCGTCACAGGGCGTCTTACGTAGAAACAACAGGATAGCATATAACTCAGCCGACGTTGATGATGTGCGGTGTGAGAGACGGTATCCATGTGACACACCGTCAGTTGGAATAACAAATGCAGACGATGAACATTCATGACTGGAGGATCCGTCAGTGAAAACTGCAGTGTGGTCAGAATAGCGATTGTGCATCATATCCGCTGCAAGCTGTTTCAGAACTGATGTAGGCACTTGGTTTCGTTTGACATTAAGACCAGGAATTGACAATGCGATCGATGGTACTGGAAGCGACCACGGAGGCGTCGTGGGCACCAGTGATCTTGCAGAAAACGGGGGAACCTTAGGTTTCACTTCCATGAAACAGTTGTATGCGTTACATTGCTTCCGGCGACAAACTTTTGCTATTAGTGGATGGCGGCGGTGGTGTGCTCTGAGGCGCAAGTAATGGCGAATGGTCTCCCTCTGCCGTAAGACTTCAATAGGTATTTCGCGGGCTTCTGCTATCACCATCCGCGTTTCCGCGGCTCTCGGGACGCCAAGACATACCCTTAAGCTCCGTGCTAGAATACACCGCAGTCGATGTTCTTGCGTCTGTGAAATTCCGTGCAAGACTGGTAGGCTATATAGCAGAGTCCCTCGGACTAGGGCTTTGTGGATGGCCAGAAGAGACTTCTCATTCATTCCCCACTTCGGCCCAGCAAAGTGGCGAATGACGGAAATCCACCGGTGTGCCTTTGTGTCCAGGTGATCGATGTGTTTCTTCCAGGACAAGTTGGAGTCTAGGATGACACCCAGGAATCTATGGTGTGCTACCAGCCTAAGGGGCGTATCGCCAAGGAAGAGCTGATACCGATGCATATGCTTCCGAGTAAAAGCCATGACTGCTGTTTTCTCAGTTGATATATCCATGCCTGCCTCCGTTAGGTACCGCAAGATGTTATCCAGGGAATGCTGAAGACGGCGTAGGATTGCAGGCCTCGATTTCCCAACAGTCCAAATGCAGACGTCATCAGCGTAGATAGATATATTGACTTTAGGGGCGATACAGGACTTTAGGCCTGCCATTACAAGGTTGAAAAGGATAGGACTTAAAACGCTGCCTTGTGGTACGCCCTGAGTCAAGACAACTTTCGAAGTGACTCCTTCTTTTGTGCGAACAGAGAGTGTTCTATGGCGCAAAAAATCAGCCAGCCAGAAGAACATTCTGTCGGGAACGCCTGCTTGCAACAAAAGATGCAGAACGTTGGCATGACTGACGGTGTCGTAGGCTCTCTTGACGTCCAGGAACACTGCCATGACTATTTTCTTCTGGCTCCTCGCTTGCTCGACGGTGGTGACGAGATCGAGAACAGAGTCTATGGAGCTACGATTCCGACGGAAGCCTGCCATCTCTTCGGGGAAGGTACGATGACCCTCAAGCCACCACTCCAGTCTATGCAAGACCATTCGCTCCAAGACTTTACCAAGACAACTCGTCAGGCTAACTGGACGAAAGGATGACAGGTCAGATGGGTGCTTGCCAGGCTTTAACAGCGGGACTACTACGGCATCTTTCCAAGACTGCGGCACTTCACCGCTTCTCCATGATGTATTGAAGACATGGATCACACAGGAAACACAGCCGTCGCTAAGGTTTCGGATGGCTCGATAGGAGATTCCGTCTCCACCTGGCGTCGATTGTACTCGTGACAGGCACACCGCGGCTCTGAATTCACCCAATGTGAAGTCCATATCCATCTGTGCGTTCACCACTGGTTCTCTTCGTGAGATCGCGTCCTGTATCTCGGAAGTGGAAGCGCGGAATACGTCAGTGTTTGAAGCTTGCGAATTTGCGGATATAATCTTGCAGAAGTCCAGCGCAACAGAGTTCTCGGACCGCATGAGAGACAGCGCTAGCACTCCCAAAGGATTTTTGGGCGGGAGGGTCTCTCTCAGACTCCGGGCCACGCTCCACACTCTGGCAGCGCGGGTAAAAGGCGACAGCGTTGCGCAGAATTGACGCCAGCGCTCTCTGTCAACATTCTTTAGTTCCTTCTGTACTACCCTGGCAGTATGCCGTGCTTCTATGATGTCTTGAAACAGCCCCGATCGTCTAGCCTTTCGTTCAGCTCTCCGCCTTTGCGCTCGTAGTTGTTCCACGCGAGGATTTGTTCCCATATGTCCTGTCGCGACCTTTACGGTTCGCGAACAGCATCGAAGAGAAGTAGTCAGCGTTTCGGTTAGCTGCTCTGCTGACATGTTCGGCTGCGCCAATTCTGAACAAGACGATCGAAAGTCCTTCCAGTTAATTAACCTAACAAATTTGGTCCTGGGTTGGCCAGTATACCTGTCGCATGAAATGTAGATGGGCAAATGGTCACTTCCTTTCCCATCGACATCAGTCAACCACGAGAGACTCCTGGAAACATCTTTTGAGCAGATGGACACGTCCAGGACGTCAGTTGAGAAATCTCTACGCAGGAACGTTGGTGAACCATCATTGAGCAGACACAGGTCCATTTCGTCGATGACGTCAACCCATCTTATTCCCCTCCTGTCTGTACGTGCACTTCCCCACCGTGGATGGTGGGCATTGATGTCCCCCACTACCAGGAACGGCGGTGGTAGCCCAAGAAATATGTCCCGTATGCTCTGCTGCGACAAGGTAATAGAGGGCGGGAGATACAAACTTACAACAGTAAGTACAATGTTGCCCAGTCGAACCTTGCATCTCACTTGGTCAGCGGAAGAAATATGCGGCTCCTGTAATTGGGCAGCCGTTAGGTCCTTCCGGACACAAAGCACAGTCCTTGATACGCCTTGGCTGCCAGATGTAAATACGTTGTACCCGCTGAGTCTAAAGTCGTCCTTAATGTACGCTTCGCTTATGGCAAGTATGGGAATGGGATATTTTAGAAGAAACAACTTGAGGTCGGGGAGCTTATTGCGAATGCCCCTCGCGTTCCACTGCAGCACTGTGGCTCTCCTATAAAGACTGTCCATGCAAGGATGTTAGCACTCCTTCCGCAGCAAGAAGGTGCTGAACTTCGGGTAAGGACGCAGCAGCAGGGAAAGAGGACACAATCGCTTTGAGTGCGGCCAGAACTAGAGGGAGGAGGACAGACATTGTGGTACTGTCACTCGATACTGCGGTGTGTGCGTGCTTCGATCGTCGGGAAACCACTGGCTTCGGCGTAGCGCATTTCCAAGGCCTTCGTATAGCCTCAGCATAAGTTGCCCGTGAAAGCTGGGGTGTATCGACGTCAGGTGTAGGTGGTATTAGCGTCTTTTTCCCATTACTACTGTGGAAGACGCGAGCTGCGTCGCCATCAAGCTGTTGTGTTCAAGACGCTGCTGCTCCTTGAACACAAATATGGAAAATATCCCCTTTGTGTGGTTTTCATTTCCATTTTTGTCAGTCAAACAAACACATAGACAAATAAAAAGGATGTATGCTGCAGCAGACAGGAATCATGACATGATTATTGACCTCCCAGATTATTTGAAGCTTGCATACTACAACAGTGTGTTGTTGTTTTTTTAAATAAATATTCGCTTTTCATTTTCTCTGCACACTCCGGATTCTTTTATACGACAGCAAGCAAAACAATCCGATACACTCCGTTCCTCATAGCTTCATGCGTTTCCAGATGAACGAATTGCGCGTCGCGATAATATATCCCACTGTATCGAGAACAAGACGAACCTTCCTCCCCGACTGAGCTCACACTACTTCAAACTTCATTCAAGCTTCATCAAGTTCGACGAAAGAAAGAAACAAAACCACGGAGCAACTGAGAAGCTCGCTTTCAACGGTCCCTTCAAGCTAGTTTAGTTCATAGGCTGAACTTTCTATACACCTGCTCACAGCTACAACGCATAAAAGAAGGGATCAAACGGTGCACACGTGTTATGCACTTCGACGTGAGGAAGGTTTTACGGCCCTTTTACGTCGCGAAAACCTCCCGCCGACTAAGCGATACGTCGCTTTATAGTAGACGTCGTGAACGCTGAACGTGAACTCCCGTGCTGTCATTCCTACAGGAGTGCGGCGAGCCCCCCCGTATATGAGCAACAGAGCGGCTAAAAATGGCACCGTGCTCGGGCGCGTAGGAGTCATAAAGGCGTAAAATTCGGGCAACGTTTTTAGCTTTTAATTCGCTGTAACGGTCACAGTGTTGCCGTATGTGAAATACGGCTGGTCGTGCGGGACATTCAAAAGTCAAAAGTGAAGTTTGCGAGAGTTTAACGCCGCAGTGGAAATGAATCGCGTAGTCTTTCATTGTAATAATATTTTCATGAATCGTAAAGCATATACGGATGTTATCGGACCTTGTGCGGAGAGTGTATCATGTTTATGCAGTGATTTGGATTTTTGTTAGATAGGTTATAGGTGTGTAATATAGATAGATGTTGTATATGCTATACATACGTATACGCAAAGATAATGAATGTTCTACGGGCTGCAGTCAGTGCGGGAAAACCATGGCAGTAAGATGCTTTCCGTCCGTCGTGACATCATCATTTATACAACAGCAACAACTTTATTTTAGTTCATAATATAATTTAATTCTTGCTGTTGTCCGGTATAGTATATATTTCCTGCGAAGTAGCGACTAGATGGGAGGTCTCGTGAACATGGGGGCAAGTGTTTGGCCCAACATCTGATGACAAAGCGTCGATAAAATTCAAAATTCAAACGTCAGTGAAACATTACCTTACACCAATGTACTATACGCCGCTGAAATGGTTCTTGGAAGCTCTTATCAACCGGGGGGGGGGGGGGGGTAATGGTAGGGTCGGATCGCTGTTGTTGGCCACACGGAAGTGGGCATCGTCACGACTACACCACACAAAAAAAAAAAGAACGGATGAAGGATGAAGGGTGGACGTGTGTGGAAGGTGCGTGAGTTCGTCGGGGAGTGCAAAGTGTTAGAGGGGTCGTTAAGCAAGCCTCCTCCGACTCCTGCAGAAAGAGAACAAGGTTTCTTGCTTTAGTGGATAGTTCGGCATAAGAATCACCGGGGTAGAGGATGTACGCTAGCGTGTCAGAGCTGGAGTGAGGGACATAGCCTACACGCGCAGAATGGTATGCTCTGCAGGATCGCAGGATGTGTTCGATTGTTCCAGGTTGTTGACAGTGGCCACAGCAGGCGTCACCCCCTAGAGCAGATATTGAATAGTTGAGAGTTGGTGAACGCAGATCCAGTGCGTAGCCTATATGAAGCATGGTCTGTATGCCGCGAGGAAGGTTTTTCATAGGAAGAGGGGGGCGGTGATAATGGATGATGTCCCGTGTCCCTCTTAAAAATGGTGGTGGTGGTGGTGGTGATGGTGAAAGGGCTCGCCGCTGTCGGCCTCACAGAGGTGGGCAACGTCACGACGGACACCCTGGGGGAATGTGAGTCTTGGGCCGACTTCTTAAAAATTAGGTGTGTGTGTGTGTGTGTGTGTGGGGGGGGGGGGGTGATGGCAGGATCGGCACGCCGTTGTTGGCCACACAGAAGTGGGCGTCGTCACGACTATAGCAAAAAAAAAAAAAAGAGAGAAGAAGAAGGACGTACGGATGGAGGATAGAGGATGAAGGGTGGAGATGCGTAGATGGTGCATGAGTTCGTCGGGGACAGCAAAGTATTAGATGGGTCGTTGAGCAAGACCTGCCTTCTGCAGAAAGAACTTAAAAATGAGGGGGAGGGGGGTTCAGGTAGCTTGCCGTTGTTGGCTGCACTCAAGTGGGCATCGTCACGACTACAGCAAAAAAAAGGAAAGTGGGAGAGGGGAGTTGAGGACTTCAAAGTGATGCATAGGCAGAATGACCGATACTGATGGGACGGAGGCACACTGTAGGTGAGAGGTGCACTAGAGTGGTCTTTCCGCTAGGCCCGTTTCTCGAAGAAAGCGCACGAGGCCGCGAGTTCTTGAAAGTCGTTCCGCAGAAGAACCTTCTGGAAGAGGACGTCCGTCAGTATGCCAAGCCTGGCGTAGGGAAGATGAGTTTCCCGCATAGTATGGTATGCACGGCATTCTGTCAGGTTATGCGCGACAGTCTCCGGATGATTACAGTGTCCGCAACTGGAGTCCTCCCTGGAGCCGATCTTGAACAGTTGCGAGTTCGTGAACGCAGATCCCGTGCGTAATCGATGGAGCATTGTCTGCATACCACGGGGAAGATCTTTCGTGGGAAGAGAGGGTCGGTGAACTTAAAAATGAACTTCACCGCATAGCACGCTCCTAGCCAACCATCATCCCGAATGGCATCGTCCTCGCCCCTGATTTGTTGAAAACGGGAGGCATACATCGTTTTTGTCCATTATGCAGAACATAATTGGCAGGGAAAAAAAGGCGTACCAGATGCGTGACTCAGACTCTTATCTGTTGATTATTGAGTGCGGTAGACGCTCCCAGCCCCTGGTAGCGGTATACTAAAACTCGCTATTGGTTTAAACGTCTTATTATCAAAATATATCACACTACGGGAAAGGGATTCTTTCCTACAATATTGCTAAAGCATCCGTCTGTGCATTAGTCATTCCTGCAGCCGCAAAGGTCGTAACCCTCCCGTTTTGAACAAATCAGGGGAGTTCATGATGTCATCCGTGATTATGGTTGGTTCTCGACGTGTTTTTCGGTGGCAGTTGGAGCACATCAGGACAACAACAACAACAAATAAATCATCACTATGACATGAGGTGATTCACCACTGGAGAGCAGTACACTCCCCATTCCACGCGAAACATTAGATGAGAGATATAAGAATGAAGTTAATGTTATGTGCAGGTACAGCAATTGAGCTCTCCTCCACTGGCTGCCCTGCGCTGCGCCACAAAAAAGGAAGATGAAGAAAGAAGTACAAATAAAAAATAAATAAACGCGCATGAAAGAAACACCAACCAGCACATCAGAAACGTTCTGCTCGATATATAGACTCCACTAAGTTTGAAGCTAAGTGCATGCTGAAGCCTCTGTGTCACCAACAGGCTGAGGGACAGGGGATCATGGTCCCTTTCTGCACCAGGTTGACTGACAATTAACCTTACGTTACCACCATTGCGAGGCCGTTCACTCCGCTGGTCCGCCGTCCGCCCCTGAACGTGCCCTACAGCAGACGACTACAACGTGAACTTAGGGATGCGTACTCCCCTAACTGGCCAAATGCGTGAGCCCGTTGAAGACACAAAGCATACCTTGCTGTTGATGTTTATGTCAAAAATAAAAAATGAAAGGGAGAGACTCAATTCATCATGCGACCTTGCTGTCTTTCTTGTGACATGAGATTCTTGGGTCCCCATGTCCACCGCTTTTTTTTTTTTTTTTGCGTTCGTTCATTTATTTATTTAATTTCCTATATGTAAAGAAACTTTATTACATTGATCTGATGGTATGTACTAACCAGTGAATGCGCTTTCCTATTCCTTTGTTTTCTTCGTGAGCGCCGCGGTCACTATTTTCTATTTCCTTCCGCCAAATCACTTTATTTTTCTCTTTTATGCATTCTATACATTACACTGTATCGTTTCGACTCGTAAGCTGCAGCAAAAACAGCAGCCATATATATATATATATCTTCACCGTGCGCCGAAAAGGCGTTGCACCCAATGGACCACTCCGTGAGCGTTCGCTTAGGTAGGTTACTTCATGGGTACTCCAATTTCGCTCGTACTTGAGGTCCATAAACAGGTCTCGGGAGGATCGCTAGGCCATCAGGCGACGCTTAGGGTGCAAGCAAAAAATAACTATATAAAATACGGGCACCCCAAAAAAGAATCAGAACAACTTCTACAAGAATGTTCGTTTCGAATTTCGCGTCACATCGTTCTTGCGTTCCTCCCTCAAAGGGGAACAACCGACTTTCGAATCGAATCGAATCGAATCGTTTCTTGGGGCACTAAAAACGAAGTATGACATCGTACTCTCCTTGCCCAGTTGGTTTATGAATCGAAATTAACCAATACAACATGATAGTTGGGACGTCCTACTTGAGAAGAAAATAAAAAAATGTGGAGTTTCTAGTGCCAGACGGGGTCACAGGACAGGCTACTCCAACTCTGTCAATTCTGCTTTTTGTTGAATATCTCGGCATTAGCGCATTTAGAGCGTAGAAGAGGCTGGTAAGATGCCTATCTACATTCTTTCATCATGACCTGCACGCTAAAAAATACGGATCCCAGGTCGCCGAAATGCTACACTCTAAATCCAAATACGCTTATTGTGCCACTGGCAAGGAAAAAACGCCCATTCTAAGCGTTTTCCTAAATATATTAAGCTGCACAGGCCGTGTGCCACTAAAAGCCACGAGGTAGCCACGAAGCTACAAGCTACGAGGCAAAAAGCCACTGGTGACCCATAGCGGAGGAATGCTTTGCTCTGCAGGCCATGTGCCGCAATGTTGTGCCGCTCAAAAAAGCGGCGCCTCTCGTTTATTTTTTTCTTTCTTTGCCTGTACCGCTTGCACCATTTCCACCCTCATACAAGCGTGTGACCTCTGTCGCAGGATGTTTAAGACGTGAGGACTGAGGACGCGTTCGTTGATGTTGGAAATGTGGTGGAACGCAACTCTCAGGATTGCCTCCTCTTGTTACGACGTGAATCACCTTTGTCTGACATCGAGCGTTGTCTGATGCGTCAACGTTGTGCGTGCTTCTCAAGCTCCATCGGGAATAAACAACAACAACAACATATATATTGTGATGATGAAGTGGGGAGGTTTTCCACTCTAGGAGTGGAACGCTACCCCATAGCTAGGGGTCTAATATGAGTGGTGACAATGATGAGTGATGACGATGAGAGATGACGGGAATGATCGAAGTGGCGATGACGATGCTGGACGTGATCGTGATGGTGGGAATGTCCGAGGGCGCTGCTGGGGTCATAATGAGTACTTTAGGCCTGTCGCCTCAAAGAAGTCAACCACGTGATGTAAGGCCGCCCTGGAGTCGGCCGCGGTGTCCCAAGGGCCGAGGATGGTCGACAAGTTGTAGGGGCGGCAGCCAAGGGTGGCAAGCTGTGACTGCAGTGTACGCCTCTCGTTGACATAGGCCTGGCAGCGGAGGAGTATGTGCTCAACGTTTGCAAGTACGCCACACTCGTTGCACATAGGGCTAGCCTCACAGCCTAGCTGGTATCGATAGGACGGAGTGAAGGCCACGTTCAGACGTAGCCTGTGGATGAGTGACTTCAGAGGACGAGGAAGCTTTGCAGGCAGCCGGTATGACAGCGTTGGGTCTACATTTCCCAAAGAGGACATAGTTGGAATGTCGTGTTGCCACTGTAGGGTAGACCAGGGAATAAAAATGCGTGCGTGACACGTCAGAAACGTTTTGAAACTGCGCTGGACGTGTGAGCCCTGCAAAGTGCTTGGGTTCGTCTGCCGATCGACTTTTTCTTAAAGAACCATTCGGATCACTGCTGACGTAGTCCACATGGTAACACATTTATCAGCGAACATAAGGTAGCCTGTGATTCTGTATCATTTTGTTGATCTGTCTGTTGATTCAGAACGTCGTTCTGGCGAGTTTTCGGGAACCGTCACATCATAAACGGTCGAACAATCCGTTGGTGATAAGCCAAAAACTGTTCGTCCTCCAAACGACTAAATTCACTATAGTGCGCTGTGACTGGCTTATCACTGACCGATCGATCGATCGTTCGTGTGCTGTGAAGGTTCGCGGAAACCCACTATAGCGTGGCCTCGTGCCGGCTATGAAACGTACTGTTGCATGCCGCAAAATCACATGTTATAAATGAACTCTAGTATAAAGCGGCATTCTGTAACATTAGCACAGGCGGCTTATCGTGCCGTATGCTTTGAGCGGCACAAAACAGCGTCTAGCCTAAGTGCTAAAAGGCACTCATTTCTACTGGCGGTAAACGATGCCTTTCATACTAGCAGCACAATATGGCAAAAAAGTGCCTCTTATCGTATTAAGCGTTTTCAGGCGCACTATTGTGTCAAGTTCCTCTCTCCGCGACTCCAGCGGTGAAACACCTCATGTTGCCATGATCGCTATACATAATTTGTTGTTGTTGTCTTCGCAACGTCGTTTTCGCCGCAACGCTCGCCTCATAATTAACGCTGTCCAAACAAGAGACGAAAAGCACTCATGGCTTGTCTACCCGATGTAACGCCATTAAATTTCGCTTATCTATCCAAAACACGCGGCCCTGCAGCCAATTCAGCTAATGATAATAATTGAACGTTGCGCCAATATTGAAGTCAAAGAAAAGCAACAACAACAACAACAACAATAAATGAAGAAGTGATGATGACATGGGATGTTTCCCCGTGGTAGCCACAGGACCCTACCCCACTTCACAGTGGTTAATATGAAAGGATGAATTATGGTGAGAGTGAAGCGACGACAGGTCGGAGTTCTGTTTAGAGCTCTTCGAGGAGTCCAGTGGCTTGCATGAAAGCAAAACGAGAGCGAAGAGCCCGGCACTGATACGCAGGGGAGCTCCATGGGCCAAGTACTTTGGACAGGCTGAATGGTCTATGGTCGAGGAGTTCAAATTGGCGTCGAAGTACCCGGCGTTCACACGTGTACCGCTCACAGTCAAGATAAGCAATGTAGAGCAAAACTGCATTTTGGATACATCCGTGATAAGAATGTTGCCAACTGTGATTAACTGTGCTCCGTCTACGTCATATGCAATGCTTGTTTGCACAATTGTTTTTTTTTCTTTTTTTTTTCCTCTTGGTTTTGGTATTTGATCTCCATGCTTATTTTGCCCCAGACGACAAGTATTGGGATTGGCAGTACTGACCTCCTCAGAACAAACATCCCCAATCTTCTATCTATGGGATTTAATCTACAACTGCATGAGAGAACCAAACTTAGATTGATCATCACATTTATGTGTACCTGAAAACAAGAGATGCTAAGAGAGAGAGAGAGAGTTTTATTGTTGTGTTATTATTAGTATTATTGTGTTTGAGAGTGTTCAGCAGTTGTGTGGTGAATAGATTTCTTCTTCTTATTTCTTTTTCCATTTCGCTGTTAAAAGAAATAGAGAGTCTTTCGAACCAAAAAAGACAAGCATAGCGCATTCTCGATTTTATTATTGCACATACGACGAAGACGATACGAGAATTACAAGGCGCGTACCCCCGAAAGCACCATCGTCGTACCCCGCTTGCGCTCCCTTGTATGTACATAAAGTGTTGTACCCCAGTGTGAGCTTGTTCCACTCTCGAAATCGATCGAGAACACTGTACGCAGTAGTGTAAGAGAAAAAACAAAGAAGAAACAGTGCGTGGACAGTGTACTATGTCGATGCTAATGCAATCGAGAGAGATAACGAACTTTACGATCCCGAGTTTAATGACCCTTAAAGGAAAAAATAACTAACGACACCACAGAAATGAAGAAAGAAAGATGAATGTTGTATAATCAAGAGATCGGCAAACAGCCTATTTAACTTTATCCACATTTTTCGGCGAGCCTCTCGTTTCGCAAAAAGGCCCTTCCTCCTATGCTTTGTTTTTTTTTTCCTTCTCTTATCCCTTGTTTTTCCTTTCTTAACATTCTTATAAACTGTGCCTTCTTCCATAGTTGTCTATACATTAGCTGCACAGTATATCAAGTACGTGCTTGAACGTGACCTACTTTATCAGATTTTCGGGCTGAAGAATTGAGTTTAAAGACTCGATGGGGCGCTGGAGGGATGTGGGAAAAAGAAGCAGTTGCTACGCTGAGCAATCTCGACTTGACTTTTTTCTCTATTAAGTTTTAACGCTTTACACACCATAGTTTATACGGACCGTGTTTCTTTCACTTTGCTTCATTCTGCGAGGTAATATTTATGAAAATACATAAATAAATAAGATATTTTCGAAACGCGACAATGAAGAGAGTTGCAAATATGGCACTGGTCGAAAAAGGCAGGCAGCGGCAGGAGTCGATCCCGCACCTTTCGACCCAAAGTGAAGTGCGTTAACTATTACGCCGCGCTGACTCGCTTACCGACGACATCCCTTTAGGGGCCTCGTTCCACAGGCAGGACCCGCACGCACCCAGTTTGCCACTTGATAAGTAATCACCTTGAGAGTTCTATTGTGTTTGTCAGTTTGTATGTTTGCAGCCCCAGAACAATTACTTTCTACAATGAGGAGAGTTATTCCAAATTGTGATTACTAGAGCGCGGATATTCATGCGAATGCATGTTGTTGTTGTTGTCGTTTTTCTTTTTCTTTTTTTTTCTTTTTTGATACGGTTTCGTATCTGAGCGATGACAGAACACTTTTGGACTTGCTTTGGAACCGATCACGACAACAACAACGACAACATCAACAACTTTATTGTGAGATGATGAATGGGGAGTGGTATCAAGGGTTCCGTGGTGCATATAAATGCATGTTTTGCACGTGATGTGATAGAGGAAGAAAAAAAGGGGGATTTAAGTCACGACAAAGTCAGACTGTCTATCCCAGACCACTTAGCCGCAGTTAGTCGAAAGAGAGAGAGAGAGAAATGGGGAGAAAACCGAGTAGTTGTGGGGCGGGAGACAACATCCCGAACTAGTGGGAACACTTGTTACAAACGAGGGACCAGAAAGTGTCACAAAATGTCAATAAGATGCGTTTCTTCAAGGGAACGTATAGGAGCGCTTTCAGTGCAGCCGTTTGATGACTGAATAGCTGAGGACCCAGGAGCTTCGGTTGGATACGCCTTATGGCCCTTCCTTTTCTTCATAAAGTTGGAACAGCCGACTCATCGAATTGTTCGGTTTGTGCAACGGTGGAGGATAGTGAGCATATTGTAATGCACTGCACTAGGTATGCATCTCAAAGAGCTACACTGAAAGCTACACTTGCTCGACTAGACAGCAGGGTCTTCGATATACAGGGTGTCCCAGAAAACGTGTCATTGAATTATAATAAAAAAACTACGCCACCTAGAATCATGCGGTCAACAGCATTTGTTCTTATTAGGTTCTTGCCACCTCCAAATGTGAATGTCATGTACTCCAAGTTTAATTATGTAAATATTTGCGAACTGAACTCGGAAATTTGCCAAGTAAAGGTCACTTTTTTACCCTATCAATATGAAGAGCGTGCCGAATTCACTCAAATTCATGATAATTCACAGTGATACTCACGAGCTATCCCATCGGAAAAAATAGCCGAATATCATGCTTTTCGGAGCACCGGACCATAGCGCGCGATGACTTTTTGAACGCAATCGCTCTCAGTGCGACGAAAGGAGGTTCCGAAGACAGCCCACAGAGTGATAGTAGAAAAAGTAACAGTTCCTAAAATTGGGAGAGGGAAAGCATTATCCCAGCGAAAGTCGGACGTGATAAGCCGTACCTGTTTTATCTCTTTCTGCGATGTCGGGGAGGGCTGGGTTTCCAACCTCCTTTCATCGGACTGACAAAGATTGCGCTGAAAAATTCATCGTGCGCTATTCTGTGCGACCTCCGTAGAGCATGATGTTCGGCTATTTTTTCCGATGGGATAGCTGTTGAATATCCCTGTAAATTATCATTAATTTGACTAAATTAGACACGCTCTTCACATTGGTGGGGTAAAAAAGTGACCTTTACTAGGCAAATTTCCGACTTAAGCTCGCAAAAATTTACATAATTAAATTTACGTTACACGACATTCAAACGAGGAGGTGGCAAAAACCCAGTAAGAACAAATGCCGTTGACCGCATGACTCTAGGTGGTGTGGCTTTTTTATTATAATTCAATGACACGTTTTCTGGGACACCCTGTAGAAGGTGTTGGGACTTTGGGCACCGAACAACCCACCCTGGCGGCACTTGTGAAATTTGTTCAGAGCTGTGGGATGGACACAACCTTTTAGGATCTCTATGCATAAATCCTGGCATAATTGTGTATAGTGGACTTCTAGTGAACATGTGAATTGTGGACTTCTGAATAGCGAACATGTGAATAGTGAATAGCGAACATGCGAGTAGAGCAAATGAGAAGTATTTTTTGGGGGGGAGGGGGGGGGAGAATTTATGTTAGGAGTAGCAGAACAAGTCGTGAGACGAGTTAAATTTCTCCTCTTTTTTTAATGCGTTAGCATTAGGAGTGTCAAAATGGAAAAGGCTGTGTGTGTGTGTGTGTCCGTGTATGAGACGGTGAAGCCTCACCGACATGTAAAGGGGATATAAGAGGGTAAATGTAAATGGAGGTAAATGATTTGAAATTGAAGCAGTCGAAGGTAATTAGAGGTAAATAAAGGCATTTAAAGCAAGAAAGTTGAGTTTAAAGGTAATGAGTGTAAGATATATCTAATTGATTGAACTGATTGAAGCAGAAGGTGTAAAAAGAGTGTCATTAAAGGTGTAACATCGATATACACAACATTTTATCTCACATCGATCATTAAGAGTGTGAAAAGAGGTGTTGAAAAATGTGTTTACGTTTTATACACCCTTTTAGCACCCTATTTGATCTGGGGGGGTATGGTGTTGAAAATGGTGTTTTAAGTCGTGAAAGAGAAATTATATGGATTTGACAGCTCCTCACATTAGATATTCACATTATAGACGATAACATGAGTTAAAAACACAATATTTGGCAGGGAGGAATGTCAGGAAGTTAGTTGATATCTTTGACTGGCTGTAGGCGTATCTGTTAACTGCAAAGAGACATTCCCGTCACCCTTACAGAGGAGTTCAGCCACAATACACTTAACGAACGTACCCCAACAAATTGTATTTCAGTATATGATCAATCTGGTACTCCAGTATAGGCTGCCGAGGGTGCCTGGGCCCGTTGCTGGCATCGTCTGAAAATCGCAGCATCGTAACGCCGCTCATTTGGCTCATTTCACGAGCACGGATAGCGTTACGATGCTGCGATCTTCACCTCTTCCCTTACGCTTGTCCCACAGTGTTGCTTCCTTCTTTTTTCTTCTTTGCTCGCTCGCTCGCTCACTCACTCACTCACAGTGTTGCTAGGACCATGATGGGTGCCTGTGGCTAGAACTGTACCGTGTCCAGGGTGGTTGTAGCCGTGCAAGCAAAAACGTCGGACTGCATGGCTCGGCATGCTGTCACGGGAGCTTCATTCTAAGGGGTGTTTTCAATAGAATACTCCCCTTTTAAGGGTGTTCCTGCTTCTAAACACCAACTTTTTTTTTTAGGAATACACCTAATTAAAGGGTGTTCCAGAAAACACCCACATTTCATGGTGTAAAAAAGGAGTGCGCCATGGGACAAGCATATGTGCTTAAAAAAGATGTAAAATGATTTACTGTGCACGTGTTATTAGGTTAGTCCAATTACCAGTTTGGTGTTTGCATTTTTCTGTCCAGGTCAGTCTAAGTTCGCTGTTGGCAGTTTCCCGCGCGCGACTGTGCATTTTATAATCAAATAACGTTTATTTCCAGTAGTTTATTTTGCAGCGGGGATTTCGATCACTTTATTTCGAGGTACACCCTGCCAGTCCGCTCGACGTGGTAACGCCACGCAGTGTGCGAAATTATTTCCGCCATTTCACTTTATTTTGTACCCTTTCGTGCACTAAGGTCGATGTCCATTCGGGTCTATCACGTAAGTCAGCCACAACAACACAGCGCCACATCAAAGTGTCAGCGGGAGAAGAAACGAACCAGGAAAGCCACTCAACGAGCGAGGTGGCTGTGTGATTTCCTCTGATTGGACGTGCAGCGGGAGCTCGCTTAATGTCCCTTCTGTAATTAAGGAAGGCGCCGTCGGAACAGGCTTATCTTGTTTCTAGCCTCTGCGGGAGAAGCACAACTGATAACACGACTAGGGAAGCAAGCGCACAAGTTGGCGCCGTACTGTTGACGATATCCAAGCGTTCTCTGCCTTGTCGATGGTCGTTAGATAGCGGGACTGAAGAATGTAGCACTGCTCAGGACATCACAGCTCCAGGTTATGTTGTTACTTTGGCTATCGCACAGCATATACAGGCGACACAGTTGGAGAAAGTGTTGCGGTCGTGGGAAGGGGAAAAATGGTATTGTCGTCTGGGGGAAGGAGAGGTGATTTTTTTTGCCTTTCTTTGAGAAGGGGCTCATTGTAAGAGTAGCGGAATTTATACTTGTTTTTCTTCTTATCGAAGTCAAGCTCAGCTTTGTCTTTCGCAATGTTTATCCTTTTTTTTTCTCCTTCAATTCAATTGGTCCTGTGGAGAGACTGAACTTCCACGTACGACATACCCTGTTCATTGTCCATAATGTGAAAAGCCTGAGTCCGGGCACAACTATAGAGGGACAGGACAGACACATGGCTCAAACCAGCGAAAGTTTATTATTAAAATTAAGCTTTAAAAATTAGAAAATCATTTTTAAATAAATTTTATAAAGTTTTAGAAATTTAAATTTAGGCGCGTTTCACGTTATGGAGTCTGTCTGCCAGCTGCCCTGTATCTATACTGTAACCATACTCCCTTGTCTCATTGCTTCTAAGATTACGTGTCACACGCTCTAGGGGAAATTACCGGATCACTAAGGACCGGATCATTTCCCGGATCATCATGAGTACCGGATCATTTAGCGAACCATGCAGGCCGTACCGGCTTTCGGTTTTGTCCCAGTCGCTGACCTCAAAGGTTGTGTTAAAGTTCCGCTAGCAACATCCGAATTCTGTCGAATTTATGCCTTCGCAAGTCAACGTGTGTTACGCTGCATTCTTCCAAAATGTTGTTTCTCCATTAGAAGCAGAATTATCGTACATTCAATTTATAGTTTTGAAAAGTGCGATGTCATACTATGCCACACGTCAATTTGGTACACGTCTGGAAACATTGCTCATCCAATGTCGATATCCGCCTAATCTCGACTGCTGCTGGCTGTCTTCCAACGTGTGGTGGAGAGGACCGCGAAGGTGCCGGGCGGTGTTGCAAGGGCACACACGCCAGAGCTTTTGATGACGTCACCTACTTTTCGATAATCTCAAACTATGAAGCTTTGCGATTTTTGTTTTCTTTGAGAAATTCGTGGAAGTAAATTCGTAATGTTCACTGACGGCAATCATAATTTGCGTACTGTGTCTTTCAGCGAAGTTTATACGTAATACGAAAGAAATAAATATATTCTCCTCCGCTGTGGCACTATAACTATAAATGCGTACCAATCTGGATCAAATAATAATCGATATACGCTTAATCCCTAATGATGTATGAAAAAATCTGTTCACGAGGCCGTACTGCATTTCATCAGAAGCAGTTTACCGACGACAATAGCTTACACTCTTAAAAATAAACTTCACCGCATAGCACACTACTAGCCAGCCATCAACTCGAATGATATCCTTATCTGCCCTGATTTGTTGAAAACGGGAGGCGTACGCCTTTTCTGTGACAATTATGAACAGCATAAGTGTCACAGAAAACGCGTACGCCTCCCGTTTTCAACAATTCAGGGCAGATAACGATATCATTCGAGGTGATGGTTGGCTAGGAGCGTGCAATGCGGTGAAGTTCATATTTAAGAGTGTAGCGTGAGCCATGTGCGTGAGAGTACGGAACGACAGCACTAGCGACACCTCACTGTTATTGAGTGAAGTTATGTCAAAATACACACATGGCTTTACGCCCCCTCCAGATCAGTGACGAGACTATACCAAAGACGAGACTGCAACTGCAGTGGGCGCGCTCGTTTAATCATGACGGATCACGTTCATAAAATATATACGTGAACGCGAGCTTATATTCGTCCATAGTTCGTGCAGGCCGTGTAATGGCACTCAGAAACGCCTTAAAGCGTTTCCGAGACCATTTATATGATTGGTTCGTAGCCCCTTTTAGGGGGAATTACATCAATGCAAAATGCATGATGCGCTCCCTTGTGCTCGTGGAAGAAATGACCAGTAATTCCGCGTATTCAGTCACTGTTCCTGTTTATTTTATAGTGTTGGCTCATGTTCCGCCCTATTGTACGCATGGTATTGTATTGAAAAAAAAAAGAAAGAAGAAGAAAAAAAAACGTAGAGATGTAAGCTCCACAAACGTGGACGCTGAATATACTCAGCGTCCACGTTTTTTTCTTCACTCTTAACAATGGACTTCACCGCATAGCATGCTCCTAGCCAACCATCATCTCAACAGATATCGTTATCTGCCCTGATTTGTTAAAAACCGGAGGCCTACGCCGTTTTTGTGACACTTATGCTGTTCACAGAAAAGGCGTACGCCTCCCATTTTCAGCAAATCACGACTGACAACAATATCATTCGAGACTTTGGTAGGTTAGGGGCGTGCCATGAGGTGAAGTTCATTTCTAAGAGCGTACACTGTTAAAACAGAACTTCACCACATAGCACGCTCCTAGCCAACCATCATTCCGAATTATATCATTTTGTGTATCGATTTCTTAAAAATGGGAGGTGGTGCCTATCTGAGACACATTATGCTTGCCCCAGATAGGCGCCTCCCACCTGTTTTGAGCCAATCAGGACACACAATGATCCACCATCTGTTTTAACACTGTATCATTCATGGCAATGGTAGGCGCACAGCGTGCTGTGCGGTGAAGTTCTGTAGTGAACACGGCGCCACACACTCTTAAAAATGAACTTCACCGCATAGCACGCTCCCAGCCAACCATAATCTCGAATGATATCGTTATCTGTCCTGATTTGTTGAAAAGGGGTCACAAAAAAAGGTCTTGTGACACTTATGCTGTTCATAATTGTCACAAAAAAGGCGTACGCCTCCCGTTTTCAACATATCAGGGCAGATAACGATATCATTCGAGATTATGGTTGGCTAGAAGCGTGCCATGCGGTGAAGTTCATTTGTAAGAGTGCACGTGCTATGGAGTACACTCTTAAAAATGAGTTTCACCACACAGCACGCTCCTAGCCAACCATCATCCCGAATGACAACGTTATCGCCCCTGATTTGTTGAAAACGGTAGATGGAGCCTATTTTGTACATTATGCAGTGCATTATGCGTTTCAACAATCTGAGGCGCAACAGGAGGCGTACGCCTTTTCTGTGACACTTATGCGGTTCATAATTGTCACAGAAAAGGCGTACGCCTTCCGTTTTGAACTAATCGGGGCAGATAACGATATCATTCAAGATGATGGTTGGCTAGGAGCTTGCTATGCGGTGAAGTTCATTTTTAAGAGTGTCGGCCCAGTTTCACCAACGATCAACAGTCCCTTAACTTGAATTTAACGCACAACTCTGTGTCACCAAAGGGAGTTATTGCCACTGAAACGTTCATCGCGTCACCAACTAACACTTGCAAAAAATAATTGAGTGTGAACTTCAAGTTTTAGCAACTCTTGATCACGGTTTAAAGTTGGTGAAACCGGCTACTCTTAGGAGAGGCCGTACTGCAGCCATTTTTAGCTTTAGCTTTGGCTTGTAATTAGCTTAGTGAGGTATTCAACTAAGTTTGGGTAATCAATTAACTTAGTTTAGCTTTTAGTTCATGATGGCATACCAGAACTGCTTTGTCGAGTGTACTTATGCTGCATATCTATACTACATGTGCATACCCCTACGGTGTCATTTTCACGATGTTCATTAAGTTGTCTGTATCATTTAGTCTGTATAGATATGGCTCTCTGGCTGAGACATGCTCGGAAAAAATATAACGCATAACCCTTGTTAGTGCCGTGAGAAGAGGTAAGATTATCCCATCGAATAAAGTGAGCACGGTGACTACGAGAGGAGTTCACTTCAGTTCGTGACAGCAGTAAATTTTCGGCTACGGCCATCAAAAACACGTTATTTCTTTTCATTTTCCAGTGCCTCCACTCTCAGTGACGCTAGAGAACCAGATGCCGAGCTACGACTCCGGTGTATCAACTGAGTTTCGATGCAGAGTTGTCGGGTCGAGGCCGAAACCGGAAGTGACGTGGACTCTGTCCGGCCGGAAACCGGAAGGAACATATTTCGTGGACGTCTCTGACGACGAAAACGTGACGAAGTCGGTTCTGCTGACGGTTCTCGCAGCGGGAGACAATCGACAGTCCATCACCTGCGGCGCCACAAATCCCAGCATTCCCGATGTCCAATGGAAGGATAGCATGGAGCTCAACGTCCTTCGTAAGCGTGCTTTCTCCTTCTCTTTTGCATGCGTTCAACTAGAATATATACTACATACAGCGTGTTCACATGAGGGACATTCCCCAGAATATTCCACCACAAGGTGCAAAAAATGTCATCACTTTCTGCCGCCACATAAGCGCTTAACGTCACGTCTTTTCACGTATTGCTAACCGTGGAGAATGTCCTGCGGCGGAGCCACAAGATACTGCGTAGCGTGTCGTCTGCTAAGTCCGGCAGAATGTATTGTCTGCTAAGTAATTCCGGCACCGTGCGACTGCTCAACATAAACGCGGAGGAACATCTGCCCCATTACCTTTTTTCTCTCCCTCTCTCTCTTCGACTAGAATGTTCTTTGGGGATGTCGCTCGCGTGCGAATACACAAATAAGATCTCATCAGGAAGATGCGCTGGTTCATCAACTGCAACGACTCGATGTCGCTTCTACTGCTTACGAAAAGTTGACTCTCCAAGGTGCCGCACCACTGCAGGTGGCTCGCACAGCCCGTAACGCAATCCTCTTCATTGCTCGTACTACCAACCTTTTCGGGACATCCCTTCTTTTCTTTTGTCATCTTTGACGTTAACCTGTATCATCCTTCTTTCGCCGTTTGTTGGTCTATCCTTTACTTCCCAGTTCTTTTCTTTTCTTTTTTATTTATTTTATTCTTCTTTCTTCATCTTCATTAATTTTCTTTTTGTTGCGGAATAGCAAGCCGACGTCCCGTTTAGCTGACCTTTCCCCCGTTTTTTTTTTCATTTCATCTAATAAATATACCCCCCCCCCCTTACAGTGTCTCTTTGTTATTAGTTATCACTTAGACTCGCGCCCAGTCACTGTGACAAAATTGGGTGGTCCATGGCCAAATTTATCACCTTTGCCACAGAATCCAATATCCTTAAACAAACTTGTTGATTTCGCCAAGGCATACCAACAACTACGTTTCTTGTGAAATCCTTCTCCTGTATTTGAGCACGCCCTCGCCCCCCCCCCCTTTATGTAACGCCTTCTTTGGCATTTAAGGTATGTGAGTATGAAAGACCAGCTCATCAACACCCTGCCTTAAAGACACTGGACACTTGTCTGGACACTGTAGCACTTCATTTCTCAGTGTGAGACACACCATTACATCTCCATCAAATTACTGCGAGCAACAGGGTGGAGTATCACCTGCGGTAATGAAACACCTCGCTCATCACCGTTAAGATAGAGTGGTTGTTGTTTATGTCGTTTCTCCATAAGAAGGTCTGTGCCGGCCCCTACGGCTCATCACCATCACCAAGACATCACCAACACCTCATGGGTGTCTGTTTATTTAGCTAGCCTTCATATTTTTATCTTACTGACTGAGTTCGAATTTTAATTATTGAATTTCTTTCTCTCTTTTTTTCTTTTCTTTTCATTGGAACATAAGACAGAGGATCCAGTGGGGAAAGATCCCTTAAATCCCTGATGTGATGATAAATTATCGAATTTATGTGCGTCACTTCGTTTATCGGTATCACTAAGCCTGTAATAATACAAGTAATATATGCTTAATTTATATACGTGACGCTGTTTTAGAAAGCTCCACTGCGAGCTTGTGGTTACACATACTGTTCACTTCCTGGCTTCGCACCTAACTCGCGGTAATGCTTGCCAATTAAATTATTTCGGAAAGTCGCTTCGCATAACACAGACGACATGAAAGCTTCCCAACACCTATAGACAAGACGAAACGTCTCGCAGCAGTACAACTTCCCAAGTCTCCTGATCACTATTGTCACAATTTCATATCCGGTATAATGAACCCCTAAGGTTTTCGGAGCAAAAGCGGAACGGCGTATCGAATGCCACATCGCAGGTCAATGAGGACCCATACTTGAAATCTATCTTCTCTAATCTAAGTGGTACGGTGAAAGCACCTTGTGTACACATAATGATGCACGAAATCTGCCTCGTTACTCCAGCATTTCAATATTCGATCAACAACAAAGAATACTTACGCTGAAGCACGGAGTTCTCTTAGTCACCGTAATAGTCACGAAACCCATTACTGGAATCATTATCCGAGTCCCAGCAATCAGTCAACGTTTCTGACGAAGCCTTATCAGCTCTTATTGATGGAACAGAACTCATTACTGCAACTCTACATGTTCAAAATAGACGTCCTGCGGACGGAGGGCCACGTTTCATTATGTATACGACCTATGACGATGTTCGCTTGCAACGAAGGAAGTTTGATCTTTTTTTCATTTTTTTCACAACTTTACGGCTATGATTAGCGAATATGTAGCACGTGCAGAATGGTGATAAACAGATGGATGGAGAGGTGGAGAGAAACACCTCTCTCGCTTCATTGAAACATGGGACTTGCTGTGAGGACGTCAACTGATTTCCAAGAGAGGCACATTAATTTCTGGACCCGGGTATTTGTGACGTGAAATCGATGTGTAGCGTCAGCACTGAACACATGCCAGAAACAAGTCCAGCTATAGCATCATCTAAGTCTAAATCTAAATCGTTCTCGACGGGCACGATTCTGCGTTATACGAACAGTCAGGAATACTGGTATATGTTGTTATATTCGTGTTCTTCTATTCTGATGTACTACTGCACGTGTAACTAGTCTATTGGAAAAAGCGCACATTAAGCAAATACTGCCCCGAGTTGTGTCTGCTCAATGATGGTTCACCAACGTTCCTGCGTAGAGATTTCTCAACTGACGTCCTGGACGTGTCCATCTGCTCAAAAGATGTTTCCAGGAGCCTCTCGTGGTCGACTGACGTCGATGGGAAAGGAAGTGACCATTTGCCCATCTACATTTCATGCGACAGGTATACTGGCCAACCCAGGACCAAATTTGTTAGGTTAATTAACTGGAAGGACTTTCGATCGTCTTGTTCAGAATTGGCGCAGCCGAACATGTCAGCAGAGCAGCTAACCGAAACGCTGACTACTTCTCTTCGATGCTGTTCGCGAACCGTAAAGGTCGCGACAGGACATATGGGAACAAATCCTCGCGTGGAACAACTACGAGCGCAAAGGCGGAGAGCTGAACGAAAGGCTAGACGATCGGGGCTGTTTCAGGACATCATAGAAGCCCGGCATACTGCCAGGGTAGTACAGAAGGAACTAAAGAATGTTGACAGAGAGCGCTGGCGTCAATTCTGCGCAACGCTGTCGCCTTTTACCCGCGCTGCCAGAGTGTGGAGCGTGGCCCGGAGTCTGAGAGAGACCCTCCCGCCCAAAAATCCTTTGGGAGTGCTAGCGCTGTCTCTCATGCGGTCCGAGAACTCTGTTGCGCTGGACTTCTGCAAGATTATATCCGCAAATTCGCAAGCTTCAAACACTGACGTATTCCGCGCTTCCACTTCCGAGATACAGGAGGCGATCTCACGAAGAGAACCAGTGGTGAACGCACAGATGGATATGGACTTCACATTGGGTGAATTCAGAGCCGCGGTGTGCCTGTCACGAGTGCAATCGACGCCAGGTGGAGACGGAATCTCCTATCGAGCCATCCGAAACCTTAGCGACGGCTGTGTTTCCTGTGTGATCCATGTCTTCAATACATCATGGAGAAGCGGTGAAGTGCCGCAGTCTTGGAAAGATGCCGTAGTAGTCCCGCTGTTAAAGCCTGGCAAGCACCCATCTGACCTGTCATCCTTTCGTCCAGTTAGCCTGACGAGTTGTCTTGGTAAAGTCTTGGAGCGAATGGTCTTGCATAGACTGGAGTGGTGGCTTGAGGGTCATCGTACCTTCCCCGAAGAGATGGCAGGCTTCCGTCGGAATCGTAGCTCCATAGACTCTGTTCTCGATCTCGTCACCACCGTCGAGCAAGCGAGGAGCCAGAAGAAAATAGTCATGGCAGTGTTCCTGGACGTCAAGAGAGCCTACGACACCGTCAGTCATGCCAACGTTCTGCATCTTTTGTTGCAAGCAGGCGTTCCCGACAGAATGTTCTTCTGGCTGGCTGATTTTTTGCGCCATAGAACACTCTCTGTTCGCACAAAAGAAGGAGTCACTTCGAAAGTTGTCTTGACTCAGGGCGTACCACAAGGCAGCGTTTTAAGTCCTATCCTTTTCAACCTTGTAATGGCAGGCCTAAAGTCCTGTATCGCCCCTAAAGTCAATATATCTATCTATGCTGATGACGTCTGCATTTGGACTGTTGGGAAATCGAGGCCTGCAATCCTACGCCGTCTTCAGCATTCCCTGGATAACATCTTGCGGTACCTAACGGAGGCAGGCATGGATATATCAACTGAGAAAACAGCAGTCATGGCTTTTACTCGGAAGCATATGCATCGGTATCAGCTCTTCCTTGGCGATACGCCCCTTAGGCTGGTAGCACACCATAGATTCCTGGGTGTCATCCTAGACTCCAACTTGTCCTGGAAGAAACACATCGATCACCTGGACACAAAGGCACACCGGTGGATTTCCGTCATTCGCCACTTTGCTGGGCCGAAGTGGGGAATGAATGAGAAGTCTCTTCTGGCCATCCACAAAGCCCTAGTCCGAGGGACTCTGCTATATAGCCTACCAGTCTTGCACGGAATTTCACAGACGCAAGAACATCGACTGCGGTGTATTCTAGCACGGAGCTTAAGGGTATGTCTTGGCGTCCCGAGAGCCGCGGAAACGCGGATGGTGATAGCAGAAGCCCGCGAAATACCTATTGAAGTCTTACGGCAGAGGGAGACCATTCGCCATTACTTGCGCCTCAGAGCACACCACCGCCGCCATCCACTAATAGCAAAAGTTTGTCGCCGGAAGCAATGTAACGCATACAACTGTTTCATGGAAGTGAAACCTAAGGTTCCCCCGTTTTCTGCAAGATCACTGGTGCCCACGACGCCTCCGTGGTCGCTTCCAGTACCATCGATCGCATTGTCAATTCCTGGTCTTAATGTCAAACGAAACCAAGTGCCTACATCAGTTCTGAAACAGCTTGCAGCGGATATGATGCACAATCGCTATTCTGACCACACTGCAGTTTTCACTGACGGATCCTCCAGTCATGAATGTTCATCGTCTGCATTTGTTATTCCAACTGACGGTGTGTCACATGGATACCGTCTCTCACACCGCACATCATCAACGTCGGCTGAGTTATATGCTATCCTGTTGTTTCTACGTAAGACGCCCTGTGACGATCCGCGGGCCTGGGTCATCTACTCAGATTCAAAGGCTGCTCTTCAATGCATAGCCAACATGGGAATACGTGGATCGCTCGCCCCAGTTGTCACTGATATCCTCCATCAGGTTCAGCTTCTAAGCGATCACGGTCATCATATATCCCTGCAGTGGGTCCCGGGTCACTGTGGTTTGAGCGGAAACGAAGAAGCCGACAGAGCGGCAACGGCTGCCCAACAGTCTCCGGCTGTTGTACCAACGGTGTTATCAAGAGGAGACAGGAGATCACTTCTGAATGAGCTCATTCAGCCACTAGCTCGCCAGCAGTGGAGTCGGGACATCACTGACAGGTCTCTCATGTATTCTGTGGATCCCACTATGTCCTTCTCAGTTCCTGACCGTTTACCACGCTGTTTCACGTCCCTCCTGCACAGGCTTCGTCTCAACGTTGCCTTCACTCCCCAATTCAAGTGCCGAATCGGATACTGTGACAGCTGCCTATGCTCCAAATGTGGCGTTGAAGCGAACATTGAGCACGTCCTAATTGAATGTAAGCTCTACGAAACGGAGAGGCGGCAACTCTGTGCTCAGCTGAGTGGTGCTAGCCGGCAGACGTTCAACCTGGCTGCAATTCTTGGCCCATGTCAGAGCCATGTCCAACACCGTCGAGGACTTCTGATGTTCTTGGAGTTCCTCTTGGCTACCGGCTTGCTCCAGACGCTGTAGGGTCCACCCCTGCATCTCAAGGACCATTGGCGCTTCTTTCATGTGCTTCTTCCTTTTGTGCGACGTATAGCGTTGCGCAACCAGACGACGGGAGTTCGAGTTGGACTTGCACATAACTTCATTTTCATATTTCACATCTCATGCTTCTCGTGTAATGGGGTAGGGTACTGCTCTCAAGCGGTGAATCACCCCAGGCCATAGTCATGATTTAGTTGTTGTTGTTGTTGCCCCGAGTTCGCTATGCGGTCAATACTTTCCTAGGATGCCCAAAAATATTACTCATATAAATCTCGTGTCGCGTTATTTTCGATCGACGAGGTTGGGTTGCGGTTAGTGAATAAACGGAGTAGCTATTCAGAAATATTAGCGTAAACGCCATATCTTACGGTGCGGTGGAGTATCTAAAAATTATTTTGTAAGGCAAACAATAACCCTCGCAGCACCTTGAGATGTTAAACTTTTGGACATCATCTCACGACGGTCTAAGTGCCTTCGAAAATTTAGGATCTAAAACTCGATGTATTACACTACTATACTGTCCTCAAGAACAGAAACCGAAATTTCAATCGCAGTAGACACCGGGCAGAAACATGAAGAAGAACAGGCACGGTTGAAGCAAAGAAGAGCAGGCGAGAGAAAGCGCACCTCAAAGCGTACCAGGTGTGAGACGATGCATTATAATTCCTTCATGTCCAAATCTTTCTCAATTTACCATTAGTAAGCTTAAGCCTCAGGGCATTAGTCATGAAAGAGGATGGACGGTAGATGAGAGTTTATCTCAACCAGTTTACAGTACTCCCGTTTCACAACTGCCACTAGGCCTTCATGCCTGTAAAGGGTGCTCTGCCTCAGAAGGAGACATAGTCAGGAGAAAACTACTACTTCACGTCAGCGCGAATTTCTTATTGGGCGTGCAACAAGTTGAGCGGAAGTTTGCAAGCCAGTGTGATGTATCTTTAAATCGTTTCGTCTTTGCTCGCGTGCGTCGTGCTACAAAAAGGTATTGCGGTCTCTTGGAAGCAGCGTTGGGCCCAACTCTGACAATGGATACGGATACCCCTAAATCGGACACGTTCGTTTCCGTGCATGTACTGCAAAGAAATAAAATACAACATCGCTTCATACATGCCTAGACATGGACCTTTTACTACCTACTTTGCTGTGCAGTTGGAAATCACAATGCATAGTGTTTTTCTCCCCGTTGAGCTCATTAGAATCTAAGGAGGATACTCAGAACGTCTAGTCGTCTACTCGAGATCATCAACGATCCAAATTCAGATCCAGGCTTCGTTAGCGCGATCGATCGACTGTGCTCCCACCGGTGATACTGTGGATGACTTGTCTCCACATAAATAAACTTACTCGGCGACGTTCCGATATTGCATCAATCATACTCGTATGTCGTTGGAAGTCGAGTTGATGTGCAGGGTATTCTCTCTGCGAAAATAGCACGCGGGTATTGTATCTGCCGACTATGGGCAACAGTTGCACAGGTAGCACGTGATCTTCATTAATGACGTCCTTGTTTGCGTCAGTATCCGATGCCATAGCAGGTCAACGGCAATATCACTCACAGCTTTTAGCAGGTTAACGGGCGAAGTTGAACTTTCATCGACGTATTTTCGCTGCGCATCACTCATTCCTAAATACCTGTTGTTAGCGAACCCGATTTCCGCAGGTCCACAACAGGCAGGCAGACCGCCCTCTCTTTCTTATTTTTTTTTCTTTCTTTCGATAAACGATCCCCACCCACCCACCCACAACAGTTCCTCGGTAAAAGGAACGGGTCCTGTAAAATATCGTGATGTTTTGTCACCGGCACGAAGGTAGCGTTGCGTGGTGAGATGCCACAGCCCCCCCAAAATGTAAAACAAACAAACAAAGAGAAAAACACGATTTTCATATTTTTTGTCTTGTTTACTACGCTGTAGGGAATAGAAAACGTTTGTCGCTTATAGTCGTTCTCAACTTAAGCAGGAGAAGAAATGTGGTCCGTCAACTACATACGCCGTTGGAGATAAGGAGACGCAATAGCGCGCCAGGAGAAATACTGCAGCGCCACCATGCGCCATCAGTAGGGAAGCGCACTTTCTGCTGCAGCGTAGTGTCATGCGGGTAGTTTTTTACAGCCAATACGGAAGCAGAGTGAGTATGATAGATTACATTATCTGGCGCAGCGGGGGGCGTGACCTTTCTGCGTCCAGCCATCCTATCCGCGGCGCAGTAATATTTGAACAGCTGGCGGACTAGATTTCTTTTCCTTCCTAAGTTGACGAAGTTGCTAAGTCCTAAGACTATAGGTCAAATTGCCCTCGGCTATGCCCTAATATAATAGGTGTCTAATATAATAGGCCCTTAATAGGTCATGCTTTCCGATATTTCCTTTGCCCTGCCGATACGTCAGCTAGCTTCTCAGTAGTGTAAAATGTGTAAAATGTACTTTAAGACAAAATAAAGTGAAGATACGGTATAGAGTGAGGTAGAATTACGTTAAAATACGGTAGATGCGGACAGATGGCGGATTTTACTCCCCCTTTGCTTGGTCCCTGGCCAAATCCAGTCCACCAACGCTCTGCCCTCAAAGCTTTTTTGACATGTTTGGACACCATAGGACATCGAACCTTATTGTGAAGGGGCTTATTGTTTCATTCCCCACAACACCATCAGCAATGGAGTAGAGTATCGCCCCTGGTGATGAAACTCCCCCTTCACATTTTTGCTTGCCATTGTGGCATTTCGTTAGTGCCATATATCTATCATTTTTTCGATCTTACTCCTCCCACTAGCACTAAAAGCAGGAGAGAAGGCGTTGTCAATGACATGAAGGCGTTTGAATCTCAGAAAATTAGGCTTGGAGTGCAAAATTAATGCGCACGTATGCGGGACCTCGTCACCTCGAGATTTGGAGTGTTTATTTGAAGAGGAACGAACACTTCTCTCGTTCGTTAGTTGAGGCTGCTTTCATTTCAGTAGGAATTTGACGCTGATGGTACTGAAATATTTCTTCACGTCTATTCAGCAGTAAATTTGCATAATTTTTACACTGACGCCATTCTCGTAGGTCGAGAACTATTGACAGAAATCTAGTTTATAGACGTTACTTCAAAGTTACAGGAAGTCCTCTTAGTTTGAGAGTGTTGGGAGTTTGAGAGAGAAAAAGCTTGGCAGTACTTGCTGCATGGGCCAACGCATATTTGCAGCGCCTGACCATCGAAGTTCTTGGACGTTTCCTCACAGACAAACAAACTGCCTCGCGTCTTTAACCGTTTTGCGTTTCAGCTCCTAGCTAACAACACATTAATGTAAACTAGCAGGCCCTGCATTTTATGAGCAACCTCTCAGCGTGATTATCTTTTTCTTTTTTTTTTTTTTCATATTGCCCCTCCTGAACATGAAAGATATACATTCATAATTATGTTTCTGTTACGTAACATACCGAGTCCCTCAATTATGCGTTCACTGAATACCGTAACAAAGTATCTTTTAACTTACTGAAGCCCCAAAGTCCCATTAGAACTCCACATTCTTCATGACCGACTGCCACTACTTTCTTCCAAATCACGCATCAGTATACTCTTCACAACATGACCTATATGCGCAGTGACTCTGCTCAGCATTCCTTCGCACACTCCAGTCACTCCACGCGCGCGCGCACACACACACACACACACACACACACACACACACTATTTCAGCTCGAGACAAGCAGTAGTGCATTACCGTGGGCGTTCCATCCCTACGCAATGGGAAGAGACATCCAATTTGTTTGCCGGGACAAACGGCCCACTTGCACTAATGTCCCTAACAGCGGAGCATCACGACCTGGTAGATGTTAGCGGACGTCCTGGGATGGTACTCCAAGAAGCACGGTTTACCTAGACGGAAAAATAAGCGAGCGGGCCTAATTGTGTTCCGTGGACGGCACCGGCATTATAACGGCGACGGAAAAAGTCTACCCCATGAGTCTGGTGCACTTGCCTACCGTGATGAGGGAGAGAATTATTTCCTCGGAGTACATCGCGAGCATACTTGGTAATGCAGGTCCTTCCACCGCGAGCGTATTATGAACGTTTCTCGAATAGGTGCCATTAATTATTACGCGCTTCACCTAGACCACGTAATGTTTGGCTTGTACGATTGCCAACGTGTTAGTGAAAAAAAAAAGTTAGAACCGAGTTCATTGTGGTGTTCGTCTGGGAAGTTTCACAGACGAACTCCTTTAGCCCGGATGTGGCAACGCCAGCTAGATGCAGAAGACCTGCTTAATGTCTCCTCTCGCTCCTTCGCCGCGTGGACATACAAAGTGGGGATGTCAGCCAATCAGCGCAGACGATTTGAAACACAGGCTTTTTGCGGCTACGAGCAGCAGCCCATGCGGCTGATGGCAGATCATCTATTTCGCTCGGAGTATGGCTAGACAATACGTCTGCATTACAGTTCTGTAGCTTCAGCGGCAGTAACGTCATTGAGACTCGAGGCAGCAAGCTTATAATTGCGACGTACGTGAACCACAAACCACTTTTCGTTAAATATTCAAGAACCAGGAACGATTTTCCGTTCACCTATAACGATGCTTCGATCGCTTTGCCGTGGCTACCAGATACACTGCCATTCCTGGTTATACTCCCCATATTTAGTACGACACGGTTGTTTGAGATGCGGTGCGTTTTCATGACGAATGCTCTTATGTATCCTGGTTTAATTGTTCTAAATCGTACTAATTATTATTATGGAAACACGAAGCTGCGAATCCGGGAGTAGATGCGATTACCACGGAAGCAGCATCAATTTGTGGAAAATTGGTTGTCATAATTCAGAGGAGGCAGACGCCGCAGAGAGGCAATTGTCCATGGGAGTATTGGTCATCACAAATGTCCCGACGCTACTTTCTTACTGCGGGAACTATGCGACAAAATGCGCGACGAGTCGACCGACGAGTCGAAGCATCCACGGACGGGTTCTCGCTGAACAGTTCGCAGCAGTTCTCCGCGACATGTCGCAGCGCGACAAAACTGCGTGGACATCTCCGCTCCCGTCGGCGGGTGGTCGTGCGGAAGCGACGTCAGAAACCCGATGATGCTGCCTGTCCCGTAAATGTGCTATAGGTCCGAGAAAAAATAGTGGACAGTTTATAGTGGGCAGTGGATAGTTTAGTATACAGCGAGTGGCTGATTTCGTTGTGTTGCGTGGAGAAAAACAAACGAACTAAGGAACGAAGTGTTCTCGTTCACTATTTTATTATATTATCAACTTTCGTTACGCTAAATAAAATGTAAGCGAATATGGCTGTACCACGGTGTTCCAGCAACATAGCGGTCCAGATTGACATGTCGTGTAGGGACGTCGTCGTCCATGAATGTGTCTGCGAATGCAGCATGTTGTGACGCGAAATCATGCGACTCGTCGTGCATTTTGTCGTATATATACATATCTCGCCCTTTAGTGGATTCCTGTTCCAGCACATTATCCTTGACAAACTTCCCGCACGAAATTGGATTTTATTGCGTATTCCTACTGAATGTATTGTAAACGCAGATATGTAATGTAATGTATTCGGTGGAACCAAATTTGTCGTTTTCTTTTCCTGCCCGCTTATTACGCCATTTTACCTCCCTCCTAAGTAGACTCCGCCTCAATGTGGCTCTCACCCCACAATTCAAGTGCATGATCAGATGCTGTGACACAAGCCTCTGTTTCACCTGCGGTGTCGTGGCGACCACCCAGCACATTCTTACGGAATATGCACTCTACTGCCCGCAAAGTCGGATACTGTGTGATGAGCTTGCCCGTATCAGCAAGAGGCCGCTCAATTTAGCTGCACTCATTGGCCCCTATGAAGATCCTGTGCTCCTGTGATCTTCCGGTTCTTCACCTGTTCATGGACTTCCTGTCGTCCACCGGATTGCTCCACACGCTTTAATTCCTTCTCGTATTTTCGTCCTTCCTTCATCATCTTCATATAATGTTCCACGTGCAATGGGGTAGGGTACCGCACCAGCGCGGTAAAACACCCCATCTCATCATCATCATCTGTTGTTGTTGTTGTTGTTGTTGCAGATAAGGCTCGGTACTTCACAGATCATGTTTTCAGAAACCGGCAAGCAGTTTTATGTTTTTCATATCTCGTGTATTTGTTATGCATGCTGCTCAAAAACTTCAGCACACACACACACTGCTTTCAATTTGTATTGCCGTCTGATAAGCTTGCCGTCTGATAAGCAGTCTGATAAGAGGTGGAGTTCATCTAAATGAGTCCCGACCGGCGATGATGGTATGCCACGGAGAGGCGATGAAGGTGGCCTGTCTCCATATGGCCGCGCCGGTGTAACTGAGGCCGGTGCTCCAGGCGCGTGGCCATCTTCGTCGTTGGCCACTGTCCGCCACAACTATATTACACCAACCTCATTCGACCAGGTCGAATCCCGGTGCCGGCTGTGCTCTCTTGGGTTTTTCCTGGGTTCTCCTCAGACGTTTCATATGTCGGCACAGTTCCCTTAGAAGTCGGCCCAGGACGCACATTCCCCCAGGGCGTCAGTCGTGACGTTGCCCACCTATGTGAGGCCGACGTCGGCGAGCCCTTTCACCAGCACCACCACCACCAGCACCACCATCCACAGAATCTACGCCAGCTCGCTTGTACACTTGTGTTTTGTTCCTCCTTCAACATTTTGCGTTCTGTCAACGGGCATTATCTTTTTGTGGAATTGCAGTTGTGCTTCATTGCTCATTCGTAAGGACAGCCAAGCGCAGATCCTGGGAAAATAGTAGCAAACTGTACGCGGGCTTGAACGATTACAATGGACGTTAATTTTAACTTACACCGAGATTTAAATGTTCACGGGCAACCAACCGCAAGATTTGATGTGATTTCTTGGCTATGTGGTTCCGAAAAACCGTACGAGAAACCCAAAGATAATCCGGTGCTTTTTAAACTCGGCTGGTTGGTTGGTTTTAAGAAAAAATAAAATGGAGATTTTGGCTTTTTAAACTTGTTCGTCGCATGCATGTAGATTGGTACTTCTTTTCATGATTTCTCTACAGGATATAACTACTCGGCGTTTCCTGTAGTTTCCTGTAATGTTTGCTCACCAGCAAAGGTGCCAATTTCATTTCCTTTCAGTCCTGTTCTGTTTTGGTGTTCGGTCTCGGCTCAACATGAGTACTCCTTTTTTATTTTGTTGTCGATTAGATAGAGAACTACTTCTGATGAACTGCAGTACTTCATTTGAGATTTCGTCCCGCTGTTCCGGAAGAACCACATCGCGATGCTCCGCAGACACGACGCACAGTGAGGGCCTTTAGGACCGGAAATTGTCAGGCCGGAAACAAAAACGCCCAGTCCCTGTTAGAAGACATTTGTCATTTGTAGGAAGGAATGGTTCGAGACATATATCAAGAAAAGTTCAGACAACGCGGAAATCCAAGATGACTTGTAACTTGTGAGTTTTTCTGCCGTATAGCATACGAAGAGGCCGTTCTTGAGGCACGTGCTCTAAACACTGTGCACGAGATTTCAAATGGGATCTCTGGCGGACGAATAGAACACGGTAACGTTTTTGTCTCTCTTTTTTTGTCTTTTTAACAAACACCCTCTCTGATTCGACACGCCGAATTGAACTACAAGAACAACAATAAATGATGGAGAAGTGATGGTAACATGGTATGTTTCCCAGCGTCTGCGCAACAACCCTGTTTTCTTATTGGTGCGGAGTTAGCGTAATCGCCATCCTGCAGCAGGACCTCTTCGCGCTGGGAGGGGAAGGCTTCCGGCGTCGATGGCGTGATCACCCTTCCATTGTCATTCAGGATGCGTATGTTAGCATCGTTGGTGCACGTCCATAAATGTATAAAAGCCATCTCATATGTACATAGCCACAGTAACGGATATGGTTGTCATGTGTATATAGTCACAGTTGTGTAGTCATATGTACAGTCCCATAGTCATGCAACCATATATACATTGTATCTTGTGCATTATAACTAATTCCAACTAGTGTATTAGTGTGCATTAATATTAGTACTAGTACTCGTAGTGTGCTCTGTAGTATGAGTCGTCTAATAAATTTTCTCAAACAACATTAATGGTGAGCGCGAGGCAACGACAGGTCGGAGTTCTGTTTAGAGCTCTTTCATGAGGCCAGTAGATTGCACGAAAGCAAAAAGTGAGCGAAGAACCCAGCAGTGATGCGCGGGGGAGCCCCATGGGCCAAGTACTTTGGACAGTCTGTGGTCAAGGAGCTCAAGTTGGCGTCGAAACACCCGGCGTTCACAGGTGTACCAACTGAAACGTGTGATCACAGTGTTGAAGAAGGTATTTGCAAAACACCCGTCTGAAATCACACAACTCAGAAAAAAGGTGCTGACGCCAGGATTTTTTTCCCGATTTCCTGAGTTGCTTTGTTGTTGTTTTGTTTTGTTTTGTTGTTCATTGTTTCTGGGTGTTGGAGGCTTACATGTTTGTGTCGTCCTCGTTGGTAGCCTGCACTCCAAGCAAAAAGGGTTTGAAAAGATGGTAACTTCTATAGTTACCACCTAGGTCAAATAACGTCTGATAAAGGGTGTAAGAGGGTGGTAAAAGCAATTATCATATATCCAAATTGCGATAAAAAGGCGTACGCCCCCCCCCCCTCGCTCACCGAGTCAGAAGCTGCAACCCTATCATTCGTAGGTAGCAGGTAGAACTTTGCAACCTTTTGGGTCTCCTAAAAGGCGTAACTGCTTCACCCTCTTTTCTAAAAGTGTGCCTCGGCTAATTTCGTCGTTTACCCACCCGAAGCAGCGTTTTAAATCGAACGTTTTCCGTAGTAAGACAGTTGAAGAGGCGCTGTTCGTAGAACAACCGATCGAGAAACTGAAAAGAGTTTAAGGTTGGGCCAGGTTTGTCATACATAATTAAAATTGGTAACCCCCCCCCAGTGCTGCATGGGTAGAAGAAAAGACAATACACTGAAAAAAAGAGCACCGAGTGCTCTGTGTATGCGCACTCAGTGTGTGTGTTGTCTTGTCTTGTGCCTAGCACTTGTGGGATTTGCTCCTGCAAGTAGCCTTCCCCACCGGGTTGTGGTCTAAATAACCGGTACGTTCCCTATCGCCAACCAAGAATGACTCTGACACAGGTTTGGAACAAACTTACATTCTGACTTTATTCCTGAGATGTCTGCTCCTTTCCAAGTCCCAAGCACGAGTGACCTCTTCCTCCCCAGGGTCCCCTCCCGCGACACCTTCCACTGACCTACTTCCATGCGCCAAATCCGCCCACGCGGCCAAACTGGCCAGTGGAAAATTCCTGTGTCGAGGGATCGCCTGGGGGAGATGAGGTCACGGGACGGCTCCCCATGTGTCCCCCAAACTGGGTCACCACACTCCCCCCCACCTAAGGCCCCGACGGGGGGTTCGAACCCAGAAAGTCCATGAGTTCCTGGTCGAACGCAGCGGTCGACTTCGGGGCCTGGTCGCTGGGGGGCACCGGGTTGGGGGTGACGCCAGCGGTGGGAAGGCCCTCGGCGGTGGCTCTGCTGCGCGGCGATGACCCGGCCTCCAGCAGAAGCTCCGGCCGAAACTCCCGAAGGATCCGCAGGGCGGCGGCGACAGCGTCCTCGGCGGAGGGCGCAGGTGGAGCGTCCGGGACTGCCGGTGTTCGGGTGGCCAACGCGGTCCGGTGACGGTCACCCAGCTCGTGGGTTGTGCGGTGGATCACCAACCCACCGCAGGTCCCGCAGAGACGAGCCGTCTCCTCCTCCGTGTGGACGGCCGGGGGCTCCGAGGGGTGCCGGTCGGGCAGGAGATGGCCTCGGAAGGTGGCTGCCACGGTCTCCGAAGCACCGCCACGGAGGGGACGCGGCTGGTCGCGCCACCTCCTCGATGACACGAAGCACACTGGCTCCTCCCCGACCTGCACGGTCCAGATGGCTACGGAATGGTGACTGGGAGTCGCCCGCGGGGTGGGTCCGGCCGAGGGCGCAGTCCTCGAGCCTCTTCTCGGGAGACGGGTGCTCCTCGTTGCCGAACGGTCTCTGGCGACCGCGTTCGGAGTGGTATGCCTGGGGTTGGGGGTCCTGAAAAGACAGAACGTGCGGAGACACGGAAATGTTATCGCGCGCGCAAATTGTACGCGCGAGAACGCTGACCTACAGCCCGTGTTCCGCCGCGGGTAGGGCATGCCGCCCTACCACGTTGCCTTGGGCTAAAGCCGCCCTGGTCACCCTGCAGCTGATTAGGTGGGCGGATAGACTCGTCCCCCTCGTCCGCCGCGTGGTCGCGTTCATGATAGCGTTTTAAGTCGCCAACGTGAACGGGCCCTGTCTCCTCCGCCGTGTTCACACGACGGAGTCGGTACGACAAGCGAGATAATCGGGAAATCACCCGAAAAGGTCCCTCCCAGCGCTGCGCCAGTGACGCTGCGAAACCTATAGCAGCGTTGCTCAGCGGGTGTGTGCGCTTCAAGACCAAATCCCCTACTTCATATGACAGAGGACGGTGCCCCTTATCGTACTGACGCGCTTGTTCCGAGCGGGCGGCGTCCAAGCTCTCTCTTGCGGAATTCGCCGCATCCGAGAGCCGACTACGCAGCTCGCTCGCGTACCTCGACAGATTCCGAGCAATCGGCTTCGTGCACTGTCTCAGTCCGTTCTCCAATGGGAAAGCAACCTCCTTCCCAAAGTTAAGGTATGCCGGGGAAAACCCCGTTGACCTGTTTACTGTCGTCCTGGTTGCAAATCCCAACTCAGTAAGACGCACATCCCAATCCTTGTGCCTGTCGGTTAGAGCTACCAACATATACTTAAGGTTGCGATTCACTCTTTCAGTAATGTTCGCCTGGGGATGATACGGCGTCGTTCTCTTGTGCTGAATACCAAGTGCAGCACAAGAGTCGACAAAGACTCGGCCAGTGAAATAACTGGCGTTGTCAGTGATCAACTGTGCCGGAAAACCGAACCGGGAAAAAGTCTCCATCAGCCGGTCCCATATCCGCTCCGACACCAGCTTCCTAAGCGGGAATAACTCCACCCACTTGGAAAAGTGGTCAGTAACCACCAACAGGTACTGATTCCCCCGTGGACTTCTGGGAAATGGACCCATTACGTCACACGCTACTATGTGCCAGGGGTAGCTACTGACTACTGGCTGCATGAACCCTGGGGGTTTACCACCCCTTGGTTTTGCTTTCTGGCACACGGGGCAGCTCCGGGTAAAGCGCATAACATCCTGCCTCATCCCCGGCCAGGTCGCGACGCGGCATAACTTATGAAAAGTCTTGCTGCCACTGCCGTGACCCGCGAGGGCTGAGTCATGGAAATAACGCATAAACACCCTTCGCAATTTCCTGGGAACTACGACCTTGAAGGGGGAAACACTCTCGTCCTCCTCGTCTACCCCGGGCACATATCGCAGCAAAAGCCCGTCCTCACTCAAGAGATATGAGTCGAGGCACCCGTCGTCATCCCTGCCAGCGTTACCGGTGTCAGCTGCGCTATTATCCGCCAGCTTTTCCGACACCCGCTGACATAAACCGTCCGACTTCTGTGCCTCTAAGAGCTCTTCCCTGCTTACGATCGCGCCACAAGACAAGGAGTTACCTGCCCGATTCAAACCAATCGCGGCCACGAGATCCCCTTCCTCGGTCTGCCGTTCCACGCCTTCCGGGAGATTAGCGTAATCGCACGCGCACCCAATCTCCCCTCCTCTCTCTTCCGCTGGGAGAGAGGACCTCCCGCGTCTAGCGGCTCTAACCAGGTCCAAGTCACCCATACAACCGGTCGATGACCTGCCCTGATCCTGAGATTCCTGCCGTAATTCACAGCTGTAACCCAGTGGCGCACGGGACAAAGCGTCTGCCACTTTGTTCGCGTTTCCTTTCAGGTATTCTACATGGTAGGAATAGCCCTGAAGTGCTAACGCCCAGCGTGCTAATCTGCCTGACGGTTTCTTCAACCGCTGCAGCCAAGAGAGTGCTTGGTGGTCGGTCTGAATGGTAAAGGTTGTCCCATCCAGATACATGTCGAACTTTTTCAAGCCAAACATTACCGCCAAGCACTCCTTCTCCGTAACGGAATAGTTCATCTCCGCCGGCGACAGTGTGCGACTAGCGAACCCGACCGGGCATAGACCACCGTCGTGTTCCTGTAGCAACACTGCACCAAGCCCGTAATCGCTTGCATCAGTTTGCATAACGAACGGCTTGTTAAGATCTGGCAACCACAATTTAGCTGTATCCGCTATAGCTTGTGATAAGGAGCGAAACGCCTCCTCCTGCCTAGGCCCCCAAGCCCACTGGGAATTCTTCCGCAGTAGCTCGTACAGTGGTTTTGCTAAGGACGCGCAATGCGGGATGAACTGGCGATAGAAGCCAACCATTCCTAGGAACCTCTGAAGGCTCTTGACGTCATGCGGACGAGGATACTCGAGTATGGCCCTCAATTTATCCTCATTCGGACTTAGCGTACCAAGATCAACTACAAAACCAAGGAGATCCACCTTGGGGGATGCAAGCTGAACTTTGCCGGGATTAATGGTCAACCCCGCGTCCCTCATCCGACTTAGCACATTGCCCAAGTGAACGAGATGCTCATCGAACGACTTAGAAAATACCACTGCGTCGTCCATGTAAGCCATGGCATAATTGAACTTCGCGTCATCCAGCACGACGTCCATTAGCCTCTGAAAACTAGCGGGCGAGTTGGACAATCCAAAAGGGAGTCTCGTAAATTCAAACAAGCCTCTGTGACACGTGAATGCCGTCTTTTGGATATCCTCCTCCCCTACAGGAATCTGCAGAAAGCCCCTGCTACAGTCCAAAATCGTGAACACGCTGGCATTCCCCAACGCGTACATGATCGACTCGATGGACGGAAAAGGATAAGCATCTCTGACCGTCACGGCATTTAACTGGCGATAATCCACACACAGCCTTGCCGTCCCATCTTTTTTAGGTGCCAGCACCACCGGGAAAGCCCAGGGGCTCTGCGACCGCCTAACCGCGCCTGTCGCAATCATCTCATCCAGCGCCGCGTCAAGGAGATCTCTCTTACGCGCGCTGAGGGGCCTGGGGTTACACCGCCAGGGCCTCGCAGTACCAGTATCAATCCGATGTTCTAGAACGTCGGTTGTTCCTGGGTGCTCCGTAAACATTTCGGAAAAGGGTAGTAAAGCGTCCAAAAGCCTGGCGCGCTCAACTCCTCTGCCCCCGAAAGACGCTACCACCCGCTCGATATCCTGTGGGATTCCCCCCACAGTTTGCACAAGCTTAGTTTCTGACGAGTGGGTATCCACACGACTGGTAAAACAGCCAGTCGGTGAAGGAGAGGCGAAAGGAATCAGTGGGCTTAGCGGTCCCCCACACCGATATCCGTTTGCCTTTAAATCGAGAATCAATCCCTCTCGGACAATGAAATCTCGTCCCAAAATAACTGGGATTGACAGCCCTGACAGGTAAATGAACCGTTGTCTGCACCGTCCCCCGTTAAAGCGCATTGTAAGTCTCACTGCGCCTGTAGCACTCGACATTCCCGATGCTAACCGCAATGGGATATTAACCTTCCTGACGCGGACATTTCGTTCACGACAGTGCGCGTACACGGCGTCTCCGATTAGCGAGAGCGTGGCACCGGTATCCACCAGGCCAATGTACTCTTTCCCAGCTATTGTTACGCCTATGTACGGACCGAACACAGGAGCAGACTCCTGAACTCTACAAGCTATTGGGGCGAAAACTGATCCATCCTCGACAAAAGACTGCGGCGAGGTATGAAACACACGCCCCGAGCTCTCTCTGACTGCCGACGACGGATTAGGGCTAGCCCCAACTGCCGCCGCCGGCGTTACTAGTTTCCCTGCGCCGACCGGAAATTTCCCCGACGCACAGGACAGTCACGCTTGTAATGCCCTGGTTGATTACAGCCATAGCATCTGGGCTGCGCCCGCCCGCGGTCCGCCTGTGGCATTCTGCTACTGGGGTCCCTCTCTACCTGGTTCTGCCTATCCTGAACCCTCCGAGCAGTGGATGTTCCACTCCTCGGACCGCCGCGTGAGTTTTCGCCAAACCCCGCACGGCGCCTCTGTTCGAAGGAGAAAGGATCCAGGGAGCGCGGCGGGACGATGACGTCCGACCGGCTTCCCGCGTCCGCAACCAAGGACGTCGCTTCCCTTCCCCGTGGAACGGAGTCCTTCACACCCGCCCAAGCGCAACCCGGCTCAACTGATAGTTCCGGACGCGGTGGAGGTTGGTACCGCAATTCAGACAATAAATCAGCCTGAATCACACGAGCCTCTCGAGCAAGCGCATCAAGATTCTCGAAATTTCGCCCCCGTAGATACGGACGGAAGCAAGGATGGCTCTGCCGTATAACACGCGAAACCTTATCCTGATCTGTGACCGTCGGGTCGGCCCTATCGTAGAGCTCTTGAATTGCGCGCACAAATTCAATGAGACTCTCGTCGGCGTGCTGTGTGCGAAAAGCTAACTCTTCGCGCACACGCATTGCGTAGTCGGGTGGCAAAAATTCCTCCCTAAAACGCTGCCGGAAGTCCGCCATCGAGGTGAAAGGCTTCTGCAGCCTTCGCCATCGAGCGGCGTCCCCCACTAGAGCTACTGGCAAGACCTGCCCTAGCACTACCTCGTCGGACGCTCTAGATGCAACCTGATAGGTCTCCATCTCCAATAGGAAGTCAGCTACCGACTTTCTATCAGAGTATCCCGAGTACGTCGGAATTGTCATACTCGGGTGGAGCCGTGGGGGAAAAGTAGAATGCGGGCTAGTCTGCGCCGCATTCAACTGCTGGGTCAATGAAGCGACAATATTTGTCACTTGGAGCAATAAGCTAGCGGTATCAACCGCTTGTGGAGTGGGGAGAGGTGGATGCACACCTGCCCCCGTGTTGGTTCCGGCATCGCCGTTGCCGCCACGTGCTCCTGCCTCGCCGGGGTTATTAGTGTCCCCGTTTGTTGCCGACCCGGACTGATTTTCCATGGATCGCGTATGCACTACCATGCCACGAGGCGCCTAACACCCGTGTTCCCCCAAAATCCTAACAGGGCCCCAAAATGTAGAGCGCTCAGAACCACTCTCAATTGACGACAAAGGAACGTAGGCCTACGTTGGGCGCCAGATGTGGGATTTGCTCCTGCAAGTAGCCTTCCCCACCGGGTTGTGGTCTAAATAACCGGTACGTTCCCTATCGCCAACCAAGAATGACTCTGACACAGGTTTGGAACAAACTTACATTCTGACTTTATTCCTGAGATGTCTGCTCCTTTCCAAGTCCCAAGCACGAGTGACCTCTTCCTCCCCAGGGTCCCCTCCCGCGACACCTTCCACTGACCTACTTCCATGCGCCAAATCCGCCCACGCGGCCAAACTGGCCAGTGGAAAATTCCTGTGTCGAGGGATCGCCTGGGGGAGATGAGGTCACGGGACGGCTCCCCATGTGTCCCCCAAACTGGGTCACCACACACTGAAGGTTTTATAGTTTTTACCGATTTTAATTAGCACATCGGGAAAGGTTGCTTTTAAAAAAATAACTTCTGTATAGGTGTTACACTTGCAACCAAAAGGTGTGTGCTATAGGAGAACACATTTATGACAGAAAGGCGTAAAAAATTTACAGTGAAGACGCCGCCATACGTATCACTTCAGGTCGATAAAATAGAATCACCAAAAATATTTTCAAGCATTTACACGCAATTTGGCTTCCTATATACAGGGTGTCCCAGCAAACGTGTCACTGAATTATAATAAAAAAACTACGCCACCTAGAATCATGCGGTCAACGGCATTTGGTCTTACTAGATTTTTGCCAAGTCCTGATGTGAATGTCATGTATCGTAAGTTTAATTATGTAAATATTTGCGATCTGAACTCGGAAATTTGCCATGTAAAGGTCACTTTTTTACCCCACCAATATGAAGAGCGTGCTCACTCAAGTTCATGATAATTGACAGTGATATTCACGAGTTATCCCATTGGAAAAAATTGCCGAACATCATGCTTTTCGTAGCACCGAACCATAACGCGCGACGACTTTTTGAGCGCAATCGAAACCAGCCCACAGAGTGATAGTAGAAAAAGTGACAGTTCCTGAAATTGGGAGAGGGAAAGTGCGATCCCAGCGGAAGTCGGACGCGATAAGCCATACCTGTGTTATCTCTTCCTGCGTTGCAGGTGTGGGCTGGGTTTCCAACCTCCTTTCGTCGGACTGACAAGCATTGCTCTGAAAAATTTGTCGCGCGCTACCTCCGTAGAGCATGATGTTCGACTATTTTTTCTGATGGGATAGCCCCTGAATATCCCTGTCAATTATCATTAATTTAAGTAAGTTAGACACGCTCTTCACGTTGGTGGAGTAAAAAAGTCACGTTTATTTGGCAAATTTCCGACTTCACTTCGCAAAAACTTACATAATTAAACTTACGTTACACGACATTCACATCAGGAGGTGGCAAAATCCTAGTAAGAACAAATGCCGTTGACCGCATGACTCTAGGTGGTGTAGTTTTTTTATTATAATTCAATGACACGTTTTCTGGGACACCCTGTATACCGCATGAGACAATTAAAACACGTGCAAAAACGCAGTCCGATGACTTTTAGGCAGCTTCATGAGCCCACTGACACATAAACGTGATTTCTGAACTTCCTCTAACTCAACAAGTAATTCATTCACACACAAACAAAAAATCCTATGAGTGCCAGCACCAGGGGCCATAGGCTCTATGTGTTGTGTTTGTCCGTAGATGCCTCCGCTCCTATGCCTATCTGTTCATTTAACTCAGACAGGCAGAATCATCTCATTTCAGACAGCGGTCTCACGCTGGGGACTTTGCAACCACAAACGAAAATCCAAGGAACCACGATACACCATAGAGAAGGCTATGGAGGTCTCTAACTTCTCCTGCGAGATTTGCTACTGAGTAACATTCTCGTCCAAGTGCTCTGAAGAAATATGTGCCTCCGTAAAGATAAAATTTTACCGAAAGTCGTAACGATGTTACACCATCGATGTTACACCGCAGTCCTCGGTGCTTAGCGCAGTTACCCTGCTCACCTCAAAGTTGGAAGCTCTTACCCTGACCAGTCAGTGTTGCAGCCTGAAACAACAGCCGCTCTCAGCTTACTGACGTCGTGGTTCTCCTGATCAACTCGCCGCACCCCTTCTCCCACCATCGATCTACCAGGTGGTGCGTAATATTAATAGCACTGTCCATAATTAATTTTTGGCGCATATATTAGCTCGAGCAAAAGGCAATGAATCACGAAGTATTCGAGAGTCGAGCGCCAAAAAAAAAAAAAAAAAAGAATAGCAGCACGTTTTGCGCAACGACATCTGATCAGACAGTTAATAAGACATTTAATACCAAACCAACAACGCTTCACGTATACCAAATCTTGCTGGCTTTTGCTATCCATCACATACTTAACCGTATACCCAGGAGCTTCTCAAAGGGGGAACGTTTCGTGAGAATGAATATCGCTCCCCTACGGCATTTACTTGTTTCTTTTCTTTTTTCTTTCTAGTCGTAACGCGTATCGCGTGGTGTAATGCAACACTTTACATGCATATATGCACGTGAAAGGCCGAGAAATTCAGTGCACTCGCGGCGCAACAGTGCATGAAGACCCATCATTTCTTTCCCACGTGTCCCCTTTCTTCCTTTCCTTTTTCCTTCAGACACATCCTGCTATCCAAAACGCAACCCCAAGAGAGATGTCGTGTGACATAGAATCTGCCGCACGTGCAAAAAAAAAAAAAAATCAACGGGGCGTAAACATTTATGGCGACGCATGACACGCGGGTATTTTGATTATTTACTGGGCCTGTCTCGTCAACAGTGACTCTCATCCCCTGGACATGTATACGAGAACAGAAAATTTTTCTTTTCGCATCACCTTTTATATATATATATATGTATATAATATGGCTTTTCTTATTTCGTATTAATGCGAGAGGTACTGCCGCGTGAAGTGACTTCGTCACTCTGTACGGCAAAAACTGGGAAGATAGAGAGAAGAAAAAGAAAGTGAACAAACTGTCATTTCTCTTACTTTGTGCGGCCGCTCCGCAAACACATTCGCGGACGTCTTCTCTCCATGGAGTAACACAGCCGGACTGAGTCCGTTATGGGAGTGATAACAATGATGCCGAAAGGACTGAGAGGTTTTTTTTTTTTTTTTTTTTTTCACGATAGCCGAGCAAAGCTTATGGTGAGGACGTTAAAGCCAAGCGCCCAAGCTAGTGGCCCTCTGAGAATGTTTTACGTCGCTACATGCGTTGGACGAACGTATCTTGCGAAAGAACGTCCACCCGAACTGCGTTGACAATTTCTGTTCAATAAATTTTACAGTCGTGGAAGAACAGCTCGTTACGTGTGAAACTGCGCTGTGTATACCACACGGCAGTTTTGGGCTTCGCCATCCAAGTTTTGTACAGTTAAGTAAAGTGAGTTGCACAGTTTTGTAGAGTAAGCTACTGTGTACCTTCTGATTAAAGTTATGCTGCGTGATAAATAAAGCGAGCCGCATCGCGATGGGAGTCGTTAGAAATCTATGCAAACTGACGACCTCTGTCGTCGTGTATCCCAACTTGGCTACGGCACTATGACACTGGCTACCTTACTGGGTCCCGCTATTCAGCCGACCCAGCGGGCAGTCACAACTGCGCTCCTCCGCTCCGCATTTTCCACGCTTCCAACCTTGTCAACGCCTTGTGATTGTGTAACCGTGTCTGTGATTTTTCAGTTTTAGTTTTGTGTTCTTCCTTTTTCTTTCAGTTTCTTTTCATTCTCTTATTTCCCTATTTTTCTTTTCCTTTCCTTTTCTTCTTTTACTTTTCCTTTTCTTTCCCTCTCATTTTGGAATAGCAAGCCGACCCCCGTCTGACTGACTTTTGCTTTCTTTTCTTCTTAATAATCATACCCCCCCCTCCCCATTCAAACTAATTAAAACCAACTTCAGACGAAATGTGTGTGCAATACTTGCCGACTGTCTTCATGATTCCACTGAATTGCGCCTCACGTCGACACCGCAACAACTCCATGTCCCTCTGCCAGTCAACACTGGGGTCCCGCTCTCAATAGTTCAGGCTGCGCAAAACGTATGCAAGGTAATCGAACATCAAATTTTCGTAGACAGGTTCCTTACTTGATGACAATACACACACACACATCAAATTTTAATTTACATCTTCATATCAGTTTTAATACAAACATTCCTCCGCTCCTGACCTCCGCTCAGTGTACACTGACCTTTATACTACAGAACGTGCACAGATAAAGTATAGCCACGTGTTGCCTGCTTACCGGACGAACTTCCGGTGGTGCACGACGACACAGTTAGCAAAAACAACTAAATAGTCGTGTAACCAAGCTCTGAGTATCAAAAGAATAGCCACGTACGCTTTGCTCTCCGTGCATTACGAATGGGCCAGCTATACGATGTCAACATGGCGAACTCCCGAGTGTCACCACCGGCATCGCACCCAGATATACACCAATGCTTCAGTCTCTCTAGTTGGGTCGTCTGCTGCCTTCTGCATCCCAGAGGATGGAGCTGAGCACGGCTTCAAGCTCCCTCTTATGTCATCGGCTGAGGCCGAGGCATTCGCACTACTGGCCGCTTTGAGACATGTCTCCTCGTGTGCGCCCAGGGCCTGGTCGGTCCTCACTGACAGTAAAGTGGCTCTGGAGGCGCTGGCCTCTTACTCTGCCGCAGTCATCAGTGACACCTATACCACGATCATCGCCCTGCACTCTGAACTTGTATCACTGGGACACGAAGTGGTGTTCCAATGGATCCCGAGCCATGTCGGAATTTCAGGCAATGATCGTGCTGACGCTCTTGCTCGGCAAGCCCACGACGCTGAGCAACCAACTGTCTTTCCCCTTGCGCACTCTATGTGCCAGCTGAAAATCCGCCGCTTCACTGCCAACCGCACACAGCTCTTTCAGCAAGAAGCTATACGCACCAATGCCTTCCTCAAATCCATTGACCCTTTAATGACATATGCTGTGCCTGGCCGCATCCCGCGCACCGAGGAATCGCTGATTCATCGGCTGCGGCTGAATGTGGCCCGAACTCCTCTCCTCCTATTTAAGATGAATCAGCACCCATCACCTCTTTGCCCAACGTGCAACGTAGAAGCCGATGTGCCACACATTCTCATTGCCTGCCAGCGGTACGAAGTCCACCGATCGAGTCTCCGGCGCCGCCTTGCTCATCTAGGCTACCGAGAGCTTTCCCTCGCGGTGCTACTTGGCCCTACCCAGCACGCTGAAGTCAGGTCTGCGCTGACACGATTCCTTCGGGAATCTAAACTCCTGGGCATTCTCTGATGCGCAACGATTAGTGAAGGAGCTGTTACTTATTTATTTATTTATTGTTTTTTTTAATAATTTTCTGTACCCCAGCTGTTTTCTTCTGTTTGCTTGAAAGCATTAGGGAATAGCAAGCCCACACCGTGGCTAACCTTTCCTTCTTACTTTGCATTAAACATATTCCCCCCCCTCCCGAGTGTCGTGTGCGGGTATACCGCTAGGGCCGCTTACGGTACAGAACCGAAATTACTGAAACGAGCATCTATGTAGGACGATGGAAACTAACTGTCCTGAGGCTAGAACACGCGAGCAGACGAACACAACAAAAGCCTCAGTTGTGTTCGTCTGTTAGCGCGTTTCAGCCTCGGAAGAGTTACTTTCCATCATGTTCACCAGATGCCGCTGCCTCGCACTTGTGTTGTACGTATGTATGTGCGTGTCATATTGTATGTCGTTGGAATGTAACTGTAGTGTTGCATTTCTCAGTTTCCTCTTCCCTTCAAATCATCTGCTGTACAGAACATTTCTGTTATCCGCCGCTGTACCGGGACGCGCACTTCGTGCCCAGGGGGCGGATGCACCAACTGATAAGCCCGCGTACTTGTACTTCCGTGGAAAGCGCAGGCGCTGCGCAAACGTAGCAATGTGCTGTATCACGTATAGTATCGAGGTCAGTTTGGGTCAGGTTGTGTGTGGGCGCGATGAACAATTTCCGTTTCATCCAACCCGACGCCTCTCCGTCTCCAATGACTCGGTTAGAAGCAGTACTTGGCCCTCGTCGGCTTCCAGTTGTGAGACCTCGCGTGTTGGAAGAGCAACGCCTTTCAACGACGGCGACGAACATTCTTTCCAAAATCGGACCCGAGAGACATGGTTTCGAAAGCAGAAAAACGGGGCACGGAAGCAGGACACGTCGTGGTTGGTGGTTTCGACGTTTGACTGTCCCTCATTAACAGGTTCAGCACTCTTATCGCGAACAATACTGGAACAAACAAACAAGCGGTACTATGTGTACGCGTAACGAGTCTATCACGAGGGTTCAAACACAGGGAACTCTGCTATTGGCAACGGAAAGACAGGGCGCGGACACTCGAGCAATTTCGACAGCTTCAAAAGAAGAAGAGAAAGGAAGAAGGAGAATACGTAGGGGCTCATACTGGCCAAACAAAGACAAAAAGACGAAATATAATTTCCGGCGAGACTACCATAAGAGAGTTATTATATTATATTGTTATATATTTATATAGCTTATATGATATATAAGCTGACGTGAAGGCCTTGCGCAAGTGGCGTTGGAACTTTGCCAATTTGCGCCGAAGGGCTTTCGCAATGCCCCTTGGGCGCTTCTTCCATGCCGAAACAAACCGAAGACTTTCTAAAGCATACACGGCGATGGTATAAATATTATCTTTAGCCACTCTTCCATAATCTAGTAACGGAACTCCGAAACGTATATAGTGTTTTGATTTCGCAACTTTTGGACCTTTTGCAAACGGACAGGCTACGTCCTAAACTAGCATAAAACGGCAGAAACTAGCAGAGTCCGCGTATTATTTTTCTTTCCAACTCAACTCGACTAAACCAAACTAGATTCCTGAAAGCGAAAGCTGGTTCGCCATTCCGTATGTAAATAAGCAACAAAAAGTTGGCTAACGTCAGTGTGTCGCATGTTTGATTGAGATCAGGGTTGACAAACTTCATTTATGCCGCGGGACTGTCTTTGACAGAACCTAAGTTCAAGTTCCAGTTCAAGATACGAGGGAATCAGGGTGACTTAACTATGTGTTTCCCGTAGAATGTATTGTAGTTCTAACGCATCCTACAGTATTAGAATGCACCAGCCCAATGGCCGAGTGGAATCACTATCAGGAGATGGCAAAATCAGATCCCACCGCCGTCTGAGGTACCTCAAGTTTTACCCGGATTTTCCGACACACTTGCAAGACGCATGTCGGCGCAGCTCCTCCTGAAGTCGGCGCTGGACTCGTACGAGCCGACTTGTCTCTCTCCCTCACCTCTTTCCTACTGCACTGTCTCTATATGTTGGCGTCTACGACACCGTTTGTATAGCCACAGCTAGTTCGCGGCTTTCGCCGCGCGTATCACTGCGCGTAACATCTTGAGCGAGACAGGAAGTATCAATCATAGTAATATAAATTGTGATAAAAAGAGATACGAAAATTATTCTTATCCCAATCTTCGTCATCTCTCAGCGAAGGTGCTCATAATGGAAACGACTTTGCGGACGAATGTCGGCACAGTTCCCCCTGAAGTCGGCCCAGGACGCATACTAACCCCCTCCTGTCCCCCACTACTTCCTGCTGTCCTCTCTCCATCTGTCCACATCTGTACGCCACAGTTGCTTCGCGACGCTGATACGGAATCAAAGAAAAAATCATAACGGAAACGTAATACAGCGAATCACGGTGCAAGAATACACATATTTCCATGCATTTCACATATTTCCACACATACACGTCGCTACACAGACGCAGGCTGATGCACCTTTACGTCGTAAACCTACCCTCAATACACGTATTTACCGCGAAAAGCCGGTTCCTTACGGCCTTTCTTACCGCTTCACTGGAGTTTCTACCCTCCTTATACTCTTCATGAAGTCACTTTAAGCTGGCGCTTCTCAAGAGGGACACACGAGCAGCTTGTGCTGTATTTGCATTCCGCGGGCGTCGTTATAGTTGGGCGGTCGTGTACCTTTTCGTAACAAGCGCACTCAACGATCTGACTCAACGTCTGCCAAGACAACCACATCACAGTCTGCTGCCTTAGAGGAAAGAAAGAAGAAATAAAATATATGAAAAGAGAAAGAGAGAGTGGCTCACGTCCATCCTTTCATTGGAGGAAGATGAAGAAGAAGAAGAGATACCATCTGCTCCTGCGCGATATGGACCGTAGAAGGTAGAACACAAAAATCTTTAGAGATGAGTGCCGCACGTAGAAAGTTTTCTCATAATTTTCGCTGGAATATTTCGGCAAGCAAACGAAGTGCGCTCAAACTGGAAGTGGGGCTTAGCTACTCAACGTTTCTGTCGTTTTCAGTAAGATTTTCGGACAGTTCCGACAGGCGCCAAGCCGCGTGAGTTTTCGCAGGCTGCACCGGACACCTAAACGGGATTCACGCAAACAAATACAGACAGATAGAGCGGTATAGTGGAAATGTGGAAGTGGTTGTCACGTATTTCGATTTATTTATCTATCGTACTTTTTGATTGTTTCAGATCCACCGGTGTTGGCACTCAACCTGGGCAACGGATTGCGAGAGGACCATATCTTAGAAGGCCGAGATGTGTACATGGAGTGTGACATCGTCGCCAATCCTCAGGTGCGCAGAATTCTATTAAAGAGGTTGGGACGCTTTCGTGAATGTGTTTCATTACATCATAGACGCATTGTACTGTACGCCAGAGTACTGAAGGAAAAAGAATTGTTCTTCTGCGTGTCGTACTTAGCTAGATACAAGCCCTCGAACACGCTCCCAGGCAAAGCGCAGACGTCACAGAGCTCAGAGTTGCGTCCATCCCAATTGGCAGCCGTAAGCACGTGACTTCTCGTGCGCTGCCTCACTGGCGGCGGCGAGGGCTGTGATGTCAGAGCCGCATGAGTTTCGGTATTCTCGGTGCCAATTTTCTCCGCTCCTATTAGCCTCTTCGCTGCGAAACTTTCAATGCAAGTTCGCATTTGTGCAAAGAACCATCTTTTATGTCTATCTGGGATAACGTGGGACGACCTGTCACAACCCCTTTGACTACGGGATGGCTTTCCTCGAAGGGGAAGGGGACAAGAAAACGGAAGAACCCTGTTGTTGGGACGCCTGTATTTTGTATCCCACGCATCGGTTGTGAACTTAATTTTGTCTTCAAGGAAACTCCCGTGTACACTCTAAGAAGAAGAAGAAGACGACAGAGGAAATTGTGGAATAACTGCATATTTTAATCCCCTAGATTGCAATTACTGCGTATTTCATTGCCCTGATTCTGAAATTTACTCCCCAGCACAGCAAATAGTCCTAAACTTGGCATCAAATTCCATTCATTTAGTCCTTGCAGGGACTAATTATTGCGGGAATGCATCTAGTGCATCTAGCTCCCAAAGTGACTAAAATTACCCATTTTTGCATATAGTAATCCTACTCCTACGTGAAATAAATGACCGTCTCAAAATTAAGCACACACACACGACAAACTATACATTCACAACTGCTTCTTCTCCGCGAAGAGCCAAAGGAATTCTGTCTTATAACAAGAGCCTAGAAGACGTCGAAAGAAGACCTTCGCCCATGTGACGAGGCGAGCAAGACAGGATCTTCATTCATCAAAGTCAGGACAGAAAGAGAGAGACGACCTTGTCTTTCGGGTCTTCGTATCACGCGTGTGGTCAATCTAAACCCGTAATCAATGTCTCATCGGATCACTTTCGGACAAAGGAAGAAGTCGTCTGCAAAGATCACCGGACATGAGGTAACCGGACCCTTTAACGGAAGCACATCGATCAGTTGGCTTTCGCCCTTCGTCAATGACGTGAAAGCTGATTCCACCTTGTCAACCGCCGCCTATACTTTGAGCCTGACATCCTCACTGCTATTAGTCCAGGTCAGTAACAAGAGAGGTGTCCACTGGATGTCGTCTTTAAGTGTGTGTGGTGTGGAGTAACGCTGAAGTGCAATTAAAAAAATTACTCCATATTTTAAGCCCTTGACTTCGATATCTACTCCCCAACACTGCATACAGTGTCTAAACTTGGCATCAAATTCCATTCATTTAGTCCTTCCAGGGACTAATTATTGCGGGAATTCATCAAGTCAATCTAGTCTCCAAAATGACTAAAATTACTCATTTGTACATATCATCCTACTCTTACGTGAAATTGATTACCGTCTCAAAATTAAGCATACAAACACGACAAACTATACATCCACAACTGCTTCTTCTCCACGAAGAGCCGACGGAATTCTGTCTTACAACAACAAGAGCCTAGAAGACGTCGAACGAAGACCCTCGCTCATGTGACGAGCGAGCAAGACAGGATCTTCATTCATCAAAGTCTGGACAGAGAGAGAGAGAGAGAGCGACGATCTCATCTTTCAGGTCTTCGTATCACACGTGTGGTCAATATAAATCCGTAATCAATGTCTCATCGGATCACTTTGGGACAAAGGAAGGAGTCGTTTACAAAGATAACCGGACAAGAGGTAACCGGACCCTTTAACGGAAGCATATCGATCATTTGGCTTTCGCCCTTCGTCAGTGACGTGAAAGCTGATTCCTCCTCGTCAACCGCCGCCTATACTTTGAGCCTGACATCATCATTGATATTAGTCGAGGTCATTAACAAGAGGGTTGTCCACCGGATATTGTCTTTAAGTGCCTGTGGTGTGGGGTACGCGGAAGTGCAATCGGAAATTGCGAACGACGGTGAAGAAGAAGGAAAATATAAGCTCCGTCCGTTCCGACCATTCGTGTGTGTTGAAGCAACGAAACTTCGAAACTTTTTGAACTTTGAAGTTCGCTAGTTGCTAAGGAATGTTAACACGCTAATCATATTTCTAATTTCATGTGTTGCCACAAAAGCAGAACTCCACTTTTCTTTTCCTCGTACTTTTCGAATAAACATATTCCCCTTCACCGATGAAAAGTTACGTATTCCTCAACTCTCTGGAGGACACTGATACTCTTCGGAAACATAACCCACAATGGAGGTCCTACGCATTTTCCCAAATAAATATTCCAAAATATGGAAATTCCTATTCAACCCGTACAATATTCCTTAAACTGGAACATTCACGTATTGGATATTGATCGACGAAATGAATTCATTACAGTATAATTTCATTTCCGCGACAAGTATTTTATTTTTTGTGCTTTTCTCTCTCTCTCTCTCTCTTCAGGTGAACGACATATGGTGGACCTTCGAAGGTGAGGACATGCCCGTGAACGACACGGGAATCTTCGTCAACGGACAGTACCTGGTTCTTCGAAACGTCACCCAGGGTTCCTCCGGAGCATATCGGTGCCATGCCCGTAACCTAAGAGGAGCTTCGGAAAGCGGCGTCCTCACCCTTCGAGTCAAATGTAAGTGTGTTTGTTTTTATTCTTTATTTTGGCGGAGTAGAATCTGTCGAGTGAAGCTATGGCGTCCGAAACTATGCAGCTGGCAGAGCGTAAGCGTGAGAACCGAGCGTATTTTCTCGAAATATCGGCAACGTATTGAGTTACCTCCCAGTAAATCTAAGAAAGCACAAGCGTGAAATGCAGACGTATGCGTTTTCGAACACCAAAGGGAAGGGGGAAATATAGGAGTGGGTAGACGAAAATAAAATTAGTGTGCTTGGACTCTGTTCTGATCCGGAACGATCTTTAAGATGGGCCACCGTCCATCACCCAACTGCCCCACCTGTCGTGTTGAAGGAGACATCCCGCACGTGCTGTTCCACTGCACCCGTTACCGCCAACGCCGTCTTCTCCTGCGGTCGCGCATCGCTTGTCTCAGAATCTCGGACTTTTCTATAGTTACGCCGCTAGGCCCCACACAACATAGTCAGGTGACCAAGGCACTTCTTCAGCTCCTGCGGGTCTGTGGCCTTCTGGGTCAACTGTGACCAATTCCGTGTTTGGCTCTTTTTTGCTTATTTTTCTTTTCTTCTTCTTTTTTTATTTGCTGGGAATAGCATACCGCCGTTGTGCAGGTTAACCTTTTCTCTCCTTTTGTTTTGTTTTTTTTTTAATAAAAGGCGTTTTGTTTCGATGCTCGTTTTGTCGTTGTGACGTAATAAACGTAAGATAGAGAAAATAGCGCTAGATAAGATTAACCATCAAAAGAGAGAGAAGGAAAGGAGAGAAATAAGGTCGCTCGAAGTACAAATGTCGATTCATTTCGAACATGAGAAGCGCTCCACGAGGCATTCCATTGCACGAAGTCTCCCCTCTTTCAATGCACATAACAATAGAGCCAGAATAGGAAACTTATCCGAATTGCTTAACCAGTCAGCTGTACTTGCCTTTGTGCAGGCACATCTATAGACTTCGAAACATGAAATTTCGCAGATGTAGAGAAAAGGCAACAGGCAAGACTTCCCGTTTATTCGACAAAAGACATTCATTCTGTATATATCTCGATGACACAATTTCGGTACCTTTATACACCTCCCTAAAGGTAGAAACTCTGCCGTTATAGGTACAAATACAAAAGGTAGTAGAGTGCAAACCAGGGTCCCAGTTATACCTGCACGCGTCTCCATTGAATCATGTAACAAAGACATGTGGTCGCAGGGCATTCTCGTATTACACATACGCGTTTCGACACAGCCCTTTTGAACGTGTTCATATAGGTATAGGTCTGTGCGGGTACAGTTATATACGCGGGTATCCACACGACATGCGTTTTTTTTTTTTTTGCGCATAGAGATATATTCTTTTGAAATCGGCACGGACAGAATGCGGATAAAGTCCTACCCCACCTGGGCACTCACGGATAATCACGTTTTACCTGCAAAAAAACAATTGTACCTCCGAGGACGTACCCTAAGGGGAGACGTCACTGAGGATGGGCAGTGAATCTAAAACGACGTCGAAGTGTGCCATACCTGGCATTGCTGTGTCTTTAACGGCTATTACTGGACAACTGTGGTTGACGTAACTTTCCTGAGAGAGTTTGTATGCCGAAATCTAAAAACGTTTCTAGCATAACACTTTCGTCATGCATACTTTTTCCTGCAAGTACAATGACCGCGTATATGCGAACATATACTCAGTCTCAGCGCGGATGCACCTATTTCAACGAGTATGGTTGCGGATGCAGTCGCGGATCTTATACGCCCGGATACCGTGCGGATACTGTCAATCCTATCCGCGCTCACCTCTAACCATAGTGGCGTCGCGACGTCAATTGCCTCGAATTATTATCCGTTTAACGTCAATATACTCGGAAGCGTATAATTACACACAGTGCCAACAACATCCGTCAAAAACGCTTTTGTTTTTCACTGATCAACGATGACTTTCTCGTAGAATGTCATCGTCGCAATTTAGAATCTTAACAAGCGGCGGTATAGAGACAAAGGCCGATGGACCTCAAACTTAGGCCTTACACCATAGCTGGCGACTACGCAACAAAAAGCTAATCTATTTCGTCCGTGGTTCAAGCTTAAGGCATTCATGGGGAGTATGGACTTCGTTATTAAAAGATACCCCGCAGCGTCAAGATGCGACCTCACGCCTGGGGGGGGGGGGGGGGATATGTCTATTATGAAAAAAGGACGGAAAGGTTGGCCTCACGCCTGCTTGGCTGCATATGTGCTCGCATAGACTAAGAGAACTCATAACAGCCGCGGCGAAACGCCGTTCTTTACTTTCTTCCTTAAGGCTTCTCTCGAGTATACGCTATTTAATAACCCGGGGGATGAAAGCGAGAGGTACGTAGATAAGATGAAAGGGCGGGTATATTGACTCGAGACGGTCTCCCGCATTTACGTAGCAAGTGCCTGTGTGTTTTCCATAGAAATTGCGGTGGACGAGGCAAAACCGTTTGAAAAGTTATTGTATTGTGCAACTCAAAATAGGAGCTCGGATGCGGACGAGAAAGAAATAGTGTCGTGTGTCAGCTGTGCTATCCCGCACACGCGCGCAAAATTGTAGGTCTGGCTTCCCCACATAGGGGATGTAAATGTGGCAGAGCACGCTTTACAGGCAGGTCACACCCGCACATCGGTCCCCCTTGTATGAACGACCTGCTCCCCACCGCATCCTGCTGTGAAGTGGGACTTCACTTGTGCGAGTCGACTTCAACCCTCTCCAATAAAAATTCCTTTCTGGTAAGAGACGGTGAATACTTCTGTGAGCTTCTACGTGTCTTTCTTTTTTACTGCTTTGACAACCCAAAGGTGTCCATTAAAAGAACGGCAGTTAAAGGGACACTAAAGTACAAATATTTTGCCTCGCGTAATGAACGATGACGTTACCTTGATTCTTCAAGTGTTGCATTCGTCCCTCTATGTCTCACTGGCCACACTTTTTACTAAGCTAGAATGAAAGTACACGTATCGCCGGTTATAATTCCAATCAGAAAGCTTACGCCCATGGACAGTACACTGCGTTTCCAGCAGTGGTGGTGCTGGTGGGTGGGTGGGGGTGGGGGTGGGGGGATATGTTTATTAAGAAAAAAAGGAAAACAAAGCAACGATATGAAAAGAAGAACAATGAAGTGGAATATTAATTAACGTGGAAACGCTGTATGCTTTACACTACAGATTCTCCCCGTTGCAAGAGTGCGGACAGCGTCCCCCGTAGCATCCTGCATCGCTACTGGTCAGCGGGAGAAGAAGTTAAGGTGTCCTGCGAAGTGGACTCCGATCCGCCGGAAGTCACCTTTCGTTGGACTGTGCGCAACAATTCGGAGTCGCGGGAACTCAGTGATTTTGTGTCGAACGGAACACGGAGCGTCGTTCGTTATTTCCCTACGACAGCCACGGAGTACGTCACTCTGACGTGTTGGGCGAACAACTCTGTAGGAATGCAGCAGAGCTACTGCACCTTCTTCGTGGAGCCACAGGGTGAGTATAGACGAGTAGATATGTACGCGGGGTGGGTGGCGATAATGGTGTATACGACGTCTGGTATTGAATCTGCCCAGTTTAGCCCTTTCTCACGTAGGTATTGCCGCTGTGAATTCTCCAACGGACATGGGCATTCCCCTTCTGAATACGGCGCTGTCATCTTCCTGCATATAGTGACTGTAGTGTTACCTGCACGTTTTTATCATATCCCCTCTCATTTCTCTTTCTTCTTTCACTCCTAATTTTGATGGGAACGTACTTTGCAGGAAAGAAAGATCCGCGCGACTGAATGGAGTTCCCCCCGAAAACTATGTCATTGTCGCGTGATCTGCCCACTGGTGGGCAGAACAAACACACGCGGCCATATCTGCCAGAACACGCGAATAGTTCCAAGGGTGGCCGGCACCCGTGTGGACGGCACCAATGTGATGCTTCAGTCGCTGCAATGTTTACATAACACGAAGATTCAACAGGTAGTCACCTGATAAATGCTAGCGAGCTGGTGAGTAGGCCCGTACTGTGAAAAACCCTAAGTTTCGGCATTTGAGTCCTTCTCGTCCGTCTCATATCGTCCGCTCTTCTCTTTTGCCCAAACTCAGACTTTTTTTACAGTATGAGTCTAGTCACCTTACGTGTAAATATGCACAAAATTATTTTTTTACGCAGGCGCGTGTTGGCTTTTTCATTAGGAAATTCGTTCGTAAACTGTTTACAAACGCGCGTTATATATATATATATATATATATATATATATATATATATATATATACAGGGTGTCCACGCTAACTGTGAACATATTTAAAAAATATATATAACACTTTTTCCGAGATGAAATCAATTGCAATATAGCATATGCTGAAAGGCACTCCCTAGGAGGGCATTAGCAAAGTCCAAAGGCAATGTCTTAATTAGCTTTCATTACTTAACTTGTTAATTATAAAAGCGACAAAGTTGTCCCGATGAGAACATCTGTTCCTTTCGGTCACCTGATATCGTAGCCGTTTTCAGAACGAAAATCCGTTCGATAGATCGCCCGCAAAAAATTAGTGAAGGAACGCCATTTTTTTTCTTTATTTTGTTCATTGCGCATCTTCGCAGACGCATATTTCCTTCATCCCCAACGTGAGAGGGGAAAGGAGTACAGGGCCGCCTCATGCGTCCAAGATGAGCTTTAACTTGCGGAAACAAAACAAAAACAAATGTATCGGGTGACTCTATCGGAACTGGCCTTATCTTGGGTTGTATTTTCTGTTTCCTTTTAATCTTTTTCCAGGACGCGAGAGGCGATAGTGTGCTCTTTCTTCCTCTCAGATTGGGGGTGAAGGACAGACGCGTCTTCTACGAAGCGCAATGAACAAAATAAAGAAAAAATGGCGTTCCTTCACGAATTTTTTTGCGGGCGATCCATTTTTGTTCTGAAAACGGCTACCATATCAGGTGACCGAAAGGAACAGATGTTCTCATTGGGACAACTTTGTAGCTTTTATCATTAAAAAGTTAATTAATTAAAGTTAATTGAGACATTGCCTTTGGACTTTGCTAATGCCCTCCTAGGGAGTGCCCTTCAGCATATGCTATGTTGCAATTGATTTCATCTTGGAAAAAGTGTTATATATATATATTAAAGATCTGTTCACACTTAGCGTGGACACCCTGTATATATATGCGATATTATTGCGTCCTCTGTACCGAATGCGACTGCGATGGCAGGTTAATAAGTGCTCGTGCGCGCAGGTGTACCCAAAGCCCACTCCCAGTGTGCTGTGGTGAACCAAGCTACCAGCTGGTTTGTGCTGGAATGCGCCCAGAGACCCGGAGAGCGTGCCTGGTACCAGCTCGAAGTGTACCACGCGGACACGGGTCGTCTGTTGTCCAACGCCAGTTCTTTGGTCGGCGAGAGGCCCCATTTCAGGGTGCGCAACATTCCACCTGCCACGGAATGCCTGGCTCGGGTGTACGTGGTGAACGAAAGGGGACGCAGCGAACCCACAACCATTGTCGTCAGAGCCATTCCACCTCCGTCGAAGCTCCTAACGTCAGGTGGGTAACATCAGCTTACGAGCACTTCTACCGATTATAGATGCCGTAAGATACTGTTTTGTAAAAACATATTTTCTCTCTCTCTCTCTCTCTCTCTCTGTATTCGCACGAGCGATGTTCACCAAAAAAATACTTCATCGGAAGATGCGCCAAATGCCAGCTTCCTGCTTCACGCGAGCGCGAGCAGCTCAACACTTCTTGCAGCTCAGATTTATAGGCCTCCATGTATTACGACAGGCTTTGTGATTTCCCCATTGCAAGCGTGTGCCGGACTTAGTTCACTCATCTACCATATGGCGCTCGCTACATGGTCCAGGATGGCGATGCTATTGGGACCTTCCCAAGTTTCGGAGCTTCGCGAGCTTCGGCACAGTTCTGTGCTCTGGGAAATCGAATGTGGTTGTGTGGGAATTTCTCTACGATGATGATTTGGTACAGTGAGTGTGTTTATGTTGTGTGCCTGCTCGGAAGAAAGAGAGAACTATAACTCGCACGCATCAGGATTGCTGAACAATACGTACAAAATTGTTTCAAGGTGAATGGATTTCGCTTCTGGATCTTGTGTATCATAATGAAGGGAAGGGAAGGGGAACAAGCAAGCATCTTCCCCTTCTTATTCTTCCTTTTCATACCTCAAGCACGACTTTCTCTCTCGCGCGCGCGCGCGTGAGGAGGCGGCAGGGCTAGCTTATGACCACTGATCGTCTGCGAAAAATATATTTCCGACCCCGAGAGTATTTCGTTAGAAGATTGAGTCAGTGGTTTTGCAGGCTAGGTCCTGAAAAAATCAACTGCAGAAATTACTGAAATTTAACAGCTTTTATAACCGAGGAACTTGTGTGGTAACGATGCATGGTTGTCGTCTGCTAGCATGGTCTGCTAGTCCCAAATGCGCCGGGCAGACAGTCCACACCGAAGTTACTGCTCTTGGTCCAACGTTTTCTGGATAAACGTTTGTTCGAACATACGTACAGTAATTCATTCGTGAGTAGAGCACAACAATCCTCACAATCAGTGGAGGAAGCTGCTGCACGCTGTACCGTGAGCGAAGGTGATGGTGCAGTATCGACTTTCCTAATTGCGGATCGGGGTCTGCTTAGCAGCCTTTTGGGCCATGTAGGAAGCGCCAACGTGGCAGGTAAACGAACTAAGTGCGGCACAGCTTTTTCTTGGGAGCTTTCGGGCCTGGTGTAATACATGGAAGCCTAGCTCAGACACAAAATATTCTGTAGCAGACGACAGAGCCGATGGTGTCGCCTGTTACGCGTGAAGTACGCCAATCTCTGTATACCGGCGCCGTGCGAGTGCTCAGCATAATCCCCCTGTCACACGGGCAGCCATCTAGCGTATATTACCCTTTTCACACGGGCAGTGTTAACCGCGGTTATCGTGAACCACGGTTTGTTGTTATCACACAGTCAGTTTGTGACATGTTAGCAGTGACCATGTGATTGCGCCGATCTGATTACGCTGTATGTCGTGAAAAGAAAAGGGCATAATGGTAATTAAAAATCTTAACAATCATTAGATACACGATACGCGCACGATTATTTGGGGGAAATGTCACACGGCAGATTTAAGCGCGGTTAAGGCTACCTTCCATATCCTCGGTTACCTCGTGAAACCGAGGTAGCCAAGCTCGGTTTCCCATAACCGCCGTTAGCGGCGCAACCTCCGTTTGGTCGGCCGTTTGACTGCGGCAAACCGCAATTACGTGTAACCGCGTTCGCCTTATCCGCGGTTAGCGCTGCCCGTTCTCCAAGGGTATAACGTATCAACTTCTCAAAGCACATCGGATTCAATGTCCTTTGAGAAGTTGACACATTACACGCTGGGTGGCGCTAGGCGCATGGTTTATAGGGAGAGTTTGGCCATTAGGAGGAGCCTAACTTAAAGCGCGTCATGCGACGTCACGGCTGAACGACCTCACTCGTCGTGCTCTATTGTTGTCCCGTTGTCAGCTGGTCTCCGACGCCATATTGATGCTGATCGTTGTTTACAATCCACGGAGAGAAGACACGTGCGAACTTCTTGCTTCGAAAGCCTTTCGTCCTTGAACTCTTTCAGTTCGGCAACAAAGTCCCCCTTATCACTAGGGCGAGTGGGTCATAAGCCGGTTATTCCTGTAGATTACATTCAGCGCGACCACGAAGCTGTGGACCAGCTGGAGGACAGCATCAATATGGCGCGGACTAGACGGCTGATAAGCGGATTCCGCTCGGATTCAGGCTTTTTGGGCGGCGCAACGATGGACTCTGACGTCAAAATAGGCTCCACCCATGAGGCGGCAAAAGATCAAAGAATGGCCAAACTCTCCCTATAAATGGCTCTGGGTCAATGACCGTTCGGTTCAATCGCCGGAAGACGAGAGCCCCGCGTCTCCTATTCTAGTCTCGCCTTTGCTAGTGATCCTTTCCTCCTTTGACGGTCCAGGTACCGTGTCAGGCTGTGCTTTTCGTACCTGGACCTCATTTGTACCTAGGTACCATGTTGAAGCTCTAACGCCATACACCCTTTTGTTCCCCCTTTCTCTTCGTTCCCATTCGACAGGTGTACAGTGCGTGGATAGTAACCACACCTTAGCAGCTCTAATTCTGCTGCTGTGCAGCATCTACAGAGTTTGCACGGAAATTAACACTCAAGGCAAGTGACACCTTTCACAAGCGTCTTCTATCCCGCTTTCCGCATTGGAGTTCCGCGCCATAATGTCTATCCTCTTACGACCTTATCGTCTAGCAATAAAAGTTAGTTAGATGGCGGGAATATAAAATTGAGACTTTAGCTCTCGTGAACAGGACCAGCTACTTCATGTCACTTAGTTCTAACGACTATAGGAAAGAGGCTCTTTTTTCTTTTTTTTTTTCACGAGGATTATATTCGCTGAGTAGCAATTAATGTTGACCAACGAGGATCCTTAATGGAATATAAACATGCGGGATTAATGGCGACTTTATACCGTCTTGCTTTCCTTGGTGCCCTCTCTTCAGAAGTTTATTGATATTCGAACCTGTGGAGTGGTGCTCTCAGAAGCTCCTTCTGAAGAAGAAAGCAAAATCAGTCAGCGCTTTTCCGACCGAGATGTGATTATATTTTCCCGGAGCAGAGACGAAATTTTTTCGTTGGCGTAATTTAAACTCGCGTCTGCTAATGGCATTCACTTTTTTTTTTTTTGCTGACTTGTGCAGGGGAAACACTACATTAAAAGCTTCGTGAAGCGATTCTTCGTAGCAACCTGGAGACATCGCTCTGAGTAATGAAACGAAACAATCGACGTCTTGTTTCTTGTTTATTCTATATTTTCTTTATCTCCGATTTTTTTTTCTTCTTTTATGCAAACGAATACGCTCATCACGTCCTATATTCTGTTTCATTTTCGTATACGTGCAACGCTACACTGTAAGAAAAATTTCCGTTATTTTACTGCACAAGTGACTGTTAGAGTTCTCTGTTGCGGGCATATGTGCCATAACGTATATGCTGCACAAAATCCGTATGCAGTGCACACTGCACAGTTCCGAACGGGGCACTCGCAGTTTAATATCCCTCTAATGGAAGTGTCATTCTTTTCGTTTATGCGGGCTGTGCAGTGTGTACTCCAAACGAATTTTTTGCAATAACATAGGTTACGACACATATGCCAGCAACAGAATTAGCAGTCACTTGTGAGTAAAATTACGATTTTTTTTTTTACAGTGTACACACGAGGAACACTAGTGTCATCATGTGTCAGTGTCATCGTAAATCCGTATTGGTAGAACGTCGTTGACAAAGCAGTGCTCCGACACGGACCATGCACCATGCACAGCGCTACACCTTACTCGTAACTGACAGAATTTTTATTGGTACCAATGTGTTAAAAAAACTCGAAAACAGTATAGACAGTGAAGTTTTCTACAATTAGCTACGGTGCTAGATTTCGCGTGGAGGACCACGCTCCTCCGGGTATCTGAAGAAGCGTGGTCCACCACGCGACAGCTAGTGCCGTAAACAAACGTGGAAAGCTTCACTGTCTACTGATTTTTTCTTCCTCTTTTTTATATTGTTTGATTTTGGAGGACCTGACTGCTTCCCCCCTTGTTACTACGCCTACTTTACCAATGGTTTAACAGGAAAAAGAACGGAATTATAGAGAGAAAAAATTTAGACGAACCTAGGACACCTGCTTGCTATAGTGCCGTGCTATAGTAAAAGATGCACACCGCAAAGTTGCAAAGTAGGAAGTGTCTGTTAATAATAGGTTTCGGTCTCCCCATGTAAATAACTTGCCGCCCTTCCCGGCAGGCAGACCACCCTCTCTCTCTCTCTTTTTTTTTTCGTTCTTTCGGTAAACGATACGCCCCCCCCCCCCCCCCATGTAAATAACCGATTTCTGAAGTGTGCAAGTCTGACGACCGATAACTTATGTACAATATATCTCTCTGTTGATTGATTCATTGATTGGAAAAAGAAAAAAATGAGATGTTAGTCCCTCTAGTGGCTTGGGTCTGTTTGCATAAACAGACTGTGCTAGAATCGTTTAACGGCCGCAGCTTTGCAACTGCTTTAGCCACATGGCGCAGCCCCACACTTCGTTGTCGTCCAGTTCGTGCAAAATGACACGTAAGATTGACACGTAAGGTGAGTTTTGCGTGGCGACATGCTGCGGACGCGACATGTGTGGCGACAGGAGTGCGCAATGTTTGGACCACCTGGGGTTCATTAACGTACGAGGGAAATCTCTGATACACGTCTCGTTCCTGGAAGCAAATGCTTCCCTCCATCGCGAAATGCACTGTCAAAGCCGCATTTGCATATATAGGATCCTAGTACGATTTATGCGCTGACAGGCCCTGATTGTTAAATACTCTACCTTAAATATGTTGTGCAGTAAGTTCTATTGCCCGTGTTGAAGCACCGCTTTGTCAAACTGGTTAAACCATCGCGACAATAACTTAGAAGCGCGTTCATTAATTCGGATTCCCGATTTCACGCCTGTGTGCTTCCAAAAGCACCTTTGTTATCCTTTCAAGTGCATTTACTCTCGTAGCAAAACAAAGCGAACTAACGGCTCCCGCCGTCTCTAATCCGCTGTCTGTAGCATAAGCGGCATAAATAGGGAAATAACACACACGCACACATCAGAAAAAAGGAACAAAAACGCAGCCGCCAGGCTGAGAGCGCGTCGCCGGAAATGCGGGATTAGCACGATTGAGGATGTGAGTGTCCAACTGAGGTACCGAATATTGTCCTTGGTACTTAATTACGGAGAGTGTCAATATATTTAGGGGGGGGGGTGCTTTGTCCTTTGACGGGGACGGTGAGGTTTTCGAGCGTAGAACTTGGTTTGGTGACATTTATTTACGTATTTATTTTATTTCGATATACCCCAAAGGTCTAGAGGACATTAAATGATAGGAAGGGGGATACACTAAATAAAAGCATCAAAGACAAAATGACTCGAATACACACGGTAACCTACAAGGAAGGGAATAAAATGATATGGCTGGCGATAAATGGAAAAAGAAAAACGAAGAACATTACACGTCAGTATAATTTGCAGTAGAATATTACAACTGCACAAAATTAGAATGGACAAAGGAAAAACCCTTAATGCTTAGAAAACCAAGCTGTGATGCACGGTGTGGCAAAAAATATAAATAAATAAATAAAAAGAAAGAAAGGAAGAGCGAAATATTTGAAGAGAACCTTAATGTGGAAAGCGGTCAACTTTATTTGCAGCTTCATTTTAATTTAACAGAAATGATTTATGTTGTGTTATTAGTCCAATTCAGCTAATTTAATTAATTAACCATACAGCACACTGTAACATGAAACTGATGAACTGTGAGCGACATACACAATCGGAAAACGTTCATTCTACGTCGTAACCTGTCACATTTGGTATTAAGTGCGTGTTCTTTGCTGTAGTATTCTACTATGTCGAGTAGCTTCGATTCACTTTTTTATTTAGGTTAATTACTTTGCAAAGCTAAAAGTGACAAGCGAAGAGCTCCACCTAATGGGTTACGCATGCGCTGTCTGTTGCAGAATAAAGCATTATTCGCCAACCTAGTTCTTGCAAACGGACACTCCAAATGCACTTTTTTATTTGTTCTACTTACTATATGCAGTAGGAAAATATTGCGAAATACTGTGTTAGTCTCGGAGAGCCCAATGCAGATTTCCTGTCATCTCACAGTGCTGGATATTCTCCATATTTTGAGCATGTTTATGCAGTCCGTCTCCACGTCTGCATTTTATCGGATTTGGAATTTCGATCGCAACAACTTTCGCTTCGAAATACGTACGAAGCAGCCCATGAAATCTGGTGTCGTTGATACGTTAAAGCAGGACGTTCAGCAGCACCGGCTGCGCACTCTCGTGAACGCCTCAAACGGAACTTCTCGCTGTGCCTGTTTCTCAGCTGCAACAAAGCATGTCGCGGACACTATAACAAGAAGGTAGTGGAAGAAAAGCACGCGGAAACTGAGGTGATGTGATAAAGAACAACAACAACAATAGATGCTGACGATGAGATAGGGTGTTTCATCGCGGCGGTGTGGTACCCTACCCCATTGTACGTAATGAAAGAGGGAGGGGAACTCACGGTTTTTCTGAGTTTGAGAATTTAACCAGCAATGAAATTTTATTTCTCGTACTCTCTGCGTCTGCGCCATTTTCAGGATCTGTAGTTTTGCAAAACAAAAGAATTAAAGGTAGTTATGACTGGTGTAACAAGAAATTCAGCGTCAGCTGTGCGTGTGGTGAAAGAAGATGATGATGATGATAAGTATTTTAATGGCGCAGCAGCGACGGAGGCTATAATGCGCCAGTGTGGTGAAAGAAGGCCACATGAAAGTTCGCAGGTTAATTTATGTAAGCGTGATGAGTATTGACTTGTGGTCGCTGAAGTGGTTTGCGAGGTGAGTGATGGTCCTGAACGAGGGGGCTGTTCTGGAACACCAAGTCTATGCATGAGCCATGTCTAGTTGTGGGTTGCCGGATGACGGTGCACAGCGGAAGGCCCAGTTGTTCGGACATATCACTTAAGAAAGTGGTGTTCTTGGCCAGTAAAACGTCCACGTTGAAGTCTCCGATGACGAGAGGCTTGTGCGTGCGGTAAGGCGCGGGTACATACAGGATAAATACAGTCATACAGGGTACATACAGTCTCCACTATACAGCTGACATTGTAAAAACAAGGAAAGTTGATAAGTGATTTTTTTAAGATATGCTGAAATTGAATTCGGCATCCGGCCAATGTTAAAACTAAAAAAATACAAATGAAAAAGAGAAGCGCATGAAGAAGAGAAGCGCAACATCAACGACAGCGCGATAGCAGCAACAAAGATATACGCTACAGCGGCAACAATCACAACATCACACACCGACAGTGCACAAAACCTAATAGACCGATTGCAAAGAACACTGTGCAATAAAATTCACAAGCACAGTCAGAGCTGTATCCCCTCTTGCTTGCGTGTCAGATACAATGTCGAAAGGTCTGCAGTCCGGTCGGTCGACAGCGGCCTTCAATGATGAATGTTGGGAAGCATATCTAATTACAATGGATAAGGATGAGTTCTGTGTCCTCCGCAAGTTTCGCCCCAATTTTGTTGAAGAAACTGACGCCCGTATACGGCACGGCTAGAGTCACTAAATAGGGGTACAGAGTATAGCATTCGTTTTCCGCGCTGGACCCGCCGTTCCGTGTCCGCGATTGGGAAGATCGTGTCACGTGATTTCTCCTTCCAAGAACGCGCCGTCCATGTTGAGTCCCCTCCATCCCAAACCACTTTCTTCTTCGTTGGTTGCGAGCTTGCTCGACTGCGCGCAGTTCTCCGGCGGGAAAAGGGGCAGATTGGCGTTACGTTGCTAGGCGACGCTGCCGGGCCGGACGCAAGATGGCGGTCCCGCTCGCCGGCGTGGCTCAGAGTCGCTACTCTGCTTCCTATAGTGACTCTAGGCACGGCAAGGCAAACGTGACCGTCTCTCGATATGTGGTCCAGAGAACAGAACCAGGCGCCAAGAAAGTCAAACTAAGCAGCTGAACAACAACAACAACAACAACAATAAATGAATGAGGGGGGGGGGGGAATATGTTTATTATATATAAAAAAATAAGAGGGAAAGGTTAGCCACCGGTATGGCGGCTGATGATGACATGGGACGCTTGCCCGCGGTGGTCGCAGGACCCTCTCCGACTTCAAAGAGAGGATGAATTAACGGTGAGCGCGAAGGGTGACGACAAGACGGACCAGCTGAAACAGGAGCACAATGTACCAGAAAAATCTTTTTGTTGCTGTTCTAATAAAAAAGCATACACCGACGCGCAATAAGGAATTCAATGCCTCGATGCGGAAGATACCGCATAAAATATTTGTTCCCTTCTATACGACCAATATCGCCGTACATACCCAGCAGCAAAGTATAGTGGAAGAAGGCAATAAATTTCAGATCAATCTATACCTTATATGTGTTCTTCATAGTCAGTACGACGCATTAAAAATTGAAAGTTGTTTTCTACCTTAAGGTTGAATAATGGGAATTTGATCGAGTATGTGCTGCGTAACTAAAGGGAGGAGAAACCTCTTTCCTGTACACGTCCCATGCATGTCTAAAGGATGATTTTAAAATAACAGGCTGTTGGTTACACTGCGTTATAGCGGTGAAGCGTGATTAGGGGGGGGCGAATTGTTCTTCCCCTATGGCCTGTGCTTCAAGAATTCTTATTAAGGATTTGTTCCGGGTTGTTGAGCGCTCCTTAATGCTGTATGGGAAGCTACCTAAATTTCGGTGTAGCCGTTTGCAGCGTTTGCAAATTAGCGTCTGGTTGATTGGTTTTGTTTCTCATTCACGACATTGTGTTTAAAATGTGTAGTTTTTTTTAATTTTTATTATTATTATTACTCCGCCTTTCCGAAAAAATGTTATCTATGTTTTGTTACTGAACGGACCTTAAACGTGCGGATTTTGTTTGATTTTTGGCAATAGGGATACGCCGTTGTGGTTAGAATCTCTTGCGCATGACAAGCTCTTAGCAAACCATCACCCCGAATGACATCGTTCTCTACCATGATTTGTTAAAAGCTCGAGGTGTACGCCTTTTTGCGACAGACTTATGCAGTTCATTTAATTGTCGCAAAAAGCTGCACGTCTCTGGCTTACCATAGGGATCCTACTCTCGTCGAAGTAATCCAGCTCGAATACTTTGTGTCCCGCCTGTCATTGGTCGCTACGTGAAGCAGGCGTGAAGATCAGAAATGAATGTCATACGCCCTCAACCGATATACCCAGGTTCTAATCCCGGTGCCGGCTGTGCTGCTTGGGGTTTTCCTCAGACACGTTCGAACATATGTCGGCATAGTTCCCTTGGAAGTCGGCCCAGGACGCAATTTCTCCAGAGCGTTATTCGTGACGTTGCCCACCTCTGTGAGGCCGACAACGGCGGGCCTTTCCACCGTCGATATTTGAATTCTTGATCCTGCAACCTTCGTGATAAAGTATAGATAAAGCACGAAGAATGCAGGATTAAGTGCTCAACTATAGACGACCTGCACCCCTACGTCATCGATTACGTATCCACCGCCGCGCAAAGCATGCTGGTCGGCACCTATCAACCTTATCAGCCTTTTCGGCCTATCAGGCGACGCGTTTTTCCCGCTTCTTGCCCACCACAGCAAAATATGGTCCAAGGCGCGTGGCATTCACCTCTGCTCCGTCCTCCACCTATCCTCCATCCGGCAATCCTTCTTTCTTTTTGTTTTGTGTTCTTTTTTTTTTCTATAGTCGTGACGACCCACACTTCAGTGTGGCCAACAACGGCGAGCCTATCCTGCCATTACCCCCCCCCCCCCCCCCCGCTCTTCAAGCCTTTTTAACGTAACGACCAATGACAGTCGAGATACAAGGTAATCGAGGTCGATTACTTTGACGAGAATAGGGTCCCTCAAGTGATAACGGTGGCCTTGAGCATGCTATATGTGTCGAGTTATGTCGTAAGATTGTGGATTTTACCGACTGTTCTCTTATCGTGCATTAACTGATTTCCAATTGTCTTCCCGCAGGTATATTCTGGCACATCCAATGGGCAAGCTGATAGTGCTTTCGTTTCGTTCTCTTTTTTTTTTCTTTTTTTTTTCTCTCTCTCTCGAGTTCGACCAGTACGGGACAATGCGCTTGTGACATTAATCTCACACACCGCTAGGTCCGTAGTTCGCCACAGACGCGCACCAACGCTTTCATACCTTCGAATCTGCTGCCCTCCAAACCTACCAACGGGACAGCGGCTGACGTCATCAACCTCGCGACCCACGGGGTTACTCTCGGATCGACAACGTAGAGCCTCGGATATGTCACGTGACCTGCAAGTTATCCGACGGCGAATTCGTGCGGTGAAAAGTGCTGGAGGAACACTTTGCGACGCGTTTTAACGGAAACGGGAAGAATGTTTTGTGAAGAGTGCCTTACCGCATCGGGGCCTGGACAAATATTATTCGTAACCGAGGATTACATATACAGAATTATATAAAGATATATCTACGACGAAGAAACCGGTGACTTGTAAGCAGCGCGAAAAGAGTGAAGAATAAAGATCACTTTGATTTGTGGATTGCGTAGTGTCGGATGACGTATTAAGGGCGGGACAGAAATATGCGCTACACTTTGAGAAAAAAAAAAGGTAGAATTTCCTACCCAAGCTGGTAGAACGACAGTTTCTACTCTGAAGTTATACCCAAAAGGTAAAATTGGTTTGAGTAGAAATGTAGTTTCAATACAGCTCTACGGCGATGGGATGGATCTACCTTTTTTCTTAGAGTGTACGTCTTACGAAGCAGCGCCTTAAAATTATGGGTATTCAGAAGACGATTTGAGTGCGCAGTTCATCCTTATAAATTGACTTATGAATTATGAATTCTTTCTATTAGGAGTCTCAGCACGGAGGAAACCAACTAAAACGAAGCTACTTGTTTCATCCGAGGCGCCCAGCAACCGCATATCGATTACGAGAAGACACCGCGAACAACATACAGAGGATGGCTTCTTTCTAGCGTTTTGTCAACTGCTCCAGCGTTGCCTGGCTGCGGATAGGGTCCGGGTGTGGTACTATATTGTCTCATTTGTCCGTTCGGTCAGGCTCTGCTTTTTGTGTTGGCTCTCTCTCTCTCTCTCTCTCTCTCCTGTTCTTTTTTTTTTCTTTTCCGCAACAGCCATGCCTCATTGTGGTCTCCCAAAGTTTGGGACATCCTTCTAGTCTCCAAAGTACTGGTAGCCTACGTTTCCGCGGTGTACCCCCAAGAACGAGGAGATGTGAGCGCTCGCAAAGGACATCTAAGGAGCGTCGTGAGGCTTGTGTTGTGTTTGTCCTACAGTCTAAGAACAGAACTTCACCGCGTAGCACAGCAGTCCTGTACCACGCACAGGCCAAGGTTTGCGATGGAACGACGGCACATAGGATCCATCGCATTTTCGCAACATTCGTGTGGCGTTCCCAAATGGAGAAAATGCGGCGCAGCAACCTCTTTATATCCAAAGAACGAGGGGGTTTCCAGCTTGTAAACGTGGCTGTGAAACTAGTGATACACTCTTAAAAATGAACTTCACCACATAGCACGGTCCTAGCCAACCATCATCTCAAATGATATCGTTATCTGCCCTGATTTGTTGAAAACGGGGGGCGTACGCCTTTTCTGTGACACTTATGCTGTTCATAATTGTCACAAAAAAGGCGTACGCCCCCCGTTTTCAACAAATCAGGGCAGATAACGATATCATTTGAGATGATGGTTGGCTAGGAGCGTGCTATGTGGTGAAGTTCATTTTTAAGAGTGTAGGGACACGAGTGATAGGGTTATTACTTCTGATTCCAAGAGAGAGGGGGCGTACGCCTTTTTATGTCATTTATCTTATATCGAAACTGACACAAAAACGCGAACGCCCCACTCTCTCTTAGAATCGCACTCTAAAAACAGAACTTCACGGTTCAGTAGGCAGTGGGCCAACTATTACCACGACTGATAGGATTATCGCTTCTGATTCCAAGAAAGAGGGGGGTACGCCTTTTTTGTAGGCAGTTTGAATATATGATAATTGACGGAATAAGGCGTACGCCTCCTTATTATATCCTCTCTTCCAATCAGAAGCGATAACCCTATCCGTGGCCATGGTTGGCGCACAGCGTGCTACGCGGTGAAGTTCTGTTTTTAGAGTGTGATTTGCTAGGAAAGTGCTATGCGCTGGAGTTCTGCTTTAAAAGTGCACTCTTAAAAATGAACTTCACCGCATAGCACCCTCCAATCCAATCATCATTTGGAATGATAGCGTTATCTGCCCTGATTTGTTGAAAACGGGAGGCGTACGCCTTTCTGTAGTGGGAAGATTTATTCGACGCAATAAACTCTGCAACGCACACGCATACACCCCCAATGCCACACACACACACGTGAGTACACACATGAACACATATAAACAGATGAACAACGATAGCATGCACACAGGAATGACAATCTATCTACACAGCGAGGAGATCAGTCAGTCAGTTATGGTGGCGCTCTTTTTTGTGACAATTATGAACTGCATAAGTGCTATGAGGTGAAGTTCATTTTTAAGAGTGTGTAGGGAAAGGTGCAGAACCTCCTCCAGAATTCCTGACCTTTGTAAGGGTGGTCAAATTGTGGAACTAGGAAGGACGTCCAATACAAAATTTCGATGTCGCAAATGTTTCGCTATCCTCTCTGCCTGTACCTCTTACGGCGCTTTCTTAATCGCATTCATCTCAACCAAGTATGTGTTATATTGCTTCCTTTCACATTGTCTTTTTATTTGTTTGTTACATTCACTTTCTCTTGTGTGCGTGTAGATACTCGGCAAACCGAAAGCAAGTGAAAGGAGATGAGAAGCTCCAGACAGCAACAACAGATAAATTGATGATGAATGAATGAAGAAATTCACCACATGAAGCGCGGTGAGGCGGGAGGCTCCAGAATAGAAGATGCGACAAGTCACATAAATGTCTTCGGGACACTTTTTCGGGCCTCCCCATATGGCATTTCTCTATGCAAGACCTGCGATTAAAACATTTCTCTTCTCTTGTTTTTATTTTTTATTTTTTTTGAGGGTGGGGAATATCTTCATTAGAAGAAAAAAGGGACAAAAGAAAGGGCTAGAGAGACTTTTTGCGCTAGCTAATTAAAACATTAGCTATCGTAAGTTGCGTAGTAGTCTTAAAAACAGAACTTCACGCTCTTAGCCAACCGTCATCCCGAAAGTCTTGGGTAAGTTACTTCTAAAAAGTAACTGAGTTACAGTTACAGTTGATCTGCCAAAAATAGTAACTAAGTTACAGTTATAGTTACTTTCTTGGTCGATTAACTAGTTACAGTTACAGTTACTGAGAGAAAGTAACTTAGTTACATTACAGTTACTTTTTATAAAAATGACCATGAGAGGGTGATACAATTGTTAAAAACATACATTTATTTACATTTACTGAAGTGCAATAAAAGTTGTCTGGCACTTAACCAGAAGCAGTATAAGTTAATACGCGGTTATCCCACACGGAAAAATACGACATGTGCATGCGACCTGGCGCATCGCGGTGAAAAAGAAGAGCACGGTGACATGCACGCGTTTCGTAGCGTATAGAGAGAGAGACATACACAAGAACAAAGAACTCGTCTCAGGTGCTTTTTCAGGTTTGAAGTTGACGTCCTATTTGCCGAGTACGTCTTATCCCATAGCCTGCACTTTACAGTTAAATTATTCTCGTCCTTCCATGATAAAAACTCGAAGGTTGCTCCATAGAGCGGCCACGGAAGCTTATGGTAGCAGCAACCGGAAAAGGATTAGCCATTGCACTGGTCTGAGCGCAATGAGCTGACCGGAAAGTTTCTCTTTGTGCATAATCATTCCCTTGTCCATATCCACAGGAGGCAGGATCCCGTGCTAGGGCAGTGACACATACTCACATATGACTCACTCCGACCTCCGACCGTTGAGGGTCTCTTACGTCAACTAATTTCAGTCCGCAAAGCTGGAATTCCCCGCTTGGTCAAGAGCCCAAGGCACGGGGCACATGCCGATTACGGATAAAAGGAAGGAATACACTGTTAGGGGGAAGTAGGGGAAGGTAGAGCAAATAAAAAAAAAGGAACGACATTTATTCGAGTAACTAGTTACTATTTCTGTCAAAGTAACTGCAAAATGTAACTAGTTACAGTTAAAGGTTACTTCTCTGGAAATGTAACTAGTTACTGTAACTAGTTACCCCCAAAAGTAACTAGTTACAGTTACGAGTTAAAAGTAACTTAGTTACTACCCAAGACTGCTCGATCTCCCCTGATTTGTTAAAAACGTGAGGCGTATGCCTTTTTGTGACACTTATGGTGTTATGGTAATTGTCACAAAAATGCGTACGCCCCACACTCTAAAAACAGTACTTCACTGCAGAGTACACTCTTAAAAATGAACTTCACCGTATTGCACGCTCCTAGCCAACCATGATCTCGAACGATATCGTTATCTGCCCTGATTTGTTGGAAATGGGGGGTGTACGCCTTTTTTGTGACACTTATGAACAGCATAAGTGTCACAAAAAAAGGCGTACGCCTCCCGTTTCCAACAAATCAGGGCAGATAACCATATCGTTCGAGATCATGGTTGGCTAGGAGCGTGCTATGCGGTGAAGTTCATTTTTAAGAGTGTACGCTGTACGCCAACCATTGCCACGAATGACAGGGTTATCGCTTTTGATTCGAAGATAGAGGAGGGCGTACGTCTTTTTGTGGCAATTTGGGTATACGGTAATTACCAGAAAAAGGCGTACGCCTCCCTCTCTCCTAGAATCAAAAGCGATAACCCTATCGTTCGCGGCAGTGATCGGCGCACTACGTGCTATACGGTGAAGTCCTGTTTTTAGAGTGAATGGTTGGCCTTCAGCGTGCTGTGTGGTAAAGTTCTGTTTTAAGAGCGGAATTAAGGCTAGTCCTTTTCAGAATAATTGGCAGCACTACAGAGGTCATGCCACGAAGTTTCAGCTGAGTTTTTATCCCTTTCTCCAGTTGACCAGCTCATTTGTACCATTTTAATTTGTTCATCGACTGCTTTTAGCCGTTGGCTTTCGCGCTACGCTTTAACAACTGAACTTCACCGCATAGCACGCTCTGCGCCAACCATTGCCACGAATGATAGGGTTATCGCTTCTGATTCGAGGAGAGCGGGAGGCGTACGCCTTTTTGTGTCAACTAGCATGTATCCAAACTAACACAAAAAGGCGTACGCCCCCCCCCTCTCTCTCTCTTTGAATCAGAAGTGATAACCTAGTCATTCGTGGCAATGGTTGGCGCAGAGCGTGCTATGCGGTGAAGTTCAGTTTTTAGAGTGTAGAGCAGCATCCGCGCTCATTTTGGTAACACCGTACCAATCTTTGTTACATCATTTCCCTTTTTTCTTATTTTTTTTTCATTCAACTATGCATATACCCCCTGCTCTTCCTTCTTTCCCCACACACACACACACACACATGAAAGAACCTACTGTGACGCGTGAGTAACTCGATCTTCTCGTTCTCAAAGCAATTGTGCAGGTATGAGCATAATACCTCCATTTCTTCTACGTCCATCATTCAGGGAGCATAATCTCTAGCACTAAGCCAAGCCAAATGACCACTCCAGAATTTTCGACGGCCAACAAACAACGCACTTCGTACTACAACAACAAGAATGTTTGCTGACGACTGTATCTTATATTCCCGTACTCTATAAATGACTTTGTAAATGACCAGATGTTGCTAGGTGAGGCCTTGAAACGACTGAAATTGTGGAGTGATGATTGGGGGATGAATGTGAACATTAATAAGACTGTCTTTATGCGTGTCACTACAAAAAAACAGCTCCATCGTTACTCATAATATTGGAGGAGCGTTATTAACTGAACTCCACGAATACAAGTGTCTAGGGTTAACTGTTACCAGTGACTTGAAATGGTCTAAGCACATGGCTAATATTTGTTCAACCGCTAGACGAATATTGGCCCTTCTTAGACGCCGGCTAAAGGGTACAAACCCTGAGGTGAAAGTGACCGCATATAAGTCTCTTGTTCGCCCGACTTTAGAGTATGCTTCTATTGTATGGGACCCCCACATAAAAAACGACATAACTAGCCTAGAGAAAATCCAGAGGTTGGCTATTCGCTTTGTTTTCGATCGGTATGGTGGTCATCAGTCCCCTTCTCGAATGCTAAATGAAGTCCAAATTCCTCTCCAATCAGTTCGGCGACGACAAGCGAGGCTAAACTTTCTGTACGACCTATATTTCCAAAGATTAAAAATTGACCCAGCGAGGCACATATCTAAGAAAGACGATCAAGACATGTCCATTCTCACGCACTAGTTCCAATATTTGCACGTACAAACCGATATAAAAATTATTATTTTCCCCGAACAATTGAGGAGTGGAATCGGCTACCACAAAACGCGTTCGAATCATACGAATCCTTTAATGCCCACTTGAATTTGTTCTAAAGTATAGATTATCTCGAGCCTGGAGATGCCCATTGTATTTATTGTGCTAATGTGTCACGCTTCGTTATGTAATAGGAAAATTTATTAACGGTAGCAACAACACACACACCCGAACACCCGAAGCACAACATACAACAAACAGTTACAAGAATAGAGACAATATTATGTACATTCGCTTCACAAAATATTTACACACAACAACTTGAGTCAACTTCCCGCTTCGTTATTGCTATACTTTTGCTATGATCTTGTTAATGTCTGCTAGTGTTACCATTGCTGTAATTATACTTCCTTTTTTCTTTTCACCATTATGACGCCATATCCTTCTGCTGTATATGTGTTTCAACACTAACTCCCGCTTGAGCTTGTATTAGCCTGCAGTATTTCAAAATAAATAAATAAAAATAAATAAATGTAACGACAATAAACACATACCAATATCAAATCCCTTATCAAAAACCTAGTCCCATCTAACCTCGTCCTGATACCCTTGCACACTGTAGTAGTGACCCGTTCGACTAGAGCGTATATCAGCACTTCTCGCAGAATAAATCTGTCTCGCTGCTGCCGTCATCTTTCTACGAGATTACTGTACAGTCTGTGCCTTTAAAGAAAAAGGTACTAGGGCACTGTCTATCCCTATTTAAGAACTGCGGGCTCAAACTTCTGCGATCCCGCAACGCGCCTGCACCGTTCAATATCACTACACGACTTTAACATTTACTTTCTAAAGGAATCGATTTCCTCGCTGAAGATACTTACCGAATATCGGATCAAAAGTTTATTCGCTTGGGTCAAAGCCCAGTCACCTTCGCGAAACATTGAGAGATTAATTCTCGAGACGCCATGCTTCCACAAAAGACCGGCTAGTAGGATTACAGCAACTGTGAGGGGTGCAGCAAGCCGTAGACCTTCACGATGTACGGCTCATGTTTTGCTTTTTGTCAAACAAAGTAGCTTATAGCGGTAACAAAGTTCTACAAAAGGAAAGAACTTTTTAACTTCTTTTGTAATCCCCTATGGACTCTTACTGTAAATCATAAAGATCTTGCTTTTCTTATCTTATACTCGATGGATAGCCCGGACGAAAAGTGATGCAGTGTTATATAGTTACAGGCGTTAGGAACTCGTGTTGAACAGGAGAAGAAAGTTCAGAGAAAGAAACATAGTGTAATCAGGCTGGTGTGTAGGCTATAGTTGCTGGCAACAGTTCATTGAATCTGTTAAGATATGCGCAAAAGACGAGTTATTAACGTTATATTATTGACATGTATGTCAACAACAGGTCATGCCAGTTACCTAAGCTAGAACTTCACTTTCAAATCGTAAATTCGCCACTATGCGGTGTGTCATTATTTCAAACACTGTCAGGAGACACCACACATTTCAGTCTGTCGCATTATTACGAACATTGAGGCTGCTGTCGTATCTATCACTTTATGGGTTTCACTCTCAGAGCAGTTACTATTCATCATGTCCCCCCACACACTGCTGGCACTCCCAACTGTGCTGGTACGCGTCCTGACCTGTGGAAGAGAAAAAGGTATGCGAACTCAACGCCAGGGAATGTTGTGCTGTATCTTGTGATGCCGATCCCCACAGTGTTCACCGGTAATCCGACCCTTGCAAACCAGACTTTGGGTACCGTGTAACTGATGTACAAGGGTGAGTAAACTTGCGGCGACCGCACATTGGTCATGGTGATGACGAATATGTCCCTGATGACTACCAATGATGGTGATTAGAGCAAGAATTAATCAGAGGACAGCCTTTGCAACAAGGTTGGAAGTGGCAAAGCCGTTACTGTGCGATGATTACATTAACGACAGGGGAGAAGGAAAAGGAACACAGAGAACGTGAGCGTTTAACAGCGTCTGATAAGACGTGTAGGATATTACCTCAGTGCCCACATGCGCATGCATGAAGAAAGAAAAGTCGCAGTGTCTCGCAACTTGCCATGTCAAAAAGTCGTGGATAGCTTTGGGAAAAGTCGCTGCTGTTATACTGCTGTCACATTTGGATTATCATTGAAGGCAATGGCCGTTGAGCATTTTGAGCACCAACCGATCTGATGCTCCTTGAGAGGTTGACATGTTGCACGCCGGATGGCACTACACGCGTCCGTCGGCGTCGTCTGCAAAGTTTTGGTGGACAAAGGGCGTCTGGGAGACGGAAAGTGAAAGAAAGGAAAAAAGGGGGTACCGTCAAAAGTGGCTCGCCGTTGCTGGCTACACGCGAGCGGACATCGTCACGACTATACATGACATTCTCGGGCAAACATAAACAAGCCCCCGCCACAACTTCCGGTGCCACGAAGACTTCCGGTCCTTCCGCGACTAAGGACGCTGGGAACCATTCGCCATGCAGAATTATATCTTTCCTTTTCCTGGTTTGTTGAAAACGGGAGGCGTAAGCCTTTTTGTGGCAATTTGAATTGCCACAACAAGGCGTATACGACCCTCTCTCTCCTCAAATCAGAAGCGATAACTGTATCTATCAGAAACAGTGGTTGGCGCAGAGCGTGTTTGCTGTGAAACCGGATGTCGTTTTGGCACCAAACTGGAAGCGGTGAAAACGGTATGTATAGCCAGAGAGTGATGAAGGGGTCCAGTGGTGCTCCTACACTTTAAACACAGAACTTCACCGCAACAGCACACTTTGCGCCAATTATTGCCCCGAATGATAGGGTTATCGCTTTTTATTCGAAGATAGAAGAGAGGCGTATACGTCTTTTTGTGTCAATTTGGATATGCAATAATTCACACACAAAGGCGTACGCCCCCGTCTCTCTTCGAATTAGAAGCGGTAACCTTATAACAAGTGGCAACGGTTGGTGCAGAGAGTGCTATGCGGTGAAGTTCTGTGTTTAAAGTGTAGGAGCATCGTGCGCTTTCTTCAAGAAACGGGCCTAGCGAAAAGACGACTCTAGTGCACCTCTCACCTACAGTGTACCTCCGTCCCCTCAGTATCGGTGATCCTGCCTATGCATCACTCTGAAGACCTCAACTCCCGTCTCCCACTTTCCTTTTTTTTTTGGCTATAGTCGTGACGATGCTCACTTGAGTGCGGCCAACAACGGCAAGCTACCTCGACACTCCCCCTCTGTGTTTAGAGTGTAACCAACCATCGTCCCGAATCACATCGCTTGTTGAACACGGAGGGGCGTACGCATTTTTGTGACAATTAACATGACGGCATAAGTGTCACAAAAAGGCCGAGGCCTCCCGTTTTTCCTCCAAATCAGGGGAGGGAACGATGTTATTCGGAATGACGGTTGGCTAATAGCGTGCAATGCGGTGAACTTCTTTTTTAAGTGTATACGGAGAATTAGCGACATCCTTTCTGTTAAACTTTTGCACCGCCCAAAATGGCGCAAATAGAACCCCCCCCCTCCCACACACACACACACTCTACAAAATTACGGCTGAAATTGCTGTGCAGATTGTCATTGAAATCCGATAGTATTTAAGAGCACATCGCTGGCATACTCCGACGATGGATAATAGAGGCCTGTGAAGACTGAACTAGCTGACGTACTTGGCCCCCATTAGCTTGTTGACGAAGCTTGCTCTTGACGAAGACACAATCTATAACACTTCCCGTAACGAGTTCTGGTAATGTATCGTCACTGACTAGTCGAAGCTTTCCTTCGTCGCGAACCAGTTGTTCTGGGGCTTCTTAATGTTCATATTGAAGTCAGTAGTGAAGTGTTGAAAACAGGGGCGTACGCCATTTCTGTGACACTTATGCTGTTCATAATTGTCACAGAAAAGGCGTACGCCCCTGTTTTCAACAAATCAGGGCAGATAACGATATCATTCGAGATAATGGTTGGCTAGGAGCGTGCTATGCGGTGAAGTTCATTTTTAAGAGTGTAGGGCGTGTTCTACCTTATCGTCTACTTTGAGCGTAACTGTCTTGGCTGCTAAGATAGTTTCGTCATTTCTCGAGTAGGTGGCGGCACTGGCCATTTCGGTTTTCTTCTCTCTTCGTAAGGGAAACGCATCACAAGCCCTCCAATGTCGCGATAGGCTGGTTCATGTCTCCGAGATGGCAAGGACGTTGCCATTGGCCAGTACCGGTTCAGTCGCTATGTTGGTAACATGCACATTGGGGTTCTGCATGTCAAGGGCCTCCATGCTTGTCGTTCTCCTTGGTCCGTTGCACCATGTCTTCAAAAAACTCAAGACTAGTATGTAGTTCTATTTATGTTTATTTTATTTTTTGTCTAGTGCGCGGCTTCCTTACTTTGTAGATGAAGCTGGTGCTGTTTGTCGTTATCGTGCGACACTCTCGCCCGCTGAAGAAGAGGAGGAGGACGTTGCGCAGGCGAACGATCTGTCTGCCTAGGCTGACGGCGCGTTGTTCGGGGGAGAGGGGAGTGGGATGGGGGGACAGGGGAGGACCGTGAGCTTATTTGCTGGTAAGCATAATCTCCTGCAGTTGGGGTTCAGATGTGCTGGTGCACGGGCTGCACAGCTCGCTGCAGTCTGCGTCTTGCAGCTGTCTTGCATCGCCCGCTTAGCGTGTCGCATTTTGAACAAACGCGCTTTGCGCTGGTCTGAAGTCTCCCTCGTACACAGACACACTTACGCTTGAACTGGAGAAGTTCCTCCACCGACAACTGCTTGCGCCGCCGTGCGTGGGGTCAAGACGTCTATAGTCTGACATCTGAAAGGCGCCTTCTCTCACGGCGGTTTTATATCCGGGCTTGAAGACTTATGGGAAAGTCCACCTCAAAATCACACGCCGACCTGTTTCACCACAGCCGCTGCCCCAGCGAACACGGCAGCATACAAGTTAACGAAATGCAAAGATGTTTATTTGCTTACATGCCATACTGCCGTGTTTGAGCTCTGTACTGTCCTCTGTTTACTCTCTGCGATGCTGCTGTAGAATAGAATGGAAATAGAAAGGGAAAAAAAGCTGCTGTGTTGAATGGGCCACTCCTTCAGCTTTGTGTTGTCTCTTCTTTTTCTGTCTGCATCGTGCTGCTGGCACTGCCGCATTTAACGGCTGCGAGTGAGTTTTTCCACGTTTCGTTGCCACGTTTGTTATCGCCTGGGAACATTACAGCGTTATCACAACACACCTCTCTAAGCAGCAGCCAATGAGTGCAGGTCTTACGCGGCGACATACCCCGCCTCAAGAAAATGCAGTGTATCCGCTCATAAATGCTGTCGCATTTAAAACAAGCAAACATAACAGTATTACAGCAGCGACACCCTGCTAACAACAGAAACGAATAAGGCACAACACAGGACGAAAACGATTACAGCGTATCTGGCGCAAGCACGAAGCGCTACATTGAGGTGCAGTAAAACTTTCCAGCTTACCCTAGCCATACAAACTTTCACAAACTTCCCTACTGCTAACGGCAGGCCGGAGCAGAAGAGGAGGCCAGAACACCATTAGTTAGGGGGATTTCGCAAGCCGGATCGGGACGGAAGAGATAGAGCGCACATCAACAACGAACAAAACGGGTGACACACATATCACTTCTGCTATCGGAGGAGGAAGCGCAACCATCTTCCGGATGTAATGGCAGCGGCTCCTCAGATAGGGCGAAGAGACTGAATGTTTTCCAGATATTCGCCTTCCTTCTACATGTTCTGATGTAATGCGGTCGTTTGGTATCGTTCTCAACTAGTTTCGTCGCTAGGTCGTTGGGATATAGGGCAGTTGTGTGCCTGTGTTAGCGGGTGCCCCTTGCTTTCCGCGTAGTGGAATTTATTCTAAGACATAGGAGGGTGCAGTGTCCTTGTCTATTGGGTGTGAAAAGTGTCAGATAGGCATAAAGGGGTACAATTTATGGGCATTACCTCACTCGAGAATACTTTGGAAGTTTGCTTCTGCCTGTCAGGAGATATACGGGGTGTTCCACGAAAAATGAGCCAAAGTAAACAAAGGAAAAAATCTCAGCGCACACCAAGAAAGACGGACTGCTTAGTATTACCAGCGATGTGAGGATGCTCAAAGTAGTTCTTGTTTTGTAATTAATTAAGTGAAATTAATTAGTCATTTCGTAATTACAAGGGTTGGAACAAAATATCACTGAGAAAGTTGTAGCTGGCGATACAACGACACGAAACACGTTGATTGCAACTTTGTACCTTGAACGGATCCTTTTTTTTTTCTTGGCTCCGAGGACTACCTTCCGGATTTACAAAAAAAAAAAAGAAACATCACAGCGCCCTCGAGCACGCCCACCGGCGCGCCTGAACTCGAGGAGATTGTCTATCCCTGTGTCATCCAGAGAGCTCTTCTGGACTTTTTCAAGGTCGCCGACCCACAAGGGCGGCGATAGCAACACATGATGCCTACTGGCAACTAATATATCTGTTCTCCCCCTCCCCTCCCTCCCTTTCCCTCTCCCCCTAGTAACATGCCGCCAGCATAGGCAGGCAGACCGCTCGTCTACCCTACACTCTTAAAAATGAACTTCACCACATAGCACGCTCCTAGCCAACCATCATCCCGAATGACAACGTTCTCGCACCTGATTTGTTGAAAACGGGAGGAGGAGCCTATTTTGTGCCCATTATGCACGGCACAAAATAGGCTCCTCCTCCCGTTTTCAACAAATCAGGGGCGAGAACGTTGTCATTCGGGATGATGGTTGGCTAGGAGCGTGCTATGTGGTGAAGTTCATTTTTAAGAGTGTACGTTACCCCCCTCCCCCCGAGTATCCCGTTATCGCACGAAAATTAGTCACAGCTCTTATTGACTTTTTGACATTTTGGCTGGACACTGACTTCTTGCCCATCTGCGACAGGTCCCGCGTCGGTTTTTTGTGTATATAATACTGGATCAATTTCACTCCTGTGGCGTTTAATCCGCTTAGCTCGTGCCGTTTAACGTATATTAATTACTGTGTTCCAATCTGTACGGCATTAACTCCGTACAAACTGAGAAACTAAAAAACACTTGAACTAGAAACTACTAGAAACAAACAACTTAAACTTGATGTCGCAGGGACGCTCAATGAAAAGAGGTTTTCGAAAGCGCCACCTGTTCACAAACTACTCATGCGGGGGAGCTTCATGAAACACCCTATATATGCAGGGCGTCTTTTTTTCTTCGATGCAGATTTTTCGTTAAAAAACTATAAGGGCTATAGATATCCTGTGTTCACTTCTATCATCTCTGGGCCGACGGACGTTCTTGGCCATCTGTTGCTCAACCGACGAATGACCAATTACCTAAAAATAGTTAATTAACTTTTTAATTATAAAAGCTACGAAGTTGTCCCAATGAGAACATGTGTTCCTTTCGGTCACCCGATATCGTAGCCGTTTTCACAACAAAAATCCGCTCGGTAGACCGTCCACAAAAAATTCGTGAAGGAACACCATTTTATTCTTTATTTTGTTCATTGCGCATCTTCGGAGACTCGTCTTTCCTTCACCCCCAACGTGAGAGGATGAAGGAGCACAGTGCTGCCTCAGGCGTCGAAGATGAGCTTTAACTTGCGGAAACAAAACGCACGTATCGGGTGACGCTATCAGAACTGCCCTTATCTTGGGCTGCATTTTCTGTTTTATTTTAATCTTCTTACAGAACGCAAGAGGTGACAGTGTCCTCTTTCACCCTCCCACATTAGGGGTGAAGAAAAGACGAGTCTCCGAAGGTGCGCAATGAACAAAAAAAGTGTTCATTCACGATTTTTTTGCGGACGATCTATCGAACGGATTTTTGTTCTGACAACGGCTGCGATATCGGGCGACCGAAAGGAACAGATGTTCTCATTGGGATAACTTAGTAGCTTTTATAATTAAAATGTTAATTAACGATTTTTAGGTAATTAGTCATTCGACGGTTGAGCAACAGATCGCCAAGAACGTCCGCCGGCACAGAGATGATAGAAGTTAAAACAGGATGTCTATAGCCCTTATAGTTTTTTTATGAAATATCTGTATCGAACAAAGAAGGCACCCTGTATTTCTACAGGGGTCTCAACCTAGAAACACCCGTAAGTTTTTTTCTTTTTACATCCTGCGGGTATGGTAGTCGAGAATAACCTTCAGGTCTCGAAGAAAGAAGGAAGTCACTCAAAAGGTTAGCTAGCTTGCTAGCTGCTTACCGATCGAGGGCTCTACCAACAGAGCTAAGGTAACACGCCTTCCCTATGACTTCCAAGGTTGCGTCATCTGAAGGGACAAAACAAACTACATCCACTCACTCACCCATTCCACTTTCACTCTTACATGTTCCCTCACCCACACACACATTCATACGACGGGGCGACGCAAGCGGCATCTGTTGAACATGCTGAAAAATAATGCTCTGAGGATGGAACACAGAAGAAAGGACAAACACAGAAAGCCTGTAGCTGGCTAACCTTTTCAATGACTTCCTTGTTTCTTCGTTCATTGTTCTTAGGCCCATGAGGCTTTGTGTGTTTGTCCTTCATTCCCATGAATATCAATTCCCATCATGTTTAGGTCTCGTTCGGCCTGGCCATGCGAACTCCAGATCGAGGAGATCGTATGCTGGTATCACTAAGACATGCCCATCTATTACATTATTCTTATAATATGACCCCACCTCGACGCATAATAGCAATAATGTGTCTATATGGTGACGACAGGGTGTGTTTGACCGTTCAAGACAGATAATAGATTAAAATTAGAAGAACCGATGATTCCCACATGCTATATGACATTTTACTTCTCCGTGAAAGTAATTGTTCGTTCTTAGTGAGAATTATTAGCATTTACTGGACTCACATACTCGTTGGACTACTTCCATGTTTTCTGACACGGGTAATGAGGCCCGCTGAAACTGCCCACCAGCTCGGCGTCGGACATTTTGCTCGCTAATCGAATGTCGAATTATCCTGAGCACCTACTCTCTGGCACGACATCTTAATTCGTTCAAAAGTTTAGCGCAATTCAATTTACGTCCCCGACACGCGAGACGTGGCCTTCATCGTGCTCCGCGCTAATGAAAAGTGGATTATGGCGTCAACTGCCAGCACCACCTAAATAGAGAAGACCTCTTTTCACTTCTTCGAACGTAAGTCAGGATGAAAGTCAATCGGCGCAGACGATTTCGAACACAAGCTTTGTGTGGATACCTACGGTTGCCCATGTGCCTGATGGCTGCTGAAAGCACTGTCGAGATCAGGCTTTGCTTTTAGGTGGTGTTACATGTCCGCGCTTGATCACGTGGCCAATCAAAGCTTCTCCGAACTGAAAGAATTGCTAAAAAGCAAGCGAGCTGGTGACTAGAATACACAACGGCAGACTTGTACAGTAATTTGAGTAGTTTAAGTTACGTATCTTAAATACCTTTGCGAGTTGCTTGGTACCTTGCAAATGCTTTCAAAGGTCGATATTTAGTAATCTAACTTCTAACCTAACCTCTACTAAATGTTCTACTAACTAGCCCCCTCTACTGCTCTACTAACTCTACTCCTAACTCTCTAGTACTCTACTAACCTTTACTGCACTAACTAACCTCTACTAACTGTCATCGAACCCCTACTGATTTCCCAAGTTACCTTGAAGGTACTTCGCGGTGCGTGACACAGAGGTTGTGCGAAAGATTCTCTTTTGTCTCGGCACTGCGCTTTGTGCTGTACACTCTAAGAAAAAAGGGTGTGAAAAACTTCTATAGTTACCACCTATAGGTCAACATAGGGTCTCATAAAGATTGTAAAAGCAATTATCATTTATCCAGATTGCTACAAAAGGCGTACGCCCCCCCCCCCCCACCGAATCAGAAGCGGTAACCCTATCATTCGTAGGTAGCAAGTAAAACTTTGTAACGTTTTCGGTACGACATATGCGACAGCTATTACAGGTCTCCTAAAGGGTGTAACTGCTCCATCTTTTTTTTTTCTAAGAGTGCACGTACATATGCTTTAGCGTCTGAGATATTCGGGACATTGACGGCCCTCTTGGGAGGGGGCAGAGTGCAGTGTCTCGGGTTTGGAGTATGCATGAGGCGATGTGTTATCCCGAAGGTTATGCGGGTAAAGCATTGTAACCCCTATAAGGCACGATAGAAGACCCGTGCCGAAAGCCATAGCGAGAAGGGGCACGTAAAATATTGATAAATCTTTTACGAAATTAAAGCGGGGATACGGAGAATACCGACAGTAAATTGTGTCGTTTCTGTTCAGTATTCGTTCGCATCTGTAGAGCACCTGTTCAGTAGCGGGGGTATTGTTTTCTTTGTTGTTTTTTTATGCCTGGGCAGGTAATCTTGTAAAGCGGTTGTTGCTGCGAGGTAATAAAGTTTTTAAGTAATGCCGTTATTTCAACTTGACGCTCTTCGTATTTCTTGAATACAGTATTTATTTCACTGGTTGACCAACCGTATTTCTTTGACAGCGAATTCCAACTGCGGTCTTTATTCTGAGTGCCGTATTATTATTCTTTTTTTCAATGATGGTACGTTGTGATTCGTATCATATTGCCATGCGACATCGCCGTTGTGCTTTATTTCCTATCACTCCAAAGCCTATTATCGAGATGCATTATTAAGCATTCGAGCTCATCCTGAAATATGTTCAAATACACATTCACTGAAAAAAAAAAAAAATGACAGAAGTGTGTATCACAAACGAAGACGTGTCGTACACTCTAAAACAGGAAGGGGGAGGGGGAAGGCGAAATAGCTTGCTGTTGTTGGCCGCACACGACTCTAAAAACAGAACTGTACCGTAGAGCACGCTCTGTGCCAACCATTGCCACGAAAGATAAGGGTATCGCTTCTGATTCACAGAGAGAGGGTCGTACGCCTTATTGACTCAATTTTGACACAAAAATGTGTACGCCCCCTCTCTCTTCCAATCAGAAGCGAAAACCCTATCAGTCGTGGCAATGGCTGGCGCAGAGCGTGCTCTGCGGTGAAGTCTTGAAGTCTTTAGTCTTTAGAGTGTGAAAATACCAGTAAACTATGACCTCTAGACATCAAGATGCTGAATGGAATGATTCGGCATCTCAAAATAGGGAAACAATATTAAGCAGCCTAAACAAGTGCTTCCACGTTCTCTGAAGGAAATCCATTAAATTGCCGAAATAATAGTAACACATATAGATCGCTGAGCCGAATACGCTCAAATACGGGGGGGGGGGGGGGGTTATGGCAGGATCGGCTCGCCGTTGTTGGCCACACAGAAGTGGGCGTCGTCACGACTATAGTAAAAAAAAAAAAATAGAATCAATAAGAAGAAGGACGGACGGATGGAGGATAGACGATGAAGGGTGGAGATCCGTAGAGGGTGCATGAGTACGTCGGGGAGAGCAAAGTATTAGATGGGTCGTTGAGCAAGACCTGCCTTCTGCAGAAAGAGAGTAAGGTTTCTTGCTTTAGCGGTACATTCGTCTGAAGAACCACCGGAGCAGAGGATGTCCGCTAGCGTGCCCGAGGTGGAGCGAGGGAGGTGGTCTTCGCGTGCAGAATGGTATGCTCGGCAGTCTCGCAGAACGTGTTCGATTGTTTCAGGTTGTTGACAGTGGCCACAGCAGGCGTCACCCCCTACACTCTTAAAAATGAACTTCACCACATAGCACGCTCCTAGCCAACCACCATCCCGAATGACAACGTTTTCGCCCCTGGGTCATTCCATGTCAAACGTCCCAGACCTTATGCTCGACCATTCCAGATTCACGTTACAAAAATTTAGCTTGTTTCTGGCAGTGTCCAAAGTGTCTAGCCAAAATATTTTATGCAAAAAAAAATTTATCCTGTCTGTGGCGGCCATTTTAAAGTCAAGGGTAGACGTAGAACCTACTTTTCTTCGAAAAATTGTAAAAACTCGATTTTTTTCTTTTCTACGCTTGAAACTTGTACAGTGCACTCTGAAAGCAAGGCTCTTTAATGTATAATGCATTTGGTGTCCGTTATTTCGTTTCTTCATGAAGAGGCAGACAGCCGAAATAAATACCAAATGACGTGTTTTTCTAGTTCTTTTTTGAACACATAAGGCTTTAATACGGTCAATCGGACGACGTCACCTGATAGTGCTAGGTGTGCTGAACGCGACGGTATGCGATTTAAATTAAAAACGCGAGACAAGTTGTCGAAACAAATTGATGAAATTAGCGAAAATCGCTTTGTCGTGGACATTCGGTCGCGATTTGCATAGTGAGGTGGTCCTAGTAAAAACACGATAGTTATACCATTTCATAGACTGACCCAATATCAATCGGATCAGAAAGTTTAATCAAAACACTTTTTGTCTGAAGCGAGAAAAAAAAAATTGAAGTTAGACACGCGCGCATCTCCCGGCGGTCATTCCGCAAGGCGCCTTCCCTGCAACGGAGGACGATGAGGGCGCCGTAGGCATATTTTCTCCTCGTTTGGAAAGGAGGCTGTGGTGGGATACCACAGCTAAGTTGACACGCGAAACTCCTTTGTGGGCTGAGTACGATGTAAGTGCTGCGCGAACAGCTGACAGAGACACTGGCTTGAAGTGATGGTATCCTCGAGTTCCTTGTATAGCGACTGCCTTCTGAAATCTTTCTGAAAGCTCAGCCTTCCTTTCTTGTACGACGGCATCCGCAATCCAGATAGCGATAATGCCTTGAATGTGAGATTTGACCCATGTGTACAGCTGACTAGGCGTTGTTATTTGTCCTTGGTAGGGCCTCTGAAGGCTTGCTCTGGCGGCCAAACGTTTGACAGTTCCGCCAACGCCGTCGCAAGCGCTTTTACCATGAGAAGTGGCAAAAAAGTTCCATTCTGCACGAATACCAAAGTCAGTTTCGTGGTAGGACAGATTCAGAAAGTTCTTTTTGTTTTTATACTGTGAGGCGGCGCCGTCGGAGAAGTAGTGAATTTTCTGCAACTCTGGGAGATCTCTTTTAAGTATCTTCAGAAATTCAGCTTGGAACGCCGAGACAGCAGCAGTACTATGTTCCAGACAGTCCGATATAACGACGAATAATTTCACTGAGATGGCGTCGTCCTCGCACGTGTACACCACTACTGGATGCAGTGTTGCTTGCGTGTTGTCCCAGTGGTACGACTGTGGCGCGTCTTGAACCATGAAGCTGTAATTTTCGGCGAAGTCCATTAGCACAATGGCTTCACCTTTCTGTAGGTTCGACTTGCGCTAGACCACCGGGGCTGACGGCGATCCTCTGTCCGTACGGGGTGCCGCGCTGCGATAAGGGCCTGCCAGTGCGGCGCGCAGGCACTCAACTTCAAAAAAATTTTTCTCGCTTCAGAAAAAAAGTGTTTTGATTAAACTTTCTGATCCGATTGATATTGGGTCAGTCTATGAAATGGTATAACTATCGTGTTTTTACTAGGACCACCTCACTATGCAAATCGCGACCGAATGTCCACGACAAAGCTATTTTCGCTAATTTCATCAATTTGTTTCGACAATTTGTCTCGCGTTTTTTAATTTAAATCGCATACGGTCGCGTTCAGCACACCTAGCACTATCAGGTGACGTCGTCCGATTGACCGTATTAAAGTCTTATGTGTTCAAAAAAGAACTAGAAAAACACGTCATTTGGTATTTATTTCGGGTGTCTGCCTCTCCATGAAGAAACGAAATAACGGACACCAAATGCGTTACACATTAAAGTGCCTTGCTTTCAGAGTGCACTGTACAAGTTTCAAGCGTAGAAAAGAAAAAATCGATTTTTTACAATTTTTCGAAGAAGGGTAGGTTCTACGTCTACCCGTGACCTTAAAATGGCCGCCACGGACAGGATAATTTTTTTTTTCATAAAATATTTCGGCTAGACACTTTGGACACTACCAGAAACAAGCTAAATTTTTTTAGCGTGAATCTGGGATGGTCGAGCATAAGGTCTGGGACGTTTGACATGGAATGACTCTGTGGGAACCTCTGTTCACCACCACCGGAACCCCAGACTCGCTCGCATCAACCGCGCATGGGAAGAACCACAAAAGGAGGTTTACTCACAACAGACCTGATTTATTCCCTGCCATGTTGCAGGCCACGCTCCCAAAGAACACACACCTCTCCAGCGTCAAACCCACCCCCTTAAATACCGGCGTACCAGTACAGCCAGCGCCCCTACTGGGGCTACAATGTCGGGTAACCACTAGCGCCCCCCACATCTCCCCCTCCTCAAGTTCGTTACACAAAAGTTCAGAGGTCCTCGTCGGAGGGAAATTCCATGAGCAATTCTTCCTCGAAAATCGGAGGCGGGGCACCGGGTGGTTCAGGTGGCTGGCGAAGCGTCTCACGCAGGAGCTCGCGGAGCGCCTCGGGCCGCATGCGACGAAGAACGCTTATAGCAGCCTCTGGGTTGATAGCGCTAGAGGAGGACTCCGCCGCCCGTGTTCGATGCAGATGTCCCCGCTGGTGAGTGGCCCGGTGAATTTCAGGAACACGGCAAAGCGGGTACAGCACTCGTTGTTCTTCGGCCGAGAGGGGCAGAAGTGGGTCCGAGGGATGCCTCTCAGCCATGGTCAGTCCACGGAACGGCGGCAGAGCAGTGACCGGGTCTGACGTCCGAAGGGGGCGATGCTGAGAAGACCACCTGGAGTGGCTAGCCCAAGAGACGGGATAACCGTTGTGGACGACAGTCCATGTCGAAGCCGATCTCATCCGGGGTCGAGGAACCGCAGCGGGAGGAACCGGGGACCGGGAGCGGGAATATCCAGGCGGCCTTGGTGGACGAACCGTCCTCCCTGGTCCTCGTCGACTAGAGACTGGAAGAAACGAAAATAGGCAGTAGTGAAAGGGAAGCCCCCCACCACGAGCGCTGGGTCAGCACTCTCTCCTACGTACGAGCGAAGGACCGCGTAACGGAAGTTCGGAAAAAATCGCACTGGACCGTGAGCACCTGGATGTGGTGACCGAAACCCAGTACTGACAGATACATACCGGTTGAAACCCGGATGGTCCACATCAGCAGGTTGGGGCCTGCAGTACCCTCCCTACAATGACTAACCTTTGCGCAAAACAATGGTGTCGGATACTCGGGGAAACGGCGACATCCAGGAACCGAGACATTGCCTTAAACCAGTTGAAAGCCGGCTTCTTCCCAAGCGTACCAGGGCGTCACATGAAACCGTAACACGTCTGGGCTATCTCTTGTAAATCCTAAGAGATAAGCGTACTCCAGGTTGCGGGCGGTGTCAAATTCGTCCGAGATACCGTTGCGCCGGGTAGAGCGCAACGTCACCTTATCAGCCTGATATCCGCGTAATCCAAGGAGGCGGTATATCAGGAAACAGCGTGCAAGATCATGTCTAGAGCGGCGAACCGCCTAACATCAAGACGCGCTGTCCCTAGCGTGCCATGCATGGTTACACCGCTATCGGGTTAGAATTGTCAGGCTACGGCCTGCAGGTTCCAGAGTGTGACAATTATGCGGATGAGGGCACTGCCAAAGTACCTCAAACCTCGTCAACGGCCATGCAAGGTCCGGATGGCTGTCCGCTGGTGTCCGCGGACGGGGAGCGAGCAGAGTGCGTCGGGTACCGAACACATCAAGGATTGCAACAGTAGGTCTACAAACAATTCAAACCTAACAATTTCCAAAAACAAGCCAAATCCTAATTAGGTAAAAAGCCGGAAGAAACCCAACATACCGTGGCTCCCATGCTGGTGACCGAACGAGAGGGCTCCGGAATACTGGGCGTAACCCGTACATTCTGCCGACACGAGTAACGCGGCTAGTGAAAACACTAGAATTTGGATAAGATAACGGGGCGACTCCGCTGCACCAAGCAGGATGAGCCAACTGCCCCCTCGAGACAACAGCACAAGGCTGCTTCCGTCTCAAAAAGACTGAAAACACAAAAAAGCAACAGAAAATAAGACCAGCGGTGACTCTAGTGCACCATGCAAAATTAGCACACCGCTACGGAAGCAAGAGCGCGAAGCTCCTTCCCGCTTCCAAAAAAAAGAGCTAAATCACAAAATTACAAACAGGCACTCATACTCGTATTAGCAGAAAACGGGGAAGGCCCCTACGTTGGGCGCCAAATTGTGGGAACCTTCGTTCACCACCACCGGAACCCCCCAAACTCGCTCGCATCAACCGCGCATGGGAAAAACCACAAAAGGAGGTTTACTCACAACAGACCTGATTTATTCCCTGCCATGTTGCAGGCCACGCTCCCAAAGAACACACACCTCTCCAGCGTCAAACCCACCCCCTTAAATACCGGCGTACCAGTACAGCCAGCGCCCCTACTGGGGCTACAATGTCGGGTAACCACTAGCGCCCCCCACAACTCCCAGGGCTGATTTGTTGTAAACGGGAGGAGGAGCCTATTTTGTGCTGTGCATAATGGAACAAAATAGGCTCCTCCTCCCGTTTTCAACAAATCTAGGGCGAGAACGTTGTCATTCGGGGTGATGGTTGGCTACACTCTTAAAAATGAACTTCACCACATAGCACGCTCCTAGCCAACCACCATCCCGAATGACAACGTTCTCGCCCCTGATTTGTTGAAAACGGGAGGAGGAGCCTATTTTGTGCCGTGCATAAGGGCCACAAAATAGGCTCCTCCTCCCGTTTTCAACAAATCTAGTGCGAGAACGTTGTGATTCGGGGTGATGGTTGGCTAGGAGCGTGCTATGTGGTGAAGTTCATTTTTAAGAGTGTAGGAGCGTGCTATGTGGTGAAGTTCATTTTTAAGAGTGTAGAGCCGATCTTGAATAGTTGAGAGTTGGTGAACGCAGACCCAGTGCGGAGCCTATGGATCATGGTCTGCTTCGAGGAAGGTTTTTCATGGGAAGAAGGGGCGATGATGGTACATGATGTCCCGTATGCCAGGGTAGCGCAGTTTAACAAGCTGCTGAACGGCCATTTGCCTGTCGGTGTCGTCCGGAGTTGGCAAAATATTGCTGCAGCCTACGTGTGCCGAGGACGCCAGCTGGTCCGCCCTTTCGTTGACGCCGATGCCGACGTGGGACAGGATCCATTGGAAGACGATATCGCCTCCGGTTTATGCTGAGCGCACGATCTTCTGATACTTCGCACTAAGATGTTATCACACATGGGGGTTCATCACGTCCCATAGAGCGCTTCTCGAGTCTGTGAGTAGGACTGCCCTGGCGAACCCTCGCACCTGGACCGCAGCAGCTGCGTGCAGGAGAGCCAGGAGTTCAGCAGTGGTGGAGAATATCGGGTAACGCGATGATCTCCCCTGCCAAGCCACGTTCACTGATGGGATGTGGAAGGCACAAGTAGCACTTTTGGTACGGTCGTCAATAGAGCCATCGGTAAATACTAGAGAATGCGAGCGGTAGACGTCGCTTATAAGGTTCTGAGCCGCCACTTTAGCGACCACGGGCTACATTCCCTCTTTTTATGAATGCCCGGAAAGTAGAGCGTTATACCCGGTACAAACTCCCGCCATGGCACCGAAGGTAACCCAGCAGGATGTTCGCTCACTGTGGGCAAGGGCTCCAGTAGTGTATTCGCAGGCCAGGCGGCCGAGGGACCTGTGTGACCTTCTTACGAGGGCAGAAAAGAGACAGTGCTTGCACGCTCAAATACAATCTCACCCACCAACACAACAGGCACCAATCTTGTTTCGTTTCATTCCTGTACGCGAGCTCATCGTCGCCTTGTGCAGCGTCGGTGCTATTCCGAGAAACATAAGACATCGAGTTCCGGCTTTCTATCCAGAAGCTAAATACGTCATATATATGAGCGAACAGAAACGTAGGAATCGCGAGGAACATCTGTGTCATATTTGAAGCGCAGACTAGAACACTAAATGAGATTTTGCAAATATGCGGTGAAGTCCTAGCTGTGACGAAAGAAAATGAAAGAGAAAGTGAAAATAGCCTTCCAATATAGAATGACATATTGAATAATCGCCACGATGACAAGTTTAGTCAACAACGACGTAGCCACAAAGCACGATACACACGTTTTTGTTTTACGGCAAAAACTATAAGGGTACGTCACACGACATTGCTATTAAGTTTAGTGACACTGATTGGATGAAACTCAAGGCTTATAACTGATAAAGTGTAGTGACAAATGTCACCACAGTCTTCTATTTTTACACCGAATATTTACGATTGCTTTAGAACCACAACAATAGTAATAATAACAATAAACGGAAAAGAAACTCAAGTATAAGGTGTGCGAAATACAAACTTTACAGCTCTTCTTTCTGTACCTTACTTGATGTCATCAATGCGTGTTCTGCGGGCCAAGAACGAATAGCTATCGCTCTTGAAGCGATGAAGAGTATATCTAATTTCTGATGGTAGTGTTCGTGGTGTCAACGTAGTTATTACCGAGCTGTTTGCCTATCGATACGGCCGCGTGTCACTCTGGGGAGATCGTGCGTCCAGGGACGACTTCACACGGAACAGTGCTGGCACAGTGCTTCAAAAGCGCCTGAGGGAAGCGCAGGGCAAACAGTCAAAAATCGGAGCTGGTGCCGAGGATTTCTGAACTAAAGCAGTTTCTTTGAGGAAAGCCAATCAAAACCCACCAATAAGAGTTTTTTCCCCCTCTCTCCCTCTCTCACACACACTCTCAATCTCTCAAGTGGTTTTCCTGCGTAGACGAAAGAACTGCCGTCTGTCTTGTCGCTGTCCTCTGCTGAAACCCCTCCCGTCCAAAAAGTGCACGACGCCTTACGCTGAGCACAGTGTGTATTCCTAACAGGGATCGGAACAGTTCTTTTTTTTTTTTTTTCGGTTCGGTTGGGTTCGGGTTGAGGTTCAAGCATATTGGTTGGGTTCGGGTTCCGCTCCGCAGCGTCGCAAATATATAGGTTTAAACAGGTTCGAACCAGTTCAGGAAAGTGACTTTTGAGCAGATTGCCATGGTTTAAAAGCAAGCACTTCCTTTCGATTCTCAAATAACACAAATGTCCTTTCGTTGTTGTTGTTGCAGACACAGCAGTCGTTCACAGCAACACTGCTTGTTACAGATCTGCGTTTCAGGCGCAACGTTATACGGTAGCATACTGTACTCTCTATTTTCACTCATCGTATACACCCTGTTACATCCTGCTCAGGGACCGGGCGTTATTTCCCAAAATGAAAACTTGGGGTTGCTAGACGAGAAAAATCGCGTATAGGGAAGCCTACATCTGTCAAAAAGAACAAGAAAAAAATAAAACACGACCAATGGCGCTTCTTGTCCTTTCTGACCAATTTCTGCAATTGTGCCATCTAACATTACATAGCGTGCACGCTCAGTGTTGGCTTACGCCCGTTGGACAAAACGGCGCCTTCCCGAACGCGCACTCAGACGCTACTATTTCTCCTTTGGGAGCAAGAAATTTGGCTCACCACAGCACGATCTCCAACACAATTGTGCTTAGAATGTCGTTTCAACTTGCATTTGGTGCCCGAGGCACCCGATGAATGATCGGTGTAAACTTCTGCTGGTGAAATAAGCACCGCCGGACCTCAAAACTAACATAACTGAATGAACGCAATAGCTGCAAGGATATACCAAATACCTCGCACATTTGGATTGCAGTTCTTTATTTTATTTTATTTTTTTCATTCCATGTTTGTGCCGAGAAGCACCTGTGGCTATGAGCGGCGTACAGATATGGACAGATGGAGAGACGACAGCAGGAAAGAGTTGGGGGACAGGGCGAGGGGGGGGGGCTGTTTTGTTCAGCTTCGGTTTCGAATTTGTTCGGCAACGCGGCTCCATCCGCTGTGTACATCGTAGCCCCGATCTCTCACAACGCACGTTAAGTCCGAACCGTTTCACGAACCGGTAACCGCCTCATTTTTTTTTTTTTTTAGGTTCAGTTTCGGTTCAGCGAAAAATACGGGTTTATAGGGGTTTTCGGTTCGAGTTCAGTTTCGGTTCCGATCCGGTTCCGGTCCCCGATTCCTAAACGTCTGACCTCATCAAATTTACGTGGTCGCCATGTTCCTACACTTACTGCACACTGAGCCGCATAGCCCGTACTTCACCATACAGCCATGTAACAACTTTCTACAGACCACAGCTGTGTCGTACAGGTACCTCACAAGTAACAACCTTCTCATTACCTTCCTTTGCACGCCCGATTTCTTCAGCTCCTTCGAGCTCATCCCGCCATAAATCTCCGGGAAGCCAGAAATATTTCTACCAAGGATATAACTAACGCAGGTAAAGCTCGCCAGTTAACCGACGTCGTTGTTTTTTTGTTTGTTTTTTCGCCATGACGTGATCCAGCAAAAAGAAACCACTACGAAGCCAAACGTTATAACGGCGGTTGCGGCCTCTAATTAGAGCGCCGCCGTACATTAGCGAGGCGTGTTCTACAGATGTGCCAATCACTGGCGGAATTCCCCGAGCGTCGTCGGCGTTCCCCGCAATCTGGAGTGCGTCCCAGAGTGCCTCGCAACGATCGCTTGCTTCAGATAAACAATTTCCTCTCTCTCTCTCTCTCTCTCTCTCTCTCTGTCCAACGTAAAGCGGCGCCCGTGGACGCCTCCTGCGTAATCGTTCTTAGGCGTAGAACGTAGAGAGAGCGACCGTGAAATGAGGGAATAAATGGTCGTCAGATAAAGACCGGAGACGCTTGTTACTCATCCGACTTCCCAACCTCCCAAGATCAAATAGGAATACGTACAATAAAACAAGCCTCAAGTTACCAGCTCCCGTGGCATAGTGGTTACGATGATTGCTTTCCACGCCGAGACTGAGGAGGCACGGGTTCGAATCCCGTCACCGGCTGTGCTGTCTGAGGTTTTCCCTGGGTTTTCCGAAGACTTTCCAGACGAATGTCGGCACAGTTCCCCCTGAAGTCGGCCCAGGACGCATACTAACCCCCTGTTCCCCACTCCTTCCTGCTGTCCTCTCTCCATCTGTCCAAGTCTGTACGCCGCTCATAGCCACAGTTGCTTCGCGGCGCTAACACGGAATTAAAAAAAAAGCTTCAGATTATACCGGCTCTTCAATAGCGTACACCCTCAGAACGTAATTTCGCAGACTACTTTTAATGCATACGTTTTGGTTATGGTAAGGAAGTTTAGGCATTCGCCTAAAAATGCCTATCAACGCCTAAATGCGAAGTTTTCGGGGTTGCCCGTTTTTTTTTTTATCGACTCTGTTGAACTGTGGCCTTTTTTAGCATTTCTATATGCCATAACAGCCTGTTTTACACGTGCGGGTGCGTCCTTCAGGCTCATGCTGAGTGCTGCATTTTGCTTCTCGTTTTGTCCCTTTTTCAGTTTGGTTTCCTTCAAAGTACCTTGGTTTTCTAGAAGGGGTCCATGTATATTTGATCAAAAGGATTGGTCTCTCTTGGCCTTTCAAGATCATCGAGGGCGGAGAACTAAAAGCATTGTTCAATATAGCGTGGTTCTAGGCAGCATTTGTGTACCGGAAGTCGAAGCTTGCACGGTACCGTAGCCTATAAACGAGCAAGTTTTCCCGGATGGAGCTTTCTGAAATGCCAACAAAGGCAAAGAGCAAACCAGATTAACCAGCCTATTTTTACGTTTCATTGCTTATTTGGTGTTTTTGAAGGCCCAAAATGCCCTCAATAAATGCAATTTTTAACGGGTCTCTGACCAGAACCTGGTCAATGTCTTTGCTTGTATGGATAACGAACCTACTGTTATGTTCTGTAACAGACGTCGTGACGTGGGCGTAACACCCTGTTTAATGTCCCTGAACATGGATTGCACAGTCCTGTTAAACAGATCTCCCAGGAATGGCAATCACTGAAAAGCGACAATAAGAAAGGGCGCCACAAGCCCATAGGAAGAGGGCGCCACCTACAACATACATAACATGCCCACCTTTTACATATAACATGGAAATCAGTGCCACCTTAGAAACTGGAAGAACAAAGGTCACATTGCATAACGCTTCTCATTAAACAATGCTCAATTAGAAAGATCAACTCAAACAGGAAATGCACAGCCGGCCAAATTCAACGCACCGGGAGTCTAAAGTCCGTGATGGTCACTCAAAGAACTAGACAGGCAATAACCATCACACCCCTTAACTAGTAATTAACAGTTCAAGACATCGCTATCCACATTTCCATTAGACACGTAACTTACAATTAGTCAAAACACTTCACATAAAAATTAACGAGTTCAAAAGTCCCACGTTTCCATTAAGCGCTTCACTCACGACTGATACCTTACAGGGGGCACAACCACGCGGCAGCTGCGTGTAACATATCCGTCTAAATTGACACGTCTAGATGCTTGTGGCTCGATATGACACTCAGGTCTCGTAGCAACGAATACCTGGGGCACGGGTGCGCTGCCTGTCTCTTCTCCTGGGCTTCCTTGACGTTCAGTTGTTTCGATGTCGTAATCTTCCGCTGATGGTGGTGGCACGTGTGGGAAGGCTGGCCTTATGTGGAAACGGTTGCGCCGATACTTTTCTGCCCTCACGTGACCTTAACGTGTAGGACCTAGCTCCTGGCCCCACACGTGTGATAACACCCGGGCACCAGCTGGTGTTACGTCGGTATCAGACATCTTGTTGACGACGAAGAGGTTGAAGACGCTTTGACCTCGTATCGCCATGGATGTGTTGACGTGTCTGCCGTTGCTGCAGTGCTTTCTGTGTGCCTTTGCAGTCAAACTGAGGCATCAAGTTCGACGGCAAAGTAGGCACTTTAGTTTTAAGCTTTCTCCCCGGGCGATTTCATCTCAGATCAGGCAAGCCGGTCCCCTTTGGTCCTCCGATTTCGTTGATTCTTTTTTATGCTAAAGCCACACCTTTATGATGAACAGTGCCACTGGTCCGAAACTTGAGATCGCAGTAGTTGTCGAGAAAAAAATTGACGAGCGTGCCTGGGTGGCGTCGTGCGCTTCACAGAATCTTCCTCGGGTGGTACTTTGAGAGCGTCTCGTCCGCACCACGAACACGCTAGAGGAGCGCCAATTTTTTTGCGCATTCTACAGATGTCGGACTACCACTTAATTTAAAAAAACGGGCATTTCCTCTCACGAACTGTTCGATAAAAAATCGCGAAAACGCTCGTGAGCGCGATTTTACGCACATTTTAAACTTTTATTGCGGAAGAAGTACGCATGGCAGAATTACGAACTATGCACCAAATGAAAGATAATTAATTGCTCTTTCCAACGGCGCATCACACATAAATGTGAGTGTTACTGGAGAATAGGTAGAATAAGACGAACCATGCTGCCTCAGTGAAAGTACACGAAGTTCGTAGGTCAATTCCTCAAAAACCCCACCTTTAATTTTGGCAACAAAAATTGCATGGAATCCTGAATATATTACCTTTCCAATGGTGTAAAATTTGTGTGTTCTAAAAGTTTAGAACCGAAATGCCAGCGCCCATAAGGAGAGCAGGTACAACGCCGTCATGCGGTTCCAATTCTGGCCACCCTCCGGCGTTTGTACTGATCGTCGACGAAGGGAACCTGGCTTTCATCACCTCCTGTGCCTGAGATGGACATTTCGTGCCCTATCGTATTTCGACTAGGACAGGGTGCAAAGAACAAACGTTGCTAGTATGTTACGTACATGAGGAGAGCAGGTACAACGCGGCCCGACGGTTCCATGTTCTTCCGTTCTAATCCTTTGTTTTCTGTTGACAGGCGCTTGAGATGTGGTCCGTATTTAACGACCTTGAAGCAGGGCAGCTGGCCTAATATATTGATCCGCATGTACAGGAATAATACAACACTGCAAGCCGGTAGAGTGGTTTATTTGGTGACTGGCTTTGCTATCGCTCACCTTTAGAGAGAATTTACGAAAGACACTAAAACAAGAGTAAAATATAGTTACAGTGCATGAAAGAGCCGTATGTACATTTTAAATACAAAACACAGCTGTGAAAGTGGAATGCGGAAATCGGGAACAAATGTCACCTATGTGTGAGCGGCATTACAAACTGGTCCTGTTGGAAAGCATAGATTTGTATGCACATCACCAGCCAGACGTAGTGTGCTGATCGTTCGGCGGGCTGAAAACAACGCAGCTATGACCAAGGTTCAAACATGTCCTCAGCGGTTCTTGCTAGCTGAACTCCAGATACTGCATGACCTTCAGATGCTTTGTACCACACATGGGATGAACGGATCCCTGTCACTGGCCGAACCAGTTCCCATTCATCCTTTTTCGAATTTCGAAAGGCTGCAACCTGAGCCGACGGAATGTGCAGCAGTTCCGTTGCGTGTTCCTTCTTTTTGAGAGCGCACACAAAATCTTCAGCGGTTTGAATAGCTTCAGCAGGTGGACATCGCAAGTTATGCAAGCTTGCGATATGTTTCAAAGAGCCCCCGACACCATCGCACGCGTTTTTTCCATGGCCACTGGCAGAGAAAATCCATCGCAGCAACAAGTTGTTTTTCCCCATTTCATAGAGCTGGTATCTGTTCTTAAAGTGCGCTGCAGCACCGTCGGACACGTATATCACATGGGAAAACACGGGCAGGATGTCTTCTATAGCCTCGGTTATGTTTTGGAGGGCAAGAAGGGCATGTGCAGTATCGTGAGATAGGTCGTCACTCACTGTGGCAAAACTTTTTGTCGAAGACATGGTCGTTACAACACAGGTGAATAAGGATATTTGATCCGTCTTCCAATAACGCCCTTGGACCTCACTTGAGAAGTTGACTCTCCAGTTTTCTGCGAAATCGAAGTGCATGATGACATGTCTTGGATCCACGAAGGCCTTCTCGTTCCAAATGGCGCTTCTTTGTATGTTGTATATATATTCATGCTTGGTGTACAGAGCAGCACATTTCCTGACCGCCTCCAGGAATATCGATGCCTTTAGCGTTTTCCTAATGAGGTCACCAGATTCCCAGAGAGCCATATCAACGTCGTCGGCACGCTCGATCCTTAGCTTCTGTAGGTTGATCGTTTTGGCCCCTTGACAACTGCGACACTCTTGCAAAAAGCATGTCCTTTGTGGCTCAGGACATACAGACATCGCATTCAGTTGGTCTCTGCTTAGCTGGATGGATGACGCACTGTTTATGGCCGCGATGATCAAATCAAAGTTTGCGCAGTACAAACACACGCACTGTTCCGGACGTGGGTCTGTGCGAACCCACTTAGGCCGAAGTGTGTAGAACTTCGTCAGTCCTATATTGATGTCCGGATGAGCACTCTTGAGCAGGCTAAACGTTTCCCGTATAGAACGAGTCATAAAGCGCTTTGCAACAGCGACTCTCTTCCCGTCTCTGGTGACATGAATTACGTCTTTTTTGTTGGGACTTTGGACAGAACAGTCCTTTTCGTCTTCAAGATAGTACCGGAGTGCAACCTGTACGTCGTTTTCGCTGACAGGATGCCCACCATACTTGTCCGGCATCGCCCACACGCCCTGCTTCCCTTTCAGGCTTTTTGATTTTTCTATCACATATTTCGTTGCATCCGGGATCAGTCCTACTATTTCTTTTTTCGTCATGTTTTCAGGAAGAAGCGTAAGAATCTGGCATCTTCCTTGATTAGTGGTGCACTTCTGATAAGCGGTCCTGATGTTGCGCAAAAGGCTAGAACATCTTGTGCAGTCTTTTCCGGAGGTGGTCGGTTCGTCTATGTCATATGCATCACTTATTCTGCGGCTTATTGACCTGCTCAATGCGTCGCCAACTTCTCTCCGTTTTCGTGACGCATACGACGGCATTTGTTTCCTTTTGAGAGACGCCGGCTGCCGCAGCGGAGTTACGTCGATATTTGCCGTCGAAATACTCTTATTAATTTCTTCAATAATGTCCTCACTCTGAACATAGTCTGTGTCAGATAGAGCAACGGGCGAGGACTGCGATAGACCACTAATTGCTGAACGAAAGTACGCAACACAATTCTTACATAGTTGGTCCTCACCGCAGACTTCATCACGTCGCTCAGGGTCGAGAAGCGCCTTCAGCGCATCGATGTCAAGGCTTGACACAGTTGTGAATCCACTCTGGCGAAGAATCCTTTTCTGATGTCGACGTGCATAATCGGCACAAAACACACGTTCCTCACTATAAATGTTCCGAGCCATGGAGACGACTTCCAACGCTGACGAACCAAAAGTTATTCAGACACCTCACTCAACCGCTGCATCGTCGACGGCAGGTCCGTGCATTATTGGCCACACACGGCGACCAAACGAACCTGTCCACACCGCAGCAAGGTCATTTTTGTTAGGAAGTCTGGCGTCTGGTGTCCCCAGTGCGGGTTTGCTTATTACTTATAATCCGTATGTACATCCGGCAAAGGCGATGGGACGCGGGCACAAAGTTTGGGTGAAAGAGAATATAGCCTCCGCGTCACGCAACCTGATGCCAATGTTTCTTCTTTGCAGCCTGTCCGTTGTCGAAATACGATATGGCACGAAATCTCCATCACAGCACAACAGGTGATGAACTGCAGTGTAGCATAGATACGTGGAAGTCAGGTTCCCTTCGTCGACGATCAGTACAAACGCCGGAGTATAGCCGGAGTTGGAACCGCATGATCGCGTTGTACCTGCTCTCCTCATGCGCGCTGGCATTTCGGTTCTAAACTTTTAGAACACACAAATTTTACACCATTGGAAAGGTAATATAATCAGGATTCCATGCAATTTTTTTAACCAAAATTAAAGGTGGGGTTTTTGAGGAATTGACCTACGAACTTCGTGTACTTTCACTGAGGCAGCATGGTTCGTCTTATTCTACCTATTCTCCAGTAACACTCACATTTATGTGTGATGCGCCGTTGGAAAGAGCAATTAATTATCTTTCATTTGGTGCATAGTTCGTAATTCTGCCATGCGTACTTCTTCCGCAATAAAAGTTTAAAATGTGCGTAAAATCGCGCTCACGAGCGTTTTCGCGATTTTTTATCGAACAGTTCGTGAGAGGAAATGCCCGTTTTTTTAAATTAAGTGGTAGTCCGACATCTGTAGAATGCGCAAAAAAATTGGCGCTCCTCTAGCGTGTTCGTGGTGCGGACGAGACGCTCTCAAAGTACCACCCGAGGAAGATTCTGTGAAGCGCACGACGCCACCCAGGCACGCTCGTCAATTTTTTTCTCGACAACTACTGCGATCTCAAGTTTCGGACCAGTGGCACTGTTCATCATAGAGGTGTGGCTTTAACATAAAAAAGAATCAACGAAATCGGAGGACCAAAGGGGACCGGCTTGCCTGATCTGAGATGAAATCGCCCCCCCATGAAAAGTTCTGCTGGTTACTTGAGTGCATTGATGGGTGTACTTGTGTAATCCAAGAGTGCTTTACCGTCCTCCGCTGACGTGATCGACGAAGCTTTGTCTGCACGGCACGTTCAGGTTGCCCATTTGAACGTGGATTATACGGAGAGCAGGGATTGAAGATAATGTCCCAATCTTTTAAAAAACACCGAAATTCAAAAGAATCAAAAGGCGGTCCATTATCACATATTACTATCTCTGGGACAACAAACCTTGCAAAGCATGTCTTGAGTGCGTCGACAAGTGCTCTCGCATGAAAGGATTTCATTTGCTGAACGTCCACATATTTACTGAAGTAGTCAATGACTAAAAGGTACGTGCTATTCAGATGAAAAAAGTCCATGCCAATTCGCTGCAATGGTCGATGTGCTAGCTGTCTGTCAGCAAGAGGCTCATGCTGGTTGCTCCTTTGATGTCGTTGACAAATTGCGCAAGTTTTTATCATGTTGTCGATATCACGGTTCATTGATGGCCAGTACAGTGCTTCCCTATAGCCCGGTTCTTACAAGACACTATTCCTCGGGGAGCGTCATGAAGGCGGTTTAAAGCATCATTCCGACACGATGATGGAAGAACGAGACGCTGACCTCTGCATAAAAACCCATCAGTAACGTACAGTTCGTCTCTTATATCTTAGAAGGGTCGAACCTCAGATCGAACTAGGAACCTGTGTTGTGGCCATCCGTTTTTGAGATGGAAAATGTCACACGTGGTGCTTCTCTTTATTCGTCGTCTTTCTCTTTGCCCTCTCGCGAGCCTACACAGTAAATTTTTTTACGCCCTTCCCGGTGTGAAAAGGGTGTACTATGAGGACACACCTGAATTACGCTTATACTACACTCAACTAAGCACCCGTGTTGGTGTAAAAGTGGAGTAATGTACCAATACACCCCGATCACGCTTATGTTACACACCATGCTAAATTTTGGAACACTCATATCAGTGCAACAGGGGTGTATGCCGCACAATGCTCAAAGCTCCTGTAGTTTTCTTTTTCATTGTGAGAATATTTGCAATATATATATATATAACTTCCTATGTGTGTGTATAGATAACTTGGTACATACAGGTGGATGCGAAAAGACGTAGACCATAAGTAACGGAGAGACTTGGGAAGCTGTATAAGGATTAACAACAATTGCTACTTTTATTGCATTAACAAAATTAAATGGGAATTATGGGAATTACTCGAAACAGATTTACAGTCGTACTGCCAACTGTAGGACATCTGTAGTCAAAATTAGGGGTGGACGTTTTGGCAGTCACCGCTGCCCTCAGCAGGACTAAACTTGAAAATAGGTGACAGGGGCTTGACCCCCTAGCTGGAAGGTTTACTGGCGCGGGTGACATTGAAATTAAAATACATATGTGTATGTAATTAAAGGACTAATTACTGTGAGTGATTGTGATATTAATATACGAAAAGAAAAAGTTGAAGCAACCAAAGATTACGAACAGTTAGGAGCAAACAAGGGAAGTTCGACAGTAGCAGCCTTCAACTGGGCTTGCAAATGTCGAAGGCAGGCTGGTGTTGAAGTGTCGACTTGGTTAAAGCGGAAGCACTTGGCTTAGCTTGCAAAGCCTTTCTAAGCTCTTGGAGTGCAGAGCTAGCTAAACCCGAAGAGACCACTTCGCGTGGCATAGGGGTTAAGATCATCGCTTTCCACGCCGGTGACACGGGTTCGAATCCTGTCACCGTCTGGGTTTTCCGGAGGCTTTCCCAACGAATGTCAGTTCTGCCTGAAGTCAGCCCAGGACGCACACTACCCCCTCTGTTCCCCACTCCTTCCTACTGTCCTCTCTCCATCTGTCCACGCCTGTACGCCATTCATGGCCACAGTTGCTTCGCGGCGCTAGCACGGAATTAAAAATGCTGTAAGAGTCTAGATAGTTAAGATGTTCACACTTGCAAATGCAGGTTGCACTGCATCAGTGGAACTAGTGTTCCGTGAATTCCGGGAGCAAGCCTTCTTTTTTCGTTTTTTGGGTCAATACACCCAATAAACACCCTTCTTTTGGGTGCAACATGTCACACCCCCGTTACACCCATTATTGAGGTGTAGCATTTACACCCATAAGGGTGTGAGTTATCTAACACTCATTTTACACTCATAGGGGCGTAAATAAATTTACTGTGTATACAGAGCGCTCGTCGTCGTTAACACCATTACATCTCCCCTTTCTCAAGTCAGTCTAAAAGAACCCAGTCAACATTACACAAAAGATATTTTGTCCCAAAACTCAAAACCCAAACTCTTCCTTGACTCTTCTTGAAATGTCCTTGCATGATACGGAGCCACAGATTACTCTTCTAGGGGGTATCTCCGAGGGCTTCGACGTTGTCTGGTGCTTCGACGAACTGGTACTGACTCCGTGGCTGGACCCGACCGTGGTTCGTTCTCGGGAGTGGAAGCAGGTTGCTGCTGCTGACATTGCGATGATCTAAGATGCTCCCGAGTACGACGAAGCTCAGCACCGTCGCTCGTCCTTATGATGTAGGACCTTGGTGCCCCGGCGGACCCCACAACTGTTGCTGGTGCCCAAGTCTTGACTTTGCTGTTGTAGGCTGTCACTGGACTATCCGGCAGCAGTTGAGGCAGCTGTCTAGTTCCTCTATTGTAGTAGACCTGCTGACGTTGGCGGAGATGCTGAAGCCGTGATACCACATCCTTTGGCTGTACCAGGCTTGGTTGCAGACATGCTGAATGTACCGGAAGAAGTGTCCGGGTGCTCCTTCCCATCAAGCGTTGTACTGGTGATTTTAACACCTTGTCCCGCGGAGTATTTCTCCACTCGAGCAGAGCAGTCTTGAATTCTGTGCTCTCATAGGCGTACTTGCTTAGTAGTTTCTTCGCTTCCCTCACTGCTCGTTCAGCCATGCCGTTAGACCTCGGGTAATGAGGGCTAGAAGTAATGTGCGTGACTCCGAGGAACCTCATGCCTTCTCGGAACTCATGGCTGCCGAATGGTGGGCCATTATCGCTCAGAAACCTTACTGGAATTCCATGCGTGGTGAACACGTCTGTGCATATGGCTACCACCTCTTTCGCTGTAGATCGCTTTAGTGGTTTGACTTCGTAGTAGAAAGAGTAGTAGTCCACAAGGATCAAGAACTCTCTTCCACCCTGGCTGAAAAGGTCAGCGCCGATAACCTGCCATGGCAACTTAGGGAGTTCATGGCTTATCATAGGAAGTCTCTCGTTTCGTGGTCGATGCTTCTCACATAGAGCGCAGTTTCTTGCTAGTTGTTCAATCTCAGACGTGATCCCGGGCCAGAACATGACGTCCCGCGCTCTCTCCTTCATCTTTTCTTCTCCACAGTGTGAAGCATGCAACAGCTTTAGTGTGATTTGCCGCATTCCCTTTGGGATGATTAGTCTGTTGGAACGAAACAGCAGACCATCCTGCGCGTGAATTTCTTCCTTGTAGGTCCAGTACTGACGCACCTCGTTGTCAACTTCGTTTTTATTGTTAGGCCATGCTGTTTCGACGTATTTTCTTATCTTCTGCAGCTGGCCATCACGTTCTGTCGCTCGCGATATTTCCGCTATTTTTTCGTCGGAAACATCGAGGTATTGAAGTACGTTTACATAGAAGTGCTCCTCTTCTCTCAGGCATTCCTGCTTCGGAAATCGTGATAAAGCATCTGCAATGAACATTTCCTTTCCAGGTTTGTATACAACGTTAATCGGGTATTTTTGAAGTGCGAGCCTCATTCTTTGTAGACGAAGTGGACATCCGTGGAGAGGCTTCTTGAAAATGGCTTCCAACGGCTTGTGGTCGGACTCGACCTTTACGCTGGGTTGTCCGAAGATGTACTCGTGGAACTTCTCGCAGCCGTGTACAATGGCGACCATCTCCTTTTCAATTTGTGCATATCTTTGTTGAGTCTCCGTAAGGGAACGGGAGGAATACGCAACGGGATGCCCTTCTTGTGTTAAGACAGCTCCAACTCCATCCTGGCTAGCGTCGACTGAGAGCGTCACAGGCTTGTGTGCTTGAAAGTACGCTAAAACCGGTGCCTTCGTCAACGCTTCGCGTAGCTCTTTGAAGCTGTCTTTGTGTCTGGTTGACCATTCCCAAATTGTATCTGTTTTGAGCAGTTCACGTAGCGGTGCCGACACTTGTGATGCATTGGGGATGAATCTTGACACGAAGTTGATCATGCCCAGGAAGGTACGAAGTTCCTTGACATTTGTTGGCTCAGTAACGGCGAGAATATCCTCGACTCGCCTTGGATCCACAGCAAGTCCTTCTGACGTGATCATTTGTCCCAAGTACCGTACTTGCTGTTGAAGGAAACAACATTTCCTGATGTTTAGTTTGAGGTTTACATCCCTGCATCGCTCCAGCAGCCTCATAAGGCGTTGATCATGCTCAGCCTTGGTCCCTCCCCAGACAAGGATGTCGTCCATTACGACATCGACACCGTCGAGATCCTGTAGGACCCTGTGCATAGCTCGCTGGAAGACTTCATGAGCTGTTGAAATCCCAAACGGCATCCTTAGGAAACGGTATCGCCCAAACGGTGTGCTCATAGTACAGATGTATGAGGAGTCCTTGTCGAGCTGAATTTGCCAAAAGCCAGACGATGCGTCAAGTGTCGAAAAGTACTTTGCCTTTCCCAGACGCGGCGCGATATCTTCGAGTGTCGCCATGGGGTAGTGTTCCCGAAGGAGCGCCTTGTTGAGATCTGCGGGATCAAGACAGATCCTGACCTTATCTTTCTTGACCACGACCACCATGTTGCTCGCCCACTCGGTAGGTTCCGTCACCTTGGCGATTACTCCGTCGGCTTCCATGTGGTCGAGTTCGCGCTTGACTTTGTCTTTCAGTGCAACGGCAATCCGCCTTGCTGGTTTTACAACTCCTTTTGCATGGGGTGTTAACTTCATGTGGTACTGTACCCCTTTTAGCTTTCCAAGGCCTTCAAAGACGTCCCGATAAGGTTGTGCTGGTCCGTACAAGTGATGTTCGTCGCTTGTTTTTGTAGCAACTGCCGAATGCACTGTGCGCTGGATCAGACCTAGTTCTTCCGACGCTTTCCCACTCAGGGTAAGCGGTACCTCTTGTGGTACGACGAAGAACAGCACCTTTGTGCTTTGGCCGTTACATGATGCTTGCAGAGGAATCCTGCCTGCGGCCTTTTGCTTGAAGCCAAAGAAGGTGTTCAACGTAACGTTGCATTTTGTAGTCTTCTTGTTAGTGACTTTTCTCAACTGTCCGGCTGAGATTACGGAACAATTGGCACCAGTGTCTACTCTGCAGTTTAGTTTCACGTTCTCGATCGTAACCTCAGCAGACCAGAGATCGCTCGATGCGACGTTATTTACGGACAGCATTTGCAAGAAGTAAGTGTCTTCTTCACGTTCCACTTCAAGGACCTGTTTTGCCTTCGGCTTCCTTCTATATTTCTTTCGTTGTCCTTTGCTTCTGCACACACTGGCGAAGTGGTTAAGTTTACCGCAGCTCTTGCATTCCTTGCCTTGCGCCGGACATGCATCTTTATCGTGCGTATATCCACACTTCGAACAAGTTCTCGTTCGCTTCGTGACCGCGTGAACTTCCTTCACTTCATCTTTTTCCTTCTGGATATCATCAAACTGCTGCTTGCTGAGCTCTCTCATCCGACATGTTTCTATAACCTTCTCACATGACGGATTTTCCGAGATCAGCCTTTGCTGAAGTTTCTTGTCGCGAACTCCAAGGATTATGCGGCTACGCAGCATGCGTTTTTCCAAGGTCCCGAACTCGCAGCTAGCAGCGAGTATCCGAAGCTCTGTCAGCCACTCGTCAAATCGCTCCCCTTCTTTCTGGTTTCGCGATCCGAACAGAAATTCGTGGTACGTTAAATTGAGCGTCGGTTTGCAGTGCTCTTCCAGTTTCTGGATAAGCTTGTCGACATCGTCACGGTCCGCTTCCGTTTCAAACTGTAGCGTATTGCATATCTTCCTGCCTTCTTCACCCAGTATAACCAAGAAGGTCGCGGCCTGAACTTCCTTTGGCTGCGCCTTTAGATTTGTCGCTGTAGAGAAGAGTCTAAACTCGCCTTTCCACAACTTCCAAGCTTTCCAAAGATCGCCGGTAACATCGAGTGGCTTGGGCGGAGGCAGGATACTTGTCATCGTTGCTGCTACCAACGTTGAAGTCATCGGCGTAGTAGTCGTTTCCATTGCGAACTTCTGCCAGCTAGGGCTAATCCTTTCGCTTCGAACGCTGGCCACGTCGTTGACGTAACACCGCTGCCACCATGTCACACGTGGTGCTTCTCTTTATTCGTCGTCTTTCTCTTTGCCCTCTCGCGAGCCTATACAGAGCGCTCGTCGTCGTTAACACCATTACATCTCCCCTTTCTCAATCAGTCTAAAAGAACCCAGTCAACATTACACAAAAGATATTTTGTCCCAAAGCTCAAAACCCAAACTCTTCATTGACTCTTCTTGAAATGTCCTTGCATGACAGATCCTGACCTTATCTTTCTTGACCACGACCGGCCTGCAATGTTTCATCCTTAACAGTTGCGGCAAGGTATATCTAAACTGGTAGCGAAAACAAGCGAAAATACTAAATCAGACCCATCAGCAACGCTACCATCATGAGGCGCGAGCGATCCTGGGTGTTGACAGTAGAGGTACGATCGTAAACACAAAAACTTTAGAACGTGGGCATGGGTTGTGTGCGTACTAGTACGTTATTCATAATTTCAATGTAGAAAAAACTTTCTGTTGCCCCACTCGTGCACATATACGAAATCATCTACCACCCGAGTACGTTTCCGTATCCTGCTCCTTTGCGCATATGTCACAGTGGACGGGCGTGTTTATCCGTGCATCTGTGTATCCGTGCCGTGTGTTCGTGCATTGTAATGCGGAGTTCGTATACTTTTTGGGTCAAACAGGTAGCGACATTCACATCTCGGAGCTGTAGGCCAAGGTTAACACGTGTGAACTGATGAATACAATGCATCCCCTGTTGCTGGCCCCGCGAGAAAAAAATTCATCGGACGAGCGGCCATGATAGCGTGAGTGTTAGCAGGAATCAACTGTGCACCAACGATGTCATGTTTTGTTGCAATGGCCACTCATTGAATCAATGCAAACGTCTAATCACTGTGTGTGCGTATTGCTCTAGGTGAGAAATGGCGCTTAAGTGAACCTTCCTCGTTTCTGTGTGATATCACGGTGCCCTTCTGTTTGGAGTTGTCAAGATATGTGATAACTATATGTATTTCGTATTGGTACGTTTCATTAAAGCTGATACGATTTATTTTTTCTGTGTTCTCGTCTGGTACTGTTGCACGGGTGAGGAAAAGGGAATACAACGCAAACGAAGTGCGCGAACGAAAACGTGCCAGGGCGAATTATGCACTACTTATTATTCATACTTCTGACGTCACCTCTGACGCCATATATTTACAATCGTAGTAGTCCGCGTAACGGATGGATGGTGCTGACCGACTCTGTCATGGCGTCGTTCTGAAGACACAGGGGCCTATGGGAGTTGCGCTACCTGTTTAGATATACCTTGGTTGCGGCGCAGATGGGTAGAAATCCAGCGAACCGGTAGAGATGTAGGAAGGGAGTTGCCTCAGGACAGAAGCCGCCGATATTTCGAACAGAGACTGTTCTTCTTCTGTTCTTCTTTGCGGCGCGTATCTCTAAAAACTTCGGCGTAGAAGCCGTTGCGAGGGTGCAAACTGTTATCGGATATACGCCCTCGTTATCGTCGATCATCCCTGCCGGGTCAGGAGCGCGTGATAAGGCATCTGCTATCGTTAGGTATTTCCCCGGAACGTATAGGTAATAGTGACGTTGTAATCGTTGAGACGAAGCAGCAGATGAGCGGTTTATGGTCCATGTGTACTTCAACCGATCGGCCGAAGATATAGTAATGAAAATGCGTACATGCGAAAACAATAGCAAGCAACTCCTTCTCAATCTGCGCGTACGATTGCTGTGTTTCATTCAAAGCTGCGGACGCGGACGCAACAGGGCGACCATCTTGCATAAGCACTGTGCCGATGCCGTAAGAACTCGCGTCGGTAGACAACGTGACGGGCTTCGTTTTGTCGAAGTACGCCAGTACAGGCGCCTTCTTCAGGAGTTCTCTGATGTGATCAAACTGCTTAGTCTTATTTGCGCCCCAGAGCCACGGTACATCAGATTTTAGGAGTTCACGAAGCTCACTTGTCTCCTGCGATAGATTAGGCAGAAATTTTGAGAGGTACGTAACCATGCCAAGGAACCTCTGAAGCTCTGCCTTATTTGCTGGCAGCTTCATTGCCGAAATAGTTCGCACTTTATCTTCATCGGCGCAGATGCCTTGATCAGTCAGAACGTGCCCAAAGTACTTCACACGAGGCTGAGCCAACTGAGTCTTCGATGGATTGAGTTTCAGATTATTATTTCTGGCTAAGGTGAGGACTCTGCGAAGCTGTTCCTTATGCTGATCCGTTGTCTTTGCGGCCAGAAGTATATCATCGAAGTATGGACGAATGTAGTTATGCCCACGGAAGGCATCGTTCATAGCGCATTGAAAAATTTCAGGTGCACTTGATAATCCAAATGGTAAGCGTAAAAATCTGTAACGCCCCCACGGCGTGGCAAAGGTGCACAAATAAGAGCTCTGTGTGTCCAACGGGATGTGCCAGAACGCCTGATTAGCGTCAAACAAAGTGAACAGTTTACATTCGCTAAGGTTTACTAAAATTTATTCTGTCGGAATTTTATAATGTTCACGTTTGATGGCTGCATTGAGCTTTCGAGGATCCAAACAAACGCGTTCAAGCAGTTCCGCTCTTCTTGGGCACAACTACAATGGGGTGGACCCAGTGTTGACTCCGTTACTCTTGTTATGACTCCATTACTTTCCATGGATTCCAGTTCTCGTTTGACACTGGCTTCCAAAGCCAACGGGATTTTCCGGGGAGCGGACACACTGGGAGTTACTCCCTCCTTTATATGCTGTATGTCCCGGGCAAACAACCAATTCCCTCGAATACGTCAGAAAATTCCGCAAGAATAGACTGGAACTCTTCGTTGCTGCTAGTACTACCAGGCCCCCACAAGTGCCATAGAGCCCATGGATTGAGGAAATTCACACAACCCTGGGCACGCAACCAATCAAATCATCAGGGTTTGCACCCCACGTGACATAGAATTGACCAATCAGTGATACGTTGATTTGGATTGTTCTCGGTCCACCATTTGTGCTTGATCTGGCTACATTGCTGGATTTTGGCTACCTTTGGGGCTTGGCGGCTGCTTATTAGCGTTCACTATTCGTAAGATGATTCGTAGTAGCAGACTGAAAGAGACAAGAGCGAGCTTCCAGCGAAACAGCGTTTTATTTGACGGAACAATAATCAACGAATGTACAGAGAAGTGCACGAACAAATAAAGTTTTCACGGCAACAGTACACTCTTTGGATACATGTTGAAATGAAAAAGTAGGAAACGAAATGAAAAAGGCTCCTGAGAGTGAACAGTACAAGCGCGAGTAAGAATTGCTAGATTTAGAGTCCTCTACTACAGTGCTACAGTGTTATAACGTACCATCCTGTCGGGCATATTCGCGCTGGGGCAGTTACGTAGAATTCTGAGGGATATATGTTGTTGTTGAGGGATCATGAATCGATAGCATTTTTTTTAGACCTTGTTTGTGTTTGTCGTTTTTTTGTCCCCTAGTCTCGGGTTTTTAAGTTATGGATCGATAGCATATTGTGTCATCTATGAAGAATTTAAGAGTGATTCAGAAAATGTGTGTTTTTATGGGCAAAACAAAACTCTTCATAAACCGTACGTTAAAATCTTCGCCAGTACGCTGGCGCTGTTCGCCATTCTTGTCAGTGATTTATGCAGACCCCCCTACATCCCTTAAAATTTTGCTCACAGCCTCCCAAATTTTTCACCTTGCCCCCTCTGCGGGGGTCTTGCGGCTCAACAACGCCTTAATTACGTTCTTTCTGACCCATGATGAATTATGACCCCCTCCCAGTTTTTCGCGACACAACCCAGCTCCGACTTTCTGTATAAACCACTCATTCTTATGGTAGTGTTAGTAACAGGAGCCACATAAAAGGTACCGCCTGTCTGGAACACAAAGGCCGCGAAAACACAGCCACTTTTTTTTACTGTTTCCATTAGAAACAGGCACCTTGTATACCATGGAGCATGTGATGGACATTTCTGCTTGCCAGTCAAAGTGTTAGTGGTGAGAAGTTTGTATTTAGAAATGGAAAAAGTAACTTCACATAAGGACTCGGAAGCACCAACAAGTTTAATGTTTGTAAACACAAGTTATTTACATTAGACAAAGAATATCAGGAGGTGGCAGGAGACACAGAACAGAACGTATGCACAAGGTGGAAAGGATGCACATAACAAAGTAATTAACTTACTGTCTACAGCTTGGACAATGGAGGTCAGTGTGTATGAACGGCTGGTATAAAATACATACAGCACATTACTTGTTATATACAGAAATAGGTGTGCAGATTGTTTTACTTGATACGTACATATATGTGCGTGCAATTGTGACTAGAAGGCAGACTCTTGGTCCTGCCGTGCAAATATCGCGCTATATACAAGATTATGCTAGATGCTGAATGCAAGATTAGTGTAACATATACAACAGTGCATGTGGAACACGCTATAACAGTTGCAGAAACATTAACAGTTGCATCAGATGTCAATGAACTTCCACAGCTGTGGTGGGGTGAGCATATAGCAGTATCAAAGGTATAATCTGTGACAACAAAAAGAGAAACTTGACTAGAACCTGACTAGAAGTAGTACAATGAGATTTATAAGCCATACACGTGTACAGCTCAAATTTGTTAAGTGTTCAACAGCGAGGGATGAGCGATGTGCAAGACTGCATATGCTGCTGGCATATCATCAAGGTATAGCATGAGTAATTTCATGTACACGGGACATGTCAAACACTGTGGTTACTGAGTGTCTCAGCAACGAGATTACAAAACTGTGTACGTGCAAGTCCTGCCACCTTGGCAAGCAATGAGGTAGTACAAGATTCACACAAATCCTACACGTCAAATGGTGCAAAACGACCAAAAACAGGGAAGTGTCAGGAAAAGCGGCTGGAAACAGGTTACTTCAGAGGAGACTGTCCAGACCCTGGACATGCAATAAAATGTGTCCGACGACACTTACTTTCGCACAATTCAGCATCAATTCTGAGCTGAGCTTCTTTTGTCAATGAAATCAATAAACAAATGATGTGTTTAGTGCATCATTTACCATGCACTGAGCAACCACTTCTCCTTATTAAGTTACTGCTTCAGTTATGCTTCGATTGCTCACTAAGAACATGTTAATTAACAGCATTGTTCATTAAGATCTGGGGCCATTCTTGAACTGCACGTAACGACCGGTATAGCTCTTTTCCAAACATTGCACACTCAACCGAGCACTTGGCAAGCATTACGGGATAGCAAAAAGTTGAATATCTAGACCCAGAACATTCGAAAACAAAAATGAAAAAAGTTGTGAGTGAAGACGATGATGCTTGAGACAATGACGGAGGTGAGCTTGTGAAAAAAATTCAAGAGAATGAAACCTGAGCTTCAGGCAGGATATGGACAGAAATGAACAGAACAGCTGGAGTGACCTGTGTTGTTCATTTCTGTCCGTGTCCTGCCTGAAGCTCAGACAGTTATCACGACGGTGCAAGCTTTTTGCGCTTCCTGTCCTCAGCTCGCTTGCGTGCATTTTCTCCCACTGCCCTGTTTCTTTGCCGTAAGTATTGATATATTCCGCTCAAAGTAAGCATTAACATAAACCTAGCCTGACACGTGATGCTACAAAAGGGACCCTCTATCTGGCTCATCAAAGTGTCCAAGATATGTTGCCTTATTCTTTTCCTCTGTGCAGCAATTTTAAGTTCTTCTTGCACAAGTCTCTGTGCCTTGGACACACACTGGAACAGGGAGTCTGATGGCATACAAGAGAAACTACCAGAAGCCTCAGAATCGCTTTGCAAGTATGCAAGCAACCCCTCAGCTCTTTGGAGTCCCTCACCTACATCCTTCAACAAGTTTGGGCACTCAGTGCACTTAGATTTCTTTAAAAAGGAGTGTACCATTTCCCCCGCGTATGCATACTGTGCATTAGCCTCCACAATATCAGGTGGCTCTTGCACAGCATGCATCACATGTTCAAGCTCTTTTTCATCAGCTGCAGACAATTGCTGTGAGCCAGATGGTTCAGAGGGAATGTTTGCAGCTGAGGAAACCGGCATACGCAGAAGTTCTTTCAGGAGTTCAGTCGTATCAGCCTCGCAATTCCCTCTGCTGGGAAGATTCGAGAGTCTCCCCACAAGGGTGTGCTTGAGGCCTGCAACGAACTGAAACGCGTTGGGCGTCTCGTTGCACCCGTGCATCTGCCGGAATTGCCCAAACATATTCTCCAGGGGGTCCTGGTTAAGCCTCCGTGTCAGCAGATATTCAAAACCAAAATTTTGGTGAAGGTCTTCCCACAATGCAAGCACTGAGCGAATTGTGATTTGCCATCCCCTTACAGTAGGAGGTTGCCTATCACTGACGAACTTCCACTGTGCAATCCATTGGACAGCGGACTCGAGTAACTCCTGATGCTTGGTGGATTCCTGCATAGCATATCGCATCTTTTTGTCGTCACGTCGTTCGACAGATGAGCTGTTCAAACAATCAAACAGCACATCCATCTTCAGGAGGAATTCCGAGGTCGCAATGCCTGCTGGATGCATACGCCCCATGCCAATCAGGGTAGCGATCCCAGTGGAAACTCGGTCGCTTAGCACTTGCACTGCAAGTTTAACCTTCATACGACTAAAGGGTGAAGGCTGAATGTGGTTGTATGTTAATTTGGGTACCCATCGAGTTGTTAATGGGTAGTCTGATTCATACAACTCCTTGATGAAAGACCACTGAACTCTCTGTTGACAACCTCCAATCTGAAGATCATGCTTCAACAGGAGGTTCCGTGTAGTTTTCATCAGGTGAGGTGGGTCAAAAACAAAGTATACTTTGGAGCCATTAACTGTGAAATATGGCTTTGATGGGGAAATCTCAAGCTTTCTTGACAATGCAATGTTGCTGGCACCCTGGTCGCATACAACCACTTTCACAATGATATCCATTGTCTGAAGCTGCCGAATAAGCTCTTGAATCAAGTCATTAAGTGTATCTGCTGACACAGTTGACTTCGAAAAGAGGTAAGACAAGGGTTGGACCCAGGATCTTGATATCCCCGAGAGCACAACAAGCAATGCTGAATTTGCCATCTGAGGGTTCCTCTCCTTTCCTGTGTCTGCAAATCCATAAATTTGGTCTGATCGATAATCATACTGCAAATGCTCCTTCAGAGACATTTCGTCAAATATCAGTGCACATACTCTGTCTTTTGGAGGTAGCCCTACGAATCTTTCCTTCAGTCCATCAAGGACTGTAGGCAGGACTCCAGGCTCCATGTTAATTTCTTTTAGCCAATTCCTGAGGGAACTCTCTGATGGCAAAGCCAGAATTTTGCCCATGAAGCGGTATGCCTGAGGGCTCTTGAAGTGCAAGTTAAGTGCCACCCCCCTGAATTGTCGTGGCCACCTACGCCCAAACTTGTTCAAGGGCTGCAGGTACAGCTGGGTGCGGAATATGTCAAGAGCCCCCTTTGACAGGTATTGTGACGCACCCTGAACCACCTCACTCCTTGACAACCCACCGAAGCGAAACGGTGATCTACGCTTAAAGAGGGACCTCCTGAGGTTGGCGTTTCGCATCTGCAATTTCCGAATGAGGGAGGCCGTTCCTGCTGTCCTGTCTTGATGTGGACGTCCAGGTGTGGAGGTTGGAGCGACTGAGTCCACAAAAATACCTATAAAAACAAAGGCAATTATAAACAGCCCAATATGTCTGACAAATGAAACTTGCCTATCAAGCACAGGGTAAATCAATGCTACTCGTTATGCATCAAGTACACCACCTACACCATATTGATATACTTACTAAAAATATGTATTGTTCTGCAGAAAGTAAGCAACATAGCAACGAGTCAGAGGAAGGGGAAAGTCACACAAACGTAAACCTCTAAATCAGAATACTCGACATTTCTCTGGTATAACTTACAGCGGGGGTCAAGGAGGGAAGTAATAGGCGGAGGAGGGTCTTCCCACGAAACGTCTGGGGAGTCAGCAGTGCTTGTGCCCGGTGAGACTGAGCCACTGGTGCTGGGCATGGTGCCTGAAGGCAGCAAGTATGCCAATGTGAGCATGTAATGCGTAATTTTATTAATGGTGACACAGACTATTCGTCAGCTTGAGACACAAAAACAATAATGAACAATTCCTTTCATTATAACTAATTCTGTGGTGCAGTGTTGACACCAACAACAGATGCGATGCTCCATACCTCTGACAACCTATCAGGCAACTTTGTATGTGCTGGAAGTAAAGATTGACAGAACGCAAGACGAACTTACTGCCACGCGCTGCCTGCTGCTGGGGGAAGGGGATATCACGTCCAGGCGCTGCAGACGGAGAACCTGCAGTACGGTCTGAGCAGCCAGAGAGAGCCTCTGCAAAAAGAAGCAACAGATGATGCACTGCTTTCATACCAACTGACCACTTCTCCAACTCCCTTCTAAGGAAGCAAAAGGAAAGCCCAAAGATCTACGTCAGAAGACATGAGTATTAACCTCCCACATTCTGGGATGTGTACAGCAGAGGAATTGACTGATTTTCTTCAGAAGTGACTTACCACTAAGGTCTTCAGTGGCAGTGACAGGTGCACTCTGTAGTCGTGTCGCTGGAAGATGTGGTAGGGCCTGTCTGTCTTCTGAACTTCCACAGCTGGCAGGAGAAAACACGATACCCGATGTGCTGGGTTCACCAAATACGTCTGCAGCGTCTCCCGCACGTACAACTCCTGAAATTGGCGAGTATACAAGTATGAGTATCGCTGGACAGTAAACTTGGGGCTTACAGTTAGGGCAATGGAAGCCTTGAGATGTTTATGACTGACCAAGCTGCTCTTCCTAGTTCACTGTTTACTTTTCACTTGACATGGAATTGTCCCTCACCTGGCTGCACTGGAGTACCCTTCGTTGATAGACTGGGTATGGCTGACCGCTTCAGCTTTGTTTTTTGTTTGTTCTTGAAGCAGTCAGGCGCAAAGTGCAGGGCACACAGCCTCAGGTTTCTCAGCTGCGCAGGTCGGAGATTGGTGAGCTCGGGGCGTCCAGCAAAGGCTATCCATGCCACCTTCCTGCATAAGCGTACGATACGAAATCAACTACTCGCCGACGTGACAACTTATCGGCACGGAAGGAACAAACGAAGCTTCTACTGTATCTCAATTTGAGTCGTCTAGTTCCAATCATTCACTCGGGCCCATCCTTTTGGGTACAAAGTTAACGTGCTAACAGTGAAGATAACGGAGGGTAGCACTACTCCGATGGTCAAAGATAACCAAATAGAGCAAGTGCGTGCATACCTGTCGTCGTCGGGAAACCTGAAGAATGAATGGTCGCTGTTGAGGTTTGTCGACCTACATCCTTCTGCCTTGCAGTATACAGTGGCATGGCGTCTTACCGTTACCAACTGTTCCATGTTGAAGGGCCTTACTTAAATTAAGAGGTTACACGCATATTTACAGGCATATTTACAAGCATATTTACAGGCGTATGTACATACAAGGAACGAACGCCGACACGAAGCCCCAAGAGCAGCCAAAAAAGTCAGCAGTGTAGCCAGGATATAGACGAACGGTGACCGTAGAACAATCCAAATCAACGTATCACTGATTGGTCAATTCTATGTCACGTGGGGTGCAAACCCTGATGATTTGATTGGTTGCGTGCCCAGGGTTGTGTGAATTTCCTCAATCCATGGGCTCTATGGCACATGTGGGGGCCTGGTACTACTCTGCACTTGTCTAACTCGTTTCACCAGATTCAACTCCTCACAGGCTCGTTTCCCAAGAATTGCACTCACGTTCATTCGTACTACCACAAATTCTAGCTGACAGTTCTTTCCATTAATGACACAGTTCAACTGGCATTTTCCAACAATAGGTAGAGGCTCTCCGCTAAATGTTTGCACCTTAATCTCTGTTGCCTCGATCACAGGTTTGCAGGAACAAGATTCAATAACGGTGTAGGGTAACACATTTACTTCAGCACCAGTGTCAAGTTTAAATTCAATAGTGCGATCCTGAATTTGAACACTCTGTAGCCATTGAGATGAGCTTGAACGGGACAAGGTGTCAACAGTGAGCTCACCCAGTAACGTTTCGTTGTCCGTGGTTATCCCATCCGGCGTAGCAGTGTCCAGCATATCGATGCGGCGCGCTCCTGGGAGCATCCTTTGGCGAAGCATTCTAGCGAAATGTCCCAACTTTCCGCATGAAAGACAGTGCATTCCATATGCGGGGCAGTGCAGTGGACGATGACGCGAACCACACCGTGAACATGAAGCTGCATACTGTCTGCCGGAGGGCGGTTCTGAAGAAACTGATAAGGCTGCGACTGCAACCCAGGAATTTGCGGTAAAGGACGAAAGCGGTCTTGTTTAACTATGAAAGATGAAAGTCACTAACTGGCGTTCACCTCCATGTGCGCGACCTTGATGCTGTGCGCTCCGTCCTTATTGCCATTGTTGCTCATGTAATGCGCTGACTGATGCTTCCGGGCCCATATTGTCTATATCGCGCATATGTTTCTTGTATATTTCAGCTGCCTTGCAGAACTGTACAACCTTCTCCAGCGAAAGGTCACTTTCTCGAAGCAGACGTTCTCGAAGTGCCGGGTCCCTTATCCCCAGAATAACCCTGTCTCCGATCAGTCGACTTGTTTTGTCTCCAAAATCACACCTTTGCGCTTGCAGCAGAAGTTCCGTTACATATTCGTCGATAGATTGATAGAAGGTCGATAGATTGACATTCCCGCTGGGCCATCATGTTGAAGATAGCCGTGGCATGCGTCACATTTTTGTACGGCAAATAAAGTTCGTCGAACTTTCCCAGGATGTATTTAACGGAATCCGGGACACTTCTTTCCGTTGCGCCTTTTTTCGTCGAGACACTTTCTTCTGTTGCGTCTTTTTTCGCCAAGTAACCGTGTTTTCACACGAGCGCCTTTTCTGACTGCGCAGCGACTGAAGGAGGAGAAAGATGTATCAGCGTAATTACCCAATCATCCAACCATTCGGTCGCGGGAGGGGCTTATCGTACAGCAGATTCTAGGAAGCGCGCACGTTCTTATCTTATTTTTGGCGAGATATGAAAGAACCTTGTGCAACATCACTGCGCTCGGCAGCTCCGTCCGTCCGAAAGAACCACGCGGATAGTTTGTTCGCGGGGCACAGAATCTGACGACTGACGCGCAGAGCCTTCCGGGAGGACGAAAAAAAAAAAAAGCCACCTTCTGTTGCCAATGTGACAAGCTCTTTTGTTTTTATCTAATACACCTGGTAGAGCAACACTCAATTTTGTGGAAACTTGCCGATGAGCAATACCGAAATATACCATGGAAACATGCCATGTCAGAACAGATCGTATTTGATCGTAATGAGTGTAACAGAGTATCACTAATAACAGAGTGGCCTGTCTCTAATAAGACTTCAACAAGTTTGTGTAACTCTGTTTTGAAACTGGACACAGGAAGGCCATTTCCAATCATCTGAAAAAAATTGTTCGGAAAAGGAACGGTTTCTGCTGATTTCCGTAGTTGTTCCGCAGCAGTGGAACCTTGTAAGGTGGTACAGTGATGGATTTCATGCCGTAATGGCAAGTGTTTGGGATGTCGCTAAAAGATCGTGAATTTGCAAGGCAATTTTGCGTAAATGTCTGATTTCCAAGTGAACACTTTGTCTACTGTATCTTGAAGGAGCTGAGGGGCTGGATGGATGAATTGTAGTGGCACTCCTGGTGGGCCTCTTTGCAACGAGGGTCCAGCACATTGCACCTGTAGACATGGTTGTCGTACACCAGGCTTTCTTTCTTTTTTTCTTTTTTTTTGTGCACTGCAATTTTATCGTAGTTGCCCTCTGTGGTGTTTCCCCAGATTAGACAACAATAGTACAGCTTGGGGTAAACTAAGGATTTCAACTGCGTTGGTTTAGAATCCAGAGCCATTCTTTACTATGTGCAGTATGCTGCATATTATAAGGAAAACAAATAGAAGAAAACTCGTCCCTGATCCCTGCCTTGTATTTCCAACATTTGGTTCCACATCTTGTCCAAGAAAGTCATAAACTACATTGGTGCACACTGCTGTGACAATTATAACGTTACACCTAGATGCGGAATACACAGCTTCATTTTACGTACTGTGGATGTTGCTTACTGCATTGGCATGGCTGCATTCAACAACACTCGGAATTGTACAGTAATCTTTTGATTTAGTGCGTAAACATCAATTTTCTTTAATCTGTATTTTTCTTTGTTGCGCAAATGGTCTCCTAACATCTGCATGCCACAACGTAATTCTCACAAGGAGAGTAATCACTGTATAAATTATACAGAAGACACTAACCTCGTCACGTCCAGATGCACCAGTCTTGGAAGATAGATATAAGGAAAGCACTGCGGACTGCTGTAGGCGGAGGCTCTTTGTACTCAAACTGAGGGGTCCATCTCATAGTCTGCATTCTTCAAATACGATTGGCAAAATCCGCTGCCAACCATACTTGTCGCTGCCTATAGGTCTCGTCGCTGCCTCGTTAGGCCTATATTCTCACGGCTGCTTGTTCTACTCAACTGCCTATTCAAGTAAGGTGTACTTGTTCTCACCAAGCACCTGTGATCCACGGCGCCGCTTCTGCAGCGAGCGCTGCATGATATCAGCACAACAGACAAGCCCATCTGGATAACCTGCACGGACTCGAAACCTGCCATGCAATCGCTACAATTCCCGGACATGAACAACTCCCTAGTCTACAAAATTTATGTTGCCCATCATGGTATAGTTAATAGTGGAAAAACAGTTACGCTCCAGTGGGTTCCCTCCCATTGTGGCATACCAGGAAACGAAACTGCGGACGCCACAGCAAGAATGGCTCACAGCCAAGCAACTGTGTCGTCCATACCGTTCACACCAGATGATGCGAAATGTCTCCTCACTCAAACTACTAAGGAAAAATCAGTCAAACTGTGGAAATCCTATCTTCGTTCATCAGACTACTTAACCTTCACAGACCCAGACCTAGCCTTTACGCATCCACGGACCGTACCACGAAGCTTACAGACAGCCCTCCATCGAACTCGCCTGGGTGTGCTACTAACCAACAGTGCTGTGAATCGCTACAGACCATCCGCCTCAACTGACTGCCCTACGTGTGGCACCACCGAAGACACACTACACATAATAATGCAGTGCCAAAAGTACTCTACAGAACGATCAATGCTTGAGAGCACGCTCGCTAAGCTGGATGATGGACCTCTCTCTTTCGTGAAGATCATTGGACCCTGGCAAAATGAAGTGCATCAGTCGGCCGCATTAACAGCGTTCTGCAACTATTTAAAAGACTCTCGTATTATCACCCTTTACCAACACTTATGTAAATTATATCACAACAGCACCGGGATGTACCTCACATCCCAAGTCATGTATATATTTATTGTGCGTGTGTGTGTGTTGTCGCATGTGTTTTCTGTTATGTATGTATATTTTATTCATGCGTTATTGAAACGCTTTCAAGAAATGGAGCAGCAGACCCCTCATGAATGTCACTCAGCTCCAATGTTTGTAAATAAACAGGTATTCTCTCTCTCTCTCTCTGAACGCGCAGTATCGTACGGAACTGAATGCCCGCCGAGAAATCTCGCTTTGACGACACAACCGAGGCATGTCAAATGAAGTCTGTGTACCTCGATAAATTGGTCGTCGTTGTTCCAAAAGATATAAATAAAGAAAATTTTGAAATACACACACTACACACACGCTGTGAAACAGCGCGCTGGATCCCGAAAGTCGTCGTAGCTCGTAGCCTCGTAGCTAGTTCCTCTTTCCACGGAAGTTGCTAATTGGATTATCGGAGTTATAAAACAGGTCGCAGATTTCGAAGTATATACATACTTCTTATTTCCAGACATTGTGACAACAGTATATCGGCGTAAAAATGTTGGTTCTTGCTGAAAGTTGTTGTTGTAGTTCTCGATCACGTGACGGCATTCTGCGCGCTGATTGCATGGGCGATTGACGTCATCCCAGTGGGATGACCAGATGAGCTTTCTATATATCCGTAGGTTTTCTTGGTTTGACGCTAGGTGTGCCGGCATCGGCGTGAACCGTGATGTTCAAAATTCGAGTTTACGAAAGCTACGAGGTGTTGAGGCATGCATTTTCGTATGTGAAGTTGCTTTTGTGTATTCTATCGGTAGCCACTGCGGAAAAGTCTCTCCAGCTTCTGGTCAGAGACCCTGTCTCAATTTCAGGACCCTGTAGTTATGATAGAATATTTACGACGCCTTCCAGCATCAAGGTGCGCGTTAATGGGAGATGCAGACGGCAATGAAGTTAGTTGGTGATGGACTGAACTGAACTGAACCGAACTGGAAGTGCAAATAGGCAGAGTCCCTCAACTGTCCTCGGTTGTACACCTTGAGACAGGGTGCAGTAAGGAAGATAAGGCCATCTTTTCGTGGCACCTCAAAAAGTCTGCAATACAAGGGTGCGTTAAGTAGCGGCTCTGTAGAGCGAGCTCCGTCCACTCTGTCCATATCACCCCGGAGCCGCTACTAAACGGGATCTTAAAAGCCAAGAGAGCGTTGTGTGTGTACACGTGATGTGTGCAAAGCACCTCTGGGCAACACCACCAACAGGTTTTCCCGCTCATTTTAATCCATTGGTCACTCAATTCAATCCAAGCGCTACCCAATTTAATCCTGTGGTGAACCAAATTAATCCAGACACCAACCAACTTAATCCAAGCGCTACCCAATTTAATCCAAGCAACACGTGTAAATGTATTCCGTGTGTATTCAGTCACATCATGACTGAGACTTTAATGATTTTGCCAATGTAATATGAGTTTATGACTACTGATTCAACAACCCCTGGGTTTTGCGGTGTCATGCGGTGTTCTTTGACTGCTTTTTGTCATTATGACATTTCATGACTATTTTCATGGTATGCGCCATGAATCAATTTTATGGGACTATTGCTGCTTAAAACAGTGTCATGCAGTGTTTTATAACTGCTTTTTGTCATTATGACATTTCATGACTATTTCATGGTATGCGCCATGAATCAATTTTATGGGACTACCGCTGCTTCAAATGGTGTCATGCAGTGTTTTATGACTACTGACGGGCATTATGACTTTTCATGACTATTTTCACGACATGTGCCATGAATCAATTTTATAGGACTACCGCTGCTTCAAGCTGTTCTATGACTACTGACGTTCATTATGACATTACATGACCATTTTCATTACATGCGCCATGAATCGATTTTATGGGACAACTGCTGCTTCAAATAGTGTCATACAGTGTTTTCTGACTGCCGACGGTCATTATGACTTTCAATGACTATTTTTATGATATGTGCTATGAATCGATGTTATGGGACTACCGCTGTTTCAAACAGTGTCACAGTGTTTTATGGCTACCGAAGATCATTTTGACGTTCAATGACTATGTTCATGATATGTGCCATTAATCGATTTTATAGGACTACCGCTGCTTCAGACAGGGTCAAACAGTGGTTTGTGACTACCGACGGTCATTATGATATTTCATGACTATTTTCATGACATGTGCCATGAATCGATTTTATGGAACTACCGCTGCTTCAAACAGTGTCATACAGTGGCTTGTGACTACCGACGGCCATTATAACATTCCATGACAATTTTCATGACATGTGCCATGAATCGATTTTATGGGACTAGCGCTGCTTCAAACAGTATTACACAGTGTTTTGTAATTACCGACGGTCATTATGACTTCCAAATACTATTTTCATGATTTGTGCCATGAATTGATTTTATGGGACTACGGCTGCTTCAAACAGTGTCATAGAGTGGTTTGTGACTACCGACGGTCAGTATGACTTTCAATTATTATTTTTATGATACATGCCATGAATCGATTTTATGGGACTACCGCTGCTTCGGTGTTATACAGCGGTTTGTGACCACCGACAGTAATAGTCACGAAATGTAATAATGACCATCGGTAGTCATAAAACACTGCATTACACTGTTTGAAATACCGGTAGTCCCATAAAATTGATTCATGGAACATATCATGAAAATAGTAATGGAATGTCGTAATGACCGTCGGCGGACATAAAACACTGTATGACACTGTTTGAAGCAGCGGTTGTCCCATAAAATTATTCATGGCGCATATCATGAAAATAGCGATGGAATGTCATAATGACCGTCAGTAGTCATAAAACACTGCGTGACACTGTTTGAAGCAGTGGCGGTTATAGACGATCAGGTGAGCTTACCGACTGGAAAATGGCCAATACCCTGAAAGAGAAAATCAGAAGGCACCTCAAACAACTACACTCTTAAAAATGAACTTCACCGCCTAGCACGCTCCTAGCCTACCATCATCTCGAGTGATATCGTTATCTGCCCCGATTTGTCGAAAACAGGAGGCGTACGCCTTTTCTGTGACCATTATGAACAGCATAAGTGTCACAGAAAAGGCGTACGCCTCCCGTTTTCGACAAATCAGGGCAGATAACGATATCATTCGAGATGATGGTTGGCTAGGAGCGTGCTATGCGGTGAAGTTCATTTATAAGAGTGTAGCTGCAAAAAAACTGGAAGGACACCTGCTCCGCTCTGGATTCCTCTGCAAACCCCTCCAAGATATGGAAAATCATCAAGAATTTAAAAGTACCTCCCAAACAGTCCTTTCCTTTCCGTGCCATAACCCTAGCGACCAACATCTCCAAGAAACCCGTAGCTGAACATTTTCTGATGACAGTAATAAGTAATAACATCAAATTCGATAAGTAGACCCATTTACATATACAGTCAGCACGATCAGCCAAGGTTCACACCCTTATTACTACTCCCATACCATCCTCTGAGCTTGACAGAGATCTCACGACATCAGAGTTACTGCAAGCGCTGGCCAAAGCCTCTAAGAAGAAAACCGTCCCTGGACCCGACAAAATCACCTACAAATCTCTTTCCAACATCGGTCCCACAGACGCCAAACAGCTCTTGGATATCTTTAACGGTACATGGCAAACAGGGCTTGTCCCTAAGGAATGGAAGGTTGCTTAAGTAGTCCCTATACTGAAACCGAACAAACCGTCGACAGACATCACGTCATACCGCACCATAAGCCTCACCAGCTGTATAGGGAAACTCACGGAGCACATGATTCCCAATCGACTACAGTGGTGCCTGGAAAAGCAGAACCTCATCCCAGATGAACTTACAGGTTTCCGTAAAGCACGCTGCTCCGCAGACTCCATAATGGATCTGGTAGCAGTCTTTCTAGACATCAAGAGAGCTTTCGATACTGTGAGTCATTCCCACGTGCGTCAAGGACCCCTGAATGCCAATGTCGGAGACCGCATGTACAACTGGATTTCCGACTACTTAAGAGACAGAAGTATAGAGATGATAACAGAAGACGGGAAAACAAATCCGGTGCCGGTTGAGCAGGGAGTACCACAAGGTGGCGTCCTCAGTGCTACGCTATTTAATATTGCCATGTTCGAACTGACAAGACTTCTACCCAAACGAGTTATATTACCATTTATGCAAATGACGTATGCATCTGGGTCAGTGGACGTTACATCAGTTTTATCAAAAATACCTTAGAACATGCCTTAGAAATAATCGCCAGCTTCTTTGAAGAGCGCGCTATGAACCTCTCCCAAGAGAAAACTGTATATATTCCTTTCACCAGAAAGAAGCTGAAGAATTTCGACCTCAAAGTGCGAGGGGATGAAATCAAACGAACACAGAGCCACAAATTCCTAAGAATAATTCTCAATCAGAACTTGTCCTGGACACAGCAGATCAAAAAGCTTCAGCAGACAACCAAGGCTTATACAAATATTATGAAGATAATGGCCGACGTGAAATGGGGCAACGGGAAGACCATCCGGACTGTTCACCAAGCCATGATTAAACAAACACTGGCTTACAGCATCCCGTACATGCATAACATCACTTCCCACCAAGAAGCTAAGTTAAATTCCATCTTGGGAAGAAGCCTCAGAATCTGCCTCGGAGTACCAAGGACAACCAGGATTTCACTCCCGCTGGCGAAAGGACGTGAACCACCTTCTGTAGCTCCTAGATGCCAAGAAACACAAAGAGATGTTATCCGACTCCTAACTCAGCACTCCAGTCACCAGCTCATCAGAAAACTGGAAGATCGCTACAAAAGCAATGCTGCAGAGGCAGTACGGAAGCTCAAAAGAAATCTGCCTAAGAAAAGGGTTCACACTCTCCAACAAGAACAGCCCTTATGGATCCTACCGCACCCGGTAGTACACACAGAAAATCCTGGAATCACTAATAAATCAGAAACGGACGTCTCCGTGCTCAAGACACTGTCCCTAGCATACCTTCAAGACACCTTCTCATCAAGAACGGCCATGTATACAGATGGTTCCTGTACATCGATAACCGATTTGACAGCTATCGTCCCAAGAAGCCTGGAGAGACCTCTGCAAACAGTCATCCACAGAAGCCGCCTAGGTCAGCTTTATTCACGGACAACAGTCTACAGAATGAAACTCATATCAACTTTGTTATGTCGCACATGCAACACTCCGGGAGACACACTTCACATAATCATGCAGTGTCCATCTTACGAGACTCACAGAGAACGACTTCAGGCTGTGCTCGATAAGCTTGACTCTCGACCTTTCAGCTTCTGCAAACTATTTAGTTACTGGCGCTGCAAACAGCAACAAGTGAAAGTAATGAAAGCCCTCTGCGCATTTTAAAAGACAGCGGTATCGTCAACCGCTATTAAGCCGTTCTCTCGTTGATGTGGCAGAGCGTCGTCATGGCAGAGCGTCGCACGTTCAAGACACGTCTTCACACTACGCTGAAGCTTAAAAGAAATGGAGCTGCAGGTGCCCACCAGGGAGACCACATAGCTCCAGACTCTATCCAGTTAGATGAAGAAGAAGAATAAGTGATTGAACGTCCCCTCGTACTATGGCGGGCTAGAAGGGCCGCCATATATGCCAAGGTACGGGATATTCCTCTAGTTCTGGGTGTCGAATGCGCCCGCAACTATATTGTTTTGGCTCAGTAACCATATGCTTCGGAATTTTTACGTTTTGCCGTTTCTCGGCAACGCAATCCCTTGTCCGTACAAAGGCGCGCTCCTGATTTTCTATTTTGTACTACGTTTGCCGTTGCCACTCCTGCTGCCCTTTCTGTCAGCGATTATCTCATTTCTGTTGATTTCGGAAAAACGAGAACATAAGGTGAAACAGCCGTGTCTACTTGTGACAAGTCGACATTATCAAGTGGTGGTTTATTTTCAGCAGATATGGACATCAGTATCAGTATAGACGATAATTCTCTACCCTCACTTCCTTAGTCCCTCACTCTTTAAACAGAAACTGTAGGCGCCTTTGCTTTTCTCGCGCAAAAGAGTTGACAGCTTTTTCCACAAATGTGTTGTCGCCACCCACTTTTTCGCGATGAACCGTTCATCATACACAGCGTTCACCATACCGTTCACCATACAATACCAGAATTTTCTTTTGAGCATGCTGCATGAGGGGCACGTAGGTCAGACGAAAATGAAAATGCTAGCCAGGTCATATCTATGATGGCCCGGCCTAGATCGGGACATTGAAGAGCAAGTGTCCTGTGGACCATGTGCTGCTGTTGCGGCACAGGAAGTCCCGGTTCCGCTTCATCAATGGGAACCTGCCGAAAAGCCGTGGGCACGTCTGCATGCTGATTTTGCAGATCTGGACGGAAAGCGTTACCTGATCGTGATCGATGCTTTTAGCAAGTGGCCCGAAATAGCGCACCTAACGAGCACCACGGCTGCGCACACCTCCACTGCCTTCAGTGAAATGTTTCTTCGAAGTGGCTCGCCGGAAGTGTTGGTCACCGATAATGGCCAGCCTTTCACCAGCAAAGATTTCAGCCGGTTTCTTCAAGCGAATGGAATCAAACACATTCTTACTCCGCCTTACCACCCCCAGTCCAACGGGTTAGCAGAGAATTTTGTCCGCACTTTCAAAACGGCTCTTCGCCGCTCCACAGAGGAGGGGAGGAAGGACACTGTTCGCGACTATTTGTTCAAGTATCGAGTAACACCGCACGTCACAAGAGGACGTCCGCCCTGTGAAATGTTGAACGGCCGACATTACCGCCACACGTTGGACATTATCTGCCCGGGTCAGCCGTTCGTGTCTGCGAAAGTTCGCGCGTCACGGGACCGCCAGAGGACGAACTTTAATAGGAAAACACGAGACAGGAGTTTTCAGATCAATCAAAAGGTTTGGATGTTGGACCCTTGCAAAAAGGCGCACTGGAGAATCGGGGTCATTGTGGCTAAGCAGGGATCGTCATTTATGTAGCCCAAGATGAGCACCAGCTTCGGCATCGGGTGCACAAGGACCACATCAAGGGGCGAAACTCGGTGGAGTCGTGGGAGGACCAGGCAATTTCCATTGGCGTTTCTAGACTGCGTGAGCGGTTCCCTCCGTCGTTACCTTTTCCGGAGGCACCCCATATAACTGGATCCGGAGACAATGCTGTCCGGCGTTATCCCAACCGCACACGGAAAAGCCCGGAACGCTATGGCTACAGCTGAAGAGGGAGGGATGTAGTAGCCGCGAAGAAGAAGAGGTGCGTGAGTGCACGTAGTTCTGTTTTTGCTTTTGGTTCCTCCGAAGCGGCTGTTTCGGGTCATCTCTCTTTTGCTCCTATGTTGCATTAAATCTTTTATCACTCTTCCTACTGGCAAGTCTTGGGTCATGACTCATGAGTAACACACACACGATCTGTACTGTCACTGGGCGCATTAGGCCAGGACACAATGCTTGTTATGCTTCGTCACCCTCAATCTCCTTTGATGGGGAAATCAAATCATGCCTTTTTGTGACCAGCTCTACACGAACCGTTTCCTTTCGTACGCTTTGAGATGTACTGCATTAGACACATTTCATTACCCAGTAGTTTGACAGCTCGCGTTGGTTTCGTCATCCACCAATATGCTCTACCAAAACTGTGTTCGAAACAGGCAATAATATGCCTCATGATGACTTTTTATTTGGGATACGCACCTTTGCCTCAGCTGCAAATGCAAGACCACAGTACAGACACAGTACACATTGATACTAACTCACTTAATTGATATGCCGCATAATTTTTTATGTGTAAAAAGCCGTGCGGCAGTCTAAGGTTTCTATTTGTGTGCTTCACCAGTCGTGCAAATGATGTTCGCACATTGCCGTTTCTGCTTATGTTTGCCATATACATGTTGAAGGAAACACGATTTGTCTTTGAGAGTGCATTTGTTGCAGCTGCCGAGATCGACAGCACGTGCGTATAAGACAGCTATGAGCACGCCCACGCTTCGCTTTTATGTATTTTGTATTTTTGGTAGATTCCATCTATTTTTCTCATGCGCTGCACTCCGGAGCGCGCTCAGATGCTGTTCACATACCATATCACGTGAGGGAGAGGGCGCCGGAAACGACAGCGCAAGCAGCCCGTGGTAGCCACCTGTCGGCAGGCCCGTCGTCCCGACCCAACTTCATCCTTCGCTCAGCACACCATTCATTCTAGCCCGCCATACTCGTACTAAATGGGAAAACTCGGAAATAAAGCGCAAAACGGTCTCAATCTTTCTCAAACTGATTTTCTGGAAAACGTCTTGCACTTTTTGTCTAAATATTTAGGTCTGCAGCGGCTGATGCAGCGGCCCAATGAAGGCTCCTGAGGGATCTCATCTGGTTGCTGTTTTGTGGTCTATTTTTGAAGCGTGATGTGGGCAAGCTAACACTTGTCCCATCCTACAGTTGGCGATACACGGTCTGCAGGTTCCAGGTGAGCTGCAATCATTTGCGGGTTTTTGAATTCGCAGAACGGTGAATCGCAGTAGCAGACGAATTCTGACTCCTAATTGAAAGAGGGAGAGGAGGCAATGCGCAGGCTTGCTCTATCTAGGTGGTGTTGCTCAAGGCATCTGGGTGTGTGTTATTTTCCGGTAGAGTCGTCTTCCGATCCGTCTGTCTGCAGCCACAAAAAGATTGATTAAGGTGCAGGTGTGTCCAACCAGAGAGGAAGGTGGAGAGCGCGAGAAGCACTCCTACTTCTGGACAGGTGCGTGCGAGCGCCACACTTCGCAAAAGGAGATGTCCCGTTTAGTAAAAAGGAGAGCACACCATGCGCTCTGGAACCACTACTTAACGCGCCCCAAGACAGTATGGCGGCAGCCTACCGCTGGGTGCAACAACAACAACAACAACAACTTTATTGTGAGATGATGAATGGGGAGTTTCACCGCCAGAGGCGATCTCTGCCGCATTAATGGTGGTGATGCGGGGAATGAGCGCCTTCACAATAAGGATCGAAGTCCTATGGTATCCAGAATGGTCAAGAGAGCTTTGAGGCTACACCGTTTGAGAGGCTGGATGGGGCCAGGGACCAAGCAATTTTGTGAGAGAGAGGGGGCCAGAGTCCAGCTCGCTACCGCTGGGTGGGCTGGTGCAGAACAGCCTAGGTCACGATCTTTTGATATACTACATCAGTGATTGCACGACTGCATACCTTGGGTTGATGACGCGGTGCTGCTCCTTGTGGCGTGAACGTTACAGCACGCCACTAGCTTCTCCTGGTGGCTTCCTGCGACCTTTCAGATATTCAACGGACGTTCCAGGGTCATCTTAGGCCCTTCTCATGTGGATGGGCGAAACGTTGTTCACCTGACGACAGAAAGAAATCACGAAATGTTAATTGCGGGCAGTGCACGTTAAACAAACAGCACTCCCTCGTTACAATATCTGTTTTGGATCTACCCCTTTATTCGAAGTTTCGACTTGGCATGCATGTGCTTCGAAGTATTTTTTAATCCTTCATTTCAAGGGATGGCAAAGGTGCTCATCAGCAGGGTTTCTTTTGTTTGCTTGAATACCTATTCCGAGGCTCTCGCGGTATTACAGCGCCCTTTTCAGGGTATACGGTCACAGTTCTTGTGGACTCTCCGCGGTTATCAAATTACTACTTGCATCGATTTTGTTCCCGGTCCCGTTGACTTCCTTCTAATGAGCTTCTTCTTCTTCTTCTTTTTAAGTATTGAGAGAGGTCAGCCAATATTCTAATGAGCTTTCAACGTACATGATTCTGCGTGTGAATGCTCATATTCACAGAGTTCTTTGCAGAGAGACACCTCTGCTCACAACAGTCGAGGGTGATGGTAGATGGCTTCCATTTTTTCGTTCTGATTGGACCGACGGAAGGTTTTTGCTCGCTTGGTTCGAGTCGTTATCCCGCAGTCATGTCTCGACAGTTGAGAACTGTTACACGCATATGCAGCTGGTACAGATGTGTATTTGCTAACTGTCGTCAGTTTGAACTGCTGCGCACTTCATAATATTTTACCGTGGAGGAACTCCATCAGAACCGGACAAAAACAAAACGAGCAACGGTTCCGTTCCCTGCTGACTATACACTCTAAATCGTATTACACCTTAAAGGGTGTAAATCAAAATGTTCATGGCGCACACCTTTTAAGGTGTATTTTAACACCCTCATGGCAATTGGGGTGTAAAGGGTGTAACGCCGAATAAAACTGCTGGGTTTATGGCAATAAGCTGGTAACTGTGTATTCACAAGTACCAGCATATTGCGCATAATCACATTGAGGTCCACATATGTATGCACATCAAGGTGATGAAATATGTGTATAAACATGCACAGCCGACATACAGACAATCATGTATATGGCGTGGCAGCTGTGCATGGCAATCAAGCATGGCAGCTGTATATAGCTTTTCGTGAAACTGTAGACCTTCTCATGCGCAGTATGCATGTTCATATGCATGTTCATTACTTAGAACGCTGCATTTATTCGTTTCTTCAAGGCTTTGCAGTGTTGTACCCACAAGTACCTAACCCCTGTAAAATGCATTACGTTGTTCACTATCCGCGACTCATCATGATGTTTGGTCCTTTCCTATCTGTATGGTTGTACGCGTTTCGAAGGCAAACACCAGCATTTTAAAGATGTTTGCAGAAAAACTCCACATTTTAAGAACATAACCCTTTCATTAGCAAGAAGACATCAATTTTATCAAATGTATGTGTGGTCGCAGCCCTTCATCAGAAATGCCACATCTACTGATGGTTCCAATGAGATTCACGCAGAATCTTTAGTTTATGTGAAAAGTGCAGTTGGTAATGATAACACATTTGCTGTTGGCTTCAGAGGAGGACTTACCCGTGTTACATACATGTTATTAACTCTGATACCATTTTTCTCATACAAACATTAACTACAGTTCAGTATGATGAGCACTATCATGTATTTGTTCTGTCTTGCAATGAGGAGCAACGTGTTTTAAGAACTTTAAGCACTATCTCAACAGATCTTCTAAATCTGCATGCATTACCAGATGATAGACTTGTTGTAAATCCAGGCCATGCACTGTTGTAATGTAATTTCCTGTTCCCTGTTGTTGTATATATTTACTTTTGTTCATGTGAACGAAAACAAACACACTCTTTCTACACCCGGGCGACACACTATCACCATATTTCACCTGAGGGTGGAGTACACCAACGTTACACCCTCAGGAACTTCCAAAACAAAGTTGTAGGGTGTGAAAAGGGTGTGATCTTTGTTAATACACCTATTTTACACCTTTAAAGGTGTGAAACAATTTAGAGTGTATCGTGTTTCATGTACCAACGTTGATTCCAGTACAGAGCCCCAGTGCTTGCAAGTTCTGTTATGCACGTCTCCCCCGAAAGTTTCGAAACATACATCTTCCACGGGGCCTAATTTCTTTTCGATAAATTCCTCGTCAATTCTCCTCACTTTGAACCGAAATGCCGAGCCCAACTTAGGAACCGTTCTCGCGTTGATCTTGCACTAATAAGTTTATCGACAGCAACCACCCGCGTGGTACAGGAAACGGGCGATACGCGCTATTGTAGAATATTTTCGTGACGTTCAAGCGGACAGTAGCTTTTGTCGCAGAGTGCACTGCAAGGAAATGCGGCTAAGAAAATGGGCTGAGTTACGCATGACCTATGCCACTCTGCTTATTTAATTATTGAATTGTTATTTCATCATTATCATTTCCTCCTTGTTTCATTATCGCCCCCTCCCCTACCTCTATAGCGACCGGTGAGAAGCCCTCTGTAATTAAGGGCCGTGGAGGATCTGACTCCACATTTTTGAAATCACCATCGCCATTTCATTTTGATTCAATCCAGTCCGATTCAATCCAATCTGGACTTTCTGTTTAGTATATCCACAAAGTAGTATTCGTTGTCTAAGTAACGTTGAAAGGTTCAAAAACTCCTGAAAGCTATGCAAAAAAGAAAGAAGAAAGAAGCAAAAAGGAAAAAGGAAAAACAATGCTACGGGGACTTTCTCGGCTGGAGAATTCCCCGAGGTTTTCAGCTTCGAATTCACTTTGATGACTTTTCATCTTTATTTATTTATTTGTTTTTACTGCGCCTAACGCAGTAACGAAACTACAGGCAAACGGCAACTGAAATTGCCTGACGAAGGCCTGAGTTCCGTAAGTCACCATAAAACAATAAAATACAGACAGAACGATAAAACAAGGTAATGAAAAATATAAAAGTAGACAATAGTGAACAAGCAATTGGCGGCGAACGAGGGTCAACTCTTATTCGTCAAGCAACATTACCTTTAGTTCACTTTTAATTAAATTAAATAAATTTGAAATACACCAAAGCAAAACAAAAAGAGTGAGCTGGTTAAAAGGAAATATACTGGGGCCCTATTCTCGCCAAAATAATCGATTTGGATTACTTTGTGTCTCGCCTGTCATTGGTCGTTTTGTGAAGAAGAAGGCGTCAAGAACAGAAATTAATGTCACAGGCCACTCTATCGTCTTCCAGTGGATCCCTGGGCATGTGGGCATCAGTGGAAACGAGGACGCAGACCGAACACCCGCAGGCGCGCATCGGTACACCCCGCGTGTCCCCATCATCTTGTCTCGGGGGGATCGCCGTTACCTCGTCTCAAGCCTCACTGGCCCCAAGATGCACTCTCAATGGCAACATGACATCACCACCCACTCTCTGCCTTACTCCGTTTACCCCACATTGTCCCTTATCCTCCACCGCGGAATGCCACGTTCCTTTACCACAGTCTTCCACCGCATGAGACTTAAAGTAGCACAGAAGTCATTTTTAGCATCCAGTTTTCTTCCTATAAAACTGTTAAGTAGGCCAGTAAGATGCACCATGCGAAGTAATTTACAGAGTCATAATTATCGCAGAAATTGAATTTAAAATACGCCGCAAAAAGCGACCTTGCGCAACGGTGGTGAAGAGCAGTACCAGCCTGTGATCTGCCTGGAACCTCGCGCTGACGCTATAAGGAGAACGCTCGCTGATTGGCCAAGAGAAATGTTGTCTGCTACTCCGCTGTCGTCTGCTACTCGGCTGTTCGGGGTTCTGATAAAGCGTTTCTCCTTGCTCGGTAATGCTTCGGCCGCTCCTTCCATCCCCAATTCTCCGCGAAAACTGGCAAAACAGGTTTACAGCGGCAAAGGGACAAGGCGCTGACCCCCACTGACCGGCAAACCAAGACGAGTCTCCTTATGCCGTCATCGGTGACGTGCCATCATACCTCCTCATCCTCGTTATAGCTGGAGTGGCGAGTTAAGGGTGAACGCGCGGAGCTATGTTTATGTGAGTTTTTTTCTGGGAAACAAATTGCACACATCAAAACCTTTCGCGCTCTTCGGTATAATGACACACACACTTTCATCAGATGTCTTAATCTGAATTTTTTTTTTTTTTTTGATGGCCCTCTGTACTCCTTTAATATGGCTTTCACATCGGCTTTCAAACATCTCCCACGTGTGGTGTGCGCGGTAACCTCCATCCCATCCTCCTGGTCTGCGGAGTGTACGATCGCTAGCGCGCCCTCATGGAAACTTCTCTGCAACGCGTCGATCAACGCCAGTCCGACTTAGCTGAAATTCTCGGGCCATGGTGGGATCCCTCACATCAGATACACTCTTAAAAATGAACTTCACCGCATAGCATGCTCCTAGCCAACCACCATCTCGAATGATATCGTTATCTGTTGAAACGGGAGGCGTACGCCTTTTTTGTGACACTTATGCTATTCATAACTGTCACAGAAAAGGCATACGCCTCCCGTTTTCAACAAATCAGGGCAGATAACGATATCATTCGAGATGATGGTTGGCTACGAGCGTGCTATGCCGTGAAGTTCGTTTTTAAGAGTGTACAAGGCCTACAATTTGTTGCTGAGTTCCTCTCCAGCACTCGGCTAATGGACGAACTCTAATAGGACACCTTTCCGTCATCATCCCTTTTATATCCCTTCCGCAAGAACAATGGGACAGTGTATCGTTATAATGGCGGTGAATGGCCCACAACATCATCATCCCATTTATGGGTGTGTGTGAGTGTGTGTACAACTTATGCGGTACATAATAGGTACAAAAAAGGCATACGCCTCCCGTTTTCAACAAATCAGGGGTGAGAACGATATCATTCGGGATGATGGTTGGCTAGGAGCGTGCTCTGCGGTGAAGACCATTTTTAAGAGCGTAGGACCTACTTTGGTGACTTTAAACTCAAATAAATTAAGCTACTCAATAAACTAATAAATTAAGCTAATGTAACGATCAATTATTCATTAATTTCGTACACCGTTCTGCCACTACGGTCCGGTGCAAGTATAAATTAATCACATTCCTACAATTAATTCATAAAAATAACTAATTATTTAACTTAACCCTACACTCTTAAAAATGAACTTCACCGCATAGAACGCTCCTAGCCAACCATAATCTGTAATGATATCGTTATCTGCCCTTATTTGTTGAAAGCGGGAGGCGTACGCCTTTTTTGTGACACTTATGCTGTTCATAATTGTCACAGAAAAGGCATACGCCTCCCGTTTGTTTGAAACGCTATACGTACGTGTTAATCAGAGCGCCATTTCATTCTAAGCTCTTTCAGTCTTTTTTTTTTTTTTTACGTTGACGTTACATAATGCTACTGGTAGTTCATATTCTCTCGCTAATTTTGTGCGGGAGGTATATTCCAACTCAATACTTTTCTCTATTCTCTTCAATTTTTCTGTTTTTCCTTTTATATATATATATATATTCATGCACTCGACGTGTGCATTGTCTGTAATTTTGACGTAGAAACTACGTCTTTCCGACTGTCTGTGTGACTGACGATTGCAAAATTCTATGTAACATTTTGCTTTTACGGTGCATAGCGTGTCCGAGAATGCATAGAGGCAGAAAATCTGCCCAGCAGCATTCGACGTCTACGGCTCCTCCACCGATTTCGTCCCCACTGCCAACGCTCTCACACACTCTCGAAGAAGAAAGGGTGTGAAAAGGGGGTAACTTCTATATTTACCACCTAGGTCAGCATACCGTCTGATAAAGGGTGTAAAAGGGTGGTAAAAGCAATTATCATATATCCAAATTGCACGCATATCCAAAAAGGCGTACGCTCCCGGCCCTCGCTCACCGAATCAGAAGCGATAACCTTATCATTCGTGGCAATGGTTAGCGGACAACGTGCTATGCGGTGAAGTCGTGACGATGCCCACTTGAGTGCGGCCAACAACGGCAAGCTACCTCGACCCCCCCCCCCCCCTCTGTTTTGAGAGTGAGGTAGCAGGTAGAACTTTGTGACCTTTTTCCTAAGAGTGCACGCTCGGTCACCAAGCAACGGCCGTCAACGTTGCCGGTCAGATGTTCTTCAGTTGTTTTGAGAACTCCAAACTACTGCAACTTACCAGTCGAGGACATCAGCTGATCAACAGAATTAGAATCGCGAAAATGACCAAAGTAAATTCTACACCCAGACCTCTCCAACGGAGAAAGTCCCTGCATTCTTTTTCTTTTTTCTTTTTTGACATACCGTATAGTGCTCTTCTTGGCCGAGGATTTATTTGCCTCTTGCGGGAACAAAAATCTAAATTAAAAAAATAATAAACTTACTCTGAGATCACAGAGCGCGGAAAGAAGGCAGGCGAGCTGGTGGCGAGGGACATCCATTCTAAAAACTCCGAGACCGAGGCAAACTGAAACGTACACGACATAATATTCGTGTAGTTGTTGGGAAAAGTACTCGTACCAAATTCAGTGGGCCCGTGCACTCCGCGGTCCGGTGCAACTTGAATGATGTGCGCAACGCAGTCCCATAGAAAAAAGAAAAGAAAGGAGAGAGAGAGAGAGATAACAGGCCGGGAGGGTCGTGATCGGCAGCAGACCGAGCGTGACACCGCGCGAAAATTCCATTCCTCTAGAGCTTGATGGTGCAGTGTCGATTGGAGACCGGCCGTTCCCTGCTACTGCGCAATACGAATCGAAGGACGGAGAAGACATGTATATCTCACTTCGCAAGTGGACACGACTGTCAGCAACTGAGATATAGAGCGCTGCCTCGGTTGTTTTCTTCATCAGTTATATCGCTCAGCTATATATATAACTCATATAGATACTCATGGAACGATGCGGCAGCACCAGAGGACACGTGTTTCGCCGTGTTTGCGGCTAGAAGCCATGTTCATCTGTAAGTTTGAATTACAAACACTTCTAGCATCATTTATTTGTTCCTTTAATGGCTTTCCCCCCTGCATTATAACTCATATATATATATATATATATATATATATATATATATATATATATAAGTGTATATATACTATGTATATGCTGGAAGAAAGGGGTTCGGGCGACCGCGAAATTAAATAGGTACTAACACCTCCACCTCTCCACCGGACATGACTCAACCACTTCCTTGTACTTGACCTGCTGACGGCCTCCAGGTGGCGGGACCCCCCGATTGTGACGTCCTTGTAGTATTATACAAAACTGCAAGTGTCATTTGTCATTCTTCAGTCCTGACGAAGGCGGAGCTTCCGCCGCAACGTTGACTTCCCCCTTAACTTCCCACTAGTAAATAACTCCCCCTTTTCCTGCTTCCTACATCTTCGTTGTCTGCCACAGATTTTGTTACTACCTATTTAATTTCGCGGTCGCCCGAACCCCTTTCTTCCAGCATATATATACCATATATATATATCGTTAAAATACCATGTTGTAGTTTTCGTATTAAATTCTCCACTCAATAAACTAGTTTCTGTTAACTTCTCTGTAATCAGTTGTCCACGTCTTATTATGTTACTTTTATTCAACTTCGCAGCCGTCTGATACCTCAACCTCTTTAACCTAAGTATATATATATATATATATAGATTAGAAGCTTAGGAGGGCGGTTGACCACGAGAATGAAATAAGCAGGGAAAATCAGAAGACGACAAAGAGCTTACAGGAAAACACAAAGGGGAGTTTATTAAGACATATAGGGATAGGGGTCGACGTTTCGGCAGTCAGCGCTGCCTTCGACGGGACTGGGGTTTGGTGACAAGAACAAGCTTTATATATGGGAGAGGGTTATGTACAAGGGAAAGAGAGCAGCGCATGCGCTTTTGTCATGACTAACATCTGGGGTCGAAGTGGAAACGGAGATATTTAGTTTGTGAGTCACCAAGTACAGCTATAACAGGAGCATAAAAAGGGTACTTCCTGATGGGCATCTTCGGTCCTCCTCTGTCTGTATATATATATATATATACTAGGTGAAAGGGGTTCGGACGACCGCGAATGTATGTAGCTGAAATGAGAAATGAAACTCAGACTACGAAGCAAAGACGAAGCAAAAAGACGTCCCATTTGTCCTGATGAAGGCGAAGTTTTCGCCGTAACCAAGACAACCCTTTTAACATTCCAAGTATCTTAAATGTAAATAAATTATCCCCCTTTTTTCTTACTTCCCGTACCTTCGTAGTCTGTGCTTCATTTTTCATTTCAGCTATATATATATATACTCTGTATTGTGACGTCTTATAGTGACTTGCCTGAGTACGCAAGGTTCGAATATATCCATTGCTATTGAATAACTATGCTGCTGGAAGAGTAGCGGACGAACCACGCCCCTGTATACGTAGGTCATGATTCTAGTGAGATAGCCAACGTGGGTCAGGTGAGAACTAAGTGTGAATAAATAAATATGTATGTATGTATATATATATAATGCAGGGAAAAAAGCCATTAAAGAAACAAATAAATGATACTAGACGTGTTTGAAATTCAAACGTACAGATTAACATGGCTTGGCTGCACGCAGAGCAACAGATACTCATGGAACGATGCGCAGCTACCAAGGGCTGACGAGCTGCAAACACGGTGAAACACGTGTCCTCTGGTGCTGCCGCATCGTTCCATGAGTATCTATCTATATATATATATATAGCTGAAATGAAAATTGAAACACAGACTACGAAGGTACGGGAAGTAAGAAAAAAGGGATAATTTATTTACATTTAAGCAGACTTGTACGTAACGGGTAACGGGTAATTGCGTTACTAGTAATCAATTACTTTTTTGAGTAATTTGTAACGTAATCGATTACTTTTGGGGCCCAGTAATTTTTTGAGTAATTCAATTACAATTTTCAGTAATCAATTACCAAGTAATCGATTACTTGGAAACTAAAGAATCCACATTGTTCGGGACGACGCACACACACACATATATGGGATGATTCACCGCCGCGAGAAGACAAAACCAACTGCCCTCTGCAAGTTCGGTGCAAGGCAGCTGTCTTAAATCTAGGACTTTTCCCGCAACAATTACTTTCCCGAGGACCCCGAGGTCAATTGCCACAGTGTTCCGCACGTGTAGTGTATTTTTGAGTCCACTGTCCTCTCCCCATTCATGTGTACTATCTATCCGTAACCCGGCCTGCATACAGTAGGTTGGACTGTAGGTTGTATACCGTGAACCTGATGAGTCATTTGTGGGAGTTCCTGTTGGGACTCTTTTCACAGAACTCTCAAAACTCTCAACCTTCTGCTTCAATGCTGACTTCGTTTTTGCTCAGTTTTCTTTTTTTGTGTGTGTGGATATCTTTTTTTTTCTATCTTTTTTTCTATCGTTTTCTCAGATATCGAAAGTAATTGGCAAAGTAACGCGTTACTTCTTAAGGCGTTACTTCATTACTTTTTCCGGCAAGTAATTTGTAACGGTAAAATTACTTTTTCGTACAAGGTAACGGTAACGGTAATCAATTACTTTTTTTTAGTAACGTGTACAAGTCTGCATTTAAGATACTTGGAATGCTAAAAGGGTTGTCGACGTTTCGACAGTGGCACTGTCTTCGTCAGGACGTCAGGACTGTCTGTCCTGACGAAGACAGTTGTGATAACTCAAGGCTTCTTGCGATTTGAGTGCGAGCAATTCTATACTACAGGATCCACTTTTGGGCGAGACTGGGAGTGAGTGAGAACAACAACACAGTTCATAACAATGGGAACTGTTTATTAGTAAACCCGTTCTCAATCTAACCAACGCCTCGACCCCGGGTGCGCTCTGGACTCACCTAGTAGAACTTGGTTCCGGCGATTGCTTGCACCGTCCACGTCGCCGTCCTCCTCTGGATTGGCTTTTCTTTCCGATGCTTTACGTCCTCACTAGGGGTTGTTGCTCGTAGAGTCGCTGTGATGAGTCGGAGGCCAACGTCCGTGTGGGAAAGGGGCCGCACGTCGCCACTGGACAGTAGAGCTTCACTTGGGTGCAGGAGTCCGGTGTCCGTGTCCGGAAAGGGCCTCACGACGCAAGTCGGGGTTGCGGATCCTCGTGGGCAGCTCTCCGGTGACAGGCAGGCCGATCTTCCTCCTCGCAGCAACACTCTTCACTGTGGCCCAGGAAACTGTGTCAGCCATCGTTCGCCGTCGGCTTTTGTAGAGACCATCGGACGCGGTTGACCTTCTTGCGTCGGCCTGTCCCATTCTCCCGAAATTCCTTTTCCCTTTCAGCGGGACGTGTGTCCCCATTGACAAGGCCGTCGCGCGACAGTTTTCTAGGAACCGCTGTCTGCTGCTTGGTTCTTTTTGCGGTGTCTGAAGGTTAGGTTGTACGTCATTCTGTGTTCTGGGGATTCCTCATCATGGTATGCTCTTCGCTGGTAAAGACGCTGCAGCACTGGTTGCCTCTTCGGTTTTTCAAGGTTTGGGACAGTGAGAAGGGCGTTGTTGTAGTTTGTCTCGGGGAGTGCAGAGCCGTGAAGGGCACATTACAATGCCGAATCCTCGTCCCAAAGGTGAGCAGAGCGCACGTGCAAGGTCAGGCGTCCATATATCTACGGGTAGTTCTTAGAAACAATAAAACGTGTGGCGAAGCATCACACAGTGCCACTGTCGAAACGTCGACAACCCTTTTAGCATTCCAAGTATCTTAAATGTAAATAAATTATCCCTTTTTTCTTACTTCCCGTACCTTCGTAGTCTGTGTTTCAATTTTCAATTCAGCTACATATATTCGCGGTCGTCCGAGCCCCATTCACCAAGTATATATATATAAGACAACAACGCAGATTGAACAGGACTATACGAAAGGACGAAGCGCAGGCTACAACCGTTTTATTGCGCTTCAGCAGAACAGAAATATTCGCGAACAAGCAGCATCGTAGATCGCCTGTCTCCGAGAAAGCCGGGAATACGCTATCGAGGCTTGACCGGGAGGAACTTGAAAATGACGTAAGAGAAAGCAAAAAAAGATGGTGTTCTCACCACTATTCCGGTTCTTGTGACGTCATGATGTGTATAAATACCCCGAGTGAGAAGCACAATAAAATAGTTGCAGTCTTCTCTTCGTCCCATCCTCTGTACGTCTTTGTCTGTTGTATTTCTAAAGTGGAAGCTTTCACACTAACGGTGCAGCACCAATGAGCCTGGATCACGTAGAGCTCTTTGCTGTCGTATGAGAAGGACTACTTTTTAGACACTGTAACGGCTGTTGTCTCGTGCTTGCAGCCCGGTCTGGAGAGGCGGTCTTCACAATTGCTCTCACAGGACACTACGATGGTGCTCCTCGTCGTCCACAACACCAGACACAGAGCAGTTTGAAGAAGACACTTTCCTCGCCCCTTGTGCAATAAGGGGCTTCTCTAGGGGACATGCAGCCGGAATGGAGAATGTACTCCATCCACGAATAACATGTGTGGATGTTTCCTGCAAAGTGTCGACTTGTACGCCGCACTACTTAACGGAAGACCAATGACATCCTGTTCATCCGTTTTCAGCGAGGGAACGAGGGAGGCACGCGCAATTCGAAGTAACGGATTCGGGACAGCTATGGATAAGAGCCCTTTCATCCTGCTGACCAAACCGGACCTCGCTGGCCGAGTCAATAGGCAGTGCGCACTAGTTCCCAGACTGTGGGATGAATTTGTGGAACGGATCAGACGCACGGTCTCTTGTATATAATGCTTAGAGATGACGTCCTTCCGTTTATGTTTCCTATTTAGGCGCGGGACCCCAATTCTTGAGTGGTTTGTCTGCCTTGAGTTGCCACCATGCTGCAATAAATGCTTGCTATGTTACGCAGACCGGACCCCTGATCCTCTACCTCCATCACGCTACCACTCGGAGACTTGGTCCCCAACAACAGCAGCAAGCATGGGTTCGCACGAACATTCATAGTACAATCAATCACTGAACGTGCCGCAGCAGTCTACATTGCACATTCCGCGGAGTTTGCTGTCTCATCAAGCCTAGATAATTGCTTCCGTCCTGAAAATGCAACTCTTCAAAACTCGTGAATTATGATGTATAGAGCGCCACCAGAAAGCGAGAGAGAGACACAATGACCAGGAAAGCCGCTAAGGGTATTCTCAGGCGTGGATTGCTTTCACATCACTCAGACTAAGCAAGTGAGTGAGCACTGCCTCTGTGGGATCCTCGTTTACAAATACGATTCCCAATTAACGAACAGACCATTACTTATCGAGCACACCAATTAGTGCCAGCAGCGAAAATTTATCTCTCTCTAAGGATTCGCTCGTGGCGTTCTGGAATTGGAGTAAACGGGCACTGGCCTAAGCTCTTAGCTGGGCATCACTGTATTAGTCGTTTGGAGCACGTCCAAACCTTCATTATTTTTACCTTTGCAAAAAAGTCATTCAAAGGTCAAGCTTGTTGCAAATAATTCAAAGATGATCAAATGTGATACCAAATCCGCGGATATTATTATGCAACGCTTTTGATCGTATTCACGTAATAGTTGTCATTGCAAACGCCTTCAGCACGAATTTGCTGTAGCGATGACCGCGTCATAATACGAGGGTAGATACGTGCAGTCCACAACTGAAATAACAACAATAACAAATATGTGACGAGAATGTCATGGGTTGTTTCACCACTTAAGGTACCCCATACTACAAATTAGAAGCAGTACACTGGTAATGACTGGGTACTGCGCAAAACTAACCGTCTCTTCAGCACACCACTGGAGATGTTTTGCCTGGGGATGTTTTACCTTGTTCGAGCAAGACACCTCGGTTTGGAACCCTAATCACTGAGTCCGATATGGTACCCTAACCCAGCGCACTCCACTCGCAAATGTCTTTGATAATTCGAGCCCTCGTACTATCAATCTACAAAATAGACTGCCACAGGTGTTTTCCAGACAATGGTGGCAATTGTGTCACTTAGGAGAAATAGTGTTCATGGTTGTAATACACAGAGCGTAGCTTCACGTGTGGCATTCCTGCGGTATGCTCTGCGCGAGGCTCCGCGAATGTGGGTGGTATACACGGACTCCAATTGTCACGGACATCCTCAGCGACGTTGACCGTCTCTGCGACGTAGGTCACTCCATCACATTTCAATGGACCCCAGGTCACAGCGGACTAAGCGGAAATGAAGAGGCTGACAGAGTGGCTGCTGCTGCCAGACAATGCCAAGTGGTGATACCGAATGTGTTGCCCCGTGGTGGCAGGAGGGCATTCTTGTCGGCGATGATCCAACCAATGGCGTCCCAACAATATCGCCAGGACATTACAGACAGGTCCTTGTTACACGTCGTAGATCCAACTTTGTCGTTTTCCCTCTCAGGCCATTTGCCCCGCTGTCTCTCCTCCCTTATCGACTTCCCCTCAATGTGACATTCACCCCGCAGTTCAGACACAGACTAGGGTACGCTTCAACCAGTTCGCGTTCCAACTGCGGATGGTGGCAAACATTCAACACGTCTTCATCGACTGCCCTCTATACGGTTTGGAGAGAGCAATGCTCCAGTCCCAAATGGCCCGTATCAACAACAAGCCGCTCAGCCTTGCAGCAATCTTAAGTCCTTGTCCTAACTGTGTACAGCACCGTCAATGCCTGCACTCATTCTATCTGGTCTTGGCGTCTCGTCTACTAGTCTGCTTCAGCTCCTCTGACCTCAGAGCTTTTTCCATGAATGCGGAGATGTGATCTTCACAGTACTACATCTCCGGTGGCCGTCCGGATGAACTACTATCCCCATACGACGCACCCGCGTGTGTGATATCTCATTTGCGTGTGTCATGTGTGTGTGCGAGTGTGTATGCCTCATCTTTTTCATCGTCATCCCTATCGTATATTAACCCACATGCACTGAGGTACGGTACCGCAATTGTTGCGGTGAATCACCTCATCCCATCGTCATTCGCGTAGTTGTTGCTGTTGTTGTTGTTGTTCAGGTGTGGCTTCACCTTGTCGTACAGGTGTCCGCAAGTTTGTGGGTAGCGCCCTTGAAGTAGCTTCTCAATGAGCTTTAATGGCTAGGTTCATTTTTCCGTTGCTGATCAAGAAGGGCCTCAGTCCGGTCTCATCATCAGGACACATCTCATCCTGCCCATTGTGCCTTGAGGCAGTGGGCCGCACCTCATGTGGCGAATTTGCCCATTCATCATCATTAATTTATCTGTTGTTGTCTCAGTCGTGGAGCAGATCAACCTACATCGGACTCTTACTCCTCCGGTGCCTTCACCTTCTAGTGCATAGCCAGGAGTCCTCCTGTTCCCACAAGCCACCCCTGCTTTACGTCTCACTAATTTCGATAGGTGCGACGTCTGAACTTCAGTGCCTATCTTGGCCAGTGGAAAAAGCCCTCGGCGCTCGTGCTTGCCGGGTCATGGTCACCACAGAATTGATGCTACATTTGAACATTTACAACCGTAGGCGGATGAAGCGCTATATCAAAGTATCACCTATACGGCCCCGGTGAAGGGCCCCACTTCACACATATTGCTACGGTAGACAGCGCACCACGGTAGTACTTTGCGAAGGACTAAAAGCTCAGCAGCCTCACTTGCACAGCGTGCCTGCTTTCGCAATGGTACACTTTTTTTTTTATCTACGGTGACACACCCCATCTCATCGTCATCATCTATTGTTGTCGTTGTTGTTGTTTCTTCAGCACAATGCATGAACGACTGCGCATTATGAAATTATAACTTATGTTCCCGTAACCTACTATGGCACACAGCGCTGTACTCGACGCCAAGTGCAGCTATAGACCCTTGGTTACTGGACCGTCCGTGCCAAATTGGGAAACAACATCTCTATGTCCCTTTCTCCCTCCGATTTCTAACCACACCGCAGTACAGGCGCCTGTAGCTACGTCGTCCTATGCTATGGCAAATCACTCGGAAACTCAGCGCTGCCATCGTCAGAGGAAGCACACCACCGAGTATAACCTCCATAAAGAGGAGCGCGCCCCTTGGGAAACGCCCCTGTAGGCGAGAAATCGTTCTTCTCTCTCTGTTTGAGGCGTGATCTGAATATTCCGTGACCGTCGTCTCAAAGCCTACTAGTAAACCTTGCCCCCCCCCCTTTTTTTAATCAGGGGCAATTCCACTTATGCATAACTTTTGCGCGATCAAGACGTCGGTGATAAGACTGACATGACAGTTCGTGAAAGAAAGACTTGCTCCAAGAACTAAGAACAAAGCCAAGCCAATCATGGTCCAAAGGAAGGGATGACTGATGTAATGAAAAACGACGGCAGTTCCACTCTAGGCATGGTTTCGAATACGAAAATCCTCGAAGGTTTCGTGTCGGCGCATCGCATTCGGCGAAAAGGAAAGGCCCATGTCATTTCTTCCTTTTGCGCCGCCAGGGAGTGAGCAATTTAGCGCTCAGGCCACACAGAGGAATTCGGAAAGCAGATGTCTCATGACTTGAAAGTTTAGTGGAGACGTGTTTTTCTCGAGGTCGCACGCGTGCGCTATCACAATGCAGAAGACGGCAACATTTTAAATTCAATTTTATCTAAGCGCCTTCACAAGTTAATGAAAGGGGAAACATTAGATAAACTACAAATATTCCAGTGGGCCACGAGGAAAGTTTCAGTAGGTTAGCACTTTTACTCTGAGATATGATACCTTTGCCAAACGGCCATTGAAAAGTATGGCCATTGAACACCTCGAGCAATACGCAGCTGTCACACGGCCCTATCCGATGTTCCTTCACACGTTATACGCCCCGTCTCCCTCAACGTGTGTCCAAGCTTTAACATTAAAAGGCGTCTCTAGTGAAGGAAAATATAAGGAAAACACAAAATATAAGAAAATAAGAAAATATATAAGAAAATATAAGGAAAACACAAAATAATTGTTTCATATACGCAACTGCTAATTTAATATGCGTTTTGTGTGTGTGTGTGTGTGTGTGTGTGTGTGTGCGTACACGCGTGGTGTCGAGAGTGGAAACGCGAATGCCAGACACATGTAACACGCGTAGAAACTGTTATATACTGAAGTTTTATGACGTTTCACGAGGTTTGTTGCGCTTTTGTTCAGTGCTTCGGTGTGTACTTGGCACGAAGCTGCCTGGGCCACTGTTAGAGGACCCTTAAGTTGACTCAATGTCGTTTCACGAACCTGCATCGAGTCGAGGAGCGTTCGTATCAATGGTAATTAGCAGCGTAGGGACACTGACAATTCAGTTCGATCACCGTTCATTTCAATGATCATTGAAATGCCCCTGTGACAGCGGTATTACAAAACGTTGTGTCAAAATATATTTGTTGCCGTTGCGTAATACGTTATCAGCCCATGACTCACACACCTTAAAGGTAGAGACCGGCTTTATTTCCCTCTATTAGTGCAGCCGAATCAAGGTGGAGGAGGTGGAGGAGGAGGAGGACGGGGTGGTGGTGGTGGCAATGAAAGAGCTCGCTGTTGTCGGCCTCAGCCGAATCAAGACCACCCTGCCTAATTGATCACTGGCGTATGACGAAGCAATTGAAAGCTATAAAACCATTGGGGCAAGCAGTTCATTCCGGCGGCTCCGTGAAATGTTCAGCCATCAACCCTAAAATAGCACAGGAGTAATCGCCTGGCTCGTCTGAAAAGAAAACGAGTTGGGAACTCCGGTCCACAGCGATAAAACCCAAGTTCAGAAGACGGGAGGAACAAACATAATAAAGGTCCCAAACAGAGCTGCAAAAATGTATACAAGGCAGGTGAGTTAAGAGAAAGAGGGACATGAAATGAAAAAGGAAAGTTCAGCAAGACAAGGGTCGGCTTGCTATTCAAAAAATAATAAAAGACATAGAACCTGAAAAGGTATATATAAAAAAACAGATAATGCACAGTCAAAGAGTATTCACAGGGCTTTCAGGCAATCACGGACAATCTTAGGGTTCACAGGCAGTCACAAAGTGTTCATAAAGCCCGTCACTTGGAGAAAGCGGAAGAAGACAGTGGTGAGAGAGGGCGTCATGGTGCAGAAGGTGTTGCTATAGCAGCGTAGGATGCAGGGGGGGGGGGGACACCAGCCAAAACGGCAGCTGGTGCAGAGGGGAGTGCTGGATTGACCCGTTTTGAAGAGAAGCAGCGGTATGCGGGCGACGTTGCGACGGAGACGGTGGAGGAGCGATTCCCCATGACGAGTGCAGCGACATGTGATAAAGAAGTCCACATGTGCTCGATTGACTGCATGTGACTGTTGTAGGAGGCAGCCTCTGCTCTGAACGCTCCGGCACGAGCAGCCCATGAGCGGCGGCTACAGGCGGTGGATGGAGACGGCAGGCCGGAACAGTAAGGGGTAGGTGTACCGTGTAAGGAAATGGGTTGTGCGGACCACGACAGGAAAGCTTGAACTTCCCCTATTAGTGCGAAACGTCAGGGATGGTCTACTAGACAGTTCGGTACGTGGCATACAGGATACGCAGACATATGGTCTGCTGGTATAGGGAAATAGCCCTACCTTCCCTGCCCTACCTACCTCTATCTGTAATAATGTTCCCGAGAAAAACTGATAGGCACATTAAATCTCACCAACAAGTAGCAACAGGTCGAAGTAATACAGCAGTTAAGAAAGAGTCACGATTAATCACTGCATTAATCCGAATAATCAACAAATGTGTGAAGTTACTACAGTAACCTCTATTCCAACGTCAAGGTGTTCGAGTTGTTCACTCTATAGGACTGCCCTCCAGTGTCTCGCAACAATGGGCATCCGCGCACCTCTAGTATCCATTGTTGTTGACATGCTTGAATTGTTCAAGAAGCTGTTGAACATGGGCCACTGCGTAGTGTTACAGTGGATCATGTGGGCATACGCGGCAACGAACAGGCAGACCAGGCTGCTTTACGGGGTCACCAGATTACATCAGCCCACTCCATCTTCCTGCCAAAAGGCGACCGTCAGGCCCTTCACCGTGTTATCCCTGCAGACAAGGCGACATCTCAGTGGGTGCACGATATCCTACTCTCTGCTCCACGCCGTAGATTCGTCTGTCTCACTGTCGCTTCCTCATTCCCATCCGATACCTTGGACAACAACAACAACTTTATTTTCGGCCTTGGAGAGTGGGGAGTTTCATCGCAACAGGCGATACTCTACCCCAGTGCTTGGTGGAATGGGGGGAATAAAATAACGTGCCCCTTTACAATAACGATCGAAGTCCGATGGTGTCCAGAAATGTCAGAAGACCTTTGAGCGCAGAGCGTTGCTGGGCTGGATTGGGCCAGGGACCAAGCAATTTCGGTAGGGAGAAAGGGCGAGAGTCCAGCTGACGAAGAGACTCGGAGAGTGTGGTTCGGGAAGGTTCGTAGTGAGGGCAATGAAGAAGAATGTGCTCCAGATCCTCAAGAGCACCACAGTGGCAGCAGGTGGGAGAATCAATTTGTCTCAAGCGGTAACGCCACTGAGCTGTAAAGGCCACATCGATGCGCATGCGGTGGATTAATGCAGCATCCTGACGAGATGTGTTTCGTGGCATGCGGAAAGCGAGCGTGGGATCAACTCTGTTCAACATAGAGGGGGGAAGAATGTCGGTTGTCCGTTGGCGGGAAGCCAGGGGTGTCACTAGACGTCGCAGAATTGAACGGCGGTCTCCTCTGAGCAGAACAATACGGGTCCGGTTCCGAGACGAGAGTGCTGCTTCTGCGGCGCTGTCGGCCTGCTCGTTCCCCACGACACCACAATGGGCTGGAACCCACTGGAGAACTAGCCTGTGGCCTGCGGCGTAGATAGTGTGGTAAGCCATTAACACGTCTGTGACTAGGGGTGCGGATGGGCCTCGTATGCCGGAAGTTTCAATTGCTTGAAGTGCAGATTTGGAGTCTGTAAAGACTGCCCATTCCCGGGGTGGAAAATCAGCGATGTGTTGTAGAAAGAAAAGGATGGCATAGAGTTCCGCAGCTGTGGAGGAGGTTGGATGTGAAAGGCGTCTTCCGTGCACGACGCCTTCGGATGGAATGACGAAGGCTGAGGCGGACTTGTTGTTTCGGGATGCGCCATCAGTATATGCTGCCGTAAACGTAGAAAACTTCTCGTCTACCAGAGCATGAAAATGGGCTCGGAGGACTTGAGGGGGGACCTGATCCCTTCTTTGCAGAAGGTTTGGGAGGCGTACAAAAGTGGGCGGTACCGGTAGAGACCAGGGGGCTTCCGGCGGTATAGTGTCCTTAGTTATGAAGCCAGTGAGAGTCTGGCGTGTCCTCTGCGCTACTCGATAGAAGTCGCTTCCAGGGCGGTATCGAATTTTCCTGAGTAGCGGGTGGCGGGGAATGTGAGCACGCAAACGGAGGTACTGCCGAGCCGTTTCCCGTTCACGAAGAACTTCAATCGGGAGCTCACCAGCTTCAGCCAGTACTTGTCGTGTTTCAGCCATTCTTGGAACTCCGAGGCATCGACGAAGGCTTCGAGCAAACAGGGACCGAAGCGTATTTAATGAAGTTGTTGATATCCTGTGCAGAATAGGAAGGCTGTAAAGCACAGTTGCTGATCACAACGCTGATCACAGCCCCATCCTGGGCCAGAAAGATGTTGGATTGCGGGGAGCCATCGCTGCACTTTAGTTTCAAGGTGTTTAATGTGCCGAGCCCAGCGCAAGTCCGAGTCGATTACCACGCCAAGGAAGCGGTGAAAGCGTACTGGTTCTAGCTTCTTTAAACCGATACCTTCGTAACCGCATGCTGCTATACGGTTTACCCAGTTATGATGCAACGCCTTGGCCGTGCGCCGTCTGACCTTTGTGCCACATGCAGTGTGCGCGCTGACCGGCTCATATACGTCAAGGTCTTCGTCACTTTTGGGAGTTACTGTCATCAACCGGCCTCTCTACCATGCTTTGATTACGTCAACCGGCATCTCCATTATCATCTTTCATTCTCTATTCAATTAATTGGTATTGGGAAAGCGCCGAGCCTACTGGCCGGCATTAGTTCAGTACCCAGTTGGACTTGCATGGGGGAACTTCTGCATGGGGCGACGACCCCGACGAACAATCTTTCCGAGGACAACTTGCTAGGGATTTTTTTTCCGCATCCTGCTGTTTAGTTTGTGCTGTTTTATGGTCACCGTCTCTAACCTTCACAATAGTCTCATTCCACAGCGCTACTGTCCTTAAAACAATGTGCTTGTCGTGTCTGCATCTTTCGTGTGTTCTGCGTGCACTGCCTTTGATGTTGAATTGTGCCTCACCAATTCGCACAGCTTTCCGTAGTTACTGACTATAGACATTCGCCCTTCACGCGCTTATTTCACGCTCATTTCTCGTTTGACTATTTCGTGCAGCGGCGTCAGCTGGTATCGTGTTCGCGCTCTGATCCCAGTCGTGGGCGCTCGCAAGTTGATATAGCAGGGAATAAATTATGTAGAGACGACAAGTAATTAACCTGACTGTTGTAGGCGCCCGGCCCGAGATGGAAGAAGAGGAAACTGCGTGACAGGAGCCCGAGTAGAATAGTAGAATAATAGTGCCTTATGGACGACCCTCTGTTTACAAACTTGTGACGTCACGAGAAGACCGGTTCGAGGTTATATTTTGCTGTGGTGGGCAAGAAGCGGGAAAAACGCGTCGACTGATAGGCAGATAAAGCTGATAATGCCCACAAGCATGTTTTGCGCGGCGGCGAAATGTAATCGATGACGTAGGGGTGCAGGTCGTCGATATACAGGGTGTTTTACCTAAAGCGATAAAAAATTCTAACCTGCGACGTACTCGCCGGAGGATTGCGAAACTTTCGGCAGTTACCTTCTGGGAACTTTTGCCGCCATTTAGAAAGTCTTTGGATAATTTTTAATTGAGGGAAATATATTTTTTTCAATTGAACTTCGAAAATTGCCAAGCGAACCTCACTTTTTTTTACAGAAATATGAAGTCCTCCACGGATGACCGCAGACCCAACAAAAAACTATGCGCAGTATCGCAACAGAAACAGTCGAAAAAATTAGTAAAAATTAGGCTTTAGCCCCGCCTGCTTGATTTTCGCAAAGAAGCGCGTGCGAAATGTGCGTCTAGAGGATGAAGTGACCCCGCCTTCATTCGTTTTGCCTTCTTTGTGATGAGACGGTTGTTTTGTTTTCGTTGTGATAACACGGTTGTCACCAGCATCAAGGTCAAAGCGGGGGAACAAAAGACAAAACAAGAGGCGGGAACACTTCCTCTTCTCCTCGCACCTTTCGTGCGCTCTTCTTTGCGACAATCAAGCAAGCGGGGCTAAAGCGGAATACTTACTGATTTTTTAGGCTATTTCTGTTGCGATACTGTGCATAGTTTTTGTTGGGTCTGTTGGTTATCCGTGGAGGACTTCATATTTCTGTTTAAAAAAAAGTGAAGTTCGCTTGAAAATTTTCAAAGTTCAATTGAAGAAAATAAATTTCCCTCAATTAAAAATTGTCCAAAGTCATCCTAAATGGCGGCAAAAGTTCCCAGAAGGTGATTGCCGAAAGTCCCACAATCCTCCGGCGAGTACGTCGCGAGTTAGAATTTTTTATCACGTTATGTGTAACACCCTGTATATAGTCAAGGTGTCTTACAACTGTTACTCAGAGACGCTGTCTTCCGCGAGGAACGGTAAGTATTGCGTGTCGTGTGCTGAGATTTCGACGTAAGTTAAAGAACCTTCACGTGAACAAATTTTATACTCCTGTGTCATACGGGCTAATTTAGCGTCATTTTCGTGAAAGTGCATAGCTTCGTGCGTGAATTAGCGCACTCCCCCCAAACGAATGTCACTTTTACTACATGCGCGCTACACGGCTTAAGTAAGTGTCACTAAACTATGATGGCAATGTGGATAGTTGAGAATGAATTAACAAAATTTTTAGGCGCGCGCAACAATTCCGTCGTAGAGTGTCTTCCTTCGACTTACGAACACTTCCCGCAAATATTCATCCATCTTTCAACAAATTGGCACAAAATATGTAACTGTGAGGGGCCGCCACAAGTCAGGGCGAGTAAGAAGCAGATCCAAAATCTGGTACTCCATATTAGAGCCCTACACGGGCCTATTTTTCCGGGCCCGACCCGGCCCGGGCCCGGACCTTCATATTTTTATGCGGCCCGGCCCGATGGCCCAGTGCATAGAGCTCGGCCCGCCCAGCCCCTTGACTCAGCGCGTAGATTCCGGCCTAGTATTTCCAGCCGTGACGTACGCGTTTCAAGCGCTTATCACACAAATTTATAACAAGAGAAGACACAGTCACAAACGTAGAAGAACTGTCGGTTTAACACCACAAAAGCACGAGACCAAATTAAATCCAGGACGCACGCTGGCAAGCGCGTTATCGTTACACTACCAAGTTTTTGTGGATGTAGAGGGTGCTGTCGACCAACTCCTCCCAATCTTTAACCTTCTCACCAAGCTTTGCGAACGTGTTTCTGAAATACGTGAGGAGTCAGAAGCAATGTAAAGTGGCCTTGAGAATGCTATAGAAGGTCGAATCATACTTATAATGCTGTGTCCCTAGCTTGCTTTTGCAAATACTATGCACAGGAATGACGCAAGCATGTGATGATATGAACTAATAGTCCTACATTGCGTGGAATTAGCTGCGTGACACGGTCGAGCGTGACACTCAGAAACATGTTTGTCGGCCCGGGCCAGGCCCGCCGTGCTGGCGTACTTTGTCGGCCCGGGCCCGGGCCGGTTCGGAGCACACAGCCAATAACAAGCTCGGCCCGGCCCGCGGGTTGGGTCGAGCCCGGGCCGGATCGGGCTCTACTCTATATACTCCATATGACCGCAACAAATATGGCCGCCTGCGTGATTGCTGATTACGAAGTTTTCACAGGCTGTTAACTAGCGTAATTATATATTCTTTCGGCATAATGTTGCACTGCACTTAAATCAAACAAGCACGTTGTTGAAGACACTTGTTTAAAAATATTGTGGTTGCAGGGGCCTTTTGCTTTTCCGTAATGTTTTTCCCTGTAGGACCCTCAAAGCCTGCCGTCGATGCCACGAACGCGGTCCGCCGAAGTGAAGTGAGTTTGGGGAACTCACTAAATCGTTAGTGCACTTTCTGCCGAGTGTCACAAGAATATGCCGTGTGACAGCGCACGAATGACACCAAGTGCAAGTGTCACTCATTGTAAGTGACACTAAATTAGGCCGTCTGACATAGGGGTATAACCCGCACACAGACCGCTGTGGTGTCGCTCATGATCCTATAGTTGTCGCGCGACGTAAAGCCTATAGAATTTGTCTACTTTTTAAGAGAGATGAGGGAGGTCAGCCAATATATGGCTTGCTACTCTTTAAAGCAATTTGACCCGGACGAAAAAAATGCACGCACAAAACTCTCACACACACCCACAAAAAAAAAAAAAAAACAAAGGGAATCACTGCCTGTCTCCGTCCCCTTCCGCTGTGTTGCCCTTGTTCTGCACTCTTACGTACTGTACTCTTACTGTTAGCACTGTTACGTACTTTTCGTTAGAGTCACTACTTTCAGTGCCTGTCCGGGTAAATAATTGTCGAAACACTTTCTGCTACGAACAACGTATCTAACACAACAACAACCCGGCGATTATTTCACAGATTATACCTGACTGATAATCGACAAACTCGTTATTATTACTTTTCGAAATAGAATCATATTCCGAAACAGAGAAAGTTCATAAAGGCTGAAATCATTTTTGCGCATGCGATTAATGCCAAACGTCCTCGCCACTGGCTCGCAGCTCTGTCGCTGCCTTAGAGGCAGTGGCAGGGAAGCTTGACGAAGTGTTCCCCTGTGGTCCGAAAGTCAGGCGAATGCAAAGGACACTGGCCATAATGGAAGGCCTTTCCAGGAAACCGTCTTCAGTTGCTCCTCTGGGAAGTGTGGCGGTATCTTCAGCCACGAATTGGGAAGTTACATGTTCTGCTTTTCCGGACATTCCCTTTTCTTCCTGAAAATTGTGTCGTTGGGAATACTTTAAGCTGTGTTTTGTGGACCTCGGGTTTGGTTTCTATGGACTTCAATCACGTACCAGGGACCCCTCACATCCCACTGCTCCTACTCTTTTGACCTTTTTGGACACCATAAGACTACGAACCTTATTATGAAGGGGCTCCCTATTTCATTCTCCACACCACCATCATCAATTGGGTAATGTATCGCCCCATTCGATGAATCCCCATTCATCACCTTCAAAATAAAGTCGTTGTTGTTTTTTACTCATATCCCACAACAAAATTAATTTTTGCGTCTCTTAACTACCACATTTGTGCTCAGAATATCGTAATATGCTATAGGCAGTCGATGCGCTTATCTTAAAATTATAACGTGGCTTTGTCCAACTGTAACAGAAATATATGAGCTAGTGGTATCAGAGAAGCCACCACATTGATTTCCGTGGAAGGTCTTATGCGTGGCTCATTAGGATGCGTGTTTGAGGGGTACAGGTAAGTAGCAAAATGAAAGAAACCGAATGCCATACGCAGTATATACAGGGTGTCCCAGAAAACTTGTCATTGAATTATAATAAAAAAACTACACCACCTAGAGTCACGCGGTCAATGGCATTTGTTCTTACTGCGTTTTTGCCACCTCCTCGTGTGAATGTCGTGTAACGTAAGTTTAATTATGTAAATTTTTGCGAGCTTAAGTCGGAAATTTGCCTAGTAAAGGTCACTTTTTTACCCCACCAATGTGAAGAGCGTGTCTAATTTAGTCAAATTAATGACAATTGACAGGGATATTCAGAAGCTATCCCATCGGAAAAAATAGCCGAACATCATGCTGTACGGAGGTCGCACAGAATAGCGCACGATGAATTTTTCAGCGCAATCTTTGTCAGTCCGACGAAAGGAGGTTGGAAACCCAGCCCTCCCCGACGTCGCAGAGGGAGATAAAACAGGCATATCACGTCCGACTTTCGCTGGGATGATGCTTTCCCTCTCCCAATTTAGGAACTGTAATACCCCTGTCACGCGGGCATTTTCGATCCTGCTCGACCGAACCTGCTTGAACCCAATGCAGATCGGATGGTGCTACACGGCCGCTTCCAAGCAGGATCGAACTTTGATCCTGCTTGACTCAAGACAGTTCCCATAACAGGATTGAGAATTTCAAGACGGCTCGACGGCCGCCATTTGCATCCTCGACCCCGGTGAACTGTGATAACTTAAGACGGACATGCGCGCGAAGCTACAAATGATGCTTACATCGGTATACGATAAATTACCACTAATATCGCTGTTATATAGGAAACGCGAAATTAATGAGTTCCGTTTATTCATTTGCACAGGTCAACCATTCAATGCGCATTGAAAGTGGTCGTGTAGCAGCGTCAAAACTCGAGCATGCTCGGGAAGTTCAATGCAGATCGGATTCGAGAAGGATCGAAATGCCCGTGTGACAGGGGTATTACTTTTTCTACTATCACTCTGTGGGCTGGCTTCGGAACCTTTTTTCGTCGCACTGAGAGCGATTGCGCTCAAAAAGTCATCGCGCGCTATGGTCCGGTGCTCCGAAAAGCATGATATTCGGCTATTTTTTCCGATGGGATAGCTCGTGAATATCACTGTGAATTATCCTGAATTTGAGTGAATTCGGCACGCTCTTCATATTGGTGGGGTAAAAAAGTGACCTTTACTTGGCAAACTTCCGAGTTCAGTTCGCAAATATTTACATAATTAAACTTGGAGTACATGACATTCACATTAGGAGGTGGCAAAAACCTAATAACAAATGCTATTGACCGCATGATTCTAGGTGGCATAGTTTTTTTTATTATAATTCAATGACAGGTTTTCTGGGACACCCTGTATACATTTATCGTACAAATCTTACATGACTAGACATACGTATTACAGGCTACACGTAAATGGTTTAGGCATACGAGCTAGGCACTAATCTAGTTGGGGTCTTTGTTCCGCACCCATGCACGGGTCACTCCAAATATCGGGCCACAGGGGCAGTCACGGCCTTTAAGTCCTTCTGGAACCACAGCGCGGCTGTGCCCAACCTGGCTACCCAGGGTGGCCACTGATGGGCTGGAGGGCTCGTTTACCTCCATTCGGGGTGCATGCGATTCGGCAGGCTCAATTCTTGGCCGCGACAACTCCCTTGGTCCGGCAGCACTCGTGTACGGTTGCGGCTCCTGCGTTTGCCTCAACCCGGTGAGTTCCCTCTGTTTCCGGGACCGTTCAGTCGAGGTGGCTGGTGATGGTCGAGGTCCCTCGGCTAGAGCGTGCTCTACCTCAGCCTCCTCTGGCTTCCGTTTCGGCTCTTCCCGTTGTTTGTGACGCATTGTGGTTCGTCGAAGGGGCACCATAGCCGACGGAGTCGGAAATTTTCGAAATTCTTTAACTGATATCAACAATAACTTTTCATAAGGACACATTTGGGGGGGGGGGGGGGTATATATAAGTTTAATAAACAGGAGGTGGCGTCCACGCAAGGAGAGAGCAGCCAGACCTATGTCGGCTTGCTACGCCCTGGTGGAGCAAAAAAAAGAAAAAAAGTAACGGCCGGTTTCTTTGCAGTGGGGGCGAGTGCCCAGGGCCGCGGTTCTCAGTTCACAACGTAACACTCAGTTGGGTGTCCTGTAGGTATTGCAGGAGAGCCCTTGTAACGGCTCCCTGCTGTTGGCGTGCGACGGGGCCGAGAAGCACGGCCAGTGACAGCGAGCCGTGTAACCAGGCGTTGGAGGCGATTGGCGAGGACAGCGCGGGCTGCAGAGTACTCCGAGCAGGTTAGTAGGAGGTGCTCAACGTCTGCTACTGCGCCACAGGTAGCGCAGCTAGCTGAGCGACGCTTTCCGACCCTGCACAGGTATTGCGGTGTATATGCGACGTTGAGTCGGAGCCGATGCAGCAGCGTTTCTTCTGCGCGGACGAGCTGCTGGTATGTAGCGAATTGCATTGTCGGGTCAATGGACTGGATATACGCATTGGAGCGTACAGCGTCTTCGACAGAGCGACGCATTTCGGAGGCACACCACTCGCGGATCTTTATAAGACAGGCGGACACATTTGGGTATTTTTATTTACGCACGTATTTAGAGGCCCACGAGTTATACTGAACGAGACCACTCCCATCTTAAACGGTAAACGCACTGATGAGTTATAGACGAACAAATGCCGCGTAAGCGTCTTTTTTTTTTTCTTTTTGTCTCAAATTGCGGCACTAGCGCCGCATGGCTGCATGAGCCACAGTCGCCGTGCTAGCAGTCATGCTATATGCTAGCAGTCATGCTAGCATATGCTAACGATAACATTTGCATGAACCACGACACTATAGGTCTTCGATTTGGCCATCACCTCCGGCACTAGATCAGGGGATTGCCGATATGGTGCAAGCGCGTGCGCTTCCGACTAAGACAGTGCAAGTGCAGGTTCAGCACTAGCGCTGTGCGGTCGCTTCCAAAACGAAGAAGCCAGTGCAGGAGCAGGCTGGTCGGGTGCTGTTCAGCACCGCGGCCACTGTAGTGTTCACTCTAAGAAAAAGAGGTATGACTTTCTACCCATTTCGGTAGAGCTGCATTGCAATAACCACATTTCTACTCCAACCAGTTTTACCTTTTGGGTATAACTGCAGAGTAGAAACAAACTACAGAGTAGAAACTGTCGTTCTACCAGCTCGAGTAGGAAATTCTACCATTTTCTCTTAGATGAAACGTGAGAGAGAGGAACAAGGGAAAGGGACGCCGCCGCTTATACCTGCGGGGGAGAAGTCGCGTGTGGATTGGCACGAAATGGTAGAAGTACTGTCCTGCTGCAACTTTGGGTAGCAAATTCTACCTTTTTTTTTCTTAGAGTGTTCTTTATGCTTGCTTTTCCTTTCATATATACTGTTTGTGTGTGCTGTGCTTCATTCGCTTTAGTAGTCATTCGATAAGTGTTTGTTATGGCTCTGTACCCGTAAGCAGCGAGTGGACGACGTATGCATTCTACTCTAAGGGAAGATCGTAATCGTGTTCGCGGCTGTCACGAGAACATCGTGGCAGACACTACGAACACGAGTTCTTCCTGCTTTATCTATTTGGTCATTCATCTCTCTATATTTTTTGTTAAAGAATGATCCTCATGCCGCTCCAAAGCTTGCGTCATTTGCCGCAGTGAAGACATGCGTAATAATTAATGTTCACCGTGCAGCTGAGAATAGACCTCTCCCTGTTTGTAAACAAATGACGTCATAGTGTTCGACAGCGCCACCAATTTGGTAGAGTTGAACTACCCTCGAAGCCAGGGGAGAGCAAGTTCGCGCCCGAAAGCCACGGTCTTGAGAGGGTTTACGATGGTCCCTGAAAAGGACGCGACCTTCGATCCGACTTTTCCTTCAATAGGAGGCAGCGAACAAGTGCCCATTCGTGGAACCCAGCCCTCCCCTTCCGATTTTGTTTCAGTTTCAGTCAGTCTACCAACGTCACGATGACGTTCCTTGGGTAGAAGTCTATTCGAGTAAACCGTTCGGTTAGGTCGCAAAATATTAACGCATTATCCCACGCGTTTATTGCGACCATGCAACTTCACTGACTGCTGAATCGCACACGTGTCCACTGTCTTGCTGCAGGAAAGAACCGTCAGCGTAACAACATTCATTGCCACCAGCGCGGACCCGTGTCGTCTACTCTACGTGCACTTGTATACTGCACTTCCTATCCGGCAAGTGCAGGCCGGCTGTGCACTCTCTTACTCGTACGTGAGGCGGAGCCTATTTGTGCCATTATGCACGGCACAGAATAGGCTCCGCCTCCCGTTTTCAACAAATCAGGGGCGAGAACGTTTTCATTCGGGATGATGGTTTGCTAGAAGCGTGCTATGTGGTGAAGTTCATTTTTAAGAGTGTAGTTCTGCACCATTACAAAACGAATACGAGAGTGCGGAGGGCGCGTTGCGACACTCGCAAAACGAATACGAAGGTGCTGCACCGCCTGAACTAGTTCGGAGAGTGCAGCCAAATCGAAGATACCTTATGAAACAACCAGAATATCAACAGCGAGATATAGGAAGATGCATATTGCGCGGCTCTTTCGCTACCCCAAATCCTGCAATCCAAGGAGAGATGTGTTCGTCGTCATATTCGTATCGAGAAGCTCGTTCAGAACCCTGTGATCTCGGCAGACTGATCCACAGAGCGAAAGAAACCCTGGTAACTCGCATATTCCTCCACCTGCGCTACTCCTGCATCCGCACTTCCCGGTTAAAAAGAATAGCACAAATAGACCGTACATATAACAAGGATACGACCAGACAAACAACTAAGAACGAGCGCGAGTGGAATCGGACTACAAAGAAAGCGACGGATATCATCGAAGAAGAGATCTGGCACTCTGAATCAACAAAAGAGAAGAGCATGCAAATATACAGCGAAAACAAGGTGGCACCATCTCCTGAGATTTTTTATGATGGAGACAGAGCCAGCGGACCTCTGTTCCAGGCCCGCACGGGATCCTTACTGATGCGAAAAAGACTGTTCCAACTTCTCGGAAAAGATACCGCGACACGCCTCCTGTGCGCCACCGGCGAGGAGGGGGAGGAGAAGGATGATGATGATGATGATGATAAAAATAATAAACTTTGCTCACCACTCTCGTGGATGGGAGTAGGGACAAATGGATGAGGATGTGGGGCACACCCTACTAGTATCATGCCAAGCACTCCACTTCAATCCATCACCAAAACCAATAGCTTCCATTCTCGGATTCAGTGCAACAAGCAATGAAACCATCATGGAAACAAAACAACACTTAGTAGCATGGGAAAATGCTACATGAACAATTGCAAGGGCAACAGCCAAGAAAACGTAACCACCACCACCACCCCTTCCGCCCCTCAACAAGAAAGAGAAAGAGAATGTGAAAGAAAACCGAAAGTAATATAACCGTTCCAAGAGACAACAGGTCTCTTCGATTTGGCCTGTACCTCCGGCACTAGTTCAGTGGAGCGCCTATGTTGTGCAAGCGCGTGCGCCGCCGACTGACACAGTGCAAGTGTAGGTTCAGCATTAGCGCTTTGTGGTCGCTTCCAAAACGAAGATGCGAACGCAGGAGCAAGCTAGTCGTCCGCTGTCCGAACCGCGACCACTGTCATGTCTTTGTGCTTGCGTTTCCTTCCACGTTTGTGTGCTTCATTCGCTTTGCTAGTCATTGGAATAAGTGTTGTTCGTTATTACACTTTACCTGCACCCTAAGAACAGACCGTCACCGCATAGCACACTGCGTGCTATGCGGTGAAGTTCATTTTTATGAGTGTGTCGCGCTAACGAATGATAGGGTTATCGCTTCCGATTCGAGGAGAGAAAGGGGTGAACACCTTTTTGTGGCAATTTGGGTATATGGTAATTGCCACAAAAAGGCGTACGCCTCCCTCTCTCCTACACTCTTAAAAATGAACTTCACCACATAGCACGCTCCTAGCCAACCATCATCCCGAATGACAACGTTCTCACCCCTGATTTGTTGAAAACGGGAGGAGGAGCCTATTTTGTGCCATTATGCACGGCACAAAATAGGCTCCTCCTCGCGTTTTCAACAAATCTAGGGCGAGAACGTTGTCATTCGAGGTGATGGTTGGCTAGGAACGTGCTATGTGGTGAAGTTCATTTTTAAAAGTGTAGAATCAAAAGCGATAACCCTATCGTTCGCGGCAATGATTGGCGCCATACGTGCTATGCGGTGAAGCTCTGTTTTTTAGAGTGCCCAAGCAGCGAGTAGACGACGTATGCACTCTACTTGCTCGCGCGAAAGGAACGGAAGATCGTAATCGTGTTCCCAGGTACCACGAGAACATTATGGCACGGATACTACGGACACACAGGGGTGGCAAAAAGCCGCCATTGTTGTAGCTACCCTCAAGCGGGTGCCTTTGGCAAAACTGCCATCCTGTCCTGGTCGCACGTCATAGAAAACGTCATTTTGAGGTCATGTGACTTTGTTTACATGTCGTTTTGGCGCTTACCGACATATCTCCGTCGTCATAAAGCCAAGAGATGAACATATTTTGCCAGAGTAAACTATGCGGTGCTTCTTCCGCAACATGGTAGCCCATTTCTCCTTAGTTTAAGTACATGGAATCGGCTCAGTGAGTCTTAACGTGCGGTCGTCATAACATCTTTGGAAGGAGCCAACAGTACAAGGCCTTATGTGTAAAACTGCGCGTTTCACTGCGAGATTATCGGATAAAAATAATTACAGTGATCGAAAGACAACCAAAACGTCACGCAGAAACAACAATCGCATTGTTTACAAACAGTTTGGCCGCCGATCACAGGCGCCGCCATCTTTAAGGTCACGTGTGCCTTGACGTTTGCCGTGACGTGCGACCAGGACCTGTCCAGGATGCTTTGCGTTCGCCCAGCACGCTTTCGCCTATGGAGCAATACATTGAGTGCCACCCCTGTGTACGAACACGAGCTATTCCTACTTGGTCCTTCATCTGTGTATATTTTTCATAAAAATTATTCCCAGCCGTTCCAAAGCTTGCGTCATTTGCTGGCACAGTGACAGCGATCGTAATAACCACAGTGCAGGCGAGATTCGAGTAGTCCACTCCGTTAGGTCTCAAAATATAACCGCACTATCTCACGTATCTATCGCGACCATGCAACTGCACTGGACTGCTGCCTCACACGCATGTTCACTCTTGCTGCAGGTACACTGTTAAAACAGAACTTCACCACATGGCACGCTCATAGCCAACTATCATTCCGAATGATATCATTCTGTGTATTGATTTGTTGAAAATGGGAGGAGGCACTTATCTGGGACAGATTATCTTGTCCCAGATAGGAGCCTCACCCCTGTTTTGAACAAATCAGGACGCACAGCAGAGTATCAGCATGGTAACAGTACCATTACCAGGACACAGAATGATATTATTTGGAATGATGATTGGTTAGGAGCGTGCTATGTGGTGAAGTTCTGTTTTAACAGTGTAGGACCCGTCGGCGAACAACCTCCATGCCGCTGACGGGGACCCGTGTCGTTTGCTCCGCGTGCACTCGTACTGTACTTCCCATCCAACAAGTGCAGGCCAGCCGTGAACTCGCGCAGAAGTAGTGCTGCACTACTATAAAACGAATACGAGAGTGCAGAGGGCGCGCGCGACACTCGCAAAACGAATAACGAAGGTGCCCCACCGCCTGAACTAGATCAGCGTGTGCAGCCAAATCGAACAGACCTAACGACCAACTACAATAGTGGCTAAGACGCTCGCTAAGCCAACGGTTAAGCCAAGCCACTGAACCACGTCAAATCGATCGTACTGGGGAAGCTCCTGCGACATCTCGTGACCAAGTGCTGTGCTGTTGTGTGTGAGAGAGAGAGAGTTTTTTTTTTTTTTTAATCTAGACATTTCCTGCTATATCTTCACTTCTGTTTTTTTCGCACCTGCGTTGACTTGAAAAGAATTAGGCGTTACTGAACCTGAAACTGATATCCTTGAGTGACGGCCTTTTTGATCTATCACAACGATACCTAAATGAATCGCGCATGCCACGCAGTTAGAGAGCTGCGAGGGTCACAAAGGCGACACGTTTTTGTTTAGCACGACGGTTTTGGCACGTGTACCGCTTTCGGTCAAGAGATCCAACGAGTCAAGAGATACATCGAGTCAAGAGATCCAACCGGTCACGTGACAGGCGAGTCAAAAGATCCAAAGCGTCAAGAGTTCCAACCCGGTCAAGAGATCCAACCAGTCAAGAGATCCAACCGGTCACGTGACAGGCGAGTCAAGAGATCCAACCAGTCAAATCGTCATATACTGGTCAGGATTCCCGACAGAAAAGAAAGTCTATCCCTTACCATATTCATTGCAGAACGATTGCGCTGTACGTAGTATTAAGTTAGGAAGTAATATGCCCAGTAACAGTGAAGACTTTTCGGTGTTTTCTCTCTTTTTACCACACAGGCACACGCACAAAAAAATATAAGCGAGAAAATCCTGTGATGTGCTCTAGGTTACGGCGGCGAGTCCCCCTTTTGCTTTGCACGTTTATGTCCATTGCCCCTAGCGCCGTAACACGCTATGCTAACACGCCAGAACGGATGCTTGTTACCAAGAATATTGATATTGAGCTCAACTTACAAAGCATCGTAGGCCGCAGGGCTTAAAACTTATCCTTGTCGCGTTCTTTTCATTGGCCCCCACCCTTGTCACGTTATTGTATTCTTTTACTGACCGTGCCCGAAAATACTGTATTGCTGTGCTTTCCAATCAACATTGACCTGTCACGTTCATTGACCTCAACCCCAAAATGCAGGGCATACTGCTGGTCTCAGATTTGTAGTTTTGCGTCCAATGGCGCAGCCGTTCCCACGTTATGGCAGAACTGAAGTTTGTTACCAATAATAATGAGCACAGCCGCAAAGTGCTTTGTCTTTGTCCTTTTGTGGACGGCGGGAAAAATTAAGGAAAAACTTAATACAGAAACACACACACACAAAAAAAAATGTTCGGGCATATGAAGCTATCTTTCGTACCCTGAGAGAGTCCATGATCAGACGGTTCCGCCATGTAGAACGTGTGTTCATAACTGCGACTTGGCTCTTCGACTACGAGCCTGCTGTGATACGAGAAGTGTTTGAATAATCAACGTGTTTGAAACAGCAGCCGGCCCACCCAATGTGAGTGTACGTAACCCCCGCTTCTTTCACCGCTTGTTAGTCTTTCTTTTTTTTTTATCTTTGTCTTTAATCTACCTCATCCGTCTTTCATCCTTTGTTAGTTTATCATTTATTTCCTAATTCATTTTCTTGTCTTTTTATTTATTTCTTATTTCTTAATTTTATTTATTTATTTATTTCCGGAATAGCAAGCCGACGTCCCGTTTGGATGACCTTACCCCCGTTTTTTTTTTTTTCCTTTTCGTCTAATAAATATATCCCCCCCCCCCCCACGCTAACTATAGAAATAATCTCTAACACGAAGTGCTGAAAAAAAAAGAGAGAGAGAGAGAGAGCACTCCTATCAATCCTGTGTTACACACAGGTTGATCTTACAATGCAACCACCTGTTTTTAACACAAATGACATAAGAGAACTGTCGTCTTTTCTTTGACTGCGCTATGCGTTACAAAGTAAGTAACTAAGTCAATAAAAATGAGATATTGATTTGCCACCTGCATTTGTATTCTATTTATACCGCACGTAAAACAAGTCCCTCGTATTTTGATACGGGTAATTTCTGCTTAGCCATGTTAGTTAACGACGTAACACAAAGGGGTCAAAAGATCCAAGCCTGGCGAACCCTCAGACGAGTCAAGAGATCCAACCGGGTCAAGAGATCCAACGGGTCAAGAGATCCTCCGAGATCTTGACTCGATGGATCTCTTGACCCGTTGGATCTCTTGACGTGGAATCAAAATATCGCTCAGTAATGCCTTTCGGTTGGGTACCGCTTCGTGAACTGCAATGCTGACATTCTCCCTTCAAAGTACTGCCAGCCCTCGCAGCACCTAAAAATAAAAAAAAAGCAACAATACAAATATATTTAAAGCAACACAATCTCATGAAGGACATGGATGAAGAATAACAACGATGCAATTTTATTTTTAATTTGGCGGCTTTTATGATCCGGCGATTTTTCCGTACTTTACAAAAGGGCCGGCTCATATCCTTCCTGTCGCTGCGACTTTCTTTGTTCACTGTGTAGAGTTCGCTGGACTGCTGCCAGCACGCGTTTCCACGTAATGTACAGTCGCTTCGATTGACGCCATAGAAGCATCAAAAATGCGCCATCAATAGCCTTCGATCCGCTTTGAGCCTATTAAGCAAACTCGCTTTCAGCGTCGAACCATGACAGGAAGAATAAATGAAGCGAGAGTAACGACTGCGCTGTGAGCGATGTCGCATGAGGCGCTCTCTCACGATCTTAAATTTCATACTTTAAGCATCTTCTCTTCTACGAAGTGCATACCCGTCGAAGATATAAATACTGCGTTTGCGCTGTTGGATGAGAAATCACGCATGTTATATTTTATGGGTATACGTCATGAGCGCTGTGTGAGCTGAGCGACACTACCGAAATGGCTTAGAAAAAGTTCCTACCATTTTGCCGTTACTGATTTTGCTATCGGTTTTGACAAAGGGAGAAAAACAAAGCTCACTGTTATCAGACGGTTCACACTTGCAAAGCGGCGCTAGCGCGATAATTGAACGGAGTTCGACAGCATGCGGACAAACAATTACGATCAACTGACTGAACGAAAAATCGAACTGAATCGAGTGTCCCCGCCTTCATTTGTTTTGCCTTCCTTGTGATGAGACGGTTATTTTTTTCTTTGTGATAAGATGGTAGTCACCAGCATCAAGGTCAAAGCGGGGAAAGAAAGGTAAAACAAGAGGCGGGGACACTTCCTCCTCTAGATGCACACGTCGCGCGCGCTTCTTTGCGAAAATCAAGCAAGGAGGGGGGAAGACTAAAGCGTAATTTTCACTATTTTTTTCCCCGATAATTTCTGTTGCGATACTGTGCTTAGTCTTTGTTCGGTCCATGGTTATCCGTGGAAGACTTCATAATTCTGACCAAAAAAAAGTGAGTCGCATTGCAATTTTCAAAGTTCAATTGATAAAAATAAATTTCCCTGAATTAAAAATTTTCCAAAGCCTTCCTAAATGGCGGCAAAAGTTTCTAGAAGGTAATCGCCGAACGTCCCACAATCCTCCGGCGGGTACGTCGCCAGTTAGAATTTTTTATCATTTTAGGTGAAACACCCTGTGTAACGAGCAATAAGTGTGCAGCCGTTCTTGAGGGACACGTGTAAACTCAATTTTGACACTCGAGTCACCACTGCAACAACACTGAGCCGCACAGTCAAGCTCGCAGCGCAATACTTGTACATCCTCAGTGAATTCACGTGGATCATTATAGACGAGATATACGTACTATGCTCAGAAATATTGGTTCCCTAGCCATACACGCGATTAGGAACTACGATTTTCTGATCTGTCACAAATTACCTGCTCAATGGAAACCATTAACCGATAACCGTGGACCCTGCGATACGGGGAATTTTCCGCCTAGTGTAGTGCCATGACTGTGCCTTCACTAGCGGACATCTGATTTGTTGTGATATATTGTAACAGAATTGTTTGTAGTTTTAAAAAAATATTTAAGCCACCAGCAATGGGCTAGAGTATCGCCCCTGGCGATGATACTCCCCATTCGTCGTCTTAAAAAAAAATGTTGCTGTTTGTTATTTAAGTTCCATCGACACAAATATGTCACAAACTATCAAAAAAGAAACAAAACTATCGCGTTCACCCTCTCACAGTGAGCCTCTTTCACCCTAATCTTAGGCGGTTCGTTCTGTTATCATGTTTACACTCACAGCGGAGGCTACACACTACACCAGTCAACGATAATTAGATTTCAAACGCAGAAACTGCAAAAATCCGTAGCCGAAATCAACTGACGCGCAAACATTACAGTGCACGTATGTGTACATACGTGCGTCTATGTGTGCTTCCGATTTCATATCGTGTTCGTTGTTCACGTAATAACATAATGAACTGAAAAAATGAAGGTGCATCTTAGTGACGTGGGCTTTCCCTCCCATCATCATTTCCTCATCCGTTCCTAATGAGCGATAGGGCAGTGTACTGCCACAGCGGCTCTGAATCGCCTACCTCATCATCCAATGTATGTGTGTGGGGGAGAGGCTTTTCAGAACATCGCAACAGCTCCAAATCATTAGGAGATCGGCGGAGCTGACCTTTAACGAACCCGTTATAATCAAAGTACCCTATTTACGAACGCGCATAATTCATCACAGTCAACATTTCGCCGAAAGCGAATCGACCAAATGCGTTCTTTCTCGTTGAATGATAGTGAGCTCTCCGGATTGATCGGCATCAACAACAACAACAACTTTATTTATACATGACATTCTCGGGTAAACATAAACAAGCCCCCGCCACGACTTCCGGTGCCACGAAGCCTTCCGCTTCTTCTGCAACTAAGGACTTTTGGAACCAGCCGCCATGTAGAATTATGTCTTTCGTTTTTCTGATTTGTTGAAAACGGGAAGCGTACGCCTTTCTGTGGCAATTGGAATTACCACAAAAATGCGTATACGACCCTCCCTCTCCTCAAATCAGACGCGATATCTGTATCAATCGGCACAGTGATTGGTGCAGAGCGTGTTTGCTGTGAAGCCGGATGTCGTTTTGGCACCAAATCGGAAGCGGTGAAAACGGCATTTATTTATTTAGATTTGAATTATTTATTTAAAGTGCCACTCCGGACGCAGAAAACAGCGTTTATTTTATTTAGTCCATGAAAAGAAAAGCCTCAAGGATTCTGTACGCGAACTTTTAATCCGGTTTACGAACGCTCCGCATTTGCTGAGCCTCCACAAGTTTCGATGACGCAACGAGGGAGTGACGTCATCATTAGCCCACAAATTACAACGATGTCATGTTCTGGAGAGGACACTCGTCTCCTAGCAACGACGCCGGCGTCTGGGGAGGGTCGCGTGGCGGAGAAGTCATGTGAGGCTGATCGAAAGAGGAAAACATGGGAAAGATGTCTTCTCCCTCCTTTGTGTTTTCTCCAAGGTCGCAGCGGTCGGATGATATGTCACGTGGGGCTCCGCTAACAGAGTGCGAAAAGTGAGCCCCCGGAAGACGCGACGGGCAACGACGTTGTCAGATGAGAGCCGGGAGCTCCGTCGACGCCTAACATGACGTCACAGTTCTCAAGAATAATTAATTTTCTCTAGCTTTGGCGTAACGTAGAGCCAAAATATTTTGCAAGTATGTAAAGTGAGACAAGAAGATTTCCGTAACATAACTTTGGTAGGATTTTGAAGACATGATATTTAGTCCGTAGTGGCGCTTTAAATGCATTATAAACGAAATAAACCACTCCTACAAAAGCATGTGTTTACTGTAACCTCCGATTTTGTGATCAGTTTCGTGGTTGTTTTCCTTTTTGTTTGTTTGTTTCTTTTTCTTTTCTTCCTTCTTTTTCTTTCTTTGCTGGGAATAGCAAGCCACCGTAGCCCAGGCTAACCTTTCCCTCCTTTTTTGAGTATAATAAACCTTATCCCCCCTCCCCGATTTTGGACTGCCTCCTCTTTCTTTTTATTTTTCTGGTACCGCGAAGCAACTGTCGCTGTAAGGGGTGCACATGACGTGGAGCGATGGGTAGAGGACAGCAGGAAGGAATCGGGAACAGGAGGTTAGTCTGCGTCCCGTGCGAACTTCAGGAGAAAACTGTGCCATGTCCGTCTGGACAGTGTGCCACGAAACCCAGACAAAACTAGTAATGGGATTCGAACCGACCGCCGTCCAGCCTTTAATGCGACCATTTGGAATTGCCAACAAACGAACGGATGCTGTGTCCTCACGGCCATGCCCATGGTGACCGACAGTGATCCCAAACGGCGACGGGTAGCGTGACTATACCGCATGTACAAACACACAATCCTTATTTTTGGGCTTGCGTTACCGGGTTGTTCACTTTTGTCCGGCATCTGAGATAGAGACTGTGTCTGTCTCAAGGGGTCTACCCTCATAGTTAGTTCCCATACTTCATGACAATAACCACTTTTGCTGATTGACATGATGGTGATGATGTGCTTTGTCTCGCACAGAGTGTCGCCAGCGGTGATGAAACACAGCGTTGCCACACAGCAATCATCGTCGCTGTCGTCACCAAAATAAAGTAGTTGTTCAGGCACAAACGCCTGGAGGCCGTGCAGCTGTAGAACGATGGTGGTGGTGGTGACGAGAACGGCTTGCCGTTGTTGGCCTCACCCATGTGGGCAGCGTCGAGGCTGTGGTCGAGGTGAGGTGAGGTGAGGTGAGGTGAGGGGAGGGGAGGCAAGGGGAGGCGACACAACACGATATGATATGATATATATGATATGATATATAGTACCTGTAGAGATGATGACGGTCGAAAGTTAAGATGTAGGACGGTCACTTGGTCAGTGATCCCGTGAGCAAAAAGAAACTATCTCATAGTCTCTTGGGCGAGTCCAGATTCCTGGAGAAAGCAGATTAGGCTGCGAGTTTTTGAGTGTCTTTCCGCGAAAGAGCCTCTGGTAAGAAAGACATTATCCAGCGTGACATTCCTGCAATGCCCACGGCATTTATCCCGCATCACAGCCTATTCACTGCAGAGAAGCAGGATGTGTTCGATAGTTTCGGTTTGCTGACAGCGTCTGCAATTTGCGTTATCCAGGGAGCCGATCTTGTATGATCGTAATTTAGTGAAAGCGCTTCGTGTTCACAAGCTGATGAGCGGGTTTTTTGTATTGCGGAAAAGTCCTTTCAAGTCAGTTCAGCTGTAGAACAGCATGCACACAGGCAACACGTGGGGCAATTACACTTCTTCGATCATACAGGTCATGTGTGCGTGTGTTTTCTTTCGTTAGTGGTGGTGGTGGTGGTGATGGTGAAAGGGCTTGCCGTTGTCGGCTTCACGTATGTGGGCAACGTCACGACTGACGCCCTGGGGAAATCTTTCGTTAGTGGTCTCGCTTGCATGTAGATGAGGAACTCCAATGAGCTGTAAGAGCTGAGTCAGAAAAATGCTTGAAGGAGCAGTAAAATGACCACGCTCGACAAAAAAAAAAAAAAGAAGAGAAAGAACTACGTTTACCCTGTTTAACTAATCGAGGAGGAGCGACAATACAAAATATTTATCGCTGGATGTTGTCTTGTCACTGCGCAATTCAATTTACAGAGATGATCTCAAAAAGCAGCCTTGTGCTGATTCTCCCTGGTTTTCTTTTAAATAATCAATCAATCAATTATTGAAATGTGTTCGGTTTGGAAGAGACATCGATGCGATTAGGAATTCGAACGTTGAATTGCATGTTTGATTCGGAATTCAAAGAGAATATACGACTACTCGCTTCGGTTGACCTTTCCTTTTTTCCCTTTTTCTTTAATTCATCTTCATATCCCCCCCCCCCCGTGTTTATTCACACTGTAGCAAAAAGCCGACGTCCAAAGTGAACAAGCCCATGCGCATCAATATTGGATGTCCCTCAGGGGACATTTTTTTGTGCACATTTCTTCCAGCTGATAATTTTTTCGGTGGCATTTTGATTTTTTGGGGGGTGGGGGCATTTTTTCCTAAACCCCTGCACCGGAGCACCTAATAACAAAGGCAGTGCCGATTTTCATACTCAGTGCAATTAAAAACTTGTATGCTTTCAAAGACAGCACCATATAAAAGCAGGATACATGGTCCTTTCACCGAAAAATTGGCGGCCACTGTGCACAGAAAACAAACAAGGGTGATCGACATAGCTGCAGACTTGCCTGCCGGAAAACTTGCATTGCCATACCGATCAGGTCGGAAAAACCCTAGGCAGGGAACAGACTGGGAGATTGCGACACACATACTATCTCCAACAATCCCAAACACCAGACGCTTTTGTCATTCCCTTACCTAATCTCCCAAAAAGAGCTGTTTCAAAGACTTCATCAGAGGGAATGGAACCTTTCAGGAAAGGGAATCTAGGATAGGGTGTTGGATTTACGCTGTTGTGTGGCGGAGGGATTCTTTGTACCCCTTTAGCCCGCGATATATGGCGCCACAGGGAGGCGCAAAATGCAGCGCGCTACCAACCTTCACATTTTATCATATATCGAGAGAACAGATAATCGGATGTGGATGATCCTCATGTTAAAATGCTCTAGAAAGATTTTTGCTTTGCCGCTCCAGGAAAATTTCCGCATAGGTCTCTTCCCTTACAAAAATGGCTGTTGACCATTTGTTTCCATTCTACGGAACTTAGTCAACAGAGAGCACAGAGATTCAGTAGATTTTCTATTAGCCTTGTGTTTACCTGAGATATTGATTTTATGTTGACTTATGGAACTTTAAGTCTTGTTGACAATTACACAGGAAGGTAACAGGTCTTTCTGTAGACTCTCCATATACTTTACACAAATTTCATGTGACCTTCATGTGTAAGTCTTGTTATACGTGATCTCAATTTCTCTGTTGACTTTGTTGTGACTCAGCTATCAATGAGTCGGCGTCACCCACGAAACTACCTTCGTTCTTTTTTAAAAGGCTCGGCGACCGTTACGTGAGGCACTCGGTATATTCTTCTTAATCGAGGAAGATACATGATTTACTGAAGCAAGATTAACGCCATCCCCGAATGATGTGAAGACTTTTTGTGGACTTTCTGTGACTTGAGCGAAGTTGAATTTCTCCGTTCTATTGTTCACTCAATCGCAACTGGCACACGAAATGAAGTACTGCAAAACTATATATGTATCTATTTTATTCCGAAAATACATACCTTAAAAGTGGTATCCAGTGTCGACACAATCATACAAAACATCCCGCGCACACAGTAGCGAAGTATTTCACACGTACACATGCTTTATGCCACACAATGTCGCGTGGCACAATAGACAGTCAATGACGGGTTGCGGTCTGAGTTCTTCTGGTGACCCACGATAACGGTGGACTTCAAAATTCACTGAATTTCGGCGAAAGCGATGTCTGTGAAGCGCTGGAGAGAAATGTGTCTGAATAGGGCGTTCAATCGCAAATTAGTACTGTTCAAACACAAGTGAGTAAAACCGAGTAGAATGGTCATAGCAACAACAAATTTGGTTCACAATCAACACCGGCCACGAACTGATACTTGTACACTTACCTGACGGGACGGAAAACTGCTGCCGCCGCTCGAAACATACAAAACCCTACAGCACAACAGTCATGGTATGAATACAAGTGATGCTTGATCACACACTTCTATCACACAGCTTACCTCTTACGACGCAAATCATATCCTTCTTTGTTCTGTAATTGACGAGCGAACGCTGAAAGCCTGAGACAATTGAAACATGTTGCAACCGTCCCAACGACATTCCGATGATGCTAATGGCGATGGCTCCTTCGTGATGAGGCGAGGGCGAGGCACTGAGGCGCAGAATCAAAATGTGCAGCAAACCTGTCGCATGCGCATGATCCTCATGTGGTCGTATAAGTTGGAAATATATTGTGTAGTGAACTGAAGTAAAGTAATACGAGGAACCGTCTTTTCAAAGACATCGAAAATGTATTTTGTGTTTTTGATATGTAGTTAAAAGGTGGCAAAGTTGCGTTCAAGCTGCTACATTTAAGTATAAGGTCAGACCCAAATACCGTTTTGTTTAGAGAGCCGATAACACGGACCTCTCCACCTCCCAGGAGTTGTGTACACCCCACATGGTTTTTCACAACACACCCAGAAATTGCTGATATTACCCAGCTTGTCTCCCAATGAATAGAGCAGTATGCCTCTATATACATATACCCCTCCCCCTCCCTATGGGATGCTCGGTGCCCTTTTGAGGTCGACCTCTGTGAACATTACTGTCCGATAATGCAGTAATTAATAATACGGAATTCATCTATGTAAAAAAAAAAAAAACGATTGAAATAAGCACTTGCTACATAGGCGCATAGAAAGTCCACAAACTCTCAACAGCGACATCTATATACCTTGTCCACAGAAGGTACACATAACGTAGTTCAAGAGATTGTAAAAATGATGTCAATAGCAATTCCTGTTGACTTGATCAACAAGAAGTTAAAGTCAACACACTGTCAAGACAGGAAACAAGAAGTCCACAAGAAGTCTGCAGAAAGAAAAAATCCATTTTCATAAGGGTTAGTTTTTTTATCAGAGCGTGTCAAAGCTTGAGTATCCAATTTTGGTAATTTTTTGTACTTCAATAACGCGTTTAGAAAAATGTATTGAGAAAAGCAATATTTTTTCCTGGAGCGACAAAGCGCATTTCCGAATGCTATCCAACAAGGCCGGTCTCGTGAAAATCGGTTCATTATTTACCGAAAGAGACTGCAAAGTTTGTCCCATAGAAAATACATGGGGCCGCCGGAGGTGGTATCCCCTCTTAAGAGGCGAGTCCCATGAAGGTGCCGTGACGTCCGAAGCACAGTGTGACTCAGCAGCAGCGTAAATAGCAGCCAGTAGCGATCCACTCGATGGAAACCCATATCGGTTTCCCTAACGCAACGTCAGACACCTCAAACACTGGGTCGAGTCTCGGGTAGGGACGCGACTCTGGCTATACGGTAATCGTTTTTGTGGATTCTTCTGAACCCGCCGCAGCCAAAAACAAAAACAAATTATAGGTATGGACACGTATTTCACTGCTCCTTCCTTTAATGAAGTGTGGATGCGTCGGAAGTAGTGACGTACAGTTAGTCTAAAAGAGTTTGTTCATTTCGAGAAGTACTTAAAGGGACACCGAAGTGCAAAAACTTCCCCTTGCAGAATGCCAGCACAAAAGCAACACGACCCAACGAGATACCAACTTGATACCAACACGAAAGGAACGAGATCCATCGGGTGCATTACGCCTCATTCTTCTTCTTCTTTTTTTTTTTTTGTACCCATTATGTAATGCACGAGTGGTACAATAAGGGCGTACGCCTCCCGTTTTCAACAAACGAGGGGCGTTGAACGATGTTATTCGGGTCGATGGTTGGCTCTAGGAGCGTGCTATGTTCATGGCAAGCCTGTTTTCGCCGCCGCCATCCTTTTTAAGCGTGTACCCTAGAATTATGTAACGATTTTGTGTGAATGACAGAGCGCACAATGGAAAATCCACCGCAAACGATATTCTAGGAACATTCCGTGTCTGGTAATTTAAGGTTATGCAGTACCCGTCCATCTCATCGAAGAAGGTCGGAAGAATGCTTGCTGGGGAGTGAAAGAAGCGACCGCTAAATGGGGCATGCGGGAAGTATACGGTAAATGAAAAATCGGTCCCGGAGGATCTTTCACGGGAGGCTGGCGAACGCTGCCAAACGATACATTGCGGTGGCTTTTAAACTTTTATGACTGTAAGGACGATGAAGAGGCGATTCGTCAAACGCTGACGGGCTACACACACGAGCAATATCGAGGCTGTTCGGATAAAAGGGCTAGGAGTGTTACGGTACATGCGGTTCTCCCGCCATCGGATGCGCATCGCAGGCAAGACGCGATGGGGCGTGGGCTATACGGAGCGGAAAACGACGCGAAGTTAGCGATCTCCGTCGCTTTTAGTGAAATCATCAAGTCGGAGAAGGCAGCTGGAGTGACCTTGCTTGTCACGCGGACAATCTGAACGGATTGATGGCAGAAGAACTGGGTTATTGCGTTCTGAAGGTTGGGCTGTGCCACACTACAAAGTGGGGAAAGGAGGAGAAATGGGTAGCCGTTACGTCAACTTGTGTCAACCTGAAGTCCTGAACCAGTAAATGTTCCAGGCTATCAGTCTACCAGAATGTTTCTTAGTCACGCGTTCCAATCTGAGTACATGACACCCCAACAACGCCACCTAGATGGAGGAGGGCTACTTAATGTCTGCTCTCAGTACTTCTCTACGTGGACATACAACTTCGGAATGTTGCCCGCTTCAGACAATCGCAGCAGACAATTTGAAACAGAGCCCTTCTGTGGCTGCAAGTTGGCTGATAGCGCTTCATCTTCCTATACGACCTCCGAAAACACGTTCGTGATCGGCGGGATATCAATTAACGGCTACGTCACATCGTTTAAGTGATAAGGCTTTGTTTATTTAGGTGGCGTTGATTGCATTCCAGAGTATCAAACAATCCACCTTCATATCAGCGTAAGGGTGCGCCAAGTGCTAACAGCCCCGATCCAGGACAGCATGACGTTCTTCAATATTCATGAGCGATAGCGCACTTTCAATCGATTTGCAGTCCGGTTCGCACAGCATGCGATCTAATGGCGAATTCGGGTGGCCATTTCGTGTCAACTTTGTTTGCCAGATCTTGCATATACGCCTAGCGCTTTCCGAGCGATAGGAATATGCCAGTTAACGCGTTTTTCGCTCGGCCTCGATACAACCGGGCAGTGGGTTGGCCTACTATATCCGGTGTCGTCACATCCGCACTGCGAGGGTGGCGAGGGCCCTTATTGGCCCGCATGTCCAAGTTCACGTGGGTTAGCAGACGACGAAACGCGAAGACGAGCGACAGCGATGCCCCCATAGCGTGATCATAGCGGCTAAAATCGCTAGATTCTTGGCACTTAATTTCGGGTGGCAATGGTCACGTAATCCAGCGCGGGCACCGACCGAGCCCTAGGCAGTGTTGCCATGAAGCGGCCACATGAATTTGCCATAAGCAAATGGACAATGGGTGCACGACTCAGTCGGTAACGTGCCTTACGTGTAACATCACGGTACCATTACCATTACCATTTTTTTGGGGAGCATGAAATAAGAAAACAGTTGTCCTAATGAATAACTTCTGAGAGAAATTGTCTTTGTATTGCCTATATTGTGTCATTCGCTTCGCAGTCTCTTGGCTTTCGCGCTGTCCCTTCCAGTTTTCTGTGATGCTTCCTACTGGCCATGCGAAATCTTCAGAAATGCTGATGGTGGTGGGTGATGGTACTGAAAGATCTCGCCGTTGACGGCCCCACAAGGTTGGGCAACGTCACGACTAACGCTTTCGCGAATGTGCGCTCTGGGCCGACTGCAGACTGGGCTCTGGCCCGACAGCAATGCTGAGCCTTAGTAGAACTTATTTTAATGGCATTTTATTTTATTTATTTATTATTTTATTTAAAGGCATGCTGGTGGGCACCATCAGCTCTATCAGCCTATCAGCCGCCGCGCTTTTCCCTCTTATTGCCAACCTGAGCAAAATATAACCTCGAACTCGTCTTTTCGGGACGCCACATGTTCGTAAACAGAATGTCGTCTATGTGAAAGGCCCCGCTGGAAACTGGTAAGACCTTAACTCGCGCTAGACTGAAAGGGCTCCGTCCTTTTTATGCAGCTCTGTACGCGCGAGAAAGTGTTGGGATCACGTAGAACGTCGACCAACAAGGCCTCGCGGGAGCGACGACCGGTTGACAAAGAGGGGAGCAACAGCGTTTCATCGATTCCTTTTACATCGTATGTATTGATGTCCCAATTACGTTCGCGTGTGCGCCTCAAACAAGCCTCGGTCGAACTTGGAATCGATGCCTCACAGGCTTCCTCTCACTTTCTGCCCCTTCTGCCCTGAGTAAGAGCAAATACGGCACTTGAGTGCTGCTCAAACACGCCCAAGTTGTGTGGAATATCTCACTAGAAGCTGAGTATGCCTGGAAGACTGAATTATACGTGAACCAGAAGCTCCGCAAATCAGGTTGCTTCCGCCTGATTCAAGGCAACTAGACTTGGTCGTTCAATGTCAGGAAAAGTGTTGTGGAAGCTTGCTTCGCCTACGCCAGAGAGAACGGTTAACCGAGTCAATATGAAAACGAATAACAGCGAAAGGAAATGCAGAAAGTAAACAAAAATGTGTTGAATTGATACGGTCCGTTGGCGTTTCTGGCGGCAAGAAGTGTGGTGATTCAGCGGTTTTTCTTGCTTTCTTCCTTTTTCTTTTTTGCATCTTCTTCTTCCTCTCATTTTGCTTTCGCCTCGTGTGCAACTATATGCGTATCGCTTGGCTGCTGTGTGTGACTGCAGTTGCGCTCTCATCCGCAGCCCTGCTACGTACTCCTGTACAATCCAGTTGACACGTTAAAGCATGCTAGAAAACCAAGTAAAGTTCTGTATGTACTCACAACTACACGTGATAATAAATGCACGAAGTAGGCAATATTTCATGCAATGCCAAAAAGTTATACTTTGATTGATTGATTGATTTGTAAAAGGAAAAAAATGGAGATGTTAGTCTCGAGCCACTCGGGACTGGCTACTCCAGGACGCGTTATTCAGAAAAGAAAGGGAAACTACACAAATCTATACATCAATGCTACACTTTGACCTTAGTTATAGTGTATTGTTTCAACAACACTCAGTTCGAAAGGTCCGAGTAAGAACAACAACTTTGTTTTCTGATGATGCTTGGTGAGTTTAATCGCCAGGGGCGATACTCTACCCCATTGCTCAACGATCCATCTAATACTTTGCTCTCCCCGACGAACTCATGCACCCTCTACGCATCTCCACCCTTCATCCTCTATCCTCCATCCGTCCGTCCTTCTTTCTTTTCTTTCTCTTTTTGGCTATAGTCGTGACGACGCCCACTTCTGTGCGGCCAACAACGGAGAGCCGATCCTGCCATTACCCCCCCCCCCTCTACCCCATTGCTGGTGGTAATGTGATGGTAATGAAATAATTAGTTGCCTCACAGTGAGGGACCAAATTCCTACGGTGTCCAAAAAGGACAGAAGAGCTTTGAGGGCAGAGCGTTGGTTGGCTGGATTTGACCATGGGCAAAGCAATTTTGACAAAGAGACAGGGCGGGAGCCCAGTTGATTAAGAGACCCGGAGAGTGTGGTTCGGGAAGGTTGGTAGTGTGGGCAAGGAAGAACGATGTGCTCTAGATCTTCCAGATCACTGCAGTGACGGCATCTAGGAGAGTCATCTTGTCTCAAGCGGCAACGCCACTGAGCTGCAAACGCCACATTGAGTCGCATCCGATGAATTAATGCATCGTCTTGAAGAGGTGTTTCGTGGCATCCGGAAAGCGAGTGTTGGATGAACTCTTCTAAGCATAGACGTGGGAATGTCATGTGTCTATTGGTGCGAAGTCAGGGGTGCCACTAGACGTCGAAGAATGGAACGACAGTTTCCTCTCAGCAGTGCAACACTCGTCCATCTCCGAGATAAGAGAGCTGCTTCTGCAGCGCTGTCAGTTCGACGACACCACAATGGTCTGGAACCCATTGGAGAAACAGCCTGTGCCCTGCTTCGAACACAAGCTGATAAGCCGTGTACACATCCACATACGCCAGGAGTGCGGACGAGCCTCGTATGCCTGTGTTTTCAGTAGCTTGCAGTGCAGATTTTGAGTCAGTGAACACTGTGCGATCTCGCGGAGTAAAATCAACGATGTGCTGCAGAAAGAATAGAATGGCATAGAGTTCTGCAGCTCTTGATGAGGTTGGATGCGAAAGGCGTCGTCCTTGCACTACGCCTTCGGATGGTATTACGAACGCCGAGGCAGACTTTTCATTTCTGGAAACGCCATCCATGTATACTGCGACACAATAGGAAAATTTATCTTCTACCAGAGCATAAACGTGGGCTCGAAGGACTTGAGGGGGAACTTGGTCTCTTCGTACCCGAAGATTTGAAAGACTTACGAAGATGGGCGGCACGGGTAGAGACAAAAGGGCTTCCGGCGGTGTTACACCCTTAGTTACGAAGCTAGTGAGGCTCGGGCGTCTGTCTGCGCCACTCGATAAAAGTCACTTTCAAAGCAGGATCGAATTTTCCTGAGGAGCGGGTGACTGCGATTGTGGGCACGCAAACGGAGGAAGTGCCGAGCTGTTTCACGTTCAAGTAGAACCTCAATCCGGAGTTCGCCAGCTTCAGCCAGAACCTGCCGTGTTTCAGCCATGCTTGGAACTCCAAGGCAGCGACGAAGGCTTCGAGCAAACAGGCTCCGAGGGGTATTCAATGATGCTGTGGAAATCCTGTGCAGGATCGGAAGGCTGTAAAGCGCTGATCACGGCCCCACCCTGAGCCAGAAAGGTGTTGATCCCCCACCCCCCGAGTCCATGACCACACAAAGGAAGCGATGGAAACGGACAGGCTCAAGCTTCTTGGCACCGACACACAGAGGGGCATTTGTCACAGCCTTGCGTGTGAACGGGAGCTCGACGCACTTTTCGGGCGAAAGGTGCATCCCAAGATGCGTGAGGTACTTGCGGATGCTATTTAAAGCCAGCTGCAAGCGGCGCTGAATAGTCAGTCGTGACTTGCCTACTGTCCAAAGGGCAAACGTCATCGGCATACACAGAGAACGCCACTTTTCGCGGAATTATCGATTTTAGGACCGTGTCGGACTCAGGATGCTTCCGCGTGGAACTCCTTGATGAACACTATGCTTAGGGCTTTGGCCCGGGGTTGTACGGACGGCGTCAGTTCCGTCTTGGAAATGTGGGAGCCAGCTGAGCCCCCACCCCCATTTAGAGTAAGCTTTGCTATAACTATAGTATTTTGTATGAAGTGACAATTTAACTTGTCTTACAAATATCAGACTTTTAACAGGAATGCACAGTCTATTTGGCTGAATAGTATCATCACCTAATTGTTGCGCAGCTGAACAACAATGTAATTGATGTGAGCTGCAATTACAGAGTAGTGCCCCATAAACGTCGACCCGCGCCAGCATGCTATCTTCGGCAAGATGACACATTGTGTAAAGCTCTGAAAGGCATTCAATCCTGGTAACTGTCAAAGTCAGTGGGCGTCGTAGCACAATGTCACAATGAGAAACAAACGAACCTCGTATTCGGGGGAATTAGAACGGCGGTGTTACGAAGAGCAGTTGACACGCTGCTCCCCAGACGCACAACACTGAAACGGCTCTTCTTGCAGAACAAGCTCACTGCGCGACCCCAGCCACTTGAGGATTGTGTGTCACGACGCCGACTGAGGAGCAGCGTTTCAACTGCTTTTTGCGACACCGCCATTTCGATTGTTGAAGAAATATAGCACCCGTCGTACACTGCTGCGCGATGTTGTAAGAAGTAACTAGAACTGACACGCGACTGAATGCGGCTAATATATATATACGAGGCGTGTTCAAGTCAAACCGGGACTTTCTGTCTCCTGAGTCTACAAATGGATCGCGCTACTTCTTTTTCGTCATTTTCACACGCGACAGGCCTCCGCGTTCACCACGTGGGTGTCCAAAGTATGTGCAAAACGGAAGACACGTGCTGGACAAGATGGCCGACAACGAGGTCAGCACGCACATCGAACAGCGAATTGTCATACAGTTTCTCATGACTGAAGGCGTAAAGTCGTCTGAAATTCACAGAAGACTTCAGGCTCAGTATGTTCACGATACACTTAGCCGCAGCAAAGCGTTTGAGTGGCACAAACAGTTACGAGACGGCCGTACGTCAGTGCAGGACGATCCCGGCCGGGGCAGCAGAGCCCAGTGTCACAAGTTCCTGCGGGTAAGGTCATGGCCACGGTTTTCTGGGACAAGGCTGGCGCATGTTAATTTTCTGCCCAGTGGTACCACCATCAATAGCGCATATTACTACCAAGCATTGATTTCCCCAGAAATTCACTGCTGGGGGGGGGGGGTGCCGAGCTTTCAACGGGGGAGTGGGGGGTATGCTTGGTGAATGTTCCACTTATGAAATATTTTCTGAGACACGGAAAGAATCGTGGCACAATGGTGACATATCTGCACAGCTTTCCCGTTTTATTTGCACATGATGTTATGTTAGGACTCAGTACATTAGAATGCAGATTCATTACGAACAACATTTCAACATTAAGATGCATAGTCACACGACCGACAAAAAACTAGCACGAAACTCTCACGAAGCTCAATGAATACCTAGCAACCAACGGTGAAAACCTTAGACGAAAAAAGCAGAATACCTCGCTTGAGTGAGCTGGGCGCAAATGCTTCTTGATGATCCACATTGAGCTTGCGTGCCCGCACGCATTTTTGCTCGTATATGAGCGCAATATATGCATTGAACAGTCACTTTCAAATGATTTTGGACACATGACTCGCAATGGTACGATCATCTGGTACATGATCTGGTATGATCATGAGCATGATACGATCATCTGCATGACTGTGGTCCTACAGCCCAAGTTTGACAGTACAGGATGTAACACGCTGCGCCGGACTCACTACCAGAACATGTTGGTGGCCGAGCTGGGTGGGGTCACCTGAGAAATTTTAAGGGGATGTTGCAAAAATGCAGGGAGGGTAGAAATGTAGGGAAATCCCTGCTGCTAGGTTGTCAGGGATGTGCATAAGGCGTTGAAGCAAAAGCGTCCAGGCCCCATCACCAAAGGTGTCCTCCTCCTACCGAAAAATGCACGCACGCATACCGCGCATCTACCGACACGCACCTTACAGGAACTTGGCTGGGGTTGCTGCCACATCCCCTTTACAGTCCAAACCTCGTCCCCAGCGATTTCCATCTCTTCGAGCCACTGAAGGCGTTCTTTGGGGGCCGCCACTTTAGCTGCGACGACGAGGTCAAGAATGCGGTCCGATCATGGCTGCTACGCGCCGGTAAGGATTTCTACGCTGCTTGCATCCAAGCCCTTGTGAAACGCTGGGACAAGTGCATTAGTGCAGCTGGAGATTACGTTGAAAAATAAAACTAATTTCTCGTCTGTAAGTTCATTTTACTTTTACGAAAAATGAAAAGTCCCGGTTTGACTTGAACACCCCTCGTATATACGAAAGAAAAATCAGAAGATGACAAGGAGCTCACAGGGAAACAAAAAGGGGAGTTTACTAACACTTAGGGACGGGAGTCGACGTTTCGGCAGTCAGCGCTGCCTTCGACGGGACCAGTCAGTCGTCGGGAGTCCCGTCGAAGGCAGCGCTAACTGCCGAAACGTCGACCCCCGTCCCTAATTGTTAATAAACTCCGCTTTGTGTTTTCCTGTAAGCTCTTTGTCGTCTTCTGATTTTTGCTATTTATTTCATTTTCGTGGTCAACCGCCCTCTTAAGCTTTTAATATATATACATGTATATACAGGGTGGCCAGGCTAAGTGTGAACATACTTTCCAAATATATATATATATCACTTTTTTCGAGATAAAGTCAGTTGCAATATAGCATATGCTAAAGGGCACTCCTTAAGAGGGCACCAGCAAAGTATTAAGGCAATGTCCTAATTAACTTTCAATAATTAACTTTGTAATCATAAAAGCTACGAAGCTGTCCCAATGAGAACATCTGGTCCCTTCGGTCACCTGATACCGTAACCGTTTCCAGAACAAAAATCCGTTCGATATATCGTCCGCAAAAAAAAATCGTGAAGGAACACCATTTTTGTCTTTATTTTGCTCATTACGCACCTTCGGGGACGCGCCTTTCCTTCACCCCCAATGTGAGAGGGCGAAAGCACACACTATTGCCTCTTGCGTCCCGGCCAGAAAACAGAAAATGCAACCCAAGATAAGGGCAGTTCCGATAGCATCACCCGACACATTTGTTTTTGTTTTGTTTCCGCAAGTTCAAGCTCATCTTTGACGCATGAGGGGGAACTGTGCTCCTTTACCCTCTCACATAGTATAGTACATTTATTATATACTATATGTACTATACTAATACGCCTGTCCCCCATTCTTTCCGGCTATCCTATCTCCATCTGTCGACGTCTTTACGCGTTTACACATAGAGTTGCCTCGCGGCGCTAGAAATACCAACATGAAGTCGCAAGCGACGTTTCCTTAGAGTAACTCTTCTTGTTACAGAAACCTAAGGAAAACAGCTTGACGGAAGCGAACCATCTGTGCACTGAACGGTAGATGCTTTTATATCTACTCCACCCCTTGCACCGAGCGCGGCGACAATAGGAAACCTAACCTAGTAAGCTTCAAGCACATCGTCTTCCAACACTGTCGGTCTCAAGTCGCAATGTAGAGAGGTAATTGTCGGCATTGCCGTAATAAGGCGTAATTGCATTTGTTACCCCTCCATTGTACATGCACAAATTGCGATCCGCTTGATTCAGCTAATACCGTGATGTAAGTACTTGTCACAGACTTCCTGCAGACTTCTCGTCCTCTTCCTTGTCCAGACTTCTCGCAGAAGACACGACCCTGAGTTTGAGGTAAAGACGCAGACTCAACTAAACGCATACACCAGCTAGCTCGCGTTCTTCTATACTATGTTATTCCTGTTTCTTCTTCTGGTTTCTCTTTTTCTCGTCTCTCTGTCGCTTCTCGTCGGCTACTCCTGCGTCGTCCGATGCCCATAAAACAGGTTCTATACAGTCTACCATTAACGCTGCGGAAATTTGTCGGGGTGTTTTCTCGGGACAAGTAGATTTGTGTCGTCTCTCATGTGATGAGAATACACCTTCCTAGTAGCATAACAATGCTGTCTCACAGCAACGCATACCGAACGCAAAATCCTTGAAGTGGTGGTGATGTGTTCAAACGTACATGTTAGTCCGTTCAAACGTACGCACACGCACTGTACTCCAAAAACAAGTCGACGACAACATTTATGGATTACATAGGTTGCATTATTGACTATGGACAGGTCAACCTTGAGGAGGAATTTAAGTAACCATAGTACAGCGCGGCAAGCTGGTGTCTCTGGTAGCCTGTTTTTTTGTTTTTTTTTTTTAACGTTAAATATACCCCGCCCCCCTGGTATCTCAAGCAGGACAGGTGGACTTCTAGCCAAGTACTGATACTGAATAATGAAACTTAGTGAAACTTGGATGTATCATTTGCTACAAACAAATCAAATTTATATCGTGTATTCTCACAACAAACTCGCCACGCCGTATTTTCATTGCATTGCACACATGCGATGAAATATTGCCCTCTTATAAGCTTGACGGAGCTATAAAAAATTCGCTTTTAGCACACGCACCCGAATCTTGCTTCTATTATTTCAAAAGGCGAAGATTTTCGCCACCTCCTTTTCTAGCATGTTACAACTTTTCTCTCTTCGTAAAAACGAAAGAGCACTTTCCTTTAGATTGTATTCCAAGAGCGTCCCGCTCGCTCTTCCTCACCAAATAATTTTGAATAAGGAACGACGCAGTAAACGTCTTCTATACGAACCAACTAAGGGCAGGGCTGACCAGCGCCAGAGCGATAAAGTATTGCTTCATCTCAGAATGCCGGGTGCGGGCTGGCCATAAATTCGGATCAAGGCACCCTACAACAGCCCACTGAGCCAACTTTGATGCCACGGCCTCCTGCGATGTTTCGGCTTCTTCCTCTCTTTATTCCCCTGCAGAAAGCTAAAGAGCAGCGCTGCCTTCTGCGTTTCGACAGACGTAAAGCGTTTGACCGTTTCTTCGTGAGATTCTATCTCCCCGCGAGCGAATTTGTTCTGTTATTGAATGAGTCCTCGAGCGTTTTCGTCGTTTTCTTTTTATTCGAAAGGCCGATCACTAACGCGATACTGGAGGTTTTCGGGCTCGAAGACAGATCTTCCCGCGTGCGTTGGATATTAATGTTGAAGTAGATGTCGTGTCTCCCGTCTCGGAGCCATTTTAGTAGTATGAGGAAAGGGCGGTTTCGCGGAGAAGTAAGAACACGGACATGAATAGGAGTTGCGTAATTTTTTTTTTTTTTTTCTGACGTCTTTCTTTAACGTGCGTGAAACGCTTTGTTGTTATCATTTCAGGGAGGATTAAACTATAGAAAGATGAGGGTAAGTTAGGTTAACTAGGTCCAGATGAGAATGAAGTAGTGTGTGCCGGAGTACGAAAAAATGTTTTTTCTCTGGCATCAATGGGCACCAATGTGGCAATGTAGCATATGCGTTTAAAACTATACAGGATCTATTTGTTAGCTGTGCCCAGTGCGCACCGAAGGTCAGCTCTGCCATCTGCTGCGCGGAGGCAGCACTGTTTATCCATGATGGAAAATAACCACAACAGGACGGCTATTTTCACCGATGGATCGAGGACAGCAGTTGGGTCAGCGTCTGACTTTGTTGTCCCCGAACACAACAGGGAAGGAATGGCGCGGCTATCCCATTGAACATCCTCAACAACAGCTGAACTAGTCGCCATACTACTCGCTCATCAATATGTGCTGGCATACCGGTCTGCAGTGCAGTGGGTCATATATAGTGATTCAAAGGCTGGACTACAACCCATAATATCATTCCTATGTTATGGGTGTATGGTACCTGCAGTCCACGGCATTCTGACTGTGTACATGCAATCCAGAGATGCTGGCCATGACATCATACCTCAATGGTTCCTGGATACGCAGGCATACGGGGGAATGAAGCGGCTGATGAAGCAGCGGACCTTGCACGTCCGTCCTCATCAGGACATCTAGTGTCGTATGTCATAGCAGATGTGCAAGACATATTGGGGTCTCTTACACAGAATATGGCTAGACAGCAATGGCTACAAGGTGACGGGAACTGCTCGTTGTTCCATCTAGTAGACCCGGAACTGAAATTTAGATCTCCGTTCACATTACTTCGGTCTATCCAGACGCTCTTGCGCAGGTTTGGCCTGAACATCCTGTACAACTGCCAATTTCTCCATAAAATTGGGAAGGGGGGATGTATTTATTAGACGAAAAGGAAAGAAAAAAAAAGGAGGAAAGGTCAGCCAAACGGGACGTCGGCTTGCTATTTCAGAAATAAATAAATAAATAAAATTAAAAATAAGAACTAAATAAAAAGAAAAGCAAGGAATTAAAGAAAGAAAGAAATATGAAGGAATAAGAAATAAATACATAAAGAAAAGGAAAGGAAATTAAGAAATAAGAAATAAATACATAAAGAAAAGGAAAGGAAATTAAGAAATAAGAAATAAATAAAAAGATAAGGAATTAGGAAATAAAGGATAAACTAACAAATGATGGAAGAAGGATGAGGTAGATTAAAGACAAAGATGACCAAAAAAAGATGACTAACAAACGGTGAAAGAATGATGAGATGGATCACAGAAGATGACTTTAAAAGGAAAGCATGAGGTTAATGCGTTGAGGGTGAGAGTGGGGCACAGAAGAATGAGATTGCACGACTGAGTTCACAGGCTGTTCATAAGACGTGAATCTCTCAAGAAAGTCATGACTGCTTTGGTCATAGACCGCTGTGTGTGATCTCATACTGGGCCGAGCAGAGTGGCCAGAGAAAAGTCCGCGCACCGCAGCTCGAGTAGGCGTCGTCTCAGCGTGGCTCGAAGGTTGATACAGCAAACTGTACAGTTCATGCAACCCTGGAGTACACTGAGCACATTCTCGTGCACTGTTCTAGATACACATCTCAAAGGGCTACCATGAAGTCTATTCTCAATCGACTGTACAACCGCAACTTTGACCTCGTAAAAGTGCTGGGTCCTTGGCCACCTGACAAGAAGGATGCTGCCTTGTCAGCGCTTGTGACATTTATTCAGAGCAGTGCGTTGGAGTCAGCCTATTAGCACCGTGTGATTCATTGTGCGCTACGTTAAGCGATGGTTTGGCCTTTGGCCGATATTTATAGCGAAAGTGGCAGGTTTTTCTTATTCTCTTTTCTTCCTGGGAGGTGGTCTCTTTACGGGGGTAGCCGAGTTTGTCGTGTGTCGAATTTAACCTCTCTCTATTATTTTTTTGGCCAACATCATTATCATCATCATCAGGATCTATTTGACTATTTGACGTCGTGAAATGCTTCCACGTGACCTTACACGTAACTTCGCATGCACGAACTTGCGCAGTTTTCGAAGTCAACAAATGGTGTTGATATCCTGCAATCTTATTTCCATTACTATTCCCTAGGCTGCAACTGCCTGTAACCTGTCTTCACAGATAGCCTTGACGACGAACAAACGTATTAAAGCCAACCTCCATGGAGCGAATGTACAGCGAACAACTGACGCCCTGCGCGAGGCGTCGAAATTGTGGGCGTCCGTCAGCGATCTGCCCATGCCAGATATTTTCGCCCAGCGCCCGCGGTTGCGGAAGCGTCAACTGCAGAAGAACACGAGACCGAATGAGTGCCTTACGTATGGTTCACCTGCAGTTGAACCGGTGTACTTGTGCACTCGTTTCATTTTTTTCTGGTGGCCAGCATCCATAAACTGTATACGTCTGGTGAGCTCATGGACAGAAAGGTTGGTGCGGCAACAGATGTGCAACAGCAAATCGATAACGTTGTGAGAAATTTGTAGCGGGGGTTGGGGGGAGAAGGATTAAAAAAAACTGAAAAGGCATTGTTAGCAAGAAACCATGATTTCCTAGTACTCCAGGCTCTCGTTATGCTTATAGAACGGCGGAGAACGCGGTGCACCAACTTGTGTCCTGTAGGAGCATCACGTGTAGCCGCCAATCTCTCAAGAGTGTTTTGGACAGGGCGAACCGTCGGCCGTTCGACGTAAAGAAAGTTTTGGGAGACTGGCCAAGTCACTAAAAACAATTCGGAGTTGGCAGCCGCAATCTGAAAGTATGAGTGAGTGAAAATCATGAAGAAATTGTCACCACCAACATGGAAGCCGGCTACTCCATACCACGTGAACACCTCTGAGCACATGAACGTACATAGACACTTGGAGTGCAGACACTCAGGTACTCAGTACAGTCATAATATATCAAGAAATTGACCAGTGTCTTGTTTTAGTGTGTGGTGGTGGTGGTGGTGGTGGTGGTGGTGCACAGTCTTGTGTCTCTTTGTTTTTTACCTGTGTTTTTCTCATCTACCTCTTGCGCGCAGGCGCTCACGCGCTCACCAGGCTACTGCAAGCTTGAGGCCTGCATCGAGTTGTCGAACATTCAACCGACTCAGCGTACAAATGAAAGCGACGAAAGTTCAACTGGGGACACCGTCTTTGTCTGCCACAGTTTTTGTAACTGCTCGCACTTTTATTAAGTGAAACAGTACCAATTCCTAAAGTTCCTCTGACAATGTCTCTCTCTCTTTCCTTCTTTATTTTTTTTTGTGTGTGTGTGTAACCTCGGTATGAACGCTAAGCATATCATTCTCGGTACATCCCCCTTAGCACAGTTTGTCATATTTTTTTTAGTTATTGAGCCAAGATTGAAATCAATGTTCTAGAAATACAACTCCAAAACTGGCCCCACTTGGAAGCAATGCAGACAGATCCCGCCGCATTTTTCTCCGCACGAACTACCCCGATAAACAACACAATATTCCGCATTTGTACTATATTTCATATTGATTCCCGGCTCGATAAATGTAAAAAGTGCGACTTCATCGAATTATCAGTAAGGTGCGTATCAGTGGGTAGCGAGAGATGCTATCGGGAAGTTAGTCTCCTTAGCCGAAACCCGGTACAGCCGAGGAAAAAAAAAGGAGCTCTCGCGAAAGAAGAAGCAACGTTCGGCCACTCCTGAAAATATGATAGCCATTCTCGGCTTCCATATCAATCTGTCTTATTTATACGCCTCCAATCCGTATATTTATCTCCTAAGGATCCCCCATTTCAGCGAGCAGACCCACGACTTATGGTTGTGGTCTTCCCTAGCCCTCCCTCAATCTTTCGTCCCAAGGACGGCGCTCGCAGGCTCTCGCAAGCGAAAGAAGGCTTACCTCTTTTTCAGCCACTGTTGTTGGTACTGTATTTTTCTCGGAAAGGCGTGTGCGGGTCCGGCGACAATGGGTTGCTGCACGGAAGAAGGCTGACACGTACTTAGGAAGAAAGCCTGACGTCATTCAAGTGGTTCCTCCTGGCTTTTTTAAACGCCTTTTTCACGATCTCCTTCTTTTTTTTTCTTTTTTGCTTTGTTTATTTTTTTGCAGCCACTTGCGTGACAGCGAAAGGTTTTTAGAAAACGAGAGTTTGATTGATGTGCGGTGACCAGCGCAGGAAGAAGACACTTGGAAAAATCTAAAGTGAAAAACGGGGGGAAGTGTGAAAGAAACTTTGTGCTAGGCTGATTTCTGCTGCTATGGACATCGCTCAACATGACTTGTATCCTCCTAGAGAATGTAATGGAGACAAAAACGCCTTTCGCGAACGGCGCATTCGACAACAAAGTAGCGAATGCTGCAAGAATAATGCGGCCGTTCGCATTACATTCACGTGCACCTAAAATATGACGGTGACATGAAAACAGTAACAGGTCGCTTGATCATGAATGGCTGATATACCCTAGGGCTGCGCGAATATTCGGCTTTTAGAATACCGAAGCGAATATTTGTGTATTCGATTCGTCTGCTGAATCGAATACGAAATTCTATGTTTGAGTTTCGAATTCGAAGCCGTGTCTCTTCTAAACGGAATATATTCGAATAATTGCGATGCTACACTCGTAAGCCCAAAAAGCGGCACAAGACAAGACGAAGTGAGTGATGCTTCATGCTAACATCCGTGTGCATATATCACTGTCATATATCTATAGGGTGTCCCAAAACGTGTCATTGAATTCTAACTAAAAAAAAAAGCTACGCCACCTAGAATCATGTGGTCAACGGCATTTGTTCTTACTAGGTTTTTGCCACCTACTGATGTGCATGCCATGAAACCTAAGTTTAATTATGTAAATTTTTGCGAAGTGAACTCGGAAATTTGCAAAGCAAATGTCACTTTTTTACCCCGCCAACATGAAGAGCGTACCGAATTTACTCAAATTCATGGAAACTCACACACACACACACACACACACAAATAGAGATACGATGATGAGATGGGGCTGATGCCGGCCAGCAGGCTGGGCGCTGCCCCAGTGCCACTTGTACGTGATGAGAGATGATGATATGATGATGGATATGATAAGGGGTCCGGTAATCAAAGCAGGGTGGAGAGGCCTGTTGATGACATGAAGTCCCAAAGGTGACGCAGACCTTGGCGTGTATGAGCTGGACTGGACCATGGGCCCAGCACCTTGCCTATGGTAAATGAGCGATGATCGATCGCATGCAGTTCGTGCTGCAAGATCGCACGCTCCCGCTGGTAGTCCGGGCAGTCCATAAGTAGGTGGTGCAGGTCTGCACGCACACTGCATGCTGCACAAAGGTCGGAGGGCGCACGGCCAAGACGCTGCCTCATAACTGGTGTGAATGCAACATTCAGCCGCATGCGGTGTAGCAGGGATGCGTAGCGTCGCGGAAGGCGATGAGGAAGCGACAGTGAAAGAGAAGGATCCACTGCGTGGAGCAGAGAGTAGGGTGTAATGTCATGCAGCCACTGTGATCTTGTCTTGTCTGCAGAAAGAGCACGAACGAGGGCCTGACGATCACCTTTGGGCAAGATGATAGAGTGGGCTGAAGCTATATGATGACCCAGCAGGGCCGCCCGGTCGGCCTCTTCATTACCGGGTACGCCGACATGACCAGGTACCCACTGTAATACTATGCAGTGGCCCAGGTCCAGCAGCTCCTTGTAAGTTTCAAGCACGTCAGCAACAATGGACATGAGAGGACCTCGAATGCCAATTGTTGCGAGGCATTGGATAGCAGCTTTCGAGTCTGTGTAGAAGACCAATGGCCGAGCTGAACACTGCAGGATCTTGCGCATGGCAAAGAGCAAAGCGTGTAGCTCAGCACATGTTGACGACGTCAGATGCAAGAGACGGAATATACCAGTTATGTCTTCGGACGGAATAATATAGGCGCATGCAGAGCTGGATTTTGTGGACGAGCCATCCGTAAAAACAGCAGTAAAGCATGCATACAGCTCGCTCATCATATCCAGTGTGAGCGCCTTGGACACACCTGCAGCAACATCATCCTTTCTCTGCAGCCCGGGAACGGATACTGAAGCAGATGGCAGAGGGAGGGTCCAAGGTGGAGTTGAACGCGCCTGGGGTTCAACATAAAAACGTGGCAGGTGAGGCTTTAGCTGTTGAATGCAGGACCTGAACTTGTTATTCCTGCGACGGGAAAGCTTCAGCAGTAAAGGGTGCTGCCGGTGATGAGCCAACAAACGGAGATAGTGACCGCTCGTCTCATTAAAGAGCTGGATAGCAAGCGGAGTCTCTTTCTCCTCTGCCATGACTAAACAAGTATCCGTTGTTCTTGGCACGCCCAGGCACACACGAAGGCTACGTGCCAAAAGACACTGAAGCTTGGACTCGGAGGATGGCGGAATCCCGTGTAATACTGGAAGGCTGTATAGGAGCGGACCACGCACCAAGGCTCGATGAATGGCCAAAAGAGATCGCGCATCGCAGCCCCACCTAAGGCCAGCAATGTGTCGCATTAGGGCGATCCCTTTGGAGAGTTTCGCCTCTATGCCCGCTATATGTCTTCTCCACGAGAGTCGGGAGTCCAGCGTTACACCCAAGAACTTACATGAGGTGGAGTACTGGAGCTGCTGTCCAGCCACAGAAAGACGATATGGAAGCATGTTCCTTCGCGTGAAGGCGATGACGTCTGTCTTCTCCCACGAGATATCTAAGCCTGCCGTCAACAGGTATTGGTGTATAGAGTTAAGGGTTGACTGCAGTCGCCGCTGAATGGCGGGGCGAGATTTTCCGGTAGTCCAGATGCAGATGTCGTCAGCATAAAGAGAGAAATATACTTTCCTCCCTATGCAGTCCTTAAGACCGGCCATAACTACGTTGAAGAGAAGCGGGCTAAGCACACTTCCCTGTAGCACCCCGTAGAGTGATGGAACAGGCGCAGTATCTCCCTCAGCTGTGCGGAAAAACAGGGACCTACCGCGAAGGAAATCCGTGATCCAGCGCATGGCCCTTAATGGCAAAGAAGCACAAGTAAGCATGTATAGGATGAAAATGCGACTGACGGTATCATACGCCCGTTTCCCATCGAGGAATACGGCCACCATTATCCTTTTGCGGACCATTGCTTCCTGTGCTGCGGACACTAAGTCCATGATGGAATCCAGCGCTGAGCGGTACTGACGGACACCCAGCCCACAGAGTGTTAGTAGAAAAAATGACAGTTCCTGAAATTGGGAGAGGGAAGGTATAGTCTCAGACGAAGCCGGACGCGATAAGCTATGCCTGTGTTATCTCTTTCTACCATGCCGGTGTGGGCTGGGTTTCCAACCTCCTTTCGTCGGACTGACAATGATTGCGCTGAAACATTCGTCGCGCGCAATCCTCTGGGAGCTCCGTAGAGCATGTTTTTCGGCTATTTTTTTCCGATACGATAGCTCCTCAATATTCCTGTCAATTATCATTCATTCGAGTAAATTCGGCACGCTCTTCACATTGGTGGGGTAAAAAAAGTGACCTTTACTTGGCAAATTTCTGAGTTCAGATCGCAAAAATTTACTTCATTAAAGGTTACATGACATGCACATCAGGAGATGGCAAAAACCTAGTAAGAACAAATGCCGTTGACCGCATGATTCTACGTGGCGTAGTTTTTATTAAAATTCAATTACTCGTTTTCTGGGACACCCTGTATAGAGTCTATATATGCCGTATATCTGCATGCATTCCGTGCTGCAAGATCTCGCCCCTTTACCATGTGCAAGGTGCTGGGCCCCTGGTCCAGTAGCGTTCGCATAAGGTCTCCGTCACCTTTGGTATTTCCTGTCATCAACAGGACTTTCCGCCCTCCTTTGATTACCTGAATCCTCATCTCCATCACCATTTCTCACTATCTACAAATGGCACTGGGGCAGCGCCCAGCCTGCTGGCCGGCATCAGCCCCACCATCTCATCATCGTCTCTTTATGTATGTGTGTGTGTGTGTGTGTATCTGCATAGTATGTGCTGTAGATGTGCTTGGTTTGTTATGCGTGGACATCTATTCGTTTCGTATTTGCTTTGATTGTGTAAATATTCGCTTCGGTTACATAATTATTGGCTTCGTAAATTGTTTCGGTTATATAACTATTCGCTTCAGTTACATAATTATTGGCTTCGTACTTGCTTCGGTTATATAACTATTCGCTTCATATTTGCTTCTGTTACATAACTATTGGCTTCGTACTTCCTTTGGTTGCACTATTCGCTTCGGTTACATAATTATTGGGTTCGCATTGGCTTCGGTTATATTCGCTTCGGTTACACAATTTTTTGGCTTCGCATTTGCTTCGTTTATATAACTATTCACTTCATATTTGCTTTAGCTGTATAACTATTCGCTTCGCTTACATAAATATTGGGTTCGTATTTGCTTCGGTTGTATACCTATTCGCTTTGGTTATATAAATATTCGCTTCGTATTTGCTTCGGTTGTATAAATACGTATTCGCGTATCCATAATTATTGGGTTCGTATTTGGTTCCATTAACTAACTATTCGCTTCAGTTACATAATTATTGAGTGCGTATTTGCTTCGGTTATATAACTATTCGTTTCAGTCACATAATTATTGTGTTCGTACTTGCTTTGCTTGTATAACTATTCACTTTGGTTACATAATTATTAGCTTCGTGTTTGCTTCGGTTATATAACTATTCGCTTCGTATTTGCTTCGTTGTATAACTATTCGCTTCGATTACATAATTATTGGCTTCGTATTTGCTTCGGTTGTATAACTATATTCGCTTCGGTTACACAATTATAGGGTTCCTATTTGCTTCTGTTATATAACTATTCGCTTCGGTTACACAATTATAGGGTTCCTATTTGCTTCAGTTATTCAACTATTCGCTTGGGTTACATAATTTTTGGGTTCGTATTTGCTTCGATTATATAACTATTCGCTTCGGTAACATAATTATTGGCTTCGTATTTGCTTCTGTTATATAATTATTCGATTCGTATTTGCTTCGGTTGCATAACTAATCGCTTCGGTTACACAATTATTGGGTTCGTATTTGCTTCGGTTATACCACTATTCGACTCGGTTACATAATTATTGGGTTCGTATTTGGTTCGGTTGTATAACAATTCTCTTCGGTTACATAATTATTGGCTTCATATTTCCTTCGGTTTTTTAAATTACTATTCGCACAGGCCTAGCTAATACGACCGCTGTCCTATACGCCTATTCTTGAACAAAAAGGGTTTGCTACACATCGACACATAACATGACATAAACAGTAGAGGGTGTTACCCTGCATAAAAGTGTGCCCGCGCCGGCGTGACATGCTTAGCATTACTCAATGCAGAGTAACAACAACAACAACTGATAAATTGATGATGATGAAAGGGTAAATTCACCACATTACGCTTCAAAATTACCCGCTTATCTATACACTGATTGAAATGCACAAAATACGTGAAGTGAGCAACTTGTAAACGCTTAATATTAACGACATTGTCAGAATATGTTTGTCTACTCACTATCAGGTACAATGCCACTTTGTATTATATCCACGGAATAATACCGGTTAACCGATGGTTAGATATGAACAGTTGACGTGTGGCAATCGGCACACGTAAGCTGTTAATATTTAAGCAGCAGATACTATCTAGTGCAGACGACCATGTATGTTCAGTAGGAATCTGTAACCTCCTCACGATTTATCTAATCTATCATTTTATCAGTAATGCTATTACGAGGCGGCGGGCGTCTTTATCCCGCAAACATGGGAATGAAACGTGCCCTGAAAAACGAGCTTTAAACATTTTTGTGTTCAATAAAAGTGTACCTGTATGCATCCTAATTAGCATACCGGGCGAGAGTTGCAAGGGTATATATGGAAAGCGTGGGTAGCAGGTGCAGTGCGCTGAACGGAGTTCGATCTACTCTTCAATCAGTTGTGTTTAGTTCACTGTCAATGATATACGGACATCATTTTATGTTGACGTAGCATCTGTGGAACAACGCCTGATATGAAAAGCGTCGTGCGTTCCAACGCACTATAAGGAAAGATAATCAGAGTGCAAGCGAGATGTTTTGTGGGCTATGGCAGCTGTGCTTGCCGCATATTTTTGCATGACGCAATTGATTGACGGACGTTTGTATATATAGACCACTTCACTGCAGCAACATGTGACAAACTAAAAAGTTAGATGAACAATAGCGTTGAAAAATTTGCGATATGGAGCGAATATGTCCACATCATGGTTCTCACAAAGACTGTTTATCCGTGTCGAAAAGCGATTTACCGGGCATAACTTGCATAAACTATCTACATAAAAAACAGAGGAAAATAAGAATGTCATCTTTCCATACACGCCGTGCCCACCACATCTGAGATGTTGCGAGACGATGTTATGATTTCTCAAATATCCATAACAAAGTGCAGCACTTCGTACCGGAACGGCTTGGGGTCCTGTCTTTTCACCTGCCGTAATTCTTAAGCTAATTTGTATCATCCCCCCATAGTCTTTGCGAAAAAGCACATGCCACCCAAAGTCTCAACTCTTGTTATCCAATCACACTAAATGAACAAAGTGAGCAGTCGCACATTCAACAGTCGCGCGTGCCTACGTTATAAATCATGTTTCGCTTCCCCATTCTTTATTCAGTGCAAGACTGCATATTTTTCCGACCAAATAAGACTGAACACTCTGATCTTCGTCACAGAAACATGACCGCCTTGTCCTTCTGCAAATTTCTTCCCGGAGGACAATGCCTTCGTGAACGAGATGAAACGAAGAAAAGATGCCACAAGTTGACGTCAACTTGCAGCGGAAAATCCTCTTCCACCCACGAAACTTCACCAGAATCAGTGGGGCGAATGCGCCGTTCGGGACAAACACACACACACACACACACTGATATATACAAAAAAGGAAAGAGGTCCCGATCTGGCAAACTTCCAGGGGAAACCCGCCGTGATGTAGGGAAGCAAGGCGGCGAATCGATAGCGAGAGAGACGCAGACATACCGCGCAGCAATGTTTCCAGACGAGAGGGAGATCCCGTCAAAGGAAGTAATATCCAAAAGTGGCGGGACGCCGTAGCAGACCTGTGCCTAAATCTCTCCTGGAGTAATGCCTCAAATGATCACCCGGTAGCCAATCCGAGAAGGGGGAAAAAAGGGGGGTGAGAGGAGCACGGATTGAAGGGAAGAGGGATTTGGGGAGATAGCGTGAACACGAGGAGAGAATGGGATTAAGAACCCGGCAAGATGTAAGAGTTGATATAGGCAACGGTCACATTATATTTGGGAGATCGGTCGGTGAAACGGAATGACGAGCTTCCCATGTGGTCCGAGAGTCGTCCCTGTCTATGAACACCGTGACTCTACAGCTTCGTACAACGTTATGCTTTTTCTATGCTCTTCAGCGGTACTTTGCTCGAATATGTCTCATGAGTTGCACCGAGTGATGCTCTGTGAAACAATGACAGAAGAAAAAAAGTATTTCCACTAATCGGTTCTAAGCAAATTTCAATATGGCGTAGCGAGGAGAAAATTGGTGCGAGTGCCTGAAGCGACATCGGAAGTGCCAAATTTTCTTACATGAACCGAGGATCAAAATTTGGGAAAGGCCTTTTGATGTTTGTGCAGCATTGATACTACGAGTAAAGTGCCTTCTTCCATTTTAGTCCTACCTGTCATATACATGTCAAAACATGGTTGCAATGGACGGTATCGTCTACTGTACTGCGTTTCGCCGTGCACTGGAGTATAGCCTGTTATTTGTGGGGCCACAGTTCCTTCGAATCCAATCCAATCCAATCGGTCTGAAGTATGTCGCTCTGCAAGCATCATTCCTGGCAAAGCGATCCCGCAGATTTCTGAGTTTATTATTTTTCGAAAATTCTGAGTTTTTAATCGTGCATTTATTTATTTTTTTAAGACCGAGTTAACGCGCGAGAAATTCGGAGGAAAAACGACGGTTGTGAAACGATATGCTCACAAAAAGAATGGGAAGCTGGCTTGCAAAAGCGCTTACTGTAATGAGGCAGAACTTGTAGACAGCGACATCTGTATCACGACCACCTGCGGCGACGTGAATATCTCGAAATCCGGATATTCCTCGGCGCAGTCGCAAGGCAGCTTTCGCTTGCGTCCCATATGACTGTCTGCGTTGCAACACGCGCACTATCTTGTGTGTCGCCTGTACTCTCCCTGGCCTACTTTGAAGAGGAGGTGAAGCATGATCCTCAAGGAAAAGGAAATGAAAACGCTAGGCTCTGGACGTTTCGATCGGTATGACCGACCTCAAAACGCCATTGTAAAATATATTTGCCTTCATCGTCATCGTAATACACGACATCGCTGATCATCGTCATCAATCTCGCCCGTGATCATTCCTCGTACTATTGTTCTAATGCATTAAACGGATACTGAGCTCTTACGGGACGTTCCTGTCTACATTTTTTGCCTGTGTAAATTTGAAGCGCCGGAGACGTTATCTTATACTTTTACGACTCGATCGAAATGTGTAAACTTTACTAAATTCATCCTGTAGTAATGACAGGCGAAGGAATTCTGGCACCATATAAAAGATGAAGACAGGAACGTCCCATAGCAGTGAAATATATTTTTAATGCATTAGACCAGTACTACGAGGAATGATCACGAGCGAGATTGATGATGATGATCAGTGATGTCGTGTATTACGATGACGGTGAAGCGAAATATATTTTACAGCCCTGATGTCGAATAGAGTCTCAATAAAAGGGTATCCTATTCAGTGAGGCCAATGTCGAGGTGCCTCTCGGCAATGATGAGTTCACCCTGATTACATAGGTGCATTTTTGCAGCATTGTTTACTGAAAGACTGCTACAATGCAAGTCGTCACTGCAAAGCTGTGCTTGCAGCATTTTCGGTTGCTGGAACCCCAAGAAGCGGACTCTTTCGGATAAATCTGAATTGTTTTACATTTTACCAATTATGTATGTCTTTTCGCTTTTTTTTTTTCGGATAAATCCGGAGTTCTGCACTCTTAAAACAGAACTTCACCGCGTTGCACAATCCTAGCCAACTACCATCCCGAATTACATAGCTGTGTCCCTTGAAAACAGGAGGCGTACGCCTTTTTTGTGACACTTATGCAGTACATCATTGTCACAAAAAAGGCGTACGCCTCCCGTTTTCAACTCCCGTTTCCAACAAATCAAGACAGAGAACGATGCCATTCGAGATGGTTGGCTAGGAGCGTGCTATGCGGTGAAGGTCTGTTGTAAGCGTCAGACATATGTCAGCATAGTTCCCTTAGAAGTCGGCCCAGGACGTACATTCTCCAGAGCGGTAGTCATGACGTTGCCCACCTCTGTGAGGTCGACAAAGGCGAGCTCTTTCAGCAGCAGCAGGACCACCACCACCATCTGTTTTAAGAGTAACCGCAATTCTAAGATCTCTCTCTCTCGCTGCGTACAACCTCATTGTGCACGCCGCGCATCGTTTCATTTCCAAAGTAATCTCTGTTTGCCCCAACCTTCGCACGAGCCTTTAATACCTCACCGAGACACACCTAAGAGTGCCATCTCTGCTCCTATATTAGCGAGCCTTTGCAGTGTAAACACTCCAAGGGTATTACTGTTTACCCGCACCGAAGTAGGTTAGAGGAAACGGAGGTTCTGCTGCAGTAGACGGCACTCTCTCCCCCGTGGGCTCGTTCAAATGCTAATTACAGACTTCGGAAAATTGTCTTGTCAACAGAGAGCATGTCAGGGCTATAGCACGCGCCACTTTACTCAACTTTGCGTCGTGATCCTTACACATTTTGCAAGTGCGTTGCTGTGCACCGGCAGCACGACCGTGTAGGTTATAGAGACCATGTCACATTTGCACCTCATCCCCAGCGCCGCAATTTGGAGGCTAGCGGCAGCACATCTCATCAGCTCGTTTGTTGCTTTCTTCGATTGCTGTTGTACCTTGTACAGAGGCGCATTCCTGTACAAGCATTGCACGTCCCGTGGGCTACATGTCCTTGTGAAAGCTTTGTAACTTGGTAGAATAGCGTAGAAGTAATATGGAAACGTAGGTCGCACTGGTGCGTCCAGCTCTTCTATGACGCTTGATGTGTGAAAGCACTGAATGATTTAAAAGATCACTTCAGCACGTATGTCCTTGAGGTAGTCCTCCAGGGCAAACAGCGCAGATCGTTGGTGTTGCTTTGGCCAGCTCCCCAGAGGCTTCTCGACATTAAGAGGTCGGTCCTCCACCCAAGAACCTCTATTAAGAGCATCTACTCTCTAGTGCACCCAAAGAGCGTTACTTTTTTTTATTCCGTGTTAGCGCCGCGAAGCAACTGTGGCTATGAGCGGCGTACAGACAGTGGACAGATGGAGAGAGGACAACAGGAAGGAGTGGAGGACAGAGCGGGTTTATTATGCGTTCTGTGCCGAGCTTCTGGGGGGAACTGTGCCGACATTCGTCCGGAAAGTCTTCGGAAAACCCAAGGAAAACCTCAGACAGCACAACTCGTGATGGGATTCGAACCCTCCAACTCCCAGTCTTCAGCACTACTTTTGCTACCACCAACAAGCGGGACGCCTTAAGCCACACCGCTGGTAAAGTGCCTCACATAAGCACTCTTACAACGGACTTTGCCCATAAGTATCACGAGAGTATCAAGGAATGACTCACACCATAGCGTGTCTGCTGGCCCACAGTAGAAGCGTGCAGTTGGCTCAGTGATGCTGCTCGAGTGAGCAGCAGAGAGCAGCGGAGTCTAGTAGAGAGAATAAGTTCAAATTTGTGGGAACTTCTCTACCTTCTGTCCCTCAGAAGACGGTAGTCCCACTCTCGGGGTCGTCCCCGACCCGTTCACTCTCCCGGAGGAAGTACAGACAACATCATAAGGAACAAGGCAATAATTTATTTTACCATTCGATGCAAACCGCGGCCTCAGCTCGGCTCCATTCCGTGACCCTGCTCCTCCCGGAAATGTCCCCGGGCTTTCTTTTCCAGTCTTTTTAACGCGTCAATCGCGCCACTCCAGCGCCCGCACTCTGGCATGTGTGTGGTCCCCCTCCGATTGCGAGCGGCTAATCTAATACGACACTTCCGTACTGATAACCTCTGTTGCTCGAGATAACTCCGTGGCGGCCTTGATACAACCTGCTGTGAATCCCGACAAATTATGGTTGGTGTAACGATAAGGACACCGTTAATATCCGTATCATCTCTCTCATTTCGCTGTAGAACACTCAAACAAATGACACCGAAGCTACACCACACCACCATGACGTATCGCGTGGTGGACCACGTACCAATGAAACGTGGTCCATCACGCGAAAGCATGGACGTATTAAGCGTACAAAGCTTGAGTGTCATTGTCTGAGTTACAGCCATCCTGAACTTGACACTCCTTGTGTACCTGCATCTGCTCCCACTTGGCGGGTCTGATGTAAAGATGGCTCTCCCGCATAAGTATGATTGTCGAGGCAAAGCACGCTTTACAGGCAGCTACTCTGCTCCGACATTTTTTAAATGTTTATGCGAAATGTTTTCCGATTTTTGTTTAATGCATGCGCGTTCACCGGCAATCCTCTCCACCGCGTGGGGCGCGTGTGTGCGCATCGATCGAAAATTATTTATTTTTCTGCCTTCCAATTTAGGCTATGAGTGTCATTCGGTCCTCACGATGATCCCCACGAAGTCGATGCAATACAGACTTTTAGCGCAACGTAGAATATGCACTTTGCGTGGGCAAGAAAATAGCGTGTGGACATTACGCACGCTCCGAATGCAAAGCCACCCTGTATGTGTTGTGTGTACACGCTATTTTAGAAAATTTGCGTTCGGTGCGAAAAGTGCTTTGCGTGGCTTGCGTTCACCTCTCGCAAGATATTTTGCTTGCTTCAGCGCTTAAGTGAAACAGTTGCGTTGTCTTTACCAGATGGCTCCGTGACCACTTGCGTTTCTTGAGACACAACCGTTTATTTAATTTGTTGATACTCTTAGCCCTTAGGGCCGCTACATGAGAGGGGTATCAGAGAGAAGTATCACAAGAAGGACACACTACATAAACTGCCACACCCCAGAGTCAGGAAGAACTACCCGGCTATCTGTCGTCATCTAGAAACGATTCGTGTAACTTTTTGCGAAGCGTGCTGGATGAGGAAGTGGACGCAATATACGCCGGTAAATCATTCCATAACTCGAGGCATTAACGAAAAAAGAAGAAAAACTGTATTTGAAGACAACTACGCGTTGCTGATATACCTGCAACCAGCTGCACTCTGAGAGAAAAAAATAAATGAAATGTGGAGTGATTGCGGTTTCTATTTTAGTCCCCTGACCCCGACATTTACTCCCCGAAACTGCAAATATTCAATGAACTTCACAAATGGCCTCCTAAATGCACCAGTCTACGTAAATACGTGCTCTTCGTGAAATTGGAGGACTAGGTCTATCTTAGCAATTTTTCACCCGCACAGGGTAAGAAATAGCGTGTCTTTCTGGCTTGCCATGGCTCAAGGCCAGAATGTTTCTAGCACCCTTCTGCCACGTCTTACACTCGATACGGACGGAAACACACGGATCTCTTGTGGTTCACACCGAATTCCGGAACAAAAATTCAATGGTTTTTCGAGGACCTTTTGTGGTTTGGACGTCACACAACACAGTTTATGATCAGGGCTTCAATATTTTAGAAAATTTTATAGGCAACAGGTATCACATAAGAGAATACATGAGGACTGCACAATATCATCAGAAAGCAATGAGACTGTGGCGGTCCTTTTGACTTTGTATTATGGCTGATATAAACGCCTCTGTAGAATAACACGATACCCACCCTAAAAGGTATACCTACTCACTCCCCGACTCCAACGTGAACGGGTTTCTTCAACAACAATAACAGATAAATTAACGTTGATGAACGGGGAAGGGCTTCTTCACACGAATACATTCTCTTTGCAATGTCTGACTCTTAGGACGCTCGGGGTACGGTGACGGAGAACGTAAAGACGAACAAAAGTGATGGGCACGGTATTTGCGCGAGGCTTTCATGCCGCCGTCCTTTATTGAGCCAAAGTTCACATTCGAGGGACAAAAAACGAGCAACGTAGATGGGGAAGTGGAAATGAGCCTCGCCCCGTGAAGCTGCGTTGATCGCCGAGTTCCTCGCGTTTCCAGGGCAGCAAACGTCACGGCTTCAATGTCCCAATTCGTCGGATACGTGCTTAGCATGTTACCTCTACAAAAGGGGGCCCCCTTTCCTCCACACTGGGAATAGGAAGTCGTACAAAGTACAAAAAGAGCATGGTTGTAAGCGTCGTTCAACTTGTGCAAACGTTTGAGGCTTTTTGTATCTTCTGCATTTCACAAAGGAGCTAAAGCTTTTTTAGTCATGGTGCTTTTTTTTTCTGTCAAGCTTATGCACTATGAATAGACGTGAGCACGGATAACATTGACAGTTTCCGTGCCGTAAGGAAAGGTCAAATGAAAAGGCCTACAAAGTATGAATTCTTTCATTTTTCAGTGAGCTTTGAATACCTACAAAGGACGAAAGTCATGCCGGGATCTGTGGCCTTGTTACGTTGAAGATCGGTATTGCAACACCCTGCTAAAGACTATGCTAAAGGTAATCCCCTACTGGCATGCCTAGCGAACTTCGGTAAGCCTTTTCTCACACAGGCTCGACTTGCAGCCATGAGCCGACAGCTGACATTCATTCCAGGTAGGTTAGCAGACAGACAATCCTAATTCCATAGAATCGCGGGCTGATAGAAAGATAAATTACTACTACTGGAATGACGGACCCGGAAGGTAAGAGAGCGGTGATTGTGGGCTTATGTTATGCGTTGTCTTGTATTCAAGAGAGAAGAAACAATGTTATTTTGGACGCTATTATGTTGTTCTGATCGGCATCGTCCTTTGTCCAGCTTTGAATGATATCATTTGAATTTGAATATCATTTGAATGATATCATTCAAAGCTGGACAAAGGAGGAAGGAGGAGGAGGGAGTGACTTTTTCGGATTAAATGTCTTTCCAAGATCCGGGGGGTAAAAATCGGGCGCTATTTTTAAATCTGTAATTCGGGGAGAAATCGGGCGATAATTGTGCCTTCGGGTGTTTTTGTTTCTCCTCTTGTCTATTAAGTCCTTTCCTAATCTCTCTTTTCTGTTTTTCTTTTCTTTTTTTTCTTTTTTTTTGCGGAATCGTGAATTTCCAGCATGGGTGTATTGCTGGGAACGAAAGTGACCCATTCTTACACGTGCTACACGTGGCGACCTTTGTTCGTCTTCAGTGGAAACGTCACTTGCTGAATTCCAATCACATAGTGATTGGAATTCGGGGGAAATCGGGTTTAACCCGAAAAAGTCACGCCCTACAGATACATAAAAGCAAAACAACGTGCTCACCCTCCCTATCTCTCCCTATTATTCTTTTCGTCAACATCAACATTACCACCGTCCTAACCGGGGACGGTTAGTACGTATTGAACGGGGACCTCGAAAATATTAACCTTGCGTTCCCTCCCGTCGGTTGTTGTTGTTGTTCACCTCTAAAAACCAAATAGGGTTTTTGTTCATTATTATGTTGATGAGTAGCAACAGAGGAGAACGAAGTAAAATTTTCTGTTGTCCTTGAGCTCTAATCATTATGGGACTGGCAATATGGCATCAACACAGAGAGTCACTGTTGAGTGTGTACGTGCATCTAATCCCATCCCATCTCTCAAACTACTTCCTACACACTAATGGGCTCTGAAGGCCGCCACGACATGGAATACTCTCAATGTGTGCTCAATGTCAAGGCAGCTCCCTTAGGGCATCGTTTACCCTCCACTGTACTATTCAAAAGAAGGATTGAAAGTGTCCTTTCTGGACACTTTCATCGTTTCCTGGGTCTTTGGGAACATAAATTATATGCGCAAACAAAAACAGACTCAAAAAGAGATATATCACAGCTCGTAACCGTCAGACGCAAGCGAGCAAGGCACCTTTAAAAGCTCCAGAGTTGCAAATAGCAGCTAAACCGGACGAGGATCTTAAAGACGGGTAAATACTCATTACAAAGGCACACAAATATCCGGTGCCCCACTATCAACACCGCGCGCGCGCATATATTTCAAGCGTTTTGTTTCTTTGTGTGTACGTGTGCGTGTGTGATTCACGCTCCATGGGCCTTCCCGGAGGAAAGAGGATGCAATAGGGAAAGGGAAAAAGGAAAGTTCTCTTGTACATGAATCCTCTCTATCCCTGAAGGCCGTGGCAGTATTTTGAGGTCACTGGGATGCTGGGATGAATGCAAACTACACTTTTACTTATTTTTTACTTAACTTTTTTTTTGGGGGGGGGGGGCGGCGCTCGTTCAACTCTTTGCACCGCTCTTGCTGGTCATCCTCAAAAGCCGGCTGATGATAAAAAATGCATTTTACGTCAAACGACTGGAAAATAGAAAGCGATGAGACAACAGCCCTCTCGTTAGCGAGTCTTGAAGTCTGTGTGAGCAACTCTCAGAGCCACTGCGTCAGATCCTATATTACATTTCCTGGTACGCCACGGTGCGTCTTGTACGACGCTGATATACAACGTACTAACGTACCGTGTGTCCCGTTCCCAGAGTTTTGCGTTAACCAGGCAACTAAACAAAATAAGGCAACCCTCTGTCTAATGCTGAACCGATCTTTCCTCTCCTTTATGCATAAGAGACCAATTGCGCCGAAGCTTCAAATCTCATCAAATCTCATATGTCCTCCACAATATATCAAACGACCAACTCAAAGCGCCGTGGTATGGATGAAGAATGCGAACTTACGATGGTCTTAATGTAAGAAAACATAAATTAGTTTCTTTCCTCGCCGGTAGGTCACCATAAAGGAAACATTCCGGCCGATTTCGCGACAAGAAAATGGTGGCTTGGAATGCGTATTTGATGAGCGACGACCCATCCATATATGAGAAAAGAATGGCCTCGCAGATAACATCCACCGTACTCGGAATAAAATGACGTAGACTCGGACAGTTCCTAGGAATAGGGACAAAGGATGAGAGATGTGGCCAGTGTTCGCGCAACATAAATCCTCCACAAGGGAGAGGCAAACAACACAAAGATGAGTGATGTTCGGAAGATGGATGTCCAGTGGCAGAGGACGGAGGAAAAACTGAATTAAGGAAGAAGAAGGTCCCCCTTTAGAAGACTGCGTATTTGGGATCCACAAGAAGGAAGAGTCCCACGGGAAGGATTTTGTTCAATGACTGCAAGGGATTTGAAGATGTTCCACTTGGCGTGGTACGACAATGGGGCGTATACCGGAACACGTTCTTTTCTGTTGTGCACTATTTTCGTATTGCTTTAGGACAGCACAAAAGACGGCGGTAAAATGTTTACTAACGTCAATTTGGACTATGTCACGTTAATGAGCAGAGGCAAAACTTCTGCTCTCTCTGCGTGCGGCTCTGCAGCGAAGTAAAGGACAAACGACGACTGTCCTACATAGGCTACGGCTCAATGTACCGTACAGCGCACGCGTTCTCTTCAAACTGGGAAAGAGAGAGACTCTACGGACAGCACCGAGTGTGGCGTTGTAGAGGGCGTAGGACACATCCTTCTCAGGTGTGGGAAATACATGCTCGAAGGGTTTTATAGGCGAGCCTCTCTCGTGTGGACTGCCGACATCGCGAAGTCCCCAAAGCTGGCTCGTAGCACTTTCGCGGCTGGTAAGAATCTGCGTAAACCTGTCATCTGCAAACGGTAGAAAACAGTGACCAGGAGAAAAAAAAAAGAAAAAGAGAATTAGCCGAGACTGACCACGAACATCGACGACACAAACACTTGAGTTGTTTGATGTCATTGATTTCACTTTAAAAGAAGTTTAGTTTTATGGTGACGATACTATGTGCAAACAAAAGGCGAATTTTTTAAAAAAATATGCTTTCGCTAGCTATAGCGAAAACACGAGACTAGAGGAAAATAAATAAAAAGGACGCACGCAGACGCAAATCTCAAACACAGCTGAGCTGTTTCCTATGGATACTGCCACCAGCTCGCTTGTTGTCTGTTTTTTTTTTTTTTTTTCATATGTATTTGCTGTTAGCCGTAGCGGCTCTGCAAGCAACGGGCGTATAAAGAACGCGAACGTACTGCTCTGCGTTGTGAAAGCCATATTCTATAGGCCGTGCGCGTGGAGTGGTCGCTGCGTACATCATGAAGTTTGCGTTTTGGGCTCCTTTTTTCGTGCCATTTTCTAAAAGTGCAGTGGCGATTTAGCGGTAAATGTGAGAGAAATGCTTTTGCATTAAGCGCCTTTTCCGGTCCATGCTTGACTTCCGGCTATCCACTTCCGGTTCTCCACTTCCGGTTTCACACTTTCAATTACTATATGCAAGTCCACTTAATTAACCTTTAATGAGCCAATTACTGTCGATTACACTTTAATTACCTCAGGTAACCACAGGTTACCTCTATTACACTATAACCCTATATTATATGCCCTATACAGGGTGTCCCAGAAAACGTGTCATTGAATTATAATTAAAAAAACTACACCACCTAGAGTCATGCGGTCAACTGTATTTGTTCTTACTGGGTTTTTGCCACCTCCTCACGTGAATGTCGTGTAACGTAAGTTTAATTATGTAAATTTTTGCGATATTAAGTCGGAAATTTGCCTAGTAAAGGTCACTTTTTTACCCCACCAATGTGAAGAGCGTGTCTACTTTACTCAAATTAATGATAATTGACAGGGATATTCAGGAGCTATCCCATCGGAAAAAATAGCCGAACATCATGCTCTACGGAGGTCGCACAGAATAGCGCACGATGAATTTTTCAGCGCAATCTGTGTCAGTCCGACGAAAGGAGGTTGGAAACCCAGCCCACCTCGGCATCGCAGAAAGAGATAACGCAGGCATGGCTTATCATGTCCGACTTTCGCTGGGATAATGCTGTCCCACTCCCAATTTTAGGAACTGTTACTTTTTCTACTATCACTCTGTGGGCTGGCTTCGGAACCTCCTTTCTTCGGACTGCGAGCGATTGCGCTCAGACAGACATCGCGCGTTATGGTCCGGTGCTACGAAAAGCATGATATTCGGCGATTTTTTCCGATGGGATAGCTGGTGAATATCACTGCCAATTATCATGAATTTGAGTGAATTCGGCACGCTCTTCATATTGGTGGGGTAAAAAAGTGACCTCCCCCTGGCAAATTTCTGAGTTCAGTTCGCAAATATTTGCATAATTAAACTTGGGGTCCATGACATTAACTTTACAAGGTGGCAAAAACCTAATAAGAACAAACGCCGTTGATCGCATGATTCTAGGTGGCGTAGTTTTTTTATTATAATTCAATGACACGTTTTCTGGGACACCCTGTATATTACACTATATCCCCATTACACTCCTAGTGCCAGCGCATTAAAACCCTCTATCAGGTGCGACAAGGTAGAGTCCTGCGAGCTTAGCTAAAATACGTCACAAACTTTCCGCGTCAGCAATTTCGTTCTTTGTAGTGTATTCAACGCCTCTTCCACCCACTTAAAGATGCAAGGCGATGCCAAAAGAACAAAACAGAAGCTTCTTCACAGTGACATTTGTATGCGCAGCGTCAATCGGACCAAGAACTGTCCTCCTAAGTCGAAGTCTCCCGCTTTACATAAAACTCGCCTTCGGTTCTTGTGGGATCACGTGGGAAATCAAGTGAAAACTTTGTAATAACGGCCGCTCCATATTTCACGCTTCAAATTGAATTCTGCTTCTTTTTAAGTCAGATCAGCCAATGCTTGCCTGAAATAAAATATGTAAATGTCTTTTCTTTCTTAGTCACAAAGCTGGGCGAGCTTGTCCTTAACTGTGCTCCAGAAGACTATTATGCTTGAGGAAAATAAGGTTCTCTGATAAAGTTTCTACCCCTTCACACGCACAGCGTTTCAATGCGTGCGCAGCCTACAGAAACATCACGTTTTGGGTTATGCAAGCAACAAAGCAATCCAGGCAGACACACGCTATTTCAAATAATTTCAGTTGATAACCCATTGATACATACTGATACGCATGTGGCATGAGAAAACGGCAATGATGAACGTTTAGATATGCGCATGACAGCACAGTGCTGACAGTGCTGCCATTTGGTAGGGTTCACCTGTTCTCTCGCTTTCTAGGCCTCAAACATGCCGCGTGAGACACTTTCCCACGCTTTACACAGGGCATTATTAGACAGTAAACGAAAATGGCTGCACAGAAACGCAAACACCTGCTGAAATTGAAGCTCGTCGCCTTTGAACAAGATAGGGACTTTTTGCATTATGCATTTAAACAACACATCGTCTTCCTCTTTTCTCGACATCACGATAAACACTTCTGAAAAGCTGAAGTCATGGCGATAACTCAGGAGAGCTAGTCGATATGGCAATATCGAAGAGGAATGACAATATACCATTTCCATATTCGCGTCGAGCGTCGTATCTTTCCCCCCAATAATGGTGACGCGCTTTTCGGACTGGCAGTAGCACATTGCGTGGGAAACTAGGAAGATTGGACGAAGAATGCGGAAAGGAGTGAAAGCGCATTGTACTCGTTACCATACCTCAAACGTCTGCGTAACCTTGAAACCGATTATCTCCCCACAATGAACATGACAGACTCCCGCAGGTGGGTCCATAGCGATGTTTTCCACTCAGACATGGCGGACTCATGGGTGGACATGCGCATACGCGTTGTCGGAAATGGTCCATTGCAACTACGAAATCGGTGCTCTGGGCAACCTCTTTGTGGACCTTCTCCCAAGGCGATGACCTCTGAAGTCCTCGCAATAGCAACCCTCTCTATAAGATATATATATATATATATATATATATATATATACTTATTTATTTACCTTTTTTTTTCGTTTTCTGCTGCAGAGTGTTCTCCCACGAATAAAATGAGCTCCGGCGAAAGAACGATGAGCGCAGGTGACCTACAGAGCAAGCGCGAGGGCTGTGCTCCGCACACCTTTGCAAAATCCTTCTCCTCGTGAAAAGAGCGCATCGCAGAACGAGAGGACGTCGTGACGTATGCTACTCCCCTCACGTGACCAGTGACGTACAGCGGCACAACAAAACAAACAAAGGAATAAGGCACTGAGCCTTCTCCACGTCACGAGTGTCATAGTACGACAAATATATGCATTTAATTTACTGTATATCAAACGGAAAGTGGTTTTCAATATTTTTTTTTTAACATTTGTCATGTAAGCCTCGCGGAAGACCACGTGTAATGGAAACTGTCCATCTTGGATTTGGTTGCCCGAGTAGCCCGAGTAGTGTTGCCGTATTGTGTAAAAGAGCTGGTGAATTTCCATTCCGAGAATTTGACGAAAGCAGCGACCCATTTTTGACCAGGGAAAGTGGCCACGTCTTGCGGGCATTGTAGGAAGCCCCGTGACCCGAGGGGCTAAAAGAGGGAATCGAAGGGAAATAAGGTCACTCGTCCTGTGGTCAGCGTCAGAAGAAAAGTAAAAGTTGTGTCGGAAGCGGTAGCGGCGGCTTTCCCGCCCAAGGGAAGGTTCAAGGAGCGTAGGCCGGGTTGTTCTTCGCGAACGTAAGTGTTTTTCCCAAGTGTGGAATCAGCAAGTCAGTGCAAGTACTGCAAGTGAGGTTGAATTGAGTCAACAAGTGACGTGTGTGGTGAAGTGCGACGACTTCAAGGGAAATCGCCGAGGACTCCCTCTGGACGAGGACTGTGATTGGCCACCTCTGAGGACTTCCCGCCGCTGCGAGCTAAGTTTCTATTGTTTGAAGGATTTTATTGTTTTGCATTAAGGGTCGTGTTGTGACAGTAGCCCATACGTGACAGAGTTCAGAGAAAATTGTGTCCTTTCTCTCTCTCTCTCTCTCTCTCTCTCTCTCTATGGTCGCCGCGCGATATATTTCGGATGTGTTTTAGGTATTGAGAGAAAAGTGTTGCTGCCTGTGATACGTGCAGTTCGTATTGCGCATTTCCGAGTTGTCTTGTAAGAGGAAACTTTTGATTTCTTATTTATTGAAACAAGTGTTCTCGTTCACCTTTTCGTCAACCGCCACCCTTCGTGCTATTCGCTGAGTCCGAATCTTCATATTGCTCATGGATCTGGGGTGCTGCGCATCAGAACCCGGGAGCCCGTGACAATTTCTGGCGTCCGCGACAGGACTCCACAATAGTCGAGGAGAAACAGTTACGTAGGTGAACCAGTGGACGAGTTTCGGGGAAGTGTGCGAGGCACGCGATGGACTTGCAAGATCTGGTAGCTATTGGCAAGGAATTGGGCCTTCAGGGCGCGGCGTTGAAGGAGTGGATTGAAAAAGAGCAGAGAGAGAGAAGGGCTCAGTTGAGGGAAATCTTGAAGGAACAATTGCGTGCACAGGAGTTGGAACAAGTCCGAGAAAAGGAAGCGGCTCAGGCTATGGCTGAAGATGCTAAAGCTAGGGCCGAAGATGCTAGGGCTAGGGCCGAAGAGGAGCAACGCACTTTAGAGCTCAAGATAAGGCTGCAAGAATTGCAGAACCAGGGAGCAGTGGGGGCTACGCCGAATGGTGCGCGAGAAGTCACTAGTAGCACGCAGCCCGTATAACGCCGCATCGGTGGCTCTCTATGTTCGACGAGAAACGAGACGATCTGGATGCGTACCTGCTACGTTTTGAACGGCTTGCAACGGGACAACGCTGGCCCAAGGAGCAGTGGGCGACGGCGCTCAGCGTATATCTTAGCGGCGATGCGCTAGGAGTCTTTGCAAGGCTGACCCCCGACGACTCTGGGGACTATGACAAGGTTAAAAAGGCGCTCCTTCAAAGATTCAGGGTGACTGCGGAAAGGTTCCGCGAGAAGTTCGGGAACGGAAAGCCGGCAGAGGGAGAAACCGAGACGCAGTTTGCGGCGCGACTCAGTAGCCTTTTCGATCGTTGGGTGGACCTGTCAGAGACGAAAAAGGACTACGACTGTCTGCGCGATTTGTTGCTAACAGAACAATTCATTAAGGGATGCCAACCCAAGCTGGCGATGTTCCTAAGGGAGCGAAAAACGGGGTCGTTGTCGGATTAGGCAACTCTAGCGAACATATTCCTAGAAGCTCAATGCCAGAGCAACCTGGGCAAAGGGAAGAGCGAGGCAACAGAAGCTGTCGAAGACCAGCGGCGTGCGTCAACCAAGACGTACCCCCGCGAGCGAGAAGAAACACGGAACCAGAAGAGATGTTTCCTTTGTGCCAGGGTGGGACACATCGCGTCTTAATGCAGATCTCGCCAGGTGAAACAGCATGGGGTGCCATGTTATACCTGCGGGAAGACGGGACACACGGCCAGGTATTGCTCAGAGAAGACGCCGACCAAGCCTCAAGCATCGTGTATCGTAGCTCCGAGGTCAGAAGAAATCAGTTCCACGGAGGGATGCATCACCGACGGGTACGTGCTCAAAAATGCTCTAAATGCTCTAAAAAAAGCTCAAAAAAGGACTAAAGATGCCAGTAGTAAATGACTTCGTGTCACCGAAGACGCTGTTTAGAGTAGACGGTATGCCAGTAGCCATGGGGAAACTGGGACGCCACCTTGTTACAGTCATGCGTGATACAGGCAGCAACACTGTCATCATACGGAAGATGCTACTCCGAGAAGAGGACATGACCGGGGAAACGAGCCCTATCTATCTGGTGGACGGCACCGTAAGGAACCTACCCGAAGCAAGGATAACCGTGAAGACGCCATTCTACACAGGGGTCTTGACAGCCAAATACATGGACAACCCCCTGTACGATCTAATCTTGGGAAACGTTCCTGGAGCACGAGATAGCCAAGCGATCCGGATCCCAACTGGGAAGAAGACGATGCAGCAGACCAGGAAATCTCAGAAGTAGACGTCGCCAACGAGAAGGAAAGCAACGGGAGTCTGAATGCTGCGGTAGAGACGAGGCGACAAGCGAAGCAGAAGGCACAAGAGAAGAGAGAAAGGGCGCCGCTTCGAGTTCCTGATGATAGCGGGATGGCCGTCTGAGCCGAGAGGAATTGAGAAAGAGCAACAGGATGATGACACCTATACATGCTGCTTCGACAAAATGGGCCAGGTATTGCAATGTCGTAACGAAAACCGCTCGTACGAATTCGTCGTGGAGAAGGGAATCCTATACCGAATCTACAGGATGGGAGCCGGAAGGGAATGCCAGCAGGTGGTTGTGCCCAAAAAGTTCAGGCAAGCGGTTATGAAACTAGCACGTGACGGGATCATGTCGGGCCACCAGGGAGTACAGAAGACGACTGACCGAATCCTAGCTGACTTGTTTTGGCCCGGCATCCAGGCGGACGTGAAGCGCTTTGTCAAGTCATGTGACCAGTGCCAGAGGACGACGCCACGTGGAAAAGTTGCTAAGGTACCGCTGGGGAAAATGCCAACGATTCAGACGCCCTTTCAGCGCGTTGCCTTTGACATCGTCGGACCCATCGCGCCGGCAACAGCGAAGGGCAATCAGTGCATTCTCACGATGGTAGACTATGCTACCCGCTACCCGGATGCCGTAGCATTACCGAGCATCACGACGGAACGGGTGGCAGAGGGGCTCGTGGAGATGTTCACAAGGACAGGAATACCTCGAGAAATTCTAAGCGACCGTGGGGCCGCCTTTGTTTCCGAAGCAATGCACGAAGTGAGCCGTTTGTTGTCAGCAGCTGCACAGCTCACCGTACCACCCAATGGGAAATGGGTTAGTGGAAAAGTTCAACGGCACCATCAAGACAATGTTGAAGCGAATGTGTGAGGAGAGACCGAAGGACTGGGACCGATACCTTTCACCGTTGCTATTTGCGTATCGCGAGGTACCACAGGCGAGTGTCGGCTTCTCACCATTCGAGCTACTGTATGGTCGCCACGTGAGAGGCCCATTGTCCGTGCTGCGTGAGTGGTGGACAAACGCAGATCTCGAAAATGAAGTGAAAACGACCTATGAACATGTGTTCGAGTTGCGCAACAAGCTCGAGGAGACCTGTAAGATGGTGCATGAGGAACTCCAAAGAGCAGGAGCGAAGTATCGCCAACAGTACAACAAGAAGGCCCGCCAGCGACGACTCGACGTAGGGGAGAGGGTGCTAATCCTCCTACCGACGGACCGAAACAAACTTCTCGTGCATTGGAAGGGGCCTTTCCCCATTGTTGCGAAGAAGGGGGAAATGGACTATGCTGTAGATCTGGGTCACGGAACGAAGCTGTTCCACGCGAACCTTTTCAAGAAATATGAGGAAAGGGAAGTTGAAGAGACTCCACCGGGACAGACAAAGGCATGCGGCGGCGTCACCATAGAAGAAAACGAAAGGGAAGACACCGTCCCCCTGCTCAACTTTGGCGGACAGGTTGAATTACCAACAACGCGAGGAAGTGAGTCAGTTGGTGCGCCAATACCATATGATCATGTCGGATGTGCCAGGGCGTACCGAGATGGAAAAGTGCCGACTAGAGATGACCACGCCGAAACGCGTGCACACGAAGCAATACTCCCTGCCGTTCGCTGCGCGAAACTCAACGGAAGAAGAGGTCCAGAAGATGCTCAAAATCGGCACAGTTGAAAAGTCGAACTCCCCGTACAATTCACCTGTGCTCGTGGTACGGAAGGCGGACAATACGCACAGGTTATGTATTGACTACAGGAAGCTGAACGACGTGCTGAGGGCGGACGCAGAGCCGATTCCGAGGGCCGACCATATATTTGCCGACATCGGGAAGAAGAGGTTTGTTCACAAAGCTTGACTTCAAAAAGGATACTGGCAGATACCTTTAGACGAGGAATCAGAGGCGAAGACCGCCTTCTCGACGGAATCCGGCCTATACCATTTCCGGTATATGCCGTTTGGAATAAATCTGCTCCCGCTGTCTTCACGAGGTTAATGCGCAAGCTCTTTGATGACCTGCCGGACGTCCGCTACTACTACGACGACGTCTTCATTGCGAGCGACACCTGGAGCGAGCACTTGGCCACATTGGAAAATGTGTTTCAGAGATTCCGGGACGCAGGTCTCACTGTACGCCACACCAAATGCGAAGTAGGGCACGAAGAGGTAGACTTCGTGGGACATCAAGTGGGAAAAGGAAGAGTAGCCCCACTCGCGAAGCTTATAGAGAAGATTGAAGATGCAGAGCGCCCGAAAACAAAGAAGCAGGTTAGGTCTTTCCTTGGCCTAACCGGGTACTACAGGGACGTCATACCGCAGCGAGTATGCAGAAGTGGCGGCCCCCCTGACAAGGCTCACAAAGAAAGGAGGGAGCAATAACGTTGCGTGGGAAGATGCCCATGAGAAGGCATTCAGGGAGTTGAAGCGTCTGTTGACAGAGGCACCCATCTTGCGGCTACCTGACCTGACGAAGGAGTTTATGCTGAGGAAAGACGCCTCAGAGAAAAGCATCGGCGCTATACTTCTCCAAGAGCACGAGGGTGTGTTGCACCCATATGCAAGTAGAAAGTTGCTGGCAAGAGAGGCTGCGTACGCTACCATTGAGCGAGAGGGTCTTGCCCTTGTCTGGGGAATACATCGATACGACACCTACCTGTATGGGAAGCCCTTCGTTCTACAGACGGATCACCAACCTCTCCTCCACATCAATCGCACTCGACACGCTAATGCAGTGTTTCCCAAACTTTTGGTGGTGACGGACCCCCGGAAGCGATGAGAACCAATTCACGGACCCCCCCCCCCCCCCAACACACACACACTGTCACAGCCAGTGCATAACCAGCAACCTCGTCAGCTGCTGCGTGCTCTCGATACAGCTTCAGAAACGATTCCGGACTGGTTTCTTCTTGTTTGTATGTGTATGACGCGGACAAACGTGCATTGCAGGACTTTTCTATCAGAAGTTAGAAGCTAGCCGTTGAAGCATGCTTGTAGCAATTTTGGAAGTTCTGGGTGTTTGGAAATCGGGCAGTATGTACGAGCGCGTGTTTGTGGGGACGAAAATCCTCACTGAAATGTGAGAGACTGTCGCGGACCCCCACGGACACTCTCGCGGACCCCCAGGGTTCCTCGGGGGACTACGACATCAACGTAACGAATGTGTTTCCTACTTGCTTTTGGCGCGGGACACCAAGTAAGTCAATGGAAAGTCAGTGTCAGCGTCATGTCGTTGGCTTCGGTCAACATCGAGCCGACATTGCCAACTTCAGTTGGATGTTGGCCGCAAGTTGGCAATGTCGGCGTCTTGTCTCTGGTTTCTATAATCATCAAGCCGACATTGTCAATCTCTGTGGGATGTCAATCGCAAGTTGACATTGTCAGCGTCATCTCGCCGGTGTCGGTCAACACCAAACCGACATTGCCAACTTCAGCGTGATATCGGTCGCAAGTTGGCAACAACAACAACAACAACTAAATCATGACTATGGCCTGGGGTGATTCACCGCTTGAGAGCAGTACCCTACCCCATTACACGAGAAGCATGAGATGTGAAATATGAAAATGAAGTTATGTGCAAGTCCAACTCCAAGTTGGCAGTGTCTGCTAGATGTCGCGGTTTTCCATCAACATTGAGCCGACATTGCCAACTTCTGTCGTACATCGGTCACAAGTTGCCAGTGTTGGGGATAGGTTGGGCCGACATGCTCAACTTGCTGCTGATATCGGCCCGATGTCGTGTGCTGCCTGGGCGGGAGGGGAGGGGGGAGGGGTCGCGACACGATAACTGGGGTAACTGATAAGCGTTAATCAGTTTAGCGCTTCCAGCGACATAAATTAGCCGGCTTCCACGTACACTCCGCGGGAAAAAGAGTAATTTTAGCGCTTTTGGGGACTAAATGCACTACCACAACGATTAGTCCCTTTAGGGAGGAAATGCAATAGTCTAAATGAATGCCACAGAGTGAGGACTGCGTTTCATGCTCTATTCTAACAGTCCTACGCGTATAATTCATATGCATGACTGAAAATACTTTGAATTAAACCATCAACCGCGATATATCGAGTCATATAAAATCTTGCGACATGCAGAGGGCACAATTTCGAGAAAAGAAAGAACGTCTATTTTTTTCCTCTGTGTGGATGGAAAATTGCCAAGTTAGCCAAGTTATACAGCCTTGTTACATCAAATTAACGAAGGGCACATATTTACGTAGAACGGGAGACCATTTGCGAATTTCAATGACTAATTGCAGTCCTGGGGAGTAAATTTCGCGATTATAGGAGTACAATGATTAGTAATTGCAGTCCAGGGGACTAGAAGCTGCAGTTACTCCCCATTTTACTCCCTTTTTTCCCCTAGAGTGTAGATGGAGCCATTTTCTCAATATTATTTTTGGTTTCGCTCACTCGCTTCAACTTTACAAACCACCCGCATTTTGTTTTGCTTTTTCTTAGTATCCCTCTTTCTAAGAAAGGTGACGATAAAGCACACAAAGCAGCCCTGAACTATCTTCCACTGTTCGGTAATATTGTGCGACAGCTCATCTAACATGTTTCGTAGCAACAACATCGGTCCATCATGCATGCGCTCGCGTGGATGCTCAAAAGGAGCGGCCTACGCGGGAACCGAAGAGAGTGGACGATGAAACACGTCCCGGCGATCAGCGAGCGAAATTGCAAAAGTTTCCTGGAACGCTCAACACTAGATGGCGTGAGAAAAGTTCCCGATAATTGCGTACACAACGCCGGATGCCATAGTTTATGAAAGAAATGGCGTATACGAAGCGAACTGCATAATCCTGCGTGGGGTCCCGATCCGTTTAAGCGCCTTTCGCATAGGAAATAAGGGGTAGCGGCTCTTTTAGATGCTTCCTATAATTATGCACATGTAGGATGTATAGCCACAGATTCTCATGGTCTAAATGATATGCAGCACGGGATGACAGTAATCAACCCTATGTTTAATTGCTTTCATGGAAAGCGCTTGTGGAAGCAGCGTGGACAGATGAGCACCACTCTATGACTGACGTGAATGAGGCTCCGCGTCCTGTACCCGATAACCAATCATTCGGGCGGTACGCATCCAATTACAGCACCGTGGACTTTTGTTACAAATCAGTAGTTCCCTGTGAAGTCACGACCCACGCCATGATATGGGGAATCGGAGCTGGGTCGTGGCAAGCTGGGCACAGGGCGTTACTGTAACCCAGCTTAACCCGGAACACAGAGGTGAAGACGACGCTGAGTCGTAGACGCAAACGGGCGTATTTCATTGGTGTAATTCATTGGTGTAAGGACGTAATTCATTGATGGATAAGGGAGTGAAAGAGCGTCCTTTTGCGCTTCGCCGCGACCAGCCGCGACAAAAATACGTAAACCGAAACCAATTAATTACTGCAACAAATGACCCGCTTCGGTGGCAGATTTTTCTCTAAAAGGTATCCACTGAAGGTCCCAAAAGGGGTAGTACCCATTTTAATGCCCACAGCGCCCTGCTTTAGAAGTTACGCTTTTTTACGAAACTAATTTGCATTTTTATTTTAATAATGAGCGCCTCCCACTCATTCACACGATGTGCAGCTTGTAGGTGGTATCGGACAGATACTTGTAAAAAAGGAAGTTCGTGGATTGGTGCACCCGTTCGCGAATTATTTAGCTCGGGGATTTAACTGAAACACCCGGTATACTGTCGGGTTTTTAAGAAAAGGATGGCCGTGTACCGTTTCTTTATCATACCGTGGCCGTATACAGTTTCTTTTCTTTTATGAATCGTGTGTATGGTGTTATAGCGGAGCCGTTTGCGTGAACACCTACGCTAACCTCTGAATCCGTTTTTTCTTCCCGTCTTCTGCAATCCAATGCTTTCAACACTCCATGTTCAGTAAAGCAAAGCAATCGCCAAACGTAGAGATATACACTCTAAAGGCTGTACCCTATAACGTACCTTACATCAAGCTGTACCCGATGAATATGAGGTACACCAGTGAATTTTCCCACTGCATTATAAGGTACAGGTCTCACAATGTCGACCGCCTCGGTTATGTATAAGGTGCACGGAAATTTATAGCTTGTATAGAGTTCCGCGTTTTCGGCATTTGCCGAAAAACGCCGGAAAACACTCGCCGAATATTTTTTTTATTCGGCATGTTCCGGAAAACTCCGAATTATAATCTGACATATGGCGCTACATGCCGAAAATGCCGGTAGCCGATTGCACTTTTCTTCCTCCAGGGCATCACATTTTCATTTTTCGTTCTTAATATCCTCCTAGCAAGCTGCTCCCTTCCATAGTCCTTCTCCCGAGCGATTATAGCTGCCGATTTTTCGGCATCTATTTCTTGGCGAAAACGTTGTAAAATGCCAAAAATATCCGAATTTGCATAAAAATGCCAAAAAAAACACCCGCAGAACCTCCCGAGGAATAAATCCCGAAAACACGAAATCCTATATGGTCGTGTTGTAGCCGTACCGCGGACCATAAATCACAGCTATAGCTGCTTGTTACGCGATGATTCCAACATCATTCCGTTCCAGACAGACATCATCTATCCTGAATGCAACGCATTTTTCTTCCACTCGCAAGCACACACGTAACCGCTGAGCGCGGGCGTCGCTCTCCACACAGGCTTCTCAGCATCGCAGCCGTCGTATATTACCCCATCTGTCTTTTCGCATCCTTCCAAGGTATTTTCTTTGGAACGAGTGAAGCGAGAGAACATCTCACTGTGCCTGGGGCACGGAGTACGGAATATTCTTACTCCGTGGCCTGGGGCTACCATCAGGTGCTTTCGCTCTTGCTATACCTCGAACGTGGGAAATGCTCATTGCAGCGCCACGTTCCCTCACATCACTGTTAGAAAAAAAAAGTATAAATATGGTATAATAGTGGGCTGTTGTTACTCTGCGTGTTTCGTTTCCCAGGGTGATAAGGCCACGAACAAATGCAAAACATATACGAGCACGTGTTTTTCATCGCGTGTTCTGGTGTTCTTTGCCGTGTGAGTAGGCAAAATGTCTATCTCGCGATACACACTTGATGACTACACAATGCCAAACTCGCGGAGCGATCTTGCTCCTTGAAGCGTTTCTTTTGTTTGTAATTCCATATTTCACGAGCTTTGCTGTCTACTTCATTGCCATATGCGTTAGCGCGTGTTTGTGGCACGTACGTGAGTGTGTGTATGTACTTTTCTATTTCTTTTTTCTTTCTTCTTTTTTTTTTGCTTTTCTTCCCTCCAAAGGTAATTTTTCTAGTTCCCTCCTCTAAAAATTAGAATATAGCTTTGCAGCGGTATGGTTTGTGTACCCAGGGGTGTAAATTCTAGACCTCCGCTAGGGTATAAACTGTTAATACCTTTTCGTATGTATAAATTTATACCCTAAAATGTACAAGTTATTGCACGGGCGATTTATACCCTAAAGGGTGCAATTTTTTCTAACATGGAGTAACGACTTCTGAGCTTTACCGTGTATTCACACGAGCGTGTTTTCTGACGGCGCAGCAACTGAAGTAGCGAGAGGGTAAATGATAAGGCGCTGAGGCTACGCCCCTCTGGAATGCCTACACAGATATTGTTCAAATGTGCTGTCAGCTCAGATGCCGGGGATAACGTTCGCGCTGCGGTTGAAGGTTGCAGGATTAATTTTATGTGCACGGCGCTTGGTACGCAATGGACGACAGGAAGCGAAAATTGGTGGCTTTTGCTGTTCTCATTGACGATAGTGAATGCTGCCATGAAAAGAACACTTGGTTAAGGAAGATATGGACGAAAGAATGGGTGTTGAGGAAAGAGCACGGTCTGCAAAATAGCCTTCTACGGGAGCTACGAGACGAGGACCCATGTGCCTACCGCAAGGTTTTGAGAATGGATGCGGCCGCTTTTGAATACATTCTGCTCCGCATAGCAAAGCGCATAAGGAGAGTATAGAGATGAATATGCGGGACATTATACTAGCCAGTGTTCGTTTTTCCGTAACCCATCTGCAACAGGTTACTTTGAATTATGTGCGCTTAAACATGCCTCTAAATGCATAAAGCGTTCGTAAATAAGACTGAGCGGGAAAGTGTGTAGGAGAGAGTGCTATGAAGGCTATGTGTCTTCGTTTTCTACCGTGACGCCGCAGCACTGTGATGGTGATGAGTGTGATGTAAAGCAGAGACGGCTGTGGCGTAAAGGTCGCACTTTAGAACACAGTAAAAACAGCTTCATCGCATAGCACACTCTGCGCCAACCATTGCCGCGAATAATAGCCCTGGCTCACTTCTGATTGGAAGACACAGTGGAGCGTACACCTTTTTGTCTCAATGGTGTGTGTGTGTGTGGTAGTTCTGCCGCACGTTCTGCTAAAGCAAGAAACCTTGTCCTCTTTCTGCGGAAAGCAGGTCTTGCTCCAAGACCCATCTAACAGTTTGCTCCCCCCGACGAACTCATGCACCCTCTACGCACCTCTATCCTCCATCCGGCTTGCTTCTTTTCTTCTTTTTGCTAAAGTCGTGACGACTCCCACTTCTGTGTGGAAAACAACGGCGAGCTGATCCTGCCATAACCCCCCTCCCTTGTGTCAATTCGTATATATGATAAGTGACACAAAAAACCGTTCGCCCTCCTCTCTCTTCGAATCAGAAGCGATGACCCTATCGCTCGTGGCCATGGTTGGAGCATAGCCTGCTATGCCTTGAAGTTCAGTTTTTAGAGTGCAGAAATGGGATGGTTCAGGTACGATCCCCTCCTCTGGGAGCTTCCAATTCCTGAGTTTCATTGCCCCCATTGTTTTAGGCGTTGGACAGGCCATGTTTTTGTGTCTACTGCCTTCGTACACTACTCATTGCAGTAAAACGTTCATCGCATATACCGGTGGCATAGCGAGAGTTCACCACCATGAACCCGCACTGTTGGTAGTGCAATTAGAACGGGAGAAGAACCTCTCTTGGAAATGATCCTCTCCCACTCAAACAACCCTTATGATCTTTCCTTTCTTTTTCCTTGGGGGGGGGGGGGGCGTACGTTACGGTCTCATCCATACCTATGGATACCTAATTATGGGACAAAACGAAATTTACGAATTCGCACTTTTTGCATATCGCGTTGTATAAGAAGCTCCCCCAGTGAATAATTACGAAATAATGCTATGGCAAAGCAAGACGCTATAACGTAAGTTCGTCAGTATGTTGCATTTTTAGCACTAGCTTTATCCAGATTTAAAACACGTTACTTTGCAGCGCTGTGGCAGTTCCCAAACTTTGTGGCCGCGATGGATGACAAACACGCAAAAATAGTGAAACCGATGAAAACTGGCTCCGTTTATTACAACTGTTCGTCCACGTTGATGCTTGTAAGGACACAATGTATGCACACAGTGGCCTCCCGCGAGCGCACTCCAAGACGTGATGGTGAACACAGGGTGCTACATGTAAGCTTGTGTAATTACAGCCCTAAAATATTATAGCATTACACGGTTAATTTATGATGCAAGACAACTATGAATATGCGCGACCTCCGCAGTGGCCGGCTCGTGGATTAAATTTTGAGCCCCTTTGGCTTACCTGTCGTGCGACATACTGCTCACACATTTTCTCGTTTTTAAACGAAACTACCAGCCTCCTGAGCCGATACCTTTTGGTTTGGAATGCGAGCATGCAGCCAACTCGTTATTAATAATTAACGCGTTCTTAACTGATACAACGACTACGCCGTGAATATGGGGACCCAAAATGTGCTTTGGTGTACATACATACCGTTGCTTCGGTATCCAGGTGTCTCTTTTTCATTTCAAATACGATTCTGACATGGCATGTTTCCATGGTATATTTCGGTATTTCTCATCGGCAAGTTTCCACAAAATCGAGTGTTGTTCCACCAGGTGTATTAGATAAAAACAAAAGAGCTTGTCACATTGGCAACAGGAGGTGGCTTTTTTTTCTTTTTTTTCGTCCTCCCGGAAGGCTCTGCGCGTCAGTCGTCAGATTCTGTGCACCGCGAACAAACTATCCGCGTGGTTCTTTCTGACGGACGGAGCTGCCGAGCGCAGTGATGTTGCACAAGGTTCTGTCATATCTCGCCAAAAATAAGATAAGCACGTGCGCGCTTCCTAGATTCTGCTGTACGATAAGCCCCGCCCGCGACCGAATGGTTGGATGATTGGGTGATTACGCTGATACCTCCTTCTCCTCCTTCAGTCGCTGCGCAGTCAGAAAAGGCGCTCGTGTGAAAACACGCTTACGCGGCCAATAATAATTGAGACACGGATGCACTGGAGCATTTCGTTGCACAAGAACCGCCGTGTCAGAGGAAGCGCGATTGATGCTAATTGCTAATAGACATCTTCAGAGAATCTCAGAGAGATTAGCACCGCTTTGAGTTATGGGAATCCAGCTCCCGTGGCCAAGTAGTTAGGATGACAGCTTCCCACGCCGAGACAGGGATGACAGCACGACGAGGGTTCGAATCCTCGCACCGGCTATGCTATCTGCTGTTTTCCCTGGGATTTCAGGCAGACTTTCTAGACGAATGTCGGCACAGTTCTCGTTGAAGTCGGCCCAGGACGCATACTAACCCCCCTGCCACCCACTACTTCCTGCTGTCCTCTCTTCATCTGTCCACGGCTGTACGCCGCTCATTGCCACAGTTGTTACGCGGCGCTAGAGATGCAAAATTTCCGGACATTTTGAACGGCTCGAGAAAAAAACGTTTTTCTTTTTCCGTTTTTTTTTCTGAAAAATTGGAAAAAATAGAAACAAATGTGGTTACTGCTGAGTCGAAGACCACAGCATACAATGAGCTAGAAGCTTGTGTTCATCCTCTAGACATAAATGCAGAGCAGAGCATCCCATAAGACTGCTGTCTTCTCAGCGATAGGTAATTAGAACAACCTGTCCACTCCGACCAGAACTCCGACATTATGTGAATGCGATGGCGATCACTTGGAGCGGCCAGACGGAGCACAAAGTTGGTGGTTGGTGGCCGATTGAGACACCTAAGGCACTGTTGGCGGGTCGGAACGCATAAAAGGCACGAAAATTTACATTTTTGAATTTTGTCGCCTGGAAATTTGGGCTATTTTTCCGGAGACGAGGAAAAAAACGAAAAAAAGTTTCTTTTTTTTTTTCGGGGCTTCGCATCTCTATGCAGCGCTAACACAATTTCAATTTTCTTTTTTTAATATGTGAACTTGCGTAACAGAAAGGAGGAGAACGACTCCAAACTGTTTCGGTTCCTCCTTTCTCGGCCTATAATCCACAGGGTGTTAAAGGAGGTAAGAACTCCTATCTGCACGTATTTGGTTACGGGTTGAATAGATGTAATATTGTTCTTCTACGCTTCGTAATTCTATTTACCCCCAATTTATTGTTCAATTCTTCTCCTTCATAACTTGTGCCGCGTTAATACAAAAACGCACTCTCTCCCGTATTCGGGCGAGTAGACGCACCGCCGTCCAGATGCCTCTATCCATCGTTACGTCATCTGAAGAATTGTAGCACCCAATCAGAAGCCAACGCGGAGGTACACATAACGTTCTACTTTACCCTCTTCAAGATGAGGGGGGTGTCGAGGTAGCTTGCCGCACTCAAGTGGGCATCGTCACTACTATAGACAAAAAAAAGGAAAGTGGGAGAGGGGAGTTGAGGACTTCAAAGCGATGCATAGGCAGGATGACCGATACTGATGGGACGGAGGCACACTGTAGGTGAGAAGTGCACTAGAGTGGTCTTTCCGCTAGGCCCGTTTCTTGAAGAAAGCGCACGAGGCCGCGAGTTTTTGAAAGTCGTTCCGCACAAGAACCTTCGGGAAGAGGACGTCCGTCAGCATACCAGACCTGGCGTTGGGAAGATGAGTTTCCCGCATAGTATGGTATGCACTGCATTCTGTCAGGATATGCGCGATAGTCTCCGGATGATTACAGTGTCCGCAACTGGAGTCCTCCCTGGAGCCGGTCTTGAACAGTTGCGAGTTCGTGAACGCAGATCCCGTGCGCAATCGATGGAGCATTGTCTGCATACCACGGGGAAGATCTTTCGTGGGAAGAGAGGGTCGGTGATTCTGCATGATGTCCTGTATGCCAGGATGACGCACCTCAACTGGCTGTTTGATGACCATGTGCCTGTCAGTGTCGGCCGGGACTGGTAAGGATGGGCTGCAGCTGTGGTGTGCTGAGGAAGCTAGCTGGGCCGCTCGTTCGTTGCCTCTGATGCCGACATGAGACGGGATCCATTGGAGCGTAAGCTCACCTCCGGTTAGCCTATGCTGGGCACACGACCTCCTTATACATCGGGCTAGGATGCTACCACACATGGGGTTCATCACGTTGTTGAGGGCACTTCTGGAGTCCGTAAGCAAAACGGCCTTAGTTATTCCGGTGACTTGAACCACAGCAGCTGCGTTTAACAAGGCCAGGAGTTCGGCCGTCGTAGATGAGATTGGGTAACGAACTGATTTCCGTTGCCAGGCCATGTTCATTGACGGGATGTAGTACGCGCTGGTAGCGCTCTCGGAAGGGTGGTCAATGGAGCCATCCGTGAACACCAGAGTATGTGTGTGATAGACGTCGCTTATCAGGTTCTCAGCCGCCAACCTGGCCACCAGGGGGCTGGACTCGCTCTTCTTCCGTAGACCCGGGATGTGAAGCGTTGTTGCAGGCACGAACTCCCGCCACGGCGGCGTAGGTGGACTAGCTGGGAGCCGAGGAAGAGCCTCCTGTTGGCTAGAGAGCTGGTGGCACTAGCCAGCCGTCCTAGGGATGTGTGTGTCCTTTGTTCGAGGTCGGTGAAGAGGGAATGCTTGTTGATAGATGTTGATGCATTATCCAGAAACTCCTTTGGACAGAGAGTCCTTTGAGCTCAGAGTGGACACTAACAGGCTTTTCCTTAGCTTCCAGGTACGTTTGGGTGACGCTAGAGAAGGTTGGGAGACCAAGCGCAGTTCTTATTCCGGCGCGATGAAGGCGCTCAAGGGCCTGCCATTGCGTAGGCGCGAGGTCTACGTATGGCGCCACGTAGAGAATGCGTGAGAAGATCAGGGCTTTGCGAAGGGTGAGCAATGACCGCGCTTTGCAGCTCCATGATTTACCGCTGATTCTGCGAAGCAGGTTGAGCGTTTTTTTTTCCCTTTTCAAGATGAACTTCACTACATGGCACGCTCCTAGCCAACCATCATCCCGAATGACAACGTTCTCGTCTCTGATTTGTTTTAAACGGGAGGCGTAGCCCACTTTGTAGCCGTGCATAACAGATACATAATAGGCTCCGCCTCTCGTTATCAACAAATCATGGGCGAGAACGTTGTCATTCGGGAAGATGGTTGGCTAAGAGCGTGCTGTATGTGCTGAAGATACGCGCCTATCAAATTCATCTATACAAAAGGTGTCACAGACAACACGTTGAAATCGCCGTTTGGAGCCGACACGGTCGGCGGGCTCGCTTGGTACAGTTCATAGTTCCTTTAAGGTCAGTGAAAACGAATCGTGAAGGACTGTTCTCCTTTCCTCGTGACAATAATCTCCCAGGATGCAACGCGCCCGCAAGGAGCACTGGGATTTCCTGAAATCGTCCGCTATATAGGGGCAGACAAGAACGCTCTCGCTACATAGAATGTGACGCTTTGGTATTGCACTGGTTTTGTACTGCACGCCGGAGCAGTGAGGAAAAAAACACATTATTTTTGACAATGAAAAGATGGCTAAGAACCAAGCAAGCTGGTGAAGTTGATGCATAATGTAAAACCCCCGAGACTAGGGAACGGGTTGCGACGTAGAGACGTGTTGTGTCCGTCCCTTCGTGTTCCCAAGCCTCGGGGTTTTACATTATGCAATACTATTTTTGTATTGCATACTCTTGCAGCTCTTCTGACATTTCTGGACACCATCGGACGTCGATCGTTATTGTGAAGGGGCCCGTTATTTTAATACCCACATTCCCACCAGCAATGGGGTAGAGTATCGCCTGTGGCGATGAAACTCCTCACTCTCCCAGGTCAAAAATAAAGTTGTTGTTGTTGTACTATTTTTGTACGTGTGATAGTGATAGAGAGGAGCGACAGCTGGATTGGATTGGAAAAGAAAGCAAAATATAGACAGCTATATATGGCCATTCCCACAGGTTCTCGTGAGCACGTGACCTCTTCCGCACAAATATGCAGAGAAGTTGATTGCAGCTACGAGGACCTGCTACTCCGCGTTCATTTGCTGCGGCTGCAGCCAGTAGCAGTACACCCTAAAACACATGCGTCTGGAAGCAGGTGTTGTCACAGTCTAAGAGTCAGTCACGGAGTGACAGTCAAAGTCGAGAAAATCAGCCCGTGTCCGTCAGGAATCGTATCAGGGCGTCTATTGCAAAGCGTTGGGATGCTGGATTGTTCGAGGGCCCTATAGAAGAACTTTCAGATCTAAAGGGCCGGTGGTAATCTTGCGCAAAGCCAACCGTAAATAGGATCTCGGCCGAACATATATGCAGCACAGCGTAGTATAGGATGTGCTCAGTGTCCGCTGGTGTGCCGCAGCTGGAACAATTCGGGGAGCCACATTTCCTCGTTCTGTACCCTGTGAGGTGAGTAGTATAGACATAGACTGTATAATTTTCGAGCGGCATAAGAACCGAGCGGCATAAGAACCGTGCGCTATAACGACATCCTTTTTCTAATCCAAGATGGCCGATTCTAAGCCAACACAATCCAGTTCTAAGCCAACACAATCCACTTGTAATCCAAGCACGAGCCAAATCCAAAGCCATCTGATTGGCCGCCATTAGCCCCGCCCACTTCACGTTGATTGGCCACCGCGCCCCCAACTGATCTTTGAATGGCTGACCGTAGATCCGCTCCTTTATGCTAATTAGTTGGCTTGGCTCCGCCCAGTTCACACTGAGCGGCCCGTGCTAAGCCTTGACTGATCGTTGATTGGTTGACTGTAGCTCCGCCCCCCTTATGCTAATTACTCTGCTCTGCCCCCACTTCACACGCTGATTGGTGCACGCGTATCGCTGAGCACAGCTCCGCCCCTTTATGCTAATTAACCGGCTCCACTGATTGGTCCATTCTAAGCCTACTGATCACTCTCCCCAGACTTCTGATTGGCCGCGGCCGCAGCCGCCGCCGCCGCCGCCGGACGCCCCCGCTGCGGCCTCAAACTTACCCGGGCTAGCGGGTGGCCGCCGCCAGATGGTGCGCGGGTCGCTCGCCGGCGGCTTCATCTCAGATGTTCAAACTTACCTTGGGGCGTCCGCCCACTTCATGCTGATTGGTCTGATTCTAAGCCTACTGATCACCCTTCCAATGTAAGCCTGCCGATTGGCCCGTTCTAAGCCCACTGACACCAGATGGCGCAACTCTTTACTGGCTCCGCCCACTTTACGCTGATTGGCCCATTCTAAGCCTACCGACGGCTGGCCCTGATTGGTCCATGCTAAGCCTACTGAACGGTGATTGGCTTACCTGTCGCTCCTAAGCAGCTTCAGATAAGACACACACGACAATTGTTGATTTCAACCTTTATTTGGTACAACAGCCTCCTGGTCCAGCTGTGGGTATAGGTTCAGCTGCATCAGAGAGATCATTGGTCTATGCGGACATCTCTCACGCTCACTCAGCTCCCTCGGTAGATTCCAACTGTTATTGGTTCATCTGACTGTGCACGTGGCCGCTCACCCAGCTCCTTATTGGTTCTAGTTGGTCACAGCTCCCTCATAGGGTCCAACTCCGATGGGTCCATCTAACAGCAAGTGGTCACTGCTATTGATCCATTGAACTGCAAGCCACTCATTGGTCACTCACACTCATCTCTAGACGAGATAAATTTAACTGTGGAACTTTTACCATAAGATAACTTTAGCGGGGGCTGGTAGGCTCCAACGGCTATTGGCCCGCGCTAACCGCATGCCTCCACCCATTGGTTCACAACGCGCATGCCCTGACGGCGCCGAAGAAGGTTCCCTACACATTTAATAGAAATTATGCTATTGGTCCAGCTGCGTCATGGGGCACAGCTGTGGCTGGTCCTGATGCTACTTACTTCGTGGCGCAACTCTTTAATGGCTCCACCCGCTTCACATTGATTGGTCCATTTTAAGCCTACTGACTTCTAAGCCAGTCCACGCTAAGCCTACTGATCACTCAACCAGCGCTCTGATTGGCCGCTACCAATTGGCCCTCGTTCTAAGTCCACTGACACCGGATGGCGCAACTCTTCACCAGCTCTGCCTACTTCATGCTGATTGGTCCATTCTGAGTCTACTGACTTCTAAGCCGAACCACGCTAAGCCTACTGATTGTCCCTTCACACCAAAGCCCACCGATGTCTGGCCCTGATTGGTCCACGTTAAGCCTACTGAACAGTGATTGGCTAAGCCTATCGCTCCTAAACCACAATGCAGCAGCTTCAGACAAGACACACGACAATTGTTGATTTCAACCTTTATTTGGTACAACAGCCTGCTGTGGGTTGGTTCAGCTGCACCAGAGAGATCCCGGTCATCTCTTGCGCTCATTGGTCACTCAGCTCCCTCGATAGACACCATATGGCTCATCTAACTGCAAGTGCTCATTGGCCCATCTGACTACAAGCCTCTCATCGGTCACTTATGTCTAAGGCTCCCTAACGGGCTCCAACTGCTATCGGCCCATCCGCGGCTTCTCACCGGTTCACAATGAAACTTTTTCACATGCTCTGCCCTACACAGACAAGAGATGGCGCCGCTTGTCTCTGCAAAGATGGACAGCTGCCATTGCATTGGTGACTCATTTCTATCCAACTGGTTCTAGCGAGCCAGCGTGCTGAACAGCTTACATGCCGCCGCCTGTTCACACGGCCACAGTTGAAAAAAAAAAAAAAACATTTTCAGGGTACAAATCTCAAAACACGCTCTACACGAGTAAAGTTGGCTTCCCCCGGTTGCATGCGTGCGTTAGGTCAAGCCCACCCCATGAGAACAAGCTTAGGATCGTTTAGGATGTGTGTGCTTTGCAGTTCAACCTAAAAATTGTTTCAATCAAGCAGAATGGCAAATGATGCAATGGAGCGCGTTCATTCTTGAGAACGAATTTTGTGACAGAACATAAACAAAACAAAACATTTCAATGTGCAAAAAACTCATCGTGATGCTAATCAGGGAAGCCAGCACGCGTTCGAAAGAAGCAAGAAGAAGCACATGATCGAGAAAACAACGATAGTTGATGCTGTGCAGATAAGCTGGTTTGAGGGAAAAACAGCTTGTATGATCAATAAACCCTTGGGCCTGTTTTTATTTTAGACAGCGCGCATTCAACACGCGAAATTAAATAAATCGGGCAGAATGACAATAGCATAGTGGCGCTATGTGGTGAAGCTCAAGACGCACTGACACTCCAACGCTTATTAAACAATGCTATGCACGCACGTACTGAAGCTAAAAAAGAAAAAGGCAGACTCAACCCAAGCTGAGTATGAAGAAACACAATTGCTCCCTTCAGAATACTCTGTTCAAACATAGCCAGTGTACACGACACAGCTCGCAGTCCTGGAAGCACTCTTAGAAATATAAGGATGGTCGCACTATGAACGAGTTCATCTCGGAAAAAATGCGCGCTCACCTTCGCAGACGGCACGCCGCAATATCTGAATCAGGGAAGCCAGCACGCGTTCGAAATAAGCAAGAAGAAGCACATGATCGAGAAAACAACGATAGTTGATGCTGTGCAGATAAGCTGGTTTGAGGGAAAAACAGCTTGTATGATAAACCCTTGGGCCTGTTTTTATTTTAGACAGCGCGCATTCAACACGCGAAATTAAATAAATCGGGCAGAATGACAATAGCATAGTGGCGCTATGTGGTGAAGCTCAAGACGCGCTGACACTCCAACGCTTATTAAACAATGCTATGCACGCACGTACTGAAGCTAAAAAAGAAAAAGGCAGACTCAACCCAAGCTGAGTATGAAGAAACACAATTGCTCCCTTCAGAATACTCTGTTCAAACATAGCCAGTGTACACGACACAGCTCGCAGTCCTGGAAGCACTCTTAGAAATATAAGGATGGTCGCACTATGAACGAGTTCATCTCGGAAAAAATGCGCGCTCACCTTCGCAGACGGCATGCCGCAATATCTGAAACGCGTGGACAGCTCACGCGACTTTAGCCAACCCATGCAGTTTTAGACTTCAACATAAGAAATTAACTAAATCAAGCACAGTGATGCTATGTCGTGACTGACGCTTATTAAACAATGCTATGCAGTGAAGCTTCGCACGTACTCAATGTTAAAAAGGGACACTCAACCCAAAACTGAGTATGAAGAAACACAATTTCAGATTGCTCTCTCCCCGAACATCCCGTGCACCTCCGCGTTCCTTCTCTATTCTGGAAGCAGCAATATTAAGATCGTCGCACTATGAACAAGTCCGGCTCATCAAAAAAAGAAAGGGCTTACCTCATCACACCGGTATGACGCACGTAGACTCTTGTCGCATGGCGCGGTACAGCAGGGTAGGGAAACACGGCCGCGTGGACAGCTCACACGATTTCAGCCTGCCCGCGCACACCTCACAACATGCGCCGACACACCCAACATGTCGACCACTTACGCACGGAAAACTTGATAGCCGAAACACAGGCGCGTAACACACCCCTCCGGTTGGGACCATCTCTTTTATATCAGTGCTCGCTCGTTTCCGCAAGGTTGCAAGCCCGAGAAATTGGGTCACCTTGAAGATGAGCCATCTGTTTTATATCAAAAACGCACTTCATGGCCAAACTCTGCGGCGGACCCTAGCGGAAAAAAATGTTGCGTCAAGGTGATGTAACGAGAAACTGGGTCACCTCGTAAATCATGTTTTCCGAGGCCGCACGTATTAAAACCAGTGATCACACCACGCTATGAGAAGGAAAAAAATATCCCTATGAGTCCACCTGCTCATTGCCGAAACAAGCACCGAGAACAAAGGGTTCGCTTATGCAGTTTCCAAGAGGTTCCAAATGTCCCTCGCAGCTAACGGGCGCGCATCACGGGCACGATTGTGTAAACAAAATCGCACCACCCTCCAAGGGCGCATTTGAGTTCCGTCCATCGGTCGACTCTGGGTTAAGCGCACAACGAGGAAGACGAGGAAAGTTTTCAGTTCATTCGGCAGTATTTCCTGTTTTTAGGAGGGAAAATTCTGTGTTGTGTGATGGAGACGCTATATAGATAGGTGATAAGGAGAAGGATTATATAGCACGTACTCATGGACTAAGCGAGTATATAGTTTGTGGAGAGCGCCACGCTATTTTAAAGTAATTTTATATCATATCCCAAACGTTCTGCGCGATCAAACGGAAAGAAGAAAACCGTTTCACGCATCACGATGCGTGCGCGTGCTCAAACAAGTTCTGGCTATTAGTAAAAGAAGTAGTTTTGGGTTCCCAGGCGGGTGTTTCCAGCGCATCAGGCAACAACGTAAACTGTTCTGCGCGATCAAACAAGTCCCGCTCCCACGCGCGTGCCATATCATAACTTGTTTCAGCGTGCTCACACAAGTTCTGGCTTTTGTGGTCGTATGATGGTGCAGATTTGTAAGAAACACTGAAGAGATTCAAGAGGATGATCCTCCGACAGGAGAAAAGTGATGAGCACCGACTTGAGAACCGCAAAAGTGCGAAGGCCCAGTGTGTCGTGTGAGATGGATCAGTTCGTATGCAAACGCATGCTGGCAGATTTACAATGCCTACACAACTTTTTAAATGGACACGGAGAAGAGAGTGATTTTAGTGACATTTTGAGAGCTATTCCCGTGCGGTGTACTCATAAAATAAGACAGTTTGTGAGATACAAGTTGGAACTGCTGGAGCGATATAGAAACGGAGAACCCATCGACGAGACAATCATAAATGCCGGGTTTTCCATCCCCGTGGTGCGCGACTACTGGAAAAAGAACCACACGAGCTTGGACATTACCGTCATCGAGGGAAATGAACGTGTTGTCTCCACGTTAGAAGACATCCTCGCTAAAGTGTTGTGAATACAGTGTTTAGCAGTACCGCGGGGTCTCTACGAAGCTTTCATCGGGAAACGATTCACCACCATCAACAGGGTAGACGATGCCATGGACGAGATCCTACGAGTATACCGCGAAATTGAGCTAGAAAAAGGAGATGCGAACCTATTCATGATATCACGCGAAGTCCTAAAGAGATACGGCTACAGAGACATCGCGGGCATAGATATTCTTCAAGCTCTTCATCTGCTGCACGTCTTAGTTTACCTCTGGAATGAATGCTGTCGTATCATGTACGACGCGTATGGCTGTCCCCTAAAGATCGAGTGAAACAGAAGAAGAAAAGGCGTCTTTGACGAGCAACCGATTGGAGTGCGGAACAAATAAATATATATTTTGTCAACACAGTTGTCCGTTTGTATGACTGGATAGGAAAAGCACGATATTTCTTGCATTTTTCTAAAGATATAGATTAAAAAGTTGTGCATATACTCACACATACTATACAAGATATATGATTGTGGATTAATTGCGAAAATTTATCGATCCACATTCAGGAGAAGTGGTGACTACCACACATCAGTAAGAGTTTAATCACAATTTGAACAAGTGTTGCGATTTATGATCAGTGTTGTAGAATGTGTAATTTCACAATACGCAAGCTTTAATTCGCTCACTTTGACGAGCACTCTTTCACGATGACAGAGAATTCAATCCAATGGATTGATATTTTCTATATACACTATAACATAATGCGAATTCTTTATGTCGTGGATATTAAAAGTTACGAATATTTTCCGAATGAAATTTACTTAAAACTCGAAGAAAGGGTCACCCGCGTCGACGAAGACGTTTCGGCAACACGCCGGGCCGCGTTTCCCCAATGCCGTACCCGAAACCGAACGCGATTCTGCGCCCGACGCGTTAACGCGGTACCGCGCGCGAGCGTGTTGCTTTTTGCGGAAACGGGTTCGTCGACGCGGGTGACCCTTTCTTCGAGTTTTAAGTAAATTTCATTCGGAAAATATTCGTAACTTTTAATATCCACGACATAAAGAATTCGCATTATGTTATAGTGTATATAGAAAATATCAATCCATTGGATTGAATTCTCTGTCATCGTGAAAGAGTGCTCGTCAAAGTGAGCGAATTAAAGCTTGCGTATTGTGAAATTACACATTCTACAACACTGATCATAAATCGCAACACTTGTTCAAATTGTGATTAAACTCTTACTGATGTGTGGTAGTCACCACTTCTCCTGAATGTGGATCGATAAATTTTCGCAATTAATCCACAATCATATATCTTGTATAGTATGTGTGAGTATATGCACAACTTTTTAATCTATATCTTTAGAAAAATGCAAGTAATATCGTGCTTTTCCTATCCAGTCATACAAACGGACAACTGTGTTGACAAAATATATATTTATTTGTTCCGCACTCCAATCGGTTGCTCGTCAAAGACGCCTTTTCTTCTTCTGTTTCACTCGATCTTTAGGGGACAGCCATACGCGTCGTACATGATATGACAGCATTCATTCCAGAGGTAAACTAAGACGTGCAGCAGATGAAGAGCTTGAAGAATATCTATGCCCGCGATGTCTCTGTAGCCGTATCTCTTTAGGACTTCGCGTGATATCATGAATAGGTTCGCATCTCCTTTTTCTAGCTCAATTTCGCGGTATACTCGTAGGATCTCGTCCATGGCATCGTCTACCCTGTTGATGGTGGTGAATCGTTTCCCGATGAAAGCTTCGTAGAGACCCCGCGGTACTGCTAAACACTGTATTCACAACACTTTAGCGAGGATGTCTTCTAACGTGGAGACAACACGTTCATTTCCCTCGATGACGGTAATGTCCAAGCTCGTGTGGTTCTTTTTCCAGTAGTCGCGCACCACGGGGATGGAAAACCCGGCATTTATGATTGTCTCGTCGATGGGTTCTCCGTTTCTATATCGCTCCAGCAGTTCCAACTTGTATCTCACAAACTGTCTTATTTTATGAGTACACCGCACGGGAATAGCTCTCAAAATGTCACTAAAATCACTCTCTTCTCCGTGTCCATTTAAAAAGTTGTGTAGGCATTGTAAATCTGCCAGCATGCGTTTGCATACGAACTGATCCATCTCACACGACACACTGGGCCTTCGCACTTTTGCGGTTCTCAAGTCGGTGCTCATCACTTTTCTCCTGTCGGAGGATCATCCTCTTGAATCTCTTCAGTGTTTCTTACAAATCTGCACCATCATACGACCACAAAAGCCAGAACTTGTGTGAGCACGCTGAAACAAGTTATGATATGGCACGCGCGTGGGAGCGGGACTTGTTTGATCGCGCAGAACAGTTTACGTTGTTGCCTGATGCGCTGGAAACACCCGCCTGGGAACCCAAAACTACTTCTTTTACTAATAGCCAGAACTTGTTTGAGCACGCGCACGCATCGTGATGCGTGAAACGGTTTTCTTCTTTCCGTTTGATCGCGCAGAACGTTTGGGATATGATATAAAATTACTTTAAAATAGCGTGGCGCTCTCCACAAACTATATACTCGCTTAGTCCATGAGTACGTGCTATATAATCCTTCTCCTTATCACCTATCTATATAGCGTCTCCATCACACAACACAGAATTTTCCCTCCTAAAAACAGGAAATACTGCCGAATGAACTGAAAACTTTCCTCGTCTTCCTCGTTGTGCGCTTAACCCAGAGTCGACCGATGGACGGAACTCAAATGCGCCCTTGGAGGGTGGTGCGATTTTGTTTACACAATCGTGCCCGTGATGCGCGCCCGTTAGCTGCGAGGGACATTTGGAACCTCTTGGAAACTGCATAAGCGAACCCTTTGTTCTCGGTGCTTGTTTCGGCAATGAGCAGGTGGACTCATAGGGATATTTTTTTCCTTCTCATAGCGTGGTGTGATCACTGGTTTTAATACGTGCGGCCTCGGAAAACATGATTTACGAGGTGACCCAGTTTCTCGTTACATCACCTTGACGCAACATTTTTTTCCGCTAGGGTCCGCCGCAGAGTTTGGCCATGAAGTGCGTTTTTGATATAAAACAGATGGCTCATCTTCAAGGTGACCCAATTTCTCGGGCTTGCAACCTTGCGGAAACGAGCGAGCACTGATATAAAAGAGATGGTCCCAACCGGAGGGGTGTGTTACGCGCCTGTGTTTCGGCTATCAAGTTTTCCGTGCGTAAGTGGTCGACATGTTGGGTGTGTCGGCGCATGTTGTGAGGTGTGCGCGGGCAGGCTGAAATCGTGTGAGCTGTCCACGCGGCCGTGTTTCCCTACCCTGCTGTACCGCGCCATGCGACAAGAGTCTACGTGCGTCATACCGGTGTGGTGAGGTATATAAGCCCTTTCTTTTTTTGATGAGCCGGACTTGTTCATAGTGCGACGATCTTAATATTGCTGCTTCCAGAATAGAGAAGGAACGCGGAGGTGCACGGGATGTTCGGGGAGAGAGCAATCTGAAATTGTGTTTCTTCATACTCAGTTTTGGGTTGAGTGTCCCTTTTTAACATTGAGTACGTGCGAAGCTTCACTGCATAGCATTGTTTAATAAGCGTCAGTCACGACATAGCATCACTGTGCTTGATTTAGTTAATTTCTTATGTTGAAGTCTAAAACTGCATGGGTTGGCTAAAGTCGCGTGAGCTGTCCACGCGTTTCAGATATTGCGGCATGCCGTCTGCGAAGGTGAGCGCGCATTTTTTCCGAGATGAACTCGTTCATAGTGCGACCATCCTTATATTTCTAAGAGTGCTTCCAGGACTGCGAGCTGTGTCGTGTACACTGGCTATGTTTGAACAGAGTATTCTGAAGGGAGCAATTGTGTTTCTTCATACTCAGCTTGGGTTGAGTCTGCCTTTTTCTTTTTTAGCTTCAGTACGTGCGTGCATAGCATTGTTTAATAAGCGTTGGAGTGTCAGCGAGTCTTGAGCTTCACCACATAGCGCCACTATGCTATTGTCATTCTGCCCGATTTATTTAATTTCGCGTGTTGAATGCGCGCTGTCTAAAATAAAAACAGGCCCAAGGGTTTATCATACAAGCTGTTTTTCCCTCAAACCAGCTTATCTGCACAGCATCAACTATCGTTGTTTTCTCGATCATGTGCTTCTTCTTGCTTCTTTCGAACGCGTGCTGGCTTCCCTGATTAGCATCACGATGAGTTTTTTGCACATTGAAATGTTTTGTTTTGTTTATGTTCTGTCACAAAATTCGTTCTCAAGAATGAACGCGCTCCATTGCATCATTTGCCATTCTGCTTGATTGAAACAATTTTTAGGTTGAACTGCAAAGCACACACATCCTAAACGATCCTAAGCTTGTTCTCATGGGGTGGGCTTGACCTAACGCACGCATGCAACCGGGGGAAGCCAACTTTACTCGTGTAGAGCGTGTTTTGAGATTTGTACCCTGAAAATGTTTTTTTTTTTTTTCAACTGTGGCCGTGTGAACAGGCGGCGGCATGTAAGCTGTTCAGCACACTGGCTCGCTAGAACCAGTTGGATAGAAATGAGTCACCAATGCAATGGCAGCTGTCCATCTTTGCAGAGACAAGCGGCGCCATCTCTTGTCTGTGTAGGGCAGAGCATGTGAAAAAGTTTCATTGTGAACCGGTGAGAAGCCGCGGATGGGCCGATAGCAGTTGGAGCCCGTTAGGGAGCCTTAGACATAAGTGACCGATGAGAGGCTTGTAGTCAGATGGGCCAATGAGCACTTGCAGTTAGATGAGCCATATGGTGTCTATCGAGGGAGCTGAGTGACCAATGAGCGCAAGAGATGACCGGGATCTCTCTGATGCAGCTGAACCAACCCACAGCAGGCTGTTGTACCAAATAAAGGTTGAAATCAACAATTGTCGTGTGTCTTGTCTGAAGCTGCTGCATTGTGGTTTAGGAGCGACAGGCTTAGCCAATCACTGTTCAGTAGGCTTAACGTGGACCAATCAGGGCCAGACATCGGTGGGCTTTGGTGTGAAGGGACAATCAGTAGGCTTAGCGTGGTTCGGCTTAGAAGTCAGTAGACTCAGAATGGACCAATCAGCATGAAGTAGGCAGAGCTGGTGAAGAGTTGCGCCATCCGGTGTCAGTGGACTTAGAACGAGGGCCAATTGGTAGCGGCCAATCAGAGCGCTGGTTGAGTGATCAGTAGGCTTAGCGTGGACTGGCTTAGAAGTCAGTAGGCTTAAAATGGACCAATCAATGTGAAGCGGGTGGAGCCATTAAAGAGTTGCGCCACGAAGTAAGTAGCATCAGGACCAGCCACAGCTGTGCCCCATGACGCAGCTGGACCAATAGCATAATTTCTATTAAATGTGTAGGGAACCTTCTTCGGCGCCGTCAGAGCATGCGCGTTGTGAACCAATGGGTGGAGGCATGCGGTTAGCGCGGGCCAATAGCCGTTGGAGCCTACCAGCCCCCGCTAAAGTTATCTTATGGTAAAAGTTCCACAGTTAAATTTATCTCGTCTAGAGATGAGTGTGAGTGACCAATGAGTGGCTTGCAGTTCAATGGATCAATAGCAGTGACCACTTGCTGTTAGATGGACCCATCGGAGTTGGACCCTATGAGGGAGCTGTGACCAACTAGAACCAATAAGGAGCTGGGTGAGCGGCCACGTGCACAGTCAGATGAACCAATAACAGTTGGAATCTACCGAGGGAGCTGAGTGAGCGTGAGAGATGTCCGCATAGACCAATGATCTCTCTGATGCAGCTGAACCTATACCCACAGCTGGACCAGGAGGCTGTTGTACCAAATAAAGGTTGAAATCAACAATTGTCGTGTGTGTCTTATCTGAAGCTGCTTAGGAGCGACAGGTAAGCCAATCACCGTTCAGTAGGCTTAGCATGGACCAATCAGGGCCAGCCGTCGGTAGGCTTAGAATGGGCCAATCAGCGTAAAGTGGGCGGAGCCAGTAAAGAGTTGCGCCATCTGGTGTCAGTGGGCTTAGAACGGGCCAATCGGCAGGCTTACATTGGAAGGGTGATCAGTAGGCTTAGAATCAGACCAATCAGCATGAAGTGGGCGGACGCCCCAAGGTAAGTTTGAACATCTGAGATGAAGCCGCCGGCGAGCGACCCGCGCACCATCTGGCGGCGGCCACCCGCTAGCCCGGGTAAGTTTGAGGCCGCAGCGGGGGCGTCCGGCGGCGGCGGCGGCGGCGGCTGCGGCCGCGGCCAATCAGAAGTCTGGGGAGAGTGATCAGTAGGCTTAGAATGGACCAATCAGTGGAGCCGGTTAATTAGCATAAAGGGGCGGAGCTGTGCTCAGCGATACGCGTGCACCAATCAGCGTGTGAAGTGGGGGCAGAGCAGAGTAATTAACATAAGGGGGCGGAGCTACAGTCAACCAATCAACGATCAGTCAAGGCTTAGCACGGGCCGCTCAGTGTGAACTGGGCGGAGCCAAGCCAACTAATTAGCATAAAGGAGCGGATCTACGGTCAGCCATTCAAAGATCAGTTGGGGGCGCGGTGGCCAATCAACGTGAAGTGGGCGGGGCTAATGGCGGCCAATCAGATGGCTTTGGATTTGGCTCGTGCTTGGATTACAAGTGGATTGTGTTGGCTTAGAACTGGATTGTGTTGGCTTAGAATCGGCCATCTTGGATTAGAAAAAGGATGTCGTTATAGCGCACGGTTCTTATGCCGCTCGGTTCTTATGCCGCTCGAAAATTATACAGTCTATGTCTATACTACTGAGGTGTGTGGGCAACATTCGGACGCAGTCGAATGCACTAAGGACGCATGCAGTTTACTCACGCCACGAGGGATAGATATATCCGTAGTGTGGTCAACTGTGCTCCCAAGTATACACTGTTAAAACAGAACTTCACCACATAGCACGCTCCTAGCCAACCATCATACCGAATGATATCATTCTGTGTCATGATTTGTTCAAAACAGGGGGGAGGCGCCTATCTGGGACAAAATAATCTGTCCCAGATAGGCGCCTCCTCCCATTTTCAGCAAATCAATGCACAGAAGGATATCATTCGGAATCATGGTTGACTAGGAGCGTGCTATGTGGTGAAGTTCTGTTTTAACAGTGTACGCCACGTAGGGCTGCCACAGACAGGCGGTATCACAACGACTCCCCATCCGCAGCACACTCTCAGAAAAAAGGGTGGAGCAGTTGCGCCTTCTAGGAGGTAATAGTTGTCGCATATGTCGTGCCTAAAAGGTTGCAAAGTTCTGCCTGCTACCTCACTCTCTGCCACGAATGATAGGGTTACCGCTTCCGATTCGGTGAGCGAGGGGGGCGTACGCCTTTTTGTAGCAATTTGGGTATATGATAATTGGTTTTGCCACCCTGTTACAGCCTTTATCAGACGCTGTGTTGACCTACAGGTGGTAACTATAGAAGTTACCACCTTTTCACACCCGTTTTTCTTAGAGTGCAGGCTCTCTCAGGAGAAGGGTGGCATCTGTGTACGTAACGTGTCCTTCTTCTCCTTTCCAACTTTTTCACCTCTCTCTCTTTCTCGATGTAAATGACCGTCTTTTATTATATTTAACCGCCATAAGTTCAGGCCCTTTAACAATTACAGCGTCTGATTGAATATTTTACATGCGATTTTTCCAAAATTCTCACAAATAAACATCGCGTAAAACCTATGTTTTGCTCCTTCTACCCCCTTCCTTACCCTTAAAGAGCTTGTGATTCTCAGCCAGTGCCCATGCCACGGAACAGCTGAAAGGTCTAAAGCGAATAGAGCGAAGCCTTACGGTGTCCTCGTGGATACAAACTGCAAGAACGTCGTAACCAGGATGATGCACTGGTACAATGGAGAGCCCTTGAATTCGTAGGAGAGGAGAGACCGCAGCCTCATCAAGTTTGTCGACGTGAGGTCGAGTACTGCATTCACTTCGAGTGCGACACTGCCCTGTTGCTCAATGCCACAGCGCTCCACAGTATAGTGGCAAAGCTATAGTTGAGAAACGACAAACGCTGACAAACAAGCTGCTCCATGTCATAGCTCTCTACAGTACAATGGAGACACCAGTGGAGATCGTGTCTGTATCACAGTAAACTTTACTTACAGCCCTGCATAGCTGTTCGTGAAGATGGCCCACCTTCACCACAGGGTCACTGTACAGTGTAAGCTCGTGGTACGTGCGGACGTGTTCTCAAACAGCTCCAGTAATTAGGGTGAGCTCGGGAGCACATAACGATACAGTCACCAGCCGGAAGCCCTGGGGGAGGTCACGTGTTCCTGAAAACCAATCACATTCAGATCCAGGCGCCTCCGTTGTCATGGCCACAGTTTAGGTAACATTTCTGGATCCATGTTCCAGTCCTGGTGCAAGGAGAATACTTTCATCCACGGAGTAATGCGAATTATTCTTGCACGCAAATGCTGTGTGTTGTGCTCGCAAGTGTGCATGCTGTGTATAGGTGTGGTAGTTACTCTGTACCTGTGGCACATGCTATTTCACAGTCTTCCACGCTTCTTCCTCTTCTTCCACTTCTTCCGCTTAACTCCGACAGTAACGGCGCCTCTGCACGTGTAGTACTATCTCACTTGTTATGTGTTCTGTCATATATGTGTGTGTATACCAGAGTTGCGGAGTTGCCACTCCGGAGTTGGAATGATTCCGGAATGATTCATGAGTTATCAGAGCCCGCAGTGGAATTGGAATGGAATGGGAATGGAAGTAGGCAGTTTTTCGCAGGAATGGAACGGTCTGGATGCCTCGGTGGCTGCTGGGCTAGCCAGTACGGTTACCGGTCCCTTTTCTTTTATTGAGGGAATTAACGGAATGGAATGGGGTTGCAAAGCCCATTACAGGAGTGGGAATTGGCCATACCTTTTCATTCCGAGGAATTGAAAGGAATGAAATTATCACAAATATCCATTCCTCGGAATGGAATTGGAATGGAATTGGTGGCCCCATTCCGCAACCCTGGTGTATATACACACACACATGATGCTGGCGGTGGTGGTGGTGGTGGTGGTGGTGGTGGTGGTAATGGTGAAAGGGCTCGCCGTTGTCGGCCTTACGGATGTGGGCAACGTCACGACTGACGCCCTGAGGAATGTGCGTCCTGGGCCGACTTCTAAGGGAACTGTGCCGACATATGTCTGAAAGCGTCTGAGGAAAACCCAGGAAAAACCCTAGACAGCACAGCCGGCACCGGGATTCGAACCCGGGTGCCTCCCAGTCTCGACGTGACATGGTCAGCACGCTAACCAATACACACATGAAGTGAGGTACGGTATCGCAATTCCTGCAATGAAGCACCTCATCTAATCGTCATGCATGTTGCAGTTGTTGTTCCATTTCGTTTTCCCCCATCTTTATTTGGCTCAACTTCGGTGGAAATCCCAGTCGATTTCATAACTACTGTTACCCCAATCACTTAAAATTCCGAGACTGGGGGAGAAAACACAACACAGACAAAGGTCTCAATGAGGTCTCAACTTTGAGACCTTGTCTGTGTGGTCGTTTTTTCTCCCACAGTCTCGGGTTTTTAAGTTATGGATCTATGCCACCAGCTCGCTTGCTACCTCTCTATCCTCTGATTACTGTTTCTTAGTGGTGCACGTGCCGTATGCCCCACCTGCGCCTTCTACGGCGGCACCTTTCGAGACATTCTTATTAAGCAAGCCTAAAGCGCACGAGTACACCCATTAGGTCATTTCCCACGGCACACATCGCAAGCGATTGCGAAATTTTCCTTCCATGACAGTCGTACGCAAATTCTACGCATTATACCAAATATGCTTCCATGCGCTCAGAGGAGCGTTAAATATGCAGTGGCGTGACAACGTACGCGGGCGTCCCGATCAGCGCTGTGTTTATCCACCGTTCTCGCGTAGAGTGATGCCTCCTCTACGTCTCCCTGTCAGGAAAATTCTTCTTATACAGGCAGGGAAAGAGAGGCTGGTATGACGGGGGCGATTACTCCAGTTGAACGTCCCAGGTTCAAAACTTGAGAGTCCGTCCACATTAAGTGAGAGAGCGCTTCCGTCGACGCTCAGGTGATCGGAGAGACTGCTGGAATCCTTGTCCACGCTCCCCAGCCCGCCTCGGGCCGCATTCGTTCACACCCAGGCCGTGTGGGTGCGCTACTTGAAAAACATCCAATGTAAACAACTGACACGAACAGAGGGGACAAAAGCAAGGACTAGCACTCGATGTTTTTTCGAGTATGGTCCGAGAAGTCGAAAGAGCAATTCCTCGTGGATCTGGCAACTTTCAACATCGACGGAGCTCCCGCAAAAACGGCGGTCAAGAACTATCGTTGAAATCAGCGGCAATGAACACGGGAGCTGCACCCCGTTCTTACCAATCCGTGAATACAGTGATAGATATGATAGATAGCGGTATGTGAGAGCGGAAAACATTTACAGTATCCCTATCCGCGCACGTAAGATCGCCGACCACGTCCGCAACAGCGCCAATTGAAATATAGTTGCAGGCACATCCGCGCCACGCATCCGCGATCACTGCATTTTAGGAAAAAAAGTAATCTGCATGACGAAAACGTTATGTTACACATATTTACTTTTACTTTTCAGCACACAAACTTTCTCAGGAAGGTTGTGTCATCCGCAGTTGTGCAATAATAGCAGTTCAAAGCGCAGCAATGCAAGGGGATGGCACACCTCGATACCATTTTCGATTCACTGCATGCGTGCTCTTAATTATGGATGGCTCCTCCTATGGAACGTCGGCAGATAGAATACTGCTCATAGGACTAATGTTTACACTAATGCTGATATTCACGCGCACGGTTTCATCCAAATTTTATTCGCGCGAGTTTCAAAAATTTGTATTTTTGCGGATATAACCGCACCAGCGCACACCTCCATAGTGGTAGATATCCGTTCACGTTATAGTTTGAGTTTTTCTTTCGTTTTATATACTTTATACATCGTGTAGTAGATTTTCGCAGGCATTGTTGTTCGGTTCGGTTGAAGAAAAAAAATTAGTGGAAAATGTAGCACTTATGATGAGGTCTGGTTACTTCAATTCACGTAATTACAAAAATAAATAAATGACAGAACGAAAAAAAAAAGTGGTGGACACGGCGACCTCGGAAACCGTAACCACATAGTAAATCAACCAACTTAGTGTCGGTCCAACAATCGCAAAAAGTCTACAGTACTTGGAGTTGTTTGATGGCAGACAGGGGACACACTATCACTCTTAAAAATGAACTTCACCGCATGGCACGCTCCTAGCCAACCATCATCTCGAATGATATCGTTATCCGCCCTGATTTGTTGAAAACGGGAGGCGTACGCCTTTTTTGTGACACTTATGCTGTTCATAATTGTCACAAAAAAGGGGTACGCCTCCCGTTTTCAACAAATCAGGGCAGATAACGATATCATTCGAGATGATGATTGGCTAGGAGCGGGGGGGGGGGAATATGTTTAATGCAAAGTAAGAAGGAAAGGGAAAGGTTAGCCACGGTGTGGGCTTGCTATTCCCTAATGCTTTCAAGCAAACAGAAGAAAACAGCTGGGGTACAGAAAATTATCAAAAAATACAGAAGTAACAGCTCCTTCACTAATCGTTGCGCATCAGAGAATGCCCAGGAGTTTAGATTCCCGAAGGAATCGTGTCAGCGCAGACGTGACTTCAGCGTGTTGGGTAGGGCCAAGTAGCACCGCGAGGGAAAGCTCTCGGTAGCCTAGATGAGCAAGGCGGCGCCGGAGACTCGAGCGGTGGACTTCGTACCGCTGGCAGGCAATGAGAATGTGTGGCACATCGGCTTCTACGTTGCACGTTGGGCAAAGAGGTGATGGGTGCTGATTCATCTTAAATAGGAGGAGAGGAGTTCGGGCCACATTCAGCCGCAGCCGATGAATCAGCGATTCCTCGATGCGCGGGATGCGGCCAGGCACAGCATATGTCATCAAAGGGTCAATGGATTTGAGGAAGGCATTGGTGCGTATAGCTTCTTGCTGAAAGAGCTGTGTGCGGTTGGCAGTGAAGCGGCGGATTTTCAGCTGGCACATAGAGTGCGCAAGGGGAAAGACAGTTGGTTGCTCAGCGTCGTGGGCTTGCCGAGCAAGAGCGTCAGCACGATCATTGCCTGAAATTCCGACATGGCTCGGGATCCATTGGAACACCACTTCGTGTCCCAGTGATACAAGTTCAGAGTGCAGGGCGATGATCGTGGTATAGGTGTCACTGATGACTGCGGCAGAGTAAGAGGCCAGCGCCTCCAGAGCCACTTTACTGTCAGTGAGGACCGACCAGGCCCTGGGCGCACACGAGGCGACATGTCTCAAAGCGGCCAGTAGTGCGAATGCCTCGGCCTCAGCAGATGACATAAGAGGGAGCTTGAAGCCGTGCTCAGCTCCATCCTCTGGGATGCAGAAGGCAGCAGACGACCCAACTAGAGAGACTGAAGCATCGGTGTATATCTGGGTGCGATGCCGGTGGTGACTGTAGATGTGGAACAAGGTCAGTTGGCAGGCCACAACTGTTGGCACAACCTTCTTTTTCCTAAGGCCCGGAATTGACGTTTGTACAGTGGGGTAGTGAAGTGTCCACATGGGTGGCGCAAAGGAAGTCCGGGCGGGAGTTGAGGGGATGTTGCTTCGTAAACGGCAAATAGCTTGACCGAATGCAGATGCGGGATAACGTTGCGCAATGTCACAGAGGTAATGGGCTGGATGGCGGACAAGATAACGTGTGTACGCGTGTAAGGCGACACTATCGCGAATAATAAGCACCGATGGCTCGCGTGCCTCCGCCAAAACAGAGAAGGTTTCGGTTGTCTTTGGCACTCCCAAACAGAGACGGAGACTTCTGGCTTGAATATTGAGCAGCTCCCGCTCGTGAGTGTTGGAGAGCCCATAAAGGACAGGCAGGCTATAGCGCATAACGCCAAGCAACAGGGAGCAGTGCACACGATGGAGGTCAGCACAGGACGGGCCCCATGTGGATCCACAGAGGTGCCGGAGCACATTACAGTAGATGCGGGCGCTAGCAGAAAGGGAGTTGATCTGCCGCGACCATGTCAGTCCCCTATCAATGATGATGCCTAGATACCGATAATGCGAGACGTAGTTCAGTCTAGAGCCAGCTAGCAGTAGGGGGTACTTGGTGAAGGAGCGCCGCGTGAATGCCATAGCTACTGTCTTAGCCGGCGAGACCGACAACCCACGGTCAGCAAGATGCGCCACAAGAAGGTCTAAGGCACGTTGCAGACGACGCTGAATGGCATCACGGCGCGCTGCAGAGGTCCATATGCAAATGTCATCGGCATAGATCGTGATATTGGTATGCTTGGGCAGAAGAGAAGGGAGATGTGCCAGGATGACATTGAACAGGAGCGGGCTGAGGACGCTCCCTTGTGGAACTCCACGATGCACAAAGTAGTTGGCACTGTCACCATCTGATGTGCGTACGAACAGAGACCTGTCAGAGAGGAAGGCTTGCAACCAGGTAAGGGTACAGCCACCCACACCAGCTTCTTGAAGCGACGCGACTACAACATTATGGAGAACACTGTCGTATGCTTTCGCTACATCCAGGAAGACAGCGGCCGTTAGGAGCCCATCAGACTTTGCTTGCTGGATGGAGGAGACGAGATCGATGACATTGTCGATCGCGGACCGCGCTTGCCGGAAGCCAGCCATAGCTTCAGGAAAGAATCGGGTGCTCTCAAAATACCAGTTCAATCGTGCGGATACCATCCGTTCCATAACCTTCCCGACACAGCTGGTGAGGGCAATTGGGCGGAAGGCATCAATGGCGTGTGGAGACTTGCCTGGCTTCAGGAGCGGCACTATCATTGCATTCTTCCATTCTGCTGGGAAAACACCATCCCGCCAACAATTATTGTAGAGCTTAAGGAGTGCGTGTCGGCCATGGAGGGGTAGATTTTGGAGGGCCTTGTATGTAATACTGTCAGGCCCAGGAGAGGTGTGAGGTGGTGATTTCCTTAGGGCAGCCTCCAACTCCATGAAGGAGAACGGGGCATCCAGACATTGCTCCTGCGAGGATTCCAGGACGACCGGGATGGCACGAGCTGACGATCCCTGAGACATCGAAGCTGACGTTAGACGGGCACAGTATTCATTTGCGACGTCGATTTCCGAGCGTGAGGTTGCTAGCGCGAGTGCTTGAAAGGGGCGCCGTTGAGCAACAGGTGTAGAGAGTGCCCTGAGTATGCTCCATATTCTGGAAAGTGGCGTCCGCGGAGATAAAGAGCTCGCAAAGCGCCGCCAGCGGTTTCTTGCAAGGGTGGCCAGGTGTCTCTGTATGGCCTTCTGAATGCGTCGTGCTTCAGCGATGTGACACGGGAGACCGGAACGACGAGCCTTCCGTTCAGCCCGACGACGAATAGCACGCAACCGTTCATACTCTGCATCAATAGCTGAGAAGGCGATGGGGACACGGCGCGCCGTTGTAGTGCGAGTCACCGCGTCGGTTACGACTTCAGCAAAGGAGGAAGAAGTCAGATGCTCTAGCTGCTGGTCTCTGAAGGCCCACTCAAGGGTGGACCGAAAGGCGTTCCAGTCGGAGCTCTTGATGCAGCGTGTAAGTGGGGAGCGCTGCGCACCACGAATGTTAATCAGCACAGGGAGGTGATCGCTGCCAAGGAGTTCTGCACCAACTTGCCACGAGAAGCGCCGCGCTATAGATGAAGACACTGCCGTAAGGTCCAAGCACGAAGACAGGCGCATTGCCTGAATGAATGTTGGTGACCCATCTAGGAGCGGGCTATGCGGTGAAGTTCATTTTTAAGAGTGATATGTTCGTCAGGTCAAACCGCCCGGGAGATGATGTCGATGCTGATGGTAGTATTACACACGCGTTATTATGCACCATAACATGAAACATCGTACTTTTCGAACGTAGAAGCAAAAACGAATTAACGAAACAACGACGTCTCACAGAGGCTTTGACACCCTATGCAGACCTTGCCTTCTCGTCCCTTTGTATTCACATTGTTTCTGAACACTCCCAGTGTCCACACAATCCCGAGCACCAACTAGCTTCCTGAAGTTTCCCCTCCGACACTTAGCGGAAGTGACGTAAGACCCATTTCCGTTGTTCCAACATCTCGGAACGCGCTAGCTGGAACGCTTCATTCCGACCTGAAGCATGGCTTGTGCCGCTTAATATATCCCCCCTTCGTTCACATTAACCCACCGTGCGCGACGGGAGCCGTTCATTCGCACTCCTGGAAGATCTCCCGCAGGGGTCATTCTCTGAGGACCAATAAGGCGGGAGGCCTTTTTATTAGGCCCCAATCTACAGGCTCGCTCCCCCCCTCTCTGGCATGGCTGCTCCTTCTTCGGGTTTTTCACGAGCGGAAGCTCACGTCATACGGTTGCTTCCGCGCGTTCCAACAGTTTGCGCCCTAGATTCCGCTAAAATGAGATACGGCCGAGTCGTGTGTTGATCGAAAAACAGGTCCTTTTCAGAGGCTTTCGAAAAAGGCCGGGGAGCAGTGGCCACGTTAAAGAGATAAATGACCGCTAACGCATTCGTGAGGTCGACGTAACTGGGGAGAAATGCGAAGGAAGTTTACAAGCGTTTTCTTAGAGAAACAGTTTACCTTTTGTCGTTTTGTGTTTCGCTTTACGGTCTTTCTACTTTGTGGACACACCGCGTTTGCTGGACGATCAACGTTGATCTTGTTCCTTCAGTGTATGGTGTCAAAGGATCACGTCGGTGGGTATCAGTGATGGGCAGTACTTGAAGTACCAAGTACTCAAGTAGTACTTTAAGTACATTTCTGTGTACTTGTACTTTACTTTAAGTACATTTGAAATCGTGTACTTTGTAATGTACTTGAAGTACTTTTTCCGAGTACTTTTCCATCAAGTACTCAAGTACCCAAACTTGGACTCCAGACAAAAACTCACAAAAGAGTACCAAAAATGCACCCCACTAAAAGCGCTAAAATGACAACAAGAAGACGAAAACACACAGATAGGGCTATCTCTGAGGTTTCGTCTTCTTGCCGTCATTTTAGCGCTTCTAGTGGTATGTAGTACTAAGGTTCCCAGTATGACATTTTACCAAATGGGATTTTTGTGCTTTTAAAGAGCATATTTGTTGAAGCAAATCTATTGCTGAGAGGCTTGAAATGTTGAAAAAGTATCAACGCTTCCATGATTATGTAAAACGAATGGAATGCAAAGACACGCACACATTATGACACTGCAACCGGCAGTGCAATGACTTGCTCAATTGTCATTTCATTTCTCCCAATGCAAGGTTCTATGCTTTTTTTATATTGTTTCCTTCATTGGCAATTAATAATCAATTTATATCACAACCTGTGATTGTATTACACGATGAACACTCTGAAAGACACACATGCTTTCATTTTTACATTTTATGTTTTTGTAATTGGCCACATGGATTACATTGCTGCATATCACAGTCGTATAAAAATGAAGGCTTACATCGTGTTTCGTCCTTTTTAATTTTCTTTATCTTATTTTTTAAACATGTATTTCAAAAAGCAGCAAGGAATGCCTAGATATGTATAATCTCTATTGGCTTGTACTTTTTCCTCCTGAAATTATCTAGCCTCTTATACCCGAAGATTAGTACCGGAACACCACACTAGTCGGGTGATCTTGGATCAGACAGGGTATAATCCGTACTATTTTGCATAATCACGGCACAGCTGACTGATTACCTCTCTACATGTAACTGCAAATTAGAACATCTGATTAAGTTCATATAAACGGGTTAGCACTTAACCTAGGACTTTATGGTTCCAGAGCATTTGCCAAGAATGCTCGCTAAAGTTTTGCCAAAAAAAGCAAGACGATACTAAACAGTGAAATGCAAAGTGATACAAATTAAATTGGCGATGTACTTGATGAGTACTTGAAGTACTTTGCCTAGTACTTTGTACTTTACTTGAAGTACATTTGAAATTGGGTACTTTGTACTGTACTTGAAGTACTAATGACACCAGGTACTTGGTACTTTACTTTAAGTATAATTTTGAGGTACTTTGCCCATCACTGGTGGGTATAATGCTTTATGTAAAACGTGGTCGACCCGACGGGCATGTAAAAGTTCGGATACAAACTGGGTTTTGGGCACAGTGATTTCTGTGTGTGCGTGTGTGTGTGTGTTGGCGCCAAGAAGCAACTGTGCAGATGATATTACAGAGAGCAGCAGGAAGTGGGAGACAGATGGGTTAGTATGACGTCTAGGGCCGACTTCAGAGGTAACTCTGCAGGCATCCGCCTGGAAAGTTTGTCAGAAGACTCAGGGCACCACCAACGAGCAAATGCTGCATCTATTCGGCCATGCCGGTGATGTTAAAGGGGCACTAAAATGCAAAAAAAACTTATTCTGAAATGGAAGTCCGTGTTTCAATCAGCATAATGCACGCAAAACTGGTACACACAGCGCTACCGTTATTATTAATTTACTCATTGTTGTTGTTTAGAAGAAAAACGCAATGAAAACAAAGCCGTCTTGGGCGGCAACCAATGGTTCATCAGGAAGCAAAGACTGGCGGTATCCAATCAGAATGCAGGAGAAACGCGCGCATGCCTATCGTGCGCGTGTGGATGTGAAACGGGCCCTGTCGTAGCGTTGTGTACATGCGCGGCATGATGCGCGTTGCTGCATTTTTCGATACCGATTTACTGTGTTATAGCCCACAACAGTAATCGCAAATGTTCTGGTGACAACAATTATCCTCACGTCCTTCGGACAGCGACGCCAGCCGACAGCTCCTAGATAGCATCAGGCCTGCGCCCCATGTGACACAGTGTGACACACGAAGGCCTGCAGTGGATGCTGCTATGACGTCAATGAAAGAGCGAACGAGAGAAAAGCTCGAAGCAACTCGCAAAGCTCACGCAGGTCGTATTGCCAACTGTAGGATGGGACAAACTAGAGCTTGCCCACATCACATTTCAAAAATTGTACTGCTCTCGCCCTAAAAACGAAGAGCAGGATCAACTAGTGCTAGGCAGGCAGTCCCGCGGAACTGCCAATGCCAAACATCCCTCAGAAGCCTTCATTGGGATCGCAATCTCCGTGAGTTGGGCAGTGCGCAGGCCATCTACGATCTGCAGCATGCACCCAACACACACACACAAAAGCACCCAATGTATACCCGATGTATGGTGAGCTCACCATACCCGATGCACGAGCTCAAGCGACGTTCACTGCGTAGTGCCGAGTATAATTTTGATTGTAGCTTCGTAACGGAATCGGAGTTTGACAACGAGTGCGAAATTAACACATCGTGTAACGTAATTTGAATTGAAGTTGTGATGGCTTTTTAGTGGCCCTTTAAACACAGTGAGACAGGCGAGGAGGCGTTACTCTGTCAACCGTTCTACCGCTTACTTGAATTCTTCAAACTGCCGAGCCCGACTAAACTGAAACTTTGTTCTTTTCACGTGACTGGTTCTATGCTTTTCTCAGAAAAAAATAAGAATGAAAATAAGGACGAAAATACGCGAGGCTCCAGGGCCGTACAAAACTCGGAGGCCCACAGACGATTTGCAGGCATTGCTCGTTGTCGTGAATGCTAAGCGTTTGTTTTCTTTAGAGGGATTTGTCTTTCCTGTTGACTGAGCTGAGGATAGCACCACCACGGCGAGAAACCAATATTTTCACTAAAAGGGGCTGAGCTGTCATAAAAAATGTAATACTTCGAAGGACAAAGAAAGCTACGGATGGATCAACATCACCGTTGTTTCCGCGCGCACGGTAGCCATGGTGACATTGAAAGCTTCATACAGAAGAAACCCCAAGACGAGGGACACGGAAAAAAGGGCACGTTGTTGTTTGTCCCCTTTTTCGTGTCCCTCGTCTCTCGCTTGCTTCCCAATTATTCTATCAGTATTGAAAGCCTGTTACGCTGGATTTTCGGTCGGTTGTGTTTTCCTGGTCGCTGGGGGAACGTATGTGTAACTCCGTCACGTACGCTTAAAGTTCACGAGGAACCATTCGCGTTGTGGAACATTCCCTGTTACTTACACGGTGAGCAGGTTTAATAAGAAACAAGAGTTAAATCGTATTTTAAGGAGTAAAAAAAATGCACACGATCACGGAAGGTGTTGCGATTTTCAGCGGCAGCTGTTATGCTGAGGCTGACCCAATGCTTGGCATTGCCGCTAAATGTCGCAGCACTTTCCGTGACGGTCTTCATATTTGTTCGTGAAATGTTTGTTATGTGTTTGCAGAAAGGTTATTAATTGTTGGTAGGTAACTCCGAGACAAAGAAGAGACGTACGCGGGACAACAACGTCTCTTCGTACGCCTTTTCCTTTTCTCGGAGTTCCTCTCCATCATGTACAACCTGCTACACTCCATCTTATCTTTCCTCCAGGGTTATTTAAACCTGAACCCTCAATGACGTACTGACCTCCTCCGTGCATGAGGGCATGATCGAGGCGCCGGATCTGCATAAGCGGCATTCGCGGAGAGATCAATCGTTCACTCACAAACGGATAGACATAAAAGAACTGATGTTCTGAGGCTGGAACAACATAGAAGGGACAAATACATACAAAGCCTCAATTTGCCTAAGAATCGGCAATCCAGAAGATGTGGGTTCGAGTCCTACAGCTGGCTAACCTTTTCAGTAGTTTTCATCTTTCATCGTGGATAGACATAGCCTTGGCACGTTGCGAGTGCCGGATCTTTGCCGGCGCGCAGTGAACGTAGACACGTCGAGCAAACGTAAAACGCCGTCAGGTCGGCGCCGCGTACGAGCTCTCTAATACCTTGTTCCCACTTGGTGACGCCCGACGCGAATACCCTGCGCGAATGGTGACTTGGAGGCAGTCTTGGGTAGGTTACTTCTAAAAAGTAACTGAGTTACAGTTACAGTTTATCTGCCAAAAATAGTAACTAAGTTACAGTTATAGTTACTTTCTTGGTCGAGTAACTAGTTACAGTTACTGAGAGAAAGTAACTTAGTTACATTACAGTTATTTTTATAAAAATGATGACCATGAGAGGGTGATACAATTGTTAAAAACATACATTTGTTTACATTTACTGAAGTGCGATAAAAGTTGTCTTGCACTTAACCAGAAGCAGTTTAAGTTAATACGCGGTTATCGCACACGGAAAAATACGACATGTGCATGCAACCTGGCGCATCGCGGTGAAAAAGAAGAGCACGGTGACCAGCACGCGTTTCGTACCGTGTAGAGGGAGAGACATACACAAGGACAAGGAACTCTCCTCAAGATGCTTTGTCATGTTTTAAGTTGACGTCCTGTTTGCCGAGTACGTCTTATTCCATAGCGTGCTCTTTGCAATTAAATTATTCTCGTCCTTCCATGATAAAAAGTCGAAGGTTGCTTCATAGAGCGGCCACGGAAGCTTATGATAGCAACAACCGGAGCAGGATTAGCCATTGCACTGCTCGGAGTGCAAGTGAGCTGACGGGAAAGTTTCTCTTTGTGCATAATCATTCCCTTGTCCATTCCCACAGGAGGCAGGATCCTGTGCAAGTCCAGTGACACCATTACTCACATATGACTCACTCCGACCGTTGAGGGTCACTAACTTCAACTAACTGCTCAGTTCACTCAACCGTGGTTGAGCCATTCGACTGCAGTCGACTCAACCGTGGTTGAGAAAGCTAGTGTAACTAGGGTATAACTGCAAGGCTGGAATTCCCTGCTTCGTTAAGAGCCCAAGGCACGATGGTAGGATAAAGAAAATAAAAAGGAACGACATTTATTCGAGTAACTAGTTACATTTTGCAGTTACATTCGCAGAAATAGTAACTAGTTACGGTTACAAGTTAAAAGTAACTTAGTTACTACCCAAGACTGCTTCGAGGGACGTTGGCAGAGAGCACGTTTTTCGTGTTCTCACTATACGGTGTGGGAACCTCGGCCCACAAACCCGGGGTGGTTCCGTATTCGACCCGCCGTAACCCCGAAGAACACTGACACAGCAGTTGAACAAAAGAAACAAGGTTTATTGCCTTACATCACAGCTGCTGGCCGTCTGCCCGCTTCGTCGCTCCTCGCTTCTGTGACCGTCTGCCAGCGTGCCTGCCGCACGAATATCTTCCAAGGTATATTTAAACAGGTAGCGCAACTCCCATAGGCCTCTGTGTCTTCAGAATGACGCCATGATTGAGACGGTCAGCGCCATCCATCCGTTGCGCGGACTACTACGATTGTAAATAAATGACGTCAGAGATGACGTCACTAGTATGAATAATAAGTAGTGCATAATTAGCCATGCACGTTCACATTGGCCCACTTCGCTTGCTTTGTATTCCCTTTTCAGCGCCCAGTTAACAATACCAGACGAGAACACAGAAAAATAAAGCATATCAGGTTTAATGAATCATATCAATTCCAAATACATACGGTTATCACAGATTTTGACAACTCCAAACAGAAAGGCATCGTGATGACCATACCGAAATTAGGAAGGCTCACATAAGGCCCATTTCTCACCTAGAGCTATACGTACACCTAGTGATTAGACATTTGCATTTATTCAATGAGTGGCCGTTATAAGTCCATTGCAACAAAACACGACATCGTTGGTGCACAGTTGGTTCCTGCTAACACTCACACTATCATGGCCACTCGTCCCATGACGAAATCTTTTTTTTTTTTTTTCGCGGGCCCAGCAACAGGGGATGCATTGTATTCACCTGTTTACACGTGTTAATCTTGGTCTACACTACGGAGATGTGAACGTCGATTCCTGTTTAACCCAAAGAGTGTACGAACTCCGTATTACAATGCACTGACACACGGTACGGATACAGAGACGCACGGATAAACACCCCCAACTGTGACACATGCGCAAAGGAGCAGGATACGGAAATGTACTCGAGTGGTAGATGATCTTGTATATATGCACGAGCGGGGCAACAGAAAGCTTTTTCTACATTGAAATTATGAATAGCCTATTAGTACACACACAAGCGACGCCCATGTTGCAAAGTTTTTCTGTTTACAACAGTACCTCTACTGTCAACACCCAGGATCGCTCGCGCCTCTTGCTGGTGGCCTTGCCGATGGGTCTGATTTGGTATTTTCGCTAGTTTTCGCTACCAGTTTAGATATACCTTGTATCTTCTTTTCCCGAGCGCTCGCTCTTTTATCTCTTGCGCTATCTGCGCTATCGCGCGGAAGTTGCCGGGTTATCAGCGCCCCCCACAACGGAGATCTTGCCGCTATATGTCTCACTGTTGACGAGACTGTTCGGTAATATTCCCTCGGTCTACTGTTCGTTTAGCGTGTTCTATGGTTTCTATGTTTTCTATTTTTTAAGCTTTATGAGAGCTGTGCAGTGTGCACTCGAAACGAACTTTTTGCAATAACTAGATTACGGCACATATGCCGGCAACAAAGTTAGCAGTCACTTTTGTGTAAAATTACGATTATTTTTTTACAGTGTATATGACGCCCTTACCAACCGTAACTTGACCTCGTAATTGCTGCCGAGGCGTTGTTCTGAACTACTTACGGAAGCTCCGATGCTAAAACGGTAATAAAAGGTATTCTCCCAGATGTGTAAAAAAATATTACATGTCGAAGGTGGATGATCCGGGTGCAGATGATCATGTGCGTAAAAAAAAATCGTGCATAAGCATCAAAATGAAAAACGTCCATGCTTATAAGGTTTTACGCGGTTGCCCGTTCAATCGTAACTTTGGTTGTTATGCATGAAGCAAGTTGCCAACTATATCGCCTTATTTCTGCAAGGTAGCTCTATAAATGTTTACCCGCGCCGGCGTGCCGTATGCAGAGCTGGAAAATTCCTGTGCCCGGGTGGAAATCTAATTTGCACGTTTCATCGTGGTAAATTTCAACCCGATTCAACATCGCAGCTCAAAGTTACAACCAAAAACCTCCGCCTCCCTGCGGGAAAATAATTCAGATGGAAGCCATGTTAGGTAAACTTTTATGGGAATAGCTACCCTGTATTTCTTCTCTTCCCAATCCCTTTTCATTACTTTGTTAACCCCCCCGACACCCAGTGGTCATTTTTCAGTGTTCTAGAGAAGTCGGCTCCACCACCTTTTTAGAACCACATAGTTCTTTCATCCGTCCAATCCACTACATCCGATGTGTAAGCGCACCATCCTATGTATCGAAAAACGGATCACCGCTCTCCTTTTTTTTTTTTTTTTTTTCCATTCGTTTCTAAACACGACCCCTCAAAGGAGGAGTCTAGAATAACCTCCGGAAAAATGAAAATTCTCTGCGACTATTATCTTGAAATACAGCGCCCAATTTTGACCCCTCGAATGTTGAAATATATAGAATGCGAAAACGCAGAGCAATGCATATATTCCGTTCCAGAAGAGTATTGTATTCTCTCATTCTGCGTTTCGAAGTCGTACAGCGGATACGCACGAGCGTCAGAGACAAGGATTTGCGCAGAATCTCCATCTCCGGGACATATTGGAATTCAGCAAGGGGGTGTGAAGCCCGTATCGGCTCTGCTTTTCGTGTTTCTGATCCTCTTTTCTTGCTTGCTTTTGCGTTTTTTTACAGGATTTTCTTTTTTCTGAGTGGCTTCAGTAAAGATCTTTAGTGGGAGTGCATGTGGAGTGCTTCGAAAATCACTGACCAGGAGAGTATTATCAAATTTGTACCACTGAATAAGGTTGTCAGACATAGCAAAAAGGAACGTCGATGCACAAGGAACTACTGTAGTTAAGGGTATTATTTTGTCATTTTGTGCGTCTGCGACCTTTGCTCGTGTTTCTGGTTCGTGTTTCAGGCATCGAGGTAAGTACGTTTTTCGGCATTTCTCTGCACTTGACTATAATGTTTTAAATAAACGATCACTCAAGTAAGCGTATAGGGTAAAAGTGCTTACTGAGACTATATGCATGTATATATATATAGAGTGAACCCTCGTTAATATGCCCCCCGATAATCTGAAATACGCGCTTTACGACCATACTCCTGGGGAACAATGCAGTGAAACCTCTGCAAATCCCCCGTTAATATATGTATGTATGTATGTATGTATGTATGTATGTATGTATGTATGTATGTATGTATGTATGTATGTATGTATGTATGTATGTATGTATGTATGTATGTATGTATGTATGTATGTATGTATGTATGTATGTATGTATGTATGTGTGTGTGTGTGTGTGTGTGTGTGTGTGTGTGTGTGTGTGTGTGTGTGTGTGTGTGTGTGTGTGTGTGTGTGTGTGTGTGTGTGTGTGTGTGTGTGTGTGTGTGTGTGTGTGTGTGTGTGTGTGTGTGTGTGTGTGTGTGTGTGTGTGTGTGTGTGTGTGTGTGTGTGTGTGTGTGTGTGTGTGTGTGTGTGTGTGTGTGTGTGTGTGTGTGTGTGTGTGTGTGTGTGTGTGTGTGTGTGTGTGTGTGTGTGTGTGTGTGTGTGTGTGTGTGTGTGTGTGTGTGTGTGTGTGTGTGTGTGTGTGTGTGTGTGTGTGTGTGTGTGTGTGTGTGTGTGTGTGTGTGTGTGTGTGTGTGTGTGTGTGTGTGTGTGTGTGTGTGTGTGTGTGTGTGTGTGTGTGTGTGTGTGTGTGTGTGTGTGTGTGTGTGTGTGTGTGTGTGTGTGTGTGTGTGTGTGTGTGTGTGTGTGTGTGTGTGTGTGTGTGTGTGTGTGTGTGTGTGTGTGTGTGTGTGTGTGTGTGTGTGTGTGTGTGTGTGTGTGTGTGTGTGTGTGTGTGTGTGTGTGTGTGTGTGTGTGTGTGTGTGTGTGTGTGTGTGTGTGTGTGTGTGTGTGTGTGTGTGTGTGTGTGTGTGTGTGTGTGTGTGTGTATGTGTGTGTGTGTGTGTGTGTGTGTGTGTGTGTGTGTGTGTGTGTGTGTGTGTGTGTGTGTGTGTGTGTGTGTGTGTGTGTGTGTGTGTGTGTGTGTGTGTGTGTGTGTGTGTGTGTGTGTGTGGGGGGGGGGGGGGGGGGGGGGGGGGGTCTTTCATTTTCCCTTATCTCGGGTTACTCCTTCGTTCCTCTAGGAATCCGGGTATGAGGCCCGGGTACCACAGGCAATCCTTTCATGACGCAAGTACTGGGCCGGTCGTAACTCTCGGTCAAATCCCACTAGTCACTGCGCCCTGTGGCCTACACTATGTTTGTGGTCAACGTCTATACTCTTCCCACAAAGCATACCATGAAGCAATTTAGGGAACCATAACTTATTGCATAGCTTTTTTGCGCTCTAATGAGTAATCTTATTCCTTTTTAGGACTAGATACATTGCCACAACCACCAGTTTTCTCCCTCTCTTTTTTTTTGTAACCAGCTTTTGTAACTAAATGTCCTGAAGTTTATGCGAAGTTTGGAGACAATACTTGCGGTGCTAGGGAGTAAATTTTAGGGTCATGGGCCGAAAATGGGGAGTCATCGCAATACAGGGGACTAGAAGCTGCAATTACTCCCAAGTTTACTCCTTTTCTCTCTCTCTCTCTCTTTCTCTCTTAAAGTGTGGGGATCACCCTGCGTGCATACAAAAGGAAACACCATACACCCTTTTCTTATGTCTTCAATCTATCACTTCTCAATATGACCATAGTCGCACTTGCTATTCTGCACTAGCAAGAAACTATGTACAGATGATTGAGAACATATGAAGATACTGTTTATCAACATTTCAACAATTACGTTGCCAACAGGACTCTTTGTACAAGCCCTCACTCACAAAATAGAGCATCACACAATACATCAAACTCGAGCAGTGCGTATGTGATAAGTTTATAGATAAAGGGCTACACCAGGACGGAGGCTCACGAGACGAAACCCTCAGACAGATTTTCACCCTCTAGGCAAATAGCCCAGAAAAACAGCCACGTCACACGGTCGAAGTGTAAAACAAGACACACATGATTTCGAACATCACCTTAGCCCTACAGCAAAGGTACACGCACAATTTAAAATTCTACGGGCAACGGCGCAACAAATCGACCGCTTCAGACGCCGGAAGAGCGCCTCCTCGACTAAAACCGCTTTGTTTACAGAGAGGCTTTTCGGGCTTAAACTTCCGAGAGAAAGGTTCGCTCGCGCAAACACGGAGACGCACATTGCTTACACATGTGCTTTCACAAACATCACCAAGTGCGCTTTTTCTTTTCAACATTGCTCCGCAGCGGCTCGCAGCGGCTTGTCCTAGTTCTTGTCTTTATTTAGTATTCTAATCCTCATATCACTCTTAGAATAAAAAGGGTGAAGCAGTAACACGTTTTAGGAGGTAATAGTTGTCGCATATGTTGTGCCTAATAGGTTGCAAAGTTCTACACTCTTAGAAATGAACTTCACCGCATAGCACGACGACACGATCCTATATAGACAACCATAATCTCGAATGATACCGTTATCTGTCCTGATTTGTTGAAAACTGGAGGCGTACACCTTTTTTGTGACAATTATGAACAGCATAAGTGTCACACAAAGGCGTACGCCTCTCGTTTTCAACAAATCAGGGCAGATAACGATATCATTCGAGATGATGGTGCGCTAGGAGCGTGCTATGCGGTGAAGTTCATGTTTAAGAGTGTACCTGCTACCTCACTCTCAAACCAGAACTTCATCGCCTAGCACGTTGTCACGTGCCAACCACTGCCACGAATGATAGGGTTACTGCTTCTGACTCGGTGAGCGAGGGGAGCGTACGCTTTTTTGTAGCAATTCGGATATCTGATAATTGCTTTTACCACACTTTTACAGACTTTATCAGACGCAGTGTTGACCTATAGGTGGTAACTATTTTACCACCATTTTCACACCTTTTTTTCAGAGTGATAACGCTTTATGTTCATATTTAACGATTACAGTTAACAAAGCATCACTTACTGAAAAACAAGTTCAATGCATGCACTAACGTAAGACATGGCGACAGTTCATGATACTGGCATACCGCGATCACGCACTCTTAGAAATGATGGTGGTGGTGGTGATGTTGAAAGGGCTCTTAGAAATGAACTTCACCACATAGCACGCTCTTAGCCAACCATCATCCCGAATGACAACGTTCTCGTCCCTGATTTGTTGAAAACGGGAGGAGGAGCCTATTTTCTGCCAATGGCAAAAAATAGCCTCCTCCTTCCGTTTTCAAGAAACCTGACTGACAAACATTTTGTGACACTCCCGTCTTTAAAGGCGCAGTGAATGCCACCTCCATAATTTCTCCGGGTGTGTCCCGTTTGAAACCATTAAAAATAATCTTTCAAAAATAAACGCGTAAGTACCCACTGTTAAAAATATATCTCCCAGAATATATGCTTAAAAATCAACGCACCAAAATAATCGCCGAAATATCCCCGTTTCAATAAAAACGCTAAGGAATCCACGGTTAAGAATATATCGTTAAAAATAAATAGTTTCAGAATCCCCCAAATCCACCATACAGTTGCCAGAGTCATGTGGTATGGCCCAAATCAAGGTGAACTGTAAGCAAGGGGCTTAAACTAACCTCACAGGACCAAACTAGCCTAAACTATCCCAAACTAACAGAAATCTAACCTAACATAACCTAACATAACCTGATCTAACCCGGTTCAAATTGCAATCAGTCCGCCTCCGTGCTAGATGTTTAGGGGATTTTGAAACTGTTTATTTTTAATGGTGGATTATTAAACAGTGATCTCGAAGCAGGGATAGTAATCGGTTTATTTTAGGAGATATATTTTTAACCGTGTATTTTTTAAGCGGATTATTCTTGAATGTTTTATTCTTAAGCGTTTATTCTAAATGGTGGATTTCGGGGACCCCCCCCCCCCATTTCTCCTTGCTCTTTTGGCTGCGCGGCGTATTGTGCAAGCGGTAGCATGCGCTCTTGAGCAAGAACGGTTGCCGTATAGCCAACCTGTGGCGTGCGACAAACGTCTATTACCTCCACAACATCTAGGAACCCCTTGGTGCTGACGATGCTGACGTCATTTCATTCTACAAGTTTCAGCCTGGGGGAATATATGTTTATTATATAAAAAAAAGGAGGCTGGTCGTCCTGTGAAGCCATAGCAATGATCTCTCACGCATACCGGCACAAAAATGCGCACACCAAAGTTTGGGGCATCTTGTTCTGCACGGGGGTTACCCCAAGAGAACACTATACGGAATGCAAGGGCTCCTTAAAGGCAGTTCATTGTCAGTTTCATCTCACCTGTTCTATTTAGCATAGGTGTCTAGGTCCAAGACACATATATCGTCCTGCAATGTTTCCTTCTCCTGAAAGAGCAAAGGAAATGCTGTGAAGCGCAGTTAAGAACACATTATGTTATCCACGAACTGCTCTAAAATGCAGGTGCCGAGTAGACGAACAAAGTGCCTGGGACCCTGGGCAATGCAGGCACTTGAGCAGTTTTTCAAGCCAACTAACCTTTTCTATGTTCTTTGTATTTTTCTCGCATTCATTGATTTGCATGAAAGCCAGTGAAACGACGCGCACAAAAGGAAGGAGTTGGCAGGACACGCGCTCGACCTACAACAGTTGCCTGTTGTCAAAGACGTGCTCCGACCGAGCATCCACTGCGCATGTGCCAGCCAACTGGTCCAGCAACGGAACCCTGCAGTGCAGGGCTGATCATAAACGCTTGCAACACGCGTCTATGTGCTTTCCAAAAATAACGAACACAAAAATACGAACTTTGTCGTTACGGATAGCGCACAGTCTTTTCGCTGGTTTTCATGCAGTTCAATATTCCAGCAAGTAACTCTACTGAACTTCTCTTGCAATTGCAATACTCTCTTTCATGACCGCGTGCTGACTTGAGAGATATTGCTGACGTAGTATTTTATTTGATTTGTAAAAGAAAAAAAAATGGTGATGCTAGTCCCGAGCCACTCGGAACTGGCTACTCTAGGACGCGTTATTCAGAAAAGAAGGAAGAGAAACTACACAAATGAAATAGATGAAAACATCACCACAAAACTTGGCACCAAAGGCAACAGTGTAGGAGAGCGCCACAGAGTGTTGTCCCCCTACTTGTTGCACCGGATCCCATTCTTTAATCTGTGTTTCGTGATTTGCCTCCTGTCTTCCTTCTTCTTATTTCTTGACTGTGTATCTTATTCTTATTTTCTGTAGTGTTTATTTTTTAACGAGGCTGTGTCAATTGCTGTTCGTATTGGGTTCTTTGTCACAGTTGGACTAGCCTGTTCTGACCATGTGATGACTAACACCTCCACATTTTCCCTTTATACCTATCCTTAAATAGAAGAACAAAGTGTGACCTCGATATAAATGTTCACCTGTCTCCAGCGAAGCATTTTTTGCATCTCCCATTTACCCTCCTGTGTCCAGGTAATTCCGCAACACGTAATAAATGCACCACTTGCCCCGCTTCTCTCCACGAGCTCTGTGCAATTCTCCGCGCAAAGCCCATTACCAACGTTTGTTTGTAACTGTTCCTTCCAAACCTCATTCCAAAACCAAACGGCCTTCCAAAACTGTTTTCATGTGCCGGTCGCAATTTTCAGAGCGCGCGAACTTAGAAATGAAGCTATAAAGCTCGTTGCGTGCGAGTTCAAGATCTGGATCTGCTCACATTTTGAGCTCGCACATAACGACCGTTATCATTAATTTTTAAGCCGCCGCATTCCGAACGCGACAGCACGTGAAAGCAATTTTGGAAGGCCAGAATTTCGAATAAGTAAACGTCGCAACCGACCTACGCGCCTGCCCCGTTGACTTTAAATCCGCAGATAAAATGGTTAAAAAGCAAGCGAGCTGGTGGCTAAGATCCATGACGAAAACCCGAGACTGGGAAAAAGACGAAAAACAGACGACACAACACAAAGTCTCAAACACAGCTAAAGTTTAATGGTTGTCCATTAAACTTTAGCTGTGTTTGAGACTTTGTGTTGTGTCGTCTGTTTTTCGTCTTTTTCCCAGTCTCGGGTTTTCGTCATGGATCTTAAATCCGCATCGTTTTTGAAGTATATACGAGGGGTGTTCAAGTCAAACCGGGACTTTTCATTTTTCGCAAAAGTAAAATGAACTTACAGGCGAGAAATTTGTTTTATTTTTCAACGTAATTTCCAGCTGCACTAATGCACTTGTCTCAGCGTTCCACGAGGGCTTGGATGCCAGCAGCGTAGAAGTCCTTACCGGCGCGTAGCAGCCATGATCGGACCGCATTCTTGACCTCGTCGTCGCAGCTGAAGTGGCGACCCCCGAGGAACGCCTTCAGTGGCCTGAAGAGATGGAAATCGCTGGGGGCGAGGTCTGGACTGTAAGGGTGATGTGGCAGCAACCCCCAGCCAAGTTCCTGTAAGGTGCGTGTCGTGAGATGCGAGGTATGCGGGCGTGCATTGTCCTGTAGGAGGAGGACTCCTTTGGTGATGGGGCCCGGCTTTCCGAAACTGGAGGTGTTCATGAATGATAGCGTTCAACGTTCCCACACAAAGGTCCGTCTTTCGAGCCAGTTCGATACATGTTATCCGTCGGTCCTTGAGGATCAGGCGCTCCACAAGTTGGATGTTCTCAGGAACTCTGACACTGGGCTCTGAGCCGCTCCGGCCGGGATCGTCCTGCACTGGTGTACGCCCGTCTCGGAACCGTTTGCACCACTCAAACGCTTTGCTGCGGCTAAGTGTATCGTGGCCATACTGAGCCTGAAGTCTTCTGTGAATTTCAGATGACTTTACGCCTTGATGCTGAAACTTGCTTCATGCTTCCTGAAACTTCATGACAATTCGCTGTTCGATGTGCTCGCTCACCTCGTTGTCGGCCAGCATCTGTCTTCTGTTTTCGACAAACTTTGGACCACCACGTGGTGAACGCGGAGGCCTGTCCCGTGTGAAAATGACGAAAAAGAAGTAGCGCGAGCCATTTGTACACTCAGGAGTCAGAAAGTCCCGGTTTGACTTGAACGGCTCTCCGGTAGAATTCGCGTTTTTCCTCGATCGTTCATGCGGCGAACACTCCAGAAATTTTACGTAGCGTTCTGGCGCTATATGCGGTTTGGTGTACGGCGAAATTAATAAATTAACGACATTAATAGAATTATTTCATTTTGGTTATTCACTAACGAAATTACTAATATTAACTAGGCACATTATTGGCTATAACTAATTTACTTTTGACTACTCTAACTCAATTTATTTAGTTATTTGTATTATTTTATTAAATGAAAAGCCATCAAAGTAAATTCCACGCCCAAAATCTCGCGGACTTCTCCAACAGAGAAAGCCTCACCCTATTTTTTTTCTTTTTTTTTACAGTTCTCAATTACGGCGAACGTAAAAGAAATTCCCACTCGTACCTCAAGGTCTATGCTTTCCTAGAACTCTTCAGCTATACGCGTGAAAAAAATTAAGATACAGCAAAATCCGTGAGAAAAATCATTCCGAATCAGCGCTTATTTCTCCCTCGGGGGAAAGAGAGAGAGAGAAAGAGAGACAGCTATTCAAGACGTACCGAAAAAGAAGACTCAATTGACTCGTATTTTGTATGCCATGTTTCTGGCAAGGAGCGTGTATTGAGAACGACAATAGAAGGCGCTGCGGTCCAGTCCCGCTTTCAATTTCATTTGCATGGAGATCGACTGGAACGGCGGCCGCCTTTATTTTCCGAGCTTTCGTCCCGTCCCGCTAATAAGCCTCGCTGGCCGCAAATTATCGTCCCCACAATTGCACAGAGCGCTCGGAAGAGCCGAGAAGAAAAAAATAAATATATATATACATATACTATGTTGACGGTGTAAAGCGAAGGTTAAGCGAGATCGATAAGCACTGCCAGGACTTGGCGTCTCTCGGAAGGAGAATAACGAACGTTCTGCCCACTTCAGTTCTCCTGCTTAGTGACGTTAATGACTATGTTCGAGAACGCTTCACACGTGTGAATACTTTCTGAAAGGAGCCCGACAGCAAAGCGTATATCGACGAGTAATGCACTCTAAAAACACAAGGTGGTGAGGATTCCGGCTTGAGCAGAGAGTGTTATAAAGTTTTTCTGAATTTCGCTTTTTTTTTATTGAGTGTATTGTTAAAGTGCCACTCCGAACTCGGTAAACAGCGTGTATTTTATTTAGTCCATGAAAATAAGGTGCCTCAAGGATTCTATACCCTAAATTTCAATCCTGTTTACGAACGCTGTGAGCCTCCACAAGTTTCGGTGACGCAAGGAGCGGGTGACGTAATCATAAGCCCACAAATTGCAATGATGTCATGTTCTGGAGAGGGTACTCGACTCCTAGCAACGACGCCGGCGTCCGGGGAGGGTCATATGATGGAGAAATAAAGAACAGCATAACACTTATGACACTTACGAACAGCATAAGTGTCACAAAAAAGCCGTACGCCTCCCGTTTTCAACAAATCAGGGCAGATAACGATATCATTCGAGATTATAGTTGGCTAGGAGCGCGCTATGCGGTAAAGTTCATTTTTAAGCTCCCGTGGCTCAGTGGTTAGCGTGCTGGCCATGTCACGTCGAGACTGGGAGGTACCCGGGTTCGAATCCCGGTGCCGGCTGTGCTGTCTGGGGTTTTCCTGGGTTTTCCTCAGACGCTTTCAGACATATGTCGGCACAGTTCCCTTAGAAGTCGGCCCAGGACGCACATTCCCCCAGGGCGTCAGTCGTGACGTTGCCCACATACGTGAGGCCGACAACGGCAAGCCCTATCACCACCCACCACCACCATCATTTTTAAGAGTGTAGATACGCGAGCCGAGGTTTGGTGGTCGCCTTTTTCGGAATGCCTATTGATTCTTATTCGTTCTGGGACTGAATAACGACTAGGGATGTGCCAATCGAATCCGCGAACCGTCGAATCCTGGGCAGGGATTCGAGAATCCGAATCCCAGTGCCCAAAAAGGCGAATCGAATCTTTCGAATTCACCAACCACGTCTGTTTGTTTCTTTTTCAAATTGGCGCCTCCGGAGTACGACGAAAGCCACATTGACCCACGGGTGTTTTCTTGTTTGTTTGTTAACATTACTCCAGACTGAAACAGTTCAGGCAGGAACTGTTACAAGTTCAAAAGTAACATGGTTTTGTTTTTGATGGTTGCTTAGTTTTATGGAAATAATTCAGACTCGAGAACTGATGTATATTTCTTGTAGTCGTTGAGCAACATGTTTAATAAATTACGTTTAAGAAGAATTATACGGGTATATTTTCTCCTCGAACTGCACTATCATTTAATTTGTTTTTGATTAAACAAATGTATCATATTCTGCTTCACTTTTCAATAGAAGTTTTTTTTTTCTGGCTTTTTAAACTATTTTTAAAGAAAGGATTCGAAAGATTCGAGAACCTTCCTTGGATTCGGATGCGGATTCGTAAAATTCTGGATTCGTCCCATCTCTAATAAAGAAGTATCGGACACGGCATGGTGGCAGCGGTGGGATCCTCTAAACACAGAACTCACCGCATCACTCGCTCTGCGCCAACCAAATGTGCCGAATGACAGGGTTACATCATCTGATTTGAGGAGAGAGCAGGCCTATACGCCTTTTTGTGACAATTAACGTAACCGCATACGTGTCTAAATAAGGCGTACAACCCCCATTCTCAACAAATCAGGAATATATCATTCTGAATGAGGTAGCCTCCGAGCATGTTATGCCCAGGGAAGGATAACGGACGTATTTTCGTTACTACTATATTTTCGTTTCCGTTATCCGTTTCTGATACCAGCTTTTAATTTCGCTTCCGTTACGCTTCCGTTACTGTTTCCGGTAATGGAGTGGCTGTTACAGAGCTGCCGGAGGACATCCCGTCTGGCTCTCTCAGCACCCTGTCTTGCCCAATTGTGCTGCTTCGGTGTCAGGCGTACACACTACACAAGTAATTTTACGTCATTGGGATGCGCACATCATGCAAGATTTTTAAAGAAGTGTAAGAACATGTCTTCAGTCACCCAGCAACCCAAGATGGGCGTAACCTTCATCCAATGTCGCATTCACAGGCGGACGCTCTCAGTAGTAAACAATACTGCCATAGCCACGGTGAAATGAAGAAAGCAAAAAAAAAAAAATCATATGCTGTCATCCTCGTGCTATGGTGGAGTGGAGTGCGTGGAGTCTATGTTGTGTAAGTCTCATGTCTTGATGTCATGTAGGTATAGGTAATGTCACGAGTAGGTAAGCGAGTGATGCACCCTCGCTATTACCATTAGCCATTACCCGAATTCAATACCGGACGATGATTTTCGTCTCCGTTTCTCTTTCCGGTAATGGAGGACAGTGGTATGCGTTTCCGTTTCCGTTATCGTTACCATCTCCAATTTCGGCAATATATCGTTTCTGTTTCCGTTACCATTACCGTTACCCTTCCCTGGTTATGCGTTGAGGTTCTCTTGTTGGGGCGTACCTTTTGCTTTCCAACGATAGTGTGCTGCAGAGAAGTACCGATAGGAGGAGGGCGAGATGGGCAGCTGCTCCGGGCGCCCTCGCCAGAGAGGGCGCCACACGGCAGACCCTGGCAGGTTGTTTATACAGTATAAAGTGGGAATAGAGATAATTTGAATTTACCGGATCTCGGCAATGCGAATGAGCGTTTTCTTTTCTCTGTAAATATTACAGAAGCTCAGGATGTTACAGAATATTACAGAAGCTCTGTAAATATTACAGAGCTTCTGACGGCGGTGAGAGAGAGGGAGTGAGAGAGAGAGGGGGGGGGGGGGGAGTCGGAGGCGCTTCACTTTTACCCTGCCCCGGGCGAAAACTCGCCTCGCGACGGCTCTGGTGGGCTGTATAGTCAAATATTCTGCGTCCCTTCTGAATGCATCAAATATGCTTAGCCTATATTTGCACATGCGCGTGAGCAAAAATGCAAAACATTATCTCTGCTTTGCCGATAAACTCTGCTTCGGTTCGCGCATCCGCGCCATAGCCCTCCTCGATCTGTTTGAGAATGGTTTTAAATGGAACCTCCGATTATCTTTATAACGGCGCGAGTTGCACAAATAGACGGAATGTATGGCTCAATGGTTTAGGGGACCGCGTACTCTGCCCCTGTGTGGTTCCCGTTTGTTTGCTCATAACACTTTACAGGAATGTTTCTGTTTCCACAAGTTCAACGCATGTGCCTGCACATGGTTGGTCGTAATATTAGTACCGTACATACCGAATATGACTCTAACTGTTTGGTTTACTTTCGTTTTTTTTTTGTTTTTTTTTTTTTTCAAAAATGCACTAGAAAATGTCGATCTTCGTCTTGCATGCCGGTCACTGTCGAAAATACGAAATACTACGAGTCTTGCAAAAACAGTAGTTGCAGATTCACCGCAGTCTTGTTCTCTTTCCCTCTCTCTTTCTCTCATAATCCTTGTCAAGTAAGTATATGTTGCTTTCGCTGGATTGCTTTAATGTCCTCCCGGCCGCATTCTGGATCGAATTTATTCCCGAAATAAGTTGTTTTTCTTCTTTTCTTTTCTTTTTTTTTAATTGCGTGTTAGCGCCGCGAAGCAACTGTGGCTATGAGCGGCGTACAGATGTGGACAGACGGAGAGAGAACAGCAGGAAGGAGTGGGGGGACAGGGGGGTTAGTATGCGTCCTGGGCCGACTTCAGGGGGAACTGTGCCGTCTGGAAAGTCTTCGGAAAACCCAGGGGAAACCTTAGACAGCACAGCCGGCGGTAGGATTCGAACCCACCACCTCCCAGTCTTCAGCACGACCTTGGTTACCGCCAACGAGCGGACGCCTTAGCCCACTCGGCCATGCCGCTGGTTTTTTTATTTATTTTTTTTTGTTTTTTTGTATGTGAATAGATTTTTTTATAGTTCGTATGTCGGAGAGTCGGTCCATGTAGCAAATTGTGTGGCAGTTTTTAGGACTACGCTCTTCGAAATGAGTGGGGGGGGGGGGGTCGAAGTAGCTTGCCGTTGTTGGCCGCACACAAGTGGGTATTGTCACGACTATAGCCAAAAAAAGAAAAACGGGAGGCGTACGCCTTTTTTGTGGCAATTATGCTGTTCGTGATTGTCACAAAAACAGTGCGCGCCTCCCGTTTTCATTCGAGATGATGGTTGGCTAGGACCCTGCTGTGCGGTGAAATTCATTTCTAAGAGCGTAGAAAATAGGCTCCACATCCCGTTTTCAACAAATCAAGGGCGAGAACCAAGGGCCAGAACGTTGTCATTTGGGATGGTTGGCTAGGAGCGTGCCATGCAGTGAAGCTTTGTTTTTAGAGTGTAGGAGCGTTTTATACGGTGAAAGCACGTCAACTTCCCCAGCTTCTCGCAATCAATGAGTAGAAAATAGATGTCGATAGTTCCTCGGTTGGTTTGGCGTGCATGAAGAAAAAAAAAGACTGGAGATCGTGGAGATACCTTCTTCTTATATGCTCTTTGTTCATATAGTTCTTGTAGCAGCAGCGTAGTACAGGAAAATACAACTTCGTCAATTTTGCGCATTGTTCAAATTTATTGCAACGTTACTCAATGTTGCAACATTTACTCCAACATATGTCACTGTCCCCATGCTTGCTTGCTTGCTTGGTATGGGAAAAGTCAGCCTTCCTGATGGAGGCTTTACCTATCGTCGTCTCGCTCAAGCCCGCTCTTAATCCGCAATCCATGGGAGTGAATATGGACGCAGTCGCCCATGTGTCTACATGTGTGTGTCGAATTATCGGGAGCAAAAAGCTCTCCATTAAGGACACGTAAATGAGGCGACGGCCAGGCGCAACCATTAAGGCCAATTAGGGTATGCTCCACGTCCAACAGGACCAAATTAAAGGAAAGAAAACAAAGAGCTCTATGATTGTCAAAGAAGCAAGACTTAAGTGTTCCAGCGTCTCTGCCAAAGGGAGTGACAAAGTTAGGAAGATGGCTTCCAAATGACACGGCTGGCTGCGTGAACACGTCATGCTTCCTGCGTGGGATCTGTACCGAGGATGACTCGGGTTCGTGAGCTCATTCGAAGGGTTACACTCTTGCACTCTTCACCGCTCACTTATTTATGGGCTCATGGGCAGTTTATGGGCTCACTTATTCATCCAGCATGCTTCCTCTACTCCACGCTCAGAAGAGAGCAATGCGCATAATGATGTTCGCACATCCCCGCGATAGTATATCATTTGCATTCCAGTGTTTGTCTATCCAGAGCATATACAATTAACTGAAATATAAGGTTGACATCGTAATCTACAGATTATGCAACGGCATGATCTCAGATCATCTTATTTCAATCACACATCTTCAAAAACCTTATTCGCTGCGGTGCGAAGCTGGTATGCTACAGGTACCTCAGCTCCCGTGGCTCAGTGGTTAGCGTGCTGGCCATGTCACGTCGAGACTGGGAGGTACCCGGGTTCGAATCCCGGTGCCGGCTGTGCTGTCTGGGGTTTTTCCTGGGTTTTCCTCAGACGCTTTCAGACATATGTCGGCACAGTTCCTTTAGAAGTCGGCCCAGGACGCACATTCCCCCAGGGCGTCAGTCGTGACGTTGCCCACATACGTGAGGCCGACAACGGCAAGCCCTATCGCCATCACCACCACCACCTCAACTTTGAACGAATTACGGGATTCATACAATGAGTTATTTCGGATCTAATGTCTGGAATTCATTGCCGTCTCATATACGGTCCCTAACATCTTTTCCCCATTTTAAGTATCAGTTACGCAGTTTCTTACACGCCCAGCATAATACCCCATCATCACTGTACATGTAACCATGTGATGAATTATATGATAACATATGATGTTTTGGTTAAAATTGTTTTTCTCAACAACTTTATAAGGCTGCTGTGCTCGCAAGGCTGCTCAATAACTTAACAGTCTGTTTATTGTCGGGTAACTCCCCGTGTGTTTTTTTAGTAACTTATCAGTGTATTAGTTATCGGGTAACTCCCCATGTACTTTTCTTTTTTTAAATCTTATATCGATTTAACAATATCTTAATCACAACTAAACTGTATCTTTTAGCAGTTAATTCTTGAACTGTGCTGGGACTGTATTACAGGGCTTGCCCTCACAGTCCCGCTTTCTGTACATCTTGCAATATTGACTAAATAAAGATTACGATTACGATTACCGCATAGCATGCTGCTAGCCAATCATCATCCCGTATGGCATCATGAAAGGGCATCGGGCGTCCCCTTACTTGGCGTCCTCCCCGTACAACGGAAGGCGTACGCCTTTTCGTGACACTTATTTAATTATGTTAATTGACACAAAAAGCACGCCTTTTGTGATGTGATGTGATGTGAATAAAGAAAAAAATGGGGATGTTAGTTTCGACACCTTTTGTGACCTAAAGGAGTACAGAGGGCCACCCAAAAAAAATTCAGATTAAGACGTCTGATGAAAGTGTGCGTGTCATTTTATCGAGTAGCGCGAAAGGTTTTGATAAACATGGATCCGCGCGTCCACTCCGGGTATAACGAGGAGGAGAAGGTATGATATCACGTCACCGCGATGACGTTACAGGGAGAAATCGTTCTGGTTCGCCGGTCAGTGCCTTGTCCATTTGCGCCGTAAACCAGTTTTGCCAGTTCTCCCGGAGAATTGGGGATAGAAGGAGCGGCCGAATCATGACCGAGCAAGGAGCAATGCTTTTTCAGAATCCCGAACAGTCGAGTAGCAGACGACAGCGGAGTAGCAGACAACATTTCTCTGGACCAATCAGCGAGCGTGATCCTTGTAGCGTCAGCGCGAGGTTCCAGGCAGATCACAGGCTGGTACTGCTCTCCACGGCCGTTGCGCACGGTCGCTTTTTGCGGCGTACTTTAAATTCAATTTATTTCTGCGATAATTATGACTCTGTGGTGCGAATTAGAGCCCTGCGCGGATGAGGTTTTTGGCATCCGCATCCGACCCGCATCCGCGCACACGTTATCCGCATCCGATCCGCATCCGCACCATACACAACAGTTTACATCCGCATCCGATCCGCTGAGCAAAACGCACCATCCGCATCCGATCCGCAAAAATCCGCACGTTTCGAAAGACGCGTAAAGACCGCCGGAAGCATGTTGGTATAATTTCGGATGCCTCCATGCTGTCACGGAAGGACATGCGAATTACTTCGCATGGTGCATCTTACTGGCCTACTTAACAGTTTTATAGGAAGAAAACAGGGTGTTAAAAATGACACTTTTGTGGCGCCTTTTGTGTGTTAAGTGACAGCGATAGTGGTGAAACCATTTTTAAGACTGTAGTCCACGAGCTGGTGGGACGTCATTACGATTCGCAATCCGTATTCACTCGCTGAAGTGCGCGTCGTGTTTCGGCCTAGAATTCAATTTATCTCGAGTCACGGTGGCGCACTTTCGCCCACCTAGTCCGAGCACACGTGGGAATAAAAGATTCGTGCCGCAAGTGATGCATGTACAAACACAATTAGCCTCGTATACACTGTAGGGCACGTGGGACTGGGAGAAAAATAGCACCGCATTTTCTGAGCGCTGAGTGCAATGCGCGGAGTGTTAAGGGGATAGCAAAAGGAACGTGAAATGTGGCGAGTAAAGCGAGGTAGTATTTATACGGGGAAGTGAACGCGGCGTATGTGTTGAAGGAGACGTGCAAATTCAAGGACGAAGTGGAATAATAATGAGATGAGTGCACGTGGTGAGAATTGAGCGTTGTGAAGATTATCTCTCCTGCAAACTCTCTCTCTCTCTCTCTCTCTGTCTGTTCTACAAATGGGTGTGACACAGAAGCAGACGAGAAGATGTTGCTTGTGCTGGATGCTGTGGATAGCCAGCCCAGAATATGATTAGAAAGGCGAAGACATTCAAATAGATGCGTAGGCGGTGTTACAGATTCCCAGGGAAGTTGTCCTTTTCGCAGTCTATACTATTCATTTCTCTTTTTTTCTTTGGAGTAGAGTAGACAGGGACGGTGATTTTTTTAGGAGTATTTTAATTTTTTTTAAATTTCGTGTTAGCGCCGCGAAGCAACTGTGGCTATGAGCGGTGAACAGACGTGGACAGGTGGAGAGAAGACAACAGGAAGGAGTGGGGGACAGGGGGGTTAGTGTGCGTCCTGGGCCGACTTCAGGGGGAACTGTGCCGACATTCGTCTGGAAAGTCTCTGGAAAGAATGTCTTCGTCTGAAGAATTCGTCTCGAGGGAATTTGATCTTTTTCTTTTTTCTTTTTTTCATGGTCCAAATTTATGGCAGTTGTCGTAAAGTGGCATGCGCAAGTCTCAACTTTTTCGGAAGCATACTTTCATTATCCTGATTATGCTTTCTAACAGTACATTGTTGGAGTCAGCTCGACTTTTGGCTTTTCGTACATCCCCCTTTATGTCCAAACACTCCGTAGTCGTCCAATACCCGGGCAGTATAATTTCATTAGACCTCTCAAGCTGCAGCACAATATTTGCGACATCATCAATTGGCGTCCACGACAGGACTCTAATCATTTCGGTGACAGAGCAAGTTGTCAGGTTGATATAGTTTCAGGGGTAGAGGTCCCGTTGAGATATGAGGCCTGCAGCCTTGTTGTGTGTTGTGCACAACAAATGTTATTTTCACTTTATTTTTTAAATTCCACGTTAGCACCGCGAAGCAACTGCGGCTATATGTGCTGCGTATATACGTGGACAGATGGAGAGAGGACAGCAGGAAGGACAGGGAGACAGAGAAATTAGTATGCGTCCTGGGCCGGCTTCAGGGGGAACTGTGCCGACATTCGTCTGGAAAGTCTTCGGGAAACCTCAAACAGCACAGGCGGAGGGATTCGAACCTACCACCTCCCAGTATTCAGAACGACCTTCGCTGTCACTAACAAGCGGACGCCACACCAAAATGTTTGAATGCGTTCTGCTGAACAAGACTACATGTAGCTGTTTGATGGCTTTCCAGAGGTCCACCCGACAGCCTGTTTGAAAACTTTTCCAGCACTCTTACAATTCTCCTCGTGCTGAAACCTCCACAATTCATTCTAATTGTCTACTTAAAGATGTAAACTTTAGTCGTCCAGTGGCGTACACATAATTACATCTAAACTTTCGAATCAAATTTATCTTAACACTAATACTATTATCACAACCCCCAGAATAGTGACTGGCCAGTTGGGATTCCAGTGGTTACATCTGGCAGCAAGATGCACCACCTACGAGTTCCTGGAACCCGTTCGTTCTTTAACGTCCTCTCTTGGGGATAATAACCTTTTCCTTCTCTCTCAACGACACTATCCTGGTGACAGTCAGCCGGTACGTTCACTACAGGATGTTCTCACCAATTTAGACAGAGGCTCCCATGGGTGCCGTGTTCCTTGATTGCGCACTCAGATTCTGCAAGCTCGCTTCTTCGCCAATGTATCTAAATTTAATGTAGAGTCGCTCGTTCTCTAGTGGATTCAAGGCTTTCTACTCAACAACTTGTTGTAGGAAGCAGTATATATCCTGTCCTAGTTCCTTGCGTATCCGGAAGGCACTCTAAAAACAGGTGGTGGTGGAGGAACTGCTTGCCGTAGACGCGGCCACGCGCTCAGGCGGGCAACGACGCCACAACCGCAGGGGTGGATCGCGCATCCTGGGCCGACTTCACAGGGAGCTGTGCCGACATTTCTCTCAAAGCGTCTGAGGGAAACCCAGGGAAAACACCCAAACAGCACAGCCGGCGCCCGTACTCGAACCCGAGTCACCTCCCAGTCTCGGCGTTGGAGGCCAACCATTCCACAGAATGATACATCTTTATCACTGTTGGTTTGTGGGGAGCACGAGGCGTGCGCCTTGTTGTGACAATTAATGTAACTGCATAAGTGTCACACTCCGATTTTAAGCAAATCAGGGGAGAGAATCATGTCATCCGGGATGACGATTGGCTAGGAGCGTGGCATGCGCTGAAGTTCTGTTTTAAGACTGGGAAGTACCCGGGTTCGAATCCCGGTGCCGGCTGTGCTGTCTGGGGCTTTTCTCGGGTTTCCCTCAGACGCTTTCAGATATATGTCGGCACAGTTCCCTTAGAAGTCGGCCCAGGACGCATATTCCCACAGGGCGTCAGCCTTGACGTTGCCCACCTCTGTGAGGCCGACAACGACGAGCCCTTTCACAACCAACACCACCATCTGTTTTAAGGCTTATGTAAAAATCGGCCTGTAAACATTATCACCTCATGTCAAGCGAAACCCGATGGTACTCTTTGTATCATTAATTCCAAAATTTACCAATCAATAGAGCTATTGATCACTTCATTTCGTGCCATCAAACTTTACGCACGCTTTACGCGAACTTCGCGTTTCAACAAGAGCTTCATTAGCCACTTCGCAATAGCAGTGATGAAGCAATAATTAGGCGTTCTTTTTTGCTGTCACTCGTGTTATTCTATGTAAGCAAGGGCGCTTGTTATGCTGATGAAAAAGCCTCCACTCGACGCTCAATTCGAGACTGCAGTCTCGATGACTTTTTCTTTTCCCGTGACACTTGCATGCTACGTAAAACAAAAACAAAAAAAGAAGAAGAAGAAATGAAAGAAGGGCACGCTGATGCATAACTTCCCATCACGACAATATCGACCCTGGTCAGTTGGAAGAGGGAGCGCCGCGAAGGGGTAAAAAAATGCACGAAAAGGGTAAACAGGGAACGTTCCTTCTATAAACAGGAAAACGCCTTAGGATGTGCACAGCCGTAATATGATTACACGTTCTGCCCCCTATCCGATTCATTTTTTATCCTCATATGTATGACGATGGTAAGATGAATGGTACGCGTCGAAGAGCCGTCTGCAGAGGATACACAGCCGTACAGTCACGAGCAAATTGTTCTTCAACAACAACAATAATAGATGATGACGATGAGGTTGTTCTTCAAGAGCAAAGAAGTGACATTTGGGATGGCTGGAAACAGTGCCTAATTTATCAAGCAGTCTATATCAGGAGTGATTATGACAGTTATACGATGTGTTATCACTGCGGAATCCGCTACAACAGCGTGTCTCAGCGCATGAGATGGAGTAAAGTATGCAGAAATCACGCGAAGAAGGCGTCTGTCCACTGGGAGCTCGTTGTCTTCGTTTCAAGAAGTCTTTCAACTGAGAGGCACCGTGGTGGTGGTGGTACTACTGAAACAGCTCGCCGTTGTCGGCCTCACAGAGTTGGGCAACGTCACGACTAACACTCTGGGGGAATGTGCGTCCTGGGCCGACTTCTAAGGGAACTGTGTCGACATCTGTCCTCACGTTGTGTCGATCTGCCTGTATTTGGGAGAAGGAACAGGGTAGCTGCGGGGTTGCACGCAGAGTCGACCAACTCGCATAGCGTATTCAATTTACAACAACGAATCTCGTGCGGAGCGGTGCTAACCTTGGAGATTCGGTCTGATGCGCCGCCGTGACGTATGGAGCACAGTGTGACGTAGGGTAGTCTAAGCAGCAGCCTTGAACGAGTCACAAGCTCGGGACCCCCACCGTGTCCCCCTCGCATCACGAAGCGCCGTCAACCTCACTCATTCTCTTACGGACGCTCTGAAGGAGTTTCTTGAGCGTCGTCCGGACCAAGGACCTCTCTCTCTCGCGCGCGCTAGAGATCAGCCATGATAAAATTTCTTGCTCAAGAACGCATGTATATTTATCCTTACAACCTACCGCAGCAAAAAAAGAAAAACAAAACATGGAGCAAGATTTCAATGCTTCCAGGCGGACTCATGCGATCTAGTTACGTTCGCGTCCGGCGAGGGATGGCGGCACCGTGGGAAAATTGTTTTCTTTGTTTTGCTTTCCTAACGCGCTCAAAGGAAGTGATGTAATCGGCGCCAGCGTGCAGAACATGCTAGCAAACGAGAAAACCGTTATTTTCATACGCAGGGATCTGGAAAATTGCAGTAAGTTTGTCGAATTTGTTGATTGCAATCAATTACTAGACTCTCACTGTAGGTAATCACATCATTTTGGATCAGATATCGCGGCCGTGCGTGCCGAGAGAGGCGATTTTTTTGCATATCCCATAGACTCCCATGTACTGAAAATTTGACAAACTTTAATTCGCCAAAAATCAGTGGATCGCTTCAGGCCATCAAAAATAATATGCTTCGTGTAGAAATTTAGCGAAGTTTACGAGAACCCTGTGAAAAAAATTCCCCATAGACTTTCTCAAGAAGTGAGTCGCACAGAGTGTACGGTGTAAGGTACAGCAATAGTTAAGGCACAAGAAGTGGATAATGTTACGTTATTACGTTTTCTGTAAACGTGTTTGGGAGACATTTCTTCTTTTTCTTTTCTTTATCTCTCTCTTTTTACTGTTTTCTTTTTTTTTTTTTTCCTTGTTTATGCTGTCCACAGCATAGGGATTCTTCCCCAGATTCCTTTGTAAAGACATAGATAATCTTGGTTGTTAATTCTCGCCATCATGAGTCAGATACAAAAAAAAAGAAGGCCCACCCAGTCACCAACTGGACTATCCGAAGTTCTTTTAGTTACTTTGGTCATTTATGATGTTGCAGTTTCTCATTTTCATCCCAGTCATCCTTTTAATATTTTCGCTAAATACCATAAAAATGTTAGTTCTTTAAATAACTGTAATTACTTACTGTAGTAATAACTGCAAGTCACTGTTGGAAATATCGGCGGCTCTCCTCCCGAGGATCTTCCCTTAACATTTCCTCACCGGTTCGTTGGATTTTCTACCTTCTATATGTAGTTACTTCAGCGTCACTTCGTACCCCAATTCCTCGTTCCTGCCCAGCATAAAATAATACGTCCCATCCCTCTTTGGCGAACACTCGAGCCTCAGGCAAGTCCTTTTCCGATCAAAGCAAGATTGTTTAATGGTGGTAGAAACGCACAAGAATAACATCCCTCAGTGTTCGCAAAAATACTGGTAGTAAATAAAAACACGAGTACAGTGATTCGTAGGCATTAATTCCAAACGGAGGTAATGCTCACGATGGCGGGAGTTATCTCAGAAAGCGGGCTGAAACATCACAACAAAACTGGCTGTATCTTCCACATTGCCTCGCTCCAACACCTCGACCTATAGCTTAAAGTTATTACGAAACCCAGCAATCGAATATTTGAAGTGATCGAATGTGACTTCGTCGCAACCAGAAGGACATGCATTCATCCGATTCGAATTCGAAATATCACGTAATCACTTTCCCCTAAATCTGATTGATATCACACTTACGCATCTACAGCCAGGGACTAATACGATTAAGGCTTCCTTCCAAAGATGCCCGTATGTACACGCTCACAGCAGGACGGCCGTGATGGATGGCGCACATCGCGAGAAGATGTCTGCTGGTGTGTTGGAAAGTGTTACTGGGAAAGAAGTGATGGGCGTAGAGTACTTGTGTATAGCAGCGTACGAGAATTACGGAGTTCCTACTTCACGTGGAAACAGTTTCCCCATTCCGAAAGATGGCATTGGAGAGCAACGTTCTCATTAATCAGGAATACAGTATGCGCGTGTATATACACGTGGCGCTGGAATGATCTGGATGAAAATCGTAACGAACCTTTGATGGGAAGTAGAGGTCTTCCTGGCAACAGGATGAATTTACGGAAGGGTTACAATGGCGCGTTCGACGCGTTCCGTTGTGACTCTCGCAGTAAGTGGCGCTCTAAAACGAGAGAGGGCAAGATTGACGGGTATATAAAGTATGGTTGGCAGCACCGTCTTTTCTTTGTTTTTTTTTTAGGTTGCTGCGATGCAAAGGCGGTGCTGCCAACCATACTTAACCTTCCATAACCACACTTAACCATAGTATGGTTGGCAGCACCATCCTTAACTTAAAAGGGAGGGCCCGTAAACATACAAGGGAGACGATTCGAACACATGAACAGGACAAAACCACGGTTAAACCAGGCCAAGCCAAGTATGTGTACACAGGTATACACCTCGAGTATTTCCGGTGCACGTCAAAAGAACCCCAGGTGGTCGAAATTATCCGCACTCCCACCCCGCGGAAGGTTCAGCACGGGGCCACACAAATAGACTCATCCACCTTACGTGTAAATCTGTTCCAATTGCCTAGCACTGCATCGTGAAAAGAACGAAAAAGGCTTCGACCGTGTTTCGAACCTGAATTGTTTCCGAAGCCGTCAATGTACCGCTTTCGATCAACCTCGAATCCCTCCAAATCCCACGTGTCTGCCTCAACCATTCTGCTACGTATTCGTTATACAGAGTACTCTCAAACCGTTCTTCTATTTTAACGACAACGGGAGCCCAAAGCAAATTTCTCGTATCGGGCTGTTCGTCTCAAGACGGATGGTTTCTTTGACGAAATCCTCTCGAAACACCTCACGTCTTCGCCTATGGTTGCGAAGGCTGTTGCCTGAAACATCCGAAAAATACCGCGTTAAGTCGGATATCTTGGCTCGGAAGTTGAAAGGAGCTAAGGTTAATGGAAGACTCGCTTCGCCTCGTTGATTTTCCTTGCCTTCTACACTGAGTGTGAAGTTGCCGCGTGCGAGGCTTAGCGAACAGAGTTCAACAGCGCGGTAAACATCCTTTTAGGGTAGCCGTTGAGCATACAAGGCAGAATTTAAAATAGGGTACAGGAAATGGTATGTCTTACACAGGGTGTTTTAGTAACCATGCCCAAAAAAAGCTTATTAAAAAAGTGCGCTACTACGAAATATGCGACGAACGGAATTTATCTATAAAGAATCTTTGGGCGCGTGCCATAGTTATTACTTGCACGCCAATACACGCATGCTGTAGGCATTGACATTCCGTTACAAGCATAACACCGGCTAGAGCGCAATGATAACTCTGATTTTAAGAAAAATCTTCCCGGAAACAGCACCGCAGAGGGTGCTGATATCTCTAACATCAGATCGTTGATATCCTTGGCGCCTATATAAAAGCAAAGGTGGTATTTAGGTCCATCGCAGTATCGTACACTGTGGACGACATAACGTTCACATCTGAAGGAGTATGGAAAGCAACGGTTACGAAAAGCACCACAAGGTAAGCTGCCATCGTGGTCAGAGAGACAGGGAAAAATTAACAACAACAACAACAAATAAGTTAATGATAATGAATGGGGAAATTCGCCACGTAACGTGCGGCCCACAATACCCCAGGCACAATGGGGCAGGATGAGATGTGTCCTGATGATGAGGTGATGAACAATGCTAAATAGGGTCGATAGTCAGTGGAGTCAGTAAGACATCAGAACGGTAGGCAAAACCACAGCACACAGGTACGCAGGCAGATCATAGGGTAGAGAGGAGACCAGTGTCCCGGAGAAAAATCTTGAAAGACTCAAGAACTTGGCGATGGTCAATCTGGTTAGACCAAGGGCCGAGAACGGTTGCCAATGTGAATGGTGCGGCCGTGATCGACTGCAGGCGACACTGTAGAGCTGCTCTTTGGGAGGTGTACAGATGGCAGTCGAGGAGCACATGCTTGGTATCCGCCAAAACAGCACAGCGAGAGCAGAGCATCGAGTCAGAGCGGCCGATCAGATGCTTGAAATGGGGACTGAATGCAACCCCAAGACGAAGCCTGTGTATCAGCGACGCAAAATGGCGAGGCACACGAGAAGGCATGGTGAAGCCAAAGTCAGGGTCCGCTTCACGCATCAGAACTCTTGATGGAACGTCCCGAGACCATTGCGCATGTGCGAGAGGCCTCACCACATCACTTAGGAAAGTTCCCCTGTCGCCTTTGGGGAGGGTAATCCGCACGCTTGATCGGGAATGATACGCAGCTGCTGCAGCCTCGTCCGCCTCTTCATTGCCGCGGATGCCACAGTGTGCAGGAACCCACTGGAAGTAGATAGAGTGCCCGCTGATCTCAAGACGGCTTAGTTCCTCCAGTATGTCTACCACCACAGGCGCAAGTGATCCACGAATACCCATGTTCGCTATACACTGGAGAGCTGCCTTGGAGTCGCAGTATATCACCCAGCTGCTGATAGCGGCTGATGCAATGTGCTTGAGGAAGAACAAAATGGCATGCAACTCTGCAGACGTGGATGAGGTGCGGTGTGAGAGACGGTATGCGTGGCACGACGACATAGTCGGGATTGTAAAGACAGTAGTGGAGCAGCGTAAGTTGGTCGACCCATCTGTGAATACTGCAGTGTGCGAAGGGTAACGGCACTGCATCATGTCTAACGCAAGTTGTTTCAACACGGGTGCTGCAACGTGATCCCTCTTGCTCTTGAGCCCAGGAATGGTAGTGGAGATCGAAGGTATCGAAAAGACCCACGGAGGGGACCTGGGGACGACTGATCTTCCAACAAAAGCCGGTAGCACCATCACAACTTTAGGAATTTCGGGAGCGTACCGACATCCCCACTCATCGTTATGTAAAAGTGCATGTAGCCTTAAAATTGTACTGCATGTGAAAGTGCATGTAGCCTATAGCGTTATGTAAAAGTGCATCGTTATGTAAAAGTGCACATGTAGCCTAGCGCTTCCACGACATTGTATAGTGCATGTGAAAGTGCATGTAGCCTAGCGTTTCCACGACATTGTAGTGCACGTAGCTTAAAAATTGTAGTGCATGTGAAAGTGCATGTGGCCTAGCGTTTCCACGACATTGTAGTGCATGTAGCCTAAAAAGTGCATGTAGCCTACAGGTTATACGCTATGTGCTATATCGTGGATAAGTTATACGGTGACAGAGAACTTTCAATATACTTTTTTTCAGTTCCGTGTGTTCGTTTTCTTTTCTTCCACAAACTCAGGGACATTTTTTCTACATTCAGTACACCATCTGGCTTCCCTCACATTCCTTTCTTCATAGCTCGTAATATTTTTAATTCACTTTCAAAATTGCGATAAAATAAAACGGCTCGAGGCGGCGTCTGGTGGGAAATAATCCGCAATTCGTCATGCAACAGTGATATGTGCATCCGAAAATGATTTGCGCCTCCTGATGGCTACGTAGCCGACACGTAGCCGATAATGTATTTTTTTGTTTTTCGTTTTAGGCCGATGTTTTCGCATGCAGTCTAGTGGGAGCTAGAGTCACTAAATAAGCTTCGCTTCAGAGTATCGACACTGAGGTTCAAGGGAGAGCAGGAGCGCCATCTTGTTACCGCGCCACACCAGTACCATCCCCAGCTGAGGATCAAAGACGGCTAACGCAATGCTCGCTGTGGGATAGAGAAGCGTGTATGATTGTTGTACGATAATCCATGTATCGTCCACCAGAGCGTCCCGGAGATGTCAAGGAGAGCTCAAGGCCGTCAACTGCTGCTTGTAAGGAAAGGAACATTTCACCCGCGCACGATAGATGGCATCGTGCGCTAACGTGCGCAGTGCGCGTGGGTGGACTGGAGCGGAAACAAGATGGCGCATGCTCGCTCTAGGAACTCAGTGTCGATACTCTGAAGCGCAGCTTATTTAGTGACTCTAGTGAGAGCAGGTGAAGTGTTGTTTCTGTTGTCTGGACATCCGTGATGAAATCCTGCACTGTAAAAAAAAAAAAAAAAAGTCTGTAGTGACTGTACAAGTACAAGTGACTGCTAACTTCCGGACTGGGTTTTCGCAGTTTAGTATCCCTTTAATGGAAGTGGCTCTCTTTTCACTCATGGGAGCTGTACAGTGTGCACTGCAAACACATTTTTCGCAATAACTACTTTACGGCACATATATGTCGGCAACAGAGTTAGCAGTCACTCGCGTGTAAAATTACAAATTCCTTTTTCTTTTCTTCCTTTTTTTTTTCTTTTTTACAGTGCAGGATTTCATCACGGATGTCCAGACAACAGACACAATACTTCATCTGCTCCCACTCATTCGGGCAAGCGTTCCTAAATCAAGATTGGCGTCTTTATCTCAACGGGGTGCTCAATCTTCCGAATGACCCAAGATTCAGGACACATTCTGGCGAAGATCAACCGTTCCACTATGTGTGTTGTCATGCGCTACGAAGATCCCTGGGGGGCCTTGACGGCAGATCCTTTGACATCTTAAAGTGTCGGGAGACGGGATGGGAGCTCGGGGTGGATTGAACCTCGCATGTAGCAACTCATTGGTCCAGTGTAAGCTCTATTTGCACAAGTACATTACTTCTACACGAAAAAAAAAGGAAGGCTGGCTGACGGACATTCTAAAATACATCTCCTATTAAGAGTAAACAATGCCTATGAATAGATTTGAAAAGCTGAACAGTTGTCTGAAAGGCGGTTGACGAACAGTCAGCGAGTGCCGGAGGGGGGACACGAACCCACACCGGTCTCATTGCCGCGATCAGGTGCGCTATCATTTACACACTATCGCACTACTCGTCAACATACTGAGGTATGAAGACAGATTCACTCTGACCCGTCATCTCTTACATTTTTATTTATTTCATACAGAAAGCTCTTCTACGACCAATCTTTTCTTTTTCTTTCTTTTTTTTTTTCAAGTATTTATGCGGCACTTTGATTTACTTCTGCCTTCAGTCTTTAGTACCGAATTTTCAATACAATTCTATGGTGTCTTACCCACATCTGCTGGCATCATGAAAATCATCACAGGCCCCCGACGGGTCGAAACGAAGCGGACGACAGCGATGCACACCCTGGTAAGCTTTGTATCGCCTCAATCGGGCTTGCGAAGGGTGCGAAAAATGCACGTTTTCATTTTGTATTCATTGGAACATTAAAAGAGGTAAGAACTCCTATATGCAGGTAAGTACACTCTTAAAAATGAACTTCACCGCATAGCACGCTCCTAGCCAACCATTATCTCGAATGATATCGTTATCTGCCCTGATTTGTTGAAAACGGGGGGCGTACGCCATTTCTGTGACACTTATGCTGTTCATAATTGTCACAGAAAAGGCGTACGCCCCCTGTTTTCAACAAATCAGGGCAGATAACGATATCATTCGAGATAATGGTTGGCTAGGAGCGTGCTATGCGGTGAAGTTCATTTTTAAGAGTGTAGTTACGGGTGTAATAGGTGTAATATTCTTCTACACTCTTAGAAATGAACTTCACCGCATAGCACGCTCCTAGCCAACCATCATTCCGAGTGACAACGTTCTCGTCCCTGATTTCTTGAAAACGGGAGAGAGGGCCTATGTTGTATCAGTTATGCTGTGCATAATGGCTACATAACAGGCTCTACCTCCCGTTATCAACAAATCTGGGGCGAGAACGTTGTCATTCGGGATGATGGTTGGCTAGCAACGTGCTATATGTAGTGAAGATACGGACCTATCGGGTTCGTCCATACAAAAGGTGTCACAGCCAACAAGTTAAAAGTCGTCGTTTGGAGCTGACACAGTCGGTGGGCTAGCTTGGTGGAGTTCATAGCCCCCTTAATAACCATAATTGGGAGTAGACTTATACATACACTCTTAAACCAGAACTACATTTGGGTAGCGACAGGCTGCACGTGCCGCAGGGTAGAACTGCGGATAATTTCGACCATCTGATGTTCTTTAACGCGCGACAGAAATCTCTGACACACGGTGTTCGAAGCAATATGTTTATATCCCCCCATTGCTACCATCATCAGCCGGGATATTCAGACATTAACGTATTTGTAACGTAATCTTGTAGTTGGTGTTAGGAAAGAAAAATATGGAGATGATGGCTCCTACAAAACACAGCCGGCTACTCCAAAACTCCCGAAAATAAAAATGAGCGAGTCTAAAAAGTTAAAGGCGCTGCAAATGTAACGTCATTTACAAGTCTGCGTACATTCTCTACGCACGGGAGAAATACATTCAAATATCAATCCATTTCTCGTGTGCGTAGAGAATCTGCGCAGAACTATGCAATTCTTATTCTGTTTCTCATCTCGCAGTTGTAAACAGAGCGTTGCCTATACACCTGCCTCTCGGCGCCTTCGCCGGAAGCTTCAAAACCAGACGCACAGACGCCTTCATAAACTCTTCACGATGAAGTGCAACAGATCCTACAACTCGCAAAAAAACTATACAAACTTCCGTCTATTTTCCATGTCGCAGGGACATTCGCGGAACACACATAGGCCCGCGTATACTCGACGGGTCGAACTCGGTCTGTTGCACAGGCAAAGCGTCGAAGCGAGAGAACGGGGGGCCGAATGAAGCCAACAGTAAATACAGAGAAGCGAAGCTGGAGTGCTTAGAGCTTTGCTCTATCGAAACGGGGTTGAATTTATAGCTCCAGCGTTCGCCCCTAAGGGTTTATGTGGTTCTTCGTCTCTCCAGGGTAATATCATCATTCCTTGGACATGCTTCAGTGGTCTCACCTCCCTATAGTATACACGTTCGTATTGTGGACTGAGATACTACGAGGCCGTAACTTTACGGCATAAGCACGCTGAAGGTTTTTACAGTTACGATGTCGGAGGGGGTAATTGAATCGTACGTAAAGCGTGCCAGAGTATTCTTAGAGAACACGGCCGCTTCGACCTTCATTGTAATGAATTTAATGTTGGACTCTACAACGTGCCTCGCATGTGCACTGTAAGGAAGCAAAGGAGTAAAGTGGGGAGTAATTGCAGCTTCTAGTTCCCTATATTGCAATTACTCTCCATCCCATGACCCCGAAATTGACTCCCCAGGACTACAAATAGTCACTGAACTTCGCAAATGGGCTCCTCAATGCAACAATCTACGTAAATATCTGCTCTTCGTGGACGTGATGGAATAACGCTATATAACTTAGCTATATCACGCGATATATCACGGTCAGCAGTTTAATTCAAAGCATTTTAACTCATGCACGTGAATTATGTACCTGGAACTCCTAGAACAGGGAGTGAAATGCAGTCCCCACTTGTGTGACATTCATTTAGACCCGTGCATTTACTCCGTAAAGGGACTATTTTCTGTGGCAATGCATTCAGTCCCCGAAAGGAGTAAAATTACTCCTTTCTCTCTCTCTCTCTCTCTCTTTTAGAGTGTGGTGTAGCGGACGACGTTAACAGCCACATCTTGTTAGAGAATCGACGGCTTACATCGGAAAGAAAGTCGCTCCTGTCTGGTGTTTCGCGCATGACAGATCGCCCCGCGATTGTGGTGTGAAGCGAACAGGCCGCGTGGGAACACACAAAACGGCAGACAGGAAAGGAAAATGGGAAAAAGGAATAGAACGGCAGCACGCACGAAGAGAAAAACGCAAAGTCTAGAAGAGCCCGAACGAAATTCCTCAGCAACCCTGCATTCCTTTCCAAAGGCACGAAGCAGAAAAAGAAGAAAAAGAAAAGGAAAGGCAGGATTATAAATCCGCCGGGTATATGTAGACCATTTCTCAAACAAGCGCCTATGGAAGCCAAAGCGAGGAATGAAACAATAGTGCAAGCTATAGAATAAAGACAACGAGGCAGTGCGGAAATCACACAACGAACGCCTCACAACAAACATTTGCATTAAGGCGACACGACATGTACCTAGCTTGTTTGGCCTATGCTGTTCAGCATACCAACAACGCACATTCCGCGAGTATGTAGGTGCCGAGAAAGCGGGGAGGAAAAATGTAAGGGATTGGAAAAGGAATTCGTAATGCCATAAATTACGACGAGGTATAGCGACGCGAATTCCGAATGAGTTTCGTATATGAGAGGTGGGACAAAGAAGGACGGCCTGTACGCAGAATTAGTAGTCGGGGGGATTTGTCTCTCTCTTATTAATGAGACTTAAATCAGAAAGACACCGTTCAGTCGGACTTTTAGTTGAAGCGCGTGGTATAACTCATATAACGATTCATAAGAGACCTACAAGCTAATGAAAGCGTTGGAGAAACCACGTCGAAAAACATATCTTTTCATTGAATGGGGACTACATTCACCTACTAATAAACGAAGGTTGAGACTACAAAGTACTGCTCGCGTGAGCGAACTGTTTTCAACACATTTCAAAGAGATAAGCAACCTAGTATAAACTGGTACCATTGCTTTACAGGGGCTCTAAAGGGGTTGGTGTTTGTAGGTCTCATAGGCTAGTGGAAGCAGGTATATCCTGTATTCAGTGCTCATCATTTCGAATGCACTCGCGATGCAACGTGGGAAGAAGAACAAGTGCGCGCTATTTCGCGATGCGCGCTGATAGTGAGGTGTGTGTAATTAGGGGTTTCACGTCAAAATGACAAATGCATAGGTCGTAATGACGAAATGTCCAATCTGCCAATGAAGATAACGCATGAATTTCCTTCAACAACTGTCTCACTAGAAACCGTGTTGTTTGTCTGGAATAGCAGACACAAGACACAATACAAGCGTACTCACACAGCGTACAAGCGTACAATACAAGAGAAGGACTTCGTGGTCACAGAACGGCGCTATTATAATCGTCCCAGCAGTGCTTTAGATTCTGTTGCGCACGCATCTGTAATCTGATCCATACAGCTCCGCTCGCATTGGTAGGGCTACTCGCGGTGACTGTGTATCCTCCGTTTCGTAAAGTTATCACTAAAGAGCATAGCTTTAGGCACTAACCGGTAGCGATCTTCGTCGCATAAATCGTTCTAGGTCAACCAACCTTCAGAATCGTACCGTTTTATCTTCCCATTGGAAGGAAAGTCGATATATAAATAGTGTGCGCCCCCTTTCTCAGCTTATCGGGAGACAGAGCGATATCATCCGCAATGATGATTGGCACACTACGTGCTGTGCGGTCAAGAGCGCCCCGCGTTAGTGTCTAAACATCAGCTCTCTACACTCTTAAAAATGAGTTTCACCACATAGCACGCTCCTAGCCAACCATCATCCCGAATGACAACGTCCTCGTCCTTGATTTGTTAAAAACGGGAGGCGGGGCCTATTTTGTACCCATTGTGCAAGTGCATAATCGTACATAATGATACAAAATCGGCTCCGCCTCCCGTTTTTGAACAAATCAGGGGCGAGAACGTTGTCGTTCGGGATTATGGCTGGCTATACACTCTTAAAAATGAACTTCACCACATAGCACGCTCCTAGCCAACCATCACCCCGAATGACAACGTTCTCGCCCTAGATTTGTTGAAAACGGGAGGAGGAGCCTATTTTGTGACATTATGCACGGCACAAAATAGGCTCCTCCTCCCGTTTTCAACAAATCAGGGGCGAGAACGTTGTCATTCGGGATGGTGGTTGGCTAGGAGCGTGCTATGTGGTGAAGTTCATTTTTAAGGGTGTAGGAGCGTGCTATGTGGTGAAATTCATTTTTAAGAGTCCATGCTATCCGATGAAAAATGGGGTGGCGGGACCTACTGAGCGAAATTCAAGGGGGGAGGGGGCATGGCCCCTGCACCGAAAACTCAGGTGGGGGCGACCGCCCCCTCTGCCCTCACCTTCCGACGTCTCTGGCCAGAGTGCGCCTCAAGTACAGGGGGGACGAACTACCAACCACACTATTCCCATTAATCCCCACGCTTCCACGCTGGGCGTGCTATGCGGAGGTGTTCTGTTTTTAGAGTGCGACGGAACCTTTCATATCGCCGAGATAATTTTTTGCACTTCAGTGCCCCCTTAACTCTGCGACAGACACGGACGTTGAAGAATCTCAACAAAACGGACTGCCTCTTGGTGCTGTCGAGGTGATTCAGCAGCAGTCATTGATAATATCCGAAAAGAGGAATCTCAACCAAACGTATCGATGTAAAGCGTAATTATTTTAGGATAAAATTTCAGAGTCCTTATCGTTGAACCGCGCGATCAGCTGTCACTTCGATGTAATATATAGATTAAATGAGCCCTGAAAGGCACAACGATTCATTCGAAACGACAGCCTACTAACAGAGATTGATCGAGAATAGCAATAGACGGACTGCAATTAACGTCAAAGCAACCTGATGTGCTTTGAACTATAAATCGAACAGTAATTAATGAAAATCCCCGTTGCCAAGGTGCAAGTTTCAATCCGTCACGCCTGATACCATCAGGATAACTGGTCTCTCTTCTAATGAACGACAACTGCTGCACTTATCTTCTGTTTCTTTCGCCAAAGGGACATCAATAGCGATGCATCGCTTCAAAAAGAAAAGGGTCCACGTCGAATTTTTTGCGGACATGCGTAGGTGCTGCAAAACAATTTATATAGCGAGCACGCATTATAATAGGTTCGTGTTAGACGGGTGATTTATTTCTGGTGATTCGCACAGGAACAAACACCGGAGGAAGCACTCGGCCAGTGCATGCTTTCCTTCTTTCTGCCTTTCAACGTACTATCCTATCTATAGATGGCGCTGCGCTTTCAATATGGCTGCGTCCACGAGAAAACAGTGTACAGGCTACGGCAGTTTGTTTGTCTCTGCGTAAGGGAGAGGGTAAACTTTGAAGAAACCACGTGACTATGTGTCTGTCTACTCACAAGGCAGCGATATAGCAAGTGCTTCACGAATGTCCCTCGGCTGCATAAATCAGAAACAGGTGGCGCTATCGAAAAGCATTCTCTTCAGTCAACATCTCTGGGACATCGTCCAAGAACTCAGCAGTGAGCGGCTCATTTGCACACGCTCATTCACTAAACAAAACTCCTAATTTTTAAATTTCACTTCGGCGCTTTCGGAACCTCTGCTTTACCAATCGGAACCTTCAGCGAAATATGTTCCAGCAAAAAATTCCGTCGACATTTAGCGATTTTTACAGTAATTCATTGGTTTACATTGGTTTACATTTTTCTTGCGCGGAGCAGCATACCAATGCGCTCTTTCGCAACGCTGCCCGGCTGCCAATTACGTCTTCATCCGCGCCTGACTCCGCATATGACATGGAATTCGCCATGGGATATGAGACCTCGCGGCTGCTCTACACTCTAAAAACTGAACTTCACCGCATAGCACGCTCTGCGCCAACCATTGCACCGAATGATTGGGTTATCGCTTCTGATTCGAGGAGAGAGAGAGGCGTACGCCTTTTTGTGTCAATTATCATATATCCAAATTGACACAAAAAGGCCTACGCCTCCCTCTCTCCTCTAATCAGGAGCGATAACCGTATCATTCGTGGCAATGGTTGGCGCAGAGCGTGCTATGCGGTGAAGTTCAGTTTTTAGAGTGTATACACGCTGGCGCTACGTCAGATAGGGCTGATTACGTCACGCCAGGAGATCGGGCCGAGTCTCCTTGGTTGTGCAGCGCCGCTCATGACTGCCGTTTCAGAGAGATTTGGAAAATTTAATTGTGCAGTGACGAGACGCTGTACGGCGATAATATTGTGCATGATGGCTCCTGATAGACTGTTCCATAAATTAAAAGGGTACTTAAATGCAAAAACAACTTGCTCTGAAAGTCCGTGTTCGAATTCGTGTAATGCAAGTAAAATTAGGTCACAGAGCGCTACCCTTTAGAAGAACAACGCTTCACTCTTACAAATGAACTTCACCACATAGCACGCTCCTAGCCAACCATCATCCCGAATGACAACGTTCTCGACCCTGATTTGTTGAAAACGGGAGGCGGAGCCTGTGTTGTGGTCATTATGCACGGCACAGAATAGGCTCCGCCTCCCGTTTTCAACAAATCAGAGTCGAGAACGTTGTCATTCGGGATGATAGTTGGCTAGGAGCGTGCTTTATGTATTGAAGTTCGGTTCTAAGAGTGTATGAAAACAGAGCCTTCTTTGGCGGCAGCGAATGGGATCCCCAGGAGGCAAAGATTGCGGCATCCAATGACACAGCAGGAGAAGCGCGCGCATACCTATCGTGGCCGTGTGGAGTTGGGACGGGTCCGATGGTAGTGATGCGCGGCATGATGCGCACTGCCGGTGCACTGAATTGTAAGCCCACAACAGTTCTCGCGAATGTTCCTCTGACAACATTTATCTTCACGTCCTTCGGACAGCGACGCCAGTCCGCTTCGCAATGCGCACTATGGTTTTTACGTGGACTGCTCCATGACGTGGCACGCGCGTGCACGCGCAATATGAACTAAAAACCGGTGCACGAGCTGAAAAGACGTTCACTGCTTAGTGCCGAAGCAAGTACGGCATAATTTCGATTGTAGCTCCGTAAGGGAATCAAAGTTTTGAACTATGATAACAAGGTCGAAATTAACATAGCGTGAAACGTAAGTTAAAGTGAACTTGTTTTTGCATTTTACTGCCCCTTTAAGCAGACTTCCTAGCTCTTTTAACATGTTGCTCTGTGAGCGACCTCCTGTACCCAGCCGCGCATGAGCTCCTGTGGATCTCTTTACGTATATGTATTCGCGAGCAAAGCAGTAGCACACTTCCGACAACACGTCCCGGAGGCAACACTCTGCGCAATCTGAACAGAAAGCGCGCCCTGTACACTGTTAGAACAGATGATGATGATAATGATGGTGATGGTGGTGATGGCATTGCTGAAAGAGCTCGAGGTGGGCAACGTCATGACTAGGGGTATAGGGTTCGGAATCCCGAGCCGTTTTTACAATCTTGGGATTTCGGGATTTCTAAATGTGAACCCGGAGATCCCGGGACGGGATCTGGATTTTTTGCAATTATCCCCAGGATGCCGTACAGGACTTGTATCCACCTGCTGTACATACATCGCATCACACATTGCGATACAGCGCGCGTTTCTTGTCATTCCCACGGAACATTCTAGTGGAGGAAAGCGAAAATACAAACTGAAAAAAGAAAAGAAAAAAAGGTCACAGGAGCAAAAGTTTCGCCGCCTATTATATATTGCGCACCATGCCGGAAAATCGAGCATTGGTATGCGTTCTTCTTGTCTTCTCCCCCTCAAGCAATGGGATAGGGAGCTGCCTCAGCGGCGAAGCATCCCACATCGTCATTACTTATTTGTTGTTCTTGTTGTTGTCGTCTGCTACGGAATATCTTGTGGCTGCGCCCCAGGATTCTTCTCGCCGTTAGCAGTGCACGAGAAGACATGACGTTCAGCACTTGTAGTTACGCCGCAACTAATATCAATGACGTTTTTTTTTGTGTGTGTGTCTTCCGCTGCAGTATTCCGAAGGATGTCGCTTGTGAGAATACATGGAATAGACCTCTACCCGAAAAACGTCATCATGAGGTTGGTAGACAGACTGAAACCGAAACAAACCGGAAGGGGGAGGGCTGGGTTCCACGGATGGGCACTCGTTCGCTGCCTCCTACTGAAAGAAAAGTAAGATCAAAGGTCACGTCCCTTTCAGGGACCATCGTAATCCCCTCAAGACCGTGGCTTTCGGGCGCGACCTTGCTTGCCCCCTAGCTTCGAGCGTAGTTCAACTCTACCAAATAGGCGATTTCAGATATTGCCCTTGTGCTCCGCACGGGGGCCCTCCGTCGCCCAAGTCACGCGCATCGCGCAATGCGTTGTGGGAAATGGTTTGCATTCGTGCTCGTCTGCCTGTTGCTTGAAGGTGCGGGAGGTGAAGGAGAGAGAAAACCGAAACCGTTTGCGCTCTCCTTATTCTTCTCTGACTCATGAAAACTAAATCCCAAGGTGCAGCGGCGCTCTCGCAACACGGCGCTCTCTGGTGGGCCATCCGTGCAATTTCTGAAATCGTCAATTGGTGGCGCTGTCGAACACTATGACGTCATTTGTTTACAAACATGGAGAAGTCTATGGTGCGCTTTGCAATTTCTCTCCTTTTATTGCTCCACAGTAACTGTGATGTTCTCCAACGGAGCAACCGAGTCTAGTTGTCTGAAAGGGCTGTCTCCATTTTCTCTTTTCACTTTCAAACATATCCGGGAGGATCAAAAAGAAAAAAAGAGATTCTGCAGACACAGAGAGAGAGAGGGAACCTGGCAGTATTTTGTGTAGCTTTATGGCCTGGAACACTCCTTCTGATTTCGTAGGAGTTTTAATGCTACTTGAGGGCTGTTCTCGGCCACGGCTTGCGCTGTTCACATGAGTCGGCATTTAAAATCTTTGTCATGTAGTTCGGTTTCGGATTGCAAATTATATTTTTCGGTGAAAGGATACTTGAAACCAAAAGTCTCTCCGTACCGCTTAGTATTTATTGTCAAGAAAGGCGAAATCTATTATCCCGCAATCCAGGGATTTGGCCCGCAGAAATCCAGGGATTTCGGAACATGAAATTATGCCGAAATCCCGGGATCCAGACCCAACTCATCGGGTGCTCTGAGGGAATGTTCGTCCTGGGCTTCTAAGGGAACTATGCCGACAGCGTCTGAGGAAATTTCAGGAAAAAACCCCGACAGCACAGCCGGCACCGGAATTCGAACCCTGTTAAAACAGAGGTGGTGGTGGTGACGAAATAAGTCACTTATGTGGACAGCGTCACGACTGTAGCCATGATGAGATGAGATGATGCGATAACAGTTCTGTTAAAAACAGAGGCGATGGTGAAAGGGCTCGCCCTTGTCGGCCTCACAGATGTGGGCAACGTCACGACTGACGCCCTGGGGAATATGCGTCCTGGGCCGACTTCTAAGGGAACTGTGCCGACATATGTCTGAAAGCGTCGGAGGAAAACACAGGAAAAACCCCAGACAGCACAGCCGCCACCGGGATCTGTTAAAACAGAACTTTACTAGGTACGACGGTCGTAGCCAACTTGGACACAATTGGACACCAATTGGACACAACTTGGGTACATTATGCATTGTTTTCGACGAATCAGGAGTCAGAACGATATCATTCGGAATGATGGTGGACTACACTCTTTAAAATGAACTTCACCACATAGCGCCCTCTTAGCCAAACATCATCCCGAGGGGGGGGGGATAATTATTGGCAGAAAAAAATAAGAAAAAGAAAGGGGAAAGGTCAGCCATGCAGCACGCCGGCTTGCTACTCCCTAAAAAAAAGGAAGAAAGACATCCCGAGGGACATCGTTCTTTTACCCTGATTTGCTGAAAACGAGGGGCGTACGTCATTTTTGTGGTATTATGCAGTTCATGATTGCCGCACACTCACTCTTAGAAATGAACTTCACCACATAGCATCGCGCCTCATTTGTTGAAAAGGAGAGGCGGAGCCTATTCTGTGCCGTGCATAATTGACACAAAATAGGCTCCGCCTTCCGTTTTCAACAAATCTAGGGCGGAGACGTTGTCATTCGGGATGATGGTTGGCTAGGAGCGTGCAACGGGGTGAAGTTCATTTCGAAGAGTGCTCTTAAAACAAAGCTTCACCACACTCTTAAAAATGAACTTCACCGCATAGCCCGCTCCTAGCCAACCATCATCTCGAATGATATCGTTATCTGCCCTGATTTGTTGAAAACGGGAGGCGTACGCCTTTTTTGTGACACTTATGCTGTTCATAATTGTCACAAAAAAGGCATGCGCCTCCCGTTTTCAACAAATCATGGCAGATAACGATATCATTGGAGATGATGGTTGGCTAGGAGCGGGCTATGCGGTGAAGTTCATTTTTAAGAGTGCACATAGCACGCTGAAGGCCAAACATTGTACGGAGCGATACATGTATCACTCTTGATTTGTGGAAATGCGCGGGGTACGCTTTTTTGTGACAATTAACATTTCTGCATAAGTGTCACAAAAAGGCGTACGCCTCCCGTTTTCAACGGGCAGACATCAAGGAGAGAAGGGTTTCAAATGAGGGGAGAGAACGACGTCACTCGATGGTTGGCTAGGAGTGTGCTATGTGGTGCAGCTCTGTTTTAAGCGTGTATGCTCTTGTAACAGGTGGTGGCAGTGGTGATGGAAACTGCTTGCCGCACACTCTTAAAAATGAACTTCACCGCAGAGCACGCTCTTAGCCAACCATCATGTCGAATGATATCGTTATCTGCCCTGATTTGTTGAAAACGGGATGCGTAAGCCTTGTTTGTGACAATTATGAACAGCATAAGTGTCACAAAATGGCGTACGCCCCCTGTTTTCAACAAATCAGGGGAGATAACGATATCATTGGAGATGATGGTTGGTTAAGAGCGTGCTCTGCGGTGAAGTTCATTTTTAAGAGTGCAGTCGACCACGTTCAGGCGGGCAACGTCACGACTTCCGCAGGGGGGGGGGGGGGGTATCGTGCGCCCTGGGCCGACTTCACAGGGAACTGTGCTGGGAAAACCCAGAGAAAACATCCAGAGAAAACATCCAGAGAGCGCCCGGATTCGAACCCGGCTCACCTCCCAGTCTCGGCGTGGAGTGCCATCGTCTCTTGTAACATAGCTTCACCGCTATAGCACGCTCTTAGCCAACTACCATCCCTAATGACATCGTTCTCTCCCCTGATTGGTTGAAAACGGGAGGCGCACGCCTTTTTGGGATTGAAAACAATGGAGATGTTAGTACCAAGCCACTCGGAACTGGCTGCTTCAGGACGTGTTATTTAGGGTTCGATATATGTAAAACAAATGAAGGGAAAGGAGGGTGGAAAAAAAAAAGAAGGGAAAACTGTACAAATCTATCCACTTTGAAATGGAATAGATGAGAGCGCCACAAAAAAGCTTTTTGTGACATTTATGCAGTTGTGTTAGTTGGCACAAATAGGTGTACGCCTCCTGTTGTCAACAAATGTCGCGATTATTGTTTTCTAGTTCTGTTTCAAGAGTGTGTACTGTAGGCAGATCGTGGCAAGAATGCGGTTGAGTATGCACAAGACGGCGACACACCTCTTTTTTTTTAACTTCCCAACGGTATCTTTCGGGAAACGTTCGAAATATCGGTGGCTCCCGACCTCATGTTCCTGCACTCGAAAAAAAGAACTTCACCGCATAGCACGTTATACGCCACGCCACCCATTGCCATGAATGATAGTGTTATCGCCTCTGATTCGAAGACAGATGGGGGCGTCAGCCTTTTTCTGTCAATTATTGCGCATCCAATCCAGCGTGCTATGCGGCGATGTTCTTTTATACAGGGTGTGCTTCAATCGATACGTTTGAACAGAACTACACTCTTAAAAATGAACTTTCTTTCTTTCTTTATTCACCCTCAGGTCAGGGAACTTCACCGCATAGCACGCTCCTAGCCAACCATCACCTCGAATGATATGGTTATCTGCCCTGATTTGTTGAAGACGGGAGGCGTACGCCTTTTTTGTGACATTTATGGTGTTCATAATTGTCACAAAAAAGGCGTACGCCTCCCGTTTTCAACAAATCAGGGCAGATGACGATATCATTCGAGATGATGGTTGGCTAAGAGCGTGCTCTGCGGTGAAGTTCATTTTTAAGCGTGTATGACCATGTTTGAAAATACAGGTATAATTGAGCTGAAAGGGCATGCCCAGTAGAACTTCATCACGGAACGTGATGAAGGCCAACCACTGCACGGAATGATACCTGTATCGCTTCTGATTTAGGGAAAGCGTAGGGCGTACGCCTTTTTGCGACACTTTAACGTAACTGCATAAGAGTCCCAAAAAGGTTCACGCCCCTCGTTTTCAACAAATAAGAGGAGAAAACGCCAACTTCAAACGCCCGATGCAAAAGTCTTCAAAGACTCGCTTGCTTCAGGATTATACTGCTCTTCGGTGAAAGCGTGGGAAAACAAAGTTCGCCTCCCAGACATCTAGAGGATCCGCTTTCGAACATTCCTTCTCACCGGGGCGACGAGAATTCAGGCACAATGCAAACACAACGCGAGCAGTTGCCCAACTTCAAAGGAATCAATTTCGCGTGAACTAAAGGGGACGTGCCATTCGATGAAAGAAATACAGCTGGTTGTTATTTTTCCCCTTTATATTTACTTCCCCTTCATTACGAAAACAGAAAACGGGAATGAAAGAGAGGCCGGGGAAGTCCCTGTCAGAATCAGCCGTATACGATCGAAAAAATAGGGAGCGGAGAGGTTGACGGCCCCGAAAGGGAAAGGCGTTTCAGTAAGATGGAGCAGTTAGAGCGATACGGTGTAAATGTAAAGGCGTGTAGCGGAATGGCTAAGAGGTACAAACGACTTTTCTTTCTTGCTGTCCCTTTTCTCTGTTTTTTTTTTTATTTTTATTTTTACTACCTTCGCTACATTTGCGTCGTTTGGAAACGCCCCATTGGCCAGGGCAATTACTCCACGATTAGCCGGCACAAGTTTCTGTACTGGGTTTGAAATGGGGTCCGTGAATTACGTTGGCATTATTTACGAAGCTGTTGATGATGCGATCACTCACTAAAGTACGAAAGGAAAGTTAGGTAGCAAGCGAGCTGGTGGTGACGATCCATGACTTGAAAACCCGAGACGAGGTAGGGACAAAAACAGACAAACACAAACACGGTCGCAACGTGTATTTAAAATATACCGGGTGTTTCAGTTAAATCCCCGGGCTAAATAATTCGCGAACGGGTGCAGCAATCCACGAGCTTTCTTTTTTACAAGTATCTGTCCGATACCACCTACAAGCTGCACACCGTGTGGATTAGTGGGAGGCGCTCATTATTAAGATAAAAATGCAAATGAGTTAAGTAAAAAAGCGTAACTTCTAAAGCAGGGCGCTGTCGGTATTAAACTGGGTACTACCCCTTTTGGGACCTTCAGTGGACACCTTTTAGAGAAAAATCTGCCACCGAAGCGGGTCATTTGTTGCAGTAATTAATTAGTTTCGGTTTACGTATTTTTGTCGCGGCTTGTGGCTGCGAAGCGCAAAAGGGCGCTCTTTCACTCCCTTATCCATCAATGAATTACGTCCTTACACCAATGAATTACACCAATGAAATACGCCCTTTTGCGCTTCGCCGCGACCAGCCGCAAAAAAAATACGTAAACCGAAACCAATTAATTACTGCAACAAATGACCCGCTTTGGTGGCAGATTTTTCTCTAAAAGGTGTCCACTGAAGGTCCCAAAAGGGGTAGTACCCATTTTAATGCCGACAGCGCCCTGCTTTAGAAGTTACGTTTTTTTACGAAACTCATTTGCATTTTTATTTTAATAATGAGCGCCTCCCACTCATTCACACGGTATGCAGCTTGTACGTGGTATCGGACAGATACTTGTAAAAAAGAAAGCTCGTGGATTGGTGCACCCGTTCGCGAATTATTTAGCCCGGGGATTTAACTGAAACACCCTGTATATACAGGGTGTAACACGAGAGGGTGTCACTTCAATTCCTAAAAATTATCGCTGGCGTCTGATTTTCGGTTGTCAAATTTTTGTCGACATCTTGAAAAAAAAAAAACATGATTTTGATTGTAATGTGTTATGGCCATGAGCTTTCGAATTCAGGAAGAAAAATGCTGCGTTTGCTTGACAATTTTTCGAGTTTAATTATGCAAATTATATTAATTAATGCGTGACAGGAATTCAAACGGCCTCAATCTGTGGCAAAAGTCTGTATGAGTGTATTCCAAGTAGTTTTATATACTTTTTTAGTAAAATCTATTTTTAGGAATTGAGTGACATCCTCTCCTGGGATCCCCGGGCTAAATAATTTGTGAACCGGTGCACCAATCGAATAACTTTCTTTTTTACAAGTACATGTATCTGTCCGATACCGCCTACAACCTGCGCACCGTGTGAATGAGTGGGAGGCGCCATTATTTAAATAGAAATTCAAATGAGTTTCGTGAAAAAAAACATAACTTCTAAAGCAGGGCGCCGTCGGCATTAAAATGGGTACAACCCCTTTTGGCCCCTTCAGTTGACGCCTTCTAGAGAAAAATCTGCCATCAAAGTGGGTCATTTGTTGCAGTAATAATTGGTTTCGGTTTACATATTTTTGTCGCGAGCAGTAGTATTTTCTTTTGCGACAATTATTACAGCCCATAACTGTCAAAAAAAGGCTTACGCCTCCTGTTTTCAACAAGTCAGGGCAGAGAACGATGTCATTCGAAATTATGGTTGAGCTACCTTTGAAGTTACGGTCGTTCCGCAGACGGCCCTAAGTTTGCCGTCTGACTAGGGTATCACTAACGCGCTAACTAATTCCGTGCTTTTGGTGTCTGTGTGTGTCTTTCGGTTTTGTCAGTCAAAGTTCCCAACAACTCGAATATTTCTTTCGTGAGAGGATACATATGCCATCCTGTGCCGTACAGTAGTAAGGGATTTTATGCAAACTAAAATTGTTGCTCAACGCAAATGGTGGGTGCGGGAGTAGGCGACTCATTGGTGAATGAGTTGTGGGCGACCCATTAGATAGAAAACGGCATTGAGGTGAACGGCATTAAAACTGTCGGCGTGGCACCGCACGAATGACATTGAAGCCTAAAGTGTGTCACCTATGGGCCAAATAAATTATATTAATGCGTTAGCATTAGAAGGCTCATGTTAAAGGAAAAATGGCGGTGTCCATCTGCGGACACGAGAAAGAAACGAGAAGGATGGAAGGAGCAGCTTGAACGAGAACAACGAAGACACGCGAGTTCAATGCGTTAGCATTAGATCATGAAGAACAAGAAGAAAAATCAAATTCACATTGGGAGTGGATTTACACGCAAGGTGAGTCAGCATATTTGTGTGGCGACATATGCTGCACGTGATGCAGGGTAGGGTAGAAGTATACAGTGGAGTGCGAACGAAGTACGAGTGCCGGGCCAAGTAGGCGACAAAAGAAAACAGAACGCGATCGGCGGCGGCGACGGGCTGCCTAGAATGAACAGGAACGTAAGCAACGCCTGTCTGCGGACGCCATGCACGGCTCAACGCCGAAAGCGCGCAGACGAGATCGAGGAAGAACGGATGCAGCGGCTTGCACAGCAAGCTGAACTGCACCGCAAGAAGCGTCAAGCAGACGCCGCGCGACGGAAGCAGGGGCAAGACGAGCTCAACGGGATGCAAACCCAGCACTTCGAGAGGCAGCAGCCAAGAGGGCTAAGCGGCAGAAGAAACCGAATCATGTCACGACAAGACTCGTTCGTGAACGTACTGTACTGTACGTACGTACTGGGCTGACGTAGCTAAGGACCCCTGCTTTCGAAACGATGCGATGGGTGCTGATGTGCCCATCCAAATCAAGGGCTTCTCCTAGGTCACTGGAGCCCAACGCCCTGGAAACCGAAAGGCCGGAGTTGCCATCTATACGCAAAGGATGGCATCGGCGTTATACCTAGAGATATTCGCAGCAACGTTCACGAATACGCTGAGTCCTGTGCCGTACGTCTTCCCACAGATCTCAACGTGGTTGCTGTGTACCTGCAGCACAAGCGGCAACCGCTGTAAACGACATGATGGACTGCGTTATGCTTACTCAGGAATGGGTCGTCATGGTGGGAGACTTCAACCAGGACGATGTGAAAGACTTAACTTCCAGTTCGCCTTAGACATGCGTTCTCTGTGCTTTATTGTCCGTTCTTTGTCCGTTCCGCAAAGGTTCCATCTCCACTGACCGAGGAACGTGTGTGGACCACGTCTACCAAACGACGCTTCTGGTGGACGAGGTGCTATACATGGTGTGCCACTTCACCGACCATAAGGCCCTTCTGGTGTGTCTCCATAAGGACCCTCCCTAAAAAGAAGTCGAAGACGGCATTTGGACACCGGATATGCAAGACATGCTCCAGTGAACCGAAAGGAGGAAGCAAAAGAAGGAATCGAAGACTCATGGTGGTGGTGGTGATGGTGAAAGGGCTTGGCGTTGTCGGCCTCACGTATGTGGGCAACGTCACGACTGACGCCCTGGGGAAATGTGCGTCCTGGGCCGACTTCTAGGGGAACTGTGCCGACATATGTCTGAAAGCGTCTGAGGAAAACCTAGGAACCCCAGACAGCACAGCCGGCAATCGAAGACTTATGCTAACGCATTTACAATGGACCCACCAATGGATCTTCCGCGTCACATACAGAAGCGATACTCTGGTGGGAGCGTACAATGTGAAACACGATACATAAATTCAGTACGAGAATATATTCTGAAGACGAGAGATTTTATTCGTAGTATTCCTGCACTGTTCCCCTCCCAGCCATGTGGTTTGCGTTTTACTCTTAATCGACAGCCCTCTGTAACATTGGAGAGTGTTCGTCAAGCACGTCCACAACAATCAACCATCCTGGGCCGTTCGCACGTCGTGGTATCTCCTCATCCCATTTTCATCGTCGTTACTTTTGTTCCGTCCAACGCGTAAAACTTGACAGATACATGCACAGAGCTATCTTTTCGCGCTACACACGTGGGCAATACGGGCAGCGCAGCCGTAAATCATCGCAGCCATCGTTAAGGCTATGTGCTCGAGATACACGGCATGAGGTTGCTCAAATAGATTATAAAAAAAATACGCTCCCGGTTCACCGAAAACAATTTGCGTGCGCACAGCATATTAAAACTAGAAAAAGAAGCGCTAAATATAAGGCATGTGATAACGAACGACATTATTGAGAAATATGCTCCTGTTTGAAGATGATGAAAGAAGAAACTTCCACGGAACATATTGTGCAACTCGAGGGCGCTATAAAAAAAGATGGATGAAACGACATTCTCATCTCGTGCTTCAGCGCGATATGTCTTAACCCAGCGACATGCACTCATATCGCGCGGGGCAGCGTCCTATATATGTGTGTGCCGCGCCCATTGGATTGCGTGCGATCCTCATATTTATAAAGTTGTTGGAAATAAATTGCGTAGATACGCGGTAACGTTTCTCGATCAAATATGAAAACGACCGTGTTCTTCCACTTTAACTGATATCTATACAGTGATGAATATTTTCACCGTAATGGTTACTGAAACAACGATGTAGGAACTCACAGGCAAGGGACGTGCTGGGACACGTAGCAACAGGGCACGTACACCGCGTCGGCATCTCGTTTTTATCTTTTTTCTTTTGAAGTACACGTTGAGCACGTAAGTAGAGAGCGTATTTTTAGGCACTAACAGGTAGCGGTCTTCGTCGCACAAATCAATAGAGAGTTTTAGCAGACCGTTGATAACGTGGCTAGCGTCTCACCGTATCAACCGGAACCAATCAGTGGATAAGATTTTGAGTCACGCACGAGTGCGATTGGTTCTGATAGAGACGCTAACTTTATCAACGGTATACTAAAACTCACTATTCTAGGCCAACCAACCTTCAGAATCGTTTTATCTTCCGATTCGAAGGAAATTTGATATATAGGTGAATATATAGGATATATAGGTTGCTGGTGAAAGGGCTCGCCGTTGTCGGCCTCACAGAGTCCCCCCCCCCCCCCCCACTCCACTCTCTAGACATTGTTGCGATTCTCGTGCGAGTCAGCTCTCAAGGAAAAGGAGAAGGCAGGGTCCTGTCCAATTATAGAAGAACGTTTATTCTACATAGCGTGTACGAACGAAAAGCGCGAGGTCCTACAGGATCTCGCCTACACACAGACGAACAAGAAAAATCACAAGTATACAATTCATAGTTTATATTCCTGTCGTTTGAGCACGTTCGAGCAATTTTCCCGTGAACTCCGACTTCACCCTGTTCGGGGCACTCAAGTCGTACGATTCCACCACGAGCCCATCAGGTTGCGCTGGCTGCGTCTGCGTGGTATTGCGAGGAAGCATCAGTCCCAATCGTAACAGCATAAGTCAGAGGAACAGTTCGGAGGATTTCTACACTGTTAAAAACAGAATTTCACCACATAGTACGCTCCTTTATAAAAGCGATAAAAACTCACGGCGCACACAACAGGTTAAAATGTAACGAGGCATTGACGTTTCGGAGTCTATACGGACTCCCTCATCGGAATGAAGCAGGGGGTGGCTGTGCAGTTCTATTTACGTACTAGAGGGGGGGCGGGGCGTAACAATCGAGACGCGGTACTGGATGTTTGTTTACAACGTTCATATGAACAAAATTTCAGGGCAACAAACAAACAAACAGGAATGCACGCTAAGGGAAAAAAAGAGTGATTTTAGTCCTTTTGGGGACTAAATGCATTGCCACAAAAATTAGACCCTTTATGGAGTAAATACATGGGCCTAAATGAATGTCACAGAGTGGGGACCTCCATTTCATCTCACGCATTCTAAGAGTCCCAGGTCCTTCTCCATATTTTTCTTTATTTTCCAATCCAATCCAATCCAGTCCCAGGTACATAATTCGTGGACATGAATGAAAATACTTTGAATTAAACCGTCAACCGTGATATGTCGAGCGATACAAAATTTTGCGACATGCAGTGGGCATAGATTCGCAAGAAAGAACCTGTAACTATTTTTTTCCTCTCTGTGGGTGGAAAATTGCTATAGGTTAGCTAAGTTATATAGCCTTATTCCATCAAGTTCACGAACAGCACATATTTACGTAGACTGTTGCATTCAGGGTTTTTATCTGCACGGCGACAGGTTCGGCATTCCATGGCAGAAGATGGCAGTGGTGTGTTTGCCCCGTTACGGAGCGTTATCCTGACTTGCGAACCTACAATCCGTCTTCCCCACCGAATTGACCTCTGGTTTCAGACCTTCACAGTCCAAGAGTACATAGACGGCCCCATGCAGTGTTATAACATGCCAACGATTTGGCCATATTGCACGAAATTGCCGAGGTTCTACACGGTGTGGCATATGCACCGGGCCTCACCAGAGATCAGACTGCAACAATAAAAGAGAGCCAAAGTGTGCTAACTGCAAATCCAGCCATCCCGCATCATTTTCTTTATGTCCTGTGAAGACCGCCGCCACCAAAAGGCACCAAGACCGGACGCTACGACTTCCGTCTGACGCTCCTAGGGGTGGTAGTGCCACACTCCCGTCTGGTACAAATGCACAAGAATTTTCTGCACTACCCCCTCGATCTGCATCAGGTGAACGAGGGTCGCTGAACACAATCGCGGCTAAGCCCATCACAAGCAGCCACCCACCGCCTCCTCGTCCATCAAGGCAGATTACACACACTTACGCCAGTGTGACGGAACCAGCAGGCACGAGGAGACAGTTATCTTCATCAGCCCCTGAAGATGTGCCTTCTCTGGGGCTCTTCTCAGCGGTACTTGCTGCCCTTAAGGCAATTGTCTCTGCTTTTCCTGTAGCGTCGCAACTGCCCGAGGTCCAAGCGCTTCTGGCACTGGAGGCATTACCTTTGCATCAGCATGACGGCATTGTATAGAAAGGCCATGGCGATGCAGTGGAATCTTCGACGCCTGCGTAACAAGCTCCCTGATTTTAAATTACATCTACAACAGTACAAGTTCCCTTTCATAGCTGTATATGCGAACACGGCATGGATTCGACACATCGCGTTAATGGATACACAATCTATCGATCTCATCAATCCTCTGAGAGCACAACAGCGCTATACGTTCGTAATGACCTCGTATTCAGGACGCGGTGGTCATGTCTAAAAGGGTAACAGGCCATGTCGGTCATTCCCCAGCAATTAACCACCTTTACGTCGCCGAGCAGAAAGAACGGCTCGTCGGACAGGGCAACTTACGGACCTTGTGGAATACCGCCGGATGAAAGCTAAAGTAACACGAGAACTTAAGAAAGAGGACAGGAAGCGTTGGCGTAAGTTTTGTCACTATCTTTCACCGTTAGGCCCGGCCACGAAGATCTGGGAGACAATCCGATCTCTGAAGGAGGCGCCCCCTCAAAAGAATCCTCTCGCGGCCTTGGCTATCGTTAAGGGTGTAGACGGAAACACGCTAGCGACGGACTTCTGTGTGGTACTAACGACACCGGCGGCTGCCTCGACGACGCCACTACACCGCAGTTTTTTCCACAGTTTGACGGCTGATCTTCACCAAGACTGGCCTCGTCCCCCAGAAGTTATGGACCGCGACTACACACTAATCGAGCTAAAGGCAGCGTTGAAGCTTGTGAACGCCGGCTCGTCCCCGGGACCCGATAAAATCACCTATGCCGCACTGCGAAACCTTGACGGGCGGTCACTCCAAGCTCTCCTTCATGTGTTTAATACGTCTTGGCAACAAGGATCTTTACCACCCACCTGGAAGGAGGCATTGGTTGTTCCCATCTTTAACCCAGGCAAGCCCCGAAATGCCCTATCCTCCTTTCGCCCTGTGAGCCTGACAAGCTGTATGGGGAAACTGATGGAGAGAATGGTGTTGCATCTCCTCGACTGGTGGCTCGAAAAACAACGTGCGTCCCCTCACGAAATGGCTGGATTTCATCGCCACCGAAGCTCCATGGATCCAGTTCTCGACCTAGTCTCTACAGTCCGACATGCTCGTGTCCATCGAGGGATCGTCCTATCGGTTTTCCTCGACATCAAGCGCGCATATGATACCGTCTCGCACATTTGTGTGCTGCACGCCTTGCGCTCGTTTGGGCTATCCGGTCGGCTCTTCATCTGGCTCCAAGACTTCCTTACGGACCGAACTGTCGCTGTCCGTACGTCCCAAGGCCAAAGCCCACCAGCATCCTGTTCCTCAAGAATTCCCCCAAGGAAGTATTCTCAGTCCGACACTCTTTAATGTGGTGATGGCCGGCCTACAATCAGTAATTCCTCGCAAAGTGTCGTAAGTGTTTTCCGTGTATGCAGATGACGTCGCCCTTTGGACAGTAGGAAAATCACGCCCAGCCATACAGCGCCGCCTGCAGCTTGCTTTAAATAATGTCCATACGTACCTCACGCACATTGGGGTGGACCTTTCACCCGAAAAGTGTGTCGAGCTCCCTTTCACGCGCAAAGCTATGGCCAATTTCCCTCTTTGAGTTGGTGCAAAGAAGCTTGAGCCGGTACGCTTCCACCGCTTCCTTGGCGTGGTAATCGACTCGGACTTGCGCTGAGCTCGCCACATTAAACACCTTGAAACTAAAGTGCAGCGATGGCTCCCCGCAATTCAACATCTTTCTGGCTTAGGATGGGGCTGTGATCAGCGTTCCCTGCTCGCAGTTCACGCGGCGTTGGCAAGGGCGACTGTGCTTTACAGCATTCCTATTCTGCACAGGATATCAACAACATCATTAAATACCCTTCGGTCCCTGTTTGCTCGAAGCCTTCGTCGCTGCCTCGGAGTTCCAAGAATGGCTGAAACACGGCAAGTACTGGCTGAAGCTGGTGAACTTCCGATTGAGGTTCTACGTGAACGTGAAACGGCTCGGCACTTCCTACGTTTGCGTGCTCACATTCCCCGTCGCCCGCTCCTCAGGCAAATTCGATACCGCCCTGAAAGCGACTTCTATCGAGTAGCGCAGAGGACACGCCAGACTCTCACTGACTTCATAGCTAAGGACATTATACCGCCGGAAGCCCCCTGGTCTCTGACGGTACCGCCGACTTTCGTAAGCCTTCCAAACCTTCTGGAAAGAAGAGATCAGGTCCCCCCTCAAGTCCTCCGAGCCCATTTTCATGCTCTGGTAGACGAGAAGTTTTCTACGTTTACGGCAGCATATAGCGATGGCGCATACAGAAACAACAAGTCCGCCTCAGCATTCGTCATACCATCCGAAGGCGTAGTGCACGGACGTCGCCTTTCACATCCAACCTCCTCCACAGCTGCGGAACTCTATGCCATCCTTTTCTTTCTACAACACATCGCTGATTTTACACCGCGGGAATGGGCAGTCTTCACAGACTCCAAATCTGCACTTCAATCTATTGCAAATTCCGGCATACGAGGCCCATCCGCACCCCTAGTCACAGATGTGTTAATGGCTTACCACACTGTCCGCGCAGTGGCCACAGGCTAGTTCTCCAGTGGGTTCCAGCCCATTGTGGTGTCGTGGGGAACGAGCAGGCAGACAGCGCCGCAGAAGCAGCACTCTCGTACCGGAAACGGACCAGTATTGTTCTGCTGAGAGGAGACCGCCGTTCCATTCTGCGACGCTTCGTGACACCCCTGGCTTCCCGCCAATGGACAACCGACATTCTCCCCCCATCTATGTTGAGCAGAGTTGATCCAACGCTCGCTTTACCCATGCCACGAAACACCTCTCGTCAAGATGCTGCATTAATCCACCGAATGCGCCTCGATGTGGCCTTTACAGCTCAGTGGCGTTACCGCTTGAGACAAGGTGACTCTCAACCTGCTGCCACTGTGGTGCTCTAGAGGATCTGGAGCACATTCTTCTTCATTGCCCCCACTACCAACCTTCCCGAACCACACTCTCCGAGTCTCTTCGTCAGCTGGACTCTTGCCCTTTCTCTCTATCGAAATTGCTTGGTCCCTGGCCCAATCCAGCCCAGCAAAGATCTGCGCTCAAAGCTCTTTTGACATTTCTGGACACCATCGGACTTCGTTCGTTATTGTGGAGGGGCTCGTTATTTTATTCCCCACATTCCCACCAGCAATGGGGTAGAGTATCGCCTGTGGCGATGAACCTCCCCACTCTCCAAGGTCCAAATAAAGTTGTTGTTGTTGCATTCAGGAGACCATTTTCGAAGTTCAATGACTATTTGCAGTCCCGTGGGGAGTAAATTTCGGGGTTAGGGACTAAAATGGCGAGTAATTGCAGTCTATAGGATACCAGAAGCTGCAATTACTCCCCATTACATGAAGGTCCTATACAAGCTTTCCTTGTGCCACCAATCTGTGACACTCTCAAAGAAATCGCCCTGAACTGCTTTGTTGAACTGTCCCCTTGAGCTTATCCTATGTATGTCTGCTCATGTGAAACTCTTCCTCGTCCGTAGTCCTGTCCCCCACCCCCTTTTTCTTACGAGTCTGAAACGTGTCGCCACTATTGAGTAGGCGGACCTCACTCCCATTTCCTTCCGAATACGTCCGTCCGTTCCTCACACGGGGAAAGCACTTTTTTTTTTTTAAGAAAAAGGCTCTTCAACCTTCATGACGTACGCCGTCATACCAGAAATTTGATTCCTGTCCTGTGTAATTGCACTTTTTTTTTTAACAGCTCCCGTGGCATAGTGGTTAGGATGAGCGCTTTCCGCGCCGAGACTGGGAGGAGAAGCGGGTTCGAATCCCCCCGCACCGGCTGTACTGTCTCGGGTTTTCTCTGGGTTTTCCGGCAGACTTTCGGGACGAATGTCGGCAGAGTTCCTCTTGAAGTCGGCCTAGGACGCATACTAACCCCCCTGTTTCCCACTCCTTCCTGCTGCCCTCTCTCCATCTGTCCACGTCTGTACACCACCCATAGCCACAGTTGCTTCGCGCCACTAAGGTGGAATTTAAAAGAAAAACATTATTTTAACGGAAGGGTCGCCCCACTCCATACGCATAACTCAAAACCTTCGTACTGTTTTCCTAAGCTAGATAGAACATTCCTCCTGCACCCTTTCCCCTTTTATCTTTCCTTTATTTTCTTTTTTTTTTCTGCCAATAAATCCCCCCCCTCCCTCCTGGACGCTGCACAATGCGTCCATGCCTGCGAGCGCACCTCGAGGGCATTTGAAAAAGATTAAACCGTTATTGCATCGCGAGTTCATTCAAATCAACATTTTCAAATATCCATTACAGCTTCTTTGCATTCGATTATCAAATACGAAGGTATACATTCGATTATCCACCCGGCTCACGACGACGTAATAAAAACGTTCCTTCCCTGGAAGGAATACGTTCCACTTTTATTAGGCAGATTCTTAAGAAAACGTTGCTATCAAACCCTATATCTATATCCTGAAGCGTATTTCAAATATAGGACCAGGTTTTTTTAATCGTCTTCCCCGGTTTCAATATCAACAATGCAGACTCAGCAATTCCAATTTCCATTCAAAAGTTCGCTCGAGGCCAGTATACGCATGGTTCAAGAACCGCTGTCGCCCTTGTGGTATATAATGAAGATATGGCAACCGACAACGCCGCATGCGTGATTACCGCGTCGAAGGTATATAAGGCGGCTATCTCCGAGCTGAACCACAGTCAGCGAGAAGTTAATGGTCGTGAGACGTCCCTTTAGTACACTTGCCATAGATGACGCCGAAAATGAGGACAATTCCGAGCCCTCTCCAATGTCTCATTACACACCGCAACGCTTGTGATCTAAGAAACCGCCGATGTGGCACGCGGGATGTTAAAGTGCTGCGATGGGAGTTCGGTGACTATTTGACCATTCGCATTTAACGTGCTTGCCCCGAGAGGACATGGCAGTGAAGAACTGGCCTGAACAAATGTTGATGTTCATGTTAGTGTTGTGAACAATTGTTCCATTATCCTCCAGACATAGCCATCCTCAGTTTCCCTTTCCCTTTCCTCATCCTCAGTTTCCCTTTCTTTTCTGAATAATGCGTCCTGGAGCAGCTTCTAGAGGTCTTCTTTTTCTTCGTCCCAGGGAGAATGGCCATTAGCCACAAGGGAGATCGGCCAGGGCTGTGAGGTTGTCTAACTGTACTATGACTTGACGGTGACAATCTGGGTGGAGAATATGATGGTTGGTGGAGAATGTGATGGTTGAAGTGGTGGAGGTGGTGAAGTTAGCTTGTTTTGGCTCCATGGCACAAGGGCAAGCATTGTCCATGTCCTGGTTATTTGCATAATTCACATGTAGAGTCATTGTAGATGTATGGCTGTGTGTTTGACCGTAGCTTTCCATTCGAGGTAAGCAAGAGCTCGCGGAGTAACTGATCAATGGGGATATTAACGCGTCATTTCTTTTCTTTTTTCTTTTTTAACAGACCCGTGTTCCACCCTATGCCGTCGGTCCAGTGCATGTCCTATTCTTGCCGGCGCTTTTTCCGGAACAGACTCCCACGTTCAAGACTGTGGGTCTGCAAAACAAAAAACAGACACGCGGGTGAACTGCGGGTACGAAACGGATGCAATACACGGACGAAGAAAACGGTCCACCGCGTCCGTTACTCCGTAAGAAACTCAGGATCAAACCAGAGAGCGGTGTACAATTTATTTTCACGGGGGAGTAAACGAAATTATGGAGGGAAATGTTACCCATGAAACAAGACTCAGGTCCCGTGTCGGATGCCTGTTAGGTTACACGGGCGCTCTCTCTCTTAGGTTACAGCGTCAAACATCATCGATATTTCAATGGCAGTTGGCTTCAACTGGGACCAGCGATCACAGTTGAACAGGTCTGTGAAATGGCAACGTGCTTCGTGTGGACCGGCGACTAAGTAATGGAGTGTTCTGTCTTTCATGTGGCCCAGTTGCGTGCTTTTGAAAGCAAAGAGCAAAAAATTTGTCCGAAACGTTGCCACTTATGGAAGAAGAAGGTGAAGCTTATCGTATTTATTACGTGGTACACTCTTAAACATGATGATGGTGGTGGTGGTGGTGGTGGTGATAGGGCTTGCCGTCTCTTAAACATGAGCTTCACCACATAGCACGCTCCTAGCCAACCACCATCCCGAATGACAACGTTCCCGCCCCTGAAATGTTGAAAACAGGGTGCTGAGCCTATTTTGCACCCATCACGTGCATAATGGTACAAAATAGGCTCCGCCCCCCCCCCCCCCCCCGTGTTCAACAAATCAGGGGCGAAAACGTTGTCATTCGGGATGGTAGTTGGCTAGGAGCGTGCGATGTGGTGAAACTCATTATTGTGAGTGTACACTCTAAAAACTGAACTTCACCTCATTGCACGCTTTGCGCCAACCATTGCCACGAATGATAGGGTTATCGCTTTTGATTCGAGGAGAGAGGGAGGCGTACGCCTTTTTGTGTCAATTATCATGTATCCAAATTGACACAAAAAGGCGTACGCCCCCTCTCTCTTCGAATCAGAAGCGATAACCCTATCATTCGTGGCAATGGTTAGCGCAGAGCGTGCTATGCGGTGAAGTTCAGTTTTTAGAGTGTAGAAACACCTGGCAGAAGAGCTGAAGCAAACGACGCACGAAACAACCCGTGTAAGCACAGGGAACTGCCGTTCAGTTCAAGGGCTGTTGGGAGGTTCAACTGGCATTGACTTCAACGGTATTTGAGTGTGTCTCTGTTCCAAGGGTGCAGGTGTAATGAAGCGCTCAAATAAAGACCGCCCTCAGTAGCTCAGCCGGTACACTCTTCAAAACGAGCTTCACCGCATAGCACGCTCCCAGCCAACCATCATCTCGAATGATATCGTTATCTGCCCTGATTTGTTGAAAACGGGGGGCGTACGCCTTTTTTGTGACACTGATGCTGTTCATAACTGTCACAAAAAAGGCGTACGCCCCCCGTTTTCAACAAATCAGAGGCGAGAACGATATCATTCGAGATGATGGTTGGCTGGGAGCGTGCTATGCGGTGAAGTTCATTTTTAAGAGTGTAACGTGCTGGCTTGCAGAGGTCAAGATCGCGGGTTCGATCCCGGCCCAGGGCGGTAGCAATGTGGGGAAGGTAAACATTGCTTCCAGCACCGTGTGTCGCAGATTTCCGGCGCACGTCAAAAGAACCTCAGGTGGTCCAAATTATCTGCACTCCTACCCTGCGGCACGTGCAACCATGTCGCCACACTGCGCAGACAAACCTTACGTGTAACGTCACGGTACCATTATTTCAAATACAGAGAACGTTACCTCTTCGAAACGCAAATTCATCTTGGATCTCGCTTTAATGCCCAAAAAGGTTCGCTTTAATGTACACCAAATTAAAGAAACCCATATTTACGTAACGTTATTCAGTCTGCCTCTTGGAGGGCCTGTCGCACTGCAAACACTGGTAGAGTGAAACTTAGACGTTTAATTTGCATTGAGAATGGGAATGTTTGGCCACGTGTATCACGATCAGAACTGTGCAAACTTCAATTCACTATGTCTGAAAACGCTGATTGTGTTACCGTCCAAACATGTAACAGTTTCAAAGGACAACAAGCACAGAAGAACAACAAAGTAATTTTAAGAGTATTATACCTGTGATATTCCCCTCAGAGATACACGAGTATGCCTCGTTGCTATAGTTGGGCAGATATGTATAAAATACCGCACAAATGGGGGTATTTAAAATAAAATACCAAATACTGAGAGCCGATTGTTCTTAAAATACAGCTCAAAGTACTTGCGAACAAAAGTATTCAAAATAGAGTACAAAATATTTCAAAAGGTATTTAAGATACGTTTAAGATACTTGAGCGCTATCGGTTGTAAATAACACCCGTGGGCGTCGTACTGTATAGTTTCATCTGATATATCGCCAAGGACGTATAGAGGCGACTGCTTGGAATACGTTCCATGTTGCAATCTGACAATGTAGACAGCCCGAAAGACCTTACCTAATTGAACCTGTCCTTATATCACTCAAAGACAAAATGGATAAGAAAAAAAAAACTGAAATGCTGCAACAAGCTAACAGCAGCCCGAAGACAGTTGACAGAGTAGGTAATTAAAGTACTGAGTAGAAAATACCGAAGAAAGTATTTTAAATCGCGCACAAAATAATCCTTGGAAAGGTAACTAATAAGCAGTGATGGCCAGTAGTTAACTACATGTAGTTAAACTACTATAGTTAAACTACCAGACTGTAGTTAAAAAGTAGTTATCAACTACTTGCAGAAATGTAGTTGCAACTACTAGTTAAACTACTATTTTAAGTAGTTAAATACAGTAGTTAGGTTACTGAAGGCGCGAACTACTTCCGATTTTGCCGCAAACTTTACGGCACGATTGTGCTTCGGACTTTTCGCATGAGCTACTTGTTTGACGAGAACGGAGGTGCAGAGCAATTGTGTCGTGCATGTGTACTAAATCTTCACTTTTAATGCTTGTCCAATGTCCAGTGAAGCCTCATTTGCTGTGAAATAATTATGCAACTTAGTTTATCGCGTAGGCACAGAAAGAATCCCGCCGCAAGCTTTGTATTTGACGATCGTAGCAATGGCGTGAGCCAAAGTTTATCATCCGTGTGATTCATATTTAGGTGTCCAAGAACACTACAAGGGATTGGGGTTGATGGACAACGTTAAGTAGTTATAGGTGTAGTTAAACTACATCGCCGTAGTTAAAGAAGTAGTTTTAACTACTCCCCTAAAAATAGTTGAACTGCTAGTTAAACTACTCCATCACAAACTAGTTTGTAGTTATAGTTAAACTACTGTAGAAGTAGTTAGTGGCCATCCCTGCTAATAAGATACTACTAAATACCCACACACAAAAATAAGTACAAGTCTGCAGTTGGGCCACGTATGCCATTGGGCGAAAACGTTTCCTCGCTAAATTGTATGATAACTTGTGGCTCTCTCACCAAACGTGCGGGTGACAATTTTCTACCATGAAAGCTTATGGAGGGCCTAAACGTTTCTCAGTCCATATGCGCGCACGGGAGTTCGTGACGGGCCATTGGCTCAAATTGGGCGCAGCTGGCACTGAGCACCAACATGCTTAGAGTACTATTAAATGGAGTGGACACTTTGCTGCAGCGAAAAGATATTGCTTCTTATCGCGTTCGCGTATACGTTGTACTCCGACGTTTTTCCTGCTAAACGGGTGGCTGTGCGCCTCTTCGCGTTTCAAGGAACATAAATCATTTGAACTATTTGAACTGAGCGAAATTCAGCGTCAGCTGTGCGTGTGGTGAAATGAGGCCCGATGAAAGTGTGCAGACAAATTTATTTAAGCGTGATGAGTATTGATTTGTGAAGTCTCCGACGACGAGAAGCTTGCGCGAGCGGTAAGGCAGCGCGGATGCGTTCCGGCGCGGCGCGAGGCGAGAAGTATAGCACACAGCCTCCACGAGCCCTGTGGGAAGCTGCACGGCACAAATATCTCTGACGTCGTCCCCAGGAAGGGTGACTTCAACTGGTGTAGCCAGTTCTCCGGCACGCAGGTAAATGACAACCCCTGCCGCTCGGTTGCCCTTGTCACTGCGACGCGTTCCGCAGCAGTACTTGAAGCTGTCGACTTGTATTGGTCTCTCCGTCTTCATCCACGTCTCGGAAAGACACAAAAGTGATGTCTTACGGAGGACATAGTCGTGTGCAACGTCTTCTGCGTGGAGCTGTACGGAGCGTACATTTAAGGCTGCGAGTGTCAACGGGTGGGGCTTGTCTAGTTGTTCCACGCACTGCGTAGTGATGGTGCGAAGGCGGATTCATTGCGAACAGATATCGGGCTGGCGTGTGATGACCTTGTGGAATCACGCTTCTGTTTACATTGTTACTATTGGTTGGTCGAGCCAGTCTAACGTCATAAAAGCGAAGTGTAATGTGCTCCTGGCGAAGTTAGTAGCAATCCAGATAGCTCTGGAATTTATGACCACTGTTCAAGCCCAAGACGTTCTCGCCGATCCGCCACTACAGGGCGTGCTGACCACACCTTCCCCTTACATTACCCCCCCCCCCCCACACACACACACACCACCACCACCACCACCACACTCTAAAAACAGATGGTGGTGGATGGTGATAGGGCTTGCCGTTGTCGGCCTCACGTATGTGGGCAACGTCACGACTGATGCCCTGGGGAATGTGCGTCCTGGGCCAACTTCTAAGGGAACTGTGCCAACATATGTCTGAAAGCGTCTGAGGAAAAACTTCAGAACTTCTAAAAACAGAACTTCGCCGCATAGCACGTTGTGCGCCAACCATTGCCACGAATGATAGGGTTATCGCTTCTGATTCGAAGAGAGAGGGGGGCGTACGCCTTTTTGTGGCAATTTTCATATATCCAAATTGCCACGAAAAGGCGTACGCCCACCTCTCCCTTCGAATCAGAAGCGATAACCCTATCATTCTTGGCAATGGTTGGCTCATTGCGTGCTATGCGGTGAAGTTCTGTTTTTAGAGTGCACCACCACCACCCAAGACGTTCCGATCCTCTCAGACCCTAAAAGTGCCCTTCATCGTGTCAAAGGATGCCGACAGGAGGACAGCGCCACGCAACACATTACAGACATTCTCAAGCAGCTAAAGGAAAAGGGATTCTGCATTAGGTTCCAGTGGATCCCCGCGCATGTGGGGATCGATGGCAATGAGAAAGCTGATCTAATTGCCCGTGCAGACCATGCCAATTCTCCGAACACGGTATAGTACCCTATGACCCACAAGCCAACAGAACAAGATTCGCTGATTATACTCGCAACATCCGAAATTCGGCGTTCCCAACAGTCCGACTGTTCGAGCAAAGTCCCCTCCCCACAAGGGACCCAGTCAACACAGAAAGCTGCAGAAGTGTTGCAGTAATGCTGCTGCAATGTTGCTGTGTGCAGCAATGTTTCACAACCAAGCGCAGCCGTTACCACAACATCATTTTCTCAATGCGGAAATGATGCTGCGTTTATTGCTTTCATGTTTTCAGTGCAGATGCACTGCACATGTATAAAATGCTGAATTCTAGACTGTAGGATATGAGGGTGTGATTACCGGTGAACGTTGTTCCTGGAATGTTGGTGCAATCTGTCAATGCAGTGTTCCTGCAACGTTGTCTTTATAATGTTGCTGCAATATAACATCAATATGACATGGCAACATTACTGCAATATTACTGCAACAAATTTTGTTGACTGGGGACCTTGAACGCATGAAAGCTAGTCCTTGTTCACAGGCTGAGAACTCAATCCATTATGACATCAGCACGTATGTATATACAAGCTTGGTCTGGCACCGTCGCCGAGGTGTGGCTCCTGCTTCGCCCTCGAGGGCTTGGAACGCGCTGTTCTGCATTGTCCGATTCACCAGGGTTCTAGGGAAATTATGCTCAGGAAGTTCCATGCCCGGGGCCTCCTGGTCGATATATTAGAAGACATGCTTCATCATCGGGGGTCAACACGCCTCCGCAGGACAGCACGTGATGTGCTACTAGACTTCGCTTCTAGCAGCTGACTGCATTAAATGTCTCCCCTCCCCCTTTCAGTCTACCACTTTCCTTCCCTCCCTCCCCAACTCCCCGCTCCTAATGGAGTGAAACTTGCCGCCCTTGTCGTGCAGGCAGACCTCACTCTTTCTTCCCTACAACCCCCTCCCCCCCCCCCCTCGTAATGTGCTCTTTCGGCTGTTCACCGTTCGGCTGTTTCGATTCTGGGGTGTGCTTGTTACACTGATGATGTAGTGATATGTGGTGGAACCCAAAAACAATGTCCTGAAAGAGTCGACAAGGTTCTATAGAAAGGCTCGAAACCCACGGGATGAATGTGAATTGAGTATCTGGGCTACGTTATAGACGGATCAGGAAAAACACAGCAGAAAGGGTACAGGGAATAACGAACGCACCTGCACCTACGCGCGTCACCGAGGTTCGAGCTTTTGTGGGCCTTGTCGGCTTTTATGCAAAATTTTTGCCGAACTTGGCGAGTGTCCTCGAGTCATCGTATAAGGTACAGCGGAAATCACACTTACGTGCAACGCGCGAGCTGTGATTCTCGCGCCTGCTGGTGGAGCGATATGAAACCAGGGATCAGAAACCGAAGCTGAACCCGAACCGAAACCGCTAAAAACCCGTATCTTTCGCTGAACCGACCCAAAATATATTTTTTCTCGAGTTGAACCGAACCGGAACTGAACCGAAATCAATTTAGGCGGTTGCCCATTCGCGAAACGGTTCAGACGCAATGTGCGTTGTGAGAGATCGGAACTACGATTTACACAGCGGACTCAGCCGCGTTGCCTAACAAATTCGAAACCGAAACTGAATAGAACAAAACAAAACAATACCGCAAACCCAAGTGCGCGAGGTATTTCCTCCTCGCAGTTATTGCGTTCATGCAGTTGTGTTAGTTTTGAGGTCGTCGTTTTGGCGGTTGTAGGCTTCCTTTTCTGTTCGCGATTTTTGTCGTCCAGTAACCTCTAGTTTTCATTTTGGGCAGTGAAAATAACGGCCAGACCCTGAGCAGGACGTAACAGGTTGTATACGATGAGTGAACATAGAGACTACAGTATACCACCGTAACGTTGCACCTTACACGCAGATCTGTAACACGCAGTGTTGCTGTGAACCGCTGCTGTGTCGGCAACAGCAACAACAAAAGCACATTTGCGTTGTTGGAGAATTGTAAGGATGTGCTTGCTTTTAACCCATGGCAATCGCTAACAATCCACTTTCCTGAACCGGTTCCAACCGATATTTTGCGCTGCTGCGGAGCTGAACCCGAACCCAACCAATATGCCTGAACCTGAACCCGAACCGAACCGAAAGAAATAACGGTTCCGATCCCTGTATGAAACCGGACGTACAAACCATTATCCGTTTGTAGGGGAGGGCGCGTAGATATGCACGGGAGCGAAACGCGAGTCTCTCCCCTGCGTACATGCCCCCCCCCACCCGCCCCCTACAAACAGATAATGCTTTGTCCGACCGGTTTCATATCGCGCCCCCAGGCGTCCTGCCAGAGGCCACAGCTCGTGCGTTGCACGCATTAATATCCTGTGTATACTGCGCAAAGAGGAGAAACAGAACTGGAACTCTGAACGTCGCAAGTCTTTCCAGACGTGTAAACACTTATTTTCTAGTAACCAACTTTTAGCACTATTTGATCCCAAGTGTGACGTGCGATGCTTCTTCGTACGGGGAAACCGTTCTTTCGCAAGTAAAAGACTGCGTGCAACGACCAGTAGCTTATGCCTCGCGGACATTAACGAAATTATGCACAGTTAGAGAAGGCGGCACTAGCTATAATCTTTGGGACTAAAGGGTTCGAGAAATACTTGTTGGGTCGAGAGTTTCAAATCATTACTGACCATCAGCCGCTGTCTTCTCTCTTTGACCCTCTAGGCAGTTTAGGTACACTAACTGCGTGGCAGTTAGCAGAGTAATCGTTGGCTCACAATTTTGGCCAATATTTCCTATAAAAAGAGAGCTAGCTTATTAAACAAGCCAACAAGCGAAATAAATATTCTCCTCAGCTTATCACACGCAGATGGACTTTCCAGACTTCCTTTGCATGATACAGTCATGCTGTGCTGTCCGTGGTTTTTCGTGGGTTTTCCTCAGACGCTTTTAGAAATATGTCGGTACAGTTCCCTTAAAAGTCGGCCCAGGACGCATATTCCCCCCAGGGCGTCAGTCGTGACGTTGCCCACCTCTGTGAGGCCGACAACGGCGAACCCTTTCACAATCACCACTACGTTGCTTCATCTCTTTTGCAATAGTGTTGTGGCCCGTCTGCGAACCTAGCTCCCCTTATTCCTGCTTTCTGAGTGGACGAACGCTTTGTCACGTGCTTTCTGCAACCTTATCATCGCTTATGCATATTGCGTAGGCGATAAAGTGTTCGTCAGAACAGTTCGTTGTGAAATCGTTAACTGGATACCTCGGAGAGTAGTAGAAGTTAAATCGTCGGTGATGTTCCTCGTTAGAATTCGCGGAAAGATTAGATTTCTTCGTTTGGATCATTTAGAGACCAGCATCGCCAAGTAATGACCCTCCAAATAGGAATTTCCTTCGCTACTGGATAACGAGCACCTCAAGCGCAGAGGCGGTATCTCAAATCGAATGAACACGCAAGCCTGAAAGGCGACAGACGACCCTCTGTTTACAAACATGTGATGTAACGAGAAGACCGGTTCGAGGTTATATTTTGCTGTGGTGGGCAAGAAGCAGGAACAGCGCGTCGGCTGATATGCTGATAAAACTGATAGTGCCCAGCAGCATCCTTTGCGTGGTGGCGTTTCGTAATCAATGACGTAGGGTCTCAGGTCGTCTATCTCCAGAAACCGGAACGTTATGGTTGTACTAGTATTTAGTGTGCTTTATGCGTGGAGTGAATATTTCTATTTGTGTTATCGATATTGACCGAGTTCATATGTGATGTGTTTCTTTTCGGGGTGGGGGTGGAGAAGTGTTGCCAACTGATAACGGATTTGTTGGGAACAGATATCGGACTGGCGCGTGATGACCTTGTGGGATCACGCTTGTGCTTACATTGTTTCCATTGATTGGTTGAGCCAGTCTGATGTCATAAAAGCGTATGTGTGTGTGTAAACTGTAATGTGCTCTTTCGGCTGTTCACCGTTGATAAGCGTTTTACTGTCCGCCTGAATAAAGGATATATTGCAGTATGTTGGTCTGTCTTGAAGCTATAGGATACCACATCCATTATGCTTTCTTTCGCATCAGGGAGAGCATTGTTAAGATTGGGGCTGCTTCCCCGCAATGCCACCCAGACACAGCCAACGTAAACTGATCGGATCGCGGTGGGGTCATGCGGCTTGAGTGTCCCGGGCGTGATATACAGCATGGGATACCGGAGTTCACGAGACAGTTGCTAGAACGTGCCTCCATGAACGCGCCCCTAAGCTATGAATTGTACAGTTGTGTTTTTCCTTGTTTCTGTATACAGGCTGTTATTTATTTTTTATCCGTTACATAATTTTTATAATTTTTATTAAAAGCCATGAGAGCAGCATAGATGTTGTTTTTGCAGTTGAATTATACGGCCAAGCTGGCTGACATCCTCTCGAAGTACGCAACTACAAGATGACTAATTACCTAAAATTCATTAATGAACTCTTTAATAAGGGGATTTCGGGTAAAAGCGGGAGATCAGAATAAGAGACCATCCCATAGTTGAAAGCCAGTCCACGTTTTAAAAAATTCTGAAATACGCACGTGCGTGAAGATATTGGTTTTGGCGTGAAGTTTGGCGTGGTGGTTTGGCGTGAAGGTATACTTTTTGGTTGGCAACATCAGGGAGTCACAAAGCACTCTATTAGTGGAGTGGAGAATATTATGCTATCTTAACACCGCTGCAACATACCAATATAGTAGTATCGCCAATGAAATACTGATTGACGGACACAGCATCCTAAGGCCCGATTTCACCAACGCTGGCTACCTTTGAACCGAGATTAAGGGTTGCTAAAACTTGAAGTTCGAACTGAATTATTTTTTTTTACAAACGCTAGTTCCTGACGTGATGAAGTTTCAGTGACAATATAACTCCCTTTAGTAAAGAAGAGTTAAGCGTTAAATTCAAGGTAAGGGACCATTAATCTCGTCTTAAATGGTAATCGGCGTCGGTGAAACCGCGCTCTCGCAACGTAGAGGCAGGAGCCATTTCATCAACTACCGATTTTTAACCAGAATAATATTTATAAAAAGTAACAGTGTGTATCGTGCGTCGAGATTTCAGCAGATATCAGAGAAATCTCAAGCAGGCAAAATTAATCCACGTGCCGACAACTCCGGTGTTACACATGATGATCATAAAGTAACGTAATGCCCCGAACTCTCACAAAATGTCAGTATGCAAATTGAAGCCACGACACTCCGGATAGGCGACAGGTAAAAAATAAATGTGTAATACACGTGTATCATAGCAACGCGCGGATACACAAAACACTTTTGCACGAAGCGACTCAAGCCGGCCACCCCTAATATTATTATGATTATTTTTTTAGTTATCTCCTTATTCTTACCGTGCGAATCTCCCTATTCTTACCGTGCGCCAAGAAGTTGAAAATTGGGCTGCTTGGTGTGACATTAAAATCAATAAAAACCCCACTGTAGGGCGACATCTAAAAGACGACACAGACACAGCACTGAGATGAGAGCAAAGACGTGCACGGCTATATGTGACCGCATATGCGGCGGCACACTAATACATGCCGTTTGCACCGCTTCCGGTTTGGTGCCAACACGACATCCGGTTTCACAGCAAACACGCCTCTGCACCATCCACTGTGCCGATTGATACAGTCATCGCTTCTGATTTGAGGAGAGAGAGTGTCAACGTCACGGCTAACGCTCTGGGGGAAATGTGCGTCCTGGGCCGACTTCTAAGGCATCTGTTGCCGACATGTGTCTGACAGAGTCTGAAGACAACCCCAGACGGCGCAGACGGCACCGGGACTCGAACCCGGGTGCCTCCAGGTCTCGGCGTGACATGGTCAGCACGCTAACCACATAGAGCCCCTATTAAGTGACTCCATAACCACTCAGCCACCCGGCTCTGAATTCACTGCAGGCGTCTCCGCCAATGAGGCAACACGGAAGAGGTCACGTGCTTACGGGAACCAATAGGAATGGTCGTGGCTCTCGCGCTTCTGACATCAGAGCTTACGCGGAGGTTTGTTCGAGGTACTAGGGAGCTATGGGAAATCGTAAGTGCCCTCCAATTCCGACTCCTTATCACTTTCAGTCAATCAGGTATCAGCAACGTGATGTCACCCACTCCAAAGAAATCAGGCCATTGGCTTATCATGTTCTCGGAAACGACATCGTGAAACCTGTACGATTTCATAAAGCTCCCTACACTGTATGCTGCCATCTACGACATCTTGAAAGATAATGCGATTTTTTCTTCTTCGTTCATATAAAAAAAGAAGAAGAAAAAACGTCTTTGGCAAACTTGTGAAATAGTCGTCTGCAAAAGAGAACTATACCGCTTCCAGCGTACACGTACACATATTTTTAACGTACGGCACCTTCTATAATTCCTTTCTCTCTCTCTCTCTCTGTTCCACAATTAAAGTGCGTTCTGCTAAACTATAGAAGAACTTATAATGAGACCATTGTGGTTTCTGGCTTTTTACAAAAAAAGGAAAGAAATATGTCCCCGAGCGCAATATAGTTAGAGCTGTGAATGACAAGGCACTTTCAGGGCGCTACATTAACTTGGATGGTGGGCGCGACTGAATGTGACATGTTCGGCGGGAGTGGTGGGAAAAAAAAGTGCGAAATAAATGACAAGGAGACAGCAAAGAAACCCAATCTTTTAAGTGTCTGGAAGTCGGAAGGGCCAGTCCGAAAATTGTTTCTACAAATTCACATTGGAATTGCAAAGCATCACTGCACGGACCCTCCCGTATGAGACGAAGTTATTGGAGAAAGCTCCTCGTATTAAAGTCAACAGAAAGGGCCTGGAGCTACAGATCGCACGAGAATAAAAATCGAAGTCATTGTATATGTTAGGCGGACAACCACTGGCGGTCTTCTTCCCGTTTTCTTTGTTCTTTTTTTTTACGATATCTATGCCGTTCCTTTTATCTCATTCCTTCTTTTATTTTCTGTTGTTTTTCCATTGTTTATCGAGCTATTTACTGACAAATAACACAACATTCCATCGATCTCGTGCACAATCATGTAGCAAAGCGCTTAGATACTCTACTGTTATTATTCCGTACACAAGCTCACTTGCAACCGAAACAAAAAAAAACAAAAAAAATAAATCGGCGCGAATTAAATACATATGCTTTTAAAAAATAGAGAAAGCAGTAGTTCCACATGACATGACCAGTGCTGGTTTCAAATTTTCGATGGTAGACACTTACCAATTTTTCTCGATAAATAATGGATTGATTTTTACGATTCCGGTATTGTGCGTTCGCTCTTGTAAAGTTGGATATTTATGCAGAAAATCCCGACCGTTCCTAATTGATTTTTCTGGGGGCGTTACAGAAGTAAAAAATAATATAAAAGCTGTCGAAATCTGGCACTGAATCTGCGGAGCGCACAACTCGCATGCAGATGCAAGCTAAATGTTGTACATTCTTGTTCTTCGGAGATCTTTCTAGAACATTTTAATACCAGTATCATGTGTGGCTCCGTTTACGTGTATTCGTTTCTGGTTCAGGGGTAGGGGGTGGAATCCTACCGCTTTCGCCGGTTAACTCAAATGAGTGACACGGTGTGGCGCCACATGTAGCCACTGACGCTGGGAACCCTAGACAACTTCCGGTTATGCCTTCTGTTTGTGAACAGTAAAAGGGCCGAATAGACCTTTACCCATAAGAGTTGTTAACCTTCTCTCTGTTAAAGTTGTTCCTCTCCCTTGCAGATATTTACGTATATTTACCTCTCAGTCAACGTATACTAATATGCACGTCATAATAATGTACGTCAATAAGACAGCGCATTGTGTAAGGATGACACTCAAAAGGAAGTATTGCTCGGTTCAGAAATAGGTCAGTCAAAGGGTCGATGAGGTTCATCCAGTGGCGTCGCTAGGGTACGCGCCACCCGGTGCGGGAGCTCTTTGCGTCACCCCCCACTATGCGATTCACGATAAATAACCAGCTTGCACTCAGAACACCACACTTACACCACACTCAGAAAAAAAAAATGTGCCTCGCAGAAGGCTCCTCATGTTGTTTTTGGCGTCATCCTGCCACAGAGAACGGGAGGAAGCGGTAGTATTGGTGGGGCGCGTCACCCCTTCCGTCGCTTCACCCGGTGCGGACCGCACCTCCCGCAACCCCCCTAGTGACGCCACTGGGTTCATCAATGCTATTATAAAAAAAAAACGCGATTCAAGGAAAGGGCGCCGCCATTAGTGCCGCCACCCTGTGGTCGTCACAGGAACTGTTGAGGTGTGGACGGTTGTGGACTGTCGCTTGCCGAGTTCCTTCATTTTCCCGTGTTTTTTGTCATTCATTTTCGTGTCCGTTCGTGTTCACTTCGTGTCTGTTCATTTTCTCACGCTCGGGAACCGGTGTAGAAAAGATATCGCATCGGCCAGCACTCCGCACGTGAATAACTGTGCATATCGCACGCGGAAGCAAGCAATCTTCTTTTTCCTTGATCTTTCGAACGTTGATATACGCTACTCAGATGTTTACCGGGTGACTAGTTATGTGGAATGTTAGGTTATCGTCAGTCACACTCATTAAAGACGGCGGCCACGAGTATTTATCCCAATGGGAAGAGTGATTTTGGCAGTCCACCCCAGTTGGGTCGTCACTGGGAACGAAGCTAAGGAGTGCACGGAGACTGGTGGTTTGAGAGTACTACATAGTAGAGTAATACATGAATTTTTTTGTGTGTGTTAGCGCCGCGAAGCAACTGTGGCTATGACCAGCGTACAGATGGAGAGAGTACAGAAGGAAGGTGTGGGGGACAGGGGGTTAGTATGCGTCCTGGGCCAACTTCAGGGGGAACTGTGCCGATATTCGTCTGGAAAGTCTTCGGGAAACCCAGGAAAAACCTCAGACAGCACAGCCGGTGATAGGATTCAAACCAGTGTCACCTCCCAGTCTCGGCGTGGAAAGCGATCATTCTAACCACTATGCCACGGGAGCCGGCAATGTATGAATAGGACCAAGAGAAAGGATAACTATTGCCCCATGATTTAAAAAAAAAAGGTACAGACCAAATACACACCACGGGGCATCGTTAATATAGGAAACAGTAGAGTCACTAAATAAGCTACGCTTCAGAGTATCGACACTGAGCCGCCATGTTGTTTCGGATGACCCCCAGCGCCATCCATTTAGCGCTCTTCGAAGTGTTGTCTTCTTCCACTGCTGAACTTCACCTTCTTCTATTTCTACTGCCAAAATAGAGGTGGGGCTGGAGGTCATCCGAAACAACATGGCGGCTCAGTGTCGTTACTCTGAAGCGTAGCTTATTTAGTGACTCTAGGAAACAGTTCCCCAGCACCTAGAAGTACGATTTAGAAGGTTTTTGACACACATGGTTTCCACTCAAGCAGTTCATCCATAATTTTACCGAGGTATGCTACTTTATGGACCTGTTTTATATGCCGGCGATTAACACCAAGATGCACCTGGAATAAAGAGCCATGCTTAAGTCCGATGGGCGTTTGCATTCCGATGTCCGTAGACGTAAATTACACACGGTCTTCTGCATTTACCGAAAACCGCCGAGAACTATTCGCCCGTAATTTTTTGTGCCATTCGACAAAAACGAATAACTACCGATAACCGCCGCCAGTGGGGTGAGCTGCCATGGCCCGAAAGGTAGCTAAATATTGTTATTGGAAGCATTGCAGTCTTCAAGTATTCCGCAAAGAACTCTGGAACTGGAACGGATAACCTCAAAAAGCAAGATTTCCTCCCCGTTTTTCGATTCGTCACATCGGTTACTGATGAAGAAAAATGCGGACGAACTATACCTGGGTGGTTCCTGCTGAAGCTGACTGCGATGTTTGTTTGACAAACTTCAGGTTGTCCGGTGAAAGGGACGGGTCTGCCCTCGCCTCCGCCGGCCCACCCAGACCTCCTGTCACTGCCATTCTCCAGCGCAAACGTGGAGCGACGTCCGATAGCGCTTTTCACACAAAACGACGGTGTGCAATGTCGTACGAGTCCCTTCGTGTACATGATGATTTATTGTTCAAGTTTTAATCAGTATTTAGTGTTGTATGCTTGCGTTGGATCATAATAAACAATTTCAACGTTCCACTCATAGGTACATCACATTTTCGTCTATTTTCGCCTTGTCTATAGTATCGTCGGAAAAATCCCAGCCGAAATCTACCATTTCCTGATGTCCGAAAAAAAGCATTTATTTTTTCGCTGAATTTCGAAAAGAGAATCGCCGAAGACCAGAAACCCTACGTATGAGCAGCATCAGGCTTTCGGTTAGTGACCGTGACAGATTTTTGACTCTACGGCACTCCTGTGGTAGCACACGAAACAACGCATTCAGTGACGCGACGCTGTCGGAAAAAATTAGTTAGCCATGATTGGCAGTCCACTCCTGAACCATACGGCATTCATGGAACCTTTCATATGGTATCCTATTCTATTGAAGGAATAGCCTTAGGACACAATGCATCAATATATGCCTTGCAAAGACTACACCTGTGACCGGCTAACAATGCAGGCCCCGTGCACTTCGCCAGGGGGCAGCTCGACGCTCTGCTTTCGGCGCCACTCAGCGGTGGAACTGTTCGCAACTGGGTAGGTGAGCCGGCTGCAATGACTGTAGCTTTGTACGCCGTGGCTTCGAGAATTCTAATTGATCTGTTATGCGACATCTTCCGGAGCTCTAACTTGAAAAAAATGCATTAAAGTCGACGAGAGTGGTCATATATATGTACAGAGTCCGTGAAACTAGGTAAACGTTGGCCCAGTCGTAATTGCAATATATACGCTACGTTGCGCATCCTGGTAAACATGGTTACGGGGTACAGATTACCGTATTTTCACGCGTATAAGCCGCACCGCATATAAGCCGCAAGACGCGTTTTTAGGAATGTTTTGAAAATTTTCCGGCAGATAAGCCGCACTCGCAGATAAGCCGCGGGCAATACGAGACGACTCCTATGTGCGACAAAGGAGACCTTAGAGTAATGCCATAAACCCTGTGGTCCACACTCCGGGATCGGCATAGTGTACAACAAAGGAGGTCAGTTCTAGAGTTCTACCAAGATCGGATTGTGCCCTTGTTGGGCGCTTTTCATGTATTGATGGGTCAGTGGTCTTCCAGAAGGCATGAATCACTGTCACCACTTTCGTTAAAGCTGCATGGGGCAGTCTACTCGAATGTGGACCCATCCCTGTTAGGCACCGTTCGTGCATCAGCAGGGCAGTGCTATTCCAGAGACACTGTCGACTCTTTCGTTAAATTCAGTGTATGGGGAAAATACCTGACAAAAAAAAGTCATCAGATAAGCCGCACCGGTGGATAAGCCGCACAGCGCCCATGAGAAAAAAAAATCGCGCATAAGCCGCGGCTAATACGCGTGAAATTACGGTAGTCGGTGCTGTGTAGGTCCAATGTTCCGTTGAAACAGCCAGCACTTCTAGCACGTGATCAAATATTATTTACGCTGTTGTCTGCGTATACTGCCGTGTCTTCCCGAGTAGTGTTACCCATTACTGAGTCCCGAATTCAGCATTGTATTTGATGCACGACGAATGTGACATTTATTTTACTTCACAAACTAGTGTCGTTATGAAACACATACAGAAAGCAGTCTCATAGTTGAAACCAGAAAAATTGGTTTCTCGGTCTCTGTTCTTGTTAGTAACACGATATCTCGAAACTGGTTTCAACTATGAGACTGCTTTCTGTATGTGTTTCATAACGACACTAGTTTGTGAAGTAAAATAAATGTCACAATCGTCGTGCATCAAATACATATTGTTGAATTCGGAAATAATGGGTAAAACTATACTCGGAAAGACAGCAGTACGCAGACAACGGCGTAAAGAATATATTTGATCACGTGCTAGAAGTGCTGGCTGTTTCAACGGAACATTGGATCTACACGGCACCCACTGATCTGTACGCCTTAACCATGTTTGCCAGTATGCGCAAGCGTAGCGTATATATTGCAATTACGACTGGGCCAACGTTTATCTTGTTCTGAGTTTCACGGACTCGGATTTATTTTACGTCACAAACTAGTATCGTTATGAAACACATACAGAAAGCAGTCTCATAGTTGAAACCAGTTTTGAGATATCGTGTTCCTAACAAGAACAGATACCGCGAAACTCTCCCATTAAATGGAATACGTTCCAGAATAACATAGAACACAAATGAAAATGCGCTAGTTATGTAGGTAACAACGGAGCTATAGATCGTAAACCAGTTATTACAATATAAGTGATCATATACTGCTTTCAGTCTATCCTCTTGCGGTGTATTCTTTTTTCTTTTTATGGTTTGAGCGATTTGCGCAATGTGGTGAATCAAGGCACGATTGCTTGCTCAGACTTGTCGCGCATAGTGTGCGCTTAACATATGTTGGCAAAACTGTATCATGCTGCAGTTTTCCGGATTAAAGTGACAGTACACCAAATTTCAGGGAGTTCAGAATAGGCGTCGTGGGGTTGCTAGCTGTTGACCGCAAAATTTCCCGAGGTTCAGCAGCAGGCGCTTGTGTTGCCGTTCGGCAAACACTAATCCCCATTTTGCTCCCCCAATTTTAATCCCCAAGAAAGAATTACTCTTCTTGAAATTTAGAATGATGTGCTTGCTTTAACAAACAAACAAAAATCTTACCTTGCCGTTCGAATTATTTTGAGTAGGGAAGCGCTGAAACTTCAAACGCTTCCCAGTTTCGTTGTCAACATCGCTGTCAATGTTAAAACTACGAACAAAGCAACAGTATCTCCTGTTATGACAATCCTTCTTTGACACTTTTTAGTGTTGGGATCTGCGTTTTCTATTGCCCCACATTGCCACCATGTGTCAACCACCTACCCAGTTGGGAACGGCCTTCACAGGAGGGAGCTACCAGTACTCCAAAACTTTAGTGGACGGTGCTTCGGTTTGTGGGACGCCAAACACCGTGAACTCCCAGCCATACGGCAGTCATTTTTGCGCCCATTGCCCCCCGTAGCATAGGTCGGCATTTTCCTAAGAATTCATTTAACATCACATCATGGTCAGTTTTCTGCAAAGCCTATCACATCACATCACCGTCACAAACCATCACATCACGAGCCCGTAACTCAACTTCAACTTCAGAATTCATCACTTCATAACCCATCATTCAACTTCAACTTCAGAATTCATCACATCATAACCCATCATTCAACTTCAGAACCCATCATCGACTTCCCGCCCAACTTCAGAAACCATCACCGACTTCAGAGCCCATCATCAGAATTCAACTTCAGATCTAATCGCGGTTTTGAAGTTGAATTCCTATGATCGGTTCTGAAGACGGTGATGGATTTTGAAGTTGAAGTTTGTGATGGGGCTTTGAAGTTGAATTCCTATGATGGGTTCTGAAGTCGGTGATGGATTTTGAAGTTGAAGTTTGTGATGGGGTCTTGAAGTTGAATTCCTATGATGGGTGCTGAAGTCGGTGATGGGGTTTTGAAGTTGAACTTCAACAAAGGCCTACGTGGGGTGTGCTCGGCTGCAGGATTACGACTCTAGCGTAATGCTCGTCTGGGTTTGCGTGGGTTTCCTGGTAGTGGCGGCAAAAGGGTAAGCGAAGGAGGGGTATGCTGTTTGGAGGGTGCGGTCAGCCTGCACTCGGTTGGACTTGGAAGCAGGGTTTACCAATGAAAGAGGAAAGGGAGGAATGCCACGTTTGACCTCCGCTGTCGCATGTGAACGGCGGAAGGTGTGTTGCTTGCGCGGTAGGGTTATTGCACAATGTTGCGCCCGTTGTTGACAGATAAGTGAGCGCAAAGCACATTGCGCGTTCAAGTGGCATCGGATGACCGCTGATGGGGTTTTGAAGTTGAATACCAACGAAGGCCTACGTTGGTGTGTCCGGCTGCCCGCTGCTGGAGGATTACGACGTTGGCGTCTCCCTCGCCCCTGTTAGCGTGGATTTCTTGGTAGTGGCGGCGAAAGCGTAAGCGGAGGAGGGGTATGCTGTTTGGAGGGTGCGGTCGCCTTGCTCTGGGTTGGGCTTGGAAGCAGGGTGCACCAAGAAAGGAGGAAAGGGAGGGATGCAACGTTTGACCTCCGCTGTTGCATGTGAACGGCGGCGGGAGGTATGTTGCTTACGCGGTAGGGTTGTTGCACAATGTTGCGCCCGTTGTTGACAGCTAAGTGAGCGCATAGCACATTGCAGGTTCATGTGGCTCCGTACGACATCCTTGCCTGCCGGCACTTTGAACGTTCATGTGACTTCGTACGACCGCCGTGTCTGCCGGTACATTGCACGTTCATGTGGCTTCGTTCGTCTGGCTTTTCCGCCGTGCTATTTTTCACTCGTGACGCGGGGGTATTAGCTTCGGCATCGGAATACATCGTGGCCTGCCACTCAGTATTACATGAGTTCTTGTGACATGATGCTTGCTGACACTGGAAATAGCCGTCATGAACGAATTCAGTGACCTGTGATCACCTTCGCTAGACATATGTTTTTACTCTAATTCTCTCATGCGATACACCACTGCAGTGGTTTATCCGGAATCCCAAACAGGGGGCGTGGTCATTATTACAGCTACGTGATAACAGCTTTACACGTATAATTACAGACATGTCATTACAGCTGAAACAGCATGCCCCCTTTTTTGCAGGGGGTGTCGCCATACTTTTTTCTTTGGGGTGGGGGGTGTCACAGGGATGTAGGAGGGTCTGGATAAATGACTGACACCAAAAACTGAGAATCTGTCCTCGGAAAAGTGTAACACATTGTATTATTTTTCCTCCGAGGGGGGTATATACGGACGAACACTAAGTGAATTCTTAACGACCGAGGCATTTGGACACATGTAATACATACAGAATGTGAGGCGCAAATTGAAGTGAAAACTGCAAGGAGCCCGGAAGACCACCAACTTACAGTCCGTGAAATAGTTTCTTTTCCCCTCTCGCAGTCTGTGAATAAATATGTGTCGACACAGTTTACAACAATTCCCACTCTTACCTGTTTTTATTTGATGTTTGAAACAACCTCTCAACAACAAGCTCAATTGGTAGAGCCCTGAACCGGTAATCCAGAAGGTGTGGGTTCGATCCCTACAGCTGGCTAACCTTTTCAGTGACTTTCATCTTTCCTCGTTGACAAGGTATATTCGGAACTCCGCTCCCAACTTAATTTCGGCATGGTAGCAAGAACTTTCATTTCTCACTTAATTTCATTTTGAGAACTTGAAGGTTGTAACTTCATTACATATTTAGCTTAATGACGTAACTCGTAACTAGCAACTTTTGGGTGGTAATTAACTTCCCCACCTCTGCTGAAATGTACTTTATTGGCGATGAATATCTAAGAAATAGCAGCTGCGTGCTCTGATGGAACACTTGTGTCCGATGGATGCTACATGCATGCGGAACATTTAATTCCCCAAAACATGACCTATGCACCTCAGATAAATAAGAGACCTATAGTGACCTCTGTGTATTACATTTAAAATAAAAGACGTCTACAAAAACAATGCCAGCCTGATCTTGTCATATTTGGATCCCAATCACACAAAGAAAAAATAAGCAATCTAAGAAGACACATAATAAGCCTAATAAAACACACTTCGTCAGCACGACAACAATCGTCTAGTAAAACGCGCGTACGCGACCGAAGGCGGAGGCTCAAATCCAAACCCATCCAATATACATATATACGCACATTATAGCTGTAGGCGAGCAAATGAGTGAAACAGAACAACCGCAACGTGCAGACCGCGCATCTCGATCTAATCTACCACTCACATTCGCAACATACAGTTGCCTCCGGCTAACATTGCCCTCCGCGCCCCACTACGCGAGAGAGTAACGCGTTCCAAACACTTTCCCTTCCTGCGGCCGCCGATACACAACGAGAGGGGGGGGGGGGAGGAAGTCCGCCAGTCATTTGCAGTGTCAGGCCCATACGCCCACATCAGACACGAAACGCGACGCGTTTATGTTCGCTCGGTGCACGCACACCAATTTGCCCTTCACTCCGCACGCGTTCGCACAAGTAACAGTCACGACACGTGAACATCAGACATCGACTAAACATGACGTTCAAAACCTATTATGAGGACCTCGAAACCTATCCGTCATCTTCAAAATCCATCATGCAGACTTCAACTTCAGAACCCATCCCACTGACTTCCCCTTAAAAACCATCGCGCTAACTTAAAAACCCAACACACGGACTTCGACTTCCAAACCCACACACGCTGACTTCAACTTCAAAACCCATCACGCCGACTTCAACATCAAAACCCATCATAGCCCTTCATTCAACTTCAACTTCACATCACGTCATAGCCCTTCATTCAACTTCACTTCACATCATGCCTTTCATTCAACTTCAGCTTCGCATCACATCATGCCCTTCATTCAACATCACATCATTCTCTATGAGGTGATGGTGAATGAAGTCGGTGAAGGCCATCATGAATTCGTCGACCTATGCCCCGTAGACGCCAGCCCTGCCCTGAACCCAAGTCAGACTCGATTTTCTGCCTGCTTCGTATGCGCCCCATTTGGCGTCTCTGGGTTTTGGGTATCCTCGTGCTTGTTCAGTGCGTGCAGGGGCGGATTTAATGAGGGAACGGTGGGGGGGCGGTCGCCCCCCCTCCCCATACGGCTGTGTTTCTTATGTAAAAACCCTATCTCCTGGACGATGCCGCAAAGCATGAAATTTCCTTGAGACCGCCCCCCCATGACAGACCCTTAAAGGAGCAGTCTAGAGGCCCACAACTTTGTTTCTGTTTTTGGTCAGTATGGAATGTTAGGCGGCCGAAAACAGTTTTCCCACAATTAGTGCAACCGTAGCTAAATTGGGACGCCTGTAATAGCTTCACGAACCTCCCGCGCGCGAAACACCCTCCTTCGCCTTCACGATAGGCACGTGATGAGCGGCACCACACACGTCACTATGTGACGCAAGTGGTGAGGGCGCTCCTCATTGGACTTGGGATCACATGATCGAGGTGAGCAACATCGCCCAGGCCGGAGCGTCTGCTACCGCTTCGGAGACGCCATGCGTTCTCCGGCTTCGTGATGTCCGAAACGGAGGGTTTGAAGGCTGTCCACGACATAACCACGATTTTTTGGGACTGCAGGCACCACGGGAAGAACGAGTGGTGCAGCCCGAAATTAACTGCGTTTGTACAGCAAAAACCCCGTCCTTCTCGACAGTGTGCAGCCTGTCCGACAGTTTTCACCGCGCAGTTGGTTCAGTGGCTAACAGGTGGCGCCACAATACCGCCGCCATCGCTAGCTTTCTGGTGCTGTGAATTCTGAGATTGCACAGAAGCCACGGATATATTACTCTTGTGATCGTAATCTTATTTTCTCAGGCTGCGTATATGCTTCTTTTTTTTCTAAGAAAACGTGATATAAATCATATAAATAATAGAAGTCAACAAGAAGCAGCTCGCAATGTTCGTAGCAGACGGTTTTTCCTACGAACGAATGAGGGGCTTTCTACCACGAACGTCACACTAGAGTGGGTGTGGTCTGCAGTTGGAGCGCTCCGGCCTGTCACCGCGGCAGCGATTTTCCAAATTAATTGCACCATGGTGATACAACTTTGGACAGAAATATTTTGTGGGAATGCTTTTCACATACTGCTTTACAAGATGAAAGCAGTTTTGGGCCATGTTAGATACCACTTTAATGCTCCTTTAAATCCGCCCCTGAGTTCGTGCTATATTGACGACATGTATTTCGCAGTATCATCGTTTGTAGTGTGCAGTCACGCATAGGGTCAACCAGATATTGCGCTACATGTATTCACCGATTTCAATTGATTAAATGATGACTTACGTTCAGTGCTGACTTGTCTTCTGCTTTTACGGTTGCAGACGAGCGACGACCTTGCGGGCACCATGTGCACCTTAGATATACATGCATCCTGTTTCAATTACTAGTCCGCGAATAATACCCCTGTCACACGGGCATTTTCGATCCTGCTCGACCGAACCTGCTTGAACCCAATGCAGATCGGATGGTGCTACACGGCCGCTTCCAAGCAGGATCGAACTTTGATCCTGCTTGACTCAAGACAGTTCCTATAACAGGATTGAGAATTTCAAGACGGCTCGACGGCCGCCATTTGCATCCTCGACCCCGGTGAACTGTCATAACTTCGACTGACATAACTGGCCGTGTAGCAGCGTCAAAACTCGAGCGTGCTCGGGAAGTTCGATGCAGATCGGATTCGAGAAGGATCGAAATGCCCGTGTGACAGGGGTATAACATTTCATTTTCAGTGCACTTGTGATAAAATTCTTGCCCTTGAATGGTCCATGACATGCAGCAACATAAGGTGTCGTCTGCATTTTTCTCTCTCCGAAGGCGCGTGTCATAGTCACGTGCGTCCCCAAGCAGCACAATGTACTGAAAGTCAAGTGCAATAGGGGTGGACGGTATGTGTCTTAGCAACGTTCTTTAGTTTCATCAGTCTGTTCAAGGCCTTCCACCTACCCGTCCACCCCTATTGCACTCGACTTTCAGTACATTTTGCTGCTTGGGTCACGTATCAGCTCGACCTGCTCGAGCGCCTGCACCCTCGTCCCCAATACGCACCGTTGGTTGCGTTTTCCAAACACGTGGTCCGCTTTGATTTTGTTGCAAAATAATGTTCAATAAATCTGAACGTTCAGAAAACCCGCACATTTTGGGGTTTTGACTTGATTAGACGAGAGATCGATTTGACATTGACCAACTGATGCTGTGATCAACCGACTGATGATCGCTGTGCTCTCTTGTCCGCTGGCAATCACGAAATGAGGTCATCTGTACGCGAAAAATATCGTATCCACCAGAAAATCTGCTGATTTGATTCACTTTCTTCTTGCATCCTACTTCCTAAATATGCTCCTCTCACCATGTAATTTTCCTTTCACCGTTTGCTCTATTGTTTATAAGAACGTTTTTATCTATTCATTCCCAAATAAACATCAAGCCATACGATGGCTAAGAAAGGTGCAACATGGATATGGCTGCCATCCTGTACCCCCTTTTAAAAGCACGGTAGTACTTTCACATACATACTTCGAAAAACCGCGACGACAAAAAGCGCGTCGCAGCCGCAACACTCCCAGAAGACTCGTAGTCGAACGCGCCCGTGAGCACTTATATCCACCACTCTACTCATGGACACCATAAACGCTAAGCCATGCGCATCATATGGTTTGCCGTGACCTTGATGGACGCTAGATAGTAAACTGAATATGAGCCCTGAACGCAGTCCACACACGCCCCGATGCGCACACATATAAGCGAGAGCATAAACGCGCGTGGGGCTCGCAATTCAATAAGCGCTCTCGGAACAATTTCCCCTTTTGCAGGTTCCACGCGTTATTACCGAAAAGACAAGCAAACGGAGTCGGACTCAGCTCTTCAAATTCTGTGCAAGGTCCACGTTTGAAAATGAGGTGTTCGGGGAAACAGAAATGTTTGCAGACATCTTCGTTTGCATAAGGACTTTGAATACCGTGCATAAGGCGGTGCCAGTGCTGTTGAAATGATTAAATGGGGGGCAAGTAGACAGATTTTGATGGGACAGGTGGTAGACAGGACAGCAAAAAGATTTTGCTGCGGATATTTTGCATCAGACTTTCGGCGCTCCATTCTGACTAGCTCCTTCTTGCAAATGTAAAAAACCCAGCTTCGAGTCCTGGCACCGGCTTGGGGTTGTCCTCGCGAATTACCGAACTCCAATTATCACGAAAGGGAGTCATAGCTCACTGATAGCTCACCAGCTCACTTAAGGCAGAACAACAGCGGGCAGATTGTCTAGTACAAGTTGAACGTGTAGTTTTTGTTCGGCCCCCTGTTGCCTCCGAACACAACGGTTTCCTCTTGCAGAGTCAAAAAAACACTTAGTAGGTTCACTTGCATTTTCGCATGGTTTCCAGAGTACATTTTACGTACTTCTCGAAGCTTAACAACGTCAACAAGCCCTGTCGTCACACATATTTTGCCTCCTCAGTTGCTAGACATTTGGCATTCAGTTCATGTTCTCAGTGGGACAGCAAACACAAAACTGGAATTTCTTAACTGTCCAGGTGGAGTTTGGAAAGGTGGCAACCCTGCACTGGCTGGGCGTCTTCCCTTGGTTTTTGCCCTGACGCTTTCATCCGAACGTTGGCGCGTCACCATACTGGCAATGAAAGTGCCCAGCAAAGTAACACCACCACCACCACCACTACTACTTAGCTCAGCTTTTCTGCAGGTATACGGAAGGCTGACCACAGTTGCAATACTCACCACCTGACTCAATTTACATGAAGCAGACAGTGCAATTGTGGGTTGCAGTTTCTGAGCCAGAATCGCAAGTACAGGTGGGGTGTTATTACTACGTATAGTTACATTATAACGGCTCTATGTATCGTTGCCAACATGTGTCTAAAGCTGAAATAACAAGGGCCACCCTGTAGGGGGTGGACAGGAAAGAAAAGCAGGGGGTGTTGCAAAACATATTGGGGGGGGGGGGAGGCGAGTGGGTCTCAATAAACCATTGGTTGGTTGCATCACTGAATGAGGAGTGAAGCAACAAGACCGCATATTTTCAACCACACACACAAAAGGACTGTTTTAATTGTTTTAATTGTATACTTGTTAGACAAAATCCAGAACGCAAAATTTTTCATATTTGTACACCTAATATACTTTTAAAACAATCCCCACCTGTATCTGAAATAAAACAACAACCAAGATCAAGATGAAGATATAACTGATTTTCCCCAAGCACTTACATGCTCACACTTACTGTTACCAAGCAAGGGCCAGCACTAAATCGTAGTATGTACAATGCTACTAATTCTTTTCAAAGATATTAGCTTCAAAAACCTCTGTAGAAAGCAACATGGTGGGACAACACTGCCAACACATCTTATGTGGGCACTATAACAGCTGTAACAAGTATAGCTAAGTGATCTGGACACGTTCATGCACATAATGAAGTGTGAACTTGGCAAAGCTCGACAACTGCCTAACTCATGGGGGCATGTAAATGATATGCAGTAGCAGAACACCACGGAAAGAGGTGGTACATCAAGTAGAAATACAATACAAATACGCCTCTAGCGGCCCTCATTAGCTTTGATTTCAGTCAGGAAAACGTAACTGAACAACTTCCTAAAACACAAGTGCTACTCGGCAAGACACACAGAAATAGCACCACTAAAACAGCTATATAAAACTGCTATATATATATATATATATATATATATACACTACTATTTATACAGGTTATGTACAGTGGTCTGAAGGACACGCAAAATCGGCACTGCCAATGCGGGGGGCTCTGGCAAATTTAAAACCTACGTCCACAGAAGGTGCATGGTCGTAACAGTGCAGTTTTCCTACGTGGATGTCCCAATTGCTGGGATTTGTGAGAAACCAAATGCCAGATTAGCCTGCTACATAAAATGAACACCAATTTGAGAGCTACGAAGAACTGCTGCGTGAATAAACACCATATATGTACACCATTATACATTAGTAATTTTTACACGCTGAGAGCGCATGCAGAGCTGCGGCCACGTCCTGCGGTTGATTTCGATTTTGTACGACGACTCATGTGTCGGTACCAGGATGATAAGGAACAGCTATGGGTAGAGTCCTGTACAATGCTTCCCTCATCAATATTCACACAGTAAAAAAGAAAAGATGTGCAGCCAATATCGCGCAGCTAGTGATCACGTGGTAGGGCGTAGTTCTAGTTCGCGGAAAAACTTGCGGCACATCATGGCACGTAGAGACGGATATTTGTCGCTTTTGTACAGTGTGGTCCTCTTCGTTGGTATGAGCTCGTCGTAAGCTTTCCAGTACTCAATGTCGAAGGACCCTGTGCAAAAAAAAAAACATCTGTGTAGAAAATCACTTCAATAATACAGTGCAATCTCATAAGTTCGAACTTGGAAGGGACCGACGGCGCTGGTCTTGTCAGCTTAACCTGCCCTCTTATATCGCGGCACGACATGTCTACAAATTGGCGTCGTTGATGGCTAATTGTGACTAGGCACAGCTGCTCTCATTAGAGCCTTGAACCTCTGCCTTCCATGATGCTAAAAGGATGCACAATGGGTACTATCATTCCAGCTATCTTTTGTGTCAAAGCTGCTGCTGCTCTGACATGACAGTGGTTGCCTTCGCTTCATGACAAACGTGATGGCTGGGACACCTCCCGTCATGTTCACAACTACCACCTTTAGGAAATTCGCTCGAGATACAACTGGGGTACAGTTCAGTACGGTTGTGCAACGCAGACGCAGCCCTCAGTCTGCATGTCATTGGACTATCCCGACACTGATTCGGGTTCAGGTACAGCATTCGAATGTCCCAACCAGACGAGGACCCGTGCAAAGAACAGTGAAACTAAACCAACACTGCACGAAACGTGCCGAGAGCGATTGCACACGCGCATGGAACCCACACGTCGCTGCTGCATAGTTCTGTATCGCTGAAGTTTTATTCATGTGCCTATGCGTTCTATATCAGTGTTTCCCAAACTTTTGGCGGCGACGGACCCCCGGAAGCGATGAGAACCAATTCACGTACCCCTACACACACACACACACCGTCACAGCCAGTGCATTACCAGCAACCTTGTCAGCTGCTGCGTGCTTTCGATACAGCTTCAGAAATGATTCCGGACTGGTTTCTTCTTCTTGTTTGTATGTGTATGTCGCGGACAAACGTGCATTGCAGGACTTTTCTATCAGAAATTAGAAGCTAGCCGTTGAAGCATGCTTGTAGCAATTTTGGAAGTTCTGGGTGTTTGGAAAATTTGGGCATGTACGAGCGTGTGTTTGTGGGGACGAAAATCCTCACTGAAATGTGAGAGACTGTCGCGGACCCCTGGGGGTCCGTGGACCACACTTTGGGAAACACTGTCCTATATGAGATTGTCACGTAAAATTGCAGCCATCTATTGTGTGTGTTTCACTAGTGGATGCTCGTTACCAAAAGCGGATCTGGACAAAGTGCATCTTGCTGTCGATAAATCGTTTGCAGAGTGCAGACGCGCTTGACCATTTTGTGTGACACTGATCTCGCGAGCAACAAACGCACCGCTACAGTGTGCTCTCGTCAGGAAAAATGCTGCATGAGTTTAGCATGTGAGGCTAGTGTGTTCGGGAAATCTCTAATATTCGAAGATATTCGATTTATACGACGACAAATCGAATACAGATAGTAGTGAAAATATTAGATACCGTTTCGAAATGTTGAATATTTGCACAGCCCTAGTTTCCCCCAGTTCAAATACATCAGCCGACCGATTTTCCGGACTTGACTGTCCGGACTTGACTGTCCGGACTTGACCGGACTTGAGGTCGACTGTTGTGGGCAGTCAGTGCGACTGTCATCAGTATGACGGCTGCACGAGCACTTGCCGCACAACCGACACGGCCACGGTGTCAAAAGCTGGTGAACAGTGGAAGCGGAAACTCACAAACAGAAACTCCACTAGTGTCCCGACCCCTAGAAGTGCCGGCACGCACCAGCCTATTGGTGCTTGTTCGCAAGCGTTTCAGTCCGGAAAATCGGGCATTTTGACTTCGACCTGACTGGAAAAATGGTACTGAAAATGTATTAATCTAATGGCGACGGTGATGGTTCCCCTTGGGAGTCCAAAGTATAGAATGAGTCCGAATAATTGGAGTTAAAAAAAATCAGTCGGCTACTGTACACGGCTTTAAGGGGACCCGAGCGTACAGTTCCAATTATCCTTAAGTTTGAATTGACAGGATGGCACTGTAATAGTATTATGCGTGACTTTGCTGCCCTTATTGAGAGCGGAATGTTCCACAATATATAGAGCCTGAAGGTTTCGGGAAATAGTTTTTTCTAGATTCGCGGGGGGGGGGGGGGGGGGGGGGGTAAATGGACATGTGCTATAAATTCGTGTGAATTCGGGTGGAAAAACTTCCAGTATACTAAAGTTGGGGAGAAATCAGGCTGAGTTACTCAAACTAACTGTGCTGGTTTGGTACAAATGGTGATGCAACTCCATTTCCTGCCAAACAAGTTTGTGTGCATTCCTACAGACATCTCAGTGAGGGCAATTTGCAGGGTAAAATCTGGTTTCACCCTAAAGAGGCAACCTTCAATTCGGGGTGCAAATTCAGGGAAGAATCGGGTCAAACCCTAAAACTTCAGGCTCTGACAATATACAGTTGAAATTCCTTCAAAAGATCCAAACTTGTTCCCAGCATTTACACACCATCTTCTCAGGGCTTTTTACGGAAATACCAGTTCACACAAAGGAATTTCAGCACCCCCAACATCATGTCCCTTTAGCGACAAAATGCATCCCCTTTTCACGTTATCTCCACCTATTGCTGTTATAACTGTTACCGTAGTGATTGCTGAGCGCAATGTATGTGTGGAACTCACTCTGGTTAATAGTCTCACGTCCCAACACAGCAATTGCCAGGAACAAGATGTCCCTGTAGAGACTCGGCCTACGAGACGCAGTTCGTGTCTTCTGACGTTCCCTCAGCAGCAGCTGGACTGCTTCCTTGATGTTCCCATGCTGAACGCATGCCAGTACTTGCTCGGTAACGCTGGAATCACATTTCACTATGTCAATGTATATTTCACAAAATGTGCCACACTTATGTGCACATGAGGAAGACTCTATTACAAACCTTTTCTTGTCTTCTGTGACCAGAGACTTCACCAAGGGTGACACACCTATAAGTCAGACAAGTATTTAGTAACGAAGCATTTGATACCTCAGAAGTATGTCGTTGATTTTAGGAGAAGTGTTTCATTTTGGGACTTGTTGTGTCAAACAGCCAGCGACTACTATCTTCATGACATTTCTCGTACTAATACTGTGTGTACGAGTGACCTCTACAATTGCATTTACTGTAGTAGATCCCCATGTTCAATGAACTACCTCCTGGCCTGAGCAGCACACTGAGCATCGCTGAGCTCTTGAGGAAATGGTTGTACAAGAGATAATGAACTTTTTCTCAATAATGTATTCTCTTTACAAAATTCAAAAGTTCAACCTATATACAGTTGCCGACCGATTTTTCGGACCCCGATTTTCCGGACATGCTCGATTATTCGGGCCCGTTCGCGGAACGGCCGCGGGTCCCATAGAGGTGATGTATAAGAACGTCCAAAATTTCAGACGCCGTGCAGCTCCGTCGCTCAATATTTCGGACTCTGTTTGCCCAACCCGCGAATTTCTCTCATGGGGTGACGGAAAACATTGGTATAATCTCAAGTTCGTATCAAAAGAAATCAACCAACTAAAATATTGAGGCAAAAAAATAGGCAGTGATGATTTTTTATTTTCCATTCCTCTGAGTAGATGAGGTCTGTCGTAGCGCTTTTGAGTCTTCGTTTTTGGCCAACGGCCCAGCACGTGCTGTCCGCCCGGGAGTCGCGCGGCAGCGCTGTAAAGCGAGCTTCACCTAAAGCACGCATGCGTTAGGTGAAGCCGACTTGCGCACTTGATGACGGCGGTGCCTCTGTCAGTGTACTTACAGTGACGAAATGTCGCTTCGGGAAATAGAAGCTGATGTTATCAGGCAGAGCTGGAAACGCGTTAGGAAAGCATCGACAAATTTTTCCAGCCTACTAGAGCTTAGTAAAGTTTATTTTGAAGCGAAATTCGTTTTTTCGGACTGCTCGATTATTCGGACTCTTGCGCGATCCCCGACGAGTCCGAAAAATCGGACGGCGACTGTAGCTACACAAGCACTCATGTATTTTGGTCTTACTTGCTTTCCGCAGCTGCCTGTACATGGGAGGTACCATGTCTGCATGCAGCTTGGGATTGTCCCAGCAACAAATCACATTGATGGCTTTTCCTTCTGTTCCTTGCCAGGCATCAGGAATCTGAAAAATTAATTCATCTTTGTAAGCAACAGGCCAGTACATTAGAGCAGAGCTGTGTGAATAGCAAAATTTCTAAATCAAACTGAATATGAATACCTCACAGACACTGTGAATCAAATTCAGATTGTTTATTTTAATTTCAAATCGAATTCAAAATTGAAATTCCCAAAACCCACACTGAATATTTTGAATACTGCCTGACTTTGGAAAGTTTCTAACGTTGTGCCCATTAGTTTAGCTACTGCATGAAACGGTGGGATTACAGCCTTTCCGTTAGAATAAAATATAAGAAAGTGAAGCCCATCTACTTCAAATACTGGAAGGAACACATTACATCACTGGAATGTGCACCTGCTAGTTTAATTGTTTGCATTTGTACTTTCTGTACTTTTTACAAATATTTGTCCGTTACTGTCAGGAAATCGTGCATACATTTATTGGGGCGTATAAATGCACAACATACAGCAGGACTTATAATAACTGATAATGCAAGCACAAAAAACCTCCAACAACTTGTGGGAGTGTGCTACGTGTGGACCCATATACTATATGGGTTACATATGGGCTATATAGGATCATTTTGTGAGTACAACTACAAGTTGTCACGCAGAAAAGATAGAGTTTGTACATGTTATGAGCTGACTCTCTGTGAATGAGCAGTATTTCCAGACAAGTTGTAGAGCTGTTCACTTGACACTTATGTGACTGATGCATGTCCAATGTGAAAGAGATGCTTTCCATGCCATCTTTTTGCACTTTCTTCCTTCACTTCGGTATAGTAGAAGCTTCGGTATTGCAGTCCGGGAGAGGACTGTCCTTGAAAGTAGAGTGTAATATAGGACAGCTTTAGCCATTAGTTCACAAAATCTGCGATCCTGGACGACAGAGAATGGCTGGAGGTCGATACTGATCATTTTCGTAACTTTTGCGCCCCCAGCAGCCTTTCTTCATATAGGACTCAACCTTTGCACTTCACGGTTCATTCAGTTATTTCCATCAGATTTTTCTTTTGTACTGGGAATAGCCCATTCAATGTCTCCATATCCTTTAGCAACACTGTGATAGCATGAGTGAAGGAAACTACTTTTCAATGTTGCACAGCAGTATGCTACGCTCCCATTTTTGGCTTGCAATCCACGGGATCAATATTGACGCTGGGATGGATGCGAGACAAGGCCATGACGTCCGAAATGCAATGACGATGATGACATTTGAGCGGACTATATTTCGGGTTCGCATAAAATGCGACACTTCGCTACTCTTATCGCACAACACGTTTTACTCTTTGTGCATTTTTGCGTCTGCCTCGGCCTCGTCCACAGTGCTGATGTGAAAGTGTGACACACTTTCACAAAGGTATAACACCTCGTTAAGGCATTATTCAAAAAATATTCAAAAACTGCAAGTGCTCAAACTTGCCTGTGAATACTGTTCAAATAGCGTTACCTATTCAATTCGAATCTGAAGTTTTGAGTATTTGCACCGCTCTACATTAGAGATGCAGGATTTAGGATAAGTTGACCTTTACCTGTCTGTTGCCATGTAGCTGTGGTGCCTCAAGACTCAGCTGAGGAAGGTGGCTAGGAAGACTGAGTCTCTTGAAATACCAAATCTAGATGAGAAATGGAATCAAACGAAACAATTACATATTTGCTACAAACCATCAAAGGGTAGTACAGCATACCAAGTTCCAGTAGATGATTGGGTGCTGGTCGACAAAAGTGGCACTGAGCATGCAGTCATCACCTTCATGCTCAAGAACATTTTCTACCTCTTTTCTCAACACAAGGGGGCTTAGGTAGGGCACAGTTAGGGGTTCCAGTGACACAGATGGGCCGAACGCACTTGCCAGTGGAGAAAGTGGGCACACAGGCCTTTGCAGGACTCCTGTAACGAGAGAACGTGAAAACGCTCAACCACAGTAAAGAGTGAGTGAAAACAGAACGAAGAAGTATTTGATTCGATTTTGAGAAAGCAAAGAAGACAAACCTTTGAAAAGAACACCTGTATCAAGATTTCTTTTCACTGTACCCTTAGGCATTACTAATAGCCCACCCAAGCAGCATGATACACCGAAAGTTTAAGTACGTGGAAGTGGCTTGCGGGTATCTTATCAGTGTGATGCTTCATATTGCCAGATCTGCCCACGAAAAACAGTACCTAGATCTACTCGCCCTTCCCTTTGCACTTGCACTTTCAGCACATTCTAGCAGCACCTTGTTTTATAGTTAATAGACAAAACTATTTTTTTCTTTGTTTGTTTGTTTGTGTGTTTGTGAGAGAGAGGAGGGCTATAATGCAAAATTTACCATACTTAGATGTCACCTTTGCAGAAGCCCTAACACTATTTGTCAAACTTCACTGTACAAAAAGAGAGAGGCAAAAAGAACCACATAGCTGCGCTTCAGTGCCAATTTTAAGGAGAACTTGATGGTCTGAGCTTTGCAATGCACAGTAATTGTATTGCCAACTCAAAAAACAGTTGAAAAGTGTACCTTTTGCAGCATTGCAGTCAGTTTTTCGAAGCAACACAGAAGCTGCATAAAAGTCTTCCTGTGGGCACTTACCAGGTCCCATCCGAATCGCAGGTGTGCTTGTGCTCCTTTGCTTTTCGCATAAGTTTCCAAGAAGTTGTGGAACGGCTGACATCACAGCCGTCGCTCCAGTTTTGCGCACCCTCTGAGCCGGAAGGCTGGTTGCAGGCGGAGCTGGGGTGCTAGTCGGACTGCTTAATTCTGCCATCTAAATTTTTTTATGAAAGAAAATAATTTTTACAATACAATACTCAATACAAAAGCTGATTTCACTGTAATCTACTCTTCTTATTCCATAGTGTTCAACAATGATAACAAAACCAGCCCTTATCAGAACTGTGGCCTGCTTCTTTGTAATTTGTAAAAATAATCAGACTTAGCCGAACATTTCACATACCCGACCCATCCCTGCTGTAGAAAAAAAAAAAAAAGCTAAAATTTGGACACACAATTCACCCGTGCCTACGACAGGTCTCCCAATCATACAAAGTTTTAAAATGTTCTGTATGTGCAAAGGCATGCAAGTATATGCAAATAGTGATACAACTTGATGGGCCATAAGGGCATGTATGTGCGGCGGATACTTTCTTGTCCAATAGCACACAGCATACCATCGTGCCTGGATATATTGGCTAACATGGACATTTTCAGATGGAAAAAATATGCTACAAAATGGTTTCTCACAACATTGAACACTATATTTCTGGACTGAATGAGATCAGGGAAGAAAGATCCTGCACTCATGCTCCAAACTGTAGAACCTGCACAACCCTGTTTGGAGCAAGGCTGCACCCTTGAGGGAACAACTGCATCTGACATAACAAAAAAGAAAAAAGGCTTTCCTCAAGGTGTTCAAGCAAACTCACTGGTACAGATCTAGGTGGACTATCCATAGTCATCAGGTCATCCGTGCTTGTCTGCGTAACCACAGGAATGTCAACAGGTTCTGACAAATGCCTCAGCGCCGAGCCTTCCTCAGTTAGGCTGCCCGGTGCACCAGACGCGAAACCATCGTCCACACGCTTGGGACTTCCTAGGGGAGTCTCTGAACATGAACCTCCCGTAGCTTCTTTCTTTTCTGTTGGAAAACAGTTGCATTTTCTTTGGCTACTGTCACTACAGATATGACCATCACAGCATAAAAGTACACTACATCAAGAGTTCCAAGCACCTAACTAACCTGCATCGGGGCTTTCCTCGAAAAGGAGGAACGTATCGTTGCCGCTGTCTATGCTGCTTGGACGTGACATAACGTCAGGGGGCTGAGGCGACTGAGGGGACTGCAGACCGCCGTCTCCAGTTTGACCATCGTAGGTGACATTTTTGACAATCTGAGGGGAGTGGGCAAAGGGTGGTTCACTCTGGATGCTGTCTGTTGACTGTGCTGAACTCATACGTCCGTCCTTTAGGTCTTCAACACGGTAATCCTGCAGCAAGGCGAGAGAAGGAACGATATCACCGCGGCCATACAGTCGAGCCCGTTTATCATGATCTTCAGTGTAACGATAACCCGGATATTACAGTTAAGCTGCTGGTTCCCGTCAGCTTGCTCAATAGAGAACATTAAAAAAAAAAAAGACTTTGATGTAACAACCGTCATGAAGGAGCTTGCGTACGTGTGTTATCAGTGGCATTATATTTGTACCGTTCTACTAAGTAGTACTACACTGACTTGATCCCAACCAGCGATATTGAATATTCGCTAATTAAGCTTAATTTGGAGGCCTGTTTCATTCAAAAAAAATTTACTGACTGAGCAACTTCAAATTAACGAGTAACTGATGTTACTGCCAGCTTAAGACTTACCTTAATCTTCACCGTTAACAGGGGAACCAGAGTTGCATTGCAGAAATAGCACCTGAGATGAAAGAAAAAGGGCTATATCCTAACAGTGCTTCATGTGCACAAAATCACTGCTTTCCTCTTCGTTAAACTTACTGGTAAGGGTTTACTAACAACACAATGTTTACTACCCTACCTAGTATTGAGGTTGGAGTCATCCGCTGCCCATCCGTCCATAATTTCTTCATCATAGAGCAATGATCGGCAGTTGTTACACTGAGAGCAGGATGTTATAATGATGTCTAATGCCACCCGCTGTTTGTCTCCAGCATCCAGACTGTCCAAGTTTTGAGTCAGTTGGGTCAGAAAAGATGGCATGCTTCCTAAAAAAACAAGGAACTTTTTAATGACCCAGTAACTTCCCCTTCTACCTACTCTAAGAGACCTAACAAGGTTTAGGCCTGTACAAATTGCAATTTTAAAACTGATGTGAGTACAAAGCGAATAGTTATTAACTGAAACGACTACATTGCAACATATGTGCATGATATGTGCACATGGATCTTTCAATGAAGTAGCACTCACTTTGGTTCATACCTAGGGTTCTTTGTTTTCGGGTTTTATGATTTTTCAAATTCGGGGGAGGGGGAAGCGAATCGTGTGCTATTTCCACACGAGAATTCAGGGAGAAATCGGGCACTCCGATCTCTGTTTGATATGCCATCGGGGAATTTTCTGGTGAAACGAAAGGCATATGAAACAAGCCACTGCTGTGACACTGGGACGAGAAACAATAATCTTTTTATATTTGCACTCGGAGCTGAGGCAGTGAATGACCGCGGTATTCAAACACTTGTTCGAGCTCCACAAAAGCTCGCCTTTGACTCCTGCAGGAGGTGATTAGAAAAGGAGGACAAATAGGTTGCCACAAATAGCTCTCTTTGCTGATATTATGATTCACTTTTCCGACGGTTTACCTAGAACAACAAGTTGAAGGACCGCAAGGATTTCGGGTAGATACCGGGTTTAACCCGAATTCTTGAAAACTTGTTCGGGGAACTATCGTAAAAAAATTGGGTTTAACCCGAAAACGAATAACCCTATTCATACCCACTCTGGGAGTTTTGGGATAACAAGTGCAGCTTCTGGGCTACTCTAATAAATTCAGAGACATCACTTCAATTCCAAATTTGAATAAAGAATTTCATATTAGATTTGGGATTTAAATCGAATCTGCAATTATTTGCTTCGATATTTGAAAAATCTGATAATTCACACAGCCCTAGCTTAGATGCAGCATTCATTTTACCGTAAGTATGGAGAGGAGTGCCAGGACCATCCCTGAGCAAGGCATCGACGCCATCTTCGCCAACGTCACCTTCACCACGAGAAAGGGTGTCTGTACTCTGCCTGCGGCTGGATTCCAATGAAAATGAACTACCGCGGTCTTCGTCGTCCAGCAACAGTTGGTCAAACCCTCGTGGAAGAGAGCTAGACATACCTGCAGGAAATAACATGTTGACGGACTATGTCGCAACCTGGTATCGTAATGCCTAGGCGGCATTGCTTGTTCTGTGTTCGCGAGCGTCTGCTACTTAGATGTCACTACATTTTGAATGGGCCAAACCTAACAATTTGAATGCTTGCGTTCTTGCTTAAACATTTACCTTACGTGGGTGTGAACACACCTTCGCATTATGGAAACTAAATTTTTATTTACACTGTGTCCGGCAATGTTGAGCTCACAGGTAAACATCTACGTATGAAACATTCATGTTCATCCATACAGTGACTAGTTTATTTACAAAGATATTTTTCCTTGAGAGTGTTACACAAATGCTGCAGTTCCTGCTCCAAACAAAAGGAAAAGAAGTGTACTTAGCTCCAAAGCGCGCATTTTTGATCACTGCAGTTTTAATTCTTGATGAAGTGAACATATTTTATCTGTAGACAACACCATACAGTAGAATCTCGATGATACGAATCTCACGGGGTCGCGTAAAAAATTCTTATTATCCGAAATTCGTATCAAACGAATTAAACCAAAATAAAAATTGAGGCAAGAAAATAGACAGTGACTGTTCATTTTCCGTTACTGTCAATGAAAGAGGTCGGTTTTAACGCTTTTGTGTCTCCGTTTTTGGCCAATGCTAGCCAAGTACGCGAGATGATTCAAAAGACGTAGCACGTGCTTTTAACCCGCGAGTCGCGCGACAGTGATCTATCATCGAGATTCTACTGTATAAGGCATTTACTACATTCATTAATTATTCATAAGCTGTACCACTTGGTACTGTATACAAAATATACTGCATGCTACCAATGAGCATAGATCAGGCCAATCAAACAATGTTTCACAACAACTTCCGATTGAAACTCAACTTACTGCGTGTTGGTGTATTCGACGTCGACAGAGATTCTTTGATTTCTGTCAGCCTTGAGGCCATGCTGAGAGCAGCAAACTTGAATGTGTCAATGATGTACTCAGAATGCTTCGCCGACAACTTGGGTATAGCAAAGGAAGCATCAGCCTGGATTGATGCTGGTGTGCCATTAGTACTTCCTGTAGTGGCCCCTCCTGGGGGTGCCTCTTTCGACACAGCTGGTGGGACGTAGCGGCGCCGCGGCGAATACGGAAGAGTTGACGATCGTGACAGGCCTGGTTTGGCACTGACTACTGAGGGACGTGGTAACGGAGATGGAGATTCTTGCTGGGCCTTGCAAGAGAAGAAGTATCATGCAACCAGAGCTACGATTTTGTTCAAAATTAGATACACGAGGGTAGGTATGTGCGAACGGTTATTGTAAGACTGAAGCAAACAGCTAACTGAAGTTAGCGCAATGCAAATAGTTGTGCATGTATAAGCACGTGTACGGCATGTATACGCAATATAATATATTCATATACGAACCAGAATATGAATAGGATTTGACTTTTTCGGGTTAAATGCCTTCCCCAGATTCAGGAGGGAAGAACCGGGAAAATTGGGGTGAAGTCAGGTGCTATTGATATGTTTTGGGTGTTAGATTATTTTTGCACTTTTGCCTTCAAGCATTTCAGATGAACAAGAGATGCAAAGCGGTTTTAATGAATGCCAGTGTGCCTGCATTCGTAGCTGAATTTGCTGCACTGTGGCAACTTCGTTTTCGGGGCCTTTCGGGTTTTACTGCAAGTGACGATGATGCAAATCAGAGGTTAAAAACGGGTTCCTACCGAGTTCAGTCCTCTAACACAACCGTTACACATACATATTTAGGGCCCGGTGTTTTCGGGCATAACCCAGTGTAGCCAGTTTTTACTCCCCTCGGGGCAAAACCTTAAAAAACCCGAAAATGTAGTTCAAAAAGTGGAAATTCAGTAACCAATACAGGAACTCGAGAACGCTAAGCATTGGACGCATTGGAACGCATTGTACACTTAGCACAGCTGTCAATCAAAAATGCGAGAAGTGCTCTTTTTTTTATTTTCTACCCAAAAATCTACTTTTCCACTCGATATCACCCCATTTAACCATGTTTTACGGGTACCGAAATAAAACACAATCCACGCCCCTTCCCTGGGTTTTCAAAAAACATGAAACCCGAAAACACAGGGCACTATACATGCCCCATGTATGTAGCAGGACTAAATCTTAAACTGACGAAATATTGTGCGCAACAACACCAAGCGTATCTAGGAGGTCGACTTAGTCCCGGTTAAACCAACGCCGATTAACACTTGAACCGAGATCAACAGTCCCTTAACTTGAACTTAACGCTTAACTCAGCTTCACCAAAGGGAGTTATTGCCACTGAAACATCACATCACCAACTACCACTTACAAAAAAGCACTGAGTGTGAACTTCAAGTTTTCGCAACCCTTGATCCCGGTTTAATGTTAACTGGCACTGGCGAAGCTGGGACTTAGCACCCGATAACTAAGTTTGAGGGAAGAGAAACACACCTGCTCCGCCAAACTCTCCATTTGTGATGTCGACCGGGCCGGAGAGGAGCGGGCCGAAGCAGCCTTTTCGCGGGTCGCACCTCCCTGATGAAAGGTGGAGCTTCGAGATACCATGCGGTGAGATCCAAGAGAAAACTTGCGAGTCTTGAGTCCCAAAGACGACGTCAAAGAAGCAGCCGCACTAGATATGTCTAGCTGTTGCCAAGCGTCTTTCAGTGGACTGAATGTTGCGGAGAAAAGTTCTTTAGACTGTTCAAAAGTGCGTGCCAGGTTTGTAGGTGATGCACTTGACGATCTAACGTTGGAATGTAACGGGGGAGAAAGAGGACCAGGTGTGGGCTTATGATGTGGCGCGAATTCCTGCGATTGCATTGCCTCGGGTGGTGCTTGTTCCTGTTGGAAAAGAAACATGCGTAAGGTCAAGTCAGTACCAAGAAATATCCTTGTGGGTAACTCTTGATCGCTCTAAAAGCACTATCTTGGAACTCAGGTCTTTGCAATTAAGCTAACATAAGGGAAATTGTCCTCCCTGTTTTTAATGCATAGCATTCTAAGTCCAAAATAAAATGCAGTCAATTAAAAATTAGGAAGGAAAATTTACAACATTAAACTGTGGTATGTCACTAATCAGCAGAAATACTGCGAGCACCCACCTATGAAGAGTTTTTTTATTTGAAAAAAAAATGCAAGCGCCCATTATGAAAGCAAAATGGGGCTTGCTCTGGATTTTTATAGAAACAAGAAACACCATGCACAATTTATTATGCAGAAGGAAGACACAAAGGCCTCTGAAAGAACTGGCCCCTTCTTTAAGCAGCATACTGTAAACGTATTTTTATTCGCAACGTATTAATTTTCGCGAATCGCGCATTCAGTCATTCGCGAGTATTTAATTTCACGATTCCAGGGCTCTTTCCTTTCCCAGGATATACGTCAAGCTGTGTTCGCGAATACAATTTTTCGCGATTTTTTAACGGTCGCGAAATTCACGAAAATTAATACATCACGAATAAAAATACGTTTACAGTATGCATCAGTAGGACAAACACACAGGTTGCTGTAATATTTACCACGCTCTCTTTTCCGTTTTCCATTTCTTCTTCATATGTCACTGCTACTACAACATCTTCCACAGATTCTACTGTGCCATCCACTGCATCAGTCTCAGCTGTTTCCACGTGTTCACCGGGCGAAGTGGCTTCCACTAGAGGCGTGAGTCGAGTATCATCTAGCTTCGCACCACTGCCTCGGCGTTCTCGTGATTGATTCTCCCCTCCAAAGCTCAGAGATCTCACAAACTGGCGACTGGGTTCACGTTCCGACATAGCACGTGAGCTGGTGGTCCAACAAAAATGGTAAATGAATGCAATACAAAGCATTAACAATACATAGAGCCTGAAGTAACGATGTAAGATAAAAGTCACTGAAAAGGTTAGCCAGCTGTAGGAGTCGAACCCACATCTTCTGGATTGCCGGTCCAGGGCTCTACCAATTGAGCTAAGCTAACACGCCTTCTCAGCGACTTCCAGGGTGCGTCATCTGAAGGGACAAACCAGTCACTCTCTCTCACTCATCCTCCTTTCACTCTTACATTTTTTGCTCACTCATACACACATTCATACGATGGGATCGACGCAGGCGGCAACTGTTGAACAATGAAAGAACTGATGTTCTGAGGCTGGAACAACATAGAAGTACAACATATGTATTTGTCCCTTCTATGTTGTTCCAGCCTCAGAAAATCAGTTCTTTCATTGTTCAATAGAGCCCGAAGTTTTGGGGAAATATATTTTTCCTAATTCGGGGGGTTAAAAATCGGAGGAATCTACATGTGCTCTAAATTCATGCGAATTTGGGTGGGAAAAACTTCCAGTATGCTAAATTCGGGGAGAAATCGGGCTCAGTTACCCAGACGAACTGTACCGGTTTGCTCCAAACGGTGATGTGACTGCGTTTGCCGCCAAACAAGATAGTGTGCATTCCTACAGACGTTTCAGTGAGGGCAATTTGCCGGGTAAAAATCAGGTTTCGCCCTAAAGAGGTAACCTTCAATTCAGGGTGCAAATTTGGGGGGAAGAGACGGGTTCAACCCTAAAACTTCAGGCTCTAGCAATACAACAAAGCAATACAGTTGCTTTACTTATTTGCAATCAAATAAATAAAGCAACTGTATTGCTTTATTGTATTTGTTTATTTAAAAATATTGCAAAATAAATAAAGAGGCTGCCCCAAAGGAAAAAGATTTGTGCACCTATTTGTTCCATTTTCGTTCTCAACAGACAGGTTCCCGTTTCCCATGCCTGCACTTCGATGTCTGCGACGTCGCTGAACCGCTGAGCGCAGCGCTGTGCTGCTTCGCAGAAAGGTGTCTGGTTGACGCATTGCTTCACTGGCGAACAGCACTCCCGCTGATGCCACTGCATTACGTTACGCACAGAGTTACATTTCACAAGCAACTTTGCCACAAAAAGAGAAAGAATGTAAACAAAAACCCAAGCAGCCTGTTCCATTGCTTACCCATAAGGTCATCAAGAGATCCACCATTGACGTATGCACCGGCAGAGCTTCGAACAATGCTGCCAACCCTGCTGCGGAATTGATCGGACTCCGAGAAGTCAAGCTCATCAAAGCGGAGGCTCCGCGCAGCGCCGTTACACTTTTCGTTACGACTAGATACTGCAAACAAATCCATCGTATTTTTCGTGGGGGCCGACTAAAGGCCGTCCAAAGGCGATTATCTACGACACTTCATCTTACCTGCAGACTCTCGAAATGCAGGCCCAGAGAATTCCTGGGAACCTTCCGTTGCATACGAACCGCTTGAATGCGAGGATGACTTGGCAGAGTCTTCGTGATTGGCAGAGCTATAACCGGTGTCAGAATGCCCACCTAAGAGCGCAGAGAAAGTTATGTACAGGCAACCATGCTTTGGCCTGTTTGCACAAAATGCATGCATAGTGCAATGCACCAGTTCCCTACCTCTGTCATCTGTCCTGGCCAAGAGCTCCGGAAACATCTGCCCTGTCGCTGTGTGGTCCAGTGAAACCCGGGTGGAACTGGGCTCCTCCAGACTGGTACGACTGCTCGCTACACTTGTCCGTTCTCCCTGTCGTCGCACCAGGTTTTGTTTAAACTGGGACACAGCCAGCACGACATTGCGTAGCTGGGCCCATCGGTGGCTGTCACCTGTTGGCCACGGACATTCAAGGACTGCCTGAAATGAGAGATGATGGCATTAAAGGGGCACTAAAATGCAAAAACAACTCACTCTCAAATGAAAGCCCACGTTTCACATAGTGCAATTCAAACAAAATTAGTTCACACGATGGTACCGTTTTTTTTCTTCTAAACGCAATGAAAACAGGGCCGTCTTTGGCGCCAACGCCTGGGATCCCCAGGAGGCAAAGATTGGCAGCATCCAATGAGACAGCAGGAGAAGCGCGCGCACGTACCTATCGTGGGTGTGTATCTGTAACGGGTCCGATCGTAGTGTTCCGTATATGTACGGCATGATGCGCACGGCATGATGCGCACTGCTGCGTCTTTCAATACCGGTTGACTGAATTGTAGCCCACAACAGTTCTCACGAATGTTCCGCTGACAACATTTATCTCCATGTCCTTCGGACAACGACACCAGTCTCCATGGCGTGGCACGCGCAGCATGAACTAAAATCACAGATGCACTAGCTGAAGCATCGTTCACCGCTCAGCGCTGAAGCAAGGAAGAGTCCGGCATAACTTTGATTGTAGCTTCGTAACGGAATCAAAGTTTTCAATTATGATAACAAGTACGGACTCAACATAGCATGTAACGTAATTTGAAGTAAACTTGTTTTTGCATTTTCGTGCCCCTTTAACACTAGCCTATATTTTTGTCGCAGAAATGTTTCGGAGAATGTGTGCCTGCTCACAAATGTTACATCATCATGGCTAGGGCCTGGCTTCTTCGGGTTATACTTTTCTGCAACATCAGGGGGTAAATATCGGGTCATAATTAGAGCCTGAAGTTTTAAGAGTTTAACCCGATTCTTCCCTGAATTTGCACTCCGAATTGAAGGTTGCCCCTATAGGGTGGAACTCGACTTTTACCCGACAAATTGCCCTCATTGAGACGTTTGTAGGAATGCACACTAACTTGTTTGGCAGGAAATGAAGTTACATCCCCGTTTGTACCAAACCAGTACAGTTAATTTGAGTAACTTCGGCAGATGTCTCCCTAAATTTACCATATTGGAAGTTTTTCCACCCAAATTCGCATGAATTTAGAGTACATGTTTATTTACCAGATTTTTCCTCTCCGAATTTAGAAAGAAAATGTTTCCCGAACACTTCAGGCTCTAGTCGTAATTTGCTTTAATAATTCAGGTTTAATCTGGTTGAGTTGAACCTGATTCAACACAATTCCGGTTGAACGTGATTGAATCAGGTGTAAAGCTTCGGACACCTGACCAGGGGTGGAAGTGGTGTCAGGACTTTTGGAGCTACAATTGGAGCAGCAAAAATCTGCTTCTGGAGCAGATATGGAGCAGGAAAAATGACATTTTGGAGCACATATTCCGGAATTTGGAGCAGAAACGTCTGGTACGCAGATTGGTTCCTTGAGAGATCTGCACATTGTCATATACTGCCAGATACACCATGAATCATGAGAAGCTAACCATTTTCTTAATGTAAACATAAAAATATCAGTGTACAAAATGTTATAGACTAGCTAGCATGACCAGTTAAAAGGTACACACTCGTGAAATCTAACGCATATTTCGTTGACTAGTCTGCATGACTATTTAAAACGTACACACACACTGGTGAAAACTAGTACATATTTTTTTGACCAGCCTGCTTGATTAGTTGACACCTGGTGAAAACTAGTACAGAATGAAACTTTCAGCACTGCCTGAATGCAGTCACAATACACAATCAGACGAACGTTGTACTTTCAGTGTTGCCTGAGGAGTGCCATGTGCAGTGCTTACATTGGCACAGTTATCCATAGTTTGATGTTCCTCGTGCAGCGCTGAGAGTATAACGTTCGTCTGATCCCCTCCTTTTCTTGTTCCACGGGTTACTCTCAATCTCTTGAATGCGCTGGAGAAACTCTGGAAATTTTGTGTTTGTGTCCTTCAGTAGAACGCTTGTGCTCTCTACCTTCACCATGTCCTTTGACTTGCCACCTTGGCTGACCAGTGATTGGGACATTTTGGGCAGCCTCAGCAGTCCGTGTTCTCTGTTCTGTTTCTTCTCGTTACAGGCGCTTTTTGTATGCTTTGTAGTAGTTTGGGAAACAACGTACGAAAGTTTCTTCCTTCCGCACTGAATGCGGGAAACATGGTCGGGAAAATCTCCGTTGCGACGTCTCCCCATGTGTAAGGGGCGGAGTTCGCAATCATCTAAAGTACGAAAATAGTGTCTGCTTTTAACGTACTTTCCTGTACGTTAGCTCTGGCCTCAAAAGCGTTCAAATCCTTGCTTCGGCACTTGAAGAACGCCACTCTCGGTGTCTGTGATTCTTTGCTTTGTCCGCGTGTTTCTTTGATGCTGCATGACGCGTGACAGCCGAACCACCAGCGTGCACGATATGCCCACGCTGCATAAAGTGCAGTAAGCACCGGTTTATTTTACACTAGGCTAGCAGCACAACGAAGTGAGGTCACCATTTTAGTCTATCATTTTGAAGATGTCATCGTTGAATTTCGTGTTTTTTTCTGAAGTGTACATGGGCCCTCGTCCCGTGATTCTGACAAAAAACAAGAAGAAAAAAACAAGTCAGCAATCACTTTTGCCTATCGTTACTTTTGCTCACCGTTGCACAGTGTGCAGGCACCACCTAAAAGACGACAAAGGCAACAAGAACCGCAAAAGGGGAAGTGAAGCTGCCGCGCACCCCATCAGAGATAAGCCTAACAAGCCTGACCGGCGGCCTAACCGACATGAAAATAAACTAAATTGTCTCGGATTGGCTGACTTTGGATTTTGTTGGATATGAAGAGAGCTTTGTGGACGGGTTGATCGTGGGGCGGATATGGATATGGATGCTCGTGGCTCCCTTTTGGCAGTGTTACTAGAGTTGGTACGGACCAAGGGGGTAGTTTGGCGCAGCTTTGATGTTGCGGCTCAAGTTTGCGCATGAAAAGCAGCGGGGCGCAGAATGGCGCAAATGGCGCAGCACTTCCACCCCTGCCTGACACACCATTAGGCACAGAGTATCAATATTTAGTCCATGCATCTAAGAGGCAGTAGGATCTCTGTTTTTGACAGTTTGTTAGAGCATATTTATATATTTACAACACAGTTTCCATCGTTCTGTGCTAGTTGCGATGGCTTCTGATCCCCCTGGTTCAACAGTTTTCGGGGGAATATCGGGTGGTAATCAGGTACGTACCATAACCATAAAAAGTCGGGCCCCAATCATTGCCAAATGATCGAAGAAGTGCGGGTGGAATTACTGAAAGACGCTTACTTTATTGTAGTATCCATAGGTGATAGCATTCGGCTGGATGCCGTTCTTCTTCATGTCGAACAGAATTTTAACTGCCAGCGCCGGTTGATTGTACTGACCACACATCAGCATCAGCACGCGATATGACACCTAGAAGAAGCCCACAAGAAGAGGCAAGAAGGCTTGAGCAGTTGTGTGTAAGTATATTAAGCACTTTCGTTGTTCAAGAAGAAGGAGAAGGTACATCACGAGCCGCGAACCTTAGTGCTTAATGAACCGGCAGACGTACCTCATCCGGAGCGGGCAGCTTGAGTAACTGCATTCGATGGAGTACTTCATCAGCTACTCTGAGGGCCTTTGGCCGGGATGTAAAAGTCTTGGAGTAAGCTGGCAGGTGCATGAACCACACACTGTAACATGTTCCTGCCAAACACCTGGAGAAGAAGAGGGCAACTCATCAACTTCCAGCCACTTTCCCCCGTGAGCCACTTTGCAGCAACGATTCTTGAACATACTTAGCCCACATAAGAGGAATTTCTGCTTGTTTCTTGGCAGCCTAGAATAGAAAATGTGACCCCTTAATCGGACCAGTGTACAAGTCAAAATAGGAAAGATAGCCAACCTTGCGAGCCAACTTCACTTCCTGTTTGGTGCGCCTTGCCATGGGGCTTGAAGAGGCTGTCTGCCCCTCGGGCGGTACATTCAGAAGGGACACTGCGGGGTGCTTGTGATACTGGGTGATGTCCAGATTATCAAAGCCTTGGAAGGGCTTATGGGGTGCACTTTCCCACCCAGGTGACTGTTCCGGGGGAGAAATGAACACAGTGTGTTCGTGGTTGTGGGACGACCCAGCAACCTGAAAGTATTTTTTGGAGTGCATGTAGTGAGAGTACCTCAGGTCTTCCTACTGTAATAAAGTACTATGCAATGAAGTTATAATTCTACTATTCTATTTTATTCAATTTTATTTTATTCTACTATTCTATTCTAAGTTATAATTCTACATTTCCTCATGCGACATTGAGAGGGTTGGATGTCAAGATCAGAGAGAGCACTTCCTTTGTTCTAAAAAGTTATTTGCGTTACAATAAAAAGATACAATATGCAAAAAACTGGAATGGCCCAACCTCAAGAAGAAGGTGTTCTGAAGATTCTCCAGCAGTGTCAACTCGTTCAGCACACTCATCAAAGAAAGCCAGGCTCACGTCCTTGTCGGACACAAAAGATCGCTCCTCGATAAAGCGGATAAACATCTGTGTATGCATCATCATAGAGTAGAAGCGATGATAATTCTTGTCACGACTTTTCAAAAATCCTGGAAGATGCAGGAGGTATGCACCAGTGAGTGTTGTGATATATTTGTGGTCCTTAAAGGTAGAGCCACATATATATATATATATATATAATACCTTGAAGATCAAAAAGTGAGTTAGGATCTGTAATGCCAGGTTTCGGAGCTGACGTTATGGGTCTCAGGTAGGTACGGAAGTCCTTTAGCAATGCTGCCATGAACCTGAGGAATGCTTCCTGAATCTCAAGTTCCAGGCGACGCTGAAACAAGATTATGTTTCATGCATTTGGCTTCAACATTTACAGCACCCACTCAATTGTTACAGCAAATTGTTAAGCAAATGGTTCCCACTCAATTTTGGTACTGTATCAAAATTCAAGTTTCTGTCAAGGACCTTTTAAAGTGGCACTAGGGACTAAATCTCGTGCCTTCAGAATCTTACCAAAGTTATCAGACTGAAGTCTTCTTGTCTCACTTTACATTCCTGCCAAATATTTCGATTCTACATAATGCGATAGCTAAAGTAAATTAATTTTTATTTTTGAGAACAGTGACGTCACGCTAGGCTCCGCCGGAGCGCCCGGTTCTCATCTGGCAATGCTGCTGCCCTTCGTGTCTTCCGGGGGGGCTCACTTTTTGCACTCCGTTTCGCGTATAGAGTCCTTGAGGCACTTTCTTTTTATGCCATAAATAAATAAAAAGTAAATAAAGTAAACTCTGTTCCCCCCCCCCCGAGTCTAGAATGGCACTTTAACGTACAGCCATACCTAGTTAGATTTTATTTTGTACCAGTGGTACTCAACCAGGGTTCCGAAAAATCAAGGGGGTGTGTAGTGTTAGTGTAACATAGGCTCATGGAAGCCATGCTGACAAGCTCATGGGCTCCGTGGATTGCATGCCTTGGGAACCACCGTTATATATTGATTTGAAAAGTACAAATTCTTCCAGTGACCAGGATCTTATGTGCCATAAAAAGTTCAACATAGTTACCTCCTTCTTGTGAAGAACAATGTCCCTGTCAAAAGGTACAATGTCACCAGTGCAATTCCGTGGTGCAATGTTTGCCGCGTTTGTCTCATAGAGGCATACTTTCTCGTACAGTGACTGCAAGTTGTTACGCAGCGTCCTAGCTGGTTTCTACAAGTAAAGATATTGATTGGTCAGGCTGTCAGTACATGTATTAGTCCAAGCAGATCACACATACACTGAACTCACCTTTGGCAAGAGCTTCACACTCAAAAAGCTTTTCTCCTCATTTCTGCAAAGGTACAGTATAACAGTGTCTAATAAAAGTACTGTGCATAGCTGATGGAAAAGGTTATTGCTAGAGCATGAAGTTTTAGAGTTTAATCCGATTCTTCCCCGAATTGAAAATTGCCTCTTTAGAGTGAAACGAGATTTTTACTTGGCAAATTGCCCTCATTGAGATGTCCATAGGAATGCACACTAACTTGTTTTGCGGCAAATGCAGTTACATCAGCAAACCAGTACAGTTAGTTTGGGTAACTGCGCCCGATTTCATCCCGAATTTAACATACCGGAGGTTTTCCCACCCGAATTCGCATTAATTTGGTGCACATGCTTATTTGCCCAATTTTTACCCCCCGAATTTAGAAAAAATAATTCCCAAAAACTTCAGGCTCTGGTTATGGCACATTGTGATGCAGAAAATTCCATTCTGACACGAAAAGAAAAACAATAAACAACCTGTCACTTACATGAAGATAGTATTTGTATCCAAATCGATACATGCCACTTCATGGGGTGGGTCATACATGTCAAAGTACCTGGAGTCCACACCTAAAATAGCACAGACAACACCGATCAACAAACAATTGACTCTTGACAGCCCCTCATAAGGGCAGCAGGAGCTATCAATCAATCGTCTCACCGACAATGAACGGAAGAGGGGCACTCAACACGTCAGAGAGGCCAAGAGGGCAGAGTGGAATGTATGGGCATTGCCAGTGAAATGGGAAGATGAGCTGGAAAGAGGAACACAAAATGCAATGAAACCATGTGAAAGTTTCTCATACACTATGCCTGTGCTTCATATCGTTCTAAAACCTACATGAAAATGCTGCAGGTGATGATGTGTAACGCAATGCAGCACTATAGAGGGCCAATGTCATAAGTCGTTCCCACTTGTGTTCATTATCTAATATTTCTACTCACACTCGATTGCACCTTGCATTTCGCTGTAATGTATTGCAAGGTTACACCACTTACAATGCTGACAATTTTTTGCAATTGCTTACATGTTCCTACTCCATAATGATGCAGTACTGGAAAACGCTTAATTTTGCACACAGCTAATTTACACAAACTTTGTAAATTCACAAATAAATTGTAAATTCACACAGTTTAAGGGCATACGAAAGTTTCGATGAAGACAAGACACTTAAAAAACTATGCTGCAATCGCAAACAGTGTTTCACACCAAGGTGCATGGGCGGGGTAGCTGGTAACTGATCATACTGGGCGAAACAAGCAGGAAACGAGACAGATCATAGATGTCTCTACCTGCAGATATTTGTGTCAAAATGTAAGACGCACACTTTATTTATTTTCCACCCAATATATACCAACATAGCTCAATTCTACCCTATTTCACAGCTCCTGAAATAAAACCAGATTTTGAATACGAAGCAAATACTTGTTGTATAACACATGTGCATATATAACACATGTCCACAGCAAGCATACACAATAAATTCATACGGACCACAATATGAAGTTGTGCTCACATTGTTTTGCAGTGATGGCCACTAACTACTTCTACAGTAGTTTAACTATGTGTACTAACTACTTTGCGATTGAGTAGTTTAACTAGTAGTTCAACTACTTCCCAGGGGAGTAGTTAAAACTACTTTTTTAACTACTGCAATGTAGTTTAACTACATCTATAACTACTTAACCTTGTGCACAAACACCAATCTCTTGTAGTGTTCTTGGACACCTAAATATGAATCACAAACAATAATAAACTTTGGCTCAAGCCATTGCTGCGATCGTCAAACACAAGGCCTGTGGCGGGATTCTTTCTGTGCCTACGCGATAAACTAAGTTGCAGAATTATTTCACAGCAAATGAGGCTTCACTAGACAAGCATTAACAGTGAAGATTTAGTACACATGCACGACACAATTGCTCTGCACCTCCGTTCTCATCAAACAAGTAGCTCAAGGTAAAAGTCTGAAACACAATCGTGCCGTAAAGCTTGCGGCAAAATCAGAAGTAGTTGGCACCTTCAGTAACCTAACTACTGTAGTTAACTACTTAAAATAGTAGTCTAACTGGTAGTTGCCACTACATTTCTGCAAGTAGTTGATAACTACTTTTAACTACAATCAGGTAGTTTAACTAGTAGTTGAACTGCATGTAGTTAACTACTGGCCATAACTGTTGTTTTGTGCCCCCTCTTGTGCCATGAACTATTTAAATATATTCAGTTTTGAAGAAACATTGATTACATTCGAAATTCCAATAGAGAAGCCTGTATTCGATTCGGAAATCGTACTGAACATAGAATTATTCATCTCAGTATTTTTAAAAAATTTGAATATTTGCACACGCATATAATCTATTACACGGTGTCCTTTTACTGTCAAAATATGTGCTAGATATGTGAAGTATATATGTGCTAGATGCAGCCATGCACACCTATGAAATACACATGCACTAGTCAACGGTACGATACTTACAGCAACTACCGCTTCCGCAACACTTGTTAGAACGTCTGGCCTTAAAGAATGAAACAGCATCTTCTGCTCGGTAAGCACCAGAAGGAGAACACACAAGCAGTTGTCTGGGCCGAGAGTCTTCAGCAACTCTCTGAATGAAGCACCACTGAAAGATATGGTACTACCAGTTATGCACTTCCCCCATGCTACATTACACTGACATCTCTAAATAGAACCCTACGGGAAGACAGCATTTGCGACGCCGTTGGCCACTGCCGCCGTATCATAAAAATATAGAGGAACGGAGTTTAAAAAATAAAGCCCAGGAAATCAACACACACAACAGCACATGCTGATTATTTAAGACTGAAGCCTTTACACAAACCAAATGGTAAACTTCTTCCTTTTCATCCTATCTTGAGAGATTCTCAACTCTCAAGAGATTCAGAGCGAGAGAGAGAGAGTCTCAACTCTTTTTAAAGGCAACCTCAAGACACCAAATCCCCGCCGGCACTGCTAAAGTGCATGTGGGAGGGACGTCACCCCTTCCTCAGACAAAATATACACAATTAACTTGGGCTAACATCATCTAAAACTAAACACAGGTCTGCCTAAGTTGGTCTTGCAGCACTGGCAATTTTGTAAGCAGGCTACACCTCATGCAGGGAAGCATTAGGTGAAGCCCACTTTCGTGGGGGTGTTGTTCACATTCGGGGAAGAGTCGAATATTCGATTCGTGAATCGAATACTTCGAGTGATTGATATTCGATTTCAATTCGAGAACTCGAATATTCGCACACCCCTAGTAAAAACATATGGGTGATTGCAAAGACACTTAGACAGGAACATCCTGGAGCTGTTGAATGATTTTGAGGTTAGAGTTGTATTGCACTCTGAGTTGAGTGTAGTTAGCACACGGGAAATTTCATCCACCAGACCATCATAGTTTTCTAAGATAAACAAGAGGAATGAACTGCCTCTTCACATACTGTTTTAGTTTTATGGTGGTGTAAGCGTGAGTACTGCACTTTGACGAACATCAGGAGGGTATGTGACTGAGATATCACAACACTTGTAATACACAATTACAATGTAAACAGCAAGCTTTGTCTCGAATGGGCAGCTCGGGTGCTTAGCAGAAGAAGAACCCAGAAGTCACAGCAGACGTCATGGCGGCAAAGGCACTGGCCATAAAATTCAGTCGTAAGTAATTGGCTCTAAAAGGTTAATTGAAATATATTTTCCACAGTGATTGAGAGGCTCATAAGAAAGCAAAGCAACAGAGCTATTTTAGCTTCAATTTGGAGATGAGCTGTCCCTTTAAGTGAAAAATCAAATTAACAGAAGTCTCCTGTTCTTCCCTAACCTACCTCAGTGGCAGTGGTGTGTCTTCAAACTGCGACAATGACACGTGCTCCTCCTCCAACTGTAAGGTGTCGATACACACATTCATCCAAACAAACATAAAAAATTTGAACCCAGTGCTGCACAATTTACCTGGATCCATATTGTTGGACGCTGTACAGATGGGAATGGTATGTCCAGCATAAAGTGAGAAATATATCTGCAAAAGATAGATAAACGGAGTTGCTGACACGCACACTCAAAATATCGCGAGGCGGAGAGAAAAAAAAGCTGAGGGGGGCACCCACCTCTCAACGGGTACGGGCCTAGATTCTCGCAGTGACAACTTGTAGAGGAACCGAAGCACACGCTCAAATGTCCGAAAAAACGGCCAGTGAGAAAAGAGGCAGATTGACTTGTTTGCGTACACAACTTTGTCATCAGACGGTTCATAATTTAGTTTCTTCCTCTGTGATGCCGTGAGATTTGAATCTGGGAATCTTTCATAGAAAGTGATAGAAGCACCGTAGACCTAGAAAAAGAGGACGCAGTAAAATGAATCGACGGATGCAGGATTAAAGGATGGGCATGTTAGCTACCCACCAGAACAGTAAAGAACACTGTGTGTGGGAACAACAAAGACAGCAACACACGTACTGCCATACAGTGATACTCCTGCTTACAAAGCAAAGGCTGCACAATTGTTTTCCTGCAAACTATATTTCTCCTATACTGAAACATTGAAAAAGAAAAGATGAAGAAATGTACAAAAAAACAAAAAAAAGGGTGGGAGCACAACAGCCGTTGTAAACTGACTTGGTTATGTTAACAAAATATAAGCACAGATACTTATTTACCCACAACACCGATTAGGGCTTACAGTTCAACGATCATACAAAGCCGTGGTGTACATGAGCACTTTCACGATGCATGCTCTACAGTATTTTCGGATTTATCTTAAGGGAGCAGACTTGTTTTCGTAACCCACATCATGTAGCTATTCATCAGAACGTTACATGCTGGCAATCCAAGGTGTGTCATAAGCTAGAAACTGAACACTTTTTAGTGCGTCACGAGCTGCACTGTCATTTTATTCACACCATCATTCCCGCATTTCACACAGGTGCCGTGCCTACCTGTCTCACAAAGTGTTCGAGTGAGGGACAAAATTTCAACAGCCTCACAGGCATATTTTTCATTGCTTAACTAGCGCAATGAAAAAAAATGGCATGTATGTAGAGCCTGAGGTTTTCGGGAAATATTTTTTTCTAAATTCGGGGGGTAAAAATCGGGTAAATAAACATGTGCACTAAATTCATGCGAATTCGGGTGAAAAAAACTTCCAGTGCACTAAATTTGGGGAGAAATCGGGCTCTATTATAAATGAACTGTACAGGTTTGGTACAAACGGTGATGTAACTGCATTTGCTGCCAAACGAATAAGCTATTGCATTCCTACAGACATCCCAGTGAAGGCAATTTGCGGGTAAAAATCGGGTTTCACCCTAAAGTGTCAACCTTCAATTCGGGGTGCAAATTCGGGGAAGAGTCGGGTGAAACCCTAAAACTTCGGGCTCTATGTATGGTACATGACTGCTAACAACATTTATTGGTTTCATTCACATAAAGCACTCTGCTTTTTTTTCAAATCGTGGGGTATTTTGGTTTCGACACCACGTATGCGAAGATATCTTAGTAAAAAAAAAAATAATACAGACAGGTGTCACTAAAAGGGCTGCTATTATAGCGGACTTCCGTTTAATTTGCCAACACATGAAATCAAAACACAGAGACCGCCCAGCCCAGGGAGACCACCAGAAAAGAATTCACGAATATGAAGTGCCTATGAGCACTGCCATGAAATTGGGCTGGAGGAGCCGCCCTGTCTGTGTGTGTCCTTTCCTGATATCTCTTTCGGAGCAGGCTGAAAGTTCAATTTCAGACATAAACACAACCTCATTGTATCGCAATATGTAACGTAGACAATGGAGTATAACATTTCAGAAGAGCAACTGTGCCGCTATTGCCTCTTATGATGCAATTGCACTCTTTGTTCCCCTTCACAGGAGTGTACAGAACTGGGCAAACATCATTATCAAGAGAGTAGATAGGTAGCAAGCGAGCTGGTGGCATAAATCCATAACTTGTCCTTGTCCGTGCTATAACTTTTTGTCGCCCCGTCTCGCATTTTTAAGTTATGGATCATTATCAAGACTGCACATGGTACCCTTAAAGTAGCACAGAAGTCATTTTTAACACCCTATTTTCTTCCTATAAAACTGTTAAGTAGGCCAGTAAGATGCACCGTGCGAAGTAATTTACACCACAGAGTCATAATTATCGCAGAAATTGAGTTTAAAATACGCCGCAAAAAGCGACCGTGCGCAACGGTGGTGAAGAGCAGTACCAGCCTGTGATCTGCCTGGAACCTCGCGCTGACGTATAAGGAGAACACTCGCTGATTGGCCTAGAGAAATGTTGTCTGCTACTCCGCTGTCGTCTGCTACTCAGCTGCTCGGGGTTCTGATAAAGCCCTTCTCCTTGCTCGGTAATGCTTCGGCCGCTCCTCCTATCCCCAATTCTCCGGGAAAACTGGCAAAACAGGTTTACGGCGGCAAAGGGACAAGGCGCTGACCCCCACTGACCGGCAAACCAGAACGAGTCTCCTTATGCCATCATTGGTGACGTGCCATCATACCTCCTCATCCTCGTTATAGCTGGAGTGGCGGGCGAGTTAATGGTGAACGTGCGGAGCATGTTTATGTGAGTTTTTTTCTGGGAAACAAATTGCACACATCAAAACCTTTCGTGCTATTCGGTATAATGACACACACACTTTCATCAGATGTCTCAATCTGAATTTTTTTTGGATGGCCCTCTGTACTCCTTTGAAGGCAAATTCTGCTTTCGTGTCCTGTGCAAAACGATAATTGTAACAGAATTATGCATCCTGGCACTAGCGGGTCATTTGTTGCAGTAATTAATTGGTTTCGGTTTACATATTTTTGTCGCGGCTGGTCGCTGTGAAGCGCAAAAGGACGCTCTTTCACCCCCATGTCCACCAATGAATTACACCCTTTTGCGATTCACCGCGACCAGCTGCGACAAAAATACGTAAACCGAAACCAATTAATTACTGCAACAAATGACCCGCTTCGGTGGCAGATTTTTCTCTAAAAGGTGTCCACTGAAGGTCTCAAAAGGGGTAGTACCCATTTTAATGCCGACGGCACCCTGCTTTAGAAGTTAGCTTTTTTCACGAAACTCATTTGAATTTTTATTTAAATAATGAGCGCCTCCCGCTCATTCACGCGGTGCGCATCTTGCAGGCGGTATTGGACAGATACTTGTAAAAAGGAAAGTTATTCGATTGGCGCACCGGTTCGCGAATTATTTATCCCGGGGATTTAACTGAGACACCCGGTATAGGGCCCTATTTACATATCCTTGGTTCACATGCACAAGTCAGCAATCAAAGAGAGCTGGGCTGAAATTGTTGCTGAAACAATAATTTTTTGCCGGATTCCAAGCCCTCTTGTGTTCCTCTCCACAACAGGAAACATACCTTTTCAGCAGATCCCAAAGTAAGGACAAACGTTGAAAATGTGGGCCATGGTCTTTGAGCTTTGGTTGGCCAACATTCCACTGTGGCACCCATGGGCAAGCAAAACAGTGGTACTTGTTCAGGTAGTGGGAAACTGCTGTAGTTATCCCTTGGGAAGCGATCCAAAATTGCTGCACAAGCAAGTGATGGCCAATATGCTCAAGTTTGCTCACCTGCTTCACAGGGAGGACAATAAATAATGGGCCTCAACTCACCCGGTTCATAGGAGATGAGATCAGGTCTATTCGTAGATTTTTTGTAGCAGAGGAATATGTCTGATCCAACCTGCATGAAAAGAACAAAGGAAGCTACACCAATGGCACTGTACTATCAACCAAAATGAGAAGCAACTGATGCCAAAGGTGACAGGATTTAAGATTTTCGAGTACCTATTTCCATAGCAGGATCCAACAATAACTTTTCAAACAGCAATGCCCACATCTCAATATCACCCATCATTATTATGATGGAAATAAATTGAATCAATCAACCAATCACACTTGTCATTGAACCACCAAGTTATAACAAAACAAAAAGTAACAAATGTAGCAATTAGAGCCTGAAGTTTCAGGGTTTAACCCGTTTCCTCCTCGATTTTGCACCTTGAATTGAAGCTGGCCCCTTTATGGTAAACCATATTTTTACCCGGCAAATTGCCCTCACTGAGACGTCTGCAGGAATGAACACTAACTTGACTGGTAGGAAATGCTGTTACATCGCCCTTTGTACCAAACCAATACAGTTAGTTTGAGTAACTGAGCCTGATTTCTCCTCAAACTCACCGTACTGTAAGTTTTTCCACCCTAATTTGCATGAATTTGGAGCACATGTTTATTTACCGACCAGATTTTTACCCTCTGGATTTAGAAAAAAATATTTCCCAAAAACCTCAGGCTCTAATTATAATTTTATAACAAAAAATAAAAAAAGAAAGAAAAAAAATTGTTTCCTCCCAGACTCAACTTGAAGCATAGCCTGATGCGTTTGAGCAGGGAGTTATGACAGAAAAGATTTTAAAACATGTGTGAATGCAAACAAATTAATAGCCAGGAATACAGTTTGTAGCTAAATAGCATGGATTATATAAGAGAACATTTTGCAAAACTGTCCATGCTGATATATATATATATAGCCCTTTGACAACATTACGGAAGAAACTTTCTCAGAATTATTTCAAAAGGAGAACTTAACAAAAAAAAAAAAAAGTCAGCATTGCGTTGTACATGTGTCACACAAACCTTCCACTGCATCAGCATATATGACACACAAAACCAGACGTGTAAATGACACCAGTGAACAAGCATAATTCTCAAACATCGAATCATCTTTCAAGTGGATCATCATTACAAGACACGCAGCCAATGTCATATGCAATTCATGCGGCCCTTTCAAAGTTTGAATAATCAGTATTTGCTCCTGGTTCCTGCCCAGACAAGGATATTTTTGTGCAATGAAGCAAGATAAGGTAATCAACAGGTAAGAGGTGCCTGCTACGTGCCATATTAAGCACCTCTTCTACATTGCACACCCTTGAGAGATACCAGTTATCTAGCAGATGTGCACACGGAGAACAGGTTCTGCTGTTTGCTTGGGAGCACGATCCAAGTTGCAAAGCATTTTTAACAATAAATAATACTGCGATTACTAATATATTCATATATTTAATAAAACTTCATAATATTACTATTTTATTTCTTTAGCAGGGAGAAGGCAAGAACTGGATGCACGTATGAATATACAGTTCTCTGCATACATCTTGTTCTGATCTTTATATTGCTGGATTTTTACAATTGTTCATGCATGAGGTGCACAATTGATTTGCTTTTGCAAATGTGACTTCCACAGTCAGCTTCAATGGAAGAGTGATGCTCCATCTGCTCAAGAATATGAAGGAGAGGTGGAGCCCAAATTTTTAGGGTATAACCCAATCCTTCCCCAAATTGAAGGCTGCCTCTTTACGGTGAAACCCAATTTTTACCCCCACCAAATTTAGAAAAAAAAATATTTCCCGAAAACTTACTCAATGACTTGGCCCTTTTCTGTTTTGTTTTTTCACTTGATCAGCACAAACCTAAGAGGTTCCGGAGCTTTCGCACGACATTCACCTTGCATCATTGTCAAAATCTGAGACTGATATCTTTTACGGCGTGCCCACACGGAAATATTAACTCTGACACTTACCATGCCCTTGTTAAGATTGCGATCAATCTTGCAGAAGGCATGTGGTGGCGTTTCGCCCTGCATTTTTGAAGTACAATGTTAGTAACGTAGCTCCAAAATTATCCATCTTCCCAATAGCATGGATGGTCTGGGTATCTACCTTGTTTGCTAAGATGACACAAATATCCGTCACAACAAGTTGATTGCAAGGAGCATTTTCCTGTGCACGACGATATGTCAGGAAGGTCCGTGATCCACTGTTATTTACATTCGCAGAACGGCCGTAAGGAGTCTTCTTCAGAATCTCACTGTCGGGCAAGATGCGCTGCTTGTTTTCATATAATACCCTGAAAAAATATGAAATCCAAAACTTTATCAGGACAGGTTTACAGCACAACATGAAACACTCAGAGGAGACAGAGATTAGACACAGTTCTAAGTGACCACTGTTCTCACACCATGTCAGCCTTCAGTAAGAGCAATTCTTTTCATGTATGTACAGGTATCTTTGAATGATTGTGTCATGTTGTTTTTTGCTGTCCAGTGGAGATTAACAAAACAAACAACAAACCGCTGCCAGCTGTATGGACACGCAAATTTATTTTAGGAAACACTTCTGTTGTAAAGGATGGCATGTGTATGCAACCAAGCACCTTGATTAAGCAGTTCAAAAAATTTAGTTCGATTCTTAGACAGTGTGGACTGTTTCTAGTCGAACGCACATGAAATACCAAAATATTAACTCCATCCAATAACCTTAGAGAGAACACCAAGGAACACGAATGATTCATGTACAAAACTATGCATAAGGGCAGACATTCATCCCTGTCTCTGGTTCCCCTCCATGATCATGCACCAGCTTGTCAGCGCTTTGTCTCTTCTAGAGACATTCATGAACATAACCTACATAAAAAAAAATTGTTATTCAAAAAAACCTATCATGACAGTCATGTCGTTCACTCCTCGTGCACAATATGTTTGCTCAAACATGGGTCCATTCTTAAGAATTACAACTGTTAAAATGATTCTACGACAAAGTGGCATAAATTCATGCAACATCGTAAACAAGCTCCAGCATAAAAGAAAGCCTTAGTGTGGGGCAACAAGTGAATCAGACAAAGACAGCTTTGTCCATGTCGTCTGATCCACTTGTTTCGCCACACATATCATTCTCAACAATGATTAATCGATGATTATTGATTCAATCTACTTACCCAATATCCACCAAAGGTGGCTTATCCCTTCCCCGACGATAACATAGAAATATGCTTGGACTCCTGAGACTACCATGATTGAGATCCGCCGGAAGACCCGACGGAGTGTTCTCAATGCAGACAAACCCCGTGGGCGCCGATTCGCCTTGGCTTCGAATTATCACCGCCAAGTCTGTGATTGGTAATAGGCCTTCTGAAGCACGAGACGTGTGACATTCGGCAGTGGCTTCCTGCTCCAGGGGCTTCGGGTCCGACGGAAGTCCCGCAACCACAAAGTAGTCCGCCACACGTTTCTCTTCCATGGCGGATTTCGCTTGAAGTGTCTGGTACAAGGCCAAGTTGCATTACGGATGTGGAGGGAGAAGTAAAAGGGGCTGCCCCGTCTTCGTGGACATGCTGTGAAATAGTGACGACGAATTAAACGCAGAACGCTATGAGAGATACACGGAGCTAGAGCGCAAGTAAAGACGACATAGACGACGGCACCGTCCATGTCATCTTAATTTGTTTGCTACCCAAGCTCCGGCTGTATTCTCCTCGGGTATCGTCCACCAGTCGACCTCCACTGATATCATGCTCCCCGTCATTAAAAGAACCCAAGAAATGAAACTAAAGTTTGAAGTGTCAGGAAAATTTATGATTGGCAGCATGTGTAAAGAAATAATAGTGGTCAGTAGAACACTGAAAATACTGCAAAATACTGAATAGGTTACGAAGAAAAGACACCAATGTTTTGAGAAAATAATTCATTATATTACCTTACTGTTAGACAGAAAATGATGCAGGAGAACAAAAAATATTCAGAAGAGCCATGCAGCAGTGACAGAGAACTATACATTCGCCTGAGAATTCTGGCGACAAAATGCCCTCGCATTGGCATTGCGGGTATACTTGTTTCTGGGCCCTTTACAATGACTGAAGGAATACAAAAAATAAGGAACGAAGAGATATTTTACATTAACCACCAAGAAGAAAGTTAAAACTGATCTCCTCCACCCCTGTGTCAACCAAGGATGAGATAGCTAAAAGTCATCACTCACACATCTGCATCAAAGATGTGCTTATCTCGACAGATAAGCCATCTACCCAGGGAATGTCAATGGTATGGCGCAAAACACACTTTCCCTTGTTGAGATAACAAAATGTGGGCTTTTTATTACTATATCCTGTGAATCCTGTGTTGACATCACTCCGGATATTGCAACCACTGAATAGATATGTATTGCGCGTATGAATTCCGTTAGAATGTAAAGTATTCAGTGGAGGATTCAAAGTACAAGGAAGTAACTGAAGCTGTCTGCCAGCCTGTATACCCCTGTTGCACAAATGAACAGTGATTGGAATCCAACACTGCCACTTCTAATTGCGGTACAATCATCCTGATATGATCTTTCTGGCCTCTCCAAGCTGACAAATAGCTATCCTCAAGGCAAAGTGTTGCACACATGTTTCTCCATGCTAGTATTAACACGGAAATTGCTACTGCTACACTGCTGCTGCTATTGCTTCACTGTCTGGAGACATGTGATACATATAACATATGTTGGGATGGCATTTGTTTTCTGTACATAGGAGAAATATTTGATTTAAAGATTTATACAGAGTACACCATAGTAATCAAACTGCCTTGAGATTGCAGATATTTATCTTCACTTTCCTATGTGTCTTCTAGAATTGATCATTCAAAGAAAGTTCAGGAATATGACTGCTGAAAAGACATGTTTAAATTCTTAAATTATTTTTTCCCCTGGACCATATCACAGTGGAACAGTTTGTAGATAATGTCCGAATTGAATGCTGGTCTATTTTGTAGGAAGTTGTGCCATAGTAATTGTAAAGGTGTGCTTAGATATATGTGCTCACATCAGTGTGCACTATAACGTTGTGTATTTGTAAGATTATTTTTTGTTGTTGTTGGTTCTGTAAGTCTGTCCCCCCTACTGCAATGCCTCTGGCAATGCAAGAATCTGGAATAAATACTTGCATAACCGTATAATGCATGCTTGACATACTGTAAGCGAAGTTGCGTCAGCAGTTATCAAAAGCATCAGAACAATCACGAAAATACACAGATGATTAATAATAATAATTGGGTGTTTACGTCGCGAGACAACTGAGAAATACACAGATGAATTTGGCGATTAAATGTCGTTCCTCATCCGTGCTGCCAAGACTAAAAAGAAAGTTTTTCAATAACAGAACAACGAAATCGATCTGCAGAGCATATCCAAAACCATCATCCCCTTACAGAAGCAAATTTGCTGAATGTGCCCACCACAAGAGAACAAGATAAACCAGTGACACACTTGCCGTTGTCAGCATATTCAAGATTAGACATTTGAACAATCACATGGGCTCGAACACAGCACGCGAAAGGATTGTTGAAACGCGATAGGGAAATGACCTGCCACTCTTTGCACACGATCAGCAAGCTGGCAAAGAAAAACAAGCGACACAGACCAAAGCGCACTTCCTGTCTACCCTTTTCGCATATGTGCTGGCAATGGCATGAACTGCCCTTTATCTCTCGAGTAAACCACATCAGAAGCGACAGAAACAACGACGTCAGTAATAAATATCAGCGGTGAACCGGGTGAGCCCAACGCGGTAGCGGCATCACGCCCCAAAACAAGAGCATAAACAACTCGCGAGCAAACGCATGTCCACTGGCCAACACCAACACGATGGTAAATCATGCGCTGGCTGTGTTACAAAACAACCTACGCACGCACGGCAATAGCATCGTGTGTGCTACTGCTGGAGAATCTAATAAAAGCACTCAGAAAAGGGAGGCCGCAGACATAGCGGTGCCGATAGTAAGCCTACTCTACGGCTGCGAGATCTGCAACACGTCGTAGCAGAAAAGTGAAACATTGCGCACCTTTGACGTATGCGATCACTGAAACACGCTGAGGTTGATTATCCGTGTCCGCATTTCCAGTGTACGATCACATACGTTATAGCAGTTTGCACTACACCACACCGTATGAGTCACACACAGCCGCCATGTTTATTCTCCTTCAAACGGCGTCATGATTGGACGGATGATTTACGAGTCGTTCCTCCCTCTAGGGAGCAGAAAAGAAAATACAACTACTCTTTCGCTGTTCAAGGTCATCCGTGTTTCTTTTCTTTTGTGAAGTTTCATTTTGATAATGTTGCATAAAAGCGGACTCTGAAGCGCGAGTCCACACTGTCGAGAATGTCGAATGAAGAACAGACGCCCCGAAACTCGATTCATTGCAAGAGAGAATACGTAATTCATTTACAACGCGTATACTAGCAAGTTCTTTTTTTTTTTTTTTGCTTTCTTTCCGACAGCGACCTTTCTCTAATTGTTGTGAGAGGCATACAAACCAGGTGTGTGGGCAGGTCATTTGTGGCAGTCGGTGGATAACCAAAATGAGAATTCTAGTTTCGGTTTCGTAGCGCACTTCCTATTTCAAAGCAACATTACTTTGACTTGAAATGCTGATTTTATACACTGTACTAGTGTTACAGAGTATATCTTTTTGCGTCATATTTCCAATAGGCGCGATAGACACACATACTCATGCAGATGACACGAAATTCTAATTGAACGTTATGCCAATTAACATGAGAGCCAATTACCGTTAAACGACTAATTAAATTAATTAGAACTTAGTCAGTCATCATGCGTGCTCCACAGAGACAATCTCAAATCTACGAGCTTTTTTTTTTTTGTGCATCATGTCCAAAAATCTGGGGTATCTTGCATGTGTGCATGGTATATGTATACAAACTTGTAGGTAACATTTCCTTGAGTATGAGAGAAGACACGAAGACAAGACACGCAAAGGGAGGAACTTATACGACTTTGTCCACACAGCACAAAATGCTGATACAGGTGAAGTACAGATCCCGACAAAAGTTTACGGAACACCAGAGCGACGTATTTCTTGATCTCAGCGACACCCTAGCGACGAACGGGAGTGGGCACACTTACTGAGAGGTGCGTCGAGTACCCGGTCGCCTGTTTGTAAGTCTATCTGCTCCTGTTTGCAGCAACCGTGTCGCTCAGATGACCATATACACCGCTCCAGTGTTCCGTAAACTTTTGTCGGGACCTGTACTGCAGATCAAATGAGGTGACATCACTTCACTGTCAACTTGATGAAATTATGACAAATATGACTTGACCATGTTCTTTCTCCGCCTAGAGCGTACTTTATTATTCACCCAGTGAAAAGTAGTTTACAAAATTGCACAGACAATGTGAAAAAAAAACAAAACTAAATTAAGCATGATTGCGCAGCTGTTCTTTAAGCTTATCCTCGACATTCCTGAAATACTTAATCTTGGCCAGTGCCAGACAAGCCTTATCAAGCTCATTGTTCGCGAAAGATGTACTTAGTTCGTCAGATAGCTTCTCTAAATTTTTGTTAACTTCTTGAAGAAGGCGCGGTGCAAGGTCGACGTTCTTGTTGTTCTCACTTAACTGTTCATTCAATTCCATCATGTAGGCCAAAAACGTTGAGTCCAACTGCACGGCATCCAAATCCTTGCCATGTAGCCTCAGCAAATAGAAAGCTCTCTTCTCAGGCTTTGAGATGACTTGGTAGGCGAGATTCACAAACGCAGAGTGGTCATCGGAATACTTCTTCTCTTTCTGGAATTAATTATGTACGGTACCCAAACACATTACCAATATGAATATAATCGACTCAATAGGAAAGATGCACACGCACGCAGCTATACCTCCGATTTCTTCGTGAACCTGTCAGGATGGAGTATTCGCTGGAGATCGTGAAAAGTCTCCTGTAGTCTTTTTTCGTCGAGGTCGTAGCGTGGCGACTCTCCGAACACTTCGAAGTAGTTCAGATTCTCATTCACTTTCTGAAGACTGTCGCACGATTTGCAGAGTAAGTCTCTAAAGCTGACTGTTTTATTACAGTTCCAGCAGGTTTGTGCTCCGGAGTGTTCTACAAACCACCTCCAAACCGGTGTCCCTACTGCGATATACTTTGGAGAACGTCCTAATACACAGCGCTCTTGAGCATGTGACACTTTCACATGTTGGTAGATCAATGTTCTAAAATCGCTAGGGTGGTTCAGTAAAGAGGCACCGAGATTTCTCGCAGAAATCCTCGAGTTTCCGATGCGAGCACCAAATCTTATGGACGCAGCCATATTGTCGCTAAGGAAACTACAGTTGCGCCGCTCAGCGAGAGAGCATTTGGTAATTCTGAACCTGTGAGGGAACATTTAAAAAATGCCACCTCTTTGTGACATTTTAGTGGACAGTTGTATCTTTCCACATTTATTCTCGTATGGCGAGAAAACCAAATAGATCAACGTTATATCCAAAATAAACGAGCGCTATCAGCATCAGCGAAACCGAAATTTCTGCTATCTGCTTCCTCTGAGAGCGAAAAAGTTGTTTCAGACAGTTTGAATGTTTGTATGGCGACACACTAAGCCGTAGAATGTCTTCGAAACCTTCTAGACCTGCCCCTCCACCTCCGAAACCAGGTACATTGAGCGTAAACAACTACTTTCTCCTGTTTCCGGAATCATGACTTGCTGCCTCATCATACGTGACGGGCGGTGCCTACTCGGTACCCTGAACACGACGCAGCACTTTCGCAAAACCACATGTTAAATCTTTTTGGCGTTATCGACGAAAAATATATCCCAATGTAGAAAAGAAACAGGTCTACAAATTTTGTTTTTGCATTCACATGAGTAGCGGAGTTACAGCGCGTAACCTCCGAAGTGAGAGAACTGTTCATATTATTCTGTACCATTTTAATATTGCAGGAAATGTCAAGGTTTTCCGTGCTCAATACAAATACAAGGCACAACAGGTATGCATCCCGCAACGGCCCAGCTGTTGGATTGCACGCACGGGCACATCTATTAAATGCTGGCTTTGCATTTCAGCCAGACGAACTTTCCTTCGAGGAGGGTGATCTTCTCTACGTATTTGACATGATCTCTGATCCAAACTGGTGGAAAGCTCGCTGTGGACGGCAGACTGGCTTAATACCAAGCAACTATGGTACCTTCTCAATACTTCTACTCCATGGCATCTAACTAAATGGTACCGTATTGTATACTGCAGTAGAAGAAAATGCTGAGGAACTCTTACACCCACTACACGAATCTGCCAAACGAGGCAATGTTCAATTTCTCGAAGAGTGCCTCGCAAATAAGGTGAGTGAAGTTTCAAGCCGTTGTGTAAGTTTGGATCTACTGTTTGGATCCGTGGCCGTGTGCGCTGTGCAGACTTTGCTGCCACAGCCCTATGAGCCAAAATGGGTGGATTAGCAAAGGCTTATATGGGTAGCTTACACGTGTATGCTCATAGAACGCACATTATTGTACCTTGCTGTAGTGATATATGCCACTAAGCACAATGGGGTAGAGCATCGCCCCTGGCGACGAAACTCCCATTCATCATCTTGTACTAAAGTTGTTGTCGTTGCGGCTAAGCACTAAGCAAGTGTTACTGAACAGGTATCGGTGAATAGCCTCGACAAGGCTGGATGCACTGCACTGCACTGGGCTGCACATGGAGGGCACGTTGAATGCGCCCAGATTTTACTCTCGGTACCTGGTGTTCAGGTTAATGTGCAGGTAATATCCCAACCCAATTTATGTGTTGCAAATTGTCAAAGCAATTCAGCAAAGCATATTCATCGCATTTCAGAATAAGCTAGGGGACACACCAATGCATTCCAGTGCCTGGAAGGGACACAGTGCAATAGTACAAATGCTTTTGGCGTCTGGTGAGTACATTTTTGTGTACCCACATTAGACCTTTCATGCTATTACAGGGGCACTAAAGTAGAAAGATTTGTACTTGTGAAATGAAGGATACCATTACCCTGATACAAACACAAAAGGAGCGGGATTCCTCAGTTGTGTCGTTCTTTGCAGCCGCAGGAACGGCGTAACCCCATGGAACCCGTTCCGTTTGTGTTGATGTCAAGGTAATGGCATCGTTTATTCTGCAAGGAGAAATTTGTGCTTTAGTGCCGCTTTAAGAAAATGTGTAATCTTCTGCTGTGTTCCGAAGGGGCTGACAAGGACATCACAAACAAAGACGGAAAGACACCTGTGGACCTTGCAAGTGACCCAGAATCTATTTCACTGCTACAGACGTCGAATAGAACATGTAAGCAGTCAATTTAAAGAAGAAAAAAACTGTACACTTTCTTTTGGTGTACAGACATCACAAACATCTTGCACATCAAGCTACTGTCCTGCTACAAGGACATTTGTTCATTTCTTACTACAGCTGCCAATGACAGTTGACCTTGTGTGTGTTTACGTTGCGTCTATTTATAAGGTATTTCACATTCCACTTGTACGTTTCAGCTGTATCTGCAGACGCTGAAGATTACTTACAGTCGGACGATGACTCCAGCTAGTCTACCATGACATACCCAGCACAAACTATGAATTGTATAAAACTATTTTTATATTTTTATGACATTTTATCCAAATAAAGATATGGCTGTGCACAAAAGCCCCTTCAGCATAATTGCTCACATGAAACACAGCATCCAGGCAAGAACGATCCGTAATGCTGGACTCAAGGTAGCAATTTCGGGTTAAACCAGATTATGGTGCATAAGTAGGGCCCGTTTTTACACCCGACTTGCGCCTCCGTCACTTAGGGTAAAACTCGAAAACTAACTTGGCGTAGTGCAAACTCAGCCACCAGTACCAGCAGAAGAGGATGCTATGTTCCACATCCCATGTTCATGTAAAACACTAGAAATACGGTGCTCTTTTTTTTTTTTTTTTTCACGCAGTATTGCCAGATTTTTATCCCCCATCCCCTCGGTTTTAAAAACATAAAACCCGAAAACACAGGGCACTATGCGTAACCTTCAAGTGTACTTTCTATTTCAATCTACACTGGAGAGCTAGGTAGAAAGTTAACGAAAAAAAGTTCTACAAATTTTTGTGGGCATTCAACCTCCGTCCTATGTGCAGCCACCAATGTGCAGCACCTATGGCCTCAAAGACGCCAGGGAACAACCCCTTGTGTGCCATCAGCACCAATTGCACATATGGTGAACTTTGAAGACAAAGTCAACGGGACTGTTAAAGACAATTAAATATAAGCAGAAGTGCCACAACGACAGTGAGCACTGCCTGGGGTAGCTTTGAGTGAGGCAATTTATAAGGAGGGTTTACTGCGCATGGGAAAATGCTCTTACTTTACATAGAACAGTAACTTCACTTATCTACCGGGTACACACTGGTTGCAAATAGCATTGCTGGCTGCAGCATTTTGTATGCTCTTTTGGTGCGCCACAGTTCTGAAGTAAAAAACTAACACGGGAAGATCCAGGATAAAAGAAGACAGACAAACTAGAAGTTATTGGATGGACCCACCCACACACCCTACATATAGATGGGTTGCACCGGCCCTAAAGAAAGAGGGAAAAGAAGCACGCGTATGGGTGGAGTGCGCCGGCCCTAAAGGAAGAGGGAAAAAGCACTAGGAAAGCTATGGTGTGACGTAGTGACGTCACGTGCAACCCATGTATACATAGTTTGATCTGCTGCACCATTGTGGCAGTAAACATTTCAAAACTCCAAACTTCTCTGCGTTACATTGTGATACTGAAATACGTGTATAATATTGTATACGACGAGGAGAAAGCATTTACAGAACAGCCATGTAGTGAAAACTGTCAAAAACCAGTGGTTTCTGGAATAATCAATGCTACTTCAGGATTCTCTTCTCATTAAAATCCTATACAGGCAGAAAGGTTGTACGCAAGCGTTAGCCCCATATCCACCAGAGGAGCCAAACTCCAAAAAATAGAGCTGCGCGAATATTCCAAACTTCGAATGTGATACAAATACCTGATGCTACTCGCAACCTAGTTCCAGCATTCGAAATTTTCGAATATTTTTCTAATAGTACTGAAGCGAGGTATCGCTATCGCCATTCTGCAAGTGGGCTTCGCTCCTTTGCATCCAAGAGTTAGGTGAAGCCCCCTTTACATCACTGTGCATGGCTCCATTCTGCAAGTCGGCTTCGCACCATTACATTCGAGTGTTAAGTGAAGCCCACTTTACACGACTTACAATAGTATTCTGTCGCTAAAGCCTTTTTTAGCCACTTTTGTGAGCTCATGGCACTGATTTACCCAGGCCCACTCCCTAAAATTTTGTGAGATTCCACAATACATTGTCAAAAGCATGTAAATACAACCCCTTGCAGAGCCCCTGCAGTTTATGTGCAATGTGCTTGCTTCTTTACCTGCAGTTTCTAGAAAAAAAGTACACGGGAAATTCACAATGTAAACATAGAAATGAGGAGATTCATACAAAGCAGGCAGCATGGAACATGTCTAAAAAAATCCTTCCATGCACATGTAGAAGTCCAGTGTCAGGAAATGCGAGCAAGAGACAAAAAATGAGGTGTCACATCTTTTACTGATCTTTAAACGCGTGGTCCTCCCCGGAAGGGCATCAGAGGTGTAACTTGCAATCCTGGGATGTTTGCCATCTCCTGCACACAACCCAGCAACACAGCTGTTAGTACCACACACAATCCTAGAAGGCTTGCAGAGAGGAGCCATAGCCAAGAACTTACCAGAGCCTTCATCATCTCCATGGTGTCAGAGTCAACTTCAATAACGTCCTGTTCCAGGGCTGAGACCTGTAAAAGAAATAAATGCAGCGTAAGAAGTAGGCAGCCACCTTTGTAGCTCATTATGTGATCTCATAATTGCCAAGAGTTATAAAATGTGTATACAATGAGAGGACCTCAGAGCACACACTGAAATTTGACACACCGTATTTGCACGACTATTTTTACCAAAATATGCACCCAAGATAACACGCATATTACAGCTGGGCACAAAAACTGAATTTCAGAGATAAGAACAAAATGTTTTGCCTGCAAAGCTTTGAGAAAGAGCTGTAATGGCCCTAAGCATGGGTGCTCTCTCGAATAATCAAGGGTACAGTAGAATCGTGCAAGTACGGTATACGAGTTCTATTTCAAATGCACTGTTCAATAAGGTGCATAAAATGACTGGTGCACCTTAGTTTCCTCAGCTACAAGCGTGTTCTACTCAACAGAAACACGCGCACAATTAAAAACATGATAGCTTGTTGTCTACATGTTTTATGCACCCCACATACTATGTGTACTTTGTTAAGTTATTAAGTTTATTAAACAACCACTAATTTTGTGGTTTGGTCGGTCTGGTCCACAGAATAAAGTCCTCTCCTATCCTGTATGTCCACAGAACAAGCGCTATAAGAATTAACGCAGAATAAGCACGGTCACCTGGAACGGACGTGACCGTCCCTTTAAAGGAGCCCAGAAAGCCATCCAAAAGATTTTCTGTTTCTTGCGAATTACAAAAGGACGTAATTTGATGTGACAACTAACACACAAAAAATTATCTGTACGGAGTATTTTTCTTGGAATAAAACGCCCCCCAAACATTGACGCACGTGTTCCCGCTCGACTCGCTTTGCAAGCCGAAACGAGGCGCAGGACTGTGATGTTGTCGTGGTTACAAGAGAGACCGCACTCCAATCGGGGTCGGCGCTTTTCACACTTTTCTTTTTTGTTTTTGCTCCCAGTTACCTCTATGTGTAGCAGATGACTCTTCCAAACAAGCAAACCAGTTAGCGGGCTTTGCAAGCGCTGCACGTGGTCACGATTTTCAAAATCGAATTCCGCGATATGTATGCATCTCTAGAGTGAATTATTTCGCATGGTGCGTTTTAGCAGTCAGGTTAACGGCCTGGTTTGGAAAAAAAAAAAAAAAATGGTAATGACTGAAGCACTTCTGTGCTCCTTTAAGTGGTGAGTAGCTTGTCAATGAAGATAATTAATTCTGATTTCATTTCAACAAAAACCTAGCAAAGAATTTATTTTTACGGCTTTCGCTGCACATCGAACTTGTACCAACACTGCAGCCCAGAAATGGTGAAAAATTACCGAAGTACTCAAAGCAGTGAGCATTTTAATTGCTGCCATTTGCTGAATGTAATTTAGCTTGCACAAGTGAGCACAATAACAAAGTATTGCATATCATCGGAGAACCGGATGTACTATCAACTTGTCTCCGAACACGCGATTGACAGGAACGAGATACAGTGCATAGAAGTGTAGAAACGCTCCCTCGTTACAAACTGATATGGTCCAGTGCTGTCAGGTGCAGTTTTTCTCTTTACAAGGGTTTCTTGCGAACTGATCTCCATAAAGTAAAACTCTGTGGCCTACGAGTACCATAACACAACACCATGTTGTTGAAAATGTATGTCCGTGCATGTTCACGAAAATGTCAATTACCTCAGGAACATAGTTATCCCTCCTTTCTCTTTCCTCCTCTTGCAACTTGATGGAGATGCCTCGTACGGGTCCACGCTGGATACGCTTCATCAAATGGGTGACGAACCTGAAGTCAACACACACGAACATGTTAATGCACTCCTTCGCATTCGTTCTGAATTCATCCACTATACCATCAGCACAACACACCGATTACTCTAAACAGGAAGAAAACGCGCCACTCGGCTTACCCAGCTATCTTGTTCTTCAACTTTTTGCTGGGAATGATTGCGATTTCTTCGCAGATCCTCTTGTTTGTGTGGAAGTCGAGGGTTAACCTCGTGTAATACTTCTCGATAATGAGGCGTGAAGCCTTTTTGACTGTCTTGGTCCGAACGCGACCCTATAAACGAAAACGACAGCATTTCAACACAGGTTACAATCAGGCCGCCCGGGCATCACCAATTTTGTATCCTATAATACAGAACATGATAAAATTACGTAAAAATACAACTTGTAAGTCAAATAACTGACATTGAAGTCGAAGTGTGCCGCAAGTTTGTGGTAAAATATGCATAAATTTCCAAAGATTATTTGAGATTTTTAGCAATAACACCTACCATTTTTCACCAAACGTAGGGAAGAGGGCAAAAAGGCTCTCTGTTGCCAACACAAGGAGGGGTAAGGCCGTCTACTTTTAATTACTTGCTACTTATCGTTCAAGAATACATTTTATTGCTTGTTAATAATACACAAATTGACGAAAACGTAAAAACTATGTTTTAAACCAAAAAATTCAACGTGACAAATATAACTTGAATATAATCTATAATCTCACCGCCAGAGCGGAGGCTGTGTTCAGTCAAAATGGTGGTCAAGTGTCATCAAAAAAGAAATGCAAAACCCGATAATTTTGTTTACCTGTGTTGGGGTTCTGGAACGATTGTGAGTGCATCATAAAATACACGGCAAGCAGCTTGTAAATACTTCTGTGTACCAGGGGCAGCTGTTCTTGGGCTGAATCTGTGCTCATCACCAGCTAACGCAAACTGTTCGAGCTGCTTCTAACCGTGCATTAGGCTTACCAGAGTGCATCGCTTCAGCCTTCGTGTGATGTCGTGAAATGCTTCAAGAAGAAAATCACGGACGTGCACATTGTAAAGTGTGTCATCAGTGTTGTGCAGAACGAAACATTCACAAACGCCGCGTGTCCAGTGCTGCAGATCGGATGCGAAAATTTTCCCGCCTCAGCGTTCTCCGCGCACGTCGGATAACTTCCGCGTTATAGCCGTGTTGATTGTCACCACACGCTGAAAACAAGAAATTGTGGATTAGTGACAGCCCCCACCATGTCGTTCAGCGAATCGAACTTAGCGAAGAAGTTCACGACGCTGGCAAACACTCAGGATAGCGTTCAAACGCTATCACTGTGGCTTATCCATCATAAGGCTCACCACCGAAAAATCGTGGAGACGTGGACAAAGGTGTTGAAGAAATGTAAGAAAATGTCCCTCTTTTTTAATGTTAGCGGGCGTGTTCCATCTGTGATGTTTGCTACAGGCGTCGCGTAGGCTGGTAATATCTTGTAGAAGTGCGTCCAAACCTAGTAATAATCGCCGCACCCCTCAATACTCCTCAATTTGGGAAGATCCCTGTGGCTCATTGCCTTAATACTTTTCTCTAATCTAATTGAAGACATGTGTAATTTTTGCACAGTTGCCTAACCTGAGGATATAAGGTGTTACGCTTCTACATTTCGTGTCGGACCTTGTTTTGCAGCGAAAGCGGGGCATCGTTTGACCATGCTGTACCTCGCCAACGACGTGCTTCAGAACGGGAAGCGCAAAGGCATTCAGCAGTTTGTGGACTCCTTCGGTGATGCGCTTCCGAGTGTCATCGCCTTTTTCAAAGACGAGAAGATTATAAAGCAAGTGGACAGGGTTTTCACGATATGGAGCGAGAGGAACGTCTATTCGACGGAATTTGCAAGTCAGCTGAAGGATGACTTACGTAAGAAAGTTGCCTTTGTGAATACCGATTGTGGTGTGCTGTCGTTAACACTGAGGTTTACTCCAGATGGCACAAGCAATGCCAAGAGCACGCATGCATCCAGCAACGGTAGGGCCCTCTTGTTCTATGCGCCGCATTGTCGTTTTACGCCTTTAAAGGAGCATGGAAAGGACATTTGGCATCGATTGGGATTGATTTATTTGGTTGAATTTACAAAAGCTGTGTTTGATTCGTCAAAAAGTGCTGACGAAGTGTGTAATAGGTGCTCCCCCTGTGCAAAGTATCCTAGAGCCCAAATCTAATAGAGAAGTGTATGCCTCGGGTCGTTTGTCATAGACGTCTGAGCTGAATCGCTACTTTTTGAGCGACAATAGTTGTGTGAAGTGAGTCGAGGAGCAAACATGGACCAGTCTTATCAGAATTGACTGCCAGTAACAACCACATCAGGACAACAACAATGAGAGGACATCAACAACAACCACAGCTACCCTATTCATATTGTCCGCTGTACATTGAGCTTGTGCTGCCCTGCCGCAGCACTTTTTGAATCAATTTGTTGAGTGTAATGCAAAGGCTACTCCTCCGCTTAATCGAATGGGGAAACTTGAACTATTTGCACAAGTTCACCAACTGCAAAGTTCGAAGACGTTAAAAACCGGGTTGGCTACCGGAAACGAGAAACGGTAATTACCGAAATTCAACAGGAAACTAAAATGGAAACGGAAACAAAATTGTTTTAGTTTCCACTACCAGAAACGGAAACCAAATTCAAAAGTGGTAACGTTAACGGAAGCCAAATTCGCACTACATTTCCCTCAGTGTTTTCGCGTTAATAGGAAAATTATATATATCCGCGCTATTCTTCCAGTAATCATTCTTTCATTCATTCGTTTATTTTCGGGACTTTCTTTCGTGTTGAGCCCACTGCGCAACAAGATGGACGCGAAAGTTTTGGATGACGTGTTATTTTTGCGCACGAGTGGAGAGTTTTGAAACTTAAAGGCATGTATTTCCGCAACCTACAGGTTTTCCCGGCGATTTTAATCCAAGTTTAGCTAAATTAATTCATGCCCCATAAAGTTTGCATGGCACGTGGATTAATTTCGATGACGCTTGGATTAAAATCACCGGAAAAACCTGTAGAGAGGCATCTACTTGCGGTGTATAAGGTTCTTTGCATTAAAGTCTTTAGTGTTTGTGTTTGGTGTGGCTCATGCATCCATTATGTAACTAGGATATCTGTCATGAAAAAGCCAAAACCAGACAGTACGAGTTCTGGATGAGAAACAGAAACCAGTACTGAAATTACCTCAGAAACAGAAACGAAATTCTTAAAAGTAAACGGAAACAGCTACCGAAAATCGTCCAGAAACGGAAACGAAAAGCCTAGTTTTTCAGTTACCGGAAACGGAAACAATAATATTTTCGGTAACCAACCCTGGTTAAAAACATCCACGAGTGATGTGTTCCGGAGCTATCTCCTGACGTGACATAACCGCTCATTGACTTACAAGCTCTCTGATGGGGTTGAGGAGTTTCAAGAAGATGTGCTGATCAGAAACTTATCTCTTTCATGCTACAGTTTATCTATGACCACCGTTCTTGCACAGGACTGCACATTACCCATAGCACAATACGTCACAGCCAAAAAACGAAACATTTTATAGAGGGTGCTTTCACTGCTCCTTTAAGTATGTCACACGATGCTGTTGCTATCCTGCAAGCTCCTGATACCTTGTTTCTTCAGATGAACCGGAAAAATCCAAAGAGCCGAGTAAAAAGACTAAGCAGCCGAAGCTGAGCTCCAGTGCAGGTGCTCAGCACATTTTTTTTTACAATTGTGCCGTGCACTGTGACAGTGACGCAAACATTTATGTGTGTTTCTGATTTCCTCTTATCAGATGGAGCGAAGCTCAAGCAACCTGACATCGACAAAATCATTTTGGAATTCAAGGTAATTGAATATTAACCTAAACGAGGCCTGGACTTTGTCCTTGAACGAGCACGTTAAACATACAACCGCTTCTGCCAAGTCTGCCCTTGGTTTCTTCGTTCGCAACCTGAAGCTTTCTCCTGCCTGTCTGTCTCCGAGCCTACATTACACTAGTTCGCCCTAAACTAGAGTACACATCTTCAGCATGGGACCCCGTCAGTCATATCTCCGCGACCTCAGGGGCAACTCGCTTTATTCTCTCAAAATACTCTTATCATTCGAGCATCTCTGCTCTAAAGGCTTCACTTAACCTCCCCCCTCTCGCTTTACGTCAGCAAATTCTTCCACCTGTGCCTCTTCCATAAGTTCATTTGCACGTCTGCCCTATGCGGCACTTACATCCTGCCTGCACCACATGTCCTACTACGTTTCGACCATCCCATGAAAGTCAGCCGTCCCACTACTCATGCTTCATATTATTCGGAATCACTCTTTCAACTGACCGAAGACCTCGTACTCAACCGTGATCCCATCGTTTTTCGCGCTAACTTGTGTCCTTTTCTTTTTCACTGAATTATGTAAACTGTACATTGTGTGTTCTATGTGTATATCCTGTTTCTTCTGTTGTCAGTTTTGTTTTTGTTTCCTTTTTTTTTTCTCTCTCTCTCTTTTTCTTTTTTTACCAACTAAAGTACCCTAATGTAATGCCCGCTTGGGCCTTTGAGATAATGACATAAATCAATGACTAAACTTTTAGTGCAATGATGACCCTTGTTCTTCTCTTGTTATGCAGCCACAAAAAGTGATAGAGAAGATAAAGAAGATGAAGAAAGTAGAAAATGAAACCACTAATAAGCTGGCTGCATTAACTAGTCGTAACATGGATGCGTCCAGTTCTGAGGTGCTCAGGAAGTTTAAGGGTAAGGGGAAGTGCTTCGGACGTTTTATAAACAGCATTGTTCTGAGGTTCTGACATGCAAATGTTTCGATCTGATCGTGTTCTGCATTGTTTTTCGCAGATCGGAGCCACGGTCAGCAGTTTCAGAAAGACTTCGATGAAGCCACCAAGTGTTTGGAAGAGTATATACAGGCCCTGGAAAAGGAAGTCGAAGATCGAGCGGAGATCGTCGAGCTCCTCGGAGAGGCCAAAGTGTATTACGACAACCAGCACGGTGAAGCACGTATCGTCGCAACGGTAAGTCAAATTGGCCCTGGGCTGTGTCTCGTACGCCAAATCCAAAGACAGAGCGCAGCTACGTGAAGACTGTGCATAATTTCTCGCTATTTACTCACATGTGGATTCCTTCTATGGGCATGCCAAGCATACCTTGCCCTCCAAGTGCACTGTTTTTTATTATTATTATTATTATTATTTATACTTCACCAGAGAGAGTTGCTTTCTGTGCTTCTAATAAGATGGCTTGCGATGGGTTGCTTCGGTATGGGTGAGACCAATATGTGTTATTTGGAATAAGAGTATTAAAACTTCAAAGTCAAGCTGCAAGATTCGTTGTGAACGACTATTCACTCCATTTCATTGAAATCGATCCTGAGATGGGTTCGGTTAGGAAATCGTCGATCGCAAGCTAGTTTGAAATTCTTTTATGGTGTTTTCTACAAGTTAAATGGTATCCCTTGCAGTGAATACCATTTAGCTTCTGTTTTCTTTTCCGATCGCCTTGATCAAAAATGCACAATTGAACCCTACTGTTTTCACACTGGAGTCTCCTTTTTTTTTTTTTGTCCAAACTGTCCCAGAGTGGAATTGTCTTTCTCAAGACCTCGTTCTCTCAACGGCTAGTCACATATTTATATATAGCCTGTGTTCCCTTCATTCCGAGTGCTACACTCACTGACCCATATTTCAGACTTCAAAAATTTAGACTTTTCAATTTCTCGGACAATGCTCTTGGCACCGTCAAATGCCCCAAAGAGCCAGTGTATTTCTGCTTCCAATATTTAGGACCGTGCTTCGGCCTGCCTGGTTTTTCGTACTCATTGTGCTCCGAGCATGCTTATTTTTTCGTCTTCCGAGAACCAAAACAGATGCACTACAGTGCATTTTGGGACTCGATATTTGTACCACGTCACGAAAGGAAGCGTGCCGACCCGGCACATCTGTAGAAGTGCAGCGCGCGCGTGCGCAAAGGCGGAGATTAGTAGTGCATGCCAGCAATCTGCATGCAATCTGCCAATGCCAACATCCAGGGCCATTACCAGAATGTTACGCCCCCTTGACACTTAAAAAGACACGGGCAGGTGCCAGCATGTCATTCTGATGAAACATCATTTTTTAAAACTGTTTTGGCCAGTTGTGTATGCCGGTGTGTAACCAATGGAATTAAAATGACTGTTCCTGGCATTTGGACAATTTTTTTAGACTTACCGTCTCCCGAGTGCCAGAAATACAGCAGAAAAATGTGCTCCGGCGCCCGATATTTCGTACTGCTTTTATGACATGAAGGGACAAAGGCCATTCGTCATTTCCAACATGACGTGCGCACAGAAACGTGCGGGAAGGCGGAGCTTATTTGAGCACAACCAGAACCAAACTCTCTGCTTCAGACACGTTGCAAGAACTTATATTTTGATATGCATACGAGTGTTCACGATATGCAGGGTGTTTCTTTTTCACCTAAAGTGATAAAAAATTCTAGCTGGCAACGTACTCGCCGGAGGGTTTGTGGGGCCGCTTTTGCCGCCATTTAGGAAGTCTTTGGACAACTTTTAATTCAGGGAAATTTATTTTTTCAATTGAACTTCGAAAATTGCCAAGCAAACCTCACTTTTTTTTTACAGAAATATCAAGCCGTCCACGGATAACTGCAGACCCAACAAAAACTATACACAGTATCTCAACAGAAATAGGCGAAAAAAAATTAGTAAAAATTACGCTTTTGCCCCGCCTGCTTGATTTTCGCAAAGAAGCGAGGGCAAAATGTACGTCTAAAGGAGGAAGTGTCGCCGCCTTCATTTCTTTCGTCTTCTTTGTGATAAGACGGTTGTCACCAGCATCAAGGTCAAAGCAGGGGAAAGAAAGGTAAAACAAGAGGCAGGTGCACTTCCTCCTCTCCCCGCACGTTCTGTGCGCTCTTCTTTGCAACAATCAAGCAGGCGGGGCTAAAGCGGAATTTTTATTAATTTTTTAGAGTATTTCTGTTGAGATACTGTACATAGTTTTTGTTGGGTCTGCGGTTATCCTTGGAGGACTTCATATTTCTGTTAAAAAAAAGTGTGGTTCGCTTGGCAATTTTCAAAGTTCAATTGAAAATAATGAATTTCCCTGAATTAAAAATTGTCCAAAGACTTCCTAAATGGCGGCAAAAGTTCCCAGAAGGTACAAGTATGTCGTACGTCGCCAGTTAGAATTTTTCATCACTTTAGGTGAAACACCCTGTATAGAATTCATGTACATGCGTAAGTTGACTACGACTATCTTTGAGTTCGGAAATACCGATCCCAATTTCAAGTGGGGATGTCGATGATGTTACTACAATAGACGTGTTTAGTACAGGCGAAGACGTAAATTCATCGACGATCCAGACTAACGTAATGTCACCACTTGACACTTGGGCAGCATTAGCATCAGTGTCGTCTTTGGCACCAGCAATATAAGAAAATATGGCAAAGACAACGGCAGTGACAAGGATGTCGTTGATACACCCCTGTACACAGGGTCAATCCTTGCTTTGGTGACTATGCTTAATTTGATACGATACGTTGTACCACGTTTGCGCAGCGAAGCAGACACATATAAGCTCTTTTTTTAAAGTCACATTCAATGGTCTGAGGGAGGGCTTTAGAAATAAAGTGGATTTATGCCATTCACTAAAAATTTGGACTGGAAAAATTTTAAAAATTTGTCGCCGACTGTATTTGGACATTTGCAATGAAAATGCTATAAGCACCACAAGGACCCTCACTAAAACCAGTCTTCTGATTAGATATAATGATGTGAGCTGACGAATGTAATTAATTTGTTGTAAATGTGCTCGGTGTATCTTCGTGGTTGTACTAATGTGTGCCCCTGTGGTGTTTTTGGCGCTTTTATTGCAGATATCTAAATAATGCAGCGTAGACTGTAATGGTAACTGCAAAAGTATTGGCTCTCTGCCAATGTACGTTAGTAACCCTGATGGAGCTGTGAAACGGTGCTCATGAAGCGAAAGCGAAAATATCATACGAGGAGAGAATTAGAACCCTACCAGAATCGTGGATAGTGAAGAAATTGTACCTTGGCATTATATGTAAAGACATACACACCAGATGGAGAAGAAAGATGACAGGTTGGAAGAGAGAAATTGGGGTAACTGAAAAGACACTCGACTACGCAGCAATATATAACAGAAGGGAAATTCGCGACCTAACCAGGCAATGGGAAACAAGAAAATGGCAAAACGGCGTGCGCAAGAAAAAAGCTCTAACGACCTACGCGGAAGGGAAAAGTGAGACCTCTGCGGAAAGATGCTACGACAACTCTGTTGGTAGCACGCTTTTATTTGAAGCAAGGGCAGGAGCGCTAAGGACCAGGCAATGGTGGAAGAAAATACGGGACAAAACAGCAGACGGGCACTCGCCGGAGACGATGGAAACAGTATGCGCCATCTGTGAGGAAACAGTGGAGACAACCGAGCACGTTGTGTTGCATTGCCAACGTATCCCTCCAAAGGCAGAGGCAGTTTCTTTGAAAGAGGCGCTGGGCTTTGGAACGTGTGCATATATTAATACAACCAAAAGAAGGCTGGAATATTGGTGGGGGGAAACAGACAAGGAGCACATATAAGGAACTTTAAACTGGCTAGGTCACGCAGAGCTCACTGCCGTGACCACCCGTTACAAAGGGCACAGCCAACAGGATCATCATCATCATCTTTTGGAGAATGAGGAAAACATTTATAATTGACTAGTATGATGTTACAAAGTTGTTGTTTTTTGTTTTTTTTTCTTGGGAGATAGTGCATGGCTAAAGCCTTGGTACTTTGTGACATTGCCACTCTCGAAGTCTCCATCACATAAAGCACTTAGTCTTAGCCATTTTTTCATTGACATAAAGCACGTGTTCATAAGCAGGAACATGCCTTATATTTATTTATTCAGTTGGTCAACCTAATGGTGATACATGCCATATGACCAATGCTGAACACTATTTTCCTTGAACAGCATTGTCAAAGAATCCCTAATAAATTTGATTATGCCATTCATTCGGATTACATAATTCCAAAGAAGGACCATGTTCTCACTTGTGTCTACAGGCATACAAGAATTTTGGAAATCGTGTGAAAAGCCTAAAGAAAAAGCTGGAGGCACGTGTCAAGACACTTCCCAGTCCTGTGCCATCACCAACTCCCGATGCCCCATCCCCAACAAATTCAGATGACGGTCTTCAGTTGCCTCCAGTGCAGGACATTGGAGAATTTGGAGACTTAGGTGAGTGTGTCTTGTGCGTCAGACTAACTGTAGTTGCACCTACCTTCATTTTTGCATGGCTTGGTATTTCAAATATATTTTAGAACTAAAGGTGTAGCAATAGCCTATGATGTAGATGCTTATATGGACACAGCACAGTCATCTCGCTCAGTTTTAGGCTTCTGTGTGTTGTGTACGGCAAATAGAAAGCATCTGACAAAGTGCCGGAACACACCGCAGCAGTTTCCAGGAAAGCATTGGTAATCACAAAAGAATTCGTATAAAGTGTGACACCAAATGTCACACTTTATACGAATGCACTTATATGAATGTCTTTCCTTTATTTGCTACCTTGCTATAGCAGTTACCCACTGTAGAGATGTGTTACTTTTGTTGAAGAAATTACTTTCTTTTATCCCAAGTTTCTCACCATAATTTTGGAAAGGGTTCACATTTTATTTCACTACATGTTGTTCAGTTTTACAGAACTGCCCCCTTGTTCTTATATAGTATAGGGATATTCACAGAGGAATGCAGCTATCACAGTTGTTCGAAAACAAGTCACACTGATCACAACAGGGTACTTCCTCTAAATAATTTTTCTCTTACAAGAAAATGTCTCTGTTGAGTATGTTGCCAACACCCGTAGCTGTGTAGTGCCCCAGTTGAAGGGTTGTTCATTGTAGGCAACGCAGACTTGCCAATTGCAAACTTGCTTTGCCATCTGTGAAGGTAACTGTAAAGTGACTAACATGTTTACATACCTTTTAAAGTTTCTTCTCCCGTGAGCCGTTCAGCTTAATAAAGGCTTCACCATTCTAATCTGTCATTTTAGTTTCAACGGAACCATTCTTTCCTTCTTAGTCTCATCCTTGCCATAAATATAAGAATGTTGCATACAGTAGAACCACAGTATAGTGAACCTGCATAGTATAGTGAAAGTATGGATCTAGTGAAGAAAACCTACTGTCCCAGTTAAACAAGTATAGACGCCCACACTTTTTTTTTTCTCTGTGTATAATAAAGACAGTTACGCTGGAGAAACGCTGGATATAGTGAAGAAAAATATTCTGCACAGCTCTGCGAGGGAAAATGTTTGGTTGGTGCAGCTGTGTAAATGTTGATACGCCAGTGTCAGTATGGGTGTTAGAAGAACCCAGATTTTGAGAAACAGAAAAAAATGGCACGACAAGAAGACCCGCATCGTCTTTGAATTGAACAACAACAACAACTTTATTTGAGATGATGAATGGGGAGTTTCATCGCCAGGGGCGATTTGAATTGAGAGTGAGATGCTGCTTAGCAAAATAGATGCTGGTAGCACAAAGCATAAGAGCATGGCTTTGTGGAAAAGAGAAGAGATGCGGAAGACAATATTGGGAGGTGGAACTAACACGAGGTGTAGAGTAATATGAAGTAACATGAGGTCATGAGGTAACATGAGGTGTAACACAAGGCAGAGACTAGGGACAGGTGCGCGTAAAGATGATGCTGCACTTGTTAAATGGTTTCATCCAGCTTGTGCATTGAACATCCCTGTGTGCCATCAGCTCATGAAAAAGAAAGTGTTGGTGCTACAGGATGTGTCCTTGTGTAAAATGTGTGTTCTCAATGAATATCACCCTGCACATTCTATGTCAACTTCATTATACCTAGGGCTTGACTTTAGGGTTAAACCCGTATCCGCCTGATATTTACCCCCCCGAACGAAATCGGTAAAATTCGGGTTTAACCCGAATCTACCCCAAAACATCCGGGTCGCGTGGCACACTCATAAGCGTACATTAAAATAAAGTTTGATAACATCGCTAAACATTAGTTCCACGTTAAGACAAATTTTTATTAAACAAAAAAAAATCACCCGAATTCCTGACGACAGAATATGCCGTAACGGGATTTAACCCGAATACACCCGACTTTTCAGATGAAAAAATATCACCCGATATTTACCCCCCGAATTGGCCAAAACTAGAACCCGAAAAAGTCAGGCCCTAATTATACTTCAGATACAAATTCTACATGCTTTGACCCCCCCCCCCCCCCCCAGTCGCTGCCTTGTGTCCAAGAGTGCTTTTTTTTTTCCAGTGCACGAAATTGAACGGTTATGCCATCTTGCAGTTCATTTTGCATTTTACCTTTTGTGTAGACCAACTCTTTACTATTTATTCCCCTCAGGAGGAGGCACGACAATGATGGAACATAACGACACCCCTAATTCAGCTCCTTCCCCCGAAGGATCGCCTGTGGGACTCAGCCCAGTTGTTCCAGGTGCAGCTGCCGCACCCACTGGTGCAAGTTCCGGTTCAACAGATCCGCTCAGCAGCTTCATGTCACAGAGTAAGCACGAGTCTTCGGAGTTTTCAAATGTGTCACAACGTTTGTTTACAAATACATTTTTTAACCTTGCGCCGTTTGTTCTGTAAATAATGTTGGCTCGTACAGTTTGGGTACACATAGGCCCTCGTGTTTTCGGGTTTTATGTTTTTTTTTTTTGTTTTGAAAATCAGGACCAAAAATCGTTTTTTCTTTTAGGAGCCGCCGGGTAAAATCGAACGGCATAAGAGGGGGAATGCAGATGTTTGCACGAATATAAAAAATGTGAGGTGCTTCTGAACGCAAAATGCTGACTGGCTCTGCTGAATGTGTAGTGTTTAGGCATTCTACGGTGTCCATATTAGTGGCTGAATTTTGCATTTTGGCAAGTTCACTTTCGTTTCTTTTTTTCTTTTTTTTTCTGGGTGGGGGGGGGGGATGTTTACCAGGTTTAAACCTACAACACAGGGCTCTATGTACCTTCACGCCATAAAGTTGCATGCAGGCTTCCAAAAGCACATCTTTGAGGCTCGGTACTTCACTCGACTAATCACAAACACCTGCGCTTCATTTCACCGCCAGGTCCCTCTGTGCTGTCTTCTTGGCTGGACGCATTCAACCAGGAATTTCAAGATGGCCGCCTGAACGACGAGCCGCCCGTGCTTACCCCTGCAGCGCCAGCTCCGAGCACCTTGGAGAGCAGGTTGTCCACGCTCATGCAGAACTTTGGAAACATACCGGGAGGGCTTTTCTCTACGAGTTCCGCCAGCAACACTCCAAAGCGTGCCGACTCTCCTCCATACGGCTCGAGCACGGCGCGGCCGGCCGCTGCTAGCATCGCGGCCCTGGTGTCAGAGCTGCGCAGTGCGGAGACCCCGCAGAAGGACGAGAGCAGTGGCCAGGGCACTCCGGTGCTCGACGAGAACTCTTTCCTCAACAAGCAGGGCCTGTCCAGGCAGCGACTGGACGCTGCGCCGCCCATCAGCGTGAACCCGCACGCCGATGTCGACCTGCGGCAGAAGCCCATGAAGGGAGACACCGACATGCGTATCCCGTTGAACGAGAGCCACGAATCGAAGACCGCCGCGAGTACGTCCGGCTCCGACGTACCCCCTTCCCCCGTGCCGGTGTTGGTGCCTCCCCCCCTCCCCCCAGCTCTACAGGCATATCTGGAGCCGATCCGAACTGTGACGTCGTCCGGACCGAGTGCAACAACGCCCTCGTCGAAGGTAGTGCCGTCCCCTCCGGCGCCGTCGGCAGACTACCTCATCCCCGTTGCGGAAAATTTCGACGTCACCGACATGGACTTGGACGACGATTCTGTTGACAACGATCACGGTGAGGCTCATCACTTGCCTCAAAAAAAGTCCAGCAACCTCATAACGCTCGTGCACTCCGAAGAGTCGAACGGTACGCCGGGTCAGTCGACGGGCCCGACGGAGGCGTCCCAGAAGGACGAGGAAGGAAGCCCACCGTCGGTTACCGTGACGACGGGAGCAAATGATCCCCGTAGAGCTAGGGAGGTGGTGGAGAGCAGCTACAGTCCGCCGTCGAAGATCGAAACCGTGCAGACACGGAACACGGAGCCGAGTTCTGAAGCGGACTTGACGACGTCCAGCGACATCTGGGAGCGCAGGGAGTACTACCCTTCCCAGCAGATGAGTAACGGCGGAAGCAGAATGCGTGGCCGCGGGTTCTACGGGTACAACGACCAGCGGCACAGAGCTCCCGGTGGGTACCAGGAAGACTATGGACACAGGAGGGGTGGATTCGGTCACGAGTGGAGTCCGAGGCAGCCCAGGTACCAGAACTATGGTGGTCCTCCGCATCATACCCGGGGTCCGTATTACAACCCTCGCTACTGAGGATGTACGGGGCTTGTACGGGGCTTGGACGTAGAGTGTGTAGCGCTGTACATAGTGGAAAGAAGAAGAAAAAAAATATGTTCATAAAGCATCTAGTGAAGGGACTCTACTGGAGAAGCCATGGCACGAACGCACTTGCACTTGGTGAAATCAAGTGGCAAAGTGGTTCTCGCTGCACCAGTGGGTGTTACTTTTCCAACGTTGAGAAGCAGCATCTGTTTCCTCTTTCCTGTCAAGTGCACATGTGGAGGAGGGCTTTTATGGAGCAACAGGATGTTACGTTTTATAACCTTACTTTCACTCGTCCTCTCACTGGGAATCTGGTCGTTCATCTGCAGAGAGCAATTATATGCAAACTTTGAGTACAAGCTGTAACGAAGCTTAGAAAGCGTTAGAAAATCGCAGTCTCTGTTTGCACCTTTCGAGTGCAGTCACTTTAGGTTCTGTTTATGGTGCACAGGCCCGTTTTATTTCACCAGGATTGCTGTGATGACACTTTTATATGTAGAAGTGAATGCAAAAAAACCTTCACAGAGGTGTGCTGAGCTTTGACATTTTTCCTTGCAGCATGTTTTACGGCCGCCACCCTCCCCCCATCCCATTTAGTTTGTGTTGATCATACACATTGCCATTTTGTATCACACAAGTTCGCTTTCCCGGGACAGGGGTACTTGTGGTGGTATCATGTGCGTTGTCGGTGTAAACTCATATGACGCATAAAGTTTGTTTTCTCTCGTTTTTTGATGATTGTGTCATTTCTTCTGTGTAGCTATTGTTGTGGCACCTGACAATATACCTCGATTTTCTGATGTTCCAGCTGTTCCGATGTGACACCATCGCGGCACAGCATAAGTACAGCCTTGTGTTTTGGGGTTAAGCCCAGAAAAGCGACCTGTTTGCACCCCGTGATTTGTATCGTCGTCACATGGGGTAAAACCAAAGGACGATCTAGCAGAAGTGCAAGTCCAGACACAGATCTGAGCTCTGGAGAGTGGTAGGCACTGACCATTCAGCACAGCTGCTCGGTATTTTGTGCTCCTATGAAATGCAACTAGAGCTGTCTTTCTATTTTCCGCCCAGTATCTCCCGATTTCATCTATTTCATAACTCCTGAACTAAAATCCAATTTTTAACCCCCCTCATCCCAATTTCCAAAGAAAAAAGGAAAACATTAGAAAACTTGGAGAAGCACCAGCACTGAAAGTGAAGTACTATTATAAGTACTAGTTACAAAAATATGTACTTCAAGTACAGTAAGAAGTCTTGCCGGTGCCAGTTGTCTCTCGACGTAAACCCCCAATTATACACCTTGCTGGTGCTAAACATAGAAGGCGGCTGTCTGGCAATGTGAGTACAGTAATTTCTTAGTAATGCACATAAAGGAGTGGAATTGTGTTTTCCCCACTTTTATGTCTTCATCCGCAGCCTTCTACGACATTGCATAAAAAGAAACACTGTTCATAAGGGGATACTTTACTGCATGCCTTGTTACATTGTGAAATGGTGACATGCTGCCTCTTTCATGTGCTGGTTAACGTAACTTTTATTTCAGCTAATCTAATTGTACACTATTATACACAGTCAGCAAAGAGCCACAAGCATTCACGCTGCCTTAGAAGCCGTGGCCGCCAGCTCTGGCTGTGCGGAGATCTGAACTTGCCGTCCCATTTTTCCAAACGGAAAGTTTTGCATATTCCCAACCAGCCCGTACATTCTTCTCAAGGCATCCCTGGATGCCATCTCCTGCGCTATTTCCAATGTTTCTCCCACACTAGCACCAATGAGCTTCTTGTTGCTGTACAGGGCAACATTATAGCCCGCTTCCAAGGTGTTACGACCCGCTTCCCAAAGCAACCTCGGTTCTGCAGGTTCTCTTCCCTGTTCATGAAGTATCGATGCTAAGGTTTGTTCGGGATATGGTATTTCCCATAGCTCGAAGATGTCTTTTCCCACCAACTGTGTGAGAAGGAAGTCTTGTATGAACAGATCCGCTTGCCTGGAGCCGCAGTCTTCAATTAAACACCCGATTAATGCTTTGAGGACGTTGGACAGCGTCGATTTTTCAGGCGGGAAGTCCGCACACATTATCAGATCCGCAGTACCGATGTTTTTGGATACATGAGATAGGACATCATCAGACATAAGATAATTACACACAGATTCGATGCACTCCTTCGGCACTTTTGGAAGAGTTTGTGCGAGATACGATGTTATGTATCTGTGGCACTGGTCTTCGCCGGCACGTGAAAGCTGTGTGTTTGGGGTTAGAGCAACAGAAGACTGTTCACTAGAGATCCCCAGTTCTTGCCTCCGTTTTTCCTCTTGTTCCAGATAGGACTGTTCAATAAAGGCCTTTCGAAGTGTCTCGGCGTTCCATTTCTCGCCTAGACGATTAGCAAAGGCATAGAGTTCAGTGTCGTAGTTCCAGTCCAACCACACTGACCGGTGACGAAGTGGCTCCGGACCCACTTTCTTCCGCCGCGATTTCATTTCTTTTAAAACTTCGGGAACATGCTTTTTGTATCCGCATTGCTGCACTATGTTTACGTTCACTTGGCATCCAATAACCGGTATCAACTTACGCGCACTTCGTATGATACTAAGCATGGACATTTTTGTTTGTTTGCAGATTGTACTGGATTCGATTCGATACTACGGTGCTTGAGGCGGACAGGTGCCACTGCACGGCACGTTTAATACATAAAATCGCAAGAGAAGAACTAGTCAGAACCAATGCATAAAACAGCACATGTTGAATGCGCTACAACCGAATAACCAGAAACAACAAACACCAACATCATCATTTGCCATCCGAAAACCAGATTCAGCAAGGGCTACCGGCTGTCGATCGCTGTTGATGCTAGGCTGGCCTCTGTTGCAGTGTGCCATTCTGTGTAGTATACAACTGAAACAAAGTTTGCTGCATTATTGTACTTATTTACGTATCGGTTTTAATAAATCAAATATTATGTCTGTTTAGCCGTTTAGCGCCTCACCTTTTTGTCCTTTGGTCACTTCTCATCTGTCACGAGCGGTTATTCATTTCATCGGTAAACAAAATGCCTGAGGGTCCCCGACGTGATTTTACCAGCTGTAAATAAAAGTTCGAGGTCAATACAGCTTGGTAAGATAGCTTGTTCTTTCTACCATGTTGACTTTCATGAGCCGCACCTGGAATCGACCCGGTTACCCTATTCGTGGCAACTCCCAAGGCCCCCCAAAAGCCAAACATGTTGCATGTTTTCATCAGACAGAAGATAGCCGTGAAAATAATATATTTTGGTCCATCACCCTCTTGTTTAGAAGATTAACGCGTGCATTTCACAGTGGTAGCACTTCCTGAATGATACATGACAACGATCTCGCGAACATTTCCTCTTATGCAAACGGAAAGATGCGTCGTGGAGATGGTTCATACGGTCACGGTACGCAGTAACTGGTCGAGAACATTTTCACATGATATATGAACAGTGCATCCCCTCCCTTGCGTCTTTATTCAAAACGTGGCAAAGTTATCAGCTCTCCCTCGGAGCCGGCCGCTCTTTCTTGTTTTTGCATACGCAGTCAGATCATCCACTCCGAATATCTCCCATATGGGTTGCGTCAGTTTCTCGCTTGTCGATGAAGATCGAGTGCTCTACATTCTACGTGTTTGCTCCATTGCAGGGTCGTGAAAGCAGTGCAGGACAGTGTGTGAACTGTGAACATGTCATTTAGTACGGCGTTAAGCTTTCTGGACCTCTTTGAGAAAGAGGACCCGCTTTTGAAAGACAGCTTGTTTCCGAACGAGTTGCCGCCGCTGCTGGACACGAACCTGGTAAGTGGAAGTTTGCTCGCATACGGATAGGCAGAGACGTATCGTTCAGTCGCCACGCGCTTTGAATCATTGAACTCTGGCATCATATGCCGCACACGTGTGACGTGGTGGTACCAATGTTACGCAGCTCACATTGTCGTTTTGTGGCTGATCGTAGTCCGTGCTTGGTATGAGCATAGTTGCTCTTGCTCTAAGAAAAAGTCATTCATTTGGCAAATCAATCAATGCGTATTTGGTCGTCTTGCAGGACGTTTGCTCTCATTTGTACCTCTGCCTTGGAGTGTAAAATGTGTTCTACGTGGATATACAGATAGAAACTGGCAGTAACTGTTATTATTATTATTTTTTTATTGCTTGATCGTAAGTTATTGCTAAACCAGACATGTAGCAGCATGCTTTTGTGCTGCACCGCATCTGTGGCTTGCAGATAATCTCATTCTCCATCTCCATGTTGTTTGCTACAAATTTTGCTGTATGTGCAGCATCGATTGTACTGTGTCAGTCTTGTTCTGGAGAGGCATTAGCACAGAGTTTGTGCAGGGCCTTGAAACACTTGAAAACCGCTGAATTTGAAACTTCATATTCCAAGGCCTTTGAAGCCCTTCAGTTTGGAGCCACCCATGAAAACCCTTGAATTCTTCACAATAATTGTTATTTACAACATGTAACGAAGTACGCAACAGCTTCAGGTCTGCTTCCTAAACTAGTCATTCCTTATAGATATGTTCACCTATCAGACCAAATGTCCAGGGTTATTCTAGCAAGCGTTACACTTTCCATCGCATTCTAAAAATAGAAGACTGGTTTGACCGATCCCAAACTTTGCAGACTGATAGCCATTTGTCTGAAGTTTTATTTGAATTTTTTGTAAGCACTATGGTCATGGAGAAAGAATAAAAATCAAACAAAACCTTGCCCTATGCATTTTCAATGGCCTATCCCACACAAACACTGCCATTTTTCCTTGTGTGTGCTTCACATTCACATCACTTCACACAGGTGGCACTGCATACAACGACGTGGCATGCAGATTCTGGCGAATGCACCAATTCTCTTGTTCCAGTCTTGCTTTGTATGCTGGTGCCACCTGTGTGTGGTGAAATAAAAATGAAGCGCACACAGGAAAAAATGGCGGCTTTTGAGTGAGATGGGCTACCATGGGTGGGGAATTCACTTTTATTTTGTAGTGCACTAACGTTACTCACTACTTTTTTCAAAAAGTAACGAGTTACGTTATTCGTTACTGTCGCTGTAGTAGGTAACGCGTTACTCACGGCGTTACTTCTTATAAGTAATGCCGTTACTTTTGCATTACTTAACCAGTTGTCCTTATAATATGTACCATTTGTGGTTGAATCACATAAGTGCATTCCGCAAATCAATACCAGCAATGTTGGGCACAAACAAGGGTCACGCATGAACACAACTTACATGTACGATTTATTGCAACGCAGAAGTAGTTGATGTTCAAAATTTTCATCTGTGAGCTTCGCCCATTTGGCTGAGGGGACGCCCAATGACCAGTGAGTGCTCCTTGTCAAGGTTGATAGAGACGGTGACCTCTTATCTCACACAGTACAAATCCAAACAGCCAATCCCTTGGTACTTCGTTACTTGTTCAGAGGGTAGAGGCTATTTTTTTGTCGCTTTTGCCCCATTTGTCCGAAAAATACCAGAGGGAGTGAAAAACAATGGTGGTAAACAAAGGTGACATCTCAACCAGGGTAGGTCAATAACCCTTCTTTTGCGTTCTTCGTGGGTGCTGATGTGACCTTCTTATCATTGTTGAAGATGAATAGAAAAAATCGGGGAATTTCCCGGATTCTGCAGGCACGGTCCTCGCTCAAGCTTTCAAGTTTAGACGATGAAGCAATGTTCCCGAACACGCATTACCACACTTTACCGCGTTACCACATTTAACTACTCGAATGTAACGCGTTACCGGTAACGCACTACTTTGTAACGCGTTACTCCCCACCTATGTGGGCCACAGAAAATGCATAGAGTCAAAATTTTGCTCGATTTTTAAGTTTTCTTGTACACGACCCTAACGCTCACAAAAAATTCCAACAAAACTTCAGACAAATGTCTACCAGTCTGTAAAGTTTGGGGTTGGATAAATCTCGTTTTCTATTTTTACGACGCGATCGAAATGTGTAACGTTTGCTAGACCGACCCTGTAGATCAGCGTTGCTTCCCGTGTGGCCACGCGGAGGGGGCGCGGACAAAAGCTCACCGGACATAAGCTCACCGGACAAAAGCTCACCGGGACTGCACCCGTCGAGACTGACCAGGGTTAGGTCAAAAGAGACTTTTACTATTTCACACGTTGGAGAGTGGGTCAGTTCATGTAGAATAAACACATAATCAATCAATCAATGTAGAATATGCACCCGTCGAGACTGACCAAGGTTAGATCAGGAGAGCCTTTTACGTATTTCACACGTTGGGGAGTACGGTGCGGTGAGCTTATGCCCGGGATTCCACGCGGAGAACTCCGAGTGTGTCTGGCGCTGCCCGGTAGCGTTTCTTCTACTTGTGTTCTGGCTTACTCTTAGAACAAAAGCTTGCTGTACATGTGCACACCTGTGTTCACATGTCCACCACGCACGTTGTAGCCACATTGCTGTGAAGTGCAGGTATTACGTTATAGTGAACGAGAAAGCGTACCTTCTAAGCATCGTGAGGGGTTATCTATGAGGGCTATACAAATAGTTGTCGCTGTTATTTTGCTTATTATGTTTTCTGCAGCTGTAGCGTGTATAGAACCAGTTCTAAGGCTAGAGACACTACCCAACGAAGTCCACGTGGGTCCTCAAAAACCCTCGAAAAATTTCACAAAGTACCTGTACGAACCCTGTTAGCACTTGACTTTTTGTTCCTGTCCTCAAAATACAGTATTGCTCCCCCGATATGCCATAAAGATGGGTCATACTTTGTCGTAAATACGTGAATCGCCTTTTTTCTATTTTGCCCTTTCACAGTGAGACACGAGGCACTCTACGGCTATTCTTTGTTGACGGATATTTGGCCCGTTATTGACCCGGGCGACTTTACTTACCCCATTCATAAGTCCAGGTCAAAAGGGGGAGGGGTCATTCCCAGAAACGCGCGTTTACTCTTCGTAGACCGTGGGTGAAAAACTAGGTGAGGTTTCCTGTCCCAGGAGGCACCATTCATGAGTGAGGGGGATTTGTAAATGGAGATTTCATAAATCGACGGTTGACCGTACTTCCCCTTTCCTCCCGTAGCCGGAAATGGAGTCTGAAAGCATCGATTTCTGGACCAAATACCTGATCGATGACGCCTCGCTGTTGACTCCAAAGGAAGAAGTAGCATCCGATCTCATCGGCGACCTGGGCTTCGGACTTGTCCCAGACCTAGAGTCGTCCCCCTCCCTCCTTCCTGCGTCTCCAGCAGAGGAGCACAGCTACAGCATGTCTCGCGACGGACGTCCCTTGCACAGTCCACCGCACGGGTCATCGTCGGACTGTTCAGATCCCTCATCACTGTCGGTGCTCGATGAAGTGCAGGAAGAAGGAATGGATTTGGAAGATCCCTTTGGCACAAGCAGCTACAGCCCGGTAGCGGAGGTTGTTTCAGAACAGATGTCTCCCGTAGACGTCTACTCTAATCCACCATCCCCACTAGAGTACATTGGTGAGGAGAAATTTTAGACGTGCAACTTCGCCGAAGAAATTGACGTAAAGAAGCGTGCAGTAATGTTAGCGTACGTGGGCTTTGAGCCAGAAAATTTTGTTTTCATTGTACTTTAATATAGTTACATTGAATGGTGTAGGAACATGTCCAGCACGTTTCTGTGCATGGTGACATAGAAGTGCTGCAGTTACACCTGTTGTTTGAATTGAACTTTTAATTGCAGCTGCAGACATTGTGGTTGCAACATCAGATACCAAGGACGACATTATCGTTGTTGACGATGAGCCAGACGTGGTCATAGAGGTAACGAGTGTTCTCTCACTTTCTATACGTTTTTTTTTTTTTTTCCTATCTAAACGAGTGACCTATTCCAAATTTGCAGGATGCGTTTCATTATGAGATTCCGAAGAGCCCTTCGAGCGTGTCATCATGCAGTTCAACAAACAGCTCCCCCAATGCGAGACATCGTAGCTCAAAGGTTTATTCCTTTCCTTCTCGCAGTTGCTTAATTATTAGAGCCTGAGGTTTCCGGGAAATATTTTTTTCTAAATTCGGGGGGTAAAAATCGGGTAAAGAAACATGTGCACTAAATTCATGCGAATTCGTGTGGAAAAACTTCGAGTATGCTAAATTCGGGGCAAAATTGGGCTCAGTTACTCAAACTAACTGTTGTGGTTTGGTACGAACGGTGATGTAACTGAATTTTTTTGCCAAACAAGTAAATTAGTGCATTCCTGCAGATATCCTAGTGAGGGCAGTTTGCCAGGTAAAAATCGGGTTTCACCCTAAAGAGGCAACCTTCAATTCGGGGTGCAAATTCGGGGAAGAATCGGGTAAAACCCTAAAACCTCAGGCTCTATTAATTATATAGCATGTCGTGGTCGATGATCGGCTATGCCAACTTGATGTTCTTTCTGCAGAAGGTGGAGGAAGTCCTGCAGCTCACAGATGAAGAAAAAAGATTGATGAGGAAAGAAGGCATCTCGATCCCAACTACAATGCCCTTGACAAAGGTCTGAAAAGCTCGAGTACATTCACTGTCTTTTTCTGTTGTTTTCGAAATGCTGGTTGCACACTCAGAGAGACCAGGACGCAACTATACTTGCTAACAAAACAGTGAGGTTACATAATTAAACAAACTTGTGCAGGCCGAAGAACGTGAACTGAAGAAGATTAGGAGGAAGATACGGAATAAGGTGAGCTGAGTGTGGTTGGCAAACCTTTGGTAGGTTCGTCGTTTTGACCTTGACACGGTTTTCTCCTCCTCCTCCTCCTCCTCCTCCTCCTCCTCCTCTAGCAATCTGCACAAGACAGTCGCAAGCGGAAAAAAGAATACGTGGATGGTTTAGAGAATAGGTACGTCACCCATAATACCACTTTTACTGGCACAATTCACTCATTTTTTATCCAAAAATGTCGGTATCACTCAGAGGATGTGCTAATCGTGTGAGAAGGAAAGACAGATGGAGCACTCACATCCCATTTTGTCCCGAAATATCCGAGTTGGCTCTGCAAAATCAAGAGGCACTTTCTCATTGTCGGTCGAATCACAATCTTTCCATACGAGATCATCTGCTGTTCTGTCAAGTGCTAAAGAAATTGGTTGTCTTAAAAACAGCTTTTCACAATAATGTTAGGAGATACGATGCCCCATGCCAGTATGATTAGGGCCGTTTGTCTTACGGTTAAACCCATTTTTAGACTTCGATTGGCCATCAGTATAACTTGAAAATCCTCAAAAATGAACTTGCCATAGTGACAGTACGGGTCCTGAAGAACACTAAGCACAGACGTTCAGCATTGTGCTGTTTGTCTGAAATGCGAGACGTGCACTTTATTTATATTTTCCACCCATAAATTTTGCCTTTCCACCCGATATACGCCCATATAGCCCGATTTTATACTATTTTACGGCTCCCGAAATAAAACTATATTTACCCCCGATTTTCGAAAAACATGAAGCCTGAAAAACACAAGTGTCTAAGTATGATCGGACACTCTGGTGGCAGCCACCTTTCTGGCAGTCACTCGCATTGCGGTATCTGGCACTGTGTGTGGTACGGACAGGCAATGTGGCTAGAGTTGTGGTGCTTGAAATACGTGTGGTGAAAAACGTTTTGGTGCTCCAGTTCGGGGTGTGTTGTTTACGTGAGTGCACCAATTTTGGGAGTAAATACCTGGTTTTACCTGTCCAGACCTTGGAAGAAATTGCTCAAGGTTATGATAAATTTTCAGAGTGAAGCTGTGTACAGCACAGAATATTCAGCTACAGAAGAAAGTGGAACTTCTTGAGAAACAGAATGGGTGGGTACCGTTGGCTTTATGTCCGTTCCAGAACTACGAATGTTTGCAATTGGCTATGCAACTTTCTGCATCAGCTGCGAACAGCATCAATGCATCATGTTAATGGGGTGGTTGAATTTTGGGACAAAGTGTGTGTGTGGGGGGGGGGGGGGGGGGGGTAGCCACCATCGTGACCTTAGGCTCTGGGAAACTTTGCCTTCCCCCCCTCCCCTGCCCTTTCATGCATCGTGATTGGGCAGGGTGCCTGGTATAAGCAAGATTTGCACGTTTAAAATAAGGTACATCCTTTTTCTTACGCCTCCTGTGAGGAGGAATGCCATGTTACCATACAACACATTAGCCCATACGTGCAGTTGCACAGCTGTAAATACCAGCTCACTGAATAGCTCAAACATTCGGGCGTCCAATGTTCAGGTGATTGTTATGCTGGAGGCCATGAACAACAGCACATTTGTCCTTCTGCTAGCGCTATTCTTGAGACACAGTGCTGTAGTTGATACAGTAGACTCTCGTTAATTCAAACCCCCCAAGGACCACAGATTTTTGTTCGAATTAACAGTATATTGCCTAAATACAGAGTGTTTATTTTTAGACCCTGAAGTTTTCGGGTTTTATTTTTTTCCAAATTCGGGGGGTAAAATTCAGGTCAATCACTTGATGTCGAAAATTCATGCAAATTCGGGTGGAAAAATTACCATCAGACTGAATTTGGGGATAAATCGGGCTCTATTGTCGAACAAACGTTCATTGTACTACGTCTGATACTCTGGATAGGTATCCAGAGTATCAGACGTTGAGATCAACAATTTTGTGAAAAATTAGTATGTCATTGCCGTAAGGTGCCTAGCTTAGGTGCAGTTTTGCAGGTAGAAATTGGGTTTAACCCTAAACCGGTGAACCTCGATTCGGGGTGCAAATTCAGGGAAAAATCGGGTTTAACCCTGAAACTTCAGGGTCTATTTATTTTTATTCATTACAGAACTTTAATTTAAAAACTAACTGAGCAAAATAGATGCCGTCTTTGCAGTTGAGTTCTACGGCCAGGCTGACAGTATGCAACTACAAGATGACTAATTACCTAAAATTCATTAATTAACTATTTCATTAGTGGATTTTAGGCAAAAGCGGGAGATAAAATGAGAGACCATCCTAGTTAAAAACCATTCCACATTTAAAAAATCCTGAAACAAATCCAAAAACGATACAGGATTGAAGCAAGGTCAGCATGGTCCGCACTATTGGATGTGGGAATGCATTTCTTCTGTGAGGTATTTGATCGTGCCAACTGTTTTGTCTGATTTATCGGTCGGCGACTGCATTTCTCACGCGAAGACGTTATGTACAGTTTGTTTGTATGTTTGAAATTTTGAAGTAACTCACATTCAGGAAGCGTGCAGCAGCAGATGATGTCTGCATATGAAAAACACAAGCAGTTAAAGTTCCGTTTTGGTACTCTCGCGTTCGCGTTATGGTTCACTGTGCCCCAAGAAATGGTGTAACCAATTGAAAACAGGAGCTGCTTCGCAATTTCCGGGATTCGTTTCGCTGCTCCCTGCGGGCAGAAACACTTTACGAGGGAATTTTGTGTAGTTGGCACGTATGTGAAACATAGTGAAAACATAGTGGGCCAAACACAATTTCGAAATATGTTTCAATTAACCAAAATTATGAAATATTGGGGTTTGAATTAATGCGAGTCTGCTGGTAGTTTGGGTGGATCCTATGGTACATTAAAGGTTTTTTTCATACACTGCAAAATTAGTAATTTTTGTGGTGACCCAATTTTTATGTTTGTTGTGGGAACATTTGAAAGTGCCTGTTAGAAATCGGGTTAAACCTGATTACCCATTATGTACAATGCTCGTCGTGCAGTATTGCATTTAGGCTGAAAATGTCTGACTCTAACTGTAGTCAGTTCTTTCCATACAATCACTGTATAATTTTTCTTTCTTTTTTTTTGTGCTTATTTATGTGTACTGTTGTGATGACCCTCTGCCTTGCATCTAAAGGTCCCTGGTGCTGCAGCTGAAGCGGTTACAGACCCTGGTGGCTAACTCATCGACTCGGAACACGCAGACCAGCACTTGTGTTATGGTGCTTATGCTGTCCTTTGCCCTCTTGCTGTTCCCCAACATGAGGACAAATAACAGAACAGACAGCGGAGACCTCATCATGCAGTCACCGTCCGAAAAATTGGCACCCATGTCAGGTGAGATAAGCAATCTTATCGGTTTCACAGAATACAGTGCACGAGATACGATTGCACACTTTTATCTATGGGATCCCGTGATGCAACAGCATTAGAATGTGCACATACATGGTACGGACAGATGTTGGTACATTTGCCAACGTCTTATGGACCTTAATACACACATTTCAAACAATGCATTCCTACTTGTGTACTACTAGTGTACTTTTGTATACTTCAGTACACTTTAAATGGCCGTCAAACTGTGAAAGTCAACTGTATTTGAGATTTGGGAGTTTACGTGGATGGTATAGGGATTACGGTATGAAGCAAATTCTTTGTGAAACATTTTTCGATTCATTTTTCAAATGTTTCTTCCCCTGGGAATGTTTTTGGATACCTTTTTTAGCAAAATATTTCTGCTACTTTTGAGACAGTCCTAACAGCTCCAATTTCAAAGGCAGCAAAGGGGAACACCACAAAACTTACGTGTCTTGTGCAGGTCGTTCAAGATCATTACTGTACGCTTCAGAAATCAACTCTTATTGCCATGACTTTCCTGAGGCCAACAAGGCTTCTCAGTACATTGAGGAAGACATTGATGAGGAGGTTGAGGAGCAGAGCTCGTCGTGGAGGGGCATATTCTCTGTCCCGAAGGAAGGGCGTGGATTTGGGTTCTTACGCGGGAACCCCACTAGTCCTGTCAAGGACATGTTTCCTCTCCCGACATCAAAGCACGACATGACAACCGTTCCGCCGGACATCGTACGGCAACACGACGGCAACTTCAGCACGGTCATCACCACACGACCGGTTGTCTTGCAAGTTCAGAAGTAGGAGGGAGAGATAAAAAAAATTGCCCACCATCAAATCACAGACAGAATTGAGAGATTTGCGGATGTAATCGTTCGTTCATGCTGATTACCGATTTAAATTGTGGAGTTAGTGTAGCGTAAGCATTACATTTTTTTTGTTTTGGGTGTTTCTGCTGGGCACCTTTATTCTGGCAAGAAGGATTTTTGTTTTGTAGCTTTTTTCCATTTATATTGTTGTAGCAAAGTTGATAAAATCAAAGTTTACATGTTCTGTGATCACTTTCTCTTTGTTGTCGTTGTCTTACTGGAAGGCCAGGGTTCATTTGACTTCATTTTGCATTTTTTCCACAAATGATGGTGATGTCAGTGGTGAAGTCCAACTCTGTTCTTGGAGTATGTTTCAAGGAAATGGTTTTACATACCGATATGTGCAATGCAACGGATGATTTACATCCTTTTTCCTTCCACGTCTATTGTACAAAGTACAGCTGGGTCTTGTTACTTCCTTCGCTTTTGAGTGGTCCGTTATTGATACTGTATGTAACCAATCTGTCTATGATCATGAAAGTTGTGATTGGGTTGAACTGATTATCTTCACTAGACATATTAATCGCAGTGAGAAAGCTTTGGGGCACACACCTTTCATAATTAATGCCAGTAGTGTATTTGTAGGAGCTTTTGGAAGCCAAAGAGAAGAAAATCTTCATTATTCATCCATGCAATAGATAGACATTGTTCTGCATTTAATGCACACTATAATGATATCGTTATCTTCCTTTCCATAATTGTCCATTCCTCATTGTACTTGCTATGTATGGTTTCTGGGTGTTTTATTGTGTGGCTGCTTTGTATGAAAAATGCATGTGGTGTCGCATTGGTAATGTTGCTGCTATCAAGATGAATTATGCATTGGTATGAGTTTCAGTGACCGTCTGTAGTAGAAATCTCCAGTAGGTATTGTGTGGACAATAAACATAGCTATGGAATGATTGTGCTCTCAGTGGTGGCAGTTGCTACACTGGTATTACTGATGTATTGCGCTACAATTTGTAATTCTTTTTATACAACTATTCTCTCAGTGTGGAGTCTCAAAAACTCATTTGGCTACCATGTTTGTGCGCTGGACATCGTGTGGTAGCACATGCTTGACGTGCAGTAGCGTCTCAAGAGTTTGCAGCATTTTTTTGTACCCTCATGGCTGTAAAGATGCCAGAGTCGTCGAATGTCTATCCAGTGACTAACGAACTGAATTTGCTACCACTGACCAGCCTTTACGGGAGCAGTAAAAGCCTTATCCTAAAGTCGAGAGAATGAGCGAGGAAGGTTGACGTCACACTGTGCTGCCTACGTCACGGCAGCAGATCGGGTTGCGTCATCAAGGTCACGCTGCTCCGCACAAATGCTTATCTTTCAGGGCGTTTCTGTGAACTGAATAGTAGCGCTACGACAGTTTATCCACGATCCGTGGTTAGTCTCTGCTAAGGGGAGAGGGCAACGATTGGAGAAACCACGTGACGAAGTGTCTGTCCAATCACAAGTCAGCAATAAGGGAGGCATTCGTAGATCGGCGTGTGTACCCAGAAGAAACCACGTGCTCCTCAAACTTGAAATGCTGCCCCCTTATTTGGAAGAATGACCAGAGAGGTCGCTCCATGGGCAATACGGGAGAGAGGGAAACTCGGGAGCTGTAAATAGACAGCTGACCCACTTGCAGAGCGTATTGTATTGCGTTGTGATAAGACACCACTCAGTTCATGTTTTGCATGCTCGCTCCATACAGTCTGATGGTGATGCGTGTGCCAAACGTACACGTCTTGTCCGATGGGTGCTCCTGGGACCCGATCTTGAACTTTCACATAGCACTCGGTGTGGTTATATTTAAATCGCGCTCTCCAAAGCGCCTTTGGTAGGCTCGTGTATAAGAGCATAGAGTAGACAAAGCGCCACCTGGAAGCCTGGCAAAAATCGTCGAGAGAAAGTTGACGATATTGTTGTGAAAAAATGGCTAGGAAGCAAGCGATCTGACGATATTGTAGTGTTTCTTGGTGGTTGCTTTTTTTTTTTTTTTTTTTTCAGTGACCTTTCTGGTCTCTACGCTTGTGAAGATCTTACACGAGCTCTGCCCTGATCCAAAAGGGATAAGGCGATCCTGATCCAGAGTTCGTATCACGGGCCGAAATGATGCATTTAACACGCGTTTTGTAGCGTAGCACTCACCGGGGCTCGGCCGAGCACCGAGAAGAGCAGTAAGCCAGCTTGACTTGGCTAGCCTCTCCTTATATCTCTGAACGAATGCCCTCCACAGCTACTGCATAACACCATCCGAGATACATATGTGAAGAATAACCTATGGGTGTTTCACCTACAGTAATAAAAAAAATTTTAATTGAGGGAAATGTTTTTCTAAATCGAACTTTGAAAATTGCCAAGCGAACATCACTTTTTTTACAGAAATATGAAGTCCTCCACGGATAACCACAGACCTAACAAATACTATGTACAGTATCGCAAGTGAAATAGTCGAAAAAAATTAGTAAAAATTCCGCTTTAGCCCCTCTTGCTTGATTGTCCCAAAGAAGAGCGCACGGAAGGTGCGGGGAGAGGAGGAAGTGTTCCCGCCTTTTGTTTTACCTCAGGGTCATCTTGATGACATCAGGGTCATTCAATGCCAAACGTCCCAGACATTGCGCTCAACCGTCTCCGATTTCTTTAAAATAAATTGTGGTTGATTGTTCCCATGCAGCCAATGCACTCCTGGCTCATTTTTGCCACAAAACTTTTTTGCGCGCCGTGGCCGCCTCTTTAAGTTTGTCATTTGACATGTGACCTACCTGGCGAAAAAAAATTCTAACAAAATAGCTTTTGCGCAGATTCCAACCAAATCTGTTCTGGGTGAAGACAAAGCATAATACTTTCTTGCCAGGACTGTTGAAGTTTGATCGACCTTTTTATCGAGGGTTTATGCCCCGAGAAAACTGTACCATTTCGTTAACTTTTGGAATTTTTTACGGAACTGCAATTTTTTCATAGCTATTGAAACTGTTTAGCACTGTTGCGTAGGAGGCATAGAACGTGTTAAAAATATTTGGAGGCTCGCAGACTTGGAAGAGTACGCGGAAAAAAAATCATTTCGGAAATATTGTTCTTTTGCCATATATTCAGCCGTCACCAGCTCCGGTGGCGCAGCGGTAACGCGTGCGCTTGGAGACTGGGAGGTCCGCGGTTCGAATCCGCGGGCCGGCTGTGCCGTCTGGGGTTTTTCCTGGGTTTCCCTCAGATGTGTAATAGGCGTATGCCGGCACAGTTCCCCTGAAGTCGGCCCATGGACGCAGCTATCCTCCCCCCGCTCGGATTCCGCTCGGTCTTCCACTTCACCCTTTCCTCTCCTCCTCTCCACCACCTTTCCCTTCCCGAGAAACATGCCGCCTAATCAGGCAGGCAGACCTCTCGGGTTCCTCCCAACCGACACTCCTCCTCCTATTCAGCCGTCTCTTGCACGCTGAGGAGGTCCTGATAAAAATATGAGACAAATTGCATTTGATAGTACGCCTCTTCAACATTTATTTTACAAAGTTTCATCCATGGTTTCATCGAAACACTTTTTGTTTTAGCAGCGAAAAAAAAAAAAAAAGAAAATGAAGTTGACCACCCCCGCACTCATCCTGCATTGCTCCGCAAGGCTGCTTCACCCCAAGACGCATCGCCGCCGCGCACACGGGAGCTGCCGAAACCAATTTGCGTTCTTCAGCGAAAAAAAAAAAAAAAATACAGAAATTAATCTTCCAAGCCTCATGTTTTCACGAGAACGGCCTACTGCAGCGACGCAGTTAAATAGGAACACTGGGCCTAGGGATGTACTTCGGTGACAACGGGTACTTGTGGGCTATTGAAGAACCATAATCTGAGCGATGACGCACACAACGCTTACTAGCATCGACTCTACGGCGCCAGGCAAAAAAGGGTGTCGTGGGGATATGTTTCATAATTTCTTTTTTAAAGGAAAGGAAACGTTAGTCATGATGGAGGCTTGCTATTCCCAAAAGCAAAGAGAAACAAACAAAAAGGAAGAAGAAACAGAGATACAGATAATTAAGGAGAAACACAGAAAAAAACAGCTCCTTCGCTAGTCGACAACAACGACAACTTCGGCTACGACAAAAGAACACAATAACAGAAGGAAAGACTTAAAACTCTCCAAGTGACGTCTTGAATATAAGGAGCCAGCTCAGGAGGACGGTGTCGCCTCCGATCAGTCCGTCGTCATCGAAGTACATCCCTGGCTCCAGTGCTCCTTGTGTACTGCGCCACCACAGAAGGCCGTTCTCATGAGAACCTGTGGGACACTATCCCAGCTAGAGATAAGAGAGACACGCCCGGCCAGCGAGCCCCAAATCGAAGGAATGATTTATTCTGCACGGCCTAGCGCTGAGGCGCGATGCGTGGGCGGCGCCAGCTGACCGGCTTCGTCTTCGGCAGTCACCACAGCTGCCCCCCCCCCCCCCTTCTGTCTGCCGACGGTACGGGAAGGTTAGCATGCTTCAGATGAGAGGGCGCATGGGGGTACGTAATAATTCCAGGCTTCACCTGTACGGGCGTAGGAGGTGCTGGAAAGGCTGGTCCGGGGAGGGAGGAAACGGGATGATCTTTGTCAATGAAGGCAGGCTTTAGCCTGTTGATGGAGACAGACCATGGTCGGCCGTGGACGTCGATGACAAAAGTCTTGCGGGAACGACGCAGAACCTTGTAAAGCCCGGAATACGGAGGCTCGAGTTAGAGCCCTGCGCGGATGAGATTTTTGGCATCCGCATCCGCGCACACATTACCGCATCCGATCCGCATCCGCACCATACACAACAGTTTACATCCGCATCCGATCCGCTGAGCAAAACGCACCATCCGCATCCGATCCGCAAAATCCGCACGTTTCGAAAGACGCGTAAAGACCGCCGGAAGCATGTTGGTATAATTTCGGATGCCTCCATGCTGTCACGGAAGGACTCAGTCATGACGACAAGCAAAGGTAAACCTTTCAACAAACGCGATATGGAGAGACTTCTGGAACGCGTGGAACGCTACCTCGTCGGTGCTCGCGCGGTTCGAGACGCCAGAATGCCTCCTCTCCCGTCTTGGCGCCGTGCATGGACAAAGGTGAACCCGAGCATGCGCTCGCAGTCGGCTGTCGGCGCGCAATACAAATAAATTGCTGGTGGAAAAATGACAGCGATCCGCTACCGATCCGCTGCCTTCGTATCCGCATCCGATCCGCATCTGACCTCGCGCCATCCGATCCGCACACCGCAGAAAGTGCTAAATTTTCATCCGAATCCGCAAGTATCTTGCGGATATCCGCTTCCATCCGCGGATGGTGCAGGGCTCTAGCTCGAGTGCGCGACGAAGGCGATCCGTCCGGAGGAAAACGTGGGACGGGACGAAGGGATGTGATGATGCTACCGCTCGGGTCGGAGTAGAAGGAAGCGTAGCAAAAGTTTGTCTGAGGCGGGCGAGGTAAGCAGGCTGGTCCGTGCAGGGGACGGATGAAGGTACAAAGACGTCGGCGGGCAGGCGGTGCGGGGTTCCATATACCAGCTCCGCCGACGAACAGCCAAGATCGACTGTAACTGCCGCGCGGATGCCCAATAGGATGGACGGGAGGAGAACTGATCAGCTCGCACGGTCACCGTGGGCCATAATAGCTTGCTTGAGGTGACGATGGAAACGCTCCACCAAGGCCGTTGCACGCCGAGTGGTAGGCGGAAGTGCGAATGCGCTCGGTTCCGAGGAGCAGTGTTGCCAACATTTTTTCGGCGCTCCCTCCAAATCAACCCCAAAACCCTCTAGAATCTGAACAAAAACCTCCGTTTTTAAAAATATCGTGTATTTTCAGTGAAACAATTAGGTATTGATGATATACTGATATATTCACTTGCGCGGAACAAGATATCACAGGTTTGCATATGAAGGCATGTTCTTCACCGAGCAACGCCCCGACTCGAGTTGAGGTGAGAATAGTGAGAAAATAAAAGTAAAGAGTGTGGATCGAGTCTAGAAGTCTGGCAGAATGCACTGCTTTGCAATGCTATGCTTTGGGATACCTCTTCTAGTCAGTCTTTGAATATCAAGTTTAAGTCACTCCTTCGAGAACTTCGGTTGGTATGGTGACTTCTTCTCTGGATCGGAAGGCTTCCCCATTATTGTGAGGAGGGATATTGTGCCACAGAAGCAAACAGACTCGCGAAAAATCGAAAGAGCTTCACAGAGCATGCAAAAACCAACACGCGTCCGCCGTCACGGAGAGGAGCGGACGCTTGGCCGGAGCAGACGCCAGCACACGAAGCACGAAGAAACCCCCGAGTAAGCCGCATAAGGTGTGCAACACGCTACTTTCTAAAACATAAGGCGTTCTGAAACTTCTGGAGTTTGTCATCTGACATTCGTTGATCCTGTTTTGGGGTCGTATTAGCAAAACTTCTATGGGTACAAACTTGTATGGGTACATGACGAATGTTGAAATTCCTCTGAAATCCCTCCGAAGTGCAACCGAAACCTCCAGATTTCCCTCCTCCCTCCAAATCGAAATTCTTCCCGCTAGGCTCCTGCACAAATCCTCCAGATTTGGAGGGAAATCCTCCAACTTGGCAACACTGCCGAGGAGGCGCAGGAAAGCTGCGAAGAGGTGGCTCTCAAACTGTGGTCTCCTGTCTGTGACGACTTCCTCTGGGACGCCGAAGCGCGAAACCCAGGTGGACAGGAACGTGTGCGCAACGGTCTCAGCAGTCGAGTCCTTCATGGGAGAGGCTTCGGGCCAACGCGTGTATCTGTCGACGCAGGTCAATAGGTAACGGTGGCCCTGTGATGATGGTAGAGGCCCGACAATGTCAAGATGGACCGTGCTGAACCTGGCGCTGGGAGGCAGAAAGGTGGCGAGAGGAGACACGGTGTGCGTATGGCATTTGCTGAGCTGGCAAGGAATGTAAGTGCGCACCCAACGACGGATGTCCTTGCGCGCTCCGGGCCAAACAAACCGTTGAAGAATCAACGCCGTGGAGGCGCGGACTCCAGGGTGTGCGAGGCCATGGAGGGAGTCAAAAGCAGCCTTCCGCAAGGCAGCGGGAATTACTGGACGAGGCTCAGCATTGGTAGTGTCGCACAGAACAGGCCGCGTGCAGCCAGGCAAGGGCAAATCCTGAAGTTTGAGGCTTGTTGAATGACCGTTACGAAGGTGAGCGATCTCAGAGTCTTCAGATTGTGCTTAGGCGATGGCGTCGGCGCTGAGGACTGTCGCTCCGGTCACAGCGTGAACACGACTCAAAGCGTCCGCTACAGCATTGCTGGGCCCTTTAATATGGCGGATGTCAGTGGTGAATTCAGAAATATAAGCGAGGTGCCTAATCTCGCGAGGGCTGTACTTCGTGCTAGCGGATGAGAAAGCACCGAGGAATGGCTTATGGTCGGTGAAAATGGTGAAGCTTCTGCACTCCAAGAAATGACGGAAGTGACGCACTGCAGAGTACGTCGCGTGGGGTTCCTTCCCGATGGCACTATACTTTGACTCCGTGGGACTGAGCTTGCGTGAGAAGAACGCGAGCGTCACATGGACACCGTCGACCTCTTGCTGTAGAGCCGCGCCAATGGCGTTATCCGAAGAGTCAGCAACGAGGCCCGTGGGAGCGTCGTGCCGTGGATTACTAAGCATTGTAGCCGAAGCCAGGGCGTCCTTGACGCAGTTGAAGGCAGCTCGCAGGTCTTTGTTCCAGGGCAGAGGTGCCGCGGGAGAGGAAGCTGGTTTGGTCTTCAGCAATTCTTCGAGGGGTCGAAGAAGTACCGCGCAGGACGGGACGAAACCACGGACGGGAAGTTGACCAGCCCAAGGAAACGACGTAGCTGACGGACAGAGGTTGGCAGAGGAAACTCCTTGATCGCTCGCACTTTTTGGGGAAGGGGGAATATTCCGTCGGCGGTGATCTGATGCCCGAGGAACTCCAGCGAAAGCTTGCCGAATTCGCACTTCTGGGCATTGATGACGATGCCGTGCTGTTGTAATCGTGCGAAAACCTGGCGGAGGTGTTGCGCGTGCTGCTCCTTGGTTTCACTGGCCACGAGGATATCATCCAGGTAGGCAAAAGCAAACGGCAAACCTCGCAAGATGGAGTCGACGAATCTTTGGAACGTCTGCGCGGCATTCTTTAAGCCGAAAGGCATCCTGAGAAATTCGAACAGCCCGAAAGGCGTCGTTATGGCAGTCTTGGGGACGTCTTCGGTAGCCATCGGAATTTGGTGGTACGCTTTTACCAAGTCGATTTTACTGAAGAGACGGGCACCACCCAAATTCATGGTGAAATCCTGAATATTGGGTAAGGGATATCGATCCGGCTTGGTGACCACATTGAGTGCCCTGTAGTCCCCATAAGGTCTCCAATCACCCGTTTTCTTAGGGACCATGTGCAAAGGGGAGGCCCAGTCACTTTGAGAAGGTCTCGCAATACCAATAGCAAGCATGTGTTGGAACTCAGCTTGGGCGATGTTGAATTTTTCAGCCGCAAGCCGACGTGGTCGAAAGTGTACGGAGGGACCGGCTGTTTGAATGTGGTGAACCACATCGTGACGTACTGGCTGGGTCCAATCCGGAGGCTTCGTCAAGGACGGAAATTGGCTGAGGACGGCGGCAAAAAGCGACTGGAGCGAGGAGATGGTGATGGCTGGAGGAGGCTGACGGACAATAGAGGGATGTCCGGGAGTACGCAAGGTTGTCTTTGGGTCCACGATGGCTTTGCGACAGAGATCGACGACCAAACCAAAGTGGTGCAGAAAATCGGCACCGAGTACGTTGTGCTCAATTGCAGCAGTTTTGAATACCCAGGGAAAGGAGCGCCGTAGGCCAAGAGACAGCGTCACCGAACGTTCACCGTAAACAGGGATGCCGATGCCGTTTGCAGCTACGAGATGGTAGATGGGTTGTCGTAGCCCTTATGTTCGAGTAGCAGGGATTGAACTGACTTCTGCTCCGGTGTCGACCAGGAAACGGCGTCAGGACGTTCTGTTCGAGACGTAAAGAAGGCAGCTACCGCTGCTGCAGGTTGATGGGGATGCGCACACCGCCGTTAGCGACCCCCGGGGCGGTTTCCCGGCCAGGCGCAAGGTGATTGGCACCTTCGAGCTCTTGCGCCGTATTGCCAGTGGAACCAACAGAACTCCGTCGGATTCTCTTCAGGCGCTGGCGAGGAACGACGGGCTCCGCGGGGGGATCTTGCCTGACGACGGCGACGCGCGACGCTGCGGTCATCTGTGCTGGGCTGCACATGCGGCAAAACGGATGCCAGCAGGGACGTTATGTTCTGCAAGTCGTCCTGCAGCTCTTGAAGGGCGGTACGATGGCCGCTGTTGTGATCTTCCGCTGGTGCAGAGGGGAGTGGGCATGGGGCACGGCCGGCGGACGGCGTGTGAGCTTCGGAAAGCTGGACCGTTGAGATAGCCGGAACTGCCACCTCCATGATCTTATCGTCATGTTCCGCAAGTTCGGAGATGGAAAGGGTGTTGGCTGTTGCGAGCAGCATCTGCACGGCTGGTGGGAGTCGCTGCAAGAGGAGCTCCTTGAGCAAGGGTTCATCGAAGGTGGCGGCACGCTCGCCGAGAAGGCGCTGCATGTGACGCAAGAATTGTGATGGGCGCCTATCCACAAGGTCCTCTGCGGACAAGAGTTGCTGCAGGCGCTTGCGTTCTGAGGCGGTAGTTCGTTCGATGATGGCCGCCTTCAGCGTATCATACGGCATAGGAGGGGCTATCCAACAGAGAATGTCAGCGACTTCTGTAGCAATGTCTGGGGGTAGCACCGAGACGACATGAGAGTACCTCGTAGCTTGTGAAGTGATACCAGCCAGATGGAATTGGCACTCTACTTGTGAAAACCAAACGTTTGGGTTGGCGTTCCAGAAGGGCGGGAGCCGTACTGCTATGTGTCCAACGCTGGGGCGGGAGGCAGGGTCGTTGCGGTCTCCCGTATCGTTCTGGGCCCCTGTCGGAGGCGCAGCGTGTTCCATCGTTCGGGTCACCAGTGTGGTACACTATCACAGCTAGAGATAAAAGAGACACGTCCGGCCAGCGAGCCCCTTCTTCTTCTTCTTCATCTAACTGGATAGGGTCTGGAGCTATGTGGTCTCCCTGGTGGGCACCTGCAGCTCCATTTGTTGTTGTTGTTGCTCCTCAAGCGGGATGGCGCTCCATTTCTTTTAAGCTTCAGCGTATCTGAATATAGTCCAATTGCCGGGAGTAGACATCTTTACTAGTTTGAACCGCACCGGCTTTCAACAAACATAACCAAATACAGTTAACGTTTCGGGTCCCATTCGGGTCCCATCATCAGAATGACGCTGTCCTGGTCGTCACCGGGTATTTACGTAGAAGAGGAGCTCCTCTACGCTCCTCTTCTACGTAAATACCCGGTGACGACCAGGACAGCGTCATTCTGATGATGGGACCCGAATGGGACCCGAAACGTTAACTGTATTTTGTTATGTTTGTTGAAAGCCGGTGCGGTTCAAACTAGTAAAAAAGCTTCAGCGTAGTGTGAAGACGTGTCTTGAACGTGCGACGCTCTGCCATGAGCGTCACTGTTTCCTTCATTCTCTCATTTTCACATCAGCGAGAGAACGGCTTAGCCGTTGACGATACCGCTGTCTTTTAAAAATGCGCAGAGGGCTTTCATTACTTTCACTTGTTGCTGTTTGCAGCGCCAGTAACCAAATAGTTTGCAGAAGCTGAAAGGTCGAGAGTCAAGCTTGTCGAGCACAGCCTGGAGTCGTTCTCTGTGAGTCTCGTAATTAAGATGGACACTGCATGATTATGTGAAGTGTGTCTTCCGGTGTGTTGCATGTGCAGCATAACGAAGTTGATATGAGTTTCATTCTGTAGAGTGTTGTCCGTGAATAAAGCTGACCTAGGCGGATTCTGTGGATGACTGTTTGCAGAGGTCTCTCCAGGCTTCTTGGGACGATAGCTGTCAAATTGGGATCGATGAAAGGGAGATAATCAGTAGGTCGGAGGGATGACTTCCATAGTTCTCTGGATTTTTGTGTCGTCGTTCTCCTTAGATAGGCTTTTGGGTCAGCTTTCGAGAAAGGTATGGCGCTGAGCTTGGTCTTGCTTAGAGCTTCCTTGGCTGTTTTGTCTGCTGCTTCATTCCCTGATATACCACAGTGGGATGGAATCCACTGCAGTGTTACACTGTGACCTGACCGTATGGCATCGCCGAGGGTGGTGAGAATTTTGTACACCATATAATTCAAATCATCGAGCGCCAAAACGAAGGAATGATTTATTCTGCGCGGCCTCGCGCTGAGGCGCGATGCGTGGGCGGCGCCAGCTGACCGGCTTCGTCGTCGGCAGTCACCACAAACCTAAAGCTTCGAAAGTTAGTTTGTACATACAACATGTTTTTGCAGGCAACGCAGATCGGTTTGGGCAGCTCCCGTGTGCGTCTGGCAGCAGTGGCTGCGATGCGTCTTGGGGTGAAGCAGCCTTGCGGGGCAATGCCGGATGAGTGCGGGTGTGGTCAAGTTCAAACTTTCTCTCTCTCTCTTTCTCTATTTTTTTTTTTTTTTTGCTGTTAAAACAAAGCGTGTTTCGATGAAACTTTGTAAAATGAATGTTCAAGGGCATACTGTCTACTGCAATTTGTCTCCTACTTTTATCAGGACCATCTCAATATATGGTAAAAAACTATTTCCAAATTCATGATTTTTTTTTTTCTGCGTGCTCCTCCAAGTCTGCGCGCCTTAAAATATTTTAAGACGTTCTATGCCTCCTAAACAAGAGCGATAAACAGTTTAACTAGCTATGAAAAAATTGCAGAGTTCCGTAAAAAAATTCGAAAAGTTCACGAAATTTTACAGCTTACCCGGGCATAAACTGTCGATAAAAAATGTCGACCGAACTTCAACGTGTCTGACACCAAAGTATTATGCTTGACCTTCATTCAGAAGAGATTTGGTTGGAATTTGCGCAAAAGCTATTTTGTTATAATTTTTTTTATCGAGGTAGGTTACATGTCAAATCGCAATCTTCAAGAGACGGCCACGGTGCGAATTCTTTTTTTGTGTGTTTTTTTTGCGCCAAAATAAGCCGAGAGAGCACTGGCTGCATGGGAACAATCAACCACAATTTATTTGGCAGAAATCGGCGATAGTCGAGCGCAATGTCTGGGACGTTTGGCATGGGATGACCCAACAAGATAAAAGTTGGCACAGTCGTAATTGCAATATGTATACGCTACGTTGCGCATACCAGTAAACACTGTAAGCAAAATATCCATAATTTTACTGCACCAGCTGACTGCTAACTCTGTTGCCGGCATATGTGCCGTAACCTAGATATGCTGCACAAAATCCGTTTGGAATGCACACTGCACAGTTCCAGACTGGCTTTTCGCAGTTTACTATCCCTTTAATGGAAGTAGCTCCCTTTTCGCTTATGGGAGCTGTGCAGTGTGAAAAAAAGATTTTTTTTTTCAATAACTACTTTACGGCACATATGCCGGCAACAGAGTTAGCAGTCACTTGTGTGTAAAATTACGTTTTTCTTTCTTCTTTTTACAGTGAACATGGTTACGGCGTACAGATCAGTCTGTGCTGTGTAGATCCAATGTTCCGTTGAAACAGCCAGCACTTCTAGCACCTGTATCGCAATTGTTGCGATAAAACCCCCATCTCCCCAAGCAGCAAAATGTACTGAAAGTCGGGTGCAATAGGGGTGGACGGGTAGGTGGAAGGCCTTGAACAGACTCGTGAAACTAAGGAACATCGATAAGACACATACCGTCCACCCCTATTGCACTCCCCCAAGCAGCACAATGTACTCAAAGTCAAGTGCAACAGGGGTGGACGGGTAAGTGAAAGGCCTTGAACAGACTCGTGAAACTAAGGAACATCGATAAGACACATACCGTCCACCCCTATTGCACTCCCCCGAGCAGCACAATGTACTGAAAGTCGAGTGCAACAGGGGTGGACGGGTAAGTGAAAGGCTTTGAACAGACTCGTGAAACTAAGGAACATCGATAAGACACATACCGTCCACCCCTATTGCACTCCCCCAAGCAGCACAATGTACTGAAAGTCGAGTGCAACAGGGGTGGACGGGTAAGTGAAAGGCCTTGAACAGACTCGTGAAACTAAGGAACATCGATAAGACACATACCGTCCACCCCTATTGCACTCCCCCGAGCAGCACAATGTACTGAAAGTCGAGTGCAACAGGGGTGGACGGGTAAGTGAAAGGCCTTGAACAGACTCGTGAAACTAAGGAACATCGATAAGACACATACCGTCCACCCCTATTGCACTCCCCCAAGCAGCACAATGTACTGAAAGTCGAGTGCAACAGGGGTGGACGGGTAAGTGAAAGGCCTTGAACAGACTCGTGAAACTAAGGAACATCGATAAGACACATACCGTCCACCCCTATTGCACTCCCCCAAGCAGCACAATGTACTGAAAGTCGAGTGCACCAGGGGTGGACGGGTAAGTGAAAGGCCTTGAACAGACTCGTGAAACTAAGGAACATCGATAAGACACATACCGTCCACCCCTATTGCACTCCCCCAAGCAGCACAATGTACTGAAAGTCGAGTGCAACAGGGGTGGACGGGTAAGTGAAAGGCCTTGAACAGACTCGTGAAACTAAGGAACATCGATAAGACACATACCGTCCACCCCTATTGCACTCCCCCGAGCAGCACAATGTACTGAAAGTCGAGTGCAACAGGGGTGGACGGGTAAGTGAAAGGCCTTGAACAGACTCGTGAAACTAAGGAACATCGATAAGACACATACCGTCCACCCCTATTGCACTCCCCCGAGCAGCACAATGTACTGAAAGTCGAGTGCAACAGGGGTGGACGGGTAAGTGAAAGGCTTTGAACAGACTCGTGAAACTAAGGAACATCGATAAGACACATACCGTCCACCCCTATTGCACTCCCCCAAGCAGCACAATGTACTGAAAGTCGAGTGCAACAGGGGTGGACGGGTAAGTGAAAGGCCTTGAACAGACTCGTGAAACTAAGGAACATCGATAAGACACATACCGTCCACCCCTATTGCACTCCCCCGAGCAGCACAATGTACTGAAAGTCGAGTGCAACAGGGGTGGACGGGTAAGTGAAAGGCCTTGAACAGACTCGTGAAACTAAGGAACATCGATAAGACACATACCGTCCACCCCTATTGCACTCCCCCAAGCAGCACAATGTACTGAAAGTCGAGTGCAACAGGGGTGGACGGGTAAGTGAAAGGCCTTGAACAGACTCGTGAAACTAAGGAACATCGATAAGACACATACCGCCCACCCCTATTGCACTCCCCCGAGCAGCACAATGTACTGAAAGTCGAGTGCAACAGGGGTGGACGGGTAAGTGAAAGGCCTTGAACAGACTCGTGAAACTAAGGAACATCGATAAGACACATACCGTCCACCCCTATTGCACTCCCCCAAGCAGCACAATGTACTGAAAGTCGAGTGCAACAGGGGTGGACGGGTAAGTGAAAGGCCTTGAACAGACTCGTGAAACTAAGGAACATCGATAAGACACATACCGTCCACCCCTATTGCACTCCCCCGAGCAGCACAATGTACTGAAAGTCGAGTGCAACAGGGGTGGACGGGTAAGTGAAAGGCCTTGAACAGACTCGTGAAACTAAGGAATATCGATAAGACACATACCGTCCACCCCTATTGCACTCCCCCGAGCAGCACAATGTACTGAAAGTCGAGTGCAACAGGGGTGGACGGGTAAGTGAAAGGCCTTGAACAGACTCGTGAAACTAAGGAACATCGATAAGACACATACCGTCCACCCCTATTGCACTCCCCCAAGCAGCACAATGTACTGAAAGTCGAGTGCAACAGGGGTGGACGGGTAAGTGAAAGGCCTTGAACAGACTCGTGAAACTAAGGAACATCGATAAGACACATACCGTCCACCCCTATTGCACTCCCCCGAGCAGCACAATGTACTGAAAGTCGAGTGCAACAGGGGTGGACGGGTAAGTGAAAGGCCTTGAACAGACTCGTGAAACTAAGGAACATCGATAAGACACATACCGTCCACCCCTATTGCACTCCCCCAAGCAGCACAATGTACTGAAAGTCGAGTGCAACAGGGGTAGACGGGTAAGTGAAAGGCCTTGAACAGACTCGTGAAACTAAGGAACATCGATAAGACACATACCGTCCACCCCTATTGCACTCCCCCAAGCAGCACAATGTACTGAAAGTCGAGTGCAACAGGGGTAGACGGGTAAGTGAAAGGCCTTGAACAGACTCGTGAAACTAAGGAACATCGATAAGACACATACCGTCCACCCCTATTGCACTCCCCCGAGCAGCACAATGTACTGAAAGTCGAGTGCAACAGGGGTGGACGGGTAAGTGAAAGGCCTTGAACAGACTCGTGAAACTAAGGAACATCGATAAGACACATACCGTCCACCCCTATTGCACTCCCCCGAGCAGCACAATGTACTGAAAGTCGAGTGCAACAGGGGTGGACGGGTAAGTGAAAGGCCTTGAACAGACTCGTGAAACTAAGGAACATCGATAAGACACATACCGTCCACCCCTATTGCACTCCCCCAAGCAGCACAATGTACTGAAAGTCGAGTGCAACAGGGGTGGACGGGTAAGTGAAAGGCCTTGAACAGACTCGTGAAACTAAGGAACATCGATAAGACACATACCGTCCACCCCTATTGCACTCCCCCGAGCAGCACAATGTACTGAAAGTCGAGTGCAACAGGGGTGGACGGGTAAGTGAAAGGCCTTGAACAGACTCGTGAAACTAAGGAACATCGATAAGACACATACCGTCCACCCCTATTGCACTCCCCCAAGCAGCACAATGTACTGAAAGTCGAGTGCAACAGGGGTGGACGGGTAAGTGAAAGGCCTTGAACAGACTCGTGAAACTAAGGAACATCGATAAGACACATACCGTCCACCCCTATTGCACTCCCCCGAGCAGCACAATGTACTGAAAGTCGAGTGCAACATGGGTGGACGGGTAAGTGAAAGGCCTTGAACAGACTCGTGAAACTAAGGAACATCGATAAGACACATACCGTCCACCCCTATTGCACTCCCCCAAGCAGCACAATGTACTGAAAGTCGAGTGCAACAGGGGTGGACGGGTAAGTGAAAGGCCTTGAACAGACTCGTGAAACTAAGGAACATCGATAAGACACATACCGTCCACCCCTATTGCACTCCCCCAAGCAGCACAATGTACTGAAAGTCGAGTGCAACAGGGGTGGACGGGTAAGTGAAAGGCCTTGAACAGACTCGTGAAACTAAAGAACATCAATAAGACACATACCGTCCACCCCTATTGCACTCCCCCAAGCAGCACAATGTACTGAAAGTCGAGTGCAACAGGGGTGGACGGGTAAGTGAAAGGCCTTGAACAGACTCGTGAAACTAAAGAACATCAATAAGACACATACCGTCCACCCCTATTGCACTCCCCCAAGCAGCACAATGTACTGAAAGTCGAGTGCAACAGGGGTGGACGGGTAAGTGAAAGGCCTTGAACAGACTCGTGAAACTAAAGAACATCAATAAGACACATACCGTCCACCCCTATTGCACTCGACTTTCAGTACATTGTGCTGCTTGGGGCCATTCATGTAGTTGTTGCTGTTCTGGCTCGTGATGAAATATCCTTTACGGCTTGTCTGTGCACTGCAATGTCTTTCCGAGCCGTGTTACCCATTACGGCGTCCCGAATTCGGCGTTTGATGCACGACGATTTTGACATTAATTTTACTTCACAAAACAGTATAGTTATGAAGCACATAACAGAAAGTGGTCTCATCCCAAGTGGAAACTGCCGACCATCGGCCAGTGGTCGATTTTCGATCGGCAAGCGATTTAGTCGGACACTGCACCTTGGACCAACGTCGGTCTAATCTCGCTCACAGTGGTGGCTGGCGAACGACGTTGGGCCGAGAACGTTGTGTGCGATGCATTGCGGGCGTGCTATTGAGAGTTTGGCATAATAAAGGCGGGCCAATGTCGGCCCTGCACTGCAAACAAACTCGAAAACAACGCAGCTGCTACTCGAAACAAAAAAGAAGGAAAAGACACTATGTCTTATAGTAGCAGTGATCTCCCCAGAAATTCACTGCTGGGGGGGTCGAGCTTTGAAGGGTGGGGGGTTATGCTTTGTGAAGGTTCCACTTACGGAATTTTTGTTACACACGGAATGAATCGTGGATCTGCACCGCTTTCCCCTTTTTGTCTGTACATGTGATTACGCTAGAACACAGTACATTAGAATACAGATTCATTGTGAACGGCATTTCAATATTAACATGCATAATCACACGACCGACAAAGAAAAAAAGACTAGCACCTTGTCTCACGAAGCTCAATGAATACCTAGCAACCAACGGTGAAAACCTTAGACGAAAAAAGCAGAATACCTCGCTTGATTGAGTTGGGCGCAAATCGTTCTTGATGATCCACATTGAGTTTCCCGTGCCCGCACTCTTTTTTGCTCGTATATGTGCGCAATATATGCATTGAACAGTCACTTTCAAATGATTTTGGACGAATGCATGGTACAATCATCTGCATGACTGTGGTGCTATAGCCCAAGTACCACTTGGAGTACAGGATGTAATTCGCTGCGCCGGACTCACTACCAGAACGTGTTGGTGGCCGAGCTGGGTGGGGTCACCTGAGAAATTTCAGGGGGGGGGGGGTAGGGAAATCCCTGCTTTGTAGTTATCCGAATTCAACGTATCTGAGTTATGGGGAATCACCATATCTGCATATCTGAGTAAATTTCTTCCGCTTCCAAAAGTATTTGTAGACGAGATGAAGGTCTACAAGGCCGACCAAGTGCCGGCTACTGCCCGACTTAGATCTAAACTGGCCCTGTGTTGGCCCCACGTCTTATAGGTCGGTCTGCTACATTGGCCCAAGGTTGGCGGTATTAAGTCGGGTCGAGTAAAGCCAATGTCAATCCCGAAGCTTGGCCCAACATTTTTTTGCAAGCACGGCCCAACGCCTTTTGGGTCAGACGCATACGTCGGCCCGGCATTTTGCCGACGTTGTTTTTTCCCCTTGGGATATAGTTAAAATCAGTTTCGAGATATCGTGTTACTAACAGGACCAGATACCGAGAAACTCTTCCATTAAATGGAATCCATTCCAGAATAGCATAGAACATAAAGCAAAATACGGTATAGTTATGTAGATAACAACGGAGACATAAATCAGTTATTACAATATATGTGACCATGTTATGCACCGGTGCACGTTATACATCGAACGTTTTTTTCAAATTCGGCCAGTTTTTAGGGGTGCTCGTTATACACGAGTGCGCGTTATACACCGGAAAATACTTAGCTTGTGTACCATCAGCAAAAACCATTATTAAGGAACTGTGGACAACGTAAATCGCAATAGAAAAAAAATTAAAGAAAGAAAAAAAAAGAAACGAAGACAGGCAGCTCTGTTGAAGTACACTTCGGAAGTGGCCGGGCTTTATTACTCGCGAAAGTACATATAGGAGAAAATGTGGGCGGCACTTTGGTTAGGGTAAGGTGGGGTAAGATGAGACAGAAATTTGCAAATGAATATGAAATTTTTATTTTTCGTGTTTAAACAAAAAACAAAAAAAACAAAAAAACTAGCCATAGGCACATTCTCAGGGTTCTAGAGCTTCTGACCTGTGTGAATGCAGAACGGACGTAGCCGGGCTAAAATAAACACAGAGCAAGAAATTCAAAAATGCAGATTGTCTCATCTTGCCCCAAGCCTCGGGGCTAGACGAAACACGCCGTGGTAATGAACTATACAAATTAATTTTTGCAATCAAAGCAGACAGAGTAAAGCCCGTGGGGCCCTACACAACCCCCTTGAGCTAACCGCCCAAATGACGTGCAATAAAATCACACGGAATCCGGTGCTATTTTGCTCCGCCGTCCTTTGCAAACAAGGCACCGCCAGTCTGATCGCTGACCGCTGGTCGCTTGCTTTTATGTGCGCTTCTGATTTGCTGGAAATATCCTAGGAAACAGGAAAATTTGCTTGAAAAATCCTTGGCAATATGCAAAAAAGAAATCTCTGAGGAACAAGCATAAAGTCACCTAATAGTTGACTTATCAGTTTCTAAATTACATTAAATTTAAATTACATTAAATTGTCGCGTCTTGTCCCGTGCATATCATCGGATGCATTAATGGACCATTCTCACACTAGCGTCGGATCCTAGCGGCTGTCCAGAGAAACACGGGCTGCGTCTACTAAAAAAGCGCCGACAGCACCGGTAGGGGGCAGCGCTAGCGACAGCAGGCGCTGGTTTAGTAGACAAGCTCGCTGGTTTTGCTGAAAATGGCGGCCAACGAGCAGACGACGAGATCCCCGATGGTACCGCGCAGTCGATTACTGGATGTTCTTATTTCCGAAGCCTCCGAGACAGATGAAGAGCTGTGTATAACTGGCGCGCTTTCCGTCCTTACTACAAAAAGGCAAATAGACAAAGAATCCGAGGCCATGCACGAGAGCCGCCTTCAGGTTAGTTAGGTTCAAGGTGTGTTCCGCGTCACTCGGTCCCTTGCCATAGAGTTATGATGCCACATTTGGCAAAAGGTTGTAGTCTAATGCGGGTGTACGCTTAACTGTGAGCACGTCGTACCAACACAGTAGGGATCTGCAAGCAGAGAGGACGAGAGAAGGGGCATAAAGCTTTGTGACGCCCTCATCTTGGCCTCCCTCTCGCTTCTACACCAATATATGCCCAAAGGCGACTCCCTTTTATCACGAGGGACGTCTCAGTTCTGTATAATTCGTTGATCCGTCGTATACATTGCAAAACTGCTCCTGTACAGAAGCAAATGTGTGCAGAACCGAAACCACGCGAAAAGGGGCGCGGGAGGTTTATTTCAGTCAGTACATCGCGGCACATGAAACGTACTTCAATTAGTTCCGTGTACGTGCCGTGCTGCAGTCTGCTTGCTTCTTCTGGAGTGACAAGAACGTTCACGCATCCTTGCGGAGTTTATATTGTGACAGTGATGAGCCCAGCAGTCGATGTGGACGCCATGTTCAAACTACGCGGCGGGCGATGTCGTCTGCTATCGTGACGTCACACAGCCAGCAGCAGCGCGTTCAGCGGCTCCCGACCTGCTGCCTGCGCTGGCCAGCGGCAGCAGCGGCGCTGCGGCAGCAGGTTGTCTACGAAACGAGCGCGCTGCCCTAGTAGACGGAAACTTGCCATCCGCTGACAGCGCTGGCAGCGGCGCTGCTTTAGTAGACGCAGCCACGATCGGCGCGCCAATGCACAGCCGGCGCCATATTGGCGCCATCTTGTGAACATGTAGGGAACCTTCTTCGGCGCCGTCAGGGTGACAGAGCATGCGCAGAAGCGTTATGAAAAAGGTCCTTTTTTTTTTGTTCAACACCGGATAACCAAGAGTGCCCATATTTTGCATATATCTAGATAAATGAATAAAGAAATAGAATGTGGACTTACATTGACCGAAAAAGCCTGCGAAACGCTGCTGCACAGATGACAAGAAAAAGGGCTACAGAAATTCGCGCCTTTTTGGTGGGTCTTTACATTTCAGGCATAAGTAACCGTTTTTTGTTCTCTTCAACGCGTACACCAATCCGGACAATTCTCACGTGCAATAAAGCGGACACGCAGAGTCACCTATGAGTAAAGTTTCAAGCGCATGGAGAAACGCGTCTCTGAGACAGGCGGCGTCGAGCAAAAAATGTCGCGTCTTTCCCCGTGTCTCATCTTGCCCCACCTTACCCTATACCTTACCCTATACCCTTCATACAACGAATTAATTATGATAACAAGCTGAACAAAGTAGGAACAACCACGTTCCGTCCACGCATAGCTCCCGATAGTTCTGATTTAGACGATAGATTTTGTTTACTTGGCAGCATCTGGCTTTCCACCGCAGAGGAGTACTTACAACGCGCTTCGAGCTGGAAAGGAATATATCAAATAATTAAGTAAATAATTAGAACGGGCCATCGGGTGCCATCGGGTTCCAGACGACAGCGAGTTCGATGACTGCTACATCTAGCGAGCAGCTGTGCCCAGAAGCAGGTTTGATAAGCATTCCAGGGCCGTGTGGCAGCCGGATTTTAAACGAGTTCATTCATCCCAGGTCAGCGAGCTAGGCATGATGCAGCGAGTGTGGTAACGTAAACAAGTCGTCGTACAACATGCGGCTGTTACGTGCTGCTGCATGTAGGCGCGTGTAGAGATCTGCCACGCTAAGTAGGTGGGGGCCGTGTCATCCACGAGCTGCAAGTACAGTCAAGTACAGAGCTGCATTCATGGTGCCGATCGAGAATGGTTGCGATCAATGAACCGCTGCTACCACCAATTAATGTAATGAATGTAGCAATACACATTCCCGTCACGAGAATACAGAACAAGAGCGCACGGCGCACTATTAAAGGGGTTGCGACACCAAGTTCTTCCTGATAACAACAAACTTATTGTGACATGATGAATGGGAAGTTTCATCGCAAGGGGCGATACTCTACCCCATTGCTGGTGGTGATGTGGGAAATGAAATAATGAGTCCCTTCACAATAGGGATCGAAGTCCTATGATGTCCAAAAAGGTGAAAAGAGCTTTGAAGGCAGAGCGTTGGTGGGCTGGACTTGGTCAGGGACCAAGCAATTTTGAGAGAGAGAGAGAGAGCAGGAGAGGTAATGTTTGAAACCATTAACCACTCTCGCCGTCGGAGGCTTCTCTAGTCGGCTGAGCGACACCTACTCCAGTCATCTCCATCGCTCCAAATCACGTGGCCATCTGACGTGAAAGGAGAGCTGTACTCCCTGCGTTCCCGGACGCCGCGGTTTCGGTTTCGGCTCATTTGCATATCAAAATTCGGGGATGTATATTTTAACTCACGTGCGTGTTTTAGGATTTGTTAAACGTGAAATGGCTTGCAACCTGTGATAAGCTATCAATTTGGTGTCTCGCTTTTGCCAGAAATCATCTAATTAAGAAGTTAATTAATGAATGTTAGAAAATTAGTCATAAATAGTTGCACACTTTCTTCGAGAGGATGGCCGGCTGGCCGTAGAACTCAACTGCAAAAACGACATCTATGCTGCTCTCGTAGGTTTTTTTAAATAAAAATTCTGTAAAGGCTAAAAAATACCCTGTATAATAAAATACCCTGTATATAAGATGACGATTGAACAGTGGCGTCGGGATATCGCAGCTTGGTCACACAGCTTGCTAGTCGAAAGGAAGAGTCCAAATTTGCGAGTTGAAGTATCTGGAAGAGGCACCCACAACTTCCGCGGGTCTTAGAAACACGTTCGCCGAGTTGCGCGAAAAGGCAACCAGAGGCCTCCAACCAAGCCTCCTCGGCTTTTTGCTTCCCCTTCCAACCGAAAGGAGAAGAAAGTATTGAATAGACCTTTCCCTGTTTGTAAGCAAATGACGTCATGGTGTTCGACAGCGCCACCAGTTTGGTAGAGTTGAACTACGTTCCCAGCTAGAGGCGAACAAGGTCGTGCCCGAAATCCACGGTCTTGAGGGGATTACGATGGTCCCTGAAAGGACGGTCCTTCGGTCCTACTTTTCTTTCAATAGGAGGCAGCGAACAAGTGCCCATTCGTGGAACCCAGCCCTCCCCTACCGATTTGTTTCGGTTTCAGTCTGTCTACGAACGTCACGATGACGTTTCTCGGGTAAAGGTCTGTTAAGGTTAACACCACTGGGAAGACAAGTGATGTTTTAACATTATGATTTGAAGTGCCGATTCATAAAATACTGAAAAGTATTATATTGTTATTATTATTATAAAGTATTATATTGTTTCAAATGTCATTCACAAGGCTTGGTGAAAAGGACAATAAGTCTTGATGTGTCGTCCGGAGAAGAGTTCGTAGACTGTCGAGCTACAAGCGCCGCGGGCTCTGATGCAGAACCGAATCACTGGACACCCTGCTTCTTTTGCGACGCTTAATTAGAACTTTGTAAGATGTATAGACTGCACACAGGGGCGGAGCCATTCCCCGCTGACTTGCACTGCGACTGCAATCAGTGATAGTAACTTGTTGCCCACTTGTTGGCAGTCCCATTTCACCTAATGGAAGGCACACCCCTCGCCCTCCTAATCCTAAAAGTCGCATTAGGCGAAATGGAAATAGGCGAAATGGGACGTAACCGGTCCAGACCAAAAGCGATACAGGATGAGCATTTCCAACGGTTACGTGGTCTGACACGTGTGAGCCGGTTTGGACAGCAGCCGAGCTGCTCATGGCAAGCAGACGAGAATTATCGGATATAAAGGCATGATAATGGGTGGACGTTAGGACAGTGATGGTGGTAACTTGTGCGGACATTGCCACCCATCGTTGAGTGGCCGGCCATGAGCGCTTCTGCTTCATGATCATGAGTGGCCAGCGGCTTTTGGCTAGCAACGCTCATGGTAACGAACAATAAAAATAACTAAGAGTATATTTACATTTAATGTGAGCCCGCATACATTTGCGTGGCCACATGCGGCACGTGCCGCTGGGAAGGGCTACAGATAATTGCGACCACCTGGGGTCCTTTAACGTATGCAGGAAATCTCCGACCCACCATGTTGGAAGCAATGTTTATTTTCCTCATATTGTTTTCGTTCTCTGCCGGGATGCAACCAGCGATCATGAGCTCAGCAAGCCGGCGCGCTACCGACTGAGCTACCGAGGCCAGCGCATGATAACAGACAAGCTACACTGGCTCAAATTGGATCCACATGCAATGCAGGAGGTACCAGATTCCCCCCCTCCGGCGGTTCAGTGCAGCGTCCTTTAGCTTCCATGGTATATGAGAGCACCTACAGGATAGTCCCTGTTACCAATAGGACCCAGCGCATGGAGAAGTCGCTAATTGGACGCTTGGACAACATGTGCCGTGGTCGAGACTGGGAGGTACCCGGGTTCGAAACCCAGTGCCGGCTGTGCTGTTTGGGTTTTTCCTGGGTTTTCCTCAGACGCTTTCAGACATATGTCGGCACAGTTTCCTTAGAAGTCGGCCCAGGACGCACATTCCACCAGGACGTCAGCCGTGACGTTTCCCACCTCTGTGAGGCCGACAACGGCGAGCCCTTTCAAAAGCACCACAACCACCACCGGATGTGTCGCGGTTGCAATTGTTCCAGACAGACAGTAGGGGTCGGTGTGGTGCAGACCCAGTAGTGACGTCCTGAACCCAATTTACAAAGCAGTGAATGCGAGGCACCATGCAGGCTGGTGATTTTACGACACGTGTACGGTGCTATGTTCACATGGTATGAATTGGGTCTACTGGTCTACTTAACAGGTCTGTCAACGGTGGCCGCTACGTTGTACTGCTTTGTTTCAGCCCTTCATGAACGTCGTGCACCCCAAGATCAATGGGATATTCTAGCAGGACCAGCGGCATGGTCAAGCGGGTAAAAGCACCCGCTTGTTGGTGGTAGCCAAGGTCGTGCTGAGGACTGGGAGGTGGTGTGTTCGAATCCTACCACCGGCTGTGCGGTCTGAGGTTTTCTCTGGTGTAACAGGCGGCAGTGGAATCATCATCGAGCTGTTCGCGAGCACGGAAATTGAGATGCGCTCGAGATCAGGAAGAACAGAGGAGGAGGAGAAGAGAAGGTGGTGCTGGTGGTGGTGCGGTGTGGCCATTTCCTTTGTTCCTGAAGAAAGAAGAAGAGCTCGCCGTTGTCGGCCTCACACAGGTGGGCAACGTCACGACTAACGCTCTGGGTGGATGTGCGTCCTGGGCCGACTTCTAAGGGAACTGTGCCCACGTATGTCTAACAGTGTCTGAGGGAAACTCAGGAAAAAACCCAGACAGCACAGCCGGCACCGGGATTCGAACCCGTACCTCCCAGTCTCGACGTGACATGTCCAACGCACTAACCACTCAGCCATGCGAGCTGGTAAGAAGAAGGAGGAGACGAGATATGAGATTTGGACCTGGAAGCAGGAGTCCTCGCCAATCTTCTTCCGGCTCTTGAACGTCTGCAAAAGCATACTCACCTCTAATTACATTGTATTATTTTAATTACATGCCGGTTTACTTTGTGGAGCTCCTATAGCTATTGTTTTTGCCCTTCTGGATGTTCCTCCCAGTCACGCGAGAGTCTATCTTTCCTCTGACTGCCTGTCATTAGTTACATGTTTGGATTCGAACACGAAATCTTGCTTTCGTGGCTGCCAGTGCACGTTGGCATTCCTCCCAATGAGGCTGCTGAGGCTTTCTCATCTGCTGAGCTTGCTGTCCTAATTTCTGTCCCTAAAATTATTTATCTCATGTTTAAGCGCTTCGATATTCTCCGCAGGTATTCTTCGGCCGGTGAGCTTTTTTCTCGCCCTGAGAGGTCTCACTAGTCTCATTCTGGCTCTCTTTACTGTGCAGCGAACGTCTGATGGAGGTCCTCATGACGCTCTTCCGCAGCGGCGTCCCTCCCCTATTTCTCTTCCGTATCCGCCGTGCTCCTTCACGCCGCTGGCCACACTGGCCACTTCTTCCTCTTATGTCCTCGTTACGCGTCACTCCGGATCACCTTCATTGCCATTAATTTTCGTGTTCATAGTATCATTATGGTGAGCTCACCATAGTCTCATATCATCCCCGTCACTTCTTCCTCTGTCCTTTGGCCGCATCCATAATCGCTTTTCCCGCTAAAAATTATTTATTCCGTCATTTCGTTCATCTCTTCATCTCAACGTTTCTCCTATGGTGGTGGTGGTGGTGGTGGTGATGGTAAAAGGGCTCGCCGTTGTCGGCCTCACAGATGTGGAGAACGTCACGACTGACGCCCTGGGGAATGTGCGCCCTGGGTCGACCTCATAATCTATAAGTGATTCCACCCATCTCCGTGGCCAATTACCCTTGGGCTATGCGCCACCCATTTAAAGCAGCAGAAGAAGCCTTGGCTAATCTCCCTTTGCGGATCAAGGCCAGTGGTTGCTAAAACTTGAAGCTAACGCTGAATTCTTTTTTTACAAACGTTAGTTGGTGACGTGATCAATGTTTCAGTGACAATAACTCCCTTTAGTGATGCAGAGTTCAGCGTTAAATTCAAGTTTAGGGACCGTTGATCTAGGTTCAAATGTTAATCGGCGTTGATAAAACTGGGCCGTAGGCGTGTGACCCCCCGTCATCAGACGTCCCCGTTCTATTAAACTCATTGTTTGTCTACTTATCCTGACATCACCACTTTTTACTGGCGCCGCCGACACGGATGTGATGGTCAGGATACTCAACGCTTGGATGTGCTGGCGTCGGCTTGAGGCCCGACAGTCTTCGGAAGACCCCGCTCTGGCTGCCTGTACGCTGCTCTAGCTCCACATCGGGAAGCTCGACGGGATACTGCGGCAAAGTCTGTCTTGGCAGCTCGATCGGCGTCGCTGGTGCAAGTTAACTTCAAGAGGTCAGGGTAGGATTGCTTCCCGAGCTCTTCAAGATGTTATAAGGTCACTGGGTGTGACGGGTCTACGAAAGACAGAAGAGTGGTTGCTGTGGCTGGAAGGGAACGAAGCGTATAGTTTTGGACAGAGCCCGCGCAGGGAAGGTACGTGATACGCAAGACTGTATGTGCGAGCGACGCCAGGCTTCGATGACTATACCTAATACCAATTGGAAATCGATAAGGAGAAGCAGCTCACCCGTAAAAACTCACTGCGAGGTTGGAGGAATTGAGGTTAGTGACCAGGACACGTCAAGATATGAAGACGGTGTCTCTTCGAGAAGGCTTAACTCTATAGGCGCTAACGGCGACGTTGAGAGACGTTAAGTTGAGAGATAAGCAATTAGTGGTTGAGCTGTGAAGGGAGTATACGTTGCGGTAGAACCGTTTAAGTTGGAGGGAGTGATGCTGTGTCGATCGAGAAGGGTCGAAGGATTGCTGAGCCCTCGGAAAGTCAAAGAAGCCGGCGACCGAAGTATCATTCCATGTTTTGTAGAGGAAAATGTAGAGGATGTCCTAGAAACGGAAGAAGTCCCCGGAAGAGGAGTATGGGTTCGAGCGTCGTTTCAAGTCGGAGTCGTATAAGCAGGGGGACGACCCGCATCTCGACGACCGGGACAGCTGGCAGAACACTGACCGCAAGCATCGCGTACCTGCGCCTCCAGAAGTCATGGTGGGGGAAACCTCTGCTCTAAGTTTCATTTATGACTGTCCACAAAACACTGTCAAAGATGAGGGGTCACGCGTCACTGCTGAGTGCAGTGCGTGGAAGAACGTCTCTGCGCAAGTCTAGAGAGATCCACTTGTCTTCAGCCGGAGGGCAGCTCAAAGAAGAGGTAAAGGAAGGAGAGCCTAGAAGGTCTAACTATGGTAACGAAGAAGAGGCCCAATCCGTTCAGGTGTAGTTTCCAGCTCGGTTTATATCGCCAGCCTGAGAAACCACCTCCAAAGCCGTTCTGATGGACCACCGAAAACCTTTGGGCCTATACTATAGCCGTCTCTTACTACGACTGGAGATCAACAGCGGGATGATGGAACATGAATGCTTACCACAGTCCGTCAGCATGCATGGAGACTTTGATCAGTCCCTTATGCAAACTGAACTGTATATCTGTTGAACTGTCTCAACATAGCCTATAAATTTTCTGTTGAAAAACACCAGAATTTCCATTGCCAGAGCTATTGACATATTATTGACAGGCGTTGAAAATTGGCCACCGCCTACCTCTTGGAATTCTGTTAAGCTCCTGTTGTGTGAAAGTGTATGGACTTTTCATTAAACCTGCATTGAAAAGAAAAGTAACATGTGATCATAACTATGGACACTCGTGTAGGATCATTAAGGAAAATCCTCGGTGGATTCGCAATAACTTCATTTGCCAGCGCTTGCAGGACGACTACCTCTGAGCACGTTGAGAAAGGCATATGCAGCAGTTGCATTCCCTTCCTATAAGAGAAAACATATACTACAAATTGTCTTACGGGAGGGGGGTGGGGGTGATGTAGGAGGAAGGTGCGGTCAGTCTGCTCTGAAGTGGCGGCTGCGTGTGTTACGAGCTTCCGCAAATTTAAGAGACCTGTTTGCCTCGAGTCAGAATGACGGGTGAGGTGTGTCCGATTAATTCGATTACGCATACAACCAACACTGAAGTGAGGAATAGCTTGGAGTATTCACTCGCCACCAAGGTAACGGCAGTGTTTCTAACTGCTGTTGGCTTCGAGGTCCATCGAAAGTCAAATGTGCAGTAAAATGTGAACTATTTACATTAATGTGAACCGACATGGCAAATGTTGCAGTAAAAGTACGGATAAACGGAAAAGAATCGACGCCGCAAATATATTACTAGAACTTCTATCTCTCTAATGGGATTATATTGTGATAAAAGTTTTTATCACAATAATCCCATTAGTGAGATAAAAGTTGTAGTGCGCAGGTTAAATGATTGCAGTAAATGATGTGCTCCACTAACGAATTAATTAGCAAGTGCATTATTATTCCTCTGTAGTCGTCTTAAAATGCCTGAGAACGTTAAAAAATGAATTTTTTCGAATTTCGCGAGTTTCAAAATCAAATGTTTAATGACTTTATTAATTAATTAAGCGTATCATGTTACTGCAATCATCTAACCCGCACGCTACTAGAAACAATATTTTTCGTTGCTTGCGGCGTCGATCCTTTACGTGTTCGTCCGCGTACTTTTACTATAAAATTCACTTTGATACCAATACCGCTCTCAGATGAATGTTTAATTGCCTCATTCCCTACAACGTTACATCTCTCAGGATATATGCCACTATACTGCATATGCCTTTTTAACTGCACATGCTACGTGCTCAGAGGCGGTGAATGACCCGCCACATTAGTGTGAGTGTGCGTGTGTGTGCGTGTGCGTGTGCGTGCTTGTGTGTGTGTGTGTGTGTGTGTCAGAGGTGGACGTCCTGAAAGCACTGGCAAACTAAGTTAAATTATTGCGAAAGAGACTGATGATTTTCCTCGATGATCCTACACGTGTCTGTGCCCATGGTGATGCTTTTTAACACAGTTTTAATTTTTAAAAAAATCAATACACTTTCACTCAACAGGAGCTCAACATAATTCCAAGAGGTATATACACTGTATGGCCAATCTTCAAAACCTGTCAATAATACGTCAATATGGCTCCGGAAATAGGAATTCTGGGGGCTTTCAACAGAAAATTTGGTAGCACCCCGATTCGTCCAAATGTTTATTTCGTCCAAGTATTCACAACGTCCAAGTACTCAGCACGTCCGAAAAAAATTGGACATAGTGGGCATTGGACGAACTGAACCAAAGGGGGGAAAACTTGACCAACCCGTCCAAATAACCGTACCGTCCAAACGCTTGTTTCGTCCGAAAAGGGAGGGGGATCTCCGAATGTGAGTGAACAGTTGCTTCGTTTACGATTGAAGGTAGGATTTAAACATTCACACCGAAAGATGCCATGCCATACACCATGTAAAACGAAAAACAAATGCTCAGCCTGCTCTGTTTATTTATTTTAGTTTCTTTCTTTTTTTTCATTCCAACAACTGACTTATTAGTTGAAGGTAAGATTTAAACATTCCCACTGAAAGATGTTATACACCGAGTAAAACGAGAAACAAATGCTCAGCCTGCTCCGTTTAGTTTTTTTTTCTTTTTTTCCTTTGAACAACTAACTTATTAGTTAGCATGGCCCAGCAAGTGGGACATGCGCTGCAGGTATGCCTTGATGACATGAGCAAACTGCTCTGTTACATCTGTGAAGGGTGCTTCGTTTCCCAGCATCGTTTCCCCTGAGCTGTATTTGGTATCATCTCATATGGCCCAAGTGTGTATAAGGCCCAAGTGATCAGAACACCCAAATGTTCATAAGACCCAAAAAAATGTTGGGCCTTTTGAGCATTTGGGTCAAATGCGAAGGGCAGGGTAAGGTGTCCAGAACGCCAAAATATTCATATGGCCCGAAAACCAGGAGGGAAGACTAGGACTGACCTAGATACTGTATTTTCTTTGCACATATGCGCAATATTAATTAAATGCTGAATGCGACAGAGGAGAAAAAGGTAACTGAACTAAAAAAAATTAATAAAAGTAACTTAACTAAAAATATTAATAAAAGTACTGAAATGAAGAAAAAAAATTTCAAGCAAATAAGATATAAATGTGACAAAAAGTAAAATACAAATAAATATTGAATCCTTACAGCGTTCAATATTTCGCTCGGTACAGATTGGTAAGCTCTGTGCCTAATATATTTATTGAACAACTGATTCGTTTGCCGGATTAAAAGCTTTTCAACATTCGCTTGAATACTGCTATGACGCACAATATGTAGCGCTTTTTCTGCGAAGGTATCCAAGCCGGGCACGGCAGTAGCGTAGCTAGAAAAAAATATTTCTGGAGGGGTTCAGGAGGAAATTTGCATAGGAGATAAGGGTTTACTCCTCGTTTCTCTCTTCCAGATGCGCTACCAAAGGTACGATTTCGGGAGGGGTCTGAACGTCGCAAACCACGCCTACGCATGGGACCGTTTTTTCCGCTCTAACCCATCGGTGTAATTTTTTTCGAGACCATTTGTTCCGTCACCAAATTTTCCGGGGCCATTTTTTCGGGGCCGTTCGACCAAATGGCGCTCTATCAAATAGGCGGACACCTTTGAATTGATTCTGTAACTGAACTCTTTGGAGACTACATTTCACAAAACGGAAGAAGCGCATTGTTTGTGTTCACGTGAGATGCGCGCTGCAGAAGGAGCATATTCCACTGAGTGACCGAGTGAAATTGTCCAAAATGGGCACTGCTTGATGAACTGCTGACAGAACAAGAGATAAACTGATGTTCTGAGGCTGGAACAACATAGAAGGGACAGATACAAACAAAGCCTCAATTTGCCTAAGAAATCAACGATGAAAGATGAAAGTCACTGAAAAGGTTAGCCAGCTGTAGGGATCGAACCCACATCTTCTGGATTGCCGGTCCAGGGCTCAACCAATTGAGCTAAGCTAACACGCCTCTCCAGTGACTTTCGGGGTGCGTCATCTGAAGGGACGACAAACCAGCCACTCACTCACCCTCCTTTCACTCTTACATTTTTGCTCACTCATACACACAAATGTACATGCAAAAATGTAAGAGTGAAAGGAGGGTGAGTGAGAGTGAGTGGCTGGTTTGTCGTCCCTTCAGATGACGCACCCCGAAAGTCACTGGAGAGGCGTGTTAGCTTAGCTCAATTGGTAGAGCCCTGGACCGGCAATCCAGAAGATGTGGGTTCGATCCCTACAGCTGGCTAACCTTTTCAGTGACCTTCATCTTTCATTGCTGACTGCTCCTGCGCAGTCACACCTGAAAAGCGATTTTACAGAAAAATATTTCTCGCATATAACTCGCACTGATGAAAGTTACCGCATTTTTCTGTGTACAAGCTCCGTTATATATAAAAAACTTCTCTGAAGAAGTCCTGCGCAGGATGATGACGCGCATATGATGACATTAGATGACGCGCAGGACTTCTTCAGAGAACTTCTTTCAATGTATAACGGCGCTTATACACTGAAAAATACGGTCGAAAGAATACACTGTGAGTCTTCCTTTCTGGTTTTCGGGCCATATTACCATTTGGGCCTTCTGGGCGTTAGGGCCTTCTGGACACCTTATCCTGTCATGCTCATTTGACCCAAATGCGCAAAAGGCCCAATTTTTTTTCGGGTCTTATGAACATGTGGACGTTTTGGTCACTTGGGCCTTATGCCGTCCGTAACGTCATGTGGGGTTGGCTCTTGAATTTCATGCGCAGCGAATTATGCCACCCTTCGGCGTGATTGTTTGTGCGGAGATCGTCCTCATCCGCAAACTAATTCCAGAGATGAACGTTGGTAAGCCACTGCCGCTCGAAGTAGTCTGCGTAAAGGCAAAGGACCGCAAGTTCCCTTTCAGATCCCTAGATGTTTCCAAGAAAGATCACTAACATTGGGAAACGCGGTACTTAGCGAGAACACAGTTATAGACAACAACGGTCACTGTAGGCCAGCGGTCCTGTGAACGGGTTTGTGTTTTCTGTGATTCCCCGTTTGATCGATAATCCATTTGCTTTCATGAATACAGTCACGTGCCATTCACCCAGTGTCAAAATGGCCTGTGCTTTCATGAATGCAGCCAGGCAGTCGCCTGCCGAAAGATTTTTGGGAATTCCCCCATTTGGACGAAATGGGCTATTGGACGGTACGGGTATTGGACGCGCTGGGCAAGTTTCTCCCCGCCTGTTCATTTCGTCCAAGTGTTCAGTACGTCCGATTTTTTTCGGACGAATTAAATATTTGGACGTTGTGAGTACTTGGACGAAATGAACGTTTGGACGAAATGGGGCGTAACCGAAAATTTATAGGCTTTATAAAAGCAGTTCAACATACGAGGGGTGTTCAAGTCAAACCGGGACTTTCTAGGTGCATTCTTTTCGCTTGCACCTTCTGCACCAGATCTGAACTGTTTTTTTTTTTTTGCGTGCTGCACTTTCCTTTTGAAAAGAAAGGCATTACTAATAAATGGCGAGAGAATGCGCGGCCCGTAAAACGGTCGTCGGGGCAACATCGCTTGCGGTGTTGTTTCCGGGAAGATTTTTTCTAAAGATTACTAATAAAGTTCCTTTCAGCTGGAAAGTGTAGCTCCCGAAAACTCGTCTTGCGTGGAGTCCAAGGTAGTGTGGTCCAGTGCAAGTGAAAAGAACGCGCTTTCTGACTCCTGAGTGTACAAATGGCTCGCGCTACTTCTTTTTCGTCATTTTCACACGCAACAAGCCTCCGCGTTCACCACGTGGTGGTCCAAAGTTTGTACAAAACAGAAGACACGTGCTGGACAAGATGGCCGACAACGAGGTGAGCGCGCACATCGAACAGCGAATTGTCATGAAGTTTCTCATGAATGAAGGCGTAAAGTCATCTGAGATTCACAGAAGGCTTCAGGCTCAGTATGGCCACGATACACTTAGCCGCAGCAAAGCGTTTGAGTGGTGCAAACGGTTCCGAGACGGCCGCACATCGGTGCAGGACGATCCCGGCCGGGGCGCGGCTCAGAGCCCAGTGTCAGAGTTGAATTGAATTGAATTGAATTGAAACTTTATTTTACATTGTAGCATGTACAATGTGGGAGGCCCAGTGCAAAAAGCTGCAAGAAGCAGCTTGACAAGGCTCTGGGTTCCCACTCTGACCGTGACAGTTGTCAACGATAAACACACACAAGGCAATGTTCACTGTGTCACATATCAAATCATTCTATCAATACTAATGACCAACGCAAGTGGAACATAATCAGACACACTTAGACAAGTAACATTTGACGAATCTGCTTGTTGGAAGTGTTTGCATAGATTTGAAATTTATTTAAAATTACAGGCGCTTGAAAGGATAGTTTTTGATTACCATAGTTCGTTCTTGAGAACGGAATTTTCCAGGTGTCTTTGTGACGTGTGTTAGCACTGGAGGAGGGGGCTGTGAGCTTTAATAAGTTAAGAAAAGTGCTATTATGAGTTTTCACAGCATTTTTATATATTGTAAGTAGTCGATAATGGTATAACTTTGGAGCAGGTATGATATCAAACTTGGTGAAGAGATTGATTAATTGATTAATTGATTAATTGAGCTATACTCCTCAGGCTCTTTTTCTGTAACCTTAATATAGAGTGTAAATTACCATGTGTCGTTGTCCCCCAAATTAGAGTGCAGTAATTTAAGTACGAATGAATTAAAGCATTATAGACCATTAACTTTATTCTAGTAGGTAATATGTAGCGATTTCGGCAGAGGACTCCTACAGATTTAGATATTTTACGTTTTATGTGCTCAACGTGATCGTCCCAGGTGACGTTGCTTTGAAAATAAACACCGAGTAACTTTTGACTATTAACAAATTCAATTGAGACATATATGAGAAATCCTGTAGTGTAATTCTCTTCATCTCGTCTTCCTCTTTGTGATGAAAGCACCCGCGTCAAAATCTGCGCGGCGGTTACCGAGAGAAAGCATAAAAACTGTCCCATAGGAAGTACATTGGGACGGAGAGCTGGTAAGAGGCCATACCAGTCGGGGAGCAACTCCGATTCACGATTTTCCCGATTCTAGATGGCGCCAAGCTCGCCGATCCTTATCACGCCGTTCGCCTCCGACTCACGAAATAATCCCCATTGCGCATGGTTGACCTCGCGAGATTAAGGCGGCCCGTGCCCTCTGCGCTGTTTGTCGAGTGGTAATGTGTCGGACTTTGCCACGAAAGGTCCGCAGTTCGATTCGAGACATTCACGTCTTTTTGCTTGTCTCCTATTGCTACATGAGTACTTTATTTTTATTTTTTTGTTCTTATATATTCATGCTACAATTATTGTTTTCACAAGTCACTACCGCCTGTACTGACTGATTATGGAATTTTTAGCTGCTCTTCGTATTGTTTTACTAGTGCATACTTACTGTATGCCGATATACAAGTGTGATCGGATAGTACGGATGCCGGTATCTCGGAGGCTCTCAATGGATCTACCAGCGGCTGTAAATTAGGCTATAAACATTGCCTACACACAGCGCTTACAATGCCAGTCTGGAAAATCTGCTCGAAACGGTATTCGTTTTTTTTTTTTTTTTGCACTCGCTTACATAATAATAATGATAATAATTTTACTCAAGAAAGCAAACTACAAATATAATAAAACAGGCCCGTCTAAGCGGAAAAGCTTGTGGCACTGGGCCTGAAGCAGTCAGCGGCATACAGTTTGACAGTACATGAACATATAAAGGTACTACATCCTATGATAAAGTTGCCGTAGCGCTTTTTTTAGTTTGTACTTCGATTGTCGAAGGGGAGCTCATTAAAGATACGAGGTACATAGCATTGCCTGCGACAAAGTCCATAATTTGTGTGTCAGAAATGCACAACAGGGCAGCATTCGCTAACCGGGGTCCTATATGAGGGGTCCCAAAAATGTTTTTACAACATGCAATTTACCTTGATAATAACTCTATTATTCATGCAAAAATGACATTTTGATATATATATTTCATGTAAGTAAGCATTATCAAATATCTGAATTCATTTACAAGGCGTTTGTGCAAAAGACTTTTCAAAATTTCCGTCGTAGAACAGACTTCTTATTATTACCCGAAAACTTCAGTAACATATTTGGAAGGCTCCTTTCCTCCATGTTCTCCCTTCTTTTTCTTTCACCTTATACCCGCTGAGAAAAATGATGTCAGTCGACAACCCCAGTGACAGGGGGCGAACTTTTACTAACCTAATAATCAACTAACTATCGTGCTGTTCCGTCGCGTCCGTTTCATTTATCTCCTATTTCTTAATTTTATTTATTTATTTATTTATTTATTTTAAGTATTTTTGGAATAGCAAGCCGACGTCCCGTTTGGCTGACCTTTAGCCGGGTTCTCTTTTTTTTTTTTTTTTCCTTTTCGTCTAATAAATATATTCCCCTCCCCCGTCGCTGTCGTTGGTTGTCGTTGGTTTTCCTTGCTACGCGAACGTGAATTTGGGTTCCGGAAAAGACTGTTGCTCATTGCGTGGGCGGAAATAATTGTGCAAGCGGCCGCTTGATCGATTTTTCTTATTGGTTCACGTGGAGCGTCCATGAAAAAAAAAAGAAAATAATAAAGATAAAAATAAATCGATCAATAAAAGAAAGAAAGAGAAACAACAAATAAAGCTGCAGTTCTAAGTACCGTTATCCTAAGAAACATTTATCTGTGTGTAATCCGCTTGCTGGCTGTTTCAACATTACGAACGTTGAACATTACGTTGCTCTTCGTATTGTTTTACTAGTGCATACTTAGTGTATGCCGACGTATAGGTGTGATCGGATAGTATGGATGGCAATATGGGCACACACACAGATGGTATTATAAACGAATGTTGCCAGCAGTGAGTCTGAGCACAAGGCGATTGCCAATTAAGAAATCAGGAAATGGCCAAGGAAAGGTAACCTCATATGCTATCAAAGCTCGCCCGAGATGTCGGTATCACGGAGGCTCTCAACTGGATGTACCGGCGGCTGTAAATTTGGCTATAAACACACAGCGCTTACAATGCCAGTCAGGAAAATCTAGTGCTCAAAACAGTATTCCCTTTTTCTTTTTTTTTCTGCACACGCTTACACGCAATTTACCTTGATAATAACTCTATTATTCATGCAAAAATGACATTTTGGTATGTATATTTCTGGTAAGTAAGCATTATCAAATATTTGACTTCATTTACAGGGCGTTGGTGCAAAATACTTTTCAAAATTTTCATCGCAGAATAGACTTCTTTACCAGAAAACTACAGTAATCCTTTCCCCCATGTTGCCTCTCCTTTTTCTTTCACATCGGCTCAGAAAAATGATGTCGGTCGACAACCCCCAGTGACAGAAGACTCCCTTCTTCTCGCCTTGGTGTGCCACTTTGCAAAACCGTACAAAGAACATGAAGGGCGATAAAGGCTTCGGGTCGACCCAACCAAGGAAGATACGGAAAGGTCGAGCGGCGAGACCTCGCAGCGGGAGTCGCGATATTCCCAACATATACTTTTTTTTCTGGACGCCAAGAGGAACGATTCGACAAAAAATAAAAGGGCACACAATAGAAAAATATTAACAATGGTCACCTGACAACATAACAGGTTCTTGTTTGAGTGTTGCAAAAAGTGCAGCTCGGTCTCCTTATCATGTGGGACAGGAAAATCACCATTCTTGTAGGGCAACACGTTCGAAGCAGATACATACTCTAAACAAGATTGAACTAGTTTTATATGGCTGTTAATACAATATCTTTATTTTATACTATGGCGAAATTTCCTTCTTAGCATTCAGACTTCGAGTGCCTTTCGTCCACATATCACTATCCCATTTAGCGTGAACCACATGGCCCGAAAAGCGTCCGAATTCTTTCCGAACCGAATTCGGGACCGGACTTTTTTCGGGGAACAGAATTTCGGGCCGAAGTCGGCCCGATCTGACCAAGCCAGATTTCTCCTCCGAAATGGGAAGTGACGCCAACCGAAAAAGGAGAAGCATCCAATGGCTATTCAGCCGGAAGGAGAACCATAGCAACGATGACGTAGCAGTCGGGTCGACTGTTGCCGTGTGTGCGATTTCTACTTCTATGAATACAGGGATTATCTCATTGAGCTGGATTGTTGAAAGGCGATGTTCCCCAAGGCCAGAAGTCTTCGGCCGAAATTTGGGGTGCATTTCGGTAGCACGCGGTGATGCACAGAAAAAGTTCGGTCCCGATTTCGGTTCGGCCAGTTTTCGGACAGTTTTTCGTGCCATGCCCAGAAGAAGCACAGACTATTGGCTGCTCTCAACTTGAAGACATTTTGTTGTTGTTGTTGGTTGGTTACATAAATAAATAACAAGGGGAGGTTGAATTCGCGCAAGCGAATTCTGCTACCCCCCCAAAAAAAAGAAGAAAAAAAAAGAAACCATACGATCGTACGATCGTGAAGACATTTTCTTCGGTATGTGTCCCACTGGTTCGCGGGATACAACAATAACTTTATTTCAGGATGATGGGTAGGGAGTTCATCGCCGGGGGATTGAAGTAATGGGTCCCGTTACAATTTCGCGGGATACTTCCACATTGTTCTATTCAATTTTATTTTATTTTCAGATGGGAGAGAGTAAAAAGCCAGAAGGCTGTGCTGTTCGTGAATGACAAAGGTCTGCAAATAACCAGTGGGGTCTTTAGCTGAAAAAAAAAAAGAAGCAAGAAACAAACAAACAAAAAAGGAGAGGACACTGATTGCCTGCTCCATATGTTCGAGTCAAAAGTTACAGAAAAAGAGGTGCTAAGGACACGCTGCGAGCTTCGAACTCCCTTCGAAGAAACATCTTTCGAACAAACGGCGTCGATCAACCGGCTTGCGATCAAACGGCTTTCGACCAAGCGGCGTTCGACCAAACGGCGTTCGATCAAATGCTGTTATGCTGTTTATGATGTTTCTTACTCATGTTTGTACTGTTATCAATTACTTTTCTTCAAATAACAGCTTAGGATTTCGGAATATAATTTCGGTTATAATGTGATCGGTGTGTTTTTCATCTTCGCTGGCTAATCTATTTGCGACCACCAAATGCTATGCATTCCAGTTATTTGATTTCTAATACAATAGCCACAAAACTTTTTCATAATCAACATCATCCCATTCAGTGGTCATTCACTGGAGTGCTCACCCCGTGTCTCTTTGGCCTTTCCATTTTCAGCCTTCTTATTTTCGGCCTTCTGTCAGTTCGACGTTATGATTTTTTGGTCTTTTGGCTTCCGGCCTTCTGATAGTTCGACGTTATGATTTTCGGCCTTTTGATAGGCTCAATACTTACACTCAGTCAGCCTAAATAAATGCATTGCATTTAGCAACAGCTATTTAGAAAAAAAAAGAAATAAGAAAAGGAGAAGGGAAGCTCCTAAAACTCTTTGAACTCCGTCTTTATGTACGCGAGGAGGGTCTCGGAGCACAAATTACGTCTCATAATGAACTGATTATTACCCGGAAACTTCAGTACTATATTGTTAGACACTCCTTGGTTTTCACAGGGTACTTCACATTACACCAGACCTTTCGTTACTAGTTTCGTCACTAGTTCAGTTGAGAATCCCCAGTGACCCAGAGTTCCTTATCTTCCTCAGAAGGCTTCCCTTTGTTTGCGGTGCAAAGAACGACGGGTACAGGTTTTGGGTCATCCAACGCGCAACCAGCAAGAAGTGTCGAAAGATGGAAAATCCAGGGAACCGGTATCGAAAAATTGGCCGTATCTCAAAATAACGTGATCGAAGTCGCCGTTGAAAAATAAACAACATGAACATGAAAATGCAAACACCGACCTAACGTGCTGTTCCGTCGCGTCCGCCCCGCTAAGCCTAAGAGCCAAAAATGTGGATCTCGTTCGCTAAAATGACTTGGACAGATAGCGAAATTTGATGCATGATGTAAAACCCCGAGACTAGTGAACACGAAGGGACAGACACAAACACGAAGTCTCAAAAACACCTGTTCGTGTCTGTCCCTTCGTGTTCCCTAGTCTCGGGGTTTGACATCATGCATCATCTTCAGCAGCTCGCTTGCTTCCTAGCCATTTTTTCATCGGAATTTGTTGAGTTTGTGTGGTAAATAGTGATGTCGGACTTTTAAACATGGCATATCACCGTTCGAAGCAATCGAGCATTGTCATTGGTTTTCCTTTTTCGCGAACGTGAATTTGGGTTCCGGAAAAGACGGTTGCCCATTGCGTGGGCGGAAATAATTGTGCAGCAGTCGCTTGATCGATTTTTCTTATTGGTTCACGTGGAGCGTTGACGAAAAAAAAAAGAAAATAATAAGATAAACATAAAAATAAATCGATCAATAAAAGAAAGAGAAGAACAAAGAGAGCTGCAGTTCTAAATGCAGTTATCCTGAGGAACATTTATCTGTGTGTAATCCGCTTGATCGCTGTTTCAACATTACGAACATTACAGGGCAGTCCTGTTGAACGTCACTGGAATGTTTGTAAAGTCGGCCTTCCACTAATCGTAAATACGACAGATTCTCGTTAGCCTTATGAGACAGTTGACTGAGTAAGCACAAACCCGAAACGTCAAAATCGGGCAAATTGATGTTTCATGTGAAGCTAATAAACTCATCTCAATTCTCTATACGCGCACCGAAAAAAGAAGACGGTTGTTGGTCTCTGGTTGTTGGCGACAATGCCTCAGGCTCAGGCAATAATCCCTTTACGAGCAGCTAAGTAAGCTTTTGTTCTGGTCTCCAAGGTCATGCCCTAAGTCAGCGGTCCGGGAAAGTAAAGAGGACAGAGGAGCCAACAGGACGGTCAGGTGCGCACGCGCACGCTTGCTCGGCGGAAGAATACGATCCGCGTGGTTTTGCTGTCGCGTCACCAGATGGCAACACAGAATGACGCCGTTCACGGGGCTTTGAGTGGGCGATTTTGCGTACTCACGTTTCATGCTTTTTTATAAAAACTATAAGTGGTAGACATATAAATTTGATGTCTATCGATTCCTGAAATAATTCCAGAGAGAGTAATGGAAAAGTTTTTTTCGAAATGGCTATAGAAGTTTAATAAAACCTTTTCAAAGAGGGAGGAGAAAAATTGTGTATTTTTTTCGCATTCGTGACGTCGCCGTAAAATACATACGACATATATGAGAAATCCTGTAGTGTAATTCTCTTCATCTCGTCTTCCTCTTTGTGATGAAAGCACCGGCGTCAAAATCTGCGCGGCGGTTACCGAGAGAAAGCATAAAAACTGTCCCATAGGAAATACATTGGGACGGAGAGCTGGTATGCTGGTATGGTATGTTTTTTGGCCTAAATAGAATTGCCTTGGTTTTACCTGCGTTAATCTTAAGTGAATTGTTTGTCGTCCATTGGTAAAGATTATGCAGATCCTCGTTTGCCATAGTTATAAGGGAGTCAGCATTTTGGCCAGAGAACAACAGAGTGGTGTCATCTGCATAAATAACCAGTTTAGCATATTTACAAGTATGAACTATGTCATTTAAATACACGTTAAATAACAGTGGCCCAAGGATACTACCCTGGGGGACGCCAGTTTTGATATCCGTAGGGTCGGAAATAAATTGCCCTATAGCTACATTTTGTTTCCTGCATTGGAGATATGATATAATGAGCTGTAATGGAGTTCCACGTATACCATAATTCTGAAGTTTACAAGAAAGTGTGTCATGGTTCATCATGTCAAAAGCCTCACTTAGATCAAGAAAGATACCTAATGTTATATTCTTACACTCAAAATCCAACAGGATTTGCTCCTTAATAGTTGATAGCGCAGTTTCTGTAGATCGCATTTTACGAAAACCGTGTTGGGAATTAGATATTATGTTGTGTTTATCAAAAAATGATATTAGCCTATTCAATATGATGCTTTCCAGACCTTTTGATAATACGGGAAGAACTGATATCGGCCGATAATTAGATAAGATATTTCTGTCACCTCCTTTAAAAACTGCGACCACCTTCGCATTCTTCAGCCGGGTAGGAAACGTGCCCGACGACAAGGCTAAGTTGTAAATATAAACCAAGTGGGGGGTGATTAAGTCTAGCACATACTTTATAGGTAGGATTTGAAGCCCATCAATATCAGAGCTTTTAGAATTTTTTATATTGGCAAATACGGACATCACTTCAGGTTCAGATGTTGGAAAAAAATAGACTGAATTTGATGTTATGAATTGACACGATTCAGGGGGCTGTGAGTGCACAGCACTAGGCCCTATATTACTGAAATGTTGATTAAAGACGTCTGCCAATGTTTTACCAGTGAGTGTTTCACCATTAATTGTAAGCTCATCAGTTGAGTGATCTCCCACAGAGCGATTCATAAGACGATTAAGATTACGCCATACCGTTCGGATATCACATGTAGAGTCGAACAGCGAATTATAATATCGTTCTTTAGTTTGGCGTATCAGCTTGTTCGTAAAATTCCTATATGCTTTAAACTGATCATAATCCTGCTGCCTTCGAGATTTAAGGAAAGTGCGAAATAATTTGCTACGTTTAGAGATCATACTGATTATTTCAGTTGTCATCCATGGTTTACGAGCTCTTCGGCAGCGTTTTTTTGTTATTACTGGAAAACTCCTTTCATATGCTTCCTTTACAAGGCTGAGAAAGCTATCATAAACTACATTTACATCAAGAGAAGAATATAAGAAATCCCAGTTGATTTCTTCGATGGATCTCCTGAAGTTGCTTAGACCATCTTGAGTAATTGGTTGTGAAGAATATACATTTTGCTTTGCATTTCTACTAACAGGTACACAAAGATCCACAAACATAAATATCGGTAGGTGATCTGCTATGTCACAGGCCATAACACCAGCTGAGATGTTCATTTGATCGTTATTCGTGACAAATAGATCAATAAGCGTTGACGACGAAACGTTAATGCGAGTTGGATGGGATATAACGTTAACGCAGAAATTAGATTCCAACAATCTACTAAGGTTTTGTTGTGGAGTATTACTGCTCATTAAATTTACATTAAAATCTCCCCCGAGATATAGGTGATAACCATTTTCATTGATAAACGATAAGTATTTCTCCAAATAGTCCAAAAATTTCGGAATATTTCCATGCGGTGGTCGATATAATGTCGAAAAGAAATGTTTTCCGGAATGAACTGTGATAAGTTCTATGTCATCGGTAGACATAGTAAACTCGCTAATATATAGACAGTTTAGGTTTTTCTGCGTCAAAATTGCTACTCCACCTCCACGTCTACACTTCCGATTCAAATAAAATGCATCAAAAGTATCTAAGAGAAATTCATCTCCTTCTTGTTCACACCATGTATCAGATCACCAGTTCACACCATGTTTCAGTTCATGAGAACATCCAACTTGTGGAGCGACTGATCCTCCAGGACCGACGGATAACATGTCTCGAACTGGCTCGAAAGACGGGCCTTTCTGTGGGAACGTTGAACACTATCATTCATGAACACCTCCAGTTTCGGAAAGTTAGTGCCAGTTGGGTCCCGAGGCAGCTCTTTGTGTTTGACCGGCAGAGAAGACTGGAAATCTCCCAAGAGATAAGGTACCGTTTAGACACTGAAGGACAGCCATTCCTTGATCGGATCATCGCGTGCGATGAAACGTGGGTGCACCATTTCAGTCCCAGTCTAAACGCGCATCAAAACAGTGGAAGCATCCGGGCTCGCCAGCTCCCAAGAAGTTCCGAGGCACCTCGTCTGTGCGTAAGGTCATGGCCACGGTTTTCTGGGACAAGACTGGCGTTGTTCATGTTGATTTTCTGCCCAGTGGTACCACCATCAATAGTGCATATTACTGCCTGGTTCTCGGGGATGTGCATAAGGCGCCGAAGCAAAAGCGGCCGGGCCTCATCACCAAAGGAGTCCTCCTCCTACAGGACAATGCACGCCCGCATACCGCGCATCTCACGACACGCACCTTACAGGAACTTGGCTGGGAGTTGCTGCCACATCCCCCTTACAGTCCAGACCTCGCTCCTAGCGATTTCCATCTCTTCAGGCCGCTGAAGGCGTTCCTTGGGGGCCGCCACATCAGCTGCGACGACGAGGTCAAGATTTCGGTAAGGATTTCTACGCTGCTGGCATACAAGCCCTGTGCACCCTTGGCAGAGGCAAAAAGACAGGCGATGCTTTCAGACGGCCTGGACTTTGACGTTCACATTGACGTGCGGATTTCTTGCGCTCCGTGGGTGCAGTGCACCTCTTTCGCTTATCGTCTACTATCTCCATGTGCCCGCACACACCAAAAAGGAGTGACCTCAGAAGAAAAGAAGGTCAAACACTACAGAATGGCCCCGTGAGATGTGACCCTTTTCCGGAACACAGCACATACCAGGGACAGAGGACGTTGACACTTTTCCGGATAAGCGAATCAGAATAGCATGGGTCCTGGAAGATTGTTCCCCGTACTTGCTGTCTGGATACGGATAATGAATTCCGGATAACCGAGACAAAATCCAATGGTAGGAGGTTCGTTCCCGATAATGTAGTCCGGATAACGAGGTTTCCGGATATCTGAACTCCGGATAAGCGAGACATGACTGTATATGCTTGCCCTGGTATATCTTGAAACCGCGTAGGGAGACTGCGTCTCATATGGTGAAAGGCGAAAGCACATTTATTAACGCGTGTTCTGCATTCGTCTTGGATTATGGCCCAAAGGTCGCTGGGCTGCCATTCACCGCACTACAATATGCTTATGGTGCCAAAAACCTGGCCATAATGTAGCCTCGAAATAAAACATTGTTGCATATCTTATGAGAATGTGTGATACAACACTGCATAGTATAGCACACTTCTGAAAGAACACATTTATAGCAATAATATGTGCAGATTTGAGAACATCCTCTGAATATCAAAATATCCCGAAGTTGCGTCTCTGGGACGTTCGTGGAATGTAGAAAAAGTGGGACAAACCATAGTCGCCAGGACGTACATGCGGCGTCTACGGGCTCTCTGCAATGATCCATGGGATATCCAAGCATCCAATTTGGGATATCAGGTGGACATCTCCTAGATGTCTATGGTTTACTGGGGGTGCACCGTGAAGGCGGGGCGTCCGTGTATGCCGCGATAGACGCAGACGCTGTGGCCTTTAGAGTGAGTGAGTGGACCTCACAAGATAGATTTTGCGTCGCCCCGCCGTATGAATGCGTGCGTGAGTGAGAAAACATGTATGAGTGAAAGTGGAATGAGTGAGCGAGTGGATGTGATTGTCCCTTCAAATGACGTAACCTTGGAAGTTTCTATAGACGACCTGTGCCCCTACGTCATTGATTACGTAACGCCATCGCGCAACGCATGCTGGTGGGCACTATCAGCTTTATCAACCTATCAGCCGACGCGTTTTTCCCGCTTCTTGCCCACCACAGCAAAACATAACCTCGAACCGGTCTTCTCGTGACTTCACATGTTTGTAAACAGAGGGTCGTCTATTGAATTGTATTTTGTGTTTGTGTCTACATGGCTCAATAAAAAGTTGTGTTCTGTGTTTAAAAAAAAAAGTGTTAGCTTAGCTCAATTGGTAGAGCCGTGGACCGGCAATCCAGAAGATGTGGGTTCGAGTTCCACAGCTGGGCTAACCTTTTCAGTGACTTCTTTCTTTCATAGATGTTGGTCCTCGTGCACAAGTGAATGCAGGCGTGAAAGCGAGGCTGTGTGATGCTGTGTTCCACACATGCGAGCGCATTTATGAGAAACTTCCGGGTCTGCTGCCACGGGCTTCCTGGTAACGCAGAATAGCGGACACGGCGTGGCATTCTCTCTCTCTGTCTCTCTCTTTTTTTTTTTTTTTTAATTTGTGGGTCGCGACCCATAGTTTGGGAGCCACTGCCCTAGGGGGTTTGGTTGTTGTGTTAATTCCTTGCGTTAATTCGTACTGTTATGTTAATTCGTGTGTTAAGTCTCTCTGCACCGGTTTCCTTGGTTCCAGTATTTATACGTTGGATGCCTCTACCGGCATGCCAACGCACTAGTAGTGGAAGGTGTAACGGCGGCATTCGAACCATCATCGAGCTGGCTAGGGAATGGTCACGAGCAAGGAGGTTGAGGCGGGCAGGAAGAACACACGAGATACGATTTGAGACTGGGAGGTAGCCGGGTCCGAATCCCTGTGCCGGCTGTGCTGTCTGTGTTTTTTTCTGGGGTTTCCTCACACGGTTTCAGACATATGTCGGCACAGTTCCCTTAGAAGTCGGCCCAGGACGCACATTCCCCCAGAGCGTTAGTCGTAACGTTGTCCACCTCTGTGAGGCCGGCAACAGCGAGCTCTTTCATTAGCACCACCACCGCCAGATGCGATGTGGACCTGGAAGCAGGTGGACCTCCTAGGCTAGGATCAGATGCCCCCGTTCTATTAAACTCTTTGCTTGTCTACTCATCCTGACATCACCTGCGTTTTCCGCAGACTTTACACACGACGCATACTTAATCCCCCTGTTCCCCGCTCGTCCTTGCTGCCCTCTCTCTATCTGTCCACGTCTGTACGCAGATCATAGCCACAGTTGCTTCGCGGCGCTAACACGGAATAAAAAAACAAAAACAAAATTCTAGCAGGATAATGCACCCGTTTGTTATGGGGTCCAAATTGCCCGCATAGATTGAGAAGTTACCCGCCAAAAAGAACTCGTTACAAGTTAAGTTACCGCGTGCAAAATGTAACTAAGTTAATAACGAAGTTCTTACATGAAATCTAACTCGCAGTTACTGAGTTACTTAAAAAAAAGAACGAGTTACTTCCAAGTTACTTCGGACACAAAATAGCATCACGTAGGTGCAGCGCGCGTGAGCAGTTGAGTTAGACCTTGAGTTGCCTGCGGAGGAGTGCAACACGCTTAGATCGTTTTCCTTTATGCCCAGACCTCTCCCTGTTTGTAAATAAATGACGTCATAGTGTTCGACAGCGCCAAAATTTGGTAGAATTGAACTACGCTCGAAGCTAGAGGGGAACAAGGTCGCGCCCGAAAGCCACGGCCTTGAGGGGATTATGAGATGATCCCTTGAAGGGACGCGATACTCGGTCCTACTTTTCTTTCAATGGGAGAAGCGAACAAGTGCCCGTTCGTGGAACCCAGCCGTCCTTCCGCTTTGTTTCGGTTTCAGTCTGTCTACTAATGTCATGATGACGTTTCTCTGGTAGAGGTCTATTCGAACGCTTTGCATCTTACCCTCTGTGGGCGCACAACGGTTCAGCTTCATTTCAATGGCAGCGGTTGTTACTTCCTGAATAAAATACTGTCACTCACTGAACATCACGTTTTATGGCAAAATATGCCCTGAAGGAACCGGAGAGAAATCAAGAAAATGTGTGGACGTGAGTGAAATGCGAGTTAAAAGTAACTTGGAACTTAACTTTAGTTACTTTGGTAAAGTTACCCAAAAAAGGAACGAGTTCCTCTGAAAGTTACCACGGCGCAAAAGTACCGAGTTAAGCTACAAGTTACCAAAAAAAGGAACTTAGTTACAGTAACGAGTTACTTGTAACGAGTTACCTCGAACTCTGGGATGGAGAGTATACCGACGAATGGTGAGGCCACCACATTCTCCGACAAGAACCCAGTCGGTCTGGTGGAGGGGTCTATTGACCGTCTAGTCTGTCGTCTAGTCTGTGCCTATCTATATGGGCAGCTACCCAAACAGTATGGGTCAACATCTATCTGGAGATCTTACGTCCACTTGTGGAGTCGATGCCACCCCATAATTAACCCAGGATCATAGTTGGCTCACGATCCAAAAGTTACTCATCAAAAATCAACTGGGGTAATGTTACCTGCCCCTGGACCAACGAAAGCAGCACAATGTACTCGAAATACCAGTACAGTAAGCTGTTTTGATAAGTCAGCGCTGCTTACCCTTCCACTTATGCTCGAAATAAGCCAGTAAACTGACAATACCACTACCCCTGTCCACGCCAATCTGCATACCTGTGCGTTCAAAGTTTCTTTCACTTTCTGTTTGTGAAGCTTCACAAAGGGAAGCCTTCTTCTGGGGCATAACAATGTAAATGATCATGCTCGGCGCAATATTTGTTCATTCTATATGAACAGACAGCTGGTGTTTGCGTGGGTATATATATCTAGAGCGCACTCGTTGCGCTTTGTGCATTGCAAACGCTTTTTTCCTATCGCACAACTGGTGGCACTTCCGTTTTCCTTCCTGATCAGTATTGTTTTATTTCACGATCGTTCCTCGTGGCTTGAATCTAGTCGCATGACGGCTGTAAAAGATTTCCTGAAGCCTATTTCTGGTGTTTATAGACGACTTGGTAGCATTTCTTGATGTGCCGACAATTTTATTATTATTTGATTAATTGATTATTTCTTCAAAGCTGTGATATTGTGGATCTGTATGAAAGGGCGAACAATGCAGTAACAAAGCTGAGAGCTTGGCTTAAGTATAATAAATTGTTAGTGAGCTCATCTAAGCCATCGTATGTTATATTTAGACCACCGCAGATTCCCACAAGTACATACACTCAGGATGTACTTCTCGGTTCTGACGTCATTAATAGATGTTCATCGGGTAAAATATTAGGGATTCTACACTCTTAAAAAAAAGGGTGTACTTAAACTCCTTTCCTTGCCACATATATAACACCCTTTTGGAGAGTACAATTACGCTCAAAAGGGTATCTCCTCACTCCCGCAAGGGAGTAGCATAACACCTTCTCCCTGCCGGGGAGTAATATTACTCTCCAGTAGGGAGAAAGTTGTTACGCTACTCCCTTGAGGGAGTGAGGAGATACCCTTTTGAGCGTAATTGTACTCTCCAAAAGGGTATTATATATGTGGCAAAAAAAGGAGTGAAAGTACACCCTTTTTTTTAAGAGTGATACTCGATGAGCACTTGCAGTGGCATGAACATATTTCTTACATCTGTAAAAAAATCTCTTTTGGCACTTATGCAATAGCCAAGTTAAAATTTCTTTTCCCCTTGCACTCTTAGAACAATCTACATGTCCTTTATCCAAAGCCATATTTCTTTCCATTTTTGGAATGACGTTTCATGTTGGAGAAAGGAAGCGCATTCTTTTCCGTTTCCATGACGACGTAAGCGGTTCTAAGGAGGGAGACGGCCAGCAAACCGGCTTCGGTATGGTGACCTTCGGGAACTTCGGGCAAGCGTCACACCTAAAGCGTCACTTCCTGTTCGTCTGCCAATGTATCTCGGCGCTGTTCGGCGCCAGCGTCGACGGTGGCTCGAAAAAAACGACGGTGGCCGTTTTAAAAACCCAATAGTAAAAGAACAGTTCAAGTGAGGAATGTGGGATTTTGCGTGTCGGCTCCATGGACTAGAACGTGTGAATCGTGTTTTATGTCGTTGTAAGTTCTGTGTTGCATCATCTATATTAGACCAGCGGCATGGCCGAGGGGGTTAAGGCGTCCCGCTCGTTAATTGGTGGCGGTAGACAAGGTCGTGCTGTAGACTGGGAGGTGGTAAGTTCCAATCCTACCACCGGCTGTGCTGTCTGAGGTTTTCCCTGGGTTTCCCGAAGACTTTCCAGACGAATGTCGGCACAGTTCCCCCTGAAGTCGGCCCAGTGCGCACACTAACCCCCATGTCACCCACTCCTTCCTACTGTCCTCTCTCCATCTGTCCACATCTGTACGCCGCTCAAAGTCACTTCGCGGCGCTAACACCGAATAAAAAAAAAATCAAAATCATCTATATCAGGAACAACCTATACCCCAAAGCCGTGGTATGTGGCCCACGTAGCTCCATCATGGCTCAATGCGGCCCGCGGACACGAATGAGTTCGGCACCCCTGCTGTACACTGTATACGTTTCTAAACACCCTACCTAAAAACCCCCTGTCTACCTACCTGAGAACATGTCCCTGTCCCCTGTCGAATCCGATCTGCATCGAACTTCCCTAGCACGCTCGAGTTTTGACGCTGCTACACGGCCACTTTCAATGCGCATTGAATGGTTGACCTGTGCAAATGAATAAACGGAACTCATTAATTTCGCGTTTCCTATATAACAGCGATATTAGTTGTAATTTATCGTATACCGATGTAAGCATCATTTGTAGCTTCGCGCGCATGTCCGTCTTAAGTTATGACAGTTCACCGGGGTCGAGGATGCAAATGGCGGCCGTCGAGCCGTCTTGAAATTCTCAATCCTGTTATGGGAACTGTCTTGAGTCAAGCAGGATCAAAGTTCGATCCTGCTTGGAAGCGGCCGTGTAGCACCATCCGATTTGCATTGGGTTCAAGCAGCTTCGGTCGAGCAGGATCGAAAATGCCCGTGTGACAGGGGTACAGGGGTATAAAAAATAAAACCATTGGTCATGGAGGTTTATCAAATTTATTCGGGCGAGTTCGAAAAAGATACTGCTGCACAACAACATGATGAGGATGATGACAATCCTGTTGGCTATTCCCTTTGAGACAACAACGACAATAGATGATGACGATGAAATGGGGTGTTTCACCCCGGTGGTGCGGTACCCTGCCCCATTGCACGTGATGCACGTGTGCCGTAAAATCGAGACGTGAATCTTCTGCTGTGCACCATGGAATAGCATTGGCAGAAAAACAATGGCGAAGCACGTTCTGTACCCAGCTGTGTGCTACGTGGAGATTGGTTTAACTGGGGCGCGTGTCACCAGCCATCTACTGGTGAAAGAACGAAATAATCTTGGGGTATAAAACAAGAAGGGGAATGGCTTTGTGGAGCGGTTTCTTCACGTACTCAGCGTGAACTCCTCGCTTCGTTGGGAAGCGCGCAAGGGATTGAGAGAGACTGAGAGCTGGAGTGTGAGGTGCCAGCAGCGCAACCGTAAGGCAAGTTATGAGTCCGTCTGCAGTGCATAGGTGGTAGAGAACGAAAATATAAAGGGATGCCTGGTACACAACACGAACACAGAGAATAAGGAGTCTCGTGTACCGAAGTGTGGAGGAAAGAATAAGGAGTAACGTTTCGAGTGAAAGCTCTTCTTCAGACACACACATACATTGGATGATGATGAGGTGGACGATTCACCGCCGCTGAGGCGGTACACTGCCCTATTGCGCGTTGGGAAAAGATGGGGGGATGATGATGGGGGGCTTTCAGAGAGCCGTCACCAGACTCGTGGAGCACAAGTACTCCGCAAGAAGACGAAGGCCTTGCATCTGGTGAGCAGGTCCTCGAAGAAGCAGGTCCTCCCCGCGAAGGTCCTCGGACCGTGCTCGGACATTCGCGAGGTTGAACGGCCGCTTGTCAGTACGTTGCATAGAGACTTCCATTAGTGCACGCTCGTGGTGATATTGCCTACAAGCCAGAATGACGTGGCAGAGGTCGCCGTGCACTCCACAAGTGGGGCAGAAGGAAGACGAGGTGGAGCCGAGACGCTGTTGGAAGCAGGGGTCGAAACCGGAACTGAACCGTAACCGAAAACCGCGAAAAACCGTTAGTTTTTGCCGAACCGAATCCGAACCAAACGGTAGACATTTTTTCTCTCCCCTTCAACGAACCGGAACTGAACCGAAAAAATATGATGCGGTAACCGGTTCGCCAGACGGTAAAAACGCCTATACCTTCCCACTCGACTGCCGCGCATAAGCTCCCTGCATCGCTCGGAATCTTTTCCAATTCATAGAGCGGACAATTTGATAAACCTAGAAGTGGTGAGTCCATGCACCTCCTACAGCGTCACCTCCAAAAGGTTCACGACATTCCTGTGCATTTTTGTGACTCGAGGTGTAAAAAAAAAGATGTGCTACACGACAGCTAAACTTTGCATTGTTGCCTTGGCTGCTTACATTCATTCAGCGTCGCAGTGTGAAGGCGACGTAAATTTTAATAGACCACAGTGACATCCACAAGCAACGCAGATTTCTAGCGACCACGGGAAAGAGGTTGGACTGTGGTCCAGAGCATGGAGGAAGGAAACACAGGAGCGACCTCTCGCCCTCTTTCCAATGGGGAGCAGCGTGCCGGCCTGTGCATGGTACTCCTATACTCCTATCTATCACATGACCGCTTTCTTCTCGTTTTTTCCTTTGGAAATTGGCGATAGCCTTTTGCAATGGGATTCAATTATATGCTGTACGCCATTTCCCAGTACTTTTCGCTACAGTAAAGGATGATCTGCTACGAACTGCATGGTTCTCTGTATTATTTGTAGTTGTACCTATGAAGTGCAGAGGCGAGGGAGTAAGAGGAAGGAAGGAGGAGCAAGCAATCGCCGGAACCTGATATTACTCACATGTGGTACACTGATTAGCACAGCACACGTAAACCGGTTCGAACCGATTAATATCCGTTCAAACCGTTATTTTGGTTGCGCTGAACCCGAACCCGAACCAAACCGATAACCTTGGACCGGAACTTGAACCGAACCCCCCAAAATAACGGTTCTGAGCCCTAGTTGAAAGGCAGGTGTAAAGGCAACGTTGAGCCTCATGCGGTGGAAGAGAGCAGTAAAGGGGCGCGGTAGTCGCGGAGGAAGTACGAGAGAAAGCCCGGGGTCTACATCCGAGAGAAGGGAGTGAGCTATGTCGTGTTGCCACTGAGCCTGCATCTTGGGGCCGGTGAGTGTAGAAAGGAGATGTCATCGGTCGCCCGACGACATCATTATCGGGGAAAAAGCTGCATGCTGACGGGCGCTCGGCGGCTCTCTCTGCTTCTTCTTGCCGCTGATGCCGACATGTCCGCGGATCCACTGCAATGCGATAGTGTGTCCTGCAATGGCCGCCTCCTTATAAACTTGCAGGATGTCAAAGACAACAGGACCGAGGGACCCACGTATCCCCAAGTTGGCCACACACTGGAGCGCGGGTCTTGAGTCTGTAAAGACGACCCAGGACTGAGCTGGACTTCCGGATATTTTTTGCATAGCAAAGAGAATGGCGTCTTCTTCAGACGAGTGGGACAGAAAGAGGGGATCGCCGGGTGACGTGCTGTACGTACCACCCAGCCCGCTAGGGGGCTAACGGTATTAGACACGACCGAAACGTTCGTCCTTATTCTTTACTCCCCACTTCGGCACACGAGTCTCATAATTTTCTGTGTAGGTGGTAGAGGATGAGTAGACACGAAAGGCAGTGTGGCAATGAAAAAGCGATGAATCGAACTTCAGAACTGCTAAACAGAGAGAGAAAGAGAGAGAGAAATGCGTTAGTAACACCAACGTGACGCGCCCCTATTTGAACTTACTGGACCTTAAGGTACCGGTACTAAAAAATTGATATTCATTTTATTTCGTGTTATGAATCAACCTTGCTCAAAGGCTCAGTGCGCAAAATATAAATACCAGTAGCGAACAATAATGTTTTTCTACGAGTTTTCGAAAGAAGCCGTAAAACGCCATAGATTCGGACTTTCCAATTAAGGCTTCCCAAGGTGACGTGTCATCGGGAGCCAATAAAAAATTCAGTGGCGATTTAGCGGTAAATGCGAGAGAAATGCGTTGGCATTAAGCGCCTTTTCCAGTCTATACTTGACTTCCGGTTGTCCACTTCCTGTCTAACCTGACTTCCGGTTGTCCACCTCCGGTCCATACTTCACTTCCGGTTCGACACTTTCAATTACTATATGTAATTTATGTATTTGTATGTATATGTATTTAATTAACCTTTAATTCGCCTCAATTACTTTCTATTACCCTTTAATTACAGAACGTAACGACAGGTTACCTGAGGTAATCTTGAATTTAGTTTAATCCTCTTTAATTACGCTTACTTGCTTTAATTACTCTCAATTTCCCTTTACTTGACGTTAATTACCTTTAAGTACGTTTAATCTCTCTTAATTACACGTATCTTACATTCATTATCTTTAAGCTCAACTTTATTGCTTTAAGTACCTCTAATTACCTTTAATTACTCTTACCTCTTAGCCTTACTCTTAGTTATCTCCCCTTATCTCCCCTTTACATCTCCACTTATACCTCTGCCTCGGTGAGCCTTCACCATCACACACACACACACACACACACACACACACACACACACACACACACACACACACACACACACACACACACACACACACACACACACACACACACACACACACACACACACACACACACACACACACACACACACACACACACACACACACACACACACACACACACACACACACACACACACACACACACACACACACACACACACACACACACACACACACACACACACACACACACACACACACACACACACACACACACACACACACACACACACACACACACACACACACACACACACACACACACACACACACACACACACACACACACACACACACACACACACACACACACACACACACACACACACACACACACACACACACACACACACACACACACACACACACACACACACACACACACACACACACACACACACACACACACACACACACACACACACACACACACACACACACACACACACACACACACACACACACACACACACACACACACACACACACACACACACACACACACACACACACACACACACACACACACACACACACACACACACACACACACACACACACACACACACACACACACACACACACACACACACACACACACACACACACACACACACACACACACACACACACACACACACACACACACACACACACACACACACACACACACACACACACACACACACACACACACACACACACACACACACACACACACACACACACACACACACACACACACACACACACACACACACACACACACACACACACACACACACACACACACACACACACACACACACACACACACACACACACAGACAGACAGACAGACAGACAGACAGACAGACAGACAGACAGACAGACAGACAGACAGATACATACATACAACTTTTTCCGCTTTGACACTCCTAATGCTCACGTGAGCGACACGTGGGGACACCCGAATTCGGTAAGGTATTGGAGACACGAGATTTAGTGCGTATTAAAGGAGCAAGGAGCCTTCTTATTTTCTTTCTTTCCGCGGTTGCATTTTGCATTGCTCGACCGGTCCTTCTCGCTGGTAGACTATCATCGGGAGCCAATAAAAAGTGGTCCGCTCACCTGTCGTCACCATACGTCAGGAATATAGCAGGAATTGCCGCTACTTCTCGCAGAAAATTTGCGCTTCCAAAGGGTCTTCCAAAGGGGTGCTTCCAAAGTTTTGCGTGACAATTCCTGAGCGAACTATGTTCATATCACGCTGTAGGAAAACATATGTTCGAAATGCCTTCCCTGGTAGTTAAAAAAAAGCAGCCGTGAGCGATGCAGCGTGATCGTAGAAAAACGGTCCGATCTCATGGCGTGACGTAATCAGGCCCATGTGACGTAGAATCAGCGCTGCGAGCACTCACGAGGTCCCATTTTCCACTGAAACTTCGCCTGCTACGGACGCTATGTCCGCAGCGCTACTTGCGGCGAACTCTCCATGTCACAGAGTGACATCAGCATCACTCATTCACTTTCGGTCTTTCTGAAAGAGGGGAGGGATTTCAAGGAGGAGAGAGAGAGGAGAGGGGAGGATGAGACGAGGAGAGAGAGAGCAGAGAGATTTCTGAGGGAGGGGAGAGATTTCTAGAGGGCGTGCAGGTCAAACACCTCGCGCGCATGCTGAGTAATAATAGTAAATAATCTTGGTTCATATATCGTTCAAGTGTGCTAACTTGCAAAAAATAAAAAGTAGAGCAAAGGTAGTAAGCCATCCAAATTGGTGGCAGTCTTGGGTAACATATTTAGAAGTAATCATTTACTGAACAATTAACCATGCAGTAACTGTAAGTTAATAACTCTTTCTCATTGAGCAACTTTCATGGTGAATACCATTCGGCGACAGTAATGAACGAAGATGCGACCAGTCTCTGAAATTAGTGATCTAAACTGGGAATTCTAAAGCAACTGTAACTACAGGTTTTCCGTCGTATTTAATCCTTATACCGCAGAATTTAATCCATATACCGTGGAATTTAATCCTCGTGCTGCCACTTTTAATCCTTATTCCGTGAGATTTAACCCCTATTCTGTATCATTTAATCCTCTTGCTGCCAATTTTAATCCTTATGCCGTGGAATTTATTCCTAAATTTTCAGGTTATCTTTGCATTTACTATTTCCATGACAATGGGATATTATGAGACTACCTGCATGATTTATGACCTGTTATGACTATTTCCTCGTTTACAGCTATAAATTGACTTTTTATGACTACGACTATACTCCATGCACTACTAGAGGATAGTATGAGACTAACTGCATGACTTATGACCTGTTGTGACTATTTCCTTGTTTACAGCTACAAATTGACTTTTTATGACTGTGACTACTCTATGCTCTACTATGGAATAATGTGGGACTACCTGCATGATTTATGACCTGTTTTGACTATTTCGTTGTTTACAGCTACAAATTGACTTTTTATGACTATGACTGCTCTATGCACAACAATGGGATAGTATGGGACTAACTGCATGATTTATTACCTGTTTTGGCTATTTCCTTGTTTAGAGCTATAAATTGAGATTTTATGACTACGAATGCTCTATTAGTGATGTCACGAACCTGGCAAAGTTCGAGTTCGCAAAAGTTCGAAACTTTCGAACTTTTCTCAGAAAAATTCGCGAAAGTTCGCAAAAGTTCGACTTCACTGCGCATGCGCTGGCGTGACCTGCCCGGAAACGTAAACAGTCCAACGTACGCCATTCAAGGCTTAATTAGGCTTAATCACATCAGACAATATGTCCTCCTGTACGGTATGTACGATAAATCAGTTAGCTTTCCTTCGATTTGTACTGTTCTAGCAACAGAAACTTATACCTGCGCCTACCACGGTACCACCTAGCATTTCTACATACACCTTCGCAGAGTAAACAGACAGTCGGTAAGAAAAACAAAGCACACAAGGACAACGGCGCAAAACTGTTAGCAGTTACATCTTAAATGAACAGTCTACGTTTACCACGAAGCCAGAACACTAGTGCGCTCTGGTCTGGGGTGGACTTTCGTCACTTACCTCTCATCCAAGGCACCACACGAAGTTTTATAGCCAGCTGGCAATTATACCACCCTCTTCCGAGTCTTCTTGAATAACAGCAATATGAGAAATATCTATTTTATTGGCAAAGGAAACCGTTTTCTGCTGTCTGTGTTGTAGCTCACAGCATAAATAAATGCAACTATACCATCCGTCGATCGCAGCCTTGCTCATGTGGGCAGAAATATGTACCTCGCACAGGAGGGCGCACGTGACCGTTCATTATTGCTTGATTTTTTACTTTTCGTCCGTTTCGCTCAAAGTTAAAAAGCAGCTAAAAAATCAGCTAAATTGAGCTGCGAACTTTTGCGAACCTTTGCGAAACTGAGAAGAAATTCGAAGGTTCGTGGTTCGCAGTCGAACCGCGGGTTCGCAAAAAGTTAGTGACATCACTATGCTCTATGCACTACTATGGGATAGTATGGGACTATATATGCATGATTTATGACCTGTTTTGACTATTTCCTTGTTCACATCTATAAACTGACTTTTTATTACTACGACTACTCTATGAACTATTATAGGATAGTATGGGACTACCTGCATAATTTATGACATGTATTGTCCTTGTCTACGATTATAAATTGACTTTTTATGACTATAACAACTCAATGCACTACTATAGGATAGCATGGGACTACCTGCATGATTTATGACCATAACAAGGATTATAGGACATAAACAAGGATATAGTCACAACAGTAAATAAATCATCCAGGTAGTCCCATACTACCCCATAGTAGTGCATAGGGTAGTCGTAGTCTTAAAAAGTCAATTTATAGCTATAAACCAGGAAATAGACACAACAGGTCATAAATCATGCAGATAGTCCCATAGAATCCCATAGTAATGCATAGAGCATTCGTAGTCATAAAAAGTCAGTTTGTAGCTGTAAACAAGGAAATAGTCAAAACAGGTCATAAATCATGCAGGTAGTCCCAAATTATCCAATAGAAGTGCACAGAGTTGTTATAATCGTAAAAAGTTAATTTGAATATATTAAATATGGATTAAATTCCGCGGTATCAGGATTAAATATGACGGGAAAATCTGTAGTTGATGTCGTGTTTGTCTCTCGAATTTCAGAAACTTGTCGCATCTTCGTTCACTACCTATCGCCAACTGGTACTCAACATTAGAGTTGATCCCTGAGAAAGGGTTATTAATTACAATTACTGGTTAATTGCTCAGTAATTGATTATTTTTCCTAAGTTACTTCACAAGACTGGTTAATGGTACTTCATCGACCCTGGACAACACTCTCTATCTCGCACAAACCCCCTTATTTGCGTTCCACTGATGCCATTGGTTTACATTACTTCTACTTATTGAGCTGCAATCAACTACAGCTTTTTCCGCCGTTACTAATCCTGTTGTCGTACATTTTAATCCTTATACCATGACATTTAATCCATTTGCCATCCGAATTAATCCTCCTTTCATTATTTTTAATACTCACTGCACGTAATCCATTTCTCATGCAATTTAATCCAAGTGACTATGTGTGGGCTACGTGACTTTTTTGTATTTTGAGACAGTTCCCATGTGTACGGGTATTGCACATGGTTTCTGCACCATAATGGGATGCTGTGGGACTGTCAATCTGGATTACGGTATTGTGGGACTATCCCCATGTCTACGAGTTTTACCTATGGTTTTCATTAAAAACGTGGGTTTCTGCACTGTAATGGGATACTGTGGGACTGTGTATATGGATTACGATATTGTGGGACTATTCCCATGTGTACGGCTACTACCCATGCTTTTCATTAGATATGCGGGTTTCTGCACTGTAATGGGATACTGTGGGACTGTCGATCTTGATTACGATATCCTGGGACTATAAGCAAGTCTACGGGTACTCCCCGTGATTTCCATTAAAACGCGTTTTTCGCACTGTAATGGGATACTGTGACACCGTCAATCTGGATTACGATATTGTGGGACTACTTCCATGTCTATGAGTATTACCCATGCTTTTCATTCAAAATGCGGTTTTATGCAGTATAACGGGATACTGCGGGACTGTCTATCTTGTTTAGGATATTGTGGGACTATTCCCATGTGTGTGGGTATTACCCACGCTTTTCATTAGATATGTGGGTTTCTGCAGTGTAATGGGATACTGTAGTACTGTCGATCTTGATTACGATATCCTGGGACTATAAGCATGTCTAAGGGTATTCCCCGTGCTTTTCGTTAAAAACGCGGGTTTTTGCACTAATGGGATACTGCAAGACTGTCAATCTTGATTACGGTATTGTGTCTCTGTTCCCATGTCTACGGGTATTACAAATACTTTTATTAAACAACCCGGGTTTCTGCATTGCAATGGGATTCTGTGGGACTGTGTATATGGATTACGATATTGTGGGACTATTCCCATGTGTGCGGGTATTACCCATGCATGTTTTTCATTAAATACGTGGGTTTCTGCACTTCAATGAGATACTGTTGGACTGTCAATCTTGATTACGATATCCTGGGACTGTAAGTATGTCTATGGGTATTCCCCGTGTTTTTCATTATAAACGCGTGTTTTTGCACTAATGGGATACTGCGGGACTGTCAATCTTGATTACGGTATTTTGGGACAATTCCCATGTCTACGGGTATTGCACATGCTTTTCATTAATAATGCGGGTTTCTGCACCATAATGGGATACTGTGGGACTGTCAGTCTCGATTACGATATTGTTGGGACTATTCCAACGTCTGCTTTTCATTAAATATGCGGGTTTCTGCACTGTAATGAGATACTGTGATCCAGATAGCCAGTCCCGCAGTATGCCATTACAGCGCCAACCCGCGTTTTTAATGAAAACCATGGGTAGTACCCGCGCACATGGGAATAGTTCCACAATGTTCTAAACCAGATAGACAGTCCCGCAGTATCCCAGTACAGTGCAGAAACCCGCATATTTAATGAAAAGCATGGGCAATACCCGCACACATGGGAATAGTCCCACAATATCGTAAATTCGTAAGCATGGTTGACGGTCCCACAGTAGCCCATTACGGTACATAAACCCGTATTTTTAATGAAAAGAGTGGGTTATGCGCGTAGACATGGGAATAGCGCCACAATATCGTAATCGATATTCACAGTCCCACAGCATCCCATTATAGTACAGAAACCCGCACTGTGAATGAAAAGCATGAGTAATACCCGTAGACATGGGAATAGTCCCACAATATCGCAATCCAGATTGACAGTCCCAGAGTATCCCGTCACAGTGCAGAAACCCGCGTTTGTAATGAAAGGGATGGGTAGTACCCGTAGACATCAGTATAGTCCCACGATGTCGTAATCCAGATATAGACAGTCTCACAGTATACCACAGAAACCCGCATTTTGAATGAAAAGCATGGGTAAAACCCGTCGACGTGGGAATGGCCCCACAATATCGTAATCAAGACTAACAGTCCCACAGTATCCCATTATGGTGCAGAAACCCGCATTTTGAATGAAAAGCATGGGTAATACCCGTAGACATGGAAATAGTACCACAATACCGTAATCTAGATTGACAGTCCCACAGTATCCCATTACGGTGCAGAAACCCGTATTAATCAAAAGCATGTGCAATACCCGTAGACATGGGAATTGTCCCAAAACACCGTAATCAAGATTGACAGTCCCACAGTATCCCACTAGTGCAAAAACCCGAATTTTTACTGAAAAGCAGGGTAATACACATAGACATGCTTATAGTTCCAGGATATCGTAAGCAAGATTGACAGTTCCACAGTATCCCATTACAGTACAGAAACCCACATATTTAATGAAAAGCATGGGTAATACCCGCACACATGGCAATAGTGCCACAATATCCTAAGTCAGATAGACAATCCCACAGTATCCCGTTACACTGCAGAAACCTGGATTTTGAATGAAAAGCATGGGTAATACCCATAGACATGGAAATAGTCCCACAATATCGTAATCCAGATTGGCGGTCCCACAGTATCCCATTACAGTGCGAAAAACGCTTTTTTAATGGACAGCACGGTGAATACCCGTAGACTTGCTTATAGTCCCAGGATATCGTAATCAAAATCGACAGTCCTACAGTATTCCATTACAGTACAGAAAGCCGCATATCTAATGAAAAGCGTGGGCAATAACCGTACACATGGGAATAGTCCCACAATATCGTAATCCATATACACAGTCCCACAGTATCCCACTACAATGCAGAAACCCACATTTTTAATAAAAGCATGAGTAATATCCGTAGACATGGAAATACTTCCACAATATCGCAATCCAGGTTGGCAGTCCCACAGTATCCCATTATGGTGCCGAAACCCACATTATTAAGGAAAAGCATGTGCAGTACCCGTACACATGGGAATTGTCCCAAAATACAAAAAAAGTAACGTAGCCCACACATAGCCTCTTGGATTAATAACGGCGGAAAAAGCTGTAGTTGTTGACGTACGTAAACATGTTTTTCGGTACCGACGATTCAACTATGATAGCGAACATTTTCCATAAAATTGCTTCATTCTCACATGGCAAGCCGAGGCGTGCGTTTTCGAGTAGAGAAAGTGTATTGCACCATAACAACGTTCGTTATTTCTTCCAGCCTGATTCGTCATGCGGCTCTTCCTGGCCCTGTGCTTCTGTTTGCTGGCTTGGGAGAAGACGACGTCAGCAAGCACGTAAGACATAATGACATTCCCTACCGTATGGCGCTTTTCCCCCTCTTTTCCCCATTGACCTTAACCGTGTATTCACACGAGCGACATTCCCTAGAATATACCTATCCCTGTTTGTAACCAAATAACGTCATAAACAAGGAGAAATGGCCGAGGCAGACCACACAATAAGGGACGCCCTGAACTTAACGAATTCAAACGACTCACGGAAACGAGGAATGCTGACGCCAGGAATCGAACCTGGGTATTCTGCTCTCCGGTCAGATATGCTAAACACTACACCACACCCCCTTTTTTGTTTCAAACTGATTTTAATGCGCCAATGGTATATAATGATGCGGTGTAGAACAATAGATGTGTACACTGTGTACATTACAGCACTAGTCTCCAGTGACACTCCGCACACAGGCATCTAACATACAGCACCATCCAAAAGGGGGAGGGATGGAGCAATACAAAGGGAAACACAACACAAACTGTCTCAGTAATCAACGGGCCTCGCCCGAAGGAGGTCAATCACGCGCAGCCACTTCTGGGATGTCTCCTCACAAGACGTGCAGATTAAAAAATCACCCAGCGAAAACAGCATTCGTCGAAATATGGGCCACGATCCTACAGGCGGTTCATTGGCGTCATATATCCTACGTGCGACCCACAACGCATATAATCCCAATAAGATTAAAATATCCCACGGCAGTGCGCTACCACTCCGCACAGGAAGATAGCGAATTGAACGGGGACACAAGAAAATATCTTCCTTGAATGTGCGCTGGAAGACATCCCAGAAGAAGGTGGCATCCCTACAGCAGAGAAAGGCATGTTCTATTGTTTCCTCCTCCGGGCAGAGACTGCAGTTGAAATTATTCCAGGGAACCCTGAAGTCCCTGTCACGAAGCCATGCGCGTAGCGGCAACGTTCCCGTATGAAGACGGAAGAAGAAAGTTTTCGCTTTTGCGCTAATGTGCATGCGACTCACACGCAAAAGGATGTCACCCCCGGGCTGAGGTTCAAACATCGTGCGATACATTGGTGGCGGAAAAAGGGAGTCCAAAAGGACATGATACAACCACTTCCGAGGGGTCTCGAATGGAAATTCTCTCGAAAAACGAGTTAACAGAAACAGGAAAGAGGCGGCTACTTCCTTGTAGAAGCCCCAGACAGACATTGGTGTGTCATAAACTGTGAACACAAAAACACAAGACCTCAGGAACTTCGTCATGAAGGATCGCAGAGATACAATGCTGCAGGAGAGAATTCAGTTGTTCGCGTACAAAACAAGAACGCCAAACAAGTTTACGAACAAACAGGCAAGACACACCTAAGCCACCCAGTTTGATCGGCCTAAAAAGGTTGCCACGACACATCGGCGGAATTCCATATAAAGGTGCACAGGCACCTCTGAATGCGGTTTACAAGATCCTAGCGCACGGGAGCACTTGCAGGTAGCTTACCCGCGACGCAAAAAACATGTTCACAACGTATGACCGGCCAAAAATGGAGAAATCCAGAGGCTTCCAAGCAGCCACGACGTGTCGCAAGCGGGCAAGGAAGGACGTCCAGAAAGGGCCAGATACTCGGGAACAGCGCAGCTCAATCCCGAGGTACTTTGGGGGATGGTTGGACCAGGACAGGTTTGTCATGAGACTGGGCGTGTTGTCCCACCTATATAGCTACGATCCACTGCATTTAGACCAGCTGACACACGCACTGCTAGCTTAGAGTCACTAAATAAGCTTATTGATGACTCTGAACACTACCTACTGTTGAGCAAAAAAGGGTGACATCATCGGCATAGCAAGAACCTTCACCTCAAACGCGTGTCTCCGGAAGCCGCGGACATGTGGGTTCCCCAGAATAGCTCTGCACAGTGGCTCAATGTAAAGGCCGCACAGTAAGGGTGAAAACGGACAACCCTGCATGACAGACGACTTCACAGGCAGTGGCTGAGAGAGAACATCATTGACTTGAAACCTCGTGTTAACGTCACGATAGCACACGCCAACCCACTTCAAGAGAACACATCCTACATTCACGGGGCGCAGGACTAGAAAAAGAAACGCATATGGCTGACTCTGTCAAATGCATTTCGAGATCTAGTTCAATTAAAGCAGCTCTCAGTCCAAAGAAACTACAATAGTCGAGAACCCTTCGCGCCACATGTACATTTGTGAAAATGGTACGACTGCGAATACCACACGTTTGCTGCTCCCTAACAACGTACGGTACTACCTCTTGGAAGCGAGTAGTCAGTATTTTCACAATAATTTTATAGTACACATATCGCTAGTGTTATTGGTCGATATAGTTGCTTATCGATACGTGGGAATCAGCATCACGTTTCTTCGGAATAAGAACTGTGTGGGTGCTGGTAAAAGATGGTGGCAGCGATCCACAAGAGAAAGCAGCGTTGATGACTCTAGTCAGTATCGGCGCTAGTAAATCCTTGAAGTGCTTGTAGAATTCCGACGTCAAGCCGTCGGGACCAGGAGCCTTTCCCGGCTGCAGATCAGTGATGGCCTTGACAACCTCGTCAGCTGCAATGGGGCCACTTAGGCCCAGTAGGCTGTTGTCAGCCGTTGGTAGGCACGACACAAATAAATCCAAACAAACAAACAAAACCAAACAAACACTTAGAGAGTCCGCAACACTTTGGGGCACCGTCGGTAATAGTGCAATCAGTGAGCGCGCCAGAGAGGCATTCACCAAGGGCACTTTATGCCCCAGTATTCAAGAGAAATACGAGTACTTGCTGAATTCATTCAGAATATCCACAGATGATGATGTAATCCTACTACCCACGTTAAGAGACGAAATGTGGCAATCCGTCGCATGGCGTATTTCAGCAGCGATTTTAGACTTGGATGGTCGCTCACTATCAATGAGTGTCCTTGCCCGTGCTCGCACTGCTGCTCCGTTGTACCGTATATGCATCAGGACGCACCAATAGATCTCTACCCGAGAAACGTCATCATGACGTTGGCAGACAAACTGAAACCGAAACAAATCGGAAGGGGAGGGCTGGGTTCCACGAATGAGCCCTTGTTCGCTGCCTCTTATTGAAGGAAAGGTAGGACCGAAGGTCGCGTCCCCTTTAGAGACCATCGTAATCCCCTCAAGCGTGGCTTCCGGGCGCGACCTTGCTCACCCCTAGCTTTGGGCGTAGTTCAGCTCTACCAAATTGGTGGCGCTGTCGAACACTACGACGTCGTTTGTTTACAAACAGAGAGAAGTCTATTTGGTAGAGTTGAACTACGCACGAAGCTAGGGGCGAACAAGGTCGCGCCCGAAAGCTTTGAGGGGATTACGATGGCCCCTGAAAGGGACGCGACCTTCGGTCCTACTTTTCTTTCAATAGGGGGCAGCGAACAAGTGTCCATTCGTGGAACCCCGCCCTCCCCTTCCGATTTGTTTCCGTTTTAGTCTCTCTACCAACGTCATGCCACGAAGAAGACCGAGAGACACATAATGACGTTTCTCGGGTGCGAAAAACGTCATAACTTTCTGCTGTCACGTGGGCGCGATGGCTCAACGTCAATGTCGTGTCTTCACGTACACTGCTAACCGCGGGGAATATCCTGGGACACAGCTGGTACGTGCGCACAAGGTATTTGTCGTCCGTTTGCTTCAAAGATAGAACCTAAGGGTATTCGAGCCCCGTGGGTTCCAATGGGTCCGTTTTGGCTCCGTCAAAAACAGGGACTATAAAAACGTTCGTGTGAATAGACCTCTACCTGTTTGTAAACAAATGACGTCAAAGTGTTCGACAGCGCCACCAATTTGGTAGAGTTGAACTACGCTCAAAGCTAGGGGCGAACAAGGTCGCGCCCGAAAGCCACGGTCTTGAGGGGATTACGATGGTCCCTGAAAGGGACGCGACCTTCGGTCCTACTTTTCTTTCAATAGGAGGCAGCGAACAAGTGCCCATTCATAGAACCCAGCCCTCCCCTTCAGATTCGTTTTGTTTTCAGTCTATCTACCAACGTCATGATGACGTTTCTCGGGTAGAGATTTATAGACGACCTGAGCCGCTACTCCACTGATTACGTAACGCCGCCGCGGAACGCATGCTGGTGGGCACTGTCAGCTTTATCAGCCTATCAGCCGACGCGTTTTTCCCGCTTCTTGCCCACCACAGCAAAATATAACCTCGAACCAATCTTCTCGTGACGTCACATGTTTGTAAACAGAGGGTCGTCTATAGGGAGTGTTAGTATAGACCGTTGATAACGCGACTGTCAGACAACACACATCATCCTGAGGATATCATCGCATTCCCATCATGTCCGAAACTACGAGACGTCCCGTTGAAACTTTGTATAGATATCCAGGGGACATTCCACCGGGACTATGTACATATGGTATATCCCCTACATGTCTGTCTTGGGACATGTTGCGGACTATATACGCATATACAGTGTGCGTCACGTAAGACTGACCAGGATTTTTATAAATACCCTATGAGCCTATTATACCCTATAATGTTTTTGCAGTTGAGTTCTACGGCCAGGCGGACATCCTCTCGAAGAAAGTGTGCAACTACGAGATGACGAATTACCTAAAATTCATTAATTAGCTTTTTAATTAGGGGATTTCGGGCAAAAGCGAGATGGCAGATTGAGGGACTATCCTAGTTGCGAGCCATTTCACGTTTAGCAAATCCTGAAACCCGCACGTGCGTTAAAATATCCACCCCCGAATTTTGATATGCATATAAGCCGAAACCGAAACCGGCGACCGGGAACGCGGGGAGTACAGCGCTCATTTCACGTCTAGAGGGCCACGTGTTTGCTGCTCAGCTGGCCAGATAAACCGTTTTTCGGTCCAGATAAACGTCCGTCGGCGTGGGTGATTCGCTTCTCATAGCTTCTCAGGCGCGCCTTTTCGGTTTCGGCTCATTTGCATAGAAGAACTCGGGATTGGATATTTTAGCGCACGTGAGTTTTTCAGGATTTTTTAAACGTGGAATGGTGTTCAACGAGGATAGTCTCTCAATATGCTATCTCGCTTTTGCCCGAAATTCCTTAATTAAAAATTTAATGAATGAATTTCAGGTAGTTCCTCATCTGGTAGTTACATACCAGAGGATGTCCGCCTGGCCGTAGAACTCAACTGCAAAAACAACATCTATGCTGCTCCCATACCTTTTTAATAAACATTCTGGTCAGCCTTACGTGACGCACCCCGTATAGACATACATGTGGTACGATATTTACTTTTGCACATCTCCATATCTGTAATGTCGGCTATAAAATACTCCGTGTAAAGTCAGCGTTATTTGAAGACTTTTCTATGGTCCAATAACGTGAACCACGGCCAAACAATGTGCGACGGGTACAGCCTGAATTGACCTCTACCTGTTTGTAAACAAATAACGTCATAATATTCGACAGCGCCACGAGTTTGGTAGAGCTGAACTACGTTCAAAGCTAGTGGCGAACAAGGTCGCGCCCGAAAGCCACAGTCTTGAGGGGATTATGATGGTCTCTGAAAGGGACGCGACCTTCGGTCCTTCTTTTCTTTCAATAGGAGGCAGCGAACAAGTGCCCATTCCAGAACCAAGCTCTCCCCTTCCGATCTGTTTTGGTTTCGGTGTATCTACCAACGTCATGATGACGTTTTTCGGGTAGAGGTTTTTCGTGAGAGCTAATTTATACAACAACAACAACTTTATTTCGGGATGATGGGTGGGGAGTTTCATCGCCGGGGGCAATACTCTACCCCATTGCTGGAGATGATGTGGGGAATGAGATAATGAGCCCCTTCACAATAAGGATCGAAGTCCTGTGGTGTCCAGAAAGGTGTGCTAGTTAGTTAGCTAAGTTGTGCTGTGAAAGTTACAACAATGGCGGGTTTGTGTCACCCCTGTTGTTGTAACTACCCTCAAGCGGGTGCTTTTGGCAAAACTGCCATCTTTTCCTGGTCGCACGCCATAGAACACGTCATTTTGAGGTCATGTGGCTTTGTTTACATGTCGTTTTGCCCCTTACCGACATATTCCCGTCGTCATGAAGCCAAGAAATTGACGTATTTTGCCAGCGTAAACTATGCGGACTATGCGGTGCTTCTTCCGCAACATGGTAGCCCATTTCTCCTTAGTTTAAGTACATCGCATCGGCTCAGTGGGTCTTAACTCGCGCTCGTCATCACATCTTTGAAAGTCGTCAACAGATCGAGGCAAAACTGCGCGGTTTACCGCGAGATTATCGGAGAAAAATAATTACCGTGATCGAAAGACGTCCAAAACGTCGCGCAGAGACTACAACCGCATTGTTTACAAACAAAGCCAACTTGCGGAATGGTGACGCCTACCAAAACAATCCCCAAACATTTTGTCCGCCGATCACGGGCGCCGCCATCTTTAAGGTCACGTGTGCCTTGACGTTGCTGTGACGTACGACCAGAACCTGTCCAGGATGCATTGCCATTGCGTTCACCCAGCACGCTTTTGCCACTTTTGCCCATGACCTACTACTATACTACTACTATAGAGTAGGTCGTGCTTTTGCCCATGCTTTTGCCATTGGATGCCATCCCTGTGGCCAATCCAATCCGATCCAGTGCATTTTCATTCATTGAACGAGGAGCGCGGCGCAGTGAACGCGTCTTCTCAGGTAGGCTCATGATTCAAGTTAATTTCTGTCTACTAATATATTGTTTATTCACACCTGTAACAACCCGAAGGGTACGAAGGTTTGCTAAAGAGGCTGTCGGAAGTGTCAGAGGATCGGCGGAATCGGTAAGCCATCAGAATGCATCTGTTTAGGAGCGCGGTTTGTAGGGAGTTTCTATGACGACAGTTATCACATACGCTCATTTCGCATCTCGTACAACATAAGTCACACTCTGAACAAAGCCAACATATGTTGACAGTCTCTCGTGGTGTGTTGTCGGCTGGGGTATCACGTGGGTCATTGTAGTTGAATTACTAATATGGGAATGCTTTGGTTGCAGTGTATCATCACGGCGGTAGTTCACCGTGACATCGGACGTAGCAGGAGCGTTCATTTCAGAGAGGCCCAGAATGAGCTCGAAAGGTATGTCGCCTGTTGTCATTGCATGATGGCCCCATTATTTCGAGAATGTCACGAAGAATAACACGACAAGGCTATTATACAGAGTGCATGTTGTGTGATGCCACAGCATAAAGACAAGAAGCAGGTTATCGCCTCTGCTCTCTTAAACACGTTCCGAGCATCCTGGATAATCTGTTTTGAAAAGATCATCGAGGCAGCCTCTCGGGCAATAATTTTAGAGCAGTGTTTCTGCGAGCTACGAAAGCTGTTTGGTAATGCCGTTTTCTTACGTCCGCCTGTCTCTGTTTGACAGTGAATTCCAAGTTTTGATTCCAAAAAGCATCTTGGAAGTAACGACTTCGAACGTAGGAAACACCTCAGGATGTGATCCACCAGTATTCCGAACAAAGACTGTTCTTCTTGGCCCAGAAGAAGAACAGTTCATGTTCGAAATATATATAGGCGGTTCACATCCTGAGGTGTTCCCCACATTCAAGTTCTGTTCACCTGGATCGTAGAATCTTCTACTTGAAAAAGATGAGTTACGTTTCAGAGTATATTGTACTCTGCCTCACACATTTTTCAGAATGAAGTATTTAGTACTCTACTTGCTTGGGTTAGCTACGTGACATATGGGTCATTCCGGGCGAAATGATCCAACGGGTGCACTCGACCCCCCACAATTTTGGTTCAAAAAATTACCACCCATTCCTTACGACAGGAGAAGGCATGTATCCGAGATTTACTCGAAAATATTTGCCCGCTCAGAATTTACGCCGGGTCAACGTTTGTAAGAATGACGTAAACCATACCGGGAAGTAAGTAGACTAGTGGGCAGAATATTGCAGCTTGACAGGTGTTTGTGGTGCAGAACGAGAGAGCAGGGTTCAAATAACGTGCCAAGGTTAAAATATTCCCGCTTGTTCCACATTTGACCAGCCAAACGGACCCCATTCGCGGGGCTATTTCGTCCTGTTTTGGGCCTCGCTAAGGATACTTTCCAGATGAGTGAGAAATCCAAGAAAAATTGAGCATATTAACCACTTCCAATACCATAAGTTAATTTATTTTGAAGATTCAATTTGCAGTAGTGTTTGCTACATTTAATATCAAAGTTTGAACTTTGTTCAAAGTTCGGTGATTTCGATGCGAATTTTAAAAATGAAACGGTCGACGGGCAGCAGTAAAAAGGTACGCAGATGATAGCTCGAAATGCAAAGCAAAACATATAGAAAAAGTAAAAAATTACTTTTCCATAAGCGCGAGAAAATATTTTTTATGTCAGACATGGTACGTACGGACCGTGCGGGTATACGGACGGTGTGGGTATACTATCTCGTGGCCGTGGTTTGCAGAAGACGCCTGCCGGCTGGGTGACAGCTGTACCATAGTAGTTCTGGACCTTCCGTTTTAAAAACCCAAATTGTCTCTGTTGATATCATCTACAATTCCATCTTCGGCGTTCAGTCGTCGCAGTGAGAGAAATGCACAACGGTCCGTGAAGTGGTAATGGCGGTGGCACTGCGCTCACAGGGGAAATAGGCAGTTTTCGCCCGTTTCGACAGCATCAGCGGCAGGGGCAGACTGGCCATGGGACCCACCGCGAAATTCCCCGGTGGGCCGGTGGGGCTGGATACACATGGGCCGCTTAAGTGGGCCGCATAGTGCTAATCACTACCAGTGTCACGAGTAAATGCTTGCCTGTGCAGTACCACCTCGATTTGGTAATTTGTGCCGACGCTATCTGTGAATGCACGTTGATGCTGTGGAAGGGCGAAAACAGCCTGTTGCCCCTCAGAGCGCAAACCCACCGCCATCACGACTTCACAGACCGCCGTACCCCTGTTTCACTGCCACGATTGAACGCTGAAGAGGGAATTACAAATGATATTGTAGAGGAGGTGGTATTCCTCTACATGAATCCTGACTGGCGATGATGGAATGTCCCGGCGGGCAGATGGAGGTGGCCTCATGCAAGGACGGTGTCGGTAGAACTGGCTGGCAGGCGGAGTAGCGCGCGGCAGCAGAGGCGCGTCGTCATCGTCTTCCGAGGGCCGCCACATCATCAACACAGACCATTTCGATTCTCAAAAAGAAAGGTCCAGAACTACTACGGTACAGCTGTCACCCAGCTGGCAGGCGTCTTCTGCAAACCATGGCCACGAGAGCCGCCCGTCAGTATACCCGCACGGTCCGTATGTACCATGTCTGACATAAAAAATATTTTCTCGCGCTTATGGAAAAGTAATTTTTCTGTATGTTTTGCTTTGCATTTCGAGCTATCATCTGCGTACCTTTTTACTGTTGGCCGTCGACCGCTTCATTTTCAAAATTCGCATCGAAATCACCGAACTTTGAACAAAGTTAAAATTTTGAGATTAAATGTAGCAAACACTACTGCAAATTGAATCTTCAAAATAAATTAACTTATGGTATTGGCAGTGGTTAATACATTAAATGTTTCTTGGATTTCTCACTCATCTGGAAAGTATCCTTAGCGAGGCCCAAAATAGGACGAAATAGCCCCGCGGGTGGGGTCCGTTTGACTGGTCAAATGTGGAACAAGCGGGAATATTTTAACCTTGGCACATTATTTGAACCCTGCTCTCTCGTTCTGCACCATAATCACCTGTCCAGCTGCAATATTCTGCCCACTGGTCTACTTACTTCCCGGTATGGTTTACGTCATTCTTACAAACTTTGACTCGGCGTAAATTCTGAGCGTGCAAATATTTTCGAGTAAATCTCGGATATATGCCTTTTCCTGTCGTAAGGAATGGGTGGTAATTTTTTGAACCAAAATTGTGGGGGGTCGAGCGCACCCATTGGATCATTTCGCAATCCTCATTTGGCAATCATCATTGCAATGTTCTGTTAATGGGTATTTGAAGGAAGCCAATCTCTGTTCAGATGTTAACTGGTGTTGATGAAACCTGCCTTTAGTGTTTCAAATGTTCTGTAGGGAACAGCACCATGGTAACAGCAATGGTGCTTACCTTGAGTGCTAATTGAGTCTTTATGTTGGCTAATTTCCGTTCTCGATGCTCTCGTGCTCATGGATACTAAGTCCATGCATATTCACTCTAGGTGGCGATGCTTCGGAAGCATGGCGGCATAAACGGAAGAAACGCAACTCAAAGTACTCTGCGCACACTGATGACGGATGAGGTGGCGACATCCTTCAACTGGTGGGGCGGAGAAGGAAAAATGAAATTCTGCGACGCCATGTTCCGTGAGGTGTTTATCTCAAAGCTCAGTAACTTTTGTTTTAAAGCATCTAGAGAGAATCAAAGTGCAAGTGCAATATATTGAGTTGTAGTTGCGACGTTGATGTGAAATACCGAGTACTCCACATGCTACTTCAGAATACATGAGAGTATGATGAGTAACAGTTAATAGAATAGTGTAAAGACACAGTTGAGCCAAGCAGTGTCTGCCTAGCTGTATTTAATCATTCTTCCATCAAGTCCTTTGACATGCATGGTGTAGTAAGTATACAAACTATGTATTTGTGTATGTGCGTATGATGTATAGAACCTGACTTTTCTGAGTTATATGCCCAGACTTTTTATACTTATACCCGGTAACACTCAACGTCGACCGCCTTCCCCTAAGCAGATGAGCAACAACTAGGTTTAACCCGATATTTCCCCGAAAACTACTGGACCAGGTGGTTCCAAATTCCCCAGAACCGACGAAAAACTACAAAAGAATCTATTGTAAACACATAAATATGGTTATCAAGACTGTCAAAATAAAACTATCATGCCGAGTAAACTGAAAGTTCACACCCACATCAACCCAGTTGAACCCAATCTGAGTCCAGTTAGGGTGCAATTCACTAGGGCGAAAAACTGGGCATGTTGGTATTGAACTTGCATGGTGTACTAGCACAATGTGGCACGGACAGAAGAAGAAGAAACAGGACAGAGAAGCAGCACCTTTGGAAGTCTAGCACCTTGTGCTGTTTCTCCTTTCTCTGTCTGTGTCACGTTGTGCTAGTAGGTTAGATATAGATTAGGGGGGAAAAAGATGTAAGGTTGGAACTTTCAGCAACCATTAAAGGCGCTACCTCCTCCATTGCCAGAGATGCATAACCGCAGCACACTCCGAGAAAGCAACGAGAAAATACAAGAACACAGAAACAAAAGAAAAAAAAGGAGAAAAAGACAAACAAACACAGTCACCGTCAGATAGTTTGTGTACGGAATTTATTGTTCACATTTCATTACTGAGTCCAGTCTGGTTTAGGAAGACAACTAGTACACCACGCAGGTGCTATTCAACCCCACCACACTTGAACTTTTAAAGAAAAGTATAACCAGGTATTTACCCCCAAATTTGTTAAAAATGTAACCAGATAAAGTCAGGACCTACTTATATTTCTCGGTAAATTCAGGGGCTAAGTATCAAGTTACGCTTTGCCAGAAAACTCAGCTGTAATCGGGTTAAATTGCATGTGATGGAACCCTATTTGGTTTGAAGTCAGGCCCTAGTGACGTGTAGTGTTTCTAACAGCTAACTATTTTGACTGTTAGCTAAACTGTGCTGAATTTTAGCAGCACAGTTTGCTGTTTCACTCAGCTCTACTACTGGGTGATGAGCCACTATTGTCATTTCTAAGAATCTATAAGTTCCTGAGAGACATTGGCTATCTATCTGCAATGTAGTTTAATATGCATATTTTTATCATATCATGTCTTTGTTTATATCCCAATTTACCGAGTACAGTAGACCCTTGTCATAACGAAGTTGTCGGGACCAGAAAAAAATTCGATATAATCGGTATTTCCATAACAGCGAGAGCACCATAAATACGGTGTAATTTGACCAAAATTGCGTTGGAGCACGTTAGAACAAGTAATTTCAAGAAGGCAATGAGAAAAGCAGCCTTACAAACTTTTATTGTGGCTAGAAAAAGCTCATAATCTCATAATGCCGGGCGGTATTGCTGGGCAGGTTTCTTGAGGCACAGCATAAGGGTGTAGTCACCGCCACCGCATTCGACTTTGTTGCGTAAAAGACGAAGTATATTATGTGTCACCGCCGTCGACGGAATTTCCCGTGGTCCGTCCCCAAAGTCTTCGTTTTGACTTTTCGAACCCAACACAATGTCGACGACTTTCTAATCCGTTGTGGCACCAACAATGGGCACTCCCGCATCAACAAACGGGGAAGGAAGTGCGCGCGACTGCATAGCATATAGGTTTATAGTCTTCCATGTGAGTTGCCAGTAATTTTTTTTTTTTTTTTGTGTGTATGTATGATTACTATGCTCATTCATGCGATATTTTTCCAGCCTCCGGAGCATTTACACTTCTTTTGAGAACTTCATACTTTGAGCGAATATGTGAGCACATCCAGTTTATGTTGCCTATTTCAGGTTGCATTTGTGCTTTCTATAGGTAGGTTAGGTGGGTGGGCATTACCACCAATAATGGGGTAGATTATTGCCCCTGGCAATGAAATTCCCCAATCATCATCATAAAATAAAATTGTTGCTTTTTTTGGTGAACTTGTGCAGACTCTCCAGGCCATGTAACCTACCTATGGAAACAACAAAGGCACTCGTAAGTGTGTAACATTAATCAGGACGCTTCCCATACTCTCATTACGTTTCCTGGCTTTAGAAGGAAGTAAAAATGCTTTAATACTGGCCAATTGGAGTCACTTGCCTCTTGTTATATTGTACATGTATCACGTAAGTTATTTCCAATAAATAAGTCATGACAACGTGAATGAAGCAACCTTCTTGTGTGATAATGCCTTCCTTCCCACAATAAATCGCCACATCGACACGCTTCAACACCAAGATGTCCAAGCGTGCTGAACGGGAGCATGCATATCCATACCTGCCAACTCTCCCGGATTATCTGGGAGACCCCCGAATTTCGTTCACTCTCACGAATTGTACGGACACGCCCTCAAATCTCCCAGAAAATTCGGGCCTTGGGCTTTTCTTCTTCATTTTCCTTTAAAAGCTTCGCATACACATTCCTGAAGAATTCGAAAGAACACGTGTTTCGCAGCGTGACCATCAATGGCTTGAGGTCACGCCAGATCGGGTGCTTCATTGCATCCGTGTCTCTCAAGAAGACGCGCTATCATCTTTTTGTCAGTCCAGTTGCGTACGATAGTCATCTCCGATGGTGCTCTCCGAAAAGAAGAAATACCTGCAGGTGTTCCTCATACGTGCCGAGTGCCTTTTCACGGGTTTTCTGGTTGAGCACAACCAGCCGCGGAGTGTAAGTGACCGTGTGTGACGCCGTGACTGGTGTGGACGGACGAAGACCACTGCCATCATCGGTGAAATGTCTGTGACCGCACAACATGCAACGTTGGAGAGCCTGAGACGATGCGTTTTTGTAATTGTGGTTGAGGGAAGGAACAATTGGGCATTGTAGCCCCACCCAATAGTGGCTGCTCATGATGTAGAGGAATCGCAATACAGTGGCAATACTATTTCGGGTGCACAAAATTAATGTGTCCCCCCCCCACACACCCCTTCGCCGGGTGGGCAGTCTCCCAAATTTTGACTTCGGCAGGTCTTTGCACGTGGAGATGATTTTTTAAAGGTGTGCTCTGTAGGTCACCCGCGCTCATCGTTCTTTCGCAGGAGCTCATTTTAATCGTTGCCCAACACGCCGCAGCAAAAATAAAAGAAATATTTTGGGGGTCACTTCCGTGCTCCTTTAAGACTGACTGAGACATCCAGCTAAAGTCAACGATACTGATGATAAAAAAAAAAGATGAAAGGAATGGGGCTGAAGTAGAAAGACTGCATCATTTATTGCTCTGTCTTAAGAGACTATTCTAGGAGTCTATATTCTTTAACTCTCGTTTTTCTTTGACGGGGATTTTAAGATTGCCTCTGCAGGCCAGGTTAAGAAAAGTATTTCGTTCTTGTTTTGTTATGCTTGGGTTTCATTTAACATTTTGTTGTGAGGTTTTTGTGAGTGGATCCATGCAGCGAACCATCACTTTAACTCCGAGGTAACCAGCCTTCATGATCAGAAGTTGCCACATCCAGATCAGGAAGACTGATAGGAACATACAAGTGCACCTGTTCCATCTTTAAGCTAACGCTAAAGGCCAGCAATATAACATTGCTCGACATGTGTGGATGAAGAACAAGAAATGGCAAACGTATCTGGTTGTGCAGCCTTTTGTGTGTCACACGTGGAAAACTGTATCTGACCCAGTATAATTTTATTTTCAGAGAGTACTTTCTGACATGTCCTGGCTACCTAACAAGGGGCACCAATGCCAAGTGTTACTTCGTACTGCCGTGTAACTGTAGCGGTGGATATTTTGTGCTGCAACTTTACCGCCGGTTCTATGACGAAAGCATCAATGATACCCTGGTGCAAGCAAGGAACTACACTATAGCCAATGGACGTAAGTTGTGCTTGCTTGTTACTTGTAAGTCGTGTAAGTTCACTGTACCGCATACATACACACGCACGCACAAATGTACATGGCGATGAGTTGTTATTCTTTGCTGTGCACTCTTAAAACAGGACATCACAACGTAACACTCTGAATGCCAACCATTATCACTCCTAATTTGTGGAAAGCGCTGCAAGTAAACCTTTTGTGACAATTAACTTCGCAGTGTCACAAAAAGGCGTGCACCTGACGCTAACAAATCGGGAGTTTACGATGTCATTTGGGACCATGGTTGGCTAGGAACGTGCTGTGCGGTGTAGTTCTCTTCTTGTAGTTTCTTTGCACTTCACGGACTCATGCACCCTCTACACATCTCCACCCTTTATCCTCCATCCGTTATTTATTTATTTTGCTATAGTAGTGATGATGCCCAGTTCTGTGTGGCCAACAACGGCGAGCATATTGTGTTATTTTCTGTCATCAGCCCCCCCTTCTAAGAACATATTATTCAGATCAGGAGTTCGAGGTCTCTATATCTTATCGTCATTCACACAATGATAATCGTTCACTTCTTTTAAAAATAAACCCTGTCACAGGTAGCTTTTTTGCGTAGTCTTTCCACATGCTGTCCACCCTCCAAAACACGGATGCCTCTCTGGACGCCTACTCCTCTGTTGTCACTCGGTCTGCCGCCTGCTGGAGTTGCTCGGAGGAATAGTGCGTCCTAGGCCGACTTCAGAGGTCGATATGGCTGGCATCTTTGTATATGATATCATTCTTTCTTCTCATTTGTTGAAAATGGGAGGCGTACGTCTTATTGGGACACTTTGCGGTTATGTTAGCCGTCACAGAAAGGCGTAAGCCTTATTCACAACTTGGTTTAGAAGTGATATGGGAATCCTTCTCTGCAGTGGTTTTGTCTCGAGAGTGTCTTTTATAGTGTACCTTTCATCTGAGCTGTGTTGTACCAAACTGAAAATCTTAAATTACAACTCAGAGAAGTGACTTAAAGTAGGTCAGTAAAGGTATAAGCTATAGGGTACTACATACTGTGCTTCCCTGGTTACATTGTTCAGTGTTTCAATTTTTTTTAAAAAGAGGAATAATGTACAGGGTAATAATGTACGCCGGCATGCCGTACTTGGTTATTACTCAGTGCAGGGGGCACATTGTGTGGTCTACATATAAAGCTCATAAGGACATTCAATCATGGTAAATTTCGAAGGAATTAAGCAACGCAGCGCGAAGTTATAACGCAAAACGTGCAATTCCTGTAGTCAAAACAATCAAGATGGCAGTGTTGCGATTGCGAAGAAGAGTTGACATGCCGCTCCCCAGATGGAGACGCATCGCATATCCTGCCAGCCGGATGGAACTGCGGTTTTCATTTTGCTTTCGTGTAACTGTCGTACGTATTTTGCTTCTGAAGTGAGCAACGTGAGGAACGAAATTGCCAACATAATTAGCCAGATGATAAACAAAAAGGGATGTCGTCTGCTTATACTGAAAGGCAGTGAAATAACATTACGTGGCAATGCCTCCGCATGCCAAAGCGACACGTCGCCATATGGGGAGCTGCGTCACAACTGCACTTCGCAACGCCGCAATCTTTGCTGTTTTGACTATGGGAATCGCACATTTTGCGCTATAACTTTGTGTTGCTGTGCTCAATCTCAGCGATATTTATAGAGCCTGAAGTTTTCGGGAAATATTTTTTTCTAAATTCAGGGGGTAAAAATCGGGTAAATAAACATGTGCACTAAATTCATGCGAATTCGGGTGAAAAAACGTCCATTACGCTAAAATCGGGGAGAAATCTGGCTCAGTTATTCAAACTAACTGTAGCGGTTTGGTACAAACGGTGATGTAACTGCATTTTTCTGCCAAACAAGTAAGTTGGTGCATTCCTACAGACATCCGAGAGAGGGCAATTTGCCTGGTAAAAATCGGGTTTCACCCTAAAAAGGCAACCTTCAATTCGGGGTGCAAATTCGGGGAAGAATCGGGTAAAACCCTAAAACTTCAGACGCTAGATATTTACCATGATTGGATGTTCTTATGAGTTTTATATGTAGGCAACACAATGTGCCACCTGCATTGAGTAATTGGCGAGCATGGCATGCCGGCGCAGGTAGACTTTTATAACGTAGGACCCTGTATATTGAATTTCTGAATCGGTGTTCCTGCAATGTTCCACTGTGAGTGCCCGTGATCATCGTATTACATTGACAACACGGCACCTTTTTATGATGTTGAAACACGCTCGACTGTTTCAGCCACTTCGTTCCCGTTCTTCTTCCCTGTGCCTATGGTGGATCAGGATTACTACTACAGCCATTACTTCAGGGCTGACATCTACGTGAACGGAATGTATTTTCTCAACATGACAGACGTTAGCTTTGTTTTCAGCCCGCAGGGTAACGTGCTGATCCAGACTGACAAACCGCAGTACAGGCAGGGGGAGACAGGTAAGGTACTTTCTGCATATTTGTCCGTGGATAGAAAATTACTTCGAGGGGACTCGTTGTGTTTTAACATAAATGTAGCGTGCCAGTTTATTTATTTATTTATTTAATTACGTTAAGGACCCCCGTTGGGAGTTGGTTTTGTTCGCGCCACGAAGAAGACCTTATAGGCAGCAAGCCTTTAAAAAAATGGTGGCGATAAAAAGAAAAAATAGAAATAAAAAGTACCCCTAGATGTTCTTCCTGTATTTAATAACATTCCATCAATATGCAGACTACTATATAATAATAATAGGGATTAGATTTACACGTAAGGCTGAGTCAGCTTTTATTCGTAGCGACATGCTGCACGTACCGTAGGGTTCGACTGCGGATAATAATCTTGATGTCGGCAAGCCAACATGTTACTGACTGAGCTTCCAAGGCTGGCAACATGCAGATGAGATAGTTTCCACGGAGAGCTTGATGAGGAGAGGGTAAAGCTTGGGGAACCACGTGATGAAGTATCTGTCCACTCACAAGGTAGCAATGAGCGGGTATTCATCGACCGGGCACGGTACTTCCGTTTGGGTTCACAGAAGAAATCACGTGGTCCTAATATTGAGCTGCTGCCTCCTTATCTGGAAGAGGGACCAATGAGGTTGCTTCACGGATAATAGGGAAGCGAGGGAAACTGGTGTGCTGCGCAGACAGCTTTACCCACTTGCATAGCGTATGTGTCGATTTCGAGCGAAAAGGCTCGCAGGAGCGCTGCTTGGTGTCGAAGGCTCCTCTCTGACATACCTATTTATTTGAATGACGTTTGGGGGATGATGTTATGCCCAGCATTTTTTTTTTTTTTTCAGTGAAGTTCCGAGTTCTAGTGCTTGATGACAATTTGCTGCCGATCGTGAACCAAACGGTAGGACAAAGGTAATTTTTGATCGAATTAAGTCCTTACACACGTTTTAATGCCACTACAGGGCAACATTACAATCATGAACCCAGGCGGCCAAATCGTTGCTGAACACCTACAGGTCGACTTTGGCGAAGGTGGGACTCTATGCATTTATCTGCTCTGTCACAGTTGCATGGGACGCTTGTTCATTGATATTATAATATGCTGCGAAATATGTACTCCTTCAGGCTTGATTCAGAGAGAGTACAGGCTGCTTGCAGTGGCAACTGAAGGCTTCTGGAGCATTCAAGTTGGTGTTGCCGAAACAACCGGCTTCCAATCTTTTGAGGTCACAGCCTTTAGTACGTACCACAAACTCAGAAAATGCTATAATTATGAAACAGGCGAAGTGCGATATCATCTTTTTTTTTCTTTTCGTTTCTCACTGCAGCCCTGCCAACGTTTTCCGTCACTATTACTCCTGATCCAAACGACGTTGTGACCAACCCTACGATCCAGTACACCATTTGCGCACAGTAAGCAAACATGTTAGTGCACTGTAAGAAGAAGAAGAAAAAAAAAGGATGATGATGATAGTGGAGAAAAAAAAAGAGATGTGAGTCTGCTCACCGCGGGATAAGCTACTCCTTATCTAGTAAAGAGAGAGAGAGCAAAAAAAAATCTGAAAAGACGACTAAATTGGCGACAGTTTCTACACTCTTAAAACAAAATTCTCACCACATTGCACGGTGAAAGCCAACCATTGCAGAGAATGATAATGTTAGACTACCTAATTTCCAGGCGCACAGCGTGCTATGTGCTGAAATTCTGTTTTTGGAAGCAGGAAACCTTGTTCTCTTCCTGCAGCAGGTGGGTCTTGCCCAACGACCCCTCTAGCCCTTTGCACTCTACGATGGACTCACGCATCCTTTACGCGTCTCCACCCTTCCTCTTCCATCCTTTTTTTTTTTCAGTTTTTCTTTTCTTTTTGTTTTTGTTATAGTCATGTTCTCAAAAAACAGAACTTCATCGCATAGCAAGCTCTACGCCAGCCATGGCCATGAACGATAGGGTTATTGCTTCTGATTCGAAAAGGGAGAGAGGGGCGTACACATATTTGTAGCAGTTATCCTAAACTCTTAAAAATGAATTTCACCTCATAGCACGTTCCTAGCCAGCCATCATCTCAAATGATATCGTTATCTGCCTGGATTTGTTGAAAACGGGAGGCGTATGCCTTTTTTGTGACACTTATGCTGTTCATCATTGTCACAAAAAAGGCGTACACCCCCCGTTTTCAGCAAATCAGATCAGATAACGATATCATTTGAGATGATGGTTGGCTAGGAGCGTGCTATGAGGTGAACTTCATTTTTAAGAGTGTATATCCAAATTGCTACAAAGAGGCGTACGCCCCCCCTTGCTCTTCGAATCAGTAGCGACAACCCTATCATTCGCGGCAATGGCTGGCACAGAGTGTGCTATGCGGTGAGGCTCTATTTTGAGAGCGTGACGATGCCCACTTCCGTGTGGCCAACAACGGCGACCCGATTCTATTATTACCCCCCTCCCTCTGTGTTTGAAGTGTGGTCCTGAAATTTCTGCAAATAGTCTCCAAACTTTGCATAAACTTCCATATTGGTCCTAAAAAAGTACTAGAGGTCCTGGCTATGCATCTAGTCCCAAAGTAGACCGTGGTTACTCCTTGTTTCCTGGAGTCTGTTTGAAAAAGTGCTTCACACCATATTCTTAAAACAAAGCTTCACCACATAACACGCTCTGCACCAACCATTACACAGAACGATGTTGTTGTCATTTCAGATTTGTGGTAAGTGCCGTTTGTGACAATTACTGTGTGCTCATTAGTGTCACAAAAAGACGTACGCTTCCTGTTGTGAAGGAGTCAGAGGGAGAACATTACATCATTTGGGAGGCTAGGAGCGTGCTGCGAGGTGATGTTCATTTTTAAGAATGTATATCCAAATTGCTACAAAGAGGCGTACGCCCCCCCTTGCTCTTCGAATCAGAAGCGACAACCCTATCATTCGCGGCAATGTCTGGCACAGTGTGCGCTTCCTGTGACTGCACGATTTGTTAGAAAGCTCTCAACGAGAATGGGGTAGACAACAGGTTACAAGCGAGATTTTAATCACAGTGTAAAACAGGAAACTTTAACGATTTTTGTTGGCCGTTATGTCTGACGGTTCAGTGTCCTGTGATAGTGTATCTCTTCCTGCACTCTTAAAAACGAACTTCACCTCATAGCAAGCTCCTAGAGAGGCATCATCCCGAATGACCTTGTTCTCGCACGGGAGGCGTACGCATTATGTACTGCATAATGGCACAAAAAAGGCCGCGCCTCCCTTTTGCAACACATCAGGGGCGAGAACGATGTCATTCGGAATGACGGTTGGCCAAGAGCTTGCTATGAGAGCCCTTTTTTAAGAGTGTGAGTTCCGTGATCGCCTTATTGCTTCTCATTCGAAGAGAGAGGGACGTATGCCTTTCTGTAGCAATTATCATATATCCAAATTGCTACAAAAAGGTGTACGCCCCCCTCTCTGTTCGAATCAGAAGTGGTAACCCTATCATTTGTGGCAATGGTTGGAGGAAAACGTGCTATGCGGTGAAGTTCTGTTCGGAGAGTGTGAGGCGTTCTTGGCGTACTGTTCTGATCTATCCCGAAGTCTTGTGAGATGAAAATCACTGAGGGTACGTGCCCACCGACCATGATAGAAATTCATAGTAAATAACGTATAGGCAATGGAAAGAATGCGGTCAAGGGATTTTTTTCTGTCAGGAGCATTTGTCACATATTGGTACCATTTTTATTTAATTTCAATTGATAGAAAATAAATTTTTTAATTTCTTGATTTGAAACCTGAAATTTCCGAAGTCACTAGAAATTTACCAAGTCAAGCTAGGGCTGACGAAAAAGTGGCGGATCCAAGGACTTACTATATCCATGGATTTTCAGACAATTTATTTCAGCAATTGTCGTTACATTACAGGTGCTATACTGAGTAAAATGACCTTGGAGGAACTCATTTCCGCAAAGAAGACGTTAGTTGAATTGGGAAACTTCAGAATTCAATTGAAGAAATTATATTTCCATCAATTGAAATGAAGTTAAAATGCTACCAATATGCGGCAGATGTTCCTGACAGAAAAAAAAAATTCATTGACTGCATGTCTCTTCGTTGCCTACGATATTTACCACCCTGTTTGTGGACCACCCTGTGGATGTGACTTTCATTTCAGTGCTTATGCGTATCTCCACGGTAAGGAGGAGGACACAAGGTGCATTGCACCTTGTCGCGTCCACCTAACACTATCCATGCGTTAGGTGGATAGCGCACCTAACCAATGCGCAATTGCTAACCTAGCAATGGAAATAGTCTAAAAAAAAGTAAAGGTGCTGCTTTAGCCCTTCCCGCTTTATTGTCTCAAAAAAGCGCACGCGAGATGTGTGGCTAGACGAGGAAGTGTCTCTGCCTTCATTTGTTTTGCTTTCTTTGTGATAAGATGGTCGTCACCAGCATCAAGGTCAAAGCGGGGGAAAGAAGGGCGAAACACTGCACCTTCCACACGTACTTTCTTGCGACAATAAAGCAGGCAGGGCTACAGCGGCACTTGTACTAATTTTGTTCGACTATTTCTGTTGCTATGCTGTGCAGGGTTTTTGCTGAGTCTGTGGTTATCCGTGGAGGACTTCATATTTCTGTAAAAAAAAGTGAGGTTCACTTGGGAATTTTCATAGTTAGACTGAAAAAAACAAATTTCCCTCAATTAAAAGTTTTCCAAAGCCCTCCAAAGCCAAAGCCTAAATGGCAACAAAAGTTTCCAGAAGGTAATTGCTGAAAGTCCCACAATCTTCTGGCGACTACGTTGCCGGTTAGAATTTATTACTTTAGGTGAAACACCCTGTACAGTGAAACTTTCCTATGTTGGACACCCGCGGTGCAGCCGAAGCGTGTCCCACTTATAGAGGTGTCCGAGTTACAGAATATGAGGGGAAAAAAATGGAAAAGATCACAGCTGTGTTGCCAGAAATGTCCCCCTTCTTCAATTTATGGTCCTTCGTGGTACCTGGTGGTAGTGGTACCTCTACCCATTCTTCACTGATAATTATTACTGATTTTGGTAGATTCAATTCCGTTCAGATTCCACTCAATGGCATTACCTCTGGAGCTTTTCGAGCAGCGAGGACATGTCTCTGAAGTGTCAGCCCGCTTTTCATTGCTTTGTTGCAGTGCGCGTTCAAAGGCTCTAGACAAACCGAAGACAAGTACTCACACAAAAATTACAATGTGGACTGACAGCACTTGTTTTTGGACTCGAAAAACTAAAGCAACAAAATGCTGAGACCAGTATAGGGGGAAAAAGGGGTGAAAGTCAAGGCCACTGGCTCATTTTGAGTCTTTGGTGCAAAGATGGGCCGAGATTGAGGTAATTTGGCCAGGGTTTTGTCCGACTTAGCAGGGAAAACCCTGTCCTACTTCCGGGATAGGGAGGTGTCCGACATAGAGAATTTCGTCCCCATGTAGTTTCAATGGGAGCCTGCCTGTGCAATGAAATCTTGTCCGACATGGGGAGTTGTCCGAGGTAGGGAGATGTCCGACTTTGGAGGTTTTACTGTATATCCATCCTACAAATTAGTAATTGAGCAGGACGTGAAATCTTTCTAAGCGACGCGCATAAACTGCACTTTTTAGGTGGTTTACATGGACTAGCGCATTCTCTTTAGGTACACCTTCAGACGAGCTGTAAGAGGAATCGTGCAGATATTTGCCTCTATAGCGTACTACTACTTCGAGCCTGGCCAAATGCCCGTGGTGTACAGAGCTGACAGGGTACGCACATATCACTAGAATCATTTTAACGAACTGCCGTCGAATGAGCGTAACACTTTTTATACATCTACGCAGATCAACGGCTGCTACAATTACACCTTGAATGTCTCCCTTCTTCGAGGAAATGGTGATCAAGGGATATACTATCCCTATCCCAACTCAATCAACCTCACGACTGTTGTCACCGAGCAAGGCACAGGTAAAATCACTTTATATCGCTTAAATCACATTGGGGGTAGCATATCGCCCCTGGCGATGAAACTCCCCATTGATCATTTCAAAATAAATTGGTGTTTGATATCGTGCTTGGGCCAACCTCGGCAGGTTGAACAAGTGTAAATTATACTATGCAATACTTTTTCTCTAAATATGTGCAATTTTAACGCAGAAATTCACTGCGCAACATTCAGAAGGCCAACCGTTGCGCAGAACGACATTGTTGTCACTCTTCATTTGTAGAAAGTGCGGAGCATATGCCTTTTTGTAGAACTTAACGCAAGTGTCACAAAAAGACGCACGCCTCCGATTTTCAACGGATCAGGGGAAAGAACGATATCGATATACGGCATCGTACTGGGATGCAGGAAGCACAGTCCAAATTCCAGTAATCATCTGCCGTGTGGGCGGGCCAGGAACCACAGTGTGGTTGTAGCGCCGACAAGCTTCGTGTGGGAAAGCCTGATGTCGATGCTGAAGTGTTGCAAAAACTCTGCCCCAAGGATGGCATGAGGAACATCGGCGATCACTAAAACCAAGCGGAAAAGGTGTCTGAGGCTGATCAGTCTAAAGGTTGGAATAGACTAACATTTCACGGCCTGAAGGGTAGTGGGCGACGAGCCGTTTGCACGATCGGCGTGGGTAAGAGGTATAATGCTGACCTCAGCTCCCGGGTCCACAAAGAACCTGTGACCCGCGATCCGGTCGGAGACGAATAAATGGCGGCTGGTCCAGGGTCGTAGGCCGCCGCTATCGACCGGGCTCCGCGATTTCCTGACCAGGAGCACGGACGGCTGTGGTACGGCACATGTTATCAAGCGTGGCTCTGCAGGATGGAGCAAGGGGAGGAGGAGGACGACGGAGCCTTGGCCGTCGAGGGAAATCTAACCGAGGGCAGTGACGGCCTCGGCGAGTTCCTGTATTTGCTTCTGCAGGTTCGCCACGGCACCATCAGCGGAGCTAACAGCAGACATGGAATCCGGCCGTGACAGGTGGGTAACGGTGGGCGCTGAGTATTCAGCAATCCTGTCGGCCAACTGGGCCGGGCAGTCAAGTGATACGTCATCTGTACCGGCCAAGACTAAACGAACTTGCTGAGGCAATCGCTGTAGGAAGAGTGCCAGCAAGATTGAAGGCTGGGTAACCGCAGAATCACCAAGGAGTTGCTTTGTGTGGTGGAGCAATTGCGAAGGTCGTCGATTCGCCCAATTCCTCCTCGGAGAGGAGTTGGCGTATTCGTGACTGCTCAGTGCACTCTGTGCAAGACAGGATGGCCTCTTCGAGATGTTCGTATGGATTGTCAGGTGGCGTGGATGTAGCAGGTAAGTAATACTAGGCCAAGGATTCTAAAGGCCAGGCCCTTACACATGGATACTACGAGCCATCCCAATACAGAGCAGGGTATTTGGAGCCGAGGCCGGCCGCGCGTTTCCTTCTTGCGCATGCAAGGGCTTTCCTTCTCACATTCGGACATACATTTGCCTGCCCATCTTATTCACTCTCCAGCCAATTTCACATACATTACATCCCGCACGTGGAGGTCCTCCCACCATGCTTCCCCATGCGGACATGTAAGCAATAGACACATATAATGTACAACAGGTTCGGTAAAGGAGCAGCGGAATCCGCCACCGTTCTCCTGGAGAATGTGCCCCAAAAAACTGTTTATTTCAACCTCCTCTTTGCCTTCCCCTGTTCCCTTCCTCTTCATCCTCCAGAACATACACATTTGTACATGTGAAAATATTTTATTAATGTAAATTAAAGCCAATGGTGCTGGGAATTGTGCCTAACGCTAATCAGATGAAGGAGAAGAACCCAGCTGAAAAACTTTCACACCTGAAAAAGAGACAAGACACAATAGAAAATATTTTTTATTATTAAACTCCACCCACAACAGTCACACGTGGGCCACCCATCGCGGTTCAACACCTGTTGACCCCAGCGAGCCATCACATAGAAAGGATTATTAAAGAACCAACCCCTAAGCTAACACACCTCCCGAATGACTTCCAGTGTAGCGTCATCTGAAGGGACAAATCTCATCCACTCACTCACTCATCCCCCTTTCTCTCTTACATGTTTTCTCACTCACACACGCATTCATACGACGGGGCGACACATGCGGCATCTGTTGACATGATGGAAATTGGTGTTCTGAGGCTGGAACACCTAAGACACGAAGCCTCAAGTGCCTAAGAACAATGAACGAAGAAAGTAGGAAATCACTGAAAAGGTTAGCCAGCTGCAGGACTCGAACCCACATCTGCTGGATTACCGGTCCAGGGCTCTACCAATTGAGCAAAGCTAACACACCTCCCCAATGACTTCCAGGGTTGCGTCATCTGAAGGGACAAATCTCATCCACTCACTCACACACTCATTCATACGACAGGGCGACACATGCAGCATCTGTTGACATGATGGAAATTGGTGTTCTGAGGCTGGAACACCTAAGACACGAAGCCTCAAGTGCCTAAGAACAATGAACGAAGAAAGTAGGAAATCACTGAAAAGGTTAGCCAGCTGCAGGACTCGAACCCACATATGCAGGATTACCGGTCCAGGGCTCTACCAATTGAGCAAAGCTAACACACCTCCCCAATGACTTCCAGGGTTGCGTCATCTGAAGGGACAAATCTCATCCACTCACTCACACACTCATTCATACGACAGGGCGACACATGCGGCATCTGTTGACATGATGGAAATTGGTGTTCTGAGGCTGGAACACCTAAGACACGAAGCCTCAAGTGCCTAAGAACAATGAACGAAGAAAGTAGGAAATCACTGAAAAGGTTAGCCAGCTGCAGGACTCGAACCCACATCTGCTGGATTACCGGTCCAGGGCTCTACCAATTGAGCAAAGCTAACACACCTCCCCAATGACTTCCAGGGTTGCATCATCTGAAGGGACAAATCTCATCCACTCACTCACACACTCATTCATACGACAGGGCGACACATGCGGCATCTGTTGACGTGATGGAAATTGGTGTTCTGAGGCTGGAACACCTAAGACACGAAGCCTCAAGTGCCTAAGAACAATGAACGAAGAAAGTAGGAAATCACTGAAAAGGTTAGCCAGCTGCAGGACTCGAACCCACATCCTCTGGATTACCGGTCCAGGGCCCTACCAATTGAGCAAAGCTAACACACCTCCCCAATGACTTCCAGGGTTGCGTCATCTGAAGGGACAAATCTCATCCACTCACTCACACACTCATTCATACGACAGGGCGACACATGCGGCATCTGTTGACATGATGGAAATTGGTGTTCTGAGGCTGGAACACCTAAGACACGAAGTCTCAAGTGCCTAAGAACAATGAACGAAGAAAGTAGGAAATCACTGAAAAGGTTAGCCAGCTGCAGGACTCGAACCCACATCTGCTGGATTACCGGTCCAGGGCTCTACCAATTGAGCAAAGCTAACACACCTCCCCAATGACTTCCAGGGTTGCGTCATCTGAAGGGACAAATCTCATCCACTCACTCACACACTCATTCATACGACAGGGCGACACATGCGGCATCTGTTGACATGATGGAAATTGGTGTTCTGAGGCTGGAACACCTAAGACACGAAGCCTCAAGTGCCTAAGAACAATGAACGAAGAAAGTAGGAAATCACTGAAAAGGTTAGCCAGCTGCAGGACTCGAACCCACATCTGCTGGATTACCGGTCCAGGGCTCTACCAAATGAGCAAAGCTAACACACCTCCCCAATGACTTCCAGGGTTGCATCATCTGAAGGGACAAATCTCATCCACTCACTCACACACTCATTCATACGACAGGGCGACACGTGCGGCATCTGTTGACATGATGGAAATTGGTGTTCTGAGGCTGGAACACCTAAGACACGAAGCTTCAAGTGCCTAAGAACAATGAACGAAGAAAGTAGGAAATCACTGAAAAGGTTAGCAGCTGTAGGACTCGAACCTACATCCACTGGATTACCGGTCCAGGGCTCTACCAATTGACCTCCCGCCCAGGGGGTCAAACTGCGGCATGCGGCACCCCTTCTCCTGTCAACAGCAGCCGCCTCCTGTATATCACGGACCCCGTTTCTCGTCGCCGCTATCTTGTCGACACCGGAGCGGAAGTTAGTCTAATCCCTGCAACTCGCGCCGACTGTTTGAAAGAAGCCACTTATCACCTCGCTGCCGCCAACGCTACTGGGATTCCCGTTTACGGCGAACATTCCTTGACACTTTCCTTGGGACTTCGCCGTATATTTCACTGGATTTTCCGCACCGCCGCCGTTACTCACAACATTTTGGGCGCAGATTTCCTACGCCACTTCGGCGTGCTCGTCGATCTGAAACGCAGAACCCTGGTCGACTCTACCACACAATTGCGCACGCCTGCCCTGCGTTTGACTGCACCCGAGACCGTTCCCACTCCCATCATCTCATCACTCCAATCCCCTTTCGCTGAAGTGGTGCATGAATTCCCATTGCTCACGAAGCCACCAGACTGGACGAAGCCGGTGGGACATGATGTCGTTCATCATATTGAGACGAAGGGTGCCCCAGTTCACTTTCGACCACGCCGTGTCGCCCCTGAAAAGCTGCGGATCGCTCAAAGCCAATTTCAACATATGCTTGACATCGGCATCGCGCGTCCGTCAAACAGTGATTGGGCGACTCCGCTTCACATGGTCCCCCCAAAAAACTGGTGATTGGCGGCCTTGTGGGGATTTTCGAGCACTTAACTCCATTACGAAGCCAGACAGATACCCCCTGCCCAACATTCAAGATTTCACCATCAATTTGGCCGGCACCAGATACTTCAGCAAAATAGACCAGGTGAAAGCGTATCATCAGATTCCGATGGCACCAGACGACATTCACAAAACAGCGATTACGACGCCATTCGGATTATTTGAATTCTTACGCATGCCGTTCGGCCTCAAGAACGCGGCCCAAACCTTTCAGCGCTTTATCGACACCATCCTACGAGGGCTCCCTTGCGCTTTTGCGTATATCGACGACATACTTATCGCCAGCGCTACAGAGCAGCAACACTTAGACCACCTTCGACAAGTTCTCTCTCGTATGCAGGAACACGGCGTCGTCATAGACGTCCAAAAATCCGAATTCGGCAAATCGTCTCTTGAGTTCCTCGGTCACAGAATCACATCGGACGGCATTGTTCCTCTTTCCAGCAAGGTCCGGGCCATCCGGGAGTTCCCTCGCCCCGCCTCCAGCAAGCAACTGCGACGTTTCCTCGGGCTTGTGAATTTTTATCGTCGTTTTGTTCCAGGCTGCGCGGCGCTTCTGCGGCCATTGATAATTTACTGAGCTCGTCCCGCTCGCCAGCCGCGCTCTTGTCCTGGTCAGAAGACGCGGCAGAAGCCTTCGACTCTGTCAAGGAAGCACTCGCGAGCGCCACCATGCTCAGCCACCCAATTCACGATGCACCAACTTCCCTTCTTGTCGACGCTTCCGACAATGCACTCAGAGCGGCTCTTCAACAGGAAATCGGCGGCATGCGTTTTCCCCTCGCTTTTTTCTCGGTGAAACTTTCTGAGACCGAGTCAAAGTACAGCGCCGCTTACTCCGCCGTCCGACACTTCAGGCATTTCGTGGAAGGTCGGAGCGTTACTATTTGGACTGACCATAAGCCTCTTGTGTAAGCGCTTTCACCTCCGCAAGTCGGAACTACACTCCGCGTGAAATCCCGGCGTTTGGCTTACATCGCGGAATTCTCCGCGGACGTTTGGCACATCAGAGGCGCCAAGAACGCAGCTGCTGACGCCCTAAGTCGCGTTCACTCTATCGGCAGCCCTCCTGTTCTCTCCGCAGATATCATTGCCCTTGAACAGTCACGTGACCCTGAAATCGCTCACCTCCGAACACAGCGTTCCACCAGCCTCAAGCGTCAGGACATGCTTTTCCCGGGCCATAGCGCACCCATTCTTTGCGGCAACGCCTGCGATGATCCCCGTCCAATCATACCAGCGACTTTATGGAAATCTGCCTTTGACAGTATTCACAGGCTTGCCCACCCAGGAACGCGTGCTTCCATCAAACTTGTCCTCGAATGCTTTGTGTGGCACGGAGCACGTCAAGATATTCGCCGCTGGGTACGCTCTTGCGTTCCGTGTCAGCTCTCCAAATGCCATCGACACACGGTTTCCCCTTTGGCAGCGTTCCTGCCTCCTACCGACCGCTTCACCAAGGTGCACATTGATCTGGTCGGTCCATTACCACCATCCAAAGGAAACCGCTACATACTCACCTGCGTCGATCGGTTTACGCGGTGGCCGGAGGCAACACCCATTCCCGACGCTACTGCTGCCACTGTCGCTACGGCATTTTTGGCAACTTGGGTTGGCCGTTTTGGCGTTCCGGAGGAAGTTGTAACGGAACGCTTTTACCCGCGCCCTCGGAACTGAAAAAGGCTTCGAACTTCTGCGTACCACCCCACCTGCAATGGACTAGTCGAGCATTTTCACCGCCACGTGAAACAAGCTATCATGGCGCAAAACTGCCGAGATCACTGGACCGAAACCCTTCCGTTGCTCCTTTTGGGTATCCGATCTGCGCTCTCAGTCCGACTTGGGTTGCTCTTCCGCGGAACTCGTCTACGGAGCCCCGCTGTGGTTGCCTGCGGACGTTTTTAACCCGCCTCCCCAGCCTGTTCACCCTTCAACTTTCGTCGCACAACTACTCCGGAACGCCTTCGCAACCCTCCAGTTTACTCCAACTCGTGCCTCATCCGTTGCTCCACCTTTCATTCCCACCGAACTGCAGTCCATCGCCCCACGTATTTTTGCGCACCGACCGCCTTCGTCGCGCCCTCGGATCTCCTTACTCCGGCCCTTACCAGGCACTGTAACGCGCTTCTAAGACCTTCCTCCTTGACGTCCGCGGCCGGCCTGAAAGTGTGTCGATTGATCGCTTGAAGCCCGCATTCCTCGACAACATAGCCCCGGCCCACGATCCTGACTCATCTCTACCACCGGACATAGTCACGCCACCCACGCCTCCAAGACGTGTAACTTGGGCTCCGACTACTCTCGCTCCAACTTTCCTCCGGAACGCTGGAAGGGGGCCATATGTAGTGTGACGACAACAACGACACTGCAATCCGCCCACGCCGCGCACTCTTGCCTCACGCAGGAATTAAACATTCTTCTTTCGCCCACCGACAACGGCTGTTGTAGTCTGTCCTCATTCCTCTGCGAGAACCCCACGACTAAATGTAATTATGATACTTCTAAGCAAATGTTGCTTTTGCAAACTTAACCATTAGAAGCAGCACAGCTCACACGTAAACATGGATCTGTTATCCAATTCCCCAGGTGTACCAGAGATTTCCTGAAGTCCTACTGAAAACGCTCAACCTATTCGTGGTGGCAAAGCTTACGGTCACTACAAATGGAAGGCATCCCAAGGGCATACTTTAATTTTAGAGGTTTATAGCTCATATTAAGGTAAACAAATGCAAACTGTACACCAAAAGTCATTTCCTGCTTTAGTTTTCACACTCAAAACTGCACATAGTTTCTTCCAAATTTGAGATTTTTGTTGATTTTATTGGGCTGGCTCTTCGTATTTATGTGTACGGGCCTGGCCTTTAGAATCCTTTTCCTAGTACTACTCAGGTAGTCTACTTGATCGGCAACTTACATCGAAATGGCGGAGACGACGTTTAAGTACCTCTTCAGGGGCAACGTAATCCGACGTAGGGTGAGGCGTGTTTCGACCTGTGAAAACCAGGCTTGAGGGTTCTTGAGACAAAACGGAGGAAGGCGAATCTCTGCCCCAATGGCGGCGATGGTCTGGTTGTCCTTGATGTTGTGTGCTTGAGAAGAAGCCTGCACTCCCGTAGCAGGAAGCGAAGTGACGTCCATCAGAACAGTGAATGGAATGTTCGGGTCACCAAATACTGCAAACGTATTTTTATTCGCGATGTACGAATTTTCGCAAATCACATTTGGGAAGTTATTCGCGAGTATTTAATTTCGCGATTCCAGGTCTGTTTCCTTCCGCAGGATCAGTGTCAAGCTGTGTTTGCGAGTAAAATTTTTCGCGATTTTTTTAGCGGTCTCGAAATTCGCGAAAATTAATACATTACGAATAAAAATACGTTTGCAGTATGGGAACGTGTTCTGCTGACAGAACCGAAGAAAGCAAATCCGTTGCCAGGTGTACGGCAACTTAACTAACCACCCGTGCCGCTTGGTTTTATTCAACATTAAGCGTGATTATCGTAGGGATCTGACGCATCAGTGCTGCTACAGTATCGCACTTAATGGAGCTTGGTTACATAAATATAACTTTATATCTTTACCAAAAATATAACTTTACATCTTTACCAAAAATATAACTTTACTTCAGGGTTACATACACCTTTTTGTGTCAATTTGGATACAGTCAAACTCCGTTATAGCGAACACCTTTTTAACGAAAATACCACTACAGCAAATTTTTTTGCGGTCCTGCTGGAGCCCTATAAGTTTAATAATGGACATCCTTTTTAACGAAAATACCTTTACTGCGAATTTTTTTTGCTGTCCCCTGAGTTTCGTTGTAAAGGAGTTTGACTGTATATGCTAATTGACACAGAAAGGCGTAGCCCCCTCTCTCTCTGAATCAGAAACGATAACCTGTCATTTACTCTAAAAACAGAAACTTCACCGAATAGCACGCTGTGCGCCAACCATTGCAAGGAACTGCGCTTCTGATTCCAGGAGAGAGAGGAGGGCGTACGCTTTTTTGTGCCAATTATCACATAGCTCAAAAGGCGTACGCTCCCCCTCTCTCTCTCTTTGAATCAGAAGCGATAGCCTCATCATTTGCGGAGACGGTTCGCGCACAGCGTGATATGCGGTGAAGTTCTGTTTTTAGAGTGTAGAGGGAATTGAAAAACAAAGAGGAGCGGGTTCGACTCCTGTTGCTGTATGTTTTTATCGACGGCTGCGACATTTCACTCTTCCATATTTCAAGAAATTGGCTGTTCGTTGGGGACGTTCTTGGGAATTCATCTTACGCATATCCAAAATATGTTGTATGAAATTTCACTTAAATATGTGGCTTTGCATTTATTTTGAGACAATTGTCCAATTTCACCATACACACACTTATGCTATCCATCCTCTTTTGGACGATTCCGCTTTGCACCATGTCGCTTCATAGTCGTAGCCGTGCGACGTACTACTGCGTAATCGACGTGCAATCTGCTTTATTCTGAAATTTCAGGCGTTTCCAGCAGTGCCACTAATATCCTGAGCCGTAGTTCCACAAGGATCCTTCTGAGCTTCAACCATCCCATTTTTGAACCGAATGGTGGATCTCGAACTGAAGATAACACATTCAAAGTTGGCCTTGCATACAAGGGACGCGTAAGGATTTTTTTTGTGATTTTGACTCGTGCTAGACTGAAAAAACATGAAATACAGAGAATATGTTGCTTCTTAAAGAATACTGCCGTAACTGCTCTGATTTTCGAAATCTTACAGTACTATACCCGGAGACAACAGTCCGGGTATAGTACTGTCCTGTATACTGTACTGTACTGTACTGTACTGTACTGTATAGTACTCCGGCTATACCCGGAGACAACATAAGAGCTACTGCCACAAAGGTATATTTCCACCAGTGGAAAATGTAGTCAGCACATTTGAAGTAAGACATATGAGAAGATGGGGGGGGGGATGCCGATTCACATGTTGTGGAACATGTGGACAGAAATATTTTATGCGTTTGCTTTCAGAGCAAGTAAATGTGCGCTAGGCATACATCGAGTTTGACAGTGTTTTCGCAACATGAGCAGAAAGAAGACTGTTGAGAACATCCAGTTTTGATGAAACAATACTTTTGTGCAGAAACCTGCCCTTCCTAGTACCTGAAGAACCTGAAACCTGAAGGAGTGCAGCCTCCTGCATGAAAGTCTCGTTTAATTAAAATTAGATGCTCTCAACAGTCTTCTTTCCGTTGTGAATTTCCATCGCCGGATACTTGCACATTGCTCTTCTACGCGTAGTACGGTGTCAACATGAGCAGTCTGTAGAAGCAGCAGCTTGAAGCATGCGGGTGCACCACGATGTGACTCGGAAGCATTGCGCGCCTGCCTAAGCCAATCGGAGACCTCTTAAAGGAGTACAGAGGGCCATCCAAAAAATTTTCAGATTAAGACATCTGATGAAAGTGTGTGTGTCATTATACCGAATAGCGCGAAAGGTTTTGTTGTGTGCAATTTGTTTCCCAGAAAAAAACTCGCATAAACATAGCTCCGCGCCTTCACCCTCAACTCGCCACTCCAGCTATAAGGAGGATGAGGAGGTATGATGGCACGTCACCGATGACGGCATAAGGAGACTTGTTCTGGTTTGCCGGTCAGTGGGGGTCAGAGCCTTGTCCCTTTGCCGCCGTAATGCCAGTTTTCCCGGAGAATTGGGGATAGAAGGAGCGGCCGAAGCATTACCGAGCAAGGAGAAAGGCTTTATCAGAACCCCGAACAGCCGAGTAGCAGACGACAGCGGAGTAGCGGACAACATTTCTCTAGGCCAATCAGCGAGCGTTCTCCTTATAGCGTCAGCGCGAGGTTCCAGGCAGATCACAGGCTGGTACTGCTCTTCACCACCGTTGCGCATGGTCGCTTTTTGCGGCGTATTTTAAATTAAATTTCTGCGATAATTATGACTCTGTGGTGTAAATTACTTTGCATGGTGCATCTTACTGGCCTACTTAACAGTTTTATAGGAGGAAAAACCGGGTGTTAAAAATGACTTCTGTGCTGATTTATGGAAGTACGTAGTTGATCTGTAGGTGTTGACTCATTACTGGTGCATTACTCGTTACCCTTACATAGAATTTATGTCATATTTCCCCATTTGTTCGTCCCCTCTCATGCAGCTGTACGTCCAGAAGCAAGATGGGACACCACTGCCAGGAACGAAAATTCACATTTGTGTCTTTGTCCGCGAGGAGCTGTATTCGTGGCGACAATGGAACACGTTCCGCAAGGTGGCCTGCAAGAACTTCACCTCAGATTCTCATGGGATTGTGCGCTTTACCGTGCCGCCTTTGGGCAGGAGGGCGGAAGAAGCCTACGTCGAGGTACGCGGATTGTTCCTCTATCATAATCTACCAATGCCTTTACGAATGCGGTAAATTTATCTCTGACGTCGACCGTGATATATATATATGCAGGCAATTGCGGTGGACTACCCTATGATCGCTGTGCCTTATGGCCCAACTCTTCGGAAACCGTCAGCTATTTTGAGTTTGAGGGTCTACTACTCTCGCCACGGCCAGTCCATCAAGATTCAGACCACCGACGTAGGCACATTGCCCGTTCAATCTCAATACCAAGCACTTGTCGTGCTCACCGCTGTACCAGGTTACATGTACAACTTCTATTTCTTGGTGAGTTCACCACAGCATCTGTGATCGAATGTTTTCTCTATGTCTCTGTCCTCTACGTAGGAGTCCATCACACTTGAAGGGGTAGTAGGTGCTTTCTATCATATGTTGTGAATGAGAGCCACAAGATACACTCTCAAAAATGAGCTTCACTACATAGCACGCTCCTAGCCAACCATCATCCCGAATGACGACGTTCTCACCCCCTGATTTGTTGAAAACGGGAGGTGGAGCCTATTTTGTACCCATTACGTACGTCATAATGGTACTAAATAGTACCATAATGGTACTCCGCCTCCCGTTTTCAACAAAAATGGTTTGTTAGGGGTGTATAATCTGGTGAAGTTCATTTTTAAGAGTGTGGGATATATAAAAGGTTTGAATGGTTTAACGCATCAGGTATGCTACCGGGGATGACGTCACAGAAAGCCTCCATACATCCGTCAGTCTCCTGTGAAGCGTGCTTTCACTGTGTTGCATAAGTGTGCACAGGAGAAGCAGCCAAGAAATATATCTCGGCTCTCCATGACGGAACCTGAGACTGCGCTCTTAAAAACGAACTTCACCGTATAGCACGCTCCTAGCCAACCATCATCCCGAATGACGACGTTCTCGCCCTCTGATTTGTTGAAAACGGGAGGCGTACACCTTTTTGTGGCACTTATGCAGAAATGTTAACTGGCACATAAAGGAGTACGCCCCGCGCTTCCACAAATCAAGAGAGGTATCATTCTGTACAGTGGTTGGCCTTCGGCGTGATATGTGGTAAAGCTTTGTTTTAACAGCGCGGGGTAGAAATACTCTTAAAAATGAACTTCACCACGTGACACTACAGTTCTTGTCGTAGGAAGAATCGTTGCTCATTCATCCCACATCGGAACCACGTCACAGGAACACACACAACACTTACAGATGACGATGAGCTAAATCTTCTTTAATCGGACGAACTGAATACTACGCGTAACTATTTTCAACGAAGCGAAGCGTTTAGCTTGTTCCCCATGCTCATGAGCAAATCCTTGACGGATTGCCTCCAAAAGATACAAGAGCACTCAACTTAGCTCTTCCAATTACGGTCGTCATTAGCGACCGGCAAAAGGCAGTGACAAAGCGCAATATATAGTTGATGAAAAAGGAAACATCCACTTCGACACAGGCAAGAGCTTGACTACATCCGCGAAGGCCCCGGGCTCGTCACACTTGCACACTTGCCCTTACTGTTCAGAAAACATATTTGTTGGAGCGCGGGAATCTGTCGAAAGTTCGAAGAGAAGTCATCCCCTTGTCCTTTTCCCCAGTCCTTGTCACTTTGCTCTCGATGCTCCCCTCATTTTTTTTTTTTTGTTAACGATATGACCAAGATAGCCCTGGCTGTAAAGCAACATGTTTTTAACGGAGCTGACAACCTCTCCGTTTGTGTTTCTGCCTTTCGAGAGGAAAGGCTAAGGGGCCCTGCTGCGTCTGGTGCTGGTCTGTCTACACCAGTTTCATCGCTCATCACTGTGTCAGGTTCCTACACTTCAAATCATGCGCAGGTTTACTGACGCGTTCGTTCGAAATCTACGTTTTCAGTTGCTTTTTCGGCTCCGGGGGCCCCGCCAGGCGCCGGACCCGATTTGTCCAAATCGGTCAAATCAAATCGTCCTAAGGCCGGCTCTGGGTCGGTTGGTTGGAAAAAAAAAGGAAAAACATGGAGATGTTGGCCACCGCTGTATGTGGGGCGAAGTAAGGTTGCTAGAGAGATGGCCGAGTATCCGAGGCTCGTTATACGAAACTTGAGCATGTCATGGAAGGTCGTGATATGACAGCAGTCGAGAAGAAGGTGTTGAATGTCCGCTGCAGCGTTGCAGGTAGAACATGGGGGATGGCTTGCTGGCCCACTTTTGAGCAGTAGTGACAGAGTACGGGCAACATTAAGGTGGAGCCGATGGAGGACAGATCCTTCTGTCCTTCTTCCATCCTAGAGACACGACCGCAGACAATATAAATCATCATTGGGTCAATGGATACCAAGAAGGGGTACGTTGGTCCTGGTAACATCCTTGAGAAAGAGCTTTATGCTGACTGTGAGGAGGAGGCGTAGCTGCATATGGGGCAGACTGATGTCGAGATGCGTATGCTACCAGCCAGCTCCAACGTGTGGGCACGTTTTGCCGTGGCATCAGCGCAGGTATTGCCGTGGAGGCGACATGATTCAGGACCCATTGAAACCACACAGTGTGGCCCGTGGACAGGAGCTCATAGTACATTACGAGTATCATGGAATGGACATCGCAGATGATTTTGACAGAGTATATGATACCAGGATAGCTAGGGGTGCTTTTAACCACTCCAGGTGCATGGGTGTTACTGTACTTTAGGCGACAGGATGAACGATACAGGTTTTCATACAGCTTTCTAGTCCGAGTTTCGACAGAGTGGCTTAATACCTATATATCCAACGTTCTGCTTGCAGGTTATCGTGGGTTCAAGGATCATTAAGACTGAAGTGGTTTCGAAGACCTTCACACCGGCCGACCTGTATACTGAACCAGTAGATGACACATACGTTCTCAATGGTGCACCACCCCCTGGATGTAAAGGGCCTGTGATTGGACTGCCAGAGCAGGACAGGATGAACGTTGCAAATTTCACGTACACAGTTTCTGCCCTATCCGATGCGAGTCCCAATCTGAAGATACTTGTCTTCTACGTTCTACGAGGTTCTGCTCATGTTCCCGATGAGATAATTTCTGATTTGGCTGAGTTCCAATTTGCTCACATGGTAAGTTTGGTTGTCATCTGACATCTTTCGATGTCTTTCCTAATGCCATAATGTGGCTGACTTGTGCCGTACGATTAATTAGAATGAGAAGAAAATAAAAATATGGTGGTATATTTAAGATTAAAAAAGTCAAGATTGGTTAAGCACTTTATTTGATCTCGTTTAGGGTAGTCATGAGGAGGAGACATGCTTTTTACAGCGCTAGCTGTGAAGTGGAGGTATTAAGGGCGTGGGGGAGATTCTGGAGTCAGCGGAAGAGTATCTGAAGCACGGTGGTCTGAAGCATCCAGTAAAGCGCTTCCGCCTGCGCCTCATAGATATTTCCTCGGGCTCATAGCGCGAAGGATTTGTGTTAGTTCTGCAATATTACTTCCTTAACGTAACGGATGTATCATAAAGGAAACTGCGAAGTATGTGGCACCCCATTTATTTTAATAAACATTGCAGGAGAAAGTCAGATTCTACCTTGGTTAGGGTCGAGCTTCACAGAAGTTTCTTTCGCTACTCTGCGTTTGATGTTAACAGAATGCTCGCATAATATGATGTGTGTCTTAATCCATACGTGCGTCAAACCTTTTTACAGGTTACGCTCGATTTCCAGCCAGACCAAGCAGCACCCGGAAGTAATGTCAGCGTTATTCTTACTGCAACCGGTAACTCGCTGTGCGGTGTTGGAGCTGTGGACAAAGGTGTTACTTTGCTCCCAGGTTACGAAGATAGGAATTCCAGGCGAAGTGTCAGTATATTTTTCGAGGACTCTCGTATTTGTATTACAATTAGGGGTGTGCGAATATTCGAGTTCTCGAATTCGAATCGAATATCAAAGGCTCGAACTATTCGATTCGCGAATCGAATATCCAATATTCGATTTTTCGAATATTCGACTATTCCACGAATATGAACGACGCAACCCGAAAGTGGGCTTCACCTGATGCTTCCGTGCATGAGGTGAAGCCTCCTTTACGAAATTGCCCTTGCTGCAGGACCAACACAGGCGGGACAGTGTTTAGTTTAAGATAAAGTTATCCAAAGTTAGTTTTGTAGACATCGTCTGTAGAAGGGGTGGCGCCCCTCCCACATGCAGTTTAGCAGTGCCGACGAGGGACTTTGATTTGATGTCTGTGAGGTTGCCTTTAAAAAGTTAGGACTCTCGAATAATGACTACATCTCACGAACAAGAAGGGTGTCTTAAAGATGTCCTTTACATCTAAAATTTCAGTAGTGCAACTTCCTAGGGCGAGTGCAAAGAAACTAAAGGGTGTTCATGGGCAAAGCTGAGGCAGGATGCCAATTCATTTGTTTCACAAATGGCCTGTGGTTGTCTGAAACGATTACAACCTCATCCGTATAACATGCTATACTGCCCGACATAAAATTTTGAAATGAAGGTAACCACTCCAGTACCCCAGTAAGTGTAGGCTCACCTGAAAAGCAGGAAGCAGTCTCATGTAAAATTAAAGAGTAGGGGCTTTTAGCAGAAGAATTGCACGTCTCTCTTGTGACAGTTAATGGCAGAAAAATTGCACTAAAGCCATGGGCTACAAAATGTAAACTTTTAGTGCGAAAGTCACATATTGTAAATTTTGCACGAATATTCGATATTCGATTCGGTATTCGGAATTTTTTCCTCTATTTGATTCGATATTCGATTCGACTTAAAATATTCGGATTCGCACACCCCTAATTACAAAGAAAGGACTTGTATTATTCGTCAACACATTGTGAGATATGTCGTGAACTTTTCCTCTTCTAGATTATCGACCGTCTGAGGTATCTGAACTTCAGGTTCTACAGCACCTATCTCGTTAACCAAACTTACTGCTACAACGGTACGACAATGCATCTCGAGACCGTTTCTGTGCTTAATCGCTTCTGTGCTGTGCTTAGAAATGCTCCTATTGTGTTTTGCTGCACATTGAAGAAAAAAAAGAAAAAAGACACGGCGAAAAAATCAAGTGCTGTGCACTTGTGTATTGTTGCTTTAGTGAAACTGTTTTATGACTTGCTCACCCATCAAATTTGTTTTTGTAACAGTCTGAACCTCTCGGGTGCCAGTAGACCAACAATCTTAGTGATGGTGATGTGATAAAGAAAAAAAATGGGGATGTGAGACTCGGACTGGACAGTCGGACTGGCTACCCCAGGATGCCTATACACACAGTGAATACAAACAGATGAACGGGTTTAATAAGATGGAGTGCAACATATACAGTCGCCGTCCGATTTTTCGGACTCGGCGGGGATTGCGCAAAAGTCCGAATAATCGAGCAGTCAGAAAAAAGCGAATTTCGCTTCAGAATAAACTTTACTAAGCCCTAGTAGGCTGGAAAAATTTGTCGATGCTTTCCTAACGCGCTACCAGCTCTGCCTGATAACATTAGCTTCTATTTCCCGAAGCGACATTTCGTCAATGTACACTGTCAGAGGCACCGTCGTCATCAAGTCCGCAAGTCGGCTTCACCTAACGCATGCGTGCTTTAGGTGAAGCTCGCTTTACAACGCTATCGCGCGACTCGCGGGCGGATAGCACGTGCTGGGCCGTTGGCCAAAAACGAAGACGCAAAAGCGCTACGACAGACCTCTTCTACTCAGAGGAATGGAAAGTCAACAATCATCACTGCCTATTTTTTTGCCTCTATGTTTTAGTTGGTTGATTGCTTTTGGTACGAATTTCAGATGATACCAATATTTTCCGTCACCCCAAGAGAGAAATTCGCAGGTTGGGCAAACAGAGTCCGAAATATCGAGCGACGGAGCTGCACGGCGTCCGAAATTTTGGACGTTCTTATACATCACCTCTATGGGACCCGCGGCCGTTCAGCGAACGAGTCCGAATAATCGAGCATGTCCGAAAAATCGGTCGGCGATTGTAGTCCAAAAGCTTCGAACGAGTTCGTGTAAAATGTCAAACAAGAGGACTCACTGGGGGAGCACACAAAGCACGCACATAGCAAGCCATAGAACAGCCTTAGTCTTTTGGTGAAGATCTTTCGCTTAACACAGCTAAAATGCCTGAGTGGCTGACTTTCTCAAGTTAGTACATAGGAACAATATTCTGGATAAGCTTTTGTTCTCTTTAGGTTCCTTACGATACCAGGAAGGCTATGAAGGCTGTGGTAACAGCCGCTCAAAGCGCTCCCTGCAGTATCCTGAAGATGTTGTTTCTTATGATTCGCTATCGGCTTTTGAGGTAAGCACAAATGGAGGAGTGCTTCATTTCGTTTTCACATCATCTGCACCACCTGTAGTCACACCTGCACCACATTTAGCAACTGTGTTACCCTCCTATATTCTTTTTGTATTGAATGCATGTTTTAGGATGCTGCTGTGGTCGTGTTCACTAACATTCGCCTCCAAACTCGACCTTGTCCGAACCGTGCTTTCCCTGGATATCCCCTCCCGCAGATCGCTCAGTATGATTACTACTACTACTACTACGATAGAGGTTATCCCGTATACGACCGTGAGTACTGCACAAGTGTGCCAATATTTCTTTCTGTCGATGATAAACTTCAATAAGCAGGATAGGCTACAGCCTGACTACACGTGCCTGACCTCGCTGTGCTTGAGTAGAAGTGCATTCAATAACGTTTAAAACAAAGAATGATTAGGGTTCTTTGTTTTCGGGTTTTATGATTTTTCAAAAATTTGGGGGGGTGGGGGGGAATCGGGTGCTATTTACACACGAGAATTCGGGGAGAAATCGGGCGCTACGATCTCTGTTTGATGTGTCATCGGGGAATTTTCGGGTGAAACTAAAGGCATATGAACCAAGTCACTGCTATGACACAGCACACTGAAAAATGAACTTCACCGCATAGCACGCTCCTAGCCAACCATCACCTCCAATGATATAGTTACCTGCCCTGATTTGTTGAAACGGGAGGCATACGCCTTTTTTGTGACAATTGTGAACAGCATAAGTGTCACAAAAAAGGCGTACACCTCCCGTTTTCAACAAGTCAGGGCAGATAACAATGTCGTTCGAGAAGATGGTTGGCTAGGAGCGTGCTATGCGGTGAAGTCCATTTCTGAGAATGTGGGATGAGAAACAAGAACTTTTATATTTCCACTCTGAACTGGGGCAGTGAATCATGATGAATGATTATTCAAACACTTGCCCGAGCTCCACAAAAGCTCGCCTTTGACTGCTGTAGGAGAGGTTATAAAGGGAGGACAAATAGGGTTGTCACAAATAGCCCTCTTTGCTGTTATTATGATTCACTTTTCCAATGGTTTACGTAGAACGACAAGGATTTTGTGTAGATGTCAGGTTTTACCCGAATTCTTGAAAACTTGTTCGAGAGGAAACTATCGTGAAAAATTGTGTTTAACCCGAAAATGAAGAACCCTAAGAATGCTTGGCCTAGGATGCACCTGAGATCATACTTACCTGCAACATGCCACCTGCAACGTGTGAGGAGGTTCAAAATATCTTGTGACGAGGCTGTAAGAGGCTGTCCGGAAGGACTGTGTTGCTACATCCGCTGTTTCCAAGAAATAGGGGTGGGACTACACTCTGACGATTTTAATCCTTTTTGGGGACTACATGTGTTGCTACAAACATGGGTCCTTTTCGGGACTGATTTCTCTAGAGTCGCTGAATAAGCTTCGCCTCAGAGTATCGACACTGAGGTCCAAGGGAGAGCAGGAGCGCCATCTTGTTTCCGCACCACACCAGTACCATTCGCAGTTGGAGATCAAAGGCTGCTAACATGATGCTTGCTGTGGGATAGAGGAGTGTGTATGATTGTTGTGCGATAATCCACGTATTGTCCACCAGAGTGTCCCGAGGATGTCAAGGTGAGCTCAAGGCTGTCGACCGTGATGAGCCACTTGCAAGAGGAAGGAACGCGCACGATAAATGGCATAATCCGTGTGGCTATCGTGGCGCAGAAACAAGATGGCGCATGCTCGCTCTTGGAACTCAGTGTCGGTACTCTAGACTAGTCTGTACTCTTAGTGACTCTAGATTTCTCCAAAGTTTATGCTAAGGTTAGAGAATATTTGCAGTGTAGGAGAGTAAATTTCAGGCTCTGGTGAGTAAATTCCAAGCTGGGGAACCAGAAGCCATAAATCCTCCCCACTTTTTTCTCAGAGTGTAGGAAAAATGTGGACAAGTTTGGCATGGTGATGCCATTACATTTAATAAGCTACTTCTCATCTATCCCTCCTCCAAGCTCTTTCAAACTACCATGAGCCAACTAATACTCCTGTCAGACGGGTGCACTTACGGCCTTAACGGTTACAGCTTTAACGGTTACGGCCTTAACGGTTACGGCCTTAATGGTTACGGCTTTAACGGTTACGGCCTTAACGGTTACGGCCTTAAGTGCATTAGGATCTTGCCAGATGGTCAGTCATCCGGCCTTTGAGACAAAACAGGTGTAAGGGCAACGGAGCTCCCGCAATGAAGCTGGGCATTCCCCCGAAACTGTCGAAGTCTCGTTGCCAAACGCCATGAACAAGATGGCACAGATTTCCTTCAGTTTGAAATGGTGTTTTATGAGACGTAATGTTCTGTGAACGTTCTTCGTGATCAACACCTTCAGTTTTTCTGGTGAATATTTGCACTTTGCTTGTCATTATATCTTGTCAGTTCGTAGTGATGCCCTCGAACCACTGCACTCCGTGTCGTCTGCATCCAAAACTGTGCCCGCACAACAAAGCATCGAAATCGCTTCAAAACACATAGCGTGTGCTGTCTTTCAAATTGGCTAAGGGCAAACCAAACATTGTTTCCAAATACTCGCAGTGAGAACAAATGTGATTTGACTACATTTCATTCAACGTTCCCAGATGTGTTTATCGCCGTACACATCACCGGCGAAACGCCTTGACGGATACCGTCTGGCAGCCTCCCAGGGTTTAAGGCCATATTTCAGCTACGGCCTTTTCTTAGCGCCGTTGCTTTAAAGGCCGTATGTGTGCCCGTCTGACAGAGGTATTGAAGGAAATGTACGGTCAGAATTGCTTTCAATGGACCATTTCCATATTCGCGTCGCCCTGGCGACGGAATGTCGAACGTCATGTCTTTCCCCCCAATAATGGTGACACTTTTCGGACTGGCGCGTTGCGTGGGAAAGTATAAGCAAGAGAAGATTGGAAGAAGAATGCGGAAAGAGTGAAAGCGCATTGTACTCATTACCAGACCTCAAACGCCCGCGTAACCTTGAAACCGATTATCTCCCCACAATGAACATGACAGTCGCCCGCAGGTGGGTCCAATAGCGATGTTTTCCGCTCAAAGATGGCGGACACAGGGGCTGGGCATGCGCATACGCGTTGTCGGAAAAGGTCCATTGTAATTATGAGCAAGGTATGCGTAATTATCCTCGAAACGTCAAACAGTATTCAATACATTAGGAGGCCTATCAGCTGAATCAGCTGGACAGGGTGGAGCTGGCGCTGCTTCTGTAGCTCCACCATCTGCAGCTCCACTATCTGCAGCACCACCATCTGCAGCTCCACCATCAGTTGGAGCTGAGTCGGTGGAAGGGCAGGACACCGTTCGAGACTTCTTTCCCGAAACTTGGCTATGGCAGATCGAGCGAGTAGGGTGAGTCGACAGATAAGGCCGTCATGTTATTACTGTGCTCTAGTATCAACGTTCTGGTATTCTCAGGATGGATAAAAAATTTAGGAAGATCCATTGGTGGATCCTTTGGAAATGCGTTCGTTAAGCCTTTGGTTCGTTCTTGTGCTTCCTCCTTTCTGTTTTGCTTTTTTCCCCTTTGGTTCATTCTTTTTCTTCCTCTTTCTGCGTTTCCGGGTTCGTGTTAACGTTTAACTTAAGGGTTACCATTAAGGGTGAACCTCCGTCTTCGTTGTTTTCATTCAAGCTGCTCCTGTGATAGTACCTCCTTCCCTCTCGTTTCTTGCTCGTGTCCGCACACCAACACCGACGTTTTTCCTTTGACATGAGCCTTCTAATGCTAACGCATTAAAAGTGATACTAACTGTGTAAGTGTTCCAACAACGACTTATTTTTAATGGTAGTGACGACGAACAGTCCCATTACGAAACTTTCCAGGACTAGTGCCGCCAAATCAAAGAGTCCCATAATCATGATGAGATGACATCAGGGTAGCAGGCGGCTGATGGACGTGACGCACACAACACAACCCTTGTCCAGGCTATGAGCTAGATAGCTAAAAACTTGTGAAACTCCGTGATGTTATGGGGTCTCCACACTAGCCCCGCTTCTCCAAGGATCATATCCCGCGCACAATCATGAATCGTGTGCGCGGCAGTCACGTTTAGGACGCGATCAGTGGTCCCATGCTTTGTGACAACGCCGCAATTTACGTCATCCACCAAGTCTAGCTTGTGTAGCAGCGACTTATTGAGTACAGGCTCGGTCTTCATGTGGTTTGAAAGCTTCTCGAGTCAAAGGAAGATCTAACAGGTGAGTGGGAATAATTGCTCGAACCCCCGACCTTGTTCTGCTTGCTTCATTGATTGGTAAAAGAAAAAAAAAGGAAAAAATCGGGGACGGGCTCACTTGTGTTCTAGCCGTAGTGTTTCACATGAAAACGTCGTGATTTCCAATTCTTTTGCTTGGCTCTGGCTCCTCACCCCCCCCTTCTTCTTCCCCTCTGGATGCACTCCGTTGCCTTTGTAGGTCACTTTCACAGTCGCACAAGTTGAAGTTGCCCCGCTGGTAGAGGGTAAGGGCTCGCTGTGTGCGCCAGCAGTCAAATTCGACTGTGCCGCTAATCTTCTTCGGCACTCCTGTAGCTCTCTCGATCGCTCTGTGCTGGACTTTGGGGCTTTTTGGGTTCCTCTCGAGATGGTCTTTCTTCTGATCACCGATTCCTTCGATTCTGATCATATTTTAGTCTCATATATGCTTTATATGTATATATAATATGCATATATATGATGATACATATGATATATGTATATAAGGGGAAAAAAATTAGCAGGAGCTCTTTGGCTGCACGTATAGCATGTGTTTGTAAGTCAAACGTCGCCATGCCAGTACTGGACAGCTGTTTCGGCCTTCTTGGGCCTCATCAGCAGTACGTAGGCAGGCAACGTTTGAGCGGATGGCGTCAGAAGGTCACGTGACACGTGATGCCTCCCGTCAGGGTGTCCTAAGGCACCTCTGAAAGCCCAATGCAAAGCCAGTCTTGACCAGTCAGTGACCTTCTGACGCCATCCGCTCAAACGTTGCCTGCCTACGTACTGCTGATGAGGCCCAAGAAGGCCGAAACAGCTGTCCAATACTGGCATGGCGCCGTTTGACTTACAAACATATGATATATATATATATATATAGAGATAGATAGGGGAGAAAAGACACCAGAGACTGAAGTAGGGAGTAGGGGAAGTTATTTATTAAGCTGGCATTTAAACTAAGGGTCTGGGGAAGTCTACGTTTCGGCGGAAGCTCCGCCTTCTTCGGGACTGTCTTGTGACTGGAAGGCGGAGCTTCCGCCGAAACGTAGACTTCCCCAGACCCTTAGTTTAAATGCCAGCTTAATAAATAACTTCCCCTACTCCCTACTTCAGTCTCTGGTGTCTTTTCTCCCCAATCTATATTCAACATCCTGGTCGTTCGAACCTAAATTTTGTAGTATATATATATATATATATATATAAAAGTGAAATAATAAGACTTGGACTACAGATTACAGGAACGTGAACAAAAACTAATTTATTTAATGGGCAATTTAACACATAGATTAAAAAAAGAATGGTCGACGTTTCGACAGTGGCACTGTCTTCGTCAGGACAAAGGTCCTTTTGTCCTGACGAAGACAGTGCCACTGTCGAAACGTCGACCATTCTTTTTTTTAATCTATATGTTAAATTGCCCATTAAATAAATTAGTTTTTGTTAACGTTCCTGTAATCTGTAGTCCAAGTCTTATTATTTCACTTTTATTCAACTTCGTAGCCATCTGATATATTAACCTATTTGTTCTATATATATATATATATATATATATTTTCCCTTTGTACCTTGTTCCCTTTTCGGCTGTTTTCCCTTTGTATATATATATGATATGCATATATGCTCAAGATTTTGATGCTTCAACTTTGCAAATTTATAAAATGCTGGTTATTAAAGCTGAAGCCGATATTGCTTAAGGTCCAGGTAGAACTTCTCAAGCGCTTTCCAACGACACCTTGATCTGCGTCCTAGCTTGGGTATTGGGGTAGCTAAATATTGGGGTACGCGTGCCCCAATATTTCCGTCTCTCGCAGGAGACCGCCATACCCACAGATTGCGTCAGCCGCCACAATGACCTTGTTAGCTAGAACCTTACACGTGTCAGCTATCTGGATTTATCCGCTTGGTTGCTATAGGTTTATTACTCACAGAGTTATTGCGTCATGAAATTCGGCATAATTTTGTTGCATTGTAAATTTTGACGTGGCTACCAAACCGAACTTAGACATTTTCGCGTAAAAAAAAATTGAGATGTTAGTTCCAACCTACTGCATGAAGTAGGTCTCGGGAGGTCGGTTAGCCGGGAAAGTTCAGACAGGAGATTGAAGTCGAGGTGCAATTAAGCAGGTCGTCACAAATTCGTGGAGGGACTGTCCTACGGATCTGGTAGTAGCTACCCTAGGCGCACTCATCTGATTGCCTCTGATTGGCTCTCACGAGTCCAATGGGGGCAGCGGTCAATCTTGACGGCAAGCGACAGTGCCACTTCACACTCCGACATACATCATGGCATCTGCTATATCCATAGAAATCTTAAGGAGTATGCTAGAAGGAAACCTCCGAAACTGGGACGTACGGGCGAGGGGAGCGCCATATTGAATCAGCTACTGTCGCCGCGGCGCATGCAAACAAAGGAATCCAGTAAGCATACAGCAAACATAACACCAAAAATGTTTTTGGAACAGTAACACACCGCCAGAGCCCATGAAACCGTACGATATATGAAAACGCATACACACACACACACACACACACGAAGAAACAGACATGACACGGACGCCACATGGGGACGCCGTCTCCGCCGCTGCCTCAACCAGCCTTGACTACAGCCTGGATAGGGGCGGACACTGACAAAATATGTAGCCGACGGAAGCAGAGGAGCAACCGAGCAAGTGTTGCAACAGCTTTTGGAACTGTGGCTGCTTTCACGGGCTGGAAATACACGACGTTTCCTCGGCTGATTCAATACGGCTGCCTCCGAGCGCATACATTGAGAGAGGGAAGAGCCCCGTTCAAGTGCTTTGCTCTCCTCCGATCCTCCTCCCCAGCTTTCCTTCTAGCATCTCTCCGTAAGATTTCTATGGCTATATCTGCACACGACGTGCTCAGCGGCTGCCGAGAACTATAGGGTTGACCTTCCTTCATGCGTAACTCTAAAATTCTGTAAAAGTGGTTAATTTCGTGGCCTTAATAATTCGCAGATTTGTGTGGAAGCGCATTTCGGGAATATTTCGCGGGACCTTAATTTCGCGAATTCGTGTGGAAGCGTACGGAAGTGGAAATCGCGGGATCAGGAAGGTCGGGGGTTCATCACACTGACGGCGGTGTCATAAAGACTCTACGTGCCAACTGGCTTATAGAGGCTTACCGTGAACTCCAATCCTGTGACAATGACATACATGCTGGTTTTGTGAAAGCAGGTGTCTGCAATGCCAAGTGATACAGTATGCGAATAAACTACTGATGTTGAAGCGGCGTTGCAATTATAGAAATGTTTGACAAGAACAACGTTGTGAGAATAAAGATCGTCAAGTAAGTCTATTTCTCTTTGTGTAGCTCATATCGTTGCGAATTCCAATGCCCATACTTTTTCATCCCCGCTACCTATATTTCGCGGAACCTTAATTTCGCGAAGAAAGTTCGATCGAGAAACTCGCAAGTATTAAATCCTCGCCAAAAATTTCTACTTTTACAGTACAGCTTCGAGCTTTCATTTATTGCAGCCCCCAAATGACATGCAGCCAAATTCACATTTCGCTGCAAGAAATTCTAAATTATTTTTGCTTAGTCATCTCAACATGCTTGTGCAGTCTGGATGGCAAGGTCGTCTTCACAGAGACACTACCTGACACAATCGCTACTTGGCAAGGCATGGCACTCTGCGTTCATCCCACGGCTGGCTTCGGCATATCTAACCTGGCCAACGTCACAGCATTCCAACCACTGTTCGTAACTCTCACCCTACCACTGAACCTAATACGTGGAGAATCTGCAACGGTTACTCTGACGGTCTTCAGCTTCATCAAGGAATGCGTTGCAGTAAGTTTCCAGAACTTGAAAAGTTGGGAGGACCTCGATATTCCAGGTTGCAAAATTCCCGATCTCGAAATTCACGTTCTAGAAATGAGAAAAATCAAAGAGAATTCTCTATTGCTTCGTAAGATGGTATGCCGTGTTTAAAAACTCAACGTTACTATTTAACTACTCAAATTCGCAGGTTTTCGATGTCTGTCAGAGTTGTTTTAGCGAAAGGAAGACACATTTAAGCAGCTGTTAGGCTTAGCAGGGAACCCGTGAATTTGAGCGGTTACATAGCGATATCATGTTTTTACACATGGCATATCATCTTACGAAGCAATAGAGCATTCTCCTTGATTTTCCATGTTTCAAGAACGTGAATTTCGAGATTGGGGATTTGGCAAGCGGGAATATCGAGGTCCTCCACGATGGAGCAGCATGTTGATTAGTTTCTTAATTAGGCTAGTCTAAGTTCGTCGCTGGCGACTGCTCATTTTATAGTCAGATATCATTCATTTACAATACGTTGTTTATTTTGCAACTGGGATTTCGATCACTTTTTCTCGAGGTACACCCTTTTTCGTTCATTTTGATTTGAGCCTTAACTCTAACAACTGGACGAAGGCACCATCCTTAGACCCTGATGTTTTAGGGTTAAACCCGATTTTTCCCCGAATTTGCACCCCGAATTGAGGTTGACGTATCTAGGGTTAAACCCGATTTCTACCTGCAAAACTGCACCTAGGCTAGGCACCTCATGGCATCGACATACACTAGTTTCTCACAAAATATGCAACTGCCCCTTACTTCTGGCACTCTGGATAAATGGTACAGTGAACTTTTATTCTACAATAATGCCCGATTTCTCCCCGAACTCAGTTTGATGGTAATTTTTCTGCCCAAATTTGCATGAATTTTCTACATCAATTTATTGACCCGATTTCTACCCCCCGAATTTGGAAAAATATAAAACCCGAAAACTTCAGGGTCTAACCATCCTTGAGTTTCAGGGACGAAGGGAAGCCGGAGACACAAACAAAACGACACAGGTCATGCACGGTTCGCATTTCCCTTCATCTCTCAAACTCAGGGCTGCTGCCTTCGTCGATTTCATGCCAGCTCGCCTGCCTCCTCGTACAATGCTCCTCTAACAACTGTTCTCTTTTGTCTTCAGGTAAGAGTAAACCTGGTCGGCCTCGCGAACGTGAATGTAGACTTCGTTCCCTGTTTCCCATACGCGCTGCTCTGTGGGGGATCGGACTCCATGTCGTTCACGTACAACGTCACCGCAACTCACGTTGGAGTCGGGAACCTGTCCGCGGAAGCAGAATCAAGACCCGAATATGCTTCGCAGTTCCCTGATGCCGACGTGTTCCCGCTCAATGCCAGTGACACAGTTATCAAGTCTATTGATATCAAGGTGAATATGTCATCAGTTAATATTTGTAACAGTTTGATGCTGTAGTGGCAAGCGTGTAGTGACGAGATTTTCAACTTCAGTGCATTGGTTCATTTTCAGTCGAGTTGAGTTTGAATGTAAAAATTGGGGAAGAAATTGAATTCTTCACCTGATGAATTCTGCTACTCCCCATTACGAACCCCTAAATGGATGAACCCCACAAAAAGGAAAAAGAAAAATGAAAAGATGAAAAGAGAAGAACATCACCCCTCCCGGTCATCGAACTGTATATGCACATGCGTAGCTGCATCCCCTAGAAGTGAAAGGAATTGAAAGGAATTGAAACAAACTGTATAACAGGAACGAGGAACTCGATGACACACGCCTAGAACGTTGTCCTAAAATGCAGATTCCATATCACTCCTCACTATGAAGTTGACAAGCGCTGATAACACTGCATCTCTCTTCTTGGGTTCCCATACACCCAGAACCTTGGCTACAGTATATCGAAGGCTTTATTATCCAGAGCCCCTGTCCCCAAATCCTTCCTGCTGTCCTCTCTCCATCTGTCCACATCTGTACACCAGTCATAGCCACAGTTGCTTCGTGGCGCTAACACGGAATTAAAAAAAAAAAAAAATCATCCAGAGCGGTCTAGAGCAGACTTCAATGTAGCTCTTTGGGATGCATACCTTGTGCAGTGCATGAGGACGTGTTCCATGTTTTCCACAGATGCACACACTGGACAGTTTGCTGAACTAGCCCCGCCGACTTTACAGAGAAACTGTTGACCGTACGGAACGTCTGTTTTCAGTCAAGAAAACTGGCTCACGCATGCAACGTACAATATTGGGTGCTGTACTTTCCGAAGCGTGGATGCTTTGTTGGAAAAAGGTTATTTTTTCGAAAATTTTTATTATTTATTTTATATATATTATATTTTTATATATTATTTTACGAAAATTCTTGTACGGAAAGGTCCATTTGCGGGAATGTTGTTAAGAACGTCTCAGTGAGTGGCACGGGTAGAAAGAGGACTTCTATGACGAAACGCAAGCCTCTGTCGAGTCGAATAAACCCTGGTCTTGCGTACCCGAATGTATCACCGTACAAAAGAAACCCATCTGTTCCATTCCAAACAATACATCTTCTACCAAGTCCAACCACAACAAACACGCTCTAGCCATTAGATTAGATTCAATTAGAAGGACAAAGAGAAATATGCCCAACCCCAGGAGTTCGTACACCTTTGGTAGCGCATTTTGAAAAGCGAAAACGCGGGTGAAATGCCCCTCCCCGTGTAAAATTCTCATAGAACCCTTCCCAAAATATTGTGCTGGCCGTTATTTCGATGTGCTCATGTTTGAAAGAATCTTCTAACAATATCCATTCCCTTTGTAGCCTGAAGGATACCCAGTTCAAGTCGTCCAAACCTACCTCATATGCGCTCAGGGTAGGAAACTCAGTCGCTATTTATTCATTATAAATATTTTTTTTTCCCAACCGCGCGATATCCAGAGCCCGATGATTAATACACGAAAATAATGTAATCCTGCATAATGTATAAAACCCTCGCTCCTCTGAGCGCCATGTTCGTAAACCTCCTGCAACATTGACGCGTGTCCCCACATACCGATAATACGCGTTCTTCTCCACAGGTTCTATCAACTCAAAGAAGTGACGCGCACTGTTTCAATCAAATTGCACCTTCTGAACCCTTTTCAATTATTCAACAAATGGCCGTCTCTTGTAAATTCTCTTTGGTCTGAGCCGCTGATATACCCTTTCCGGGACGTATAGAGAAGACCGCCAGGGCCTTTATAGTACAATGACATATTTAGACCGCCCAGTTGCTTCGTGTATTCAACGTTGCTCTTGAAAATTGTGCGGGAGGAGACTTTTCAATTCCAGCCTCGTCTTTTTGGCACGTGGGTGGAATACGTTCTTCTGTGTTTAGCGTAGCGGAACTTTGAACTCATCTTGTGTAGATGAAAGCGCTCTTTGAAGTGCCTTACAAAATGTTTACCTCTGTTGTCCTTTCGTGTCTCGCTCTGAAGGTTTTCTTCCGCCATTCTTGCGCCTTATGTGTATGACTAATATTTTACCATGGTATATGCAGCGTCGTAATTCATCCGTATTCTGATATGCGCTTTTTTTTCTTCTGCATCTGCATCGTTATTGACACGACTATTTATTGTAAGCGCTGTTTACAAAGTGCGATATATTGCGCGACGTTCATGTGTGAAGCACAGAAGCCACCCTAATCACCTAGATCACTTTGTCTCTCAATCTGTGTATAGGTGCTAGCCGCCACCCACCTATAGAGGCGCTGGTGTCGCTTGGGGTGTCACTTCTGCTAGCGTTCCTGAACGATATTGTAAATGAAGTATAGTATCTTAAAGGGGTGAGGGTATACGTTTAATAGAAAGAAAAGAGGAAAGACTTGGCATGCTACTTCTGCAGAAATGGGAAAAGCAAGAAATAAATAGTCCTAATCCAGGCATGAAGAATGACAGCTGACGGAAAGTCGTCGGCACTCACTGACTCTTCGTCAGCTGCTGTCTTGGCTGCTGTCTGCTACTAGGCGTTGGAAATATTGCCCGGTGCATTGGCCGCACGATACTGTCCGCACTAACACGTTATGGTTAAAAAGACAATACTATATTGCAAAGTCTACGTGACCACGTACACGAATTCTTCATTGCTTGCTATGTCACGGGAATCCGTTTCTAAAATGTACCGCCTGGGTATTACTGTGCAAGATAGGCCAACATTAACGCGTGCATCTGCGCATGTGCTCTATGAGGGCCTTGAGGTTGCCATGACCGCCGCCCCCTTGAGCTGTCTGGTGTAATACCGTCCATACAAGACCAGACACCTATTTCGATAAGCTGCGCCCGGCAGATGTGGCGTAAAAGAATAGTAATAAAGCGCTGATAATACTGTTGTAATCTTCGCAGATAACACAGGGCTGATGATCCCGCTAGCAAATCCTCCAGACCTTGTGGAAGGGTCTCGCCAGGTCCTCGTTGTTGCAACAGGTGTGTCATTTGAAGTGCTTTTACAGAGCAATTTGCCTATGCAGTTGTCCTTTTGTCATTCCCGTTCCATCAGGTGACTTGCTTGCTATCACCGTCAACAACTTGGCCAGTGCTCCCTTTTTTACATACTACTATGACATCGAAGAAGCGTTGTCGTTTTTGACGAGCACTGTCTACTTGTACAAGTATCTGCAGGCTACGGGACAGCTGTCACCTACTCTCAAAAGTCAACTCGAATCAAATATTATGGAAGGTAAGGTTGAAACTGCTGGGGGGTGCCACATACGCTGTCACAGTGCACAACAACGCTATTCGACAAAAATAATAAAACCTGATGGTGATAATGATGCCTATGGGGCGGTTCCCTACCCTATTAGTATACATACAAGTAGGGGTGTGCGAATCCGAATATTTTAAGTCGAATCGAATATTGAATTGAATGGGGGAAAAAATTCCGAATACCGAATCGAATATCGAATATTCGTGCAAAATTTACAATATGTGACTTTCGCACTAAAAGTTTCCATTTTGAAGCACGTGGCTTTAGTGCAATATTTTTGGCATTAACTGTCACAAGAGAGACATGCAATTCTTCTGTTTAAAGCCCCTACTCTTTAATTTTACATGAGAGTGCTTCCTGCTTTCCAGGTGAGCCTACACTTACTGGAGTACTGGAGTGGTTACCTTAATTTCAAAATTTTATGTCAGGCAGTAGCATGTTACACGGATGAGGCTGTAATTGCTTCAGACAACCACAGGCCATTTGTGAAACAAACGAATTGGCATCGTGCCTCAGCTTTGTCATGAACACCCTTTAGTTTCTTTGCACTCGCCCTAGGAAGTTGCACTACTGAAATTTTAGACCTAAAGGACATCTGTAAGACACCCTTCTTGTTCGTGGGCTGTAGTCATTATTCGAGAGTTCTTTTTGAAGGCAACCTCACAAACATCAAATCAAAGTCCCTCATCGGCACTGCTAAACTGCATGTGGGAGGGGCGCCACCTCTTCCACAGACGATGTCTACGAAAGTAACTTTGGATAACGTTATCTCAAACAAAACACCGTCCTGCCTGTGTTGGTCCTGCAACAAGGGCAATTTCGTAAAGCAGGCTTCACCTCATGCACGGAAGCAACAGGTGAAGCCCACCTTCGGGTTGTGTCATTCATATTCGTGGAATAGTCGAATATTCGAAAATTTGAACATTGGATATTGGATTCGCGAATCGAATAGTTCGAGCGTTTGATATTCGATTCGAATTCGAGAACTCTAATATTCGCGCACCCCTACATACAAGGTATTCTCAGTTGTCTCGCGACGTAAACACCCAATTATTAATTAATACAAGGTATTATGAGTGAAATGGAAATGAAGTGGATGGGTCATTGGGTACCGGTTAATGCTGAGCATCCTGAAGTAGACTGCTACTGTCTAGTTTTTACCCGTGTTCTTTCACAGAACATTTTGTAGTTGACCGTCGACAATAATTATTCTCTCTACAAGTCAGCCTCATGACAGACTTGCTCACTTAAAGGAGCAGTCTAGAGGCCCACAACTTTGTTTCTGTTTTTGGTCAGTATGGAATGTTAGGCGGCCGAAAACAGTTTTCCCACAATTAGTGCAACCGTAGCCAAATTGGGACGCCTGCAATAGCTCCCCGAACCTCCCGTGCGCGAAACACCCTCCTTCGCCTTCACGATAGGCACATGATGAGCGCCACCACGCGTGTCACTATGTGACGCAAGTGGTGAGGATGCTCCTGATTGGGCTTGGGATCACATGATCGAGGTGAGCAACATCGCGCAGACCGGAGCGCCTGCTACCGTTTCGGAGACGCCATGCGTTCTCCGGCTACGTGATGTCCGAAACGGAGGGTTTGAAGGCTGTCCATGACACAACCACGATTTTTTGGGACCGCAGACACCACGGGAAGAACGAGTGGTGCAGCCCGAAATTAACTGCGCTTGTACATCGAAAACCCTGTGCTTCTCGACAGTGTGCAGCCTGTCCGACCGTTTTCACCGCGCAGTTGGTTCAGTGGCTAACAGGTGGCACCACAATACCTCCGCCATCGCTTGCTTTTTGCTACTGTGAATTCTGAGATTGCACAGAAGCCACGGATATATTACTCTTGTGATCGTAATCTTATTTTCTCAGGCTGCCAATATGAATTGTTTTTTTTTTAGAAAACGTGATATAAATCATATAAAGAATAGAAGTCGACAAGAAACAGCTCGCAATGTTCGTATAGCAGACGGTTTTTCCTACGAACGAATGAGGGGCTCTCTACCACCAACGTCACAGTAGAGTGGGTGTGGTCTGCAGTTGGAGCGCTCCGGCCTGTCACCGCGGCAGCGATTTTCCAAATTAATTGCACCGTGGTGAAACAACTTTGGACAGAAATATTTTGTGGGAATGCTTTTCACATACTGCTCTACAAGATGACAGCAGTTTTTGGCCATGTTAGATACTACCACTTTAATGCTCCTTTAACTGTTCAGAGTTTATGCATCATCGGTGAACCACCGTTAACATGGCAACGGCTCTAGGTCCCGGGCCCAATATCATGCAGCACCGTCCAGTACTTCATTTTTTTTTTAAATGGAATTTCTGAGGGACATCGGCCTCCTATTCATTGTTTACGAGCTGGGCTCATATTCCGATTTTTATCCCTTTATGCACTGGCAGTGTCTGACCATGAGCACTTCATGTCATACCAAGTACAATGACACAATAACATTATTGACTCATTATCCCATCATCTCATCATATTCCCTACTAACTACGGGTGTTCTGAGGGAGTGAGCCCTAAATTAAGTGGAAAATTTCCTCCTTAATCGTCACTAGAAGTATTTCTTGCTGTTCTCTTTTTCACTATGAAGTCATACCAGAGGTCCAGATGAGGAAGCATACATGCACTCATGTTGTACACCGGCTACATGATTAATTTTACTTGCCTTTCTTTTTTTTCTTTCTAGCGTACAACTTCCAAGAGGCATTCAGGGCTCCCGACGGCTCCTACCCGTCATCCTCCTACAGCACTGCTGTTTTTGTAACCGCATTCGCTGTTCAGGCCCTAACAGAAGCCTCGACTGTCGTCGGTGATACGAGCGCCCAGGTTGATGACAGTGTTCAGTACTTGCTTCCCCTCCAAGATGCCGTTAGCGGATGCTTCAATGACACTGAGTATCAATATTACTATCCCATCAGGGTAAGAGCGTTTCAATAATCTGAACACCGCGACAGCTTATGATTAGGGCCTGACTTTTTAGGGTTAAACCCGTATCCGCCCGATATTTACCCCCCGAACGAAATCTGCAAAATTCGGGTTTAACCCGAATCTACCCGAAAACATTCGGGTTGCGTGGCACACTCATAAGCGTGCATTAAACTAAAGTTTGATAACATTGCTAAACATTAGTTCCATGTTAAGACAAATTTTTATTAAACAAAAAAAAATCACCCGAATTCCTGACGACAGAATATGCCGTAACGGGATTTAACCCGAATACACCCGAATTTTCGAATGAAAAATATCACCCGATATTTACCCCCCGAATTTGGCCAAAAATAAAACCCGAAAAAGTCAGGCCCTACTTATGATGTGACCTGTAAAGCTTGAGTCACCCTGTATCCTTAGGGTTCTTCGTTTTCGGGTTTTATCATTTTTCAAATTCGGGAGGGAAAAATCGGGTGCTAGTTACAGACGAGAATTTGGGGAGAAATCGGGCGCTATGATCTCTGTATTACATGTAACCGGGGAATTTTCGGGTGAAACGAAAGGCATATGAAACAAGCCACTGCTGTGACACTGGGACGAGAAACAACAATCTTTATATTTCCGCTCAGAACTGGGATAGTGAATGACCGCAGTATTCAAACACATGCCCGAGCTCCACAAAAGCTCGTCTTTGACTCCTGCAGGAGGGGATCATAAACGGATGACAAATAGGTTGTCACAAATAGCTCTCTTTGGTGATATTATGATTCACGTTTCCGATGGTTTACCGAGGACGGCAAGTTGAAGGACCGCAAGGATTTCGGGTAGATATCGGGTTTTACCCGAATTCTCGAAAATTTGTTTTGGGGGGGCGGGGAACAATCGTGAAAAATCGGGTTTAATCCGAAAATGAAGAACCCTATGTAATACATAAGGCGACGAAAGTTACCTTTGGATCGGCCTCAACGTAACACGCAAGATTCCGAGTCACTATAGTACAACAGCAGAATCTGTATGGTACGATCACGGATTATACGAATTTCGGGATGATACGAATTCTTTTCCGGTACCGGCCAGAATGCCTATTCTTCCCATGTATATTAGAGTTCGGATGATACGAACACGTTATCTTGCCTTTACAGATGATACGAACGAGCCGAGGATGCGACAGAGGTCGTTCCTCTGTGGCGCGAGAGCGCGCGAGTCATGCCGCTCCTTCTTTCGAAAAGGGAGAGAGATCTAACCATCCTCACCACGAACTCCCTTACATCATGTTGTGCAATGCAAGAAATGACTCTCCCTTTGGTGGTGGTGGTGGAGATAAGATGAAAGGGATTAAAGGCCCGGAGCCTTGACCTTTAGATACCCATTTAGTGACTCTAAAGGTCATATGGCTCCGGGCCGTGTAATCCCGGGTGTTGTTTCCAATGTAGCCCGCCCCAATAGACGGATTATCTCCGATGAATAGAAGGATTAGCCACTGTGTAGGGTACACGACTAGAGGGCGCGGGTATTGTCAACCAGAGCGTCCCGAGGATGTCAAGGTGAGCTCAAGGCCGTCAACTGCTGCTTGCAAACGAAAGGAACATTTCACCCATGCACGACAGACAAAATCGTGCGCTAAAGTGCGCATTGCGCGTGCGCGTGGGTAGCGCGCAGAAACAAGATGGCGCATGCTCGCTCTTGCAGCTCAGTGTCGATACTCTGAAGCTTAGCGTATTTAGTGACTCTAATTACCTTATCTCTATTTTGACCTTTTTACCCCCTCGCAACAATAAACCACGAAGCTGTGTGACATCGCACTGGCGTAAAACAGCGACCAGAACACGTGGAGCGAACATATCAGGGCAACTTCTGGCAAGATTACGCGTCACCATTCCACAAGTCGGCTTCACCTAACGCCTGCGTGCTTTAGGAGAAGCTCGCTTTAGAACACTGTCGCGCGACTCGCGGGTGGAAAGCACATGCTGGGTCTTTTGAATCATCTCGCGGATTTGGGCTGCATTGGCCAAGAACAGACACACGTAAGCGTTATGACTGACCTCTTTCACTGACAGTAATGGAAAATGAACAGTCACTGTCTATTTTTATTGCCTCAATTTTTATTTTGGTTTAATTCGTTTGATACGAATTTCGGATTATACAAATTTTTTCCGCTACCCCTTGAGATTCGTATCATCGAGATTCTACTGTACATGGATTTGGATGTGTTAAGCTAAGCCAAGAGCAAGAATGATTACACCGACTCAGAATTACGGGTCAGCAGTCTGCTTCAACATTTCGTGCATACATCTCAACACGAGCTACCCGATTGCCATGTTACCAGCCATGTCATTAGGGAACAGATAAAAAGAAAAAGCCAGAAGTACTTGTACAGGTCAGCCTAAATGTCTTGAACAAAGAAATGGGGTACAAGCGAATTGGTGTAGATTCGATTCGATATATGTAGTAGGTATCATTTCCTTGAGTCTGAGGGAGAACACACACACCCATAAAAACAGACTGGATGACACGAGACTCAAATGTCGTTGAGACCCGTGTCGTCCGGTCTGTTATTACGTGTGTGTGTTCTCCCTCAGGCTCAAGGAAATGATACCTACATCTAAATGTGTTACTGAAGTATTATGCAACCCATAGTAATTCCTTTGGCTTTGGACAGTGCAATCATTGACATGACTGAAGCAACGGTATCATTTTTTGTTCTCATTTGGCAAGAGCAATTAAACAGTTGATTGAGTGTCATCAAATATTAACTTTATGCACTGGATGAAACAACAGAGTTTAACTTTCACCCTCAGTTCAGTATAGAATTCCTGTACCGTTATCCTCGGCTTTTAACTGTCTGGTCCTGTGAGCAGGCGGCTCACAAATGGTTTCCGGATTGCCCCCTGTGGAGCCGTTCTGCCAATTGAACCAAAACCAGGAATGAACGCATAAACCATAGCAGTGTTGCCAGGAAACGTGCCTTTCACGTTTCTCCGGAGTTATTCTTATGAAATATCCTCGAGGAAGTGTTAGGAAATGCATATTACATTCGCATTTTGAGGCATATTTGAGGCATTTTGGCGGCAGAGATGTTCGACGGGGCAGTTCTATTTCGAAGTTCGTTGAGTGTATACTATTGGGTATGGTGAGGCACCTGGGTATATCGTTGGCACTCCAAAAAGCCGCGGACTAAAGTTAAGAGAGATTTTGTGGAATGAAGCATGATGACTGGGCCATAAGGACACAGAAATAAATACTCAGTTATTGGGACTGCGTCGTTTCCTAGAGGGAAGCAGAAAAAATGGTACTACTGGCTAGAGTGTTCTTGACAGAAGTGAAAGCGGCTCGCGGATCGTCGGTCCAGGACAAGCGTGTTGATGAGGAGGAGGGGGATTCGCCTTGAGTAACGTCGATCGTCGTAGCTGGTATACAGAGTCTGGCAAGGGACACTCCTGGGTGGCCTTAACTTTGTGTGGAAGGGGAGGTATTTCATCGGCTGATAATCTCATGCCAGAGGAACTCCACGGAAGGCTTGCCGAATTCGCACTTCTAGATGTTGATGACAATGCCGCGTTCTTGCAAACATGAGAAAACTTGACGTAGATGTTGCATGTGTTGCTCTTCAGTTTTGCAAGCGCCAGAATGTCATCCAGGTAACCTGGCCAACCTCGCATGACGGAGTCCACGAACCTCTGGAAGGTCTGGGAGGCGTTCTGTAAGCCGAAGGCCATCCTAAGGAACTCAGAAAGTCCGAAAGGCATCATGATAGCAGTTTTAGGAACGTCTGCGGGGGCCATCGGTATCTGGTGGCAAGGTCTATCTTGCTCAAGGGATGCACTCCGGCGAGGTTCGTGGTGAAGTCTTGAATGTTGGGTAGGAAGTACCGGTCGGGCTTGGTGATGATATTGAGCGCTCGGTAGTGCCCACAAGGTCTCCAATCACCGGTGTAAAAGTGAGACCCAGTCGCTCTGAGATGGTCGTACAGTGCCGATGTCAAGCGTGTGCTGGAATTCAGCTTGAGCAATTTTAAACTCTTCTGGTGCTAGTCGACGGGGGCTGGAAATGCACAGGGGACCCGTCGTCTGGACGTGATGAACCACGTCGTGGCACACGGGCTGGGTCCAATCCGGTGGCAGTTCGTCAAGGACGGGAATCCGTCTAGAACAGCAGTGAATGGTGCCTGTAACGCCGAGATTGTGGAGGTGGGCGTAGGCTGACGAACAATCGACGGAAACCCAGGGGTGCGTAAGTTTGTCGCAGAGTCCACAATGGCTTTGCGACCGAGGCTGACGGTCAAGCCAAGTGGTGCAGAAAATCCGCGCCCAAAATGTGCTGAATTGCAGCAATCTCGGAAACCCACGGAAACGAGCTCCTTAGTCCGAGCGATAAGGTTACAGAGCGTTCGCCGTCAACGGGAATGCTTGTGCCGTTTGGAGCCGCGAGGTGATAAGATGGGCTGCAGTAGCCGTTCCGAGCGGGTAGAGGTATCAAGCTAACTTCGGCGCCCGTATCCGACATAAAACAATGTCGGGAGGTTTTGTCGGAAACGTAGAGTAGGCGGCTGGCTTTGCTGGGTGCTATCCACACACCGCCGCTAGCGACCCCTCGGTCGGTTTCCTGGCAAGGCACAAGGCGATTAACATCTGCGGGCTCCTGCGCCGAACTGGCAGTGGTACCAGCAGAATCCTGTCGTGTTCTCTTGAGGCGCCGGCGAGGTCTGCGCAGGGATCTGGACTGACGGCGACTGTGCGGCATGTTGCGGTTATCCGCTTGACTCTGTCTGCGAGGTAAAACAGACGCTAGAAGGGATGACATGCTCGTACCTCGTCTTGCAGCTCTTCAAGGGACGTTCGGTTGGTTTGACTATCCCCTGAATGGGGAGAGGGTTGTGAGCGAGGAGAACGATGTGCTGGCGCCGAGTGGGTGTCTTGGTACTGCACGGCCGTGATGGCTGGCACTGCTACCTCCATTATCTTGTCAGCGTGCGCTGCAAGTTCCGCAGTGGGAAGAGCCAGCAGCATCTGTACTGTTGGTGGGAGGCGCAGCAAGAGGAGCTCTTCATATATCAATATATGTCTGTATTTCAAGTTAGGTTACTTTAGTTATGCTAACAGCATCTCCCACCACCACACTACACTGTTAAAATGGAACTTCACCACATAGCATGCTCCTAGCCAACCATTATTCTGAATAATATCATTCTGTATCCTGGTTTGTTCAAAACAGGGGGGAGGCGCCTATCTGGGACAAGATAATTAGGGAGTGACTTTTTCAGGTTAAACCCGATTCTGCCCTGTTATTCCCCCCCGAACTGACCTCCGACCAATTCGGGTTCAACCCGATTTCTCCCCGAATTCCAGTCACTATGAAATCCTCAGGTGACGCTTCCACTGAAGACGAACAAAGGTTACCACGTGTAACACATGCAAGAATGGGTCACTTACGATCCCAGCAATACACCCATGTGTGTCAACGCTGTCTATGTCTTCGGGGATTACCGCTGGAAGGTCACGATCCCGCAAAAAAACAAAAAAGAGAGATTAGAGAAGGACTTAATAGACAAGAGGAGAAACAAAAACACCCAATAACATCCGAAGGCACAATTATCGCCCGATTTCTCCCCGAATTACAGATTTAAAAATAGCTCCCGATTTTTACCCCCGGAATCTGAGAAAGGTATTTAACCCGAAAAAGTCACTCCCTAAAGATAATGTGTCCCAGATAGGCACCTCTTCCCGTTTTCAACAAATCAATATACACAGAATGATATCATTCGGAATGATGGTTGGCTATGAGCGTGCTATGTGGTGACTATCTGTTTTAACAGTGTACACTCTAAAAAACAAGGAGCAAATTTGGGAGTGATTTCAGCTTCTTGTCCTTTACTCCATATTTACTCCCTTACTCCTGTTACTCTCCATCTTAGGCCCCCTGAGCCTGAAGTTTACTTTTCAGCACTGTTAATAGTCCCTAAAACTTTGCATCAACTTTCAAGCACATAGACCTGAAATTGAGTAATTGCTGTGGAAATCATTTAGTCACCAAAATGACTAAAACTATACTGTCACTCACCCTGTTGAAATTTTGAACTACATGTTGAGCTTCATCACTTTAACTGGTTCATCTCTTTGTATCTTCTGTGTGTAAGTGTCCTGGGGTAGCCAGTTCATTGCGACTCCCATCTGAATTTTTTTCTTTATTACATCACCATCAGCACTGTCATTTCCGAAGAGCCTCTCTGGTTGCATACCCGCATGGCACTTATGCAAATTGAACGATAATAAGAACCCATTTATGTGAGTGTGTGCTACTTAAAGAAGTTTCAGAACTAAATTTAACGGGGCAGTCTTGTTTCGAGTTGCATTCGTAACGAGTTCCTAACCATAAAGCTCTTTCTTTCAGCGTCCATCCGACCTGAGCCTCTTCATCGGCATTTCTTTGCTGACGGCGGGATATCAGAATGAAAACGTTTACGGCCAGATTATCAACTGCACGAATGCCGAAAACTTCCCCAGCAATCGTACGCAGGCCTTGTACGCTTACTTCTTGGCCAGGCTTGGTCAGACTGGGGAAGCATCCACCTTGATAGACAATCTCCTGGCCAGTGCTGACACCTCGGGTAAGTTCCGTAGCACATCGCTCCACCTTATCGTGTCAGTATTCCAAGGTTGTGGCTCAACGATAACGCGGAAAGCTCATGGCGGAGGGACCGTTGCCAAAGTATAATTGCGCCCTAGAAGCTCAGGACGATTCAAGGACGTATTCTTAAACCATCCTCGATTTGTCCTTTCGATCACTTGCTCCTCGAGATCGGTTTTGTGTTTCAAAAATAGACATTGACTTGAAATACTGCCTGAACAAAGAGAAATCCCTCACGACTTCCTTGAGTTCCGGTGTTCGGTGGCTCAGTTGCAGGTAGCGTATTTGCCTACTGATCCCAAGTATTGTGGGTTCGAACCATGCCCGAAGACACCGGCAACTTGGTGGCAAGGTACAAGTTGCTTTGACAAGCTGTCTTCCACGAAGGACGTTTAATAGGTGTGCCGTATGTTGGGAAAATTCAGGGACCTATGTATGTTGAGATTTCAGCATCAAAGAGCCCCCAGGTGGGAAAAAAAAAAAGTGGTGTAGTGTTTTTAAACACGGCATATCATCTTACGAAGCAACCGAGCATTCTCCTTGATTCTCCTTGTTTCGAGAACATGAATTTTGAGATCAGGGATTTCGGAATCGAGGGAATATCGAGGTCCTCCCACATTAATCCACAGACCGACCACTGTGGCATCGCTCATGATCACAGTTGTCTCGCGACGTAAAGTCAGTACATAATTATTTCCTAGAGTGCTGCGGTAACTCCTTTGTTCCCTTGAAACTCCCTGGCTCCTCAAATTGAATTGGCTTCCTTAATTGGCTTCCTCGCCTCAACTCAGTGGAGTCGAGGCGAGGTGTACAGTCGAGGATCGCTTAAGAATACGGCCGTCGGACTCTAAAAATTAAGTCGTGAATGTAGCTGTGCAGATAGCAAAATTTCCATTGCAAATAGTTTACAGATATTTCACTTGTACTGTGAAGCGAATCCGAATAATTTCTTCGGACAGCGAATCGAATTCGAATAATCAGAAACAGCCCAATTCGAATAATTTTGAATACCTCATGACGAAATGTTTTCTGATGTTGCGCACATTCGATGATGTTCTGCTCCAAACTAGTGAGCCTTTTGACCCAGCATAACATATCATGAAAGAAGGGTCCCTCTGTGTTGTGTATGGTAGACTGCATTAGTGGGATGAACTGCATTGAGAGTCAGTTAACATGTTCCATCCAGCCTGCTTTCTGTGCAGCTCCTCATTTCTATGTTTATATTGTGAATTTCCTGTACTTTTTTAGAAACTGCACATATTTCCATCTGTTACTGAACTGTTGGGAGTACATTTACTGGAACATGCGGTGCCCAGAGTACAGTGTTGACCATGAGCTCACAGAAGTTGTAGTAGGCTTTAGTGACATAATATTGTAAACTGTGTAAAGCGGGCTTCACCTAACACTCGAGTTTAATTATGTGAAGTCGACTTGGAGAATGGAGCAGTACACCAAAAGAATGGCGGTGACGTAAAGTGGACTTCACCTAACTCTTGGATGCAAAGCAGCGAAGCCCACTTTGCAGAATGGCGATAGCGATACCTCGCTGCAGTACTATGTGAAAAATATTCGAAAATTTCGAATACTGAAAATATGTTGCAAATAACATTCGAACAGCATCAGATATTCGTTTCATATTCGAAATTGCACGGCTCTAATGTTTTTTTTTTTTTAAAGGAAAATACCAATGCTAATTTGGGGTAAATGAAGTACCAAGAACCATCGATAATTCGCGGGTCATGGTAAAGGTAATGCTAACGAATTGGAGATGTCGGGTTCCCAGCTTACCATCACACGTGCTGTCTGGAGTTTCCCCTTGGCGTTTTCCGACAGACTTTCCAGATGGATGTCTGCAGAGTTCTTACTGAAGTCATTTACCCAGCACGTTAACTAACACCGCTGTCTCCAACTCATTTCCGCTGCGCTCTTTTTATTATGTGATTTATGTCCACCAGTGTATAACGCTCACAGCCAGAGGGGCTTCGCAGTGCAAACATAGAATAACAACAAAAGAATTACCTAGTTCGTAAAAACAAAAACCTTTCCCTCGACCTCCCACAGACAGCGCGGAGAAGTGTCGTGAATTTTCAGCGAGCGGTTACAGAATCTTCTATGTAATATTTTCAATCTGTAGCGGAGCACTCCTGAATTTATTAATCCAAGAGAGAGAAAGAGAGGGGTTTTCAGCTCACTTTGCCATAGCAGAGTGCGTGCAGCTACGTAGTTTGTCACTAAACTACCACGGAACACGACGCACCTCGGATGGCATCCCATCGAGAAAAGTTCGAGCAGACTGCTAAACCACGATCGTGAAATATAATCGCCCGTCTCCGTTTGTCTTCGTTCAGTAAAAGGCTTAAGAACGTCATGTATGCTCCCTTTGTGCTTTCATAAATAAGCGTTTCGGTGTGTCTCCTTAGATTAATTATTTGTAAAGCCAGTTGCAGTATGGCCCTGCGCCTTACCCTCTGCTGCGTTGCATGCACACAACATACTATTCGCTGTACTGTTCCTGCCCTCCCCCCTTTTTTTTCCTTGGGAGAACGGTGGGAATTAAGGGAATGCGGGGAGCGATGACTCGGAGATATATGGCGCGCACTCTGAATAGCGTTGCTGGAGGTAATCTTGGGTAAAGTAAGGTCGACGGCTTTCCAGGAGAGAGGGTACACTAGGCGCCCTCCTCGCAGTCAAACTTTCTTCCACCTGTCGGGATGTTTTTCTCCTTTGATCCGCATTGCGCTTTTGGCAGCTTATGGAAGTTCAAAAGCAGATTGCCAGTATACATATCAAACACAAAATAAACTACTGTAAATAAATGTTATCTGACTATAAAGTGCACACCGAACTTGGGCTAGCCTAATAACAAACTAACCAATGAGCTGTTCAGCCGTGTCCGCCCCGCTAAGCCTAACGGCCGCAAAAATACGACTTCGTTTGCTAAAACGACTTGGACGGACATCGAAAACCTGTTAATTGGAATGGTTAAACAGTGATGTCATGTTTTTAAACCCTGTTGACCACCTTACGAAACAGTCGAGCATTCTTCTTGATTTGCCTTGTTTTGGGAATATGAACTTCGAGATCGGGGATTTTGCAACCGGGAATATCGAGGTCCTCCCTCCGCTCTTTTCCTGTTCTTCTCACTTTTCTCTCCTTCTTATCTTAAAACTCTTTTTGGCGAATGATAATGATCATTAAAGGTCACAATGACACCACAGCTTCTGCTTTCTTGCTTCCTTCCAGGTGGTTACACTTCCTGGAGTGATCCTAGTGTGTTTGATCTTCAACTGGATACAGCAGGCTATGTCATCCTAACAATGGTTCTCTTGGGACGCAACTTGGGACCTGCTCAGCCAATAGCACGTTACCTGTCTCAATATATTGACCTGAACTACTACTACTCGTTGTCACAGGTAGCTTTTCTTTTCTTTTTTTTTGTTCGTGAATGCTGCATTTGCTCGATAACTAAGTTTGAGTGATACTGTATTCCCAAAGGGAGTATTATGAATAATATGAGACACATAATAGCTCTGTGGGTGCATAATATTCCCGAAATACTCTGTTGCGCACCTAGAATGTCACTTGGCAACGATATGCAAGTTATCCCTACAGAAGAAACAGCACGTCATCTAAGGATCAGCAGGATGCTCATTGCAAAGTTTCATTCGGAACTACTCAGTAATAGTAATAGATTGTTTAAGTGTGAACGTGAAAAACCATCCGCATACCCGCATAACATCAGCATGTCAACCGATATCATCCTTTCCTTTCATAACGTTTTTTGTGTGCAGGTTGCAGTTTTTGTTTGGTATTATGCACTGACAGGACGGTAGACAATAATGAACAGGGGACTCACAAAACAAGGGACTTCCACCAGGTAGAGGTTCCCCACTGCAACCCAACAAAGAACGAAAGAGAGAGTGTGGGATTAACCCCTGAACATGAGACAATAGCGAGTTTTAGTTCATAACGGTTCTGAAAATATTATAACCCAATAATTTTTTTTTGTCTCAAGTGGCTCACAACATGTTGCTGATCTTTGATTTGACAGCTTCCTTTATCCTATCATACCATACCGTACAGGGATTTACGATCTACTCGAACTATCTTATAAACTGCTCTTTTACAATATGGTCTTTCCGAGCGAACTGATTGCTAAATTGATAAATGCTATGGGCAAACTTTCACATCTTGTCATGATCTTGGTGTCCGGAGCAGTATCGTATCATGTGTAGTCTTCAACTATTTGCTCGCCCCCAATGAAGAGACTGTACAGACTGTAAATGAACACAACCGTAATTTAGCCGTAGCCATAACGAAGAAGGGTAGCACCCAAAGCCAGTCATCTATTACCTTGAAGAAGCAATCAAGTTCCAAAATAACAAAAAAATAATAAGCGCTTGAAAAAAATGCAAAAATTAGGAGAAATCAAAAGCCAGTAAGCTGGTGGTGTACTACTCTATCGGAACAAAAAGGAGTGGGTCTGGTTCTTTCTGTGTATACACAGTGTCCCCCAGCTTCGTGAAACCACAATGTCCACATTATTTTTCAGTTCAATGCAATCCACCAAATGCTCTCCGTATCTTGCGGGTTTTATTGCCTCGTAAACATTTTCACCACTACACGACACTAGCGACTCAACCACACGACGAAATGCGTGTAGTATCTACAGAAATTCGAACTTTAGTACTTTCCTTTTTTCTTTTCAGCCCTACACCGTGGGAGTGCAAGCACTTTCAGAGTACTCAAAAGCTGTGTACACGCCAGATGTCTCGCTAGTTGTTACCGTAACTGGTACCAACGGTGCGGGCAGTTCTCCTGAGGTACTCACGTTCAACATCACAAATGCCAATAGACTTGTCTACCAGGTGAGTCACCTCGAAGAGTAATTGGCTTTTGAGCAAATATTCGCTACATTTCAATTGCTGTCCCGTGTGCCGATGGTAATTCGACGGCTAAGGATCATTTTCAAAACGAATCCGCATCCATGCACTCCCCTTTTCACTTTCTTCTTCCTCTCTTTTTGTTTTTCAGCAACGGCTATTGGAAAATCCAAACGTAACTAACCTTACTGTTACCATTAGCCCATGCAGTACAGGATGTGCTCTTGTTCAGGTATGTTTACTTCATTTCTTCCCAACATGGCACTTCCTTTTGCCATAAGGTGACCTCATAGCTGGTGTGTAGTATTTTACAAGCAAACTAGTCATTTAAGTCGTGCCTGTCGTTAAATAAGTCAACAACAACAACTATATTTTTAGATGATGAATGGGGGTTAAATAAGTCACACTAGGGGAACACATTCAATTCCTCATTTATGAAGTTCGGTGCGAGATATCAGACCCAGTCGACGAATACGAGAGCGTCTAAGCAGTAGAATGCGTTGTGGGATTCTTGTATCACATATCGTGTTTATCGCATGATAAAAGTTATAGATACACAGTTATGTATGCTCCAGAGTAATAGTCGTTGATCTAAACGAAAACCGCATTTCATCTGCCCATACTAAATTTTAACATTCAGAGTACTACTTCTTCTGTTTGCTAAAGTATCAAGACACAACTAACTTCAATTAGAAATGTAATTATGCAATTAGAAATCGACTCTGCTTTGTACCTGAATGGCAGAGCTTTGCAGTTTTCCTTTATGCACCAGTAGGCCTAACGGTTCCAGAGCATGCCGGCAAGGAAAGGTTTTGAATGAGGGCTGCCTAGCTGTTAGTGGGCTCATAAAAGGATGGTAATATCAGCCCCGAAATGGGCACTCGATATAATGTGATGTTGAGGGAGGTGTGCAAAGGGACCACAATGAAGGAGTGTGGTGTGGTCCGTATTGCGCAAACGATTGCAACGTTGATGTGTGCAAAGGCAGTTAGAGAAATGTTTATTTCTGTGGGCGAAGCAGGCCTATTGAGTTTCATTTCGTTGGGACGTTGCTTGGAATCAGTTTTATGGAAAGGATGTCTTGACGGCTAAATGTTGTGCACGAAAGAGGTGCAAGCACGGGTGTTTGTATAATACGCAAGTATACATATTTTTTAGGGCTGTGCGAGTAGCAAAATTTTCGAGTTCGAGTCGAGTTCGAGTAATACCAAATCCCTGTTTCAAGTATCGAGTCGAGTTCGAGTAGTTGGCGTTCCATTAAATGATAGGCAATGTGTAGAAACAGGAAGATAGATATAAAATTTCAAGCTGCTGTAGCACCACTTTTTGGCCAGCTTCCCCTTAAAAATGTTATTTTGTGCTACAGTTAACAAAAAATGAAACGAATGAAGATTATAAGAGCTTTATGAAAACAATGTGCCACCTAAGGACAGCATTGCTAAATGAATATTGCAACCATAAAAGATTTAAAAGTTATGGGTAGGAAAACTGGTCTTTCTACAACGTGCGGTTTAACACAATTTTCGGTGGTTTGACCAATATTTTTTTTGTGGCTGACAGTATCACTTCAAAATATGTTGCTATATAGGAAAATGTAGCCAAATGATTGCTGTAAGTTTCATAAACAAAGCTATCCATGTATTCCTAAAATTGATTTTGGGACACCAAAAAATTGGTGTAACAGCAGAAACCTCATGAAGATATGTCTGTATTTTGAACAAAAATATCAATCTACAAGTTCTAAAATATACAAAACGCGGCAATCTTTGTCAGAAATAATACCTGAAAATATCAACCCTTTGGATTAAGAAGTTAATGAGTTGTGGAAAATAGCGTTAACACTGCATGTTGTTCATGTAACTGAGTGACAGAGTTCATTGAAGGAGTAAAACGAAAATTAACATAGTAATTTCCGCTGAAAACATTAGTTTCAGGCTCAACTTTCCTGTTGCACCACTTATTGCTATTTCACCACTCTTCCATTCGTCCCGGTTGGTTTTGAGACAGGAAGAACAGCAATAGTGCAAGTTATATACATGCCCACACATGCAGGACAAAAATCTGATTGTCTAACACCTTCAGAGTTGTTATTTGCGTTGTAACAGACGAAATCTAATTCAAATACGCTTCAAATGCGACTATTGCGCATTTGCAAAAGAGGTCTGCCGCGGGAACGCGACGCCGCAACCAAGATAGAATCTCCACACTGCCTCCTTGGCACAGGGCCAACTTCATAAATCACTACCACAAGGAAAAGATAAAAGTGAAAATGGAACTCATTCTGTAGTGTTCATAGTATCTAACAAATGTGACCACTTGTCCAAATCTACTTTAGGGACCGAGTAGCGCCGCTCATAAAGCGTCAATCACCGGTGATCGACTCTCTATGGGCGTGGTAAGGAAGCGTTCGTACCGGAAATTTTCGTAGTCCTACACAAGGCTTCCAGCCCTTTTCGATTGTGTGCAGATGCACTTTCTTCACTCGTGTCAGGCATCTCTGAGTTTTATGAACTAGTAGAACCGAAACAGACTCCGGCCGAAGAAACGAAACTACGAAGTGCGCTCCTCCCATGTCGGATACGCTTCCGCGCGCGAGACGCCTCCATGGCCAGCAGTAGCCAGTTGAAGCCGGTTTGCCATTCATAGCCACTACTCAGTCTGTAGCCAAGTCGAGGTTTCCCGAAGCTAATAGTGAAAAGAAGATGGCGGAATTGTGACAGCAATTGCGGCTGCGCCAAATGCGTGTTTCCAAATGGTGGAATGAATCGTTGTGACAGGTTATATCTTATATGTGATGGATTTTAATGTGGATCGAAATCGAGCTCGAAACGATATCGAGTTCTCGAAAGTTGACAAGTCATCATTTGTCGAGTCGAGTTCGAGTCGAGTATGAGATCGACTCGACTCGAACTCGAAATTTCGAGTACTCGCACAGCCCTAGTATTTTTTAGTATATTTATTATACTTCTTCCTCTTGCTCAGTTTAAAGTTGCATTGGTTACATCTTCAGAATGGTTACATAATTCAACTCATCTTGGTTCATTTGCCTAAAGAATGCTTGTTAAGTTACCTAGAGGCAACCTGCCTCACTAAGTTAATATAGCTCGGCAACCCATCAGGGCATCTGCTGGTTGTGAGAGTGACGGAACCAGGAGAGTAAACAACCACTCGTCTGGGCATGCCACGAAGTTCTGTGGACAGAGGAGAAATGGCGACTCCCTCGCCTGGGGATGCCCAAAATCCCAGCGTGGGTAGGATGGTTCGGGTGAGCTCCTCGCCCCAGAAATGTCTCGAAGTCTTTTAGACAGAGGAAAATTGGTGACCCCCTCGCCAGAGATTTTTCCTCAAAACTTCTGAGCCCTCAATGCGGTGGGCGTCATGCATGCAGCAATCACAGAAGGGAGACCGGAGGGTATTATTGGCAGTTATTGCCATGGCTATATCCCATATACCTTTCCCTGCCTTGCTTCAAATTTAACTCACTTATGTCTTCTTTCTTAGCAACCGTAGTTAGGGTTGCCACCAGGCCGGTACTATACCGGCACGGCCGGTTATTTGGGCGCTCTGCCGGTTGCCGGTAGGAAAGTGATACCGGCAGCCTTTTGCCGGTATTTGTGACTCAAGACCTTTCATAGGGGCTTCTGCGGGCTTTCAGTTCAACATTCCACTACAGCTTGAATAAATCTGGAATACAGACCCAGCTCTGCAGTCACCAGGTCGTTTTCTTAGTTATTCATTCTTATTATCATGATACAGCCACACACAGGAACATATGTTTCCTCGTATTATCTTGAGCGAGCATGCTCTCTCTCTCTCGCTCCATGTGTGTCCTCGTCCACCCCTCACCCACTTTCCCTTTTCCACGAGCCTTTCCTCCTTTCCATCTATTCCACCTCCTCTCCCTCAGCCGGCATTTTTCACTACGAAAGGTGGCAACCCTAACCGTAGTATATGTAAAGTTCCTCACAAAAACAGTCATTGCCCTTTTTAAATCAATGACACATAAGACCCTACTTGTCTCAAACCAGCACAGAACATGCAAACACAGCACGAAAAATAAATCATGTGTCTTGGCACTATTTGGCCTTAGTTGCTCTTGTGCCATGGCATAAAGCACCAAAAACACCATCTTGGTTCATTTGCATTCCTCACTACTCGCAAAGGTGAACAGACATCTTTCCAATTACCAGCTTCAAATTTGAACTATATCGAGAGTCTGTCTGTTTTTGGGGTAGATGTCTTTGTCTGCCTTTTTTGGGGGAGGGGGTTGACCGGGTGCTATTTTTAGATGTGTAATTATGCGTGAAATCGGGAGATATTGATGTATTTGGGTGTTACGTATAGGGTTATACCATTTGCTTTCTGTCTGGCAAATGGCCTGCAGTTATAGCTGCATGTATTGGTCAAACATACATTTCTCACGAATAGAGAGTGACTTTTTCGGGTTAAATGCCTTTCTCAGATTCGGGGGGTAAAAATCGGGTGCTATTTTAAATCTGTAATTCGAAGAGAAATCGGGCGATAATTGTGCCTTCGGGTGTTATTGGGTGTTTTTGTTTCTCGTCTTGTCTACATATTAAGTTATTTCCTAATCTCTTTTTTGTTTTGTTGTTGTTGTTTTTTTGCGGGATCATGGCCTTCCAGCGGTAATCCCCGAAGACATAGACAGTGTTGACACACATGAGTGTATTGTTGGGAGCGTAAGTGACCCATTCTGACAGGTGTTACACGTGGCGACCTTTGTTCGTCTTCAGTGGAAACGTCTAGTTTATACGAATAGTTTATTTAAACGAATAGTTTATTGTTGCACTTGAATAATACGTATTTACATGAAAAATGCGTACAGATCTCTACTAAATAGTGTAATCGATCCGTGATGCGAGATTGGAACCCAGACAGAAATCGGATTTAACCAAAATTTCTCCGAAACTGATTCAGGAGGGAACAATCAGGAGAAATGGTGTTTAACCTGAAAAAATCAGGCCCTAACTAACGAGGCCTGTTTGTCGATTGCTGTTCGGACCATAACTGCATTACACAGTAAGTTACGCCAAATGCCCAAAGTAATGCAAAATTTAGTTTAGCACGGCGTCATATTTTCTGAACAAGGGAGAACCGTATGGGATGTCCACATTCGGTAACGTTTTTACGGTGACGTCATCATGGGCGTGGTGACGTCACCTTGGTGGAAGCTATAGGGGTGTGCTGCCGAGCCTAAAGTGATTCAGAACTGTTCTGTAAGGTGATTGGTTGCTAGAACAGGAATCAGAAGCTACTGAAATGACGTTACGGTTGCAAAAAGTGTAGCTTTAAAATTCAATCGTAAATAATTGGCTACAAATTTAATAGAAATATTTTGATTCGTTACTCTGAACGTCATAAGTAAGGCCCGGGACTGTATGCACAAAAATCTTCCAGAATCTGCATGCAAATATGCAAAAAAAAAAAAATCTGTCAAATATGTATGGTCAAAATATGCACAGCAAAATTCTCGCTTCATGAAACGTGATGCCAATAGTATGGCACAAAAGCCTATTGTATAGTACCATGAACCTATTTGTGCAGCAAAATAATGAACAGAAACAGATCATAGAATGTCAAACATGTCCTAGATAGAATGTCAAACATTTAACTTGTCCCAGGTTATCACAAACCCTACCAGGGTATGTTCTGTCTCCCAGGCAACACTCGACTTGGTCTTGACTTCCCATCCCGAGCACGTTGCTTCCTTGCATGTCACCAATGGTCTCAGTGACCACAAGAACATATTCTTCGATATATCCTCAAGACGTTCGAATATCCGCAAATTCGTTGCTAAAACCATTTACGACTACAGTCGTGCAAACTTCCAAGCAATTAACGAGGGTCTCGTTACTCTGTATGATAATTTTTTCCACGACGCTTCACCACGCTCCGTCGAAGAAAACTGGTGCCTCTTTCGCGACAACATAAATCACCTTACTGAGCGTTACATTCCAAAAATAAAGATAAAATCCTACGACCACAATCCCTGGTTTACGAAAAATCTCAAATCACTGTTAAACAAGAAAAAGAGATTTTTCAGGATCGCAAAGCGCCGTGGCGATGATGTATCATGGGCCAAATTTCATGAATGTGCACGTGCGTACATGCGCGCGACAAAACAAGCGAAACATAAGTTCTTCAACCTTGACCTCCCTTCACTCCTGGTGAACAAACCTAAACAATTTTGGAAAGTTCTGTCCCCGCCTAAATCTCACTCCTTTAGCCTAACCTACCCCAACGGGGAGGTCATCCCAGACAATCTATGTGCCAACGAGTTTGCTTCATTTTTTTCGTCTGTCTTTAACACGGACGACGGTTGCTCACAAGTTTTATTACCAGTGATCCCTTCTTCCATGAACCTTTCTTGTCCCATGATGCCCATCGATATCAGCCCCCACGGAATTTGTAAGATCATTGAGTCACTCAAGCTGTCCTCAAGTTCTGGTCCTGACTCAATTAACTCTAAAGTACTATACAACACGAAAGTGATTTCAAGCGAACTGCTATGTTGCATATTTAGACAGTCACTTCAAGAATCCGTGTTGCCGCGGGACTGGAAGACAGCGATTGTCGTCCCCATTCTCAAATCCGGTAACAGCCAGTACGTTAATAACTACCGCCCCATTTCTCTAACTTGTATCGCATGCAAAATTCTTGAACACATAATCTTCTCAAACTTAGTCAAATTCCTTGAGGAAAAAGTGTTTTTCTACCCGCTGCAGCATGGTTTCCGTAAATACTATTCTTGTGAAACTCAACTAGCTTGTTTCGTTCATGACATATTTTTAAACGCTGACAACAACCATCAGACCGACGCCGTCTTCTTAGATTTCCGCAAAGCCTTTGACATGGTGCCTCACCCGAAGCTTATGTACAAAATCTCTCTCCTGAATCTCGACCCTCTTGTCGTCCGTTGGCTAACTCAATTTCTTTATAAGCGCTCGTTCGCAGTCTCATGTAATAACCGCATATCTCCATCTGTCCCTGTCCTTTCGGGAGTTCCTCAGGGTTCAGTTCTTGGTCCCCTCCTATTCCTCATATATATTAATGACCTTCCTTCAGGCATATCTTCCACTATCAGACTATTCGCCGATGATTGCGTTGTATACAGGCAGATCAACTCTCCTACTGACCAACAATCCTTACAAACCGACCTTGCCCTAATTCAGTGCTGGTGTGATGAGTGGCAAATGCCCCTGAATATATCTAAGTGCTGCATCGTGACATTTTCTCGCCGACGTGTTTCTTATCTCCCTCCCTTCTGCTACACAATTAGCGATTTAGTATTAACCAGAGCAGATTCCTACAAATATCTTGGCGTTCATCTCTCTTCCAACTTAACTTGGAATGAACACATTAATCACATCGTGGCCAATGCTTCTCGCTCCTTGGGCTTTGTCAGACGCACCCTAAGATCAGCACCTGTCCATCTCAAGCTTCTAACTTTCACCACTCTGGTACGAAGCAAGCTTGAATACGCATCCGCAATATGGGACCCTCCTCAAAACTATCTCTGTGATGCAATCGAAGCCATCCAAAATCGAGCTGCCCGCTTCATTGTCAACGATTACTCTTTCACTACCTCTGTTTCCGCGTTAAAACTAAGTCTCAACCTCGAGCCGCTCGAACATCGTCGTCGCTTCGCCAAGTTAACCCTCTACCATAGATTTTTTTTCACCTTGCCTGCTCGACAATCACCCATCACACGCTCGAGTGTCATTTTTCCTCGCTTTGATCACACTAACAAGGTTACTCGGTTCCTCTGTATTACTAACGCGTTCTCCAAATCGTTTTTTTGCACAACTACCATTGAGTGGAACAACCTCCCATCATCAATCGCTACCATTGACGACCATACACTTTTCCGTAGCTCCCTCTCTCACTTTCTTCATCTTCAATACTAGTGTTCGTTCTGTTGTATTGCTGAGTTTATCGCTTTGTTTACTTACTTGTATTGTTCTTATCCTGTTATTCCAAGATGTTGTTGTTATTTTGTTTCCTTATTTCTGTTTTCTGTTTATTTCTGTTATTACTGTTTCCATTCTCAATGTTCCATGATGTGTTCCCACCCCCCATGTAATGTCCTCCGGACCCTTGGGGTTTTTTGAAATAAATAAAATAAAATAAACGTACATTTTTTATTGAAGCCAACTTTGAACTATAAGACACTATTGTATGTAACTAAAGCCATTTTTAAGTTTTCAAGTTTGAGAGACATCCTGTTGTCGGACAATACAGCCTTCTATCGAGAAAACGTGCGCTCTACATCTCAAGACGTTATCCTTGCTAACTTGAAATGAGCTAGTGCATCTTCGAAGTCTTGTTCTTTGCCTTCAAGAATGGCGCCATGGACTACGACAGTTTCAGCCGCTTATTTTTGTCAAGCACGGCTTCAAGCTTTGCTGTAACAATAGATGCACCTCGAGCCCTTTGTAAGGAATCCTGCATGTCCCAAACGATGTCCAAAGCCTGTACGAGAGTCAAGTTTGCAGACTCCAACCTTGTGATGGGAGGGGGAAATGATGAGAAATTAGCTTCAATAGCTGCTAAGTTTCACGCTAACGTCTTCAAAGAGTCGCTGTGCCGAACGAAACCTTGCGGCGTCTTCTTTTCTGAGCTTGCTGACCACTTGACGCACGATTTCAAGATTTGCGGCATAATACTTTGCCGCTTCGATCCGCGTGCCCCATCTCGTCAGCTCAGGCTGAGGAGGCAAAGCCACATCTGGCGCCAAAATCTTAAAGGAGTACAGAGGGCCATCCAAAAAAATTTCAGATTAAGACATCTGATGAAAGTGTGTGTGTAATTATACCGAATAGCGCGAAAGGTTTTGATGTGTGCAATTTGTTTCCCAGAAAAAAACTCTCATAAACATAGCTCCGCGCCTTCACCCTTAACTTGCCACTCCAGCTATAACGAGGATGAGGAGGTATGATGGCACGTCACCGATGACGGCATAAGGAGACTCGTTCTGGTTTGCCGGCCAGTGGGGGTCAGCGCCTTGTCCCTTTGCCGCCGTAAACCTGTTTTGCCAGTTCTCCCGGAGAATTGGGGATAGAAGGAGTGGCCGAAGCATTACCGAGGCAAGGAGAAAGGCTTTATCAGAACCTCGAACAGCCGAGTAGCAGACGACAGCGGAGTAGCAGACATTTCTCTAGGCCAATCAGCGAGCGTTCTCCTTATAGCGTCAGCGCAAGGTTCCAGGCAGATCACAGGCTGGTACTGCTCTTCACCACCGTTGCGCACGGTCGCTTTTTGCGGCATATTTTAAATTCAATTTCTGCGATAATTATGACACTGTGTTGTAAATTACTTCGCATGGTGCATCTTACTGGCCTACTTAACAGTTTTATAGGAAGAAAACTGGGTGTTAAAAATGACTTCTGTGCTACTTTAAAGAGCTGCACGTATATGGGACTCTTTGCAAACACTTTCTTTATGTTTGATATGAGGTCATCAACATTTTGGAAACAGTCAGGACCTTCCTCTGCAACTCTGTGTAGCGCGTCAGCTGCGCAGGAGACGTGGACAATTTTTGCGTATGTGACACGAAGAGTGGCACCAGCTTACACCATGTAAGGAGCTGCGTCCGTAACAAAAAGCGGCACGTCATTTGTATCCACAAACCCATCGAGCATCTGAACACAGTCTATGAAGAGCCGTGCCACTGTTGAATGATTGACCTTTGGAAGCTCCTCGACTGTCAGTACGTAGCCCTTTTCACATGTGTGTCCAGCCCAAGTGGTCTGACGACAACAGAGGCTACGCAGCGTCCTGAAGCGTTTCTGTTGTTTTGTCTACGGATATCCACACTTTCCGTGACTTCAGATTCTCAAGGATGTTTTGTAGGGTAGCCTGATAGCAGCGATGCAGGTTGCCTTTTCTTATTGTCGACTCGTGAGGGGCCGGCCTGTGTACTTCTCAAGAGATACTGTAGCTCAGCATTTTCCAGCTTCCAAAAGGGAATATTTGCAGCACAGAGTGCCCTACAAAGGTCCATCGCAAAATCGGAACATTTGGACGTAGAAGGTGCACTCTGGTCCATAAGTTGCGACTCGCAACCTGACTCGTTGACTGGCCTCCTGGTGCTTCGCTGTCTTCAAGTGCTGATGGACGAGAAAACGTTGTTTGCAGGTTTTTCATGTGCCAGGCAAAACAAGACGGATCCGTCCGTCTTGAATGTGCCTTTGGACTCGGCTGCCAGCTGCCTCAGACGCGAAGCCGTTGTTTTCGGCATTGCCGCACCTTACACGGGCGGCACAAACCAAGAGAAGAGAACTCTTCCGTATTCTGCGTGCGCACGTCCAACCTTTGTGGAATGAACCGGAAAGTGTGAAGGGGAAAGGGGGACACTCTGCAGCATCCGACCCCCGGAGTGGCATCGTAATGTCGCAGGCACCATTGCGCAATTGAGCGTAACAGCCCAGAAGCAAACAGCGAGCTGCCATTAAAGAAAGCGTTGTGGTGAAGTGTTAGCAGCCTTTGCATCACCTGCAGACCATTTAAAACCAGAGGCGCTCCAGGTTACTTGTGGAGCTGCGACACAGCATGTGTTGCATAACGTAAAAAAAACCCGAGACTTCTTGAAGCCATTTTTTCACAGCATGTGTGTCCATAAGCTGTCCTCGATAAGTGAGTGTGTCAGAGCTCAACCTGGCAGGAAACCTGGGAAGGCACACCAGAGCAAAAAACATGCAGTAGAAATATGCACGAAGACATGCAGATACATGCTGTCATATGCACGTTTACGAATTCGGCAAAAATATGCGAAAATATGCGTAACGAAACACATGTTTTCATGCTCTCTGTGCTTGGAAACGTGTGGGGAAACATCAGGGTACTCGCAGAGATGTCTACAAAAAAAAAAAAAAAATATGTATTTGCATAAAGTCCCTTGCCATAGTCATAAGGAAGGATGTAACAGTGCTCATTCAGATTAGGTTATGTTATGCTTGGATTCTGTCTGTAGCTCGGAAGAGAGACAAAGTTCTCTGAATCAGCCCACTATCGTCCCTGTACTTACTGGCTCCCTGTTCGAGACAAGGGAGTTGTAGTGAGCAAGACGCGAACCTTTCAAGTACAGTCGTAGCCAAAAAAAATTAACAAAGCAATATCACTTTGTTTTTTTCTCGTTTAGGCACAGTTGTTCTACAGTGTGTTGAACTCCCCAGCGACTCGTGGCCTTCAAATAAATACTACTGCCATGTCAACGCCAGATTGTTTGTCTGTGGACCTCAGCATATGTATACGGTAAGCTTCCAGTGCCTTGTTTTGAAATTCGGTCTTGAAAAAGATATGTGAAGTTTTCAGTGCTGTCACTCCTTTGTCCTTAGTTACATTGAAGTTTAGTGTTGCTATGGTTGTAAGGCTACGGATTTTGAAACGTATCATCAAGTTGTCAAGCGAACGAATAGGCTGTTTCCCCAGATTGCAAATATAAATTTTTTCCTGCGGTTACCTTATTTTCTTTTATCATATTGTTATTAGTACTATAGCGAAATGGAAAACGCAGATTTGGTACTTTTACAGTCTATTACATGTTAAGGTTACTTCCGGTATTCGAAATTCTATGATATTTTGGTTTGAATGTTAGTACTACGATTTGGAAACGCTCTCCATATTGCATGACACCTGCTTGATGCTCTGAGTACGCCTGAGAATGCCCGTTGTTTATCCAATATGCTTCTCTGAGGTCCTTCGGTACATTTTAGAAAAGTGACCATCCTTTAGTTTCTCGGTTTGATTTTGATAATTGCAATTATTATTGTTAATACGTAGTCCTTACAGCAACACCGGAAGTATACATATTATTATTTCATTAATGCAAATTTCCCCCTCGCGTAATCTTTAGGTTTTAAATCTAAATGCAAATTCTCAGTCTCGTTTGCATGCTGGTTCGCTCATAAATCTACAACTTTCAAAGAATTAACGACCCATGTTAAGTGTTCGTAAGTGCAGTTTTAGAATCAACTTCAAATGATATGTCATTAATCACCACCGCGCTCGGGGCTGTCTTGACAAATGAGCCATATTTTTGGCGAGTCTGGTGCTTTGGAGCCATTAAATTAAGTTCGCTAATAAAATATCTGAAGATGTTTTCATTGACCTCATGCATCGCGCGCGTTGTCTATCTGAAAATGGTTAAAAATTGGGCTGTTTGGTGTAGCATACTTTAAAAGCGATAAACCCCAGTGCCGGGGAACAAGTCAGAAGACGACACAACACACAGGCACTGTGCCTGTGTGTTGTGTCGTCTTTTGACTTGTTCCCCGGCACGGGGGTTTTATCGCTTTTAAAGTTTGTCTATCTGTACATTATCAAAACCACTCAGCAGTACACCGTGCTCAATATGTTAGGCCTTGCACGCATTACTGTGGTGGTGGTTGTGATGATGAACTGGCTCGCCGTTGTCGGCCTCACACAGGATGCATTACTGTACCCTCTTGGAACAGAGCTTCACTGCAGAGCAGGCTCCTAGCCAGCCATCATCCCGAATGACATCGTTCTCTCCCATGATTTGCTTAAAACTGTAAGCGTACGCCTTTTTGTGACACTTATGTGATTATGTTGATCGTCACAGAAAGGTGTACACCCTGCACCTTCTACAGAACAGGAGTGTTAATGGGATCGTTCCATGCAATAGTTTGCTTTCAGCTTGTTGCGTGGTGAAGTTGAGTTCTAAGAGGGGATCACCTTTCTGAACTGGCGGCAAAAACTTTGTCTTGATGTTGATGGTTCGAGTGCTTTACCTCCATAGGCGATACTCCTCCTCATTGCTCGTAATTTGGTGAAAATATAATAATGAGCCTCACAGCGAAGAACGAAGTCTCGAACAGGACCCCATGAAGTGCACTAGTCTCTAGGGATCCCCAAAGGCAGAGCGACAGTATGCCAGAAAAGGACCCATTGAAGTGTACATGGCCCTAGGGATCACCAATTCTAGAACGAGAATACAGAAGAAAATTACCCCTTGAAGTGCACTAGGCTCTAGGTCCCCAAATTCCAGAGCGAGAATACGGCGGCAAAAGGAGGACCCCTTGAAATGCACTAGTCTCTAGGGATCCCCAAATGCGGACTGAGAATATGGCCGAAAGAGATGACTCTTTGAGGTGCCGAGGCTCTAGGGATCCCCAGTTCCACAGGGAGAATACGCCGGAAAGGGAGGACCCCTTGAAGTGCACTAGTCTCTAGGGGCATTCAAGGGCTGAACGAGGATACGGCGTCAAGAGAGTGCCCCTCAAAGCAGCACTATAGGCTCCAGGGATCCTCAAGGGCAGGGCGAGAAGACGGCGGATAAAGTTACCTTTCTCGTCGTTCTTTGCAGCCGTTGTTCTATTATGTTTATGTACCAATTACCCCAGTACAGCCCTTTGGTTCAGATAAAGAGAACCCGTTGAAGTGCACTAGGCTCTAGGTACCAGCTCCCGTGGCATAGTGGTTAGGATGATCGCTTTCCACGCCGAGACTGGGAGGTGACACGGGTTCGAATCCTGTCACCGGCTGTGCTGTCTGAGGTTTTCCCTGGGTTTTCCGAAGACTTTCCAGATGAATGTCGGCACAGTTCCCCTTGAAGTCGGCCAAGGACGCATACTAACCCCCCTGTCCCCCACTCCTTCCTGCTGTACTCTCTCCATCTGTTCACGTCTGTACGCCGCTCATAGCCACAGTTGCTTCGCGGCGCTAACACTGAATTTAAAAAAAAAAAAACTAGGCTCTAGGGATCCCTTAAGGCAAAGGGAGAATACGGAGGAAAGGGTGGGCCGCTAGAGGTGTGTTAGGTTCTCGATATCCCCGGGAACAAAACGAGAATACCATGGAAAGAGAGGGCACCTTTAAGTGCACTAGGCTAGGAATCCTGGAGGGCTAAGCGAGAATACGGTGAATCCATGATCCAAGTTTTGCTCATAGTGAGTGGGCAAAAGTCTAGCTGACTTAGAGACACTGCAAATGTGGTCCTGGAACATTGATTGTGCTGGCAATAAAGAAGGACGTGTCCCAGGTTATCCAGGACACCACAGTGGCGGCATCTGGGACAGTCCATTATTGCTGAACCACAGGTCGCAAGCGGCAACACAAGTGGCAGTATGATGAGTTCAAAATGTGCAAGCTCACTGTTATTGATTCTAGAATTGAGAAAGCAACAGTAAGCCAACACCCAAATTAACAGCTATCCCAACCAACTTTGTGTGATGTTCCGTTATTGTTCGGTGACCTCCGAGCTGTAGAAGTCGTAACTTTGTTGTATAAGCTTGCTAGTTCGTCCTTCATCTTATACGTACCATAACTTTGTCTCTGACTTAGAAGCAGTCAATGACCAATGAGTTTTCTTTTCACAGGTACACTCTGGGCTCCTTGCAGAGACCAGCCATCGTGGACATTACTCTGTTGTCGGGTTACGAAGTCGTTGAAACGTCACTTCAGGAGGTAAGTTCCTCTCCCGTTGTTGTAAAAGGCTCTCTGAGAGGCACAGCTAGGTTAATTTCTTCTTGCCAAAAGCCCATCTCGGTTCTCAGCTCTCGAAAGGTTCCTTGTTTCAATGGCATGTCACTTTCAATTGTCGTTCGGAAGTGAGTCTGTCATCTTCTAAAGTTGTTGGCTGTATTGATACTGAACAAATTGCTCTTGCGGGGACAGGTCCTTTCTATAATCCGTTCCTATTGTTGTCAAAATGTCATCTCTTTCGAAGCGTTGCTGCCCCTTGCCACTTGGGTTTTGTCTGTAAAAATGTTTTACCACAGTTGCAGCGTTCAATAATGGCATCGTGCGATGAGTTGCAAAAAATGTTAGCTTATGAAGGCATGTGAACAAGGTCACTGAATGGTGGAACCGTAAACGTTGACAGTGATACACAAACTTTGTGTGTCGTAGTATACTTGCTTGCTTTCCATTAATATATTCAGACAAGAACCATGGCTTGCATGACTTTCCCGGTATGCTCTTGAACCAGGATTTCGTCACATAACAGGCTCCTTGCCGAACAGCGTTGTTTCCTCTAATTTCTTGAAAATGGTTCGCGTATGCCTTTTTGTGACATTTGCGTAATTACGTCAATTGCGACAAAGAGGTGTTTGCTCCGCACTTTACACAAATAAGCAGTGGTAACGGTATCGCTCTGTTTTACCAGTGCAGGTTGCATGAACTACTGACAGTGGTACAGAAACTGCTAACAATGCATACGGTTGTTACAGCAGTCTGTGCAGATCTCTAAACAATTCAGTCGCTGCTGTATTTGCAAGGAGACAGCTTACATGTCGTCTGGTGTGCAATATAAGTAGAGCCTGAAGTTTTAGGGTTTTACCCTATTCTTCCCCGAATTTGCATCCCGAATTGAAGGTTGCCTCTTTAGGGTGAAACCCGATTTTTACCCGGCAAATTGCCCTCACTGGGATGTCTGAAGAATGCACTAACTTACTTGTTTGGCAGAAAAATGCAGTTACATCACCGTTTGTACCAAACCGCTACAGTTAGTTTGAATAACTGAGCCCGATTTCTCCCCGAGTTTAGCGTACTGGAAGTTTTTTCACACGAATTTGCATGAATTTAGTGCACATGTTTATTTACCCGATTTTTACCCCCCCGAATGTAGGAAAAAATATTTCCCGAAAACTTCAGGATCTAAATATAAGTAACGCTGAAGTAACTTTGCAGGCAATCGCAAACTTGTGTTACGTGCTTTCGATGTAGAACGTGTCATACCTTGATCTGTGAAGCTCAGGTGCAGCCTTAATGCACATATGTGCCAATCTATTAGGGGGTTTTAGTAGATTTGAAAAACTTCAACAACGTGATACCATCCACTTCAGTTTGGTTCAGAAACCATTATCATGAACATTTTTTTTATCTACTAGAACTTCCTATTATCTGTCTTGTCCGCGAAACGATCACGTGAAAGAAAGAGGGCGCCAGAAAACTGAAAATATTCAGGGTCGAGGACACCTACTTTGTTCTAATGAAAGCCTCCCAATAGATGCACGGTAAGTTGGTCATTTGACTTCACGACGACAATCACGACTCTTCCAGTCAGAGTGGAGTTTGCACAGCATTTTGGAATTTCAGAGAGACATGGGTCTCATTTGTACGGCGTGGTCAGTTTCATTCAATGCATTTACGTTCATCACACAGCTTCAAGCTAATGGAGTGATACAGAGCTTCAGGACTACTGGCAATAGGGTCCTCCTCTTGATTCGACAGGTGAGATAGTCTAAGTTTACCCTATAACCTCGGATAATGGTCACATGCCCTCGTGATGAGCACAATATCACCAGCGAAGGGAATGAAAAAAAAAAAAAACAGGAAGACCGAAGAAAGAAAACAAACTGAACTGGTGGTTCCAAGAAAGTGCATGTGGCTATTGCAGAGCACTTAAAGGGGCACCAAAGAGCAAAAATGTCTCCTCACGGAATGAAAGAGGATGTTACCTTGATATCAACACAAAAGGAACGGGAGTCATCGGTTGCGTTGTTCGTGAATTGTGAGCTAAAGTAACCACAACCTTTTCCCTCTCCTGCTCAAGAGGCGCAACAGAGTGCGGAGAGGCCTCGGATTCGTCTCCTCAAATCACCTCCCGCGATGGTTGGACAAATCGTTTCAGGAGACCAGTGAGAGCCTGCTTCACATTGTCGCCGTTCTTGAGAAGGAGAGGAAGAGCGAAACACATAAACTGAGTTTTTTTTTCTATCGATCATAAATCACGAACTACGCATCAGATTAATTCCGCTCATTTTGTGTTGGTGTAGAGGTAACGCCACCATTGATTTCTCAAGGAGAAATTGTTGCATTTCAGTGCCCCTTTAAGACTCATTTCGCCTCAGATGAGGAGTGCTGAAGACGTGTTAAAGCTGGAATGGGAAAGTGAATGAGGGAATTAAAGAAGGAAAGATGGGAAAGACAGGAAATAAATTGGAGTGAAGGAGATGGTGAACAGACTACATTAAACGAGGGATTCAGCGGAGTTCCCACAGGGTTACTCTGCTGGAGAAATTATACTACAGCGCCATCAGCAGCCGCCTATGCTACGAGTCGGGGTAGCTGGTGACAGATCATGGTGCGGGACGATGCAGCAGCAAAACGCGGACAAAAGGGCTAGAACAAGGAACAGAACGGGGGAGTTACTATCATCCCGTTCTGTTCCTTCTTTTAAACTTTTTTGTGCATGTTTCGCTGCTGCATCTTTTCGCACAGCTCGTCTAATGTGTCTTGTCAGTTGGTTTTACGTTTGGGCTGTCTGCGTCGTAAGCCTCAGCCAACCACTTGGTGACTCTTGCGTCGAAAGTGAAAGAAACTTATGGACGGTTGCCCGCCATACTAAAACATCTTTATGCTCCGCTGCATGCAGGACGATGGCGTACAGTGCGCTAAGGCTCTGTACCTGTCTCAGAAAAACTGTCTCTGAGATACATTGTCTCACCTCCTGCTTACAGCTCTGCGTGCCACTGTTGTCACGCTACCTTTCCTTCTGTTTATGATTTCATTTTTTCAGGTGAGCCGGAAACCAACCTGCTTCACCCTCCGAATGACCACATTTTATACAGTGAAGGGCTTACAACCTGCACCAGTATTGGTTTATGAGTACTACAATAGTGGTAAGGAGCAGAAAGGCTGTTCGAGATACGATCAAATGTGCATTCAGTCGCGTGTGCTATTGCGTACAGAATTGTCCAAAGCGCAAGTTCACTAATTAAGCTACCTCATTAGGAGAGCTCTAAGGCAATATTCCATTATGTTTGCAACAGTGTACACTAAAGTATTCTTTTTGTCGTAATTTGATTACTCAAAATCAAATTGAGCACTCGGTATTACCAGAGTGTGCCTTTGTCTCTTTTGGCAGCATCGTGCATTGCTCAAATTCGTAATCGAACACGCGCAGATTATAAATCCCAAAGTGTAGTTAAGATCATACAGTTGGTAAAGAATCTGTAATTGCTGGCTGTTTGGTTTGTTAAATAGAGAAATTCGTTAAGTGCAACATGCCAAGCTAAACAAAGATGGCCACTGCCACTACCTGCACTGTGCGAACCACAAAATGCCATTTGTCATAAAACAGGTATCAAGCTATGAAGGGCACAAAATATCAAGCTTTATTCATCACATAATGCTAGGTAATGCATAATTTATGCTATGCACAATATCACTTGGAGCGTTCGTAACTTTTGTAACTCCAGAGGGCCTCTACTGCTTCCCTCCTGATTCTCCGGCGAGCTCGCATATTGACTTTTCTTGGTTGGTTCACTAAGACTCATGACGCACATGATGCACAATTCCGGAAAGAACGAGAGTACACCGCCGTTGAATACAGAAAAGAACAAGAAATGGGTACATGTCACGTAGACGTTTGCGCCGATAAAACTTTGACCGTCGGCAGGGTCATGCCCATTTTACCACTGTTGGCGTCAGCTGCGCGAACAAAAACAAGGAAAGAAACGTCACAAAACCGCAACCTACTGTCATCGGCATCAACAAAAGCAAATTAGGCTTTGCGAGAGGCCAGTAATGCGCGTATTCCTGTCCGGAAACTGGTGCGAAGAGGTCCTTGGCCTCTCACGGCCCTCGGGCCGGTTTCGAATCAGCATCGGCTTACTTGAAATTACCGGCGGCGGCGCACATGTCTACACCATCTACAACATTTACGAGGAGAGTTTGGCCATCGAGAGCAGCCTGTCTGAAAGCGTGCCATTTGACATCACACGATAGGTGGCGCCAAGGCCAGTGGCGCCATTGTGGATCAGAGTTGTCGCCTTGAAATCTCCCATTCCGCTATTTTGAAGAAGAGGTACGGCCATGAAATCCCCACGTGCTGGGCGGCGTGTGGGCGGAGCGATGACAGCTCTGACGTCACGGCGGCCCCCCATCTCCGGGCGGCAAGAGATCACAGAATGGCCAAACTCTCCTCATAAACGGCTCTGGTGTACACGCTCCCTTTACGGCGTGCCTACAGCACGTGATGACCGCAGTAACCAACGAAAACACGCATGAGGACAATGGAGAGATTTCGCCCAGAGACTTCGTTAAATAGAGGCGACCAAACAAATGTATTTCGTTAAATCGAGCTCAAAAATATATTGGCGTCTATGGGGACGCATACTAGAGACGGAAATTTCGTTAAATCGACGTTCGTTGATTCAACTGTTTTCATGTATGCACAAAATTACTTATTTCTTTTCCAGCATGTTTCTCATTTTCCAATGTCGTATAATCTTTTAGTCTTTTACCTGCAGCACCACAAGGCAAGCAAAGGGAAAAAGTTATCCGTGGAGGAGAATCAGTAATCTTGTTGATTTTGACGAATTGCTTTGTAACTGGAGGAGAATGTCTTTTGGCACAGTAATGGAATGTACCGTAATGGAATGGAATGTACGGTGATGGAATGGGCCGTAATGGAATTGCACCGTAACGACTCGCTCATGGCAAACATAAATACTGAATGTGCACTGCATATAGTGTTCGGTTTCGTGTTCTTTTAATTCGGCTGTACCTGAAACAAACCATGTCATTACTGTGCAGGTAACAGAGCCACTGCCCTGTACAGTCCTGGAACCGAATGCGTTCCTGTTCCGGTAACTAATTCATCTCTGCCGGAGCTAACCGATGGAGACGAAATTATCTACCAATGACCATCTTACCTGAATACTTTCTACCAACTACTTTAAAATTGATAGGCAGTGCTGGAAAATCAGCGTGTTGATACGGGATTATGTGTACTAGAAGACAAGGAAAGGAGTCTTTTATTTTTATTCATATTTTATTGTCATTATTTAATAGTTATGAGTGTACAGCACGTGCTTTCTCCCAGGTCATTTTAATGTGTTATGTACAGTGACCAGTGTCATTCGGGGGCACCTCTATGCACTTCGAATAGCCCAAGAAGAAAGCTGTTTGACCAGCCGCTTTAGCCTCTACGTTTATGAAACAGCGTAACGGCACCTACGTGTGAGATCCGGCTTTAAATAAATTGAGATGCATGTAAACTGTGTTTTATTTGTTTGTTACGCTTGTGCAGAGTGCACTATTAAAAACTATCTGGAATAAACGAAGCTGTCTGAAAGGTTACAGTGAGGTGTCATATTGAGCAGCATAACAATGATAACAACGTGCCAAAAGAAAAGTGACGAGTTAAGCAATAAACAGATATGATAAACAAGTTAATAGTATACCGTTCCACCACAGTGCCGTTGCCGCGGCCTGGCACTGTGAGGTGAGGCCGTGGAAGCCCTGCCTGTCCCTTATAGTACTTTCCCATACACTATAAACTGCCACAATACAAAGATTCAAAAAAATTTCGAAAAACAACACTGAAGCTTTCTAAGTTTATTCTATACGAGCATTCGCGTGGAGGGCCACTCTTTTCTAGACCACTTTCAGACCACGCTTTAGAATAAATTTAGAAGCTTCTGTGAAGCCATCCCAGGACTTGACTATTTCTACACACTTTCTCTGCCACAATACACTCTAAAAACAGAACTTGACCGTATAGCACGCTCTGCACCAACCATTGCCAAGTTTGAGTAGAGCTGGTTGTGAAGGAGGGGTATTTTTAATGGAGAAAAACACAAAGTGAAAGATTAACCATACTAGAGGCTTGCTATTCCCATAAACAAAGAAGAAAAACCGAAACACGGAAAACTATAGAGAAATACAGAAAAAAAAAGAAAAAAGCTCCTTCACCAGTCACTCAGGCAGGCATCAGGGAGGTATCAGAGTGCACAACAGTCCTAGGAACAGGGAATCCTGTAGCAGTGCAGACGTGACGTCAGGCTCAGTAGGGCCAAGTAGCACCGGTAGGGAAAGCTCTCGGTAGCGAGAAACTGCGCTGGAGATTGGACAGTTGTTCTTCTTCCCATGGAGAATGGCCATTAGCCACAACGGAGATTAGCCAGGGCTATGAGGTTGACTACCTATACTATGACATGACGATGACGGTGTTCTTCGCATACCGCTGGCAGGCGCGGAGGATGTGTTGCACGTCTGCTTCTACATGGCACGTGGGGCAAAGAGAATAACGCAGTTGGCTTATCTTAAACAGGAGGAGACGAGTTCGGGTCACATTCAGCCTCAGCCGAATAAAGCAACGTCTCCTCGCTGCGTGGTATGCGGCCATGCACAGCGTGGGCCACTTGAGCTCGGATTTCTGATACATGTCCCGATAATAGTGTCAGCTACGAGAGTACATGCACCAAGCGGCTTCTCATCTGGTTTTACACTTCACTGGCTACGACACCGCCTTGCGATCCCCTAGTCACAGATGTGTTAATGGCTTACCACAGCAGGCCACAGGCTAGTTCTCCAATGGGTTCCAGCCCATTGTGGTGTCGTGGGGAACGAGCAGGCCGACAGCGCCGCAGAAGCAGCACTCTCGTCTCGGAAACGGACCGGTATATTGTTCTGCTGAGAGGAGACCGCCGTTCCATTCTGCGACGCCTCGTGACACCCCTGGCTTCCCGCCAATGGACAACCGACATTCTCCCCCCATCTATGTTGAGCAGAGTTGATCCAACGCTCGCTTTCCGCATGCCACGAAACACCTCTTGTCAAGATGCTGCATTAATCCACCGAATGCGACTCGATGTGGCCTTTACCGCTCAGTGGCGTTACCGCTTGAGACAATTAAGTTGACTCTCCCACCTGCTCCCACCGTGTCTTCCCATTTCGCCTATTCCCATTTTGCCTAATGCTTCTTAGCAGATTATCTCGCCATCCCTTAGCAGGTTCACCGACCTCGAACTGCAGGGGGTCCCATTTGGCCTAATGTATGCTGCAGACAGTCCCACTTCGCCTACTAATCCGTGTTACGTAAGAAAGAAGGCGGTCCTCTGGCATGCTGCCAAAAGTCAATTTCGGATCTTCATATAACTTTACATGCAACCTTGTTGGTTTCACTGAAGCATGAGGTCTGTATTTATAATTCATATTACACTAGGGTTTCTTCCCTCATCTGTTGGTTCACAAATATAGACTGTGCAAGAGTGAAAACATAGTTTTTATTTACATTTTTTTTAAATTAAAAGGGCAGCTTTGTTTTCTCCACTTCAAAATTCTTCCAAATTTGCAGCTCTACTCAATATACATTAGATGTCCCACGGCATCGAGGTACGACATCATGTCCCGTTCGCCATTCCAACGCCCTACGCCGGCTTTTTCAACTGACCCTAAGTGATTTGGGAGAAATTCACAGCACACCCTGGAGGAGACTAGAATTTATACGACACTGACCAGAAAAGGAATTCCTGTCGGAAAATATTTCCGTGTATAACTCCCACCGTTAGATAATGCGCAGGCCCTCTTCAGAGCACCTTTTTACCGAATAACGCGCGCGTTATACACCGGAAAATACGTAGTTAGGTTGAACGTGGGTTAAGGCGTCTCGCTCGGTGGTGTCGTGCTAACTGGGAGGCGGTGGGTTCGAATCCTACCACCGGTTGTGCTGTCTGAGGTTTTCCCTGGGTTTTCCGAAGACTTTCGAGACGAATACCGGCACAGTTCCCCCTGAAGTCTGCCCAAGACGCATATTAACCCCCTATCCCCCCACTCCTTCCTGCTGTCCTCTCTCCATCTGTTCTCATCTGTACGCCGCTCAGAGCCACCTCGCATCTCCACATAGCCACATCTCGCTCATAGCCACCTCGCCGTCGCTCATATAGCTTCGCGGCGCTAACACGAAAGAAAAAAAAGGAGTTAAATTAAACACGACTATAGTAACACCAGTTTCCATATTTAACATCGCTCAGGTGACACTGAACATGGCTCGAAGCCTTGTTCCATTCGTCATGCTGTCCATCAGGAGTCACTATGTAAAATGTTTTTGTTATATTTGTACATTATATTTACACCTTATATTTGCAAATGTAAAGGGTCTTTGTTTCGGACGACGTAAGGTAGTTGTCCGACGAGCATAATAATAATAATTGGGGGTTTACGTCGCGAGACAACTGAGATCATGAGCGACGCCACAGCGGTCGGTCTGTGGATTGCTTTTGCCCACCTGAGGGTTCTTTAACGTGCGATGAAAGCTTATCACACGGCACCCCGTATTTAACGTCCCTCGCGGAAGACGGCGTGTCTAAGCAACATGTACCCTGCCACCAAGTTGCTGGCGTCCTCGGCCGGGTTCGAACCCGCGATCTCGGGATCAGAAGGCGAACACGCTACCGACTGAGCCACCGAGGCCTTCCGACGAGCACATTCATTTCTTGCACACGTCATCATCGGGTTGGAGCGTGTAAGTAACGCCCACTTGCCGACAGTCCCGTTTTGCCTAATGAGATTGCACGGCAGTCCCATTTCGCCTAACGGCTGTTACCCCTCCCGCCTCTTTAATCCGATAATCCGGGTTAGGCAAAATGGGAATAGGCGAAATGGGATGTAACCGCTCCCACTGTGGTGCTCTTGAGGATCTGGAGCATATTCTTCTTCATTGCCCCCGCTACCAACCTCCCGGAACCGCACTCTCCGAGTCTCTTAGTCAGCTAGACTCTCGCCCCTTCTCCCTACCGAAATTGCTTGGTCCCTGGCCCAATCCAGCCCAGCAACGCTCTGCGCTCAAAGCTCTTTTGACATTTCTGGACACCATCGGACTTCGATCGTTACTGTGAAGGGGCTCATTATTTTATTCCCCACATCCCCACCAGGTGTAGACCCCCATGTAGACCCCCCTTGTGTCTACCCCCATGGGGTAGAGTATCGCCTCTGGCGATGAACCTCCCCACTCTCCACCTCAAAATAAAGTTGTTGTTTGTTCATCTGGTTTTCGTAAACCTCGTTGCCCCGAATTTCTGCTAAAGTCCCTGAAGATTACAGACTCTCTGGACTGGACAACCGGGACATTTAAATGTCCCGTTATTTAGCAGACACGCCTGTAGGCAATACGTGGTTTTTAACAGTTGATGAGACTTTTTCGCTGACGAGGAGTGGGAATTGCATTTTTTCTTTATTGCGTGTTAGCACCGCGAAGCAACTGTGGCTATGAGGGGCGTACGGACGTGGACAGACGGAGAGAGGACAGCAGGAAGGAGTGGGGGACGGGGATTAGTATGCGTCCTGGGCCGACTTCAAGGGAACTGTGCCGACATTCGTCTGGAAAGTCTTCGGAAAACCCAGGGAAAACCTCAGACAGCACAGCCGGTGGTAGGATTCGAACTTACCACCTCCCAGTCTACAGCACGACCTTGGTTACCACCAACGAGCGGACGCCTTAGCCCACTCGGCCATGCCGCTGGTTTGCATTTTTTCGCCATCTCTCCTACAGCGTCGGAATTTTGGGCGCTTGTGCTGGCAACTGCTGTACTGGGAGGACTGGGGTAGAGTACTGCACGGGCCTAATTTTCAGGCCCGCGCCCGGCCCAGACCCGGCTGCTACGGCCCGGACCCGACGTCTTCTATATAGGTTTCGAGCCCGACTGGTTCCATGCTCAGACCCTGTCCCAGCCCGCCCCTGCTCTATGTGTTGTTTGGCCCGGAGGCGTATTTAGATTTACTAAAGAGCACAGCGCAGCCAGAAAATGGACGCAGCGAGTTGGTGGAGAGTGAGGAGGTACACTCGAACGGCGTATTTAGATTTACTAAAGACCACAGCGCAGCCAGAAAATGGACGCAGCGAATTGGTGGAGAGTGAGGAGGTACACTCGAACGGAACGGCTGTGTTTCTCTGCCGGCAATCCGCTGTGTGCTTGGTGCTTGCTTGCTTCGGAAGGCAGCGCGCAGGCCTTTCTCGAACTCTCACGCGAACGAAATATGTCAGAATGTACCTAACTGACCCTCGTGCTGGACTCTCAGCGAGCCCGCCAAACCCAAATGTGTGTGAGTGCACGTGTGAAATCCAGACCCACTACACGAAATGATCACATTACATTACATTACATGATCACATATTAAAAAGTGATAGTTCTCAGATGAGAATACCATAGTATCCCATACCCAATGAAAAAATGAAATACAAATAAAAATAAAAAATTGACATGAAAATTTATCTGTCTACAGGTTTTCCCGTCAGGTTCGTGGTTTCGGGTAAACCCGGGCCCGTGCAGTGCTCTATCTCACATACATGATACTGTGATACTGCCTTTAACTTCTGTTTTGAAAGAAGTCGTATGCAAGCCTATCCTTAAAGTTCCACCAAATTGCTGACCTCAGTAAGCGCCGACAGAGGTGCCGAGCTATCATCATACCATTACATGTGTTAATTTACCTTTCATATGCCACATAATCTTCCGTCTGATCTCCATATATTGAGTGCAAATATTATAACTAATAACGAATTAAGAAATTTTCAAGAAATAAATTGTATACAGCTGTTTTGTGGGTAGCCTGACCTCACTTCAGTGGGAAACTCAGATGCGGGAAGTGTGATGCGGTGGAAACAGTTTCCTTTATTCTAAATTTTATTTCCAAAGGAAAAAAGTAGTACAGCTGGAGAAGCTGTTCAAGCAGCTTGAAAAGAGCCGTACCCTCAGATACCCGGGAAGAAGAAAGCAAAGGAAGAATAGAAATACAAATACCATACATCGCGCATATTCAGCAAAAGTAGTACCTTGTGATAAAGTAATTTGAAATGAAGTTAGAATGTTTTAAATAGGAGAACTCTACATGTGATTGTAAGAGACCACGGAACATGCGTAACTCATAAGTGGTACTGGCTTCAAAGTGGTTTCAAATATCAAGTGGGACGGTGCAACACTGGAGCCAAGACATCCCCACAATGGGACCTGGCTTCAAGTGGGCTGGTGGGTTGTGCTCCCAGGATGGACACACAGTGGGCCAGACATCCAACTTTAAATACCAATATGGGACCTGACTTCAAGTGGGATGGCAGGACGGGGCCCAGCCTGGAGGCACACTGGAACCACTCATGCTACCCAAGGGTCCTCAATGGGACCTGAGTATACCACTCTGGAACTGGCTGGGACCATCCTGAACCCAACTGGAACAACTGTGGTGCCAGTCTGGGACCATCCCAGATTTTTGCCTGGGAGTGGAGCGGTTGTCACCGACTTCAAGAATCCGTTAGTGGAGAAAAGGCACAGCCTGAGCAAAAAGACGCTTGAAATGTTCCAGACCATATCCTTCAACGCACGAGAATACGCAATAAAAGTTGGTCAGCCTTTTGCGCAGCTCCTCAGCTTTTCCCTTTACCCTGGTGCGGATAAAACGGTCTTGGACGGCTCTCAAACAAAGTACCACAACAACTTCACGTGGTATCTTTTTCACGATACCGTTGGCAGGCACCCAAAATAAAAGCTCAATCAATCAATCAATATAAATACCGTCAGTGAACGTTACGAGCTGCCACGAAAGAATCCGTAAAATTTCATAGTTTCGGATTCTTCAAGAGCAGTTGACGTCATCGAGACAGCGTGGAGACAAAGGCTCGCGCTCACGTTCCCGGTCTCCACCCTCTGCCTCACGTTGGAAGATTGCCAGCAACTGTGGTGAGGCGACGAAAATCGTCCTTCCAGAGCAACACTAGCAATGATTAGATTAATAGATGTCTATATATTTATAAATAAAGAAATCGAATAATAGAAAGTATATCGAATAAATCAATTAAAATAGATTTAATTAAAAATAATAGAATTATAGGGTTATCGCTTGTGATTCGATGAGAGAGGGGTGGGGCGGCCCTTTTTTGTCAATTTGGATATATGATAATTGTCACAAAAAGGCGTACACCCCCCTCTCTCGCTTCGAATCAGAAGCGATAACCCATCCGTGGCAACGGTTGGCACACAGCGTGCTATGCGGTGAAGTTCAGTTTTTTTTTTTAAGAGTCAGATTGTCAGGCACAAAATGGAAAGACTGCGTGGTCTCGCTGGTCGCTAGCGGCCGGTGATGACAAAGTGGCGGTCCGGATGACGTCCCCATTTGAACAGGACAGATGTTGATGAATAAAGGTACGGACCAGCAGGCGTGTTACCAAAGGCAAGATAGACGTTTATTAAGGCGTTAGGTTGGTAAAGGGCCGAATGAAAGAGTTCATATATGTTGATGCGTCGACGCTGACCGATGAACTTTCGTGGGCTCTCTCGCGATGAAGAAGATGATTGGTCAGCGACAGTAATGCTGCTGCTGCTTACACCTTATTTGGGAGAGGGACCAGTGAGGTTACTCCACGGGCAATAGGGGAGAGAGGGAGACTGGGGAGCTGTAAACAGACAGCTGACCGACTTGCAGAGCGATAAGATAAGACATTCCCCCAGAGCGTTAGTCATGACTCACCTCTGTGAGGCCGATAACGGCGAGTTCTTTCAGAAGCAGCACCTCCGTTATGGGACAATGACAAGTTGAAGATCGGGCTCGTGGTCCGGCGACGACTGTTTGTAGCGCAGCACTCACCGGGGCTCGGCAAGCCAGCTGGACTGGGCTAACATCTCCTTATATCTCTGAACGAACGCCCTTCAGAGCAACTACATAACGCCATCAGAGATGCAATGCACATGCAATGAAGTCAAGAATAACGTACAGACAGTGGTTCTCAACCTTTTGCTCCATGCCATGCACCCCGGCCTTTGGCCGTCCATGGAAGCGTTATTCCACCACCAACCCTTATCGCCAGTCGAAACTCGTTAATATGACCACAGCCGTTCCCGCGGATTTTTGTCATAAAGCGAATTGTCATATTAACAAACAGCGCGTGTTACAAGTCGTACCGTGCCCTTTACGTAAGCTTCAAAAAGTAGAAAATGACGTAGCTGTCAACAATACGAATAGTAAGGGGGGGGGTATTATTATGTTATATATATTTATTATTATATTATATAACATGTTTATTATTAGAAAAATGAGGAAAGGTTAGCCTTCGCACGAATAGTGAGGCATTTTAAAAGAATATACTATAACATTTTATGTTTTGAAAAAGTCTGACAAATCCGGCAGTCAGCTCTGTTCGGTTGCGCTTCATCTCAGACATGGTCGATGAAAGCCGTATGAATGCAACAGGTCACTATCACCATATGACCAAGGACATACTGCTCTTTTAAGCACGTCAGGCAGGGTCATATAGTAACCCGGAAACTATGGACCGCATTTTGGCCGTCAAGAGAAGCGCCGGTTCAGTGACGAACGGTCATAGTAACGAGGGTAAAGTGTTAGCCCGCCGTTGTGCGGAAATTACTGGTCATTGTCATATAAACGAACCAGGGTTACACACGGAGGCCATTGAAAGGGAACGGTTCCCGAGAATAAGGGTCATGAAGCAGGGATGTCGTGGGTTCGATTGTATTTTATATTTCACTTTTCTTGGTGAATGCGAGAAGCAGGTACAAAAGGGGGGAATCCTGTGACCTGACCCTCTACAGCAGTCATAAAGGAATTGGAGGTATTTTATTGGTTCTTCCAAGTAAAAGTATATTGTTTGTGGCGAGGAACTTACCGCTAGAGTCACTAGATAGGGAACAGAGTAATGACACTGATGTACGGCGGCAAGCACGGACTCCATTTTGAGTCAGACTCCGTTGCGGCCGGATTTCTTTTTCCCGCGCACTCTCTCACGCGGAAAGCAGCTCCTCTACGTTACTCAGCATGTCACGGATGCGGAACAAGTGTGCTATGGGGGAAAATAAAAAAGACGTTCATTTTTTCTTTTTGGTGGGGGGAGGGAGGATAATTTATGTTAGGAGTAGCAGCACACGTCGGGAGACCAGTTTAATTTCTTTTTTTTCTCTCTTAAAAACAAACGGGAGCTACATGAACAAACTGTTTACATGCCATTTGGGTTCCTGTTACTTGTGAGGCAACTGGATAATATATCTGTGTTTCGAATTTCGATTAATCTTTTACAGAGCTTATGAAGTCAGTTGACACCCTTAATTAAAGCCTCTGGAAAAGAGACAAAGACAAATTAAATAATTAATTGGGGCTCTATTATTGGTGCACCACATTACCAAGCCCAACCCCCGCCCCCGAAATCAAACATTTTATTTGACAATCATAATTCACAACACTTGCCACAGACGTTGAATATGTGCGATGCCCAGCAGGGCCTGCCTTTTTTTCATTTCCTTTTTTGTTTTGTGGAATAGCAAGCCGGCTCTTTGCCTGACTAACCGTTCCTTTCTTTTTTCTTAATAAAAATCCCCCCCCCCCGCCCTGTTTGATCTGCGGCTGCTTATTCGCCAGAGAGCGACACCTGTGTGGCATTCCTGTGCTTATTTCCCAGCTAACCGCATTCAAAGGTGTTTCCACTACCCGCCGCCTGTGGAGGCGCAGGATAGCAGTACACCTCTGCAACCAGACGGGGATGATCTCCAGAGTCACCCCACTGAAAATATAGTGCAGTAACCGCAACTACTGCACGCTGATGGCCAATGTCCTCATGCCAACACATATGCTCCCAGTTTTTACTGAAGGCTTACGTTTCGCTGCAGCCAGAGCATTAAGTTTTCGCAAGTGGATTCGTAGTCGTAACATGAAATAAAAATCCACCAGTGTCGCGGAAAGCCCATGGCAGTCGGGAATCTACAACGGCCTGGTTGTCTGTAGAACAACGTCCCTCACCTCCCTCACAACAAAGGAACGAACATCCAGTTTATTTGAGTTGAACACCTTGTCTGCGTGCTGCAATAGCTGTACCACATGTATGGAAGGTGTGAAGAGTGGATTTTCTTCGTCTGGTCGGCGGTAGGACTTGAGGGCTAGAAGCCGGTAACGATTCGGTGCAAGGCTGTCTTGCGGAAAGTCTTTGCACTTCTCGCAAAGTTTGTACCACCTCATTGCACCCTGCAAGGTATGTGAGGGTCTGCTGCTCCAGGTCATTCAAGCCGCCTGATGAGATGGTCAAGTCGAGTGGTTCCGGTTCGGCATCTTTACGGGGTATATCATTTCTCTCCGTGCTGCACTGCGTAAAGTCAATCAAGGCAATTCTGTCGTCAACACTGTAGCTGCCACTTGAGCTGGGACAGAAAAACTGTGAAAGCGTGATGAGGCGAAGCTTGGATTTAAATTCTAGTGGTCGTGGCACTGGATTCTTCAGCCTGACTGTTGAGAAAAGGTTCTCCAGGGCATCTTGACTCAGGCGGTCCAAGGAAACAAACTTGAAGCCTTGTCTGCCCAGGAGGTACTCTCGAATTTGCAGGGAAGCTGTGGTTGACACAAGTACTCGTGCCTGCACTGGTTTGAATGATTCCCTCTGGTTGGGTGCACTGATTGAAAGAGCCTTGAAGAGCTTTGCAAAGCCATGGAGAAACTCCACTGAGCCCCCATGCTTGTCCTCCTTAGCATGGCTCATTGCTGTGCTTCGTGACGTCATCAGGCGAAACCAGCGGTGAACTTGTTCAATGAACCATGCAGTCGTGATGGCATCAGGTGCCACCTTCTTGATCTCGGCGACTAGAAGAATCCCTGCAAATACTGCCCCGTTCAGTTATAGCCACTGCTGACGAGACGTTCATCTTATCGTAGTGCTTGTTGTCCAGGAAACGTAATTTCAGGTGTGGAGCAAGGTTTAATGACGACGCTGCATCGATCTCCGCCAGTCTCCTCACACGCGGGATCGATACCTACGTGCAAAGAAAATGTCATGTTTCGCGAGACACATGCCTCAGGTGGTAGAATCACACATGCATGTCAGGTGGTAGAATCATGTGATGAGATGCAATACCCCTGCAGTTGGCAGGCCATTCTGCGCGACAGTCTCCTTTGGCAAGTGTATGGACTGTCCCCTTACAAGATGGGCTCTAATGTTCTTCAATATATGGGGTGCGTCAGCAATGAAGAACAGCTTGCGGTCGCCCTCTTCTGCACACGGGTGGGTACACGAAACTGTTGTTCCACTGCGGGTTGCAGTGGACCACCACATCTTTTTGTAGAGGAGGACGTTGGGCACTGTGTGGGTGTTCCGAGGTTGCTATCACAACATCTGAGAATAATCATTACGACCTATGACTAAAGAGCGCCCTATTTTCACAAGCGATCTTGGAGTTCCAGGGGTGGGGGTGGGGGCACGGCCCCCTTGCCCCCTCTCGGTACGCCCATGAGCCATAGTCACAGCTCTTCTTTGTTGTTTGGAGCTATTGAACCCAAAATTTTTAGCCTGCATTTGTGTGGTACTGATTTTCCAAGGAGAGAGGAAATAGGGGAGAGGGGCAAAAACCTTCCAGTGCTCGTTATCTGTACATGGAATACTAAAAGGAAGAACGCCACCTCACGTACACAAAGCAGCGCCGCTCCCTGAGATATGAAGTGCAACAAAACCTTTCCGAGGTTCACCTACCCAGGAAATTTCCATTCCTTCCAGGATTACACTATGGAGTCACCCGACAGAATATACGGATAACCTTCCCAGCGCTTCACCATATACTAGCTGCCGAAGCATATACTATTAAAGAAAAATCGTGGCCCCAAACTTTCACGAAACGACCACAGGGCTTATATGCGCGCCCATTGCATCTCGCGAAGTCAGGGTTAAAATTTGTGGCTGGATTAGTTTACCCATCACAGCATTTCGTAAAAGCAGCATTGATACGCATTATTTTTATACGCTTTTGCACTTGTCACGCACGCGAAATTTTCGCTAGTTAAATCAGACTGCTTCGCAACCATTAAATATATTTTTGGAAGTAGATGAACGACCAATAAATGCCATCGATTATTACACTCACGTTCCGCCTTTACCGACAACCACTACCACGTGAGTCCTACCATGCTGCTATGCATGTGCACTTGACGGGGAAATTTGATGTTTCTCATCAGTCATCCCCCCCAGCCACAACAAAGTATGTTCTCCTGCGACAATCATTTTTCTATACTGTACGTACCACCAAACACGACACATAACTTTCGAGAACAACAGGCACGTAAAAAACCTCGTGAGCATTCGTCCGCCTTGAGCTCTCGGACGGTGAGCAAATGTCCGGTGAGCAAAAATCGCGGTTTTCATGAAAACGACGCCGCACAGCGGTGAAGCACTGAACTAGCCGATCCATGTTCGCACGGCCGACCCCGCGTTCACTTACGGAGAAGTTGCTGTTTTTCGCATGGTTCGTTGAGCTGCACCTGTATTTTGTTGTTCAAATCATGGATGAAGGGAACAGTGCAGACAACGACCAACAAACTAAACCAAACGACTTGTGTTCTGTGCCACGATGCGGCTCTGCGCGCCAAAGAGACAGCAGTTTGTCTTTCTGCGATCTCTTCTTTCCACACAGGCAATGCCGCCTACTTTGACGCATCGTCGGAAGAGATGGATAGAGCGACTCAAAATCAGCAAACCTGTTACGTCAGCAATGCTTGTGTGTGGCAGAACCCTCGGAGCGGTACTACCCTAGTAGCACAATTTGTTGCCGGAACGTTGTGGTAATGTTTTACTCAAACGTTTCAGAAGCGTGGCTACAGTCCTCTTGAAAAACGCTGATGGAAAACATTTCTGCAACATTAACGAATCAAGTATAACCGACAACATTCCTGACATCCCTTCCTGTCATGTACCATGTTTTGAAGTCAGGCTCGTGTTACATTAGATATTAACCGAGAGGAATGCACGAGATCCCCTCACAAAACCTGGACGCATTACGACTATGCTGCCTGAAATGTCGTATTTATTTTCCAAGAAACATAGCTGTAACGCTGTCTAAATGCTGCAAAAATACAACGCAAATGTTGCCTCCGCATTGTATTTCGGTTGGAGAAATATGGCTGTAACGCTGTCTCTACGTTGCAGAAACATAAGACAAATGCTGCGTTCATATTGCATTTGCATTGAACTAATGAGGCTGTAATGCCGTCTCAGTGTTGCAGAAATACAAAGCAAATGTTGCCTTCACATTGTATTTGTGTTGGTGAATATGGCTGTAACGCTGTCTCTATGTTGCAGCAACGTAACACAGATGTCTTTAATAGCGTATTTTTATTGGAAGAATACAGCTGTAACGCTGTCTCAATGTAGCAGCAAAATAACGCACTTGTTGCCTAATATTGTATTTTTATTAGAAAACTATCACTGTAAGGCTGTCTCAGTGTTGCAGCAACATAACACAGATGTTGCCTCAATATTGTATTTGTGTTGGAAAATATGATTGTAACGCTGTCTCGTGTTGGCAGCAACATAAAACAAACGTTCCCTCTGTGTTTTATTTGTATCGAAGGAATTTGTCCCAGTGTTGTGGAAATGTCCTCCAGCATCGTTGCTGGCAAAAAAAATTTCAAGGGAACATATCCACGTTCATGCAATTTTTGAGGTAACATTTTCACAAATGTCTTGCAAAATATTGCGCGACTCGCTATAGTGTACGGTCAGGTGCTTGGATGAGTAATGTTGCTCGAAAGTGACTGAGGAAGGTTCAGACACTGTTCCCTAGCAACAGCGGAGAAACATTGCATTGCCACGTTGCAGGAACATCGTAAAATGGATAGTAACATTGGGCCGCTTCTGGTAATATTATAATAATGTTAACGAATGTTGCAAAACGTTGCTCCACATTGGACAACATTTGCAATGTTGCTTCAACGTCATGGCAACAATGTGTGCTACTAGGGTGCCTACATATCTGATGAACATTTTTCCTCCAAATACAATCGCAGCTCACGTCAGGAAGGGAAGCAGAACCTTGTCGAGGCTAAACAGAACAAGTTTCTTTAATACTTCAGTAGTCATTATGTGTAACAAAGCGTAAGGGATAGCGCGAAAACGTATAACCTAGTCAGTTTTGTAACTGTGCATTTTAATCAGCGCGTCAAATCATTTGGGAAAGAATGCAGAGATAATGCGACGTTTCGCTAAGATTTCCCATAAACGTGCGCACCAGTGACACACGGGTATTGCAACATTCCCCCGTGAATACCCTGCGCAGAACACTCGCTGCTTGCCGTTTCGGCCTCGCAACCGGTAAGTGTGAAATTTACCTTCACGAAGTGTGGTTGATCACCGGAACTTCGCGAATAATACGCGCCAACTACACAAGATGTTTGCTGCGCTAACGTGTCCAGAAATTTTATTTAAAGCGAGCGATAAAAGAGACGAGCGCTACTTTTCAGCTACTTGACTAAGAAACAGATGGTACTAGTGAAGCAGTACCTGTTTCTTACTCAAGTAGCAGAAAAGTACCACTTGCGTTTCTTTTATCGCTCGCTTTAAATATAATTTCTGGACATGTGAGAGCAAACGCCCTGTATACAGGGTGTTCAAAATTAAGCTTTCACGAGCGCTACGCAAACACAGCGATGACAGGAAACCGGATGATAACTTTACGCTACTTGTGTGAGAAACAGGTGGTGCTAATTATGTAGCACCTGTTTCTTACTCAAGGAACAGAAAAATAGCAGCCAGTTTTCTTTTGTTCGCCTATTTATAAAGTGCTAGTGAAAGCTTAATTTCGAACACCCTGTATAGCCTTCTCTTTGGACAACTCGGTTACGCCTGCCAGAAGTATATCAGTGGCATTTAATACTCGTTCGTCTTCAACGCATCGAGAATCAACATTGTAGGTCAGCAATCTCAAAATCGAAACCAAGGGTCAACATGGCTACGTCCGCCATGTTGGAGTTTAGATGTGCCACTTACAGGTCATGGAGTATGTGTGCGCAAGGGCCCACTGGAGGCGAATGTTACATGGTGTCATTCCCACCCATAACATTCCCAAATTTTCCCAGGGGCAATTCCCACACCGGTTGAGAACCCCTGTCTACGATGTTCCCCTGCTCTGACTTTAGGAATATACGTACTTAGCTCGGGTACCGTCAGCAAAAACATTATCAGGGAACTAGAGACAACGTAAATCACAATAGAAATAAAATAAAAATATAGAAAAGAAAAGCAAACGGAGTCAGGCAGCTCTGTTGTTGAAGCATATACGCTTCGGAAGTGGCCGGGCATCGTTACTCCCGAAAGTACATATAGGAGAAAATGTGGGCGGCACTTTGGTGATAACTGGCGGCATTTTCATACAACGAATCATTGCGCTCCAACAGAGGCAGTTATGTTGTATGTGACAATTATAATAACCACCTGAACAAAATAGGAACAACCACGTCCCGTCCACGCACATAGCTCCCGATAGTTCTGACTTAGACGATAGATTTTGTTAACTTCGCAACATCTGGCATTCCATCACAGAAGGGTACTTACAACCTGCTTCGAGCTGGAAAGGAATATATCAAGTAATTAATTTAATTAAACAATTAGAACGGGCCGTCGGGTGCCATCGGGTTCCAGACGACGAGCGAGTTCGATGACTGCTATATCTAGCGAGCAGCTGTGCCCAGAAGCAAGTCTGCTAAACATTTCAGGACCGACAGACAACAGGATTTTAAAAGAGTTCATTCATCCCAGGTCAGCGAGCTAGGTATCACGCAGCGAGCAGGGTAACGTAAACAAGCCGTCGTACAACACGTGCATTGCGTCTGTTACGTGCTGCTGCATGTGGGCGCGTGTAGAGATCTGCCGCGTTAAGTAGGTGGGGGCCGTGTCATCCACGAGCTGCAAGTACAGTCAAGCACAGAGCTGCATTCATGGTGCCGATCGAGAATGGCTACAATCAATGAACCGCTGTAACCACCAATTAATGTAATTAATGTAGCAACACACATTCACATCACGAGTAGGACAGAACAAGAGCGCACGATGCGCTATTAAAGGGGTTGCGATACTTGGTCTCAAGTTATTCCTGATCAACAACTTTATTGGGAGATGATAAATGGGGAGTTTCATCGCCAGGGGCGATACTCTACCCCATTGCTGGTAGTTATGTGGGGAATGAAATAATGAGCCCCTTCACAATAAGGATCCAAGTCCTATGGTGTCCAAAAAGGTGAAGAAAGAGCTTGGAGGGCAGAGCGTTGGTGCGCTGGTTTTGGACAGGGACCAAGCAATTTTGACAGAGAGGGGGGAGAGGCTTCTCTGGGCGGGAAAACGGCTTCTCTGGTCAGCTGAGCGGCACCTACTCCAGTCATCTCCACCGCTCCAAATCACGTGTCCCCTATGACGTGAAAGGAGCGCTGTACTCCCTGCGTTCCCGGTCGCCGCGGTTTCCGTTTCGGCTAATTTGCATTTAAAAATTCGGGGATCGATATTTTAACGCACGTGCGTGTTTTAGGATTTGTTAAACGTGAAATGGCTTGCAACCTGGGATAGTCTCTCAATCCGCTCTCTCGCTTTTGCCCGAAATCCCCTAATTCAAAAGTTAATTAATGAATTTTAGGTAATTAGTCATCTTGTAGTTGCACACTTTCTTCGAGAGGATGTCCGCCTGCCGTAGAACTCTACTGCAAAAGCGACATCTATGCTGCTCTCGTAGCTTTTTAAGTAAAAAATCTGTAAAGGCTAAAAAAAGCACTGTCTATAAGGCGACGATTGAACAGGGGCATTGGGGTATCGTTGATGTGAAAATGACTGCAAAACATTCCGAGCTGAGTGTGCGCGATTGATTGAGCGAGCCACATGAGGGAGCAGGAGATGTTGTGAATCGTGAAACGGGTAACATTTCCTCGAGTCTGAGGAGGACCTGGGCGACGCACACCAAAATACTCAACGAAACGTTGCCCGTTTCACGTATTCACTAGCTCGCTTGCATTCTACTGATTTGTTCATCGATGTTATGAATGTTTGTGCAAATTTCCAGACAGTGGCGGCTGCATGGAGGGGTTGTGAACTCGTCAAGTCACTCCGGTTACTTTTTTTCACACGTTCTCACATGTATATGTGGAAATAAATAAGAATAATGTATTATTATTATGGTATTATGGTCTTCAAAAAAGGCAAACGTGATGATGGCAAGAATTATCGTCCAATATCTATTATCCCGGTTTTCATTAATTATGGAAAAATTTGTATACTCGGCAATGAATAACTTTGTTGCCCGCTTTAAGTTTTTTTCCGACAATCAGTTCGGCTTCATTGAAGGAGGAGGAGGAGGAGTGTCGTTGGGAGGAACCCGAGAGGTCTGCCTGCCTGATTAGGCGGCATGTTTCTCGGGAAGGGAAAGGTGGTGGAGAGGAGGAGAGGAAAGGGTGAAGTGGAAGACCGAGCGGAATCCGCTCGGGGGGAGGATAGCTGCGTCCATGGGCCGACTTCAGGGGAACTGTGCCGGCATACGCCTATTACACATCTGAGGGAAACCCAGGAAAAACTCCAGACGGCACAGCCGGCCCGCGGATTCCTCCCAGTCTCCAAGCGCACGCGTTACCGCTGCGCCACCGGAGCTGGTGGCTTCATTGAAGGTCGTGGTACAGTCATGCTTTTGGAGAACCTTAGCGACCTACTTTATAGTGCTTTAGAAAAGGGGCAGTTTGCTGTAGGTTTATCCTTGGATCTTTCGAGGGCGTTCGACACCATATCCCATGACATTCTTTTGCATATTCTCTATGCTTACGGGTTCAGAGGTCGCATACACTCTTGGTTGGCCAATTTTTTAAGTAATCGAACTCATGTGGTCTCGGTGGGTGGCGCGTTTAGTAATGTTGTATCAGTTGACGTTGGTGTTCCACAAGGTTCTGTGTTAGCTCCTTTATTACTTAATTGCTATGTGAATTATCTATTTCTGTTTTGAAGTTCTGTAAAGTGTGTCAGTATGCCGACGACAGTTTATTGTTGGCAGTACACGCATCTCAACGTGAGGCCATTCGATTGTTACAAATAGATGCCACTAATATTTGTAATTGGTTCTCTAAAGGTGCTATACAGTTGAACTTTGACAAAACCCAGCTCATCTGCTTTCGCAATCCCTCTAACACCTTTGATGACACATGCTCTATTGTTTTACCTGGCTCACAACCACTGACGTATTTACAAACTATGAAGTGCCTAGGCTTGTATCTTGATTCGGACATGACATGGAATTCTCAGTTATCGTATGTGTGTAAGAGACTGCGACCTAACATCCTGCGTGCATTTTTTTCGCTTAGGTATGTAGACCCTTCAAGAGTTCGTAGACCAATGTTAGATGCTCTCGGTTACAGTATATTACGATATGGAATAACGTTGCTTGCACATTGCAGTGAAGCTTGAAAAATTAAGGTTAATAGTGTTCTTAGAAGCTCTCTCAAAAGTGTTGCTTATAAAAATTGCTCCATGGGGCGTACTGGAGAGCTTTTTCGATATCTTTCTTTTCCATCTTTCGTTAATCTTTTTAAATGTTCAACTGTACTGAGTCATTTGTTGTCAATCTTCCTTCAAGATACCTGTCATGCTGGACCGTTTAACCAGAACAAAATCATTTAATTTTGTTGTACCGTTTTCTTTCACTAAGTATGGGTTTTTTCGTAGAGCATGTTGTGTGCCTCGTGTTTTTAACGATCTTCCTTCTGATTTTTTAATGATTCAGTCGAAGTCATATTTTAATAAGGTCACTGCGTCAATTATATTATTGTGCTTAATTAAGTAACATGTAAGTTGTTGTTGTATTTGGTTTGCTTTTTCTTTTACTGTCTAATTGTGTATCTAGTTGCTGTGCCGTTAACTGCCTCCAGGCCCAGCGTCACAAGCCTCTCGGCTTAGGCGGGCCTGCTTTGTGTCTCGTCTTTAAAGACATTAAATAATAAAATTATTATTGTTATTATTATACAGGCGTCAGGCTAGAAGACTGAGCTCGCATGTATTATGAGCCATACGGGGTAATATATTGAATACACGGAAGTCCCAGAAGTCATTGGACAGCAGCATGCAATGCATAATGGTCACAAGTACCACCGTATACCATGAGGTATTAGAAATGCCCATCCTGTACCCGTCGTGGTCTGACATCGTGTGACCGAGAGGCGGTTTGGACAGCAGCTGAGCTGCTCATGGCAAGCAGACGAAAATTATCGGATATAAAGGCATGATAATGGGTGGACATTAGGAGGGTGGCGATGGTGGCGTTATAGGACGTCCCATTTGGGACGTCCTAACTTGTGCGGCCGTTCAACATTCCCCAATTTGCGGTGTCACGTGTTTACATAAACAAAATACAGAAACCGACACTGAAGATTTTTGTTTAAGTTTAATTTGTACAAGCTTTCGCGTGGAGGTCCACGCTTCCTCAGGTACAAAGTGAAGTGGTGACACACATAAGTATATATAGTATAGCCGTATACACGACTAAACATACTGCTGTACAAAGAAAGGGAAGGGGAAGGAAATATGGTGCCACATGTCTGTGTACAATGAATAGCTAGGCAGACGGATAAGTGACCTCCATAAGCGTGGACCTCCACGCGAAAGCTTGTACAAATTAAACTTAAACAAAAATCTTCAGTGTCGGTTTCTGTATTTTGTTTATGTGATCTACAGGACTTGACTCCCCTCTTCGTATACGCTTCTGTCACGTGTTTACCAAGAAAACCTGCTAGAGGGCATTGCCACCCAATTGTTGATGGCCCAGTGGCCGGCCATGAGTGCTTCTGCTTCATGATCATGAGTGCGACCAGCGGCTTTTGGCTAGTAACGCCCATGGTAACAAAAATAAAAATTAATTAAGAGTCGATTTACAGTAAAGGTGAGCCCGCCTACATTTGCGTGGCCACATGCGGCACATGCCGCTGGGTAGGGCTACGGATAATTGCGACCACCTGGGGTCCTTTAACGTATGCAGGAAATCTCCGACACACGGTGCTGGAAGCAATGTTTACATTCCCCGCGTTATTTCCGTTCTCTGCCAGGATGGAACCAGCAATCATGAGTTCAGCAAGCCAACGCACCACCGACTAAACTACCGACGTCAGACGGGTATGGTGAGTGTGACGGGTCTACGAAAGACAGAATAGTGCTGTTGCTGTGGCTGCAAGGGAACGAAGCGTAGTGTTTGGCAGAGCCCGCAGGGAAGGTGGTAAGCAAGACTGCAGGTGGCGACTGACTGCAGTGCGACGCCAGGCTTTGATGGCTACACAATACCAATTGTAAATCGAAAAGGATAATCAACTACAACAGAAACTCACTGTGAGGTTGGAGGAATTGAGGTTAGTGACCAGGACACGTCAACATGTGAAGACGGTGTCTCTTGGTGAAGGTCTAACCACAGGATGCGACGTTGACATTGACGGCGAGGCAAACATGCAAGACAGGTTGAGACCAATTATCTATTAGCTGTCAATGGAGGAGGTTGCGGTAGAACAGTTGAAGTTGGAGGGGGTGACGCTGTGTCGGTCGAGAAGGGTCGAAGGATTGCTGAGCCTTCAAAAAGCCAAAGAAGTCGGTGACCGGAGTATTATCCCATGTTTTCTAGAAGAAAATGTAGATGAATGATGTCCTAGATGTCCAAAATGATGTCCTAGAAACCGCGGAAGAGGAGTGTGGGTTCGAGCGTCGTTTCAAGTCTGGGCCGTATAAAGCAGGGGGCGACCCGCATCCTGACGTCAGGGACATCTGGCAGAACGCTGACCGCAAGCATCGCGTACCTGCGCCTCCAGAAGCCATGGTCGGGGAAAACTCTGCTCTAAGTTTAATTTATGACTGTCCTCAGAACACTCTCAAAGATGAGGGGTCACGCGCGTCAGTGCTGAGTGCAGTGCGTGGAAGAACGTCTCTGCGCAGTGTAGAGAGATACACTTGTCTTCAGCCGGAGGGCAGCCCGAAGAAGAGGTAAAGGAAGGAGAGAAGAGGCTAGAAGGTCTAACTATGGTAACGAAGAAGAGGCCCAATCCGCTCGTTCAGGCGTAGTTTCCAGCCCGGTTTATACCGACGACCAGCCTGAGAAACCACCTTCGAAGCCGTTCTGAACCAGCGAAAACCTTCAGACCTATACTGTAGCCGTCTCTTGGCTGGAGATCAACAGCATGATGGTGAACATCAATGCCTACCCCAGTCCGTCAGCATGGAGACATTGATCAGTTGAAATTCTGTTGAACTGTCTCGATATACTCCATAAATTTTGTGCTGAAAAACACCAGGATTTCTATTGCAAGAGCTATTGACGTATTATTGACAGGTGTTTGAAATTGGACACCGTGTGCTTCTTGGAATTCCGTTGAGCTTCTGCTGTGTGAAAGTGTATGGAGTTTTCATTAAACCTGCATTGAAAAGTTACGCGTGGGCACACGTGTAGGATCAAGGAAAATCCTTCGTGTGATTCGCAATAACTTAATTTCCCAATGCTTTCTGGACGTCCACCTCTGAGCAAGTAGCATGCGTGGAAAGGCATATGCAGCAGTCACAATAATATTAGTGAGATAAAAGTTCTAGTGTGTGTGTTAGATGATTGCAGTAACATGATCCGCTTAATGATGTGCTCCATTAATGAATTACTATCAATGTATTAGTCTGGAGTCGTCTTAAAATGCGTGAGAACGTTAACACATCTTTTTTTTTTGCGAATTTAGATTTTTTCTCGAATTTCAAAATCAAATTTTTGATGACCCTATTAATTTATTAAGTGTATCATGTTATTGCATTCATCTAACGCTACTATTGATAAACATATTTTTCGTGGTTTTCGTATTATGTGTTCATCCGTACTTTTTACTGTAAAATTCACTTTGATTCCAATACCGCTCTCAGATGAATGTTTAATTGCCTCATCCACTACAACGTTACATCTCTCAGGACATGCCACTAGTGATATGTCTTTTTAGCTGCACATGCTACGTGCTCAGAGGTGGACGTCCTGAAAGCACTGGCAAACCAAGCTATTGCGAAAGACACTGACCATTTTCCTCGATGATCCCACGTACCCATCGCCATGGCCACGCGTTGCTTTTTAACGCAGGTTTAATAAAAAGTCAATACACTTTCACACAACAGGAGCCGAACATAATTTCAAGAGGTACGCGGTGGCCAATTTTCAAAACCTGTAAATAATATGTAAATACGGTTCCCGCAATAGGAATTGTGGGGGTTCTCCACAGAAAATGTATAGGCTATATCGAGGCAACAGTTTTCATGAGGGTCAACAGCGCTAAAGCTCAACAGAAAAGCAATAGTAACTCTGAAATAGGGTGTGTATTGAGAATTGTGTAATCAAAATTATATTAAGTTATTCTTGAGCCAACTCAACACTGTTGAAGCTCAACAGAAAAGCAAAAGCAACTCTGCAGTACAGTCTCTATGGAGGATTGTGCAATAAAATTTCTATTGAGTTCTTTTTGAGCTAACTCAGTTCACATTGATAACTGAGTCTCTGTCAACTCAAAAGAACTCAATGAGATGTTCACAGAAATCCAACTCATTTTCGTAACTCATTGTAACTCCATATTTTCAATCAATCAATCAATGATGAAGGTTTTGAAACTGCAAGAGATAAGCAAGAAAAAGTACACAACAGATAGTGTATTGAATAACGTTAAATAAATATCCTATTGAGCTTCTTTTGATGTCAGCTCGACACTTTCAAAGCACAGCAGAAAAGCAATAACAATTCTGCAATAGAGTCTGCGTTGAGCATCGGGCAATAAAAAGTCTATTGAGTTCCTTTTAAGCCCACTCAATTGACATTGGCATTTTATTGAGTATCTGTTGACTCAAACAGGGATCAACAAAATGTTCATAGAAATTCAAAACTCATTTTCATAAGGGACAGCTGACACTAAGGAGATTAAAGTTGGGGATCTGTGCGGCAACTTTCCGACACGGGAGGGTGGCAAAGATGTTGTAACCCCGTTCCAGCCTGGGGTGGATGGTAATCCTAGAGCAGAGATTGAAATTGGAACTGGATCTACCTGCGACAATGACACAGCGGAGACGAGAACGGCGGAAACACCCTGGGGGATGGATTTTTTTTCAGTAGCAGGTCTCCAGAAGCTACGCAGGACACTTGGTTGTTGCATGAGTGTTCTAGTTGGAACTGGCGGCAATGAAAGAGGAAAACACAGTGGGCACATGGAGAGAGGGAGAATGCTAATACTGCATGGATGCATGGGTGCTGTCTTCCAGCCTCAGAACATCAATTTCCATCGTGCGCCATTATCCTTCCCCAGAACTGTACGGCTCTCATCATGGCTAGACTTATTAATGACCCAGCATTTTGAAAGCAGAACTCTTCTGAAAGAAACTTTATTTCTGTAGTACCCTAGGGAGTTTTGGTGTAGGTGGGCGGCGTTAACCCCTTTGTCTTCACTGTTCTCTTCCTAACTGTTGCGTTCATTCGTGTGTTAAGTCGCTCTCCATCGTTTTGCTTGGTTCGAGTTCTCGTACGTTGGACGCCTCTGCAGGCATGCCAACGAACTACTGGTGGGAGGTGTAAAAGCGGCAGTCGCATCATCATCGAGCTGGCCAGGGAATGGTCACGAGCAGGGTTGAGGTGTGCAGGAAGAACAGACGAGATGCGATTTGGACCTGGAATCAGACGTCCCCGTTCTGCATAATTCTATTGTTTGTCTACTCATCCTGACATCACGTGGGTTTTCCGGCAGGCTTTCCAGACGAATGCCGACACATTTCACCATGAAGTCGTCCCAGGACGCGTACTAACTCCCCTGTCCCCCACTCCTCCTTGACGTCCTCTCTCCGTGTGTCCAGGTCTGTAACGCAGATCACAGCCACAGTTGCTTCGCGACGCTGAAATGAAATAAAAACAAAAAACAAAATTCTAGCAGGATAATGCACCCGTATGTTATGGGGTCCACATTGCCCATAATTGGGTGGAAGGTTTACCGACGAATGGTGAGCCCCCCACAACACATTCCCCGCGAGAACCCAATCGGTCTGGTGGAGGGTGTTACAGAAAGGGCAAGGCGACAACTACCAATGCTTGATCGCCGATCTTTACTCGACATCAAGAAGGAACTGAACGGGCGAGATCCATTGTCTGTGTCTATCTATATGGGCAGCTACCCAAACAGTATGGGTCAACATCTCTCTGGAGATCTTACGTCCACTTGCGGAGTCGATGCCACCCCAGATTTAACCCAGGATCATAGCTGTCTCTCGATTTAAATTTACTCGTCAAAAATCAACTGGTTGTAATATTACCTGCCCCTGGACCAACGAAAGCAGCACAATGTACTCAAAATACCAGTACAATAAACTGTTTTGATAAGTTAGCGCTGCTTGCCATTCCACCTATACTCCGAATAAGGCAGTAAACTGGCAATACCACTACCCCTGTCCAGTCCAATCTGCATACCCCTGTGTGTTCAAAGTTTCAGTTTCACTTTCTATTTGTGAAGCTTCACAAAGGGAAGCCTTCTTTTGGGGTATAACAATGTAAATGATCATGTTCATTCTGTATGAACAGACAGCTGGCGTATAGAGTGTTCCCGTTCCGCTTTGTGCATTGCGAACGCTTTTTTTTTCTATCGCGCAACTGGTGGCACTTCCGTTTTCCTTCCTGATCAGTATTATTTCATTTCACGATCGTTCATCGCGGCTTGAATCTAGTCGCGTGACGGCAGTAAAAGATTTCCTGAAGCTATTGACATTGTGAACCCGTGTACCGCGAATATCAGGCGTTCTAGTTTTCTGCAAAAAAATTCCTACTCAGTTAATCTCATTTCGTTTCATTAATTCATTTGGTTCCAGTCCATTACATTCAGCTAAAGAACTGACACTCTCGACAAAAGAACTTTCCCAAAAGGTGTGGCTCACCACTTAATGACCGCTTTTTACTTTCCCTTCAACCGTTAGTTCATTGTATTTTCCTTACAAAATTGCACGTGCATCGAAGGAGTACGATAAGCCGGAGAATAGGCCCGAATTATATGCTACAGTGGAAGTTCATGCTCAAAGTAGAGAAAAAACAAAATCTCGAACTATCTTCTAATTTCTGCTAAAAAACGGAGGTTCTTGATTATCAAGAAAGAGGTGCACTAAATATTTTACCCATTTAAGAATCGTGTGCTTCATAATCACGCTTGGCTAAGGAGGAGGGTGGCGGGCATCATCCGGCGCTCCCGCTGCGGTTTTAGCACCCGTGACACTAGAAGACAAGGAGCGGTGGCGTAGCAGCGGGGAGGAGGGGGGGGGGGACCCCGAAATCGTACCTTTGACAATGCATTTGGGAGAGGGAAAGCGAGGGTGAAGCCCACGTTCCCGTAGAACCCACCTCGAAGTATTTTTCTGGCTACGCTACTGGGAAAGTGGTGGATTGCACGACTGCCACGTCGTGTAAGAAGGGAATGAGAACGCTATGAGAGATGAGACCAGGGCCAGGAGACACGAAAGGGCTTTTTCGTTTCGTGACGCGCTTAGTTGTGAGACGACGCATCTTGTTTTTAGGGCTTGCGTTAGACAAAGGACCGCTTCTTGCATTATTTTCGAGAAACATAAGGTGCATTCTTTTTGAAAGAAAAGTGCTGCGCTCGTGCTGCACAGGTGCTCAAGTACACGCGAGGTGTATGACGAAAAGAACGGGAGAGCTAGGGTTGCACTTCTCGAACTAGTTCAGGAGGTGAGGGCAGTGCAGGCGAAAAGAATGAACCTATATACCATACGCTGTACATTCTATACGTATACTATACCTGTATACTATACGTTTCGAAACACCCTCGAGAAATAAAATAAGCACTTCAAATTTACACCCTACCTAAACACGTAAGACATAAAAGCATTGGTCATAGAGGTTTATCAAACTTAGTCGGGCGAGTTCGAAAAATATAATACTGATGGAAAACAACAACAACAACTACATGAATGACGATGAAACGAAGCGTTTCACCGCAACACAACAGCGTGATGCACGTGCGCCCTAAAATCGAGTCGTGAACCTTCTGTTGTGCACCATGGAATACCATTGGCAGAAAAACAATGGCGAAGCACGTTCTGTACCCACCTGTGTGCTACATGGAGATTGGTTAGCTGGGGCGCGTGTCACCAGTCATACTGGTGAAAGAACGAAATAATCTTGTGGTATAAAAGAAGAAGCGGAATGGCTTTGCGGAGTGGCTTCTTCACGTACTCAGCGTGAACTCCTCGCTTCGTTGAGAAGCGCGCAAATGATTGAGAGAGGCGGAGGGCTGGAGTGTGAGGCGCCTGCAGTGCAACCGTAAGGCAAGGTATGAGTCCGTCTGCAGTGCATAGGTGTTAGAGGATGAGTTGATACGAAAGCAGTGTGGCAGTGAAAAGGCGATGAATCCAACTTCAGAAATGCTAGAGAGAGAGAGGGAAAAAAAATCCGTTAGTAACACCAACGTGACGCGCTCGTATATGGAAATTGATATTTATTTTATTTCGCTTTATGAATCAACCTCGCTCACAGGCTCAGTGCGCAAAATATAAATACCGGCAGTGAACAATAACGTTGTCGCACGAATTTTCGAAAGAAGCCGTAAAACGCCATGGATTCGGATTCACCAAGAATAGGTGACGTCATCAGGACCCCTGACGTCGCCGGCCGCGAACTTCGCGGAGCAACGTTGCCAAACGCCTTGGTAGATTGGGCATCACATAACTACTATTCACTCAAACTAGAAATTAATTTTAGGATACTTCAACCTCACATAGAACTACAATATTTTGAGAGAATACAGCGAGAGACACATGGGTTGCAATGACCAGAATTTGGTAAGATATTGGAGACACGAGATTTAGTGTGTAGTGGCACTTTAAAGGAGCAAGGAGCACGACTTCTTCTTATTTTCTTTCTTTCCGCGGTTGCAGTTTGCATTGCTCGATCGGTCGTTCTCTCTAGCAGGCGATCGTCGTGAGCCAATAAAAAACGCTCCGCTCACCGGACGTCACCACACCCCACACTCTTAAAAAAAAGGGTGTACTTTAACTCCTTTCCTTGCCACATATATAACTTCCTTTTGGAGAGTACAATTACTCTCAAAAAGGGTGTCTCCTCACTCCCTCAAGGGAGTAGCATAACACCGTCTCCCTGCCGGAGGGTAATATTACTCTCCAGTAGGGAGAAAGGTGTTATGCTACTCCCTTGAGGGTCGGTGAGGAGACTCCCTTTTTGAGAGTAATTGTACTCTCCAAAAGGGTGTTATATATGTGGCAAAAAAAAAAAAAGAGTTAAAGTACACCCTTTTGTTGAGAGTGCAGGAATAGCCGGGTGAGATTGCCGCTACTTTTCGCAGGAAATTCGCGCTTCCGAAAGGGAAGTGTTTTGTGTGAGAATTACTGAGCGAATTATGTTAATATCACGCTGTAGAAAAACGTATGTTCCAAATGCCTTCAATGCTAGTTAAAAAAGAAGAGCAGCCATGAGCGGTGAAGCGTGATCGTGGAGAAACGACCAGATCTCAAGGCGTGACGTAATCAGGTCTATGTGACGTAGCATCAGCGCTGCGAGCACTCACAAGGCCTCATTTTCCACTGAAAATTCGCCTGCTACGGACGCTCTGTCCACGGCGCTATTTGCGGCATGGGTCGGTGAACATGGGTCAGCATGTTATTTGTATAGGTGGGGAGTAACTTTGACGTCAGCATCACTCATTCACTTTCGGGCTCAGGTTCAGGTTCAGGTTCAGGGCTCTTGAAGGAGGGGAGAGATTTCTAGGTGGAGAATAGGAAGAGAGTGAGAGGAGAGAAAGAGGGGGGATAGAGAAGGAGGGGAGAGATTTCTAGGTGGAGAGTGGGAAGGGAGAGAGGAGAGAGAGAGAAGGGGGATAGAGAAGGAGGGGAGAGATTTGTAGAAGGCGTGCAGATCAAATACTTCGCGCGCATGCTGAGTAACAGGTCAGCATGTTATTTGCATAGGTGGGGAGTAATATTGACGTCAGCATCACTCATTCACTTTCGGGCTCTTGAAGGAGGGGAGAGATTTCTAGGTGGAGAATGGGAAGAGAGAGGAGAGAAAGAAGGGGGATAGAGAAGGAGGGGAGAGATTTCGAGGCGGAGAGTGGGAAGAGAGAGAGGAGAGAGAGAAAGGGGATAGAGAAGGAGGGGAGAGATTTGTAGAAAGCGTGCAGATCAAATACTTCGCGCGCATGCTAAGTGACAGGTCAGCTACTGTCCTCGCTCTCGCACAAAAGCGCATGTTATGTTACCTGCAGAGGTGGGGAGTAATTCTGACCAAGTAATGCGTCATGGCATTACTCACTACTTGAACTGAACGTTCTTGCACTGCCTAAAGCGAGCAGTTCAAAAATTGTGCCGTGGCGAGGGATGGAAAACCACCGGTTTTTCTAACCCGTCTTTAACAATGACCAAGAAGAGAACCTAGCGGTGGTATTCTCCGGTCGTCGCCTTTTTTTTTCTCCTGTAACGCTTTTCAGGCCTGAGATGCCCGTGCGCCATTAAAACTCAATCATAATCATCATCATCTAACGCTTATCGGTCAAAGGAGAATGAATGCGCGCGCGCACACACACACACACAAACAAACAAACAAACAAGCAAACAAGCAAGCAAACAAACAAACAAAAGCCTCTACACCTGTAACAAGTGACAAGTAACAAGTGATTGGCTATTTTTGTCTTGTACTGAGCACAAACTACCTCTGCTCTACAATAAATCCTATTATGGACGTAGTCTGCGCTGCGATAAATCGTATATATGTATACATTATGCATATATGGAGAAATTAACTTGCAACGATTTGAGGAATATTTGAGTGACGATATTACTTATAATGCGGGGCGGCTTGTTAGACACTTCTAGGAGAATGTAATGCCAGAGTAATGACATTACTTGCTGAAAGTAATGGCATTAGTATACTAACCACGAAACGGCAATGAGTAACGTAAAACATTACTTCTGAATAATGGCAATGCATTACAAACTAAAAGTCGGCACCAAAAACGTAAAATTTATGGTGGGGCCTTCTCTGCTCTTTTAATGTGCGTATGAGGTTGAACATACCTCTCGTCATTTCTCTTTCGCGTATACAGCAGCGTCGTGAAAACCACCACGCATACCATCTCTTTCCTACATTTCCATGTGCGCTTTCCGGGCGGTTAGCCTACCAGACGGCAGAATAGTGCTCGATGGGGATCGTGTCACCTGGGCCAACTTCATAGGACGTTGCCCGAGTACAACACAGCCCTTTAACAAACGCATCTAAGCTGAATGCCAATGCAGAATTCCCAATTTTGTAGCAATGCCGCTCTAAAATTGGATTGAAACGATGCAGTTCGCGTTTATAGTGCAGAACAGTCATACATGGGTTGGTAGCTTGCTATTCTTGAGTTGGCATCGAAGTGTTAAAAAATTAAATGCAGAGTAAATAAAAACAATAAAGTAAAATAACTAAATAAAAAGCACAGTGTCGTACATTTTAGTCTACGAAAAACAAAAGTGTAGAAACCTGGACTAACTTGACCTACAGGACCTACTGACCTACAGGACCTGACTCCCCTCGTCGTATACGCTTGCTTTTAGTCTACGACGAAGAAAATGCGAAGGTGGCTTCTCTTGTATACGTAAAACCTACCGGTGAAGTGTGCTTTACAAACGACGCTCTCGTTGCGATACTTCGTCGGTACGATACGCAGCAAGGGCGTCACATTGGCTATGTGCACATCGGCCGCATTGTCATCATTGTTGTAATATCCATACCACTGTACAATTTCAAGACGGATATTGTTGTGTGCGATTCAGAATATCCGCGAGAATGATGGGCGATACGAATCTAACTTTCAAATTTTCCAGCGCGTTCGCCCAATCACATCCATAGTTAGGAAAGTTCTTCATCAGTCGTGAAAGAGGTACCTTTTAAATGCATTTCCCACGGCTAAAGTTGCAGTCTATCTAAGTACACATTCAGTTATTAGCTACTTCCAAAAATTGCTATCTGAAATTGTCGATGACATCGTGAGGTAAACATTTCTTCCAGCATTAGGAGATCTCCGGGTCCCGTTAAAGAAATCCCAGGTGGTTTCGAAATTATCGTAACTATCCCCAGCCCTGCCCCGCGGCACGCGCAGCATGCCGCCAGGCGAACATAGGCTGACTCACCTTACATCTAAAGCTAGTCCATTACATTGTGAAATGCAGATCACGAAATTGGGAATGAAATAAAAAATTATATTGGTTCATATATCGTTCAAATATGCTAACTTGCAAACAAAAAATAAGAAGTGAAGCAAAGGTAGTAACCCATCCATGTTGGTGGCAGACTTCGATAACATAGTTAGAAGTAATCATTTACTGAAATATTAACCAGTAACTGTAGGTTAATAACTCTTTTTCAGGGAGCAAATTTCATGGTGAATACCAGTCGGCGACAGTAGTGAACGAAGATGTGACTAGTTTATGAAATTAGATAGATAAGGTTACCCCCTTGGGGGTCCTCAACGCATGGAAATAAATAAATAAATGAATAAATAAAGAATGAATGAATCCTAAAATGAGCGTACGTATAGTTGATGTCTAAATACAGTTTATTTTAGAATTTCGCGTTTGTCTCTCGAATTTCAGAAACTTGTCGCATCTTCTTTCACTGCCTATCGCCAACTGGTACTCAACATTAAAGTTGATCACTGAAAAAGCGTTGTTAATTACAATTACTGGTTAATTGCTCAGTAGGTGATTATTTGAAACTAGGTTACTTCTCAAGACTGGTTAGTTGTGCTTCACCGTGTCTGAATAACACTCTCAATCACACACAAACACCCTTATTTGCATTCCACTAATGCCATTGCATGGTCTACATAACTTCGACTTATTGAGCTGCAATCTTGAGGTTGTTGACGTACGTACACGTGCTTTTCGGTACCGACGATTCAACTAAGATATCGAGCATTTCCCATAAAATTGCTTCATTCTCACACGGCAAGCCGAGGCGTGTCATCACAGCGTGATGTATTTCGAGTAGAGAAAGTGTATTGCCCCGTAAAAATGTTCATTATTTGTTCCAGCCTGATTCGTCATGCGGCTCTTCTTGGCCCTGTGTTTCTGTTTGCTGGCTTGGGCGAAGACGACGTCAGCAAGCACGTAAGCCAAACTGACATTCCTTACCGTATGGCGATTTTTTCCCTCTCTTCCCCCCTTGACCCCAACCGCGTATTCGCACGTGCGACATTCCCCAGAATACTCCAGCGGAAGATGCGAAAAACGTCATAGCTTTCTGCTGTCACGTGGGCGCGATCGCTCAACGTCGTGTCTTCACGTACACTGCCAACGCCACCTAGACACAGAAGGCCTGCTCATTTCCTCCTCTCCCTCTCTCGATTAAGAGTCGGAATTCGTCTGCTACTGCGATTCACCGTTCAGCGAATTCAGGAACCCGCAAATCGTTGCAGCTCATCTGGGACCTGCAGACCTAAATGTTTAGACAAAAAGTGCAAGACCCTTTCCAGAAAATTGAAAGACTTGCCCCCAAAATCTGCTGCCTCTGATAAGATCATGCCTTCATTTTCACCTGACGCTTCTGGCCTTCCATATGTCGGAGGGAGAATCGCGACGAAAGAATGTCAAGGGGGTGGAGCAACGACGGCAGGCATGACGCTGAAATACGCTCGCCCGGCGACCTGCGAGTCCCAGAACGGCGGTTTTGGCTTTTTTCCCTTTGTGTTTTCGCTGTGTTGCTGGATATCTTAAGTGATGTTTCGGGATAAACCGAACATGCGCTTTCCATTTCCGTTGGAAAAAACGGGGGGTTGACTTGGTAAATTAGCGAGATCACGTTTTCAAATTCAATTTATTGCGGTTGAAAATTGACAGAATCGGTCTTTCCTGGTCGCAAAAGTGCCGGAAAGACCAATACAGCAAGTGGCATCCTGGTACAACGTCTAGATTGTTTTATATTATTCAGGGACACGTTACAGCAAACCCTGTAGATTACGAACAAGAAATGAGAAACGTATCTCGTAGTATACTGCGCAGTCTCATGTGTATCACACGTGTGAGACGGTATCTGACCCGGTATAATTTTATTTTACAGAAAATACTTTCTGACATGTCCTGGCTTCCTAACAAGGGGCACCAATGCAGAGTGTTACTTCGTACTGCCGTGTAACTGTAACGGCGGATATTTTGTGCTGCAACTTTTCGCCCGGTCGAATATCGATAACGGCACTGATACCCTGTTGCAAGGAAGGAAGTACACAGTGGGCAATGGACGTAAGTTGTGCTTGTATTGCTTTCAATGATGAACGACGCTCGTTCTTGTTGCTTGTAAGTCGTGTAAGATCACTGAAGCGCACGCACACAAACGCACGATATGTAAGTACAGTGCTGGACAAAAGTTTACGTAACACGCTCCGGCGCATTCCTTCCCCAGATCTACGCTAACAGCTAATGGTACCGTAGACTGTTAAAACAAAACTTCACCACATAGCACGCTCCTAGCCAACCATCATTCCGAATAATATCATTCTGTGTCCTGATTTGTTCAAAACAGGGGGGAGGCGCCTATCTGGGACAAGATAATCTGTCCCAGATAGGCGCCTCCTCCCATTTTCAACAAATCAATAGACAGAATGATATCATTCGGAATGATGGTTGGCTACGAGCGTCCTATGTGGTGAAGTTCTGTTTTAACAGTGTACCGACTTGCAAACAGGTGACTGTTACCTACACTCTTAAAAATGAACTTCACCACATAGCACGCTCCTAGCCAACCATTACCCCGAATGACAACGTTCTCGCCCTAGATTTGTTGAAAACGGGAGGAGGAGCCTATTTTGTGCCATTATGCACGGCATCCTCCTCCCGTTTTCAACAAATCTAGGGCGAGAACGTTGTCATTCGGGGTAATGGTTGGCTAGGAGCGTGCTATGTGGTGAAGTTCATTTCTAAGAGTGTAGGCACACACTCTAAGAAAAAAAAGGGGTGTGAAAAGGTGGTAACTTCTACAGTTACCACCTAGGTCAACATAGCGTCTGATAAAGGGTGTAAAAGGGTGGTGAAAGCAATTATCATATATCCAAATTGCTACAAAAAGGCGTACGCCCCCATCGCTCATCGAATCAGAAGCGGTAACCCTGTAGGGTACAGAAGGACCAGCAGACAAGGCTGAATGCGAAGTGTTTGATATGGCAGCCAGGCCACAACTGAAAGAATCGATGGTACGCGCGCTCGATAGAAATCATGCGCGAGATACGCGTCGTGACGAAACGTCCATGGCGGCGCTCGTCGTCCATTTCCGTCGGCTGCTACATGCCCCCCCCCCCCCCCCCGCTAGTGCAGCTTGAAGCTGTCGGCCCACGTGACGTGTTTCGCGATGGGCTTCGGGCATAAAGGGGAAGGGTTGGTTGATGCCGGGACACCAAGCGTTGGAGGGAAATCGTTCCAGGCTGAGGAATCAGTGGTGTAGGAGTCGAGGGTGACAAGATCCATGTAGGCCGGCTTCAATCTGTCGACGGCGACCACATCCTCGCGGCCGTTGATAGATGCGTAAGTTCTTGCCCTGGCAGCCGAGGACGGGATGTGGACCGGAATAGGGTGGCGTGAGCGACTTCCGCACGGCGTCCGTGCGCAGGAAGACGTGCGTTGCGGATGACAGGTCTTGGGGGACGTGAGCATGGCGGGAGGAGGAAGCGCGGGTGGCAACGGGTCGTAGTGTGGTGAAAAACTGATGAAGACGGTCCAGGTAGAGGGATGGGGACGGGTCGGGAGAGGGCGGCACGAAGAAATCGGCTGGAAGACGCAGAGCACAGCCATACACAAGGTCAGCCGCACTGCACCCGATGTCGGTCTTGACGGCTGCGCGGATGCCGAGAGGCACCAAAGGCAGGTGGTGTACCCAGTGTGCCCTATCTTTGTGGGCGACGAGGGCGGCCTTCAAGTGGCGATGAAGGCGCTCTACGAGGCCGTCGGATGCAGGGTGATAGGATGTCGTTCGGACGCGAGTTGTCCCGAGTATGTCGGTGAGGCCCTTGAATAAACAGCTCTCGAACTGTGGACCCCGGTCCGTAGTGACCTGGGACGGTACGCCGAACCGAGATACCCATTAATCGACGAAGGTGTTGGCGACTGTCTCGGCGGTGGCGTCTGCCATCGGCGTGTCCTCTGCCATCAGCGTGGCCTCAGGCCAACGTGCGAAGCGGTCGACAGCGGTTAGGATATAGCGGCAGCCATCAGATGGTGGGAGAGGGCCGAGTATATCAAGACGTTGTCGAAACGCGCGTCAGGAGGCTGGAACTTTTGTCACCATTAACTTCGCAGTGTCACAAAAAGGCGTGCGCATCCCGCTAACAACAAATCGGGCGATTTTACGATGTCATTCGGGACGATGGTTGGATAGGAGCGTGCTATGTGGCGTAGTTCCCTTCTCGTAGTTCCTTTGCACTCCCCGACGGGCTCACGCACCCTCTACGCATCTCCACCTCCATCTTCATCCTCCATCCGTTTTCTTTTCTATAGTCGTGACGACGCCCACTTCTGTGTGGCCAACAACGGCGAGCCTATTCTGTAGTCACTCCCTCCCCCTCTCTTCTAAGAGCGTATTATTCGGATCAGGAGTTCGCGGTCTCTATATCTTATCGTTGTTCACACAGTGATAGTCATTCACATCTTTTAGAAATAAAACCTGTCGCCGTCCACCCCTAAAAAGAAAAAGAGTAACAGATGCCTTTCTAGACGCCTACTCCTCTCTTGCCACTCGGTCTACCGCCATGCCGGAGTTGCAGGCGTGTTGCTCAGGTCGGTTAGTCCATCCTAGGCCGACTTCACAGGTCGACATAACCGACATCGTTGTATATGATATCGTCCTTTCTTCTCATTTGTGTAACTTAGAAGGCGTAAATCTTGTCGGGACACTTTGCTGTTATGTTAGCCGTTACAGAAGGCGTAAGCCTTCACTCTAAAAACAGAACTTCACCGCATAGCACGTAATGCGCCAATCATTGCCGCGAACGATACGGTTGTCTGTTTTGATTCGAGGAGAGAGGGAGGCGTACGCCTTTTTGTGGCCATTACCATACATCCAAATTGCCACAAAAAGGCGTACGCCCCCCTCTCTCGTCGAATCAGAAGCGATAACCCTATCATTCGTGGCAATGGTTGGCGCACAACGTGCTATGCGGTGAAGTTCTGTTTTTAGAGTGTTATTTTGAACTCGGTTGAGGAGTGATATCGGAATCATTCTCTGCAGTGGTTCTGTCTCGAGAGTGCTGTATGATACGTTTTATAGTGCACCTTTCACCTGATCTGTGCTGTACCAAACTGAAAATCCTAAATGACAACTCAGAGAAGTGACGATAAAGTACACTCTTAAAAATGAACTTCACCGCTTAGCAGGCTCCTAGCCAACCATAATCTCCAATGATATCGTTATATGCCATGATTTGTTGAAAACGGGAGTCGTACGCCTTTTCTGTGACAATTATGAATAGCATAAGTGTCACAGAAAAGGCGTACGCCTCCAGTTTTCAACAAATCAGGCCAGATAACGATATCATTCGAGATTATGGTTGCCTAGGAGCGTGCTATGCGGCGAAGTTCATTATTAAGAGTGTAGATCAGTAAAGGTAAAAGCTATAGGGTACTACATACATTGTCAAAACAGAACTTCACCACATAGCACGCTCTTAGCCAACCACGATACCGAATTATATCATTCTGTGTCATGATTCGTTCAAAACAGGGGGGAGGAGCCTATCTGGGACAAGCATGATGTGTCTCAGATAGGCGCCTCCTCCCATTTCCAGCAAATACGGACACAGAATGATATCATTGGAAATGACGGTTGGCGAGGAGCGTGCTATGTGGTGAAGTTCTGTTTTAACAGTGTAGCTTCCCTGATTACATTGGTGAAACAGCAATGAAACGTTCGTGGTTTTTAAAAAGAGAAATAATATATTGGATTTCTGAATCAGTGTTCCTGCAATATTCCACCGCGAGTGCCCACGATCATCGTATTAGATTGACAAAACGACATCTTTTTATAATGTCGAAACACGCTCGACTGTTTCAGCCACTTCGTTCCCGTTCTTCTTCCCTGTGCCTATGGTGGATCAGGAGATCTACAACATTTACTTCAGGGCTGACATCTACGTGAACGGAATGTATTTTCTCAACATGACGGACGTGAACTTCGATTTTGTCCCCCAGAATAATGTGCTGATACAGACTGACAAACCGCAGTACAGGCAGGGGGAGACAGGTAAGGTGCTTTCAGCATATTTGTCTGTGGATAGAAAATTACTTCGAGGGAGCTCGTTGTGTTTTAACATAAATGTAGCGTGCCAGTTTATTTAGTTATTTATTTATTTAATTACGTTAAGGACCCCTCGTCCGTGGTTGGTTATGTTCGCGCTACGAAGAAAACTTTATGTGCAACAAGCCTTTCAAGAATGATGGGGATAAAAACAACAATAGAAATAAAAGGTACCCCTAGACCTTCTTCCTGTATTTAGTAACATTCTATCAATATACGTATTACTATATAATAATAATAGGGACTAGATTTACACGTAAGGCTGAGTCAGCCTTTATTTGTAACGACATGCTGCACGCGCCGTACACTCTAAGAAAAAAAGGGCGTGAAAATGTAGTAACTTCTATAGTTACCACCTAGGTCAACATGATAAAAGGTGTGAAAGGGTGGTAAAAGCAATTATCATATATCCAAATTGCTACAAAAAAGCGTACGCCCCCTCGCTCATCGAATCAGAAGCGGTAACCCTATCATTCGTAAGTAGCAGGTAGAACTTTGCAACCTTTTAGGTACAATATATGCGACAACTATTACCTCCTACAAAGTGTAACTGCTCCATCCTTTTTTTCTAAGAGTGTAGGGTACACTCTTAAAAATGAACTTCACCACATAGCACGCACAACGTTCTCGCCCTCGATTTGTTGAAAACGAGAGGCGGAGCCTATTTTGTGCCGGCACAAAATAGGCTCCTCCTCTCGTTTTCAACAAATCGGGGACAAGAACGGTGTCATTCGGGATGATGGTTGGCTAGGAGCTAACGATTGGCTGGAACGATTGGCTAGGAGCGTGCTATGCGGTGAAGTTAATTTTTAAGAGTGTACGACTGCGGATGATAATCTTGAGGTCACCAAGCCAACATGTTACCAACTAAGGTACCGAGGCCGGCAACATGCAGGTTAGATTGTTTCCACGGGTGGTGCATTCTTCGACGACTATAGGGTTGTATACATTATTATCCGCCTTATAAATCATGGGGACCACACGATTTGGAATTCCCGCGCAGAGACGTCATGAGCGACGTCAGTGTGACGACATTGTGACGACATGAGGGCGTTCCCTTGGCACCAGGCCTCTCTGTGTCCCGCTGCAGAGAATACTTGAATACTTGAGAAGGAGATGTGGGAGAGAGACGCTGCTACCTGACCATTCTGCACTCTTAGAAATGAACTTCACCGCATAGCACGCTCCTAGCCAACCATAATCTCGAAAGATATCGTTGTCTGTCCTGATTTGTTGAAAACGGGAGGCGTACGCCTTTTTGTGACACTTATGCTGTTCATAATTGTCACAAAAAGGGGCGTACGCCTCCCGTTTTCAACAAATCAGGGCAGATAACGATATCATTCGAGATTATGGTTGGCTAGGAGCATGCTATGCGGTGAAGTTCATTTCTAAGAGTGTGGCGAACGAACCGTCACGCGAGCTTGACGAGGAGAGGGTAAAGCTTGGAGAACCACATGATGAAGTATCTGTCCACTCACAAGGCAGCAATGAGAAGGGGGGGGGGGGGGGGTATGTTTAATACAAAGTAAAAAAAGAGAAGTTAAAGGTTAGCCACTGTGTAGGCTTGCTCTTCGAAAAAGCTATCAAGCAAGCAAAAGTAGTTACAAGCAGCTGAGACACAGAAAATTATGAAAAAATACAGAATAAACAGCTCCTTCACTAATCGTTGCGCATAGGACGTATCAGAGAATGCCCAGGAGTTTAGATTCCCGAAGGAATCGGCAATGAGAGGGTATTCATCGACCGGCCACGGTACTTCCGTTTGAATTCACAGAAGGAATCACGTGCTCCTAACATTGAGCTGCAGCCTCCGTATCAGGAAGAGAGACCAATGAAGTTGCTTCATGGACAATAGGGAAGTGAGGGAAACTGGTGTGCTGCGGAGACAGCTTACCCACTTGCATAGCGTATCTGTCGATTTCGAGCGAAAATGTTCGCAGGAGCGCTGTTTGGTGTCGAACGCTCCTGTCAGACATACCTATTTATTTGAATTACGTTAAGGAGATGATGATGTTATGCTCCGTTTTTTTTTTCTTTTTTTGCAGTGAAGTATCGAGTTATAGTGCTTGATAACGATTTGTTGCCGGTCCTGAACCAAAAGGTAAGACAACGTAATTTGTCATCGAATTAAATCCTTACACGCGTTCTAATGCCACCACAGGGCAGCATTACAATCATGAACCCGGACGGGCAAATCGTTGCCCAACACCTAGGGGTCGACTTTGGCGAAGGTGGGACTCTGTGGATTTATTTGCTCTGTCACAGTTGCATGGAACGCTTGTTCATTCATATTATAATATGCTGGGAAATATGTGTTCCTTCAGGCTTGATTCAGAGAGAGTACCAGCTGCTTGCAGTGACAAATGAAGGCTTTTGGCACATTCAAGTTGATGTTGCCGGAACAAGCGGCTTCCAATCTTTTGAGGTCACAGCCTTTAGTACGTCCCACCAACTATGACAAATCCTATAATTACGTAACAGGTGAAGTGTGACGTCATCATTTTTCTCTTTTCGTTTCTCACTGCAGTCCTGCCAACGTTTTCCGTCACCATTACTCCTGATCCAAACGACGTTGTGACCAACCCTACGATTCAATACACCATTTGCGCACAGTAAGCAACTATGTTAGTAAACCATAAGGGAAAAAAAAGAGGAAATTGGGAACTGCACCTACACTCTTAGAACATTTCTCACCACATAAGCACAATCTAAAAACAGATGGTGGTGATGGTGGTGGTGAAAGGCTCGCCGTTCTCGGTCTCACAGAGGTGGGCAAAGTCACGACTAATTATTTAAATAAAAATTCAAATGTGTTTCGTGAAAAAACGTAACTTCGAAAGAAAGGCTCCGTCAGCATTACAATGGGCACTACTCCTTTTGGGACCTCCAGTGGACATATTTAAGAGAAAAATCTGCCACCGAAGCGGATCATTTGGTGCAGTAATTAATTGGTTTCGGTTTACATATTTTTGTCGCGTCTGGTCGCGGCGAAGCGCAAAAGGACGTAATTCAATGGTGGATAAGGGAGTCTAAGAGCGTCCTTTTGCGCTTCTCCGCGACCAGTCGCGACAAAAATATGTAAACCGAAACAAATGAATTACTGCAGCAAACGACCCGCTTCGGTGGCAGATTTTTCTCTAAAAGGTGTCTACTGAAGGTCCCAAAAGTAGTAGTACCCATTTTAATGCCGACGGCGCCCTGCTAGAAGTTAGGTTTTTTGCGAAACTCATCGGAATTTTTATTTAAATAATGACCACCTACCACTCATACACACGGTGCGAGCTTGTAGGCGGTATGGGACAGATACTTGTAAAAAAGACAGTTCGTCGATTGGTGCACCCGTTCCCGAAGTATTTAGCCCGGGGATTTAACTGTGACACCCAGTATAGAGGATTAGCAACAAAGCTTAGCATTGATGCAGCACATTGCAGCGGTAGTATACCAGGACCGCCGGAAAATTAACAAAGAACCACCTGCCGGCAATCTTAGCTTCTACTTTCCATTCCATGGTGTCTTGCTTTAGAAGTTTTTAGTTAGAAGAAGTTAGAAGTTAGAAGAAGGAGAAGAAGAAACACAATTGAAGTTTTATTTATATAGTGCGCGCCTTCCTCTCATCCACACGGTGCGCATGCTTGTATGTGGTATCGGACAGATACTTGTAAAAAAGAAAGTTCTTCGATTGGTGCACCCGTTTGCAGCCCGGGATTTAACTGAGACACCCTGTATATTCGTCCTACAAATTAGTAATTGAGAGGAACGTGAAACCGTTTGAAGCGATGCACGTAAACTGCTTACATAGACTAGTGCGTTCTCTTTAGGTACACCTTCGGACGAGCTGTGAGAGGAATCGTGCAGATATTTGCCTCTCTACTGTACTTCTTCTTCGAGCCCGGCCAAATGCCCGTGGTGTACAGAACTGACAATGTACGGACATATATCACCGGGATCATTTTAACGAACTGCCGTCAAACGAGCCGAACACTTTTTTACGTCTACGCAGATCAACGGCTGCTACAATTACACCTTGAATGTCTCCCTTCTTCGAGGAAATCGAGATCAAGGCAGATTCTTTCCCTTTCCCAACTCAATCAACCTCACGGCTGTCGTCACCGAACAAGGCACAGGTAAAATCACCTTATATCACTTAAATCACATTGGGGATAGCGTACCGCCCCCTGGCGATGAAGCTCCTCATTCATCATTTCAAAACGAAGTTGTTCAGTCTTTGAAATGAACTTCACCACATAGCACATGCAGCGATAATGATATCATTCGAGTGATGCTTGGCTAGGAGCGTGCTATGCAGTGAAGTTCATTTTTAAGGCCTATGACTCTGTAACTCACGCGGCATGTTTGGCTGCGATACAAGGTGCTTGTATCGAGGGCCACCTGCTGAAATACCTCTGGGACTTTCTCTCTGCCCGTATGTTTGATGTGTGTGTGTCAATGGGCGCATGAGCTCCAAGAAAAAGTTCGAACGTGGGAACGTCGAACGGGTTCGAACGTCCCACAGGGCAGTGTTCTTTCGCCCACTCTATTCAACCTGATCATGGCCGGAGTCCACCGCAGGATTCGCCCATCTCCGTATACCCTTCAGCTTACCATCTTCGCGGACGATATCTGCCTCCGCGTTGTGGGAGACAACAAGGAGAAGCTTCGTGACACCGCCGAAATTGCACTGAACGGCCTCAGTGCGGTACTTCTTGAAAGGGGGCTAGCTGTATCTCCAGAAAAGTCTCAATGCTTGGTTTGCATTCCCCGCCGAAAGTATGTGGGCAAGGGTTTCCCTAATCTTTCCATCAACTGCACTCCCATCCCAAGATGTGAGGTTTGCTTATGTTGGCGTCACCATTGACAGCTCTTTACGCTGGTCTAGGCTGGTGACACAAACGGTCTGTAAAGGCAAGAAGACTCTTAATTTACTCCGAAGGATCAGTGGCAAGTCATGAGGCTGCAGTTCAAGTGCGCTGCTCACGCTATACAAAGCCGTCATTCTCTCGCGTATCCTGTACGTGTCACCGTACGTAGATCTGGCACCTTCACAATGGCAGGCTCTTGAGCGGCTCCATCGGGCAGGAATAAGAACGGCGCTTGGAATACCCAGCTTCTCTGGAATTACCCAGGCTTACCTGGAAGCCAAGGAAAAGCCCGTTAGTCATTCCCAGTTTAGGGGGCTCCGCTACTTAGACAACTTGGCCACGTCCGGAAGCAAGCACTCTCTTTTTTCTACCCTCGTAAAACGGTCACACACGTCCCTCGGCCGCTAGGCCAGCGAATACGCTACTAGCGCCCTGGCCCACAGTGAGCGATCCCCACAACATCCTGCTGGGTTACCTTCAGTGCCATGGCGGGAGTTTGTACCGGGTGTAACGCTCTACGTTCCGGGCATTCATAAAAAGAGGGAATGTAGCCCCCTGGTCGCTAGAACGGGGGCTGAGTACCTTATAACTGACGTCTACCACTCACATACTCCAGTATTTACTGATGGCTCTATTGACGACCGTACCAGAAGTGCTACTTGTACCTTCCACATCCCATCAGTGAACGTGGCCTGGCAGGGGAGATCATCACGTTATCCGATATCCTCCACGACTGCTAAACTCCTGGCTCTCCTGCATGCAGCTGCTGCGGTCCAGGTGCGAGGGTTCGCCAGGGCAGTCCTACTCGCAGACTCGAGAAGCGCTCTATGAGACGTGATGGACCCCATGTGTGACAACAACAACAACAACAACAACATAGATGAATGGATGATGATGATGTGGGATGTTTCCCTGCGTTGAGTGCAGGACCCTACCCCATTCCAAAAAGGTTCACATGAAAGGATGACGAGGGAAGGAAATCCCTACAGTTCGTGAAGGAGGCCGGTGGCCCTCAGAAAGGAAAGAAGAGCGCCAAGTGCACGGCACTGGTGTCCAGGGTTACTCCATGGGCCGAGAACTTTGCAGGTGACAACATCTTAGCGCAAAGCATCAGAAGGTCGTGCGCTCAGGATAAACAAACCGGAGGCGATATCGTCTTCCAATGGATCCCGTCCCACGTCGGTGTCGACGGCAATGAAAGGGCGGACCTGCTGGCGTCCTCGGCACACCTGGGCTTGCAGCAATATTTTGCCAACTCCGGACGACGCCGACAGGCAGACTGCCGTTCAGCAGCTTGTTGAACTGCGCCACCCTGGGATACGGCACATCATGCACCATCATCGCCCCCCTCTTCCCATGAAAAGCCTTCCTCGAAGCATACATACCATGGTCCATAAGCTCCGCACTGGGTGTGCGTTCACCAACTTTCAGCTATTCAAGCGGGCTCGGGCTCGCTAGCAGACATCCTCTACCCCGCTGGTTCTTCTGCCGAACGTTCCGCCAAAGCAAGAAACCTCATTCTCTTCCTGCTGAAGACAGGCCTTGCTGATCGACCCATCTAATACTGTACTCTCCCCGATGAACTCGTGCACCTCACCGTATCCCCATCCTTCAACCTCCTCTATCCTCCATCCGTCCGTCCTTCCTTTGTGTTTTGTTTTGCTATGCGTTTTCCTTTTCTTTTTTTGGCTATAGTCGTGACGACGCCCACTTCTGTGTGGCCAACAACGGCGAGCCTATCCTGCCCCCCCCCCTCATTTCTAAGAGTGTAGCTTCACCGCATACCAGCTGTGCGCCAATCACTACCACGAATGATAGGGCTCTCTCTTCTGATTCTAAGAGAGGTGGGGGCGTACGCCTTTGTGTGCCAATTATAACATATTCAAATTGACACAAAAAGGCGTACGCCCCCTCTCTCTTCGAATGAAAAGCGATAGTTCTATCATTCGCGGCAACGGTTGGCGCACGGCGTGCCGTGCGGTGAAGTTCTGTTTCTAGAGTGTACACTGTTAAAACAGAACTTCACCACATAGCACGCACCTAGCCAACCATCATTCCGAATTATATCATTGTGTGTCATGTTTTGTTCAAAACAGGGGGGAGGCGCCTATCTGGGACAAGATAATCTGTCCCAGATAGGCGCCTCCTCCCATTTTCAACTAACCAATACACAGAATGATATCATTCGGAACGATGGTTGGCTATGAGCGTGCTATGCGGTGAAGTTCTGTTTTAACAGTGTAGAGTGAATTGAAAAACAAAGAGGAGTGGGTTCAACTGCCGTAGCTTTCTTATTTTCGACAACTGAACAAGTGTCCCAAAATCCATGCGAAGCCACATATTTCATTGAAATTTGATACAGCATATTTTAAATATGCATAAGATGCATTCCCGAGAACGTCCCTGTTGAACAGTCAATTTATTGAAATATGGAAGAGTGAGTCACTCTTCCATGCATCATATGCAGTTGCATTAAATGAATGCATCATAAGCATATTCGAAATAGGCTGTATCAAATTTCAATGAAATATGTGGCTTCGCATGGATTTTGGGACAATTGTTCAATTTCACCGCACATACACTCATGCTGCGTTGTTTGCTCGCCAGAAGTGTAGCCATGCTTCCTGCTAGTTTGTTGTTAGGTTGTAAGGAAAAAAAAAAAGAAAGAAAGAGGAGTAATTGAATTCGTCTCCCGACTTATTCTGCTACTCCTAACATAAATTCGCACCTTTCTGCTAGTCTTGCTGACGACTCCATAGTGTTTTGGATGATTCCGCTTTGCACTCTGTCGCTTCATTGTCGTAACAGCGCGACATGCTACGTAATTGTACATCAAATCTGCTTTATTCTGAAATTTCAGACGTTTCCAACAGTGCCACTAATCTCCTGAGCCGTAGCTCCACAAGGATCCTTTTGAACTTCAACTATCCCAGTGACGAAACGAATGTTGGATCTCGAACTCAAGATAACACCTTCAAAGTTGGCATTGCATACAAAGGGCGCGTAAGGGATTTTGAGTGCTTTTACCTCTTGCTAGGCTGCTACAAACAGAGAAAAAGAACAGGAAATACAGCGAAGGTGTTGCTCCTCCTTGTTGCTCCTCCATGTTTAAAAGATACCGCCGTAGTTGCTCCGATTTTCGAAATCGTAAGCTACTATTCCCGGAGACAACATAAGAGCTACAACCACCGAGGTATATTTCCGCCAGACAAAAATCTAGTCTGAACATTGGAAGTGAGACATACGAGAAGATGTTTCGTGAACGAGAACGTAAATACATGTATTTTACCTGTTCGCTTTCAGGGCATATAAATGTGCGCTGGGTATACGTCGAGGAGTTTGACGGGTGCCTTCGCAACATGAGAAACAGAAAGAAGACGGTTGAGAACATCTAATTTTGATGAAACGAGACTTTCGTGCAGAAGGCTGCACTTCTTCAGGTACCTGAAGAATCTGAGACCCGAAGAAGTGCCCCCCCGCCTTCTGCACAAAGTCTCGTTTCGTTAAAATTAGGTGCTCTCAACCGTCTTCTTTCTGTTGCGAATTTCTATCACCGGATGCTTGCGCATTGCTCTTGTGTACGTACTTTACTATGTCAACATGAGCAGTGTAGAAGCAACAGCTTGAAGCGTGCCGCTGCACTACGTTGTGACTCGGAAGAGTCGCGCGCCCGCCTGAGCGAATCAGAGACACATCTTAAGATTTATGGGGGTAGTTGATCTGTAGTTGTTGACTTGCCTCAAAGTATACGTAGCATCGAAGTTTATTACGCGTTACTCTTACATGGATAAGTTGACAAGTAAATTTAGTAAAAAAATATAAGGAGAAATTTAATTCGGCACTTGACCAATTCTGCAACTAAAAAAAACAAAACAAAAACACAACAAAAATAAAATAAAGAGAGAAAGAATAGAAACGTATCATATATACGTCTCATATTTCCCCACTTGTTCGTTCCCTCTCATGTAGCTGTACGTCCAGAAGCGCGATGGGACACCCCTGCCAGGGGTGAGAATTCAGATTTGTGTCTTCGTCCGCGAGGAGCAGTATTTGTGGCGACAATGGAACACGTTCCGCAAGCTGGCCTGCAAGAACTTCACCTCGGATTGCCACGGAATTGTACGCTTTACCCTGCCGCCTTTGGGCAGGAGGGTGGAGGAAGCCTACGTCGAGGTACGCGGATTGTTCCTCTTTCATAATCTACCAATGCCTTCACCAATGCAGTAAGTTATCTCTGACGTCGACCGTCGTATCTATACGCAGGCAATTGCTGTGGACTACCCAACGATCGTTGTGCCAGACGGCCCAACTCTTCGGCAACCGTCAGCTGTTTTGAATTTGAGGGTCTACTACTCTCGCCAAAGCCAGTCCATCAAGATTCAGACCACCGACGTAGGCATATTGCCCTGTCAAGCTCAATACGAAGCACTTGTCGTGCTCACCGCTGTACCAGGTTACACGTACAACTTCTATTTCTTGGTGAGTTTGCCATAGTATCTGTGATCGAATGTTTTCTCCTTGTCTCTATCCTCTACATAGAAGTCCATCACACTTGAAGGGGTAGCAGGCGCTTTCTATCATATGTCGTGAATGAGAGCCACAAGATAGAATATAGAAAAGTTTTGAATGGTTTAATGCCTAACGCATGCTACCCTAGCTATGGGGTAGCGTTCCATTCCTGGAGTGGAAAACCTCTCCACTTCATCGTCAGAATATAATTGTTGTAATTGTTGTACCGGGAGTGACGTCACTCAAAGCCTCGGCACATCCGTCGGTCTCCTGTGAAGCGTGCTTTCACTGCGTTGCACAAGTGTGCACAGGAGAAGCAGCCAAGAAATATATATCGGCTCTTCATAACGAACCCTCAGATTGGGGTAGAAACAGACAAACATGAGTCTCAAACACAGCTGAAAGTTTATTTTTCAACCAACGCAAATATATACATCAAAGGGGAAAGGGAGAACAAGAAGGGGAAAGAAATAGCTTCAACTGCTCCGTGTAAGAAACAGAAGGATTGCTAACGCCATTCCCAGAAGTACGTATCTACACGGTTTCCCGTAGAACTCTTTTCACTGTGTCAGCCTCTTTGACCACAACTCTGGCCTCCTTCCAAACGATCTCGGAATTGTTACATCCCTGAAGATGTTTGACGAACTCTGAATGGGGATCAGCTTTCTTTACGTTGGCCTACGTGCTCTCTTATGCGGTCACAATGAAAAGAGTTCTACGGGAAACCGTGAAGATATGTACTCCTGGGAACGTCATTAGCAATCCTTCTGTTTCTTACGCGGAGCAGTCGAAGCTCTTTCTTTCCCCTTCTTGTTCCCCATTATTCCCTTTATGTATATATTTCCGTGGTTTGAAAAATAAAATTTCAGCTGTGTTTGAGACTCGTGTTTTTGTGTTTCTACCCCAGTCTCAGAGTTCGTTATGGAGATCAGATATCACCAGACACCAGTTCGCCTGCTTACTAGCAGCTCTTTACGTATATCGGCTCTGTTATCAAATACGTTTTCCCTGATTTCTTAGCAAGCGGACGCAATGCTGCCGCGCTTATCTAATGGAGCATGATAGTGAAGCGTGTTTGCTTAGATAAGCAACTTGGAAAGCCAGTAATGCCTTGCAATTGAAACTGACGAAAGACTCAGAACGAGCAAGACGGCAGAAACTTGCACTGATGAATCCGGCGCGGACTCGCGTTTCAGGTCAACTCGCTCCACCACAGAGCACGCTTTCTTGCTTTGTCGAGGAAATTCGGATTCGGACGGAACTCCAACAGAACACTGTCGTCTCTTCCGCATCTTGCAAGGCCGAGCAGGAGCGAGCGGTGGGACGACACGATAAGTTTGTCGGATGCGCGCAACGATTTCCGCCGTGCCCTTGGCTGGAGCACGGTTGCTTTTCGCTGGTGAATTCGTATCCGGTCTCTCCGTGTCGGATCTTGTTGCTCTGTAGCAGATTCGGGTGCTCATTCCGGAGCGACCAGTGGAAATCCCAAATCAGTGAAAAAGGTCGAGGCCCGAGGTTGTTAACGCTACAATACTGCATCTTTGCATGACCGCTAACACCTACCAAGCCGTCACCTCACGGAAGGAGCACATTATAATGGTCTGTCCGGCTACATCGGACGCCAGACGGGAACTCCAGAAAGCAGAGTGCTGCACCCTGGAACATCAGAGCTACAGATTGAGGAGATCGTCCATCCGCGCGGCAACCTTCAGCGCCGCAAATCCGTACAGGAAGCTCTGCTAAACTTTCTGAAGGCAGTGGACCCTCACGGTCGGTTGTAGTGCAGGAAACTGTAGAACCAGACGTGTGAGCCTTCCCCTTCCCCCTTTCATCCCTTCCCAGCCGCCAATCTAGGCAGGCAGACCGCTCATATCCCTACGTCACCCCCCCGCATTCTAGACCTGCTAGGATAATAGCGTCCGATACTCCACAACAGAAGAGCCGGTTGATGCAGGCATTTTGATGCGACTTAATTTGGACGCTGTGTATAATAGCATGGCGCCAGTGCACCCCTGGGGCAACCACTTCGGGGAACGGCGGGGACAGGATCTATTTATTGGGCAGGAAACGCCAGCCAAAAAAAGACGACTTGCTATTCCTTAGTAAAAAAAAAAATTCCTTAGCTATTAATCAAGTTCCGAGTGCAGTCAAAGTCAGTCGCCGAGCTGATGCGGGGTCACCGATTTTCCGTCGTTCTAGTCATAAGATCACAGGCTGCTAAGAAGGACGGTACCCCGGAAGGTACAGTAGAGAAGCGCTGTTTGTGGGGCCAAGTAAGGTTGCTAGAGAGTTGGCCGAGTATCCGAGGCTCGTTATGAGAGACTGGAGCGTGTCACGGAAGGTCGTGAAGAAGGTGTCGAGTGTCCGCTTCAGTGTTGCAGGTAGAACATAGGGGGATGGCTTGCTTGCTCATTTTAAACAGTAGTGACGAAGTACGAGCAACATTAAGGTGGAGCCGATGGAGGACAGATCCCCAACGTCCCAGAGACACGACCGCAGACAATATCATCCATCGTTGGGTCGATGGACCTCAAGAAGGGGTACGTTGGTCCTTGCAACGTCCTTGACAAAGAGCTTCGTGCTGACAGTAAGGAAGCGGCGTAGCTGCAGATGGCAGGCAGATGTCGAGATGCGTATACCAGGGTTGCGGAGTTGCCACTCCGGAGGTGGAATGATTCCGGAATCATTCAAGATTTATCAAAGCCTGGAATGGAATTGGAATGGAATGGCGTAAACTGTTGTAGGGACGGAATGGAATTAAGCATTTTTTGGCAGGAATGGAATTGGGATGGAATGGTCTGGGTGTCTCGGTGGTAGTTTTGGTTTCAACCCTGTGGTTTCTGCCCTCTTCTGCCATGAAATAACATTGTCGTTGTGCTTTTTTCGTGCTGAGTAATGTCAGTCTCCTCTAGCCCTTCTGCGCTAGCCAGCACGGTTACCGGTCCTTTTTCTTTTATTGATGGAATTAAAGTAATGGAATAGGGTTGCCAAGCCATTCCAGGAGTGGTAACTGACCATACCTTTTCATTCCAAGGAATTGAAAGCAATGGAATCGGAATGGAATGGTTGACCCGATTCCGCAACCCTGGCGTATACTACCAATCGGCTCTATCGCGTGGGCTCGTTTCGACGCGGCGTCAACGCGGGTATTGCCGTGGAAGCCCACATGATTCGGGATCCATTGAAACTGCACCACGTGGCCCGAAGTCAGCAGGTCGTTGTACATTACGAGTATCATGGAATGGACATCGCGGATGATTTTGACAGAGTATATGATACCAGGATAGCTAGGGCTGCTCTTAACCCCTTCAGGTACATGGATGTTACTGTACTTTAGGCGACAGGTTGAACAATACCGAATAAGACAAACTGAAATGAGAGTACAGTCTAAACTCGTTAATATGACCAAGTCCGTTCCCGCCGATTTTGGTCATAAAGCGAAATTGTCATATTAACGAGAAACATACGAAAAAAAAAACGCCCCCCCCACACACATACACCTGTGTGGATCTGCTGCTACATGCTGTACTAAAATGAAGGCGATTCAGTTGCTGTTACAATTTATTTGCGAAAGAAATCCGTCAGAACTGTCTGTTTCGTAGCACTTTCAATGTGCAAGCTCTCCACTGTCTCTATTGCGTTACAAATAGCATGCACATTTTGAATGTCCTTCTGCTGCTCGAAGAATTGCAAAGCCATCTTGAGCGCTTGGGTGGCATCCCTTACGTTGACGAGAGCAGGTGCACATAATTCGACTATGACTCACTAACGAATTCTGAAGACGGGGGTGTGCTTTATACGACATTGTCCACACATGCGTCACACCGTGCCACTGATATTCTTGGTGGATCACAAAAGCCGCAGGGTCAACAGTCGGTGGTCACAATTGGGACAGAACAACTGGATTTTCCGCCGTTCGTTCTCGAAACTTTCTTCGTGGTCGACGAGGTCAACAGTCGGCGGTCATAATAACGAGGGCAGAATACACGTGTTCTCCTTGGTCCGTCCCCAAAATTTCGGTCACAGTCGGATTAACGAGTTGTCATAATAACGAGGGTGAGTTACATGGTGTTTCTATGGGGAAAAACGATTCCCTAGAAAACCGGTCACAAAGTGAGGATGTCGTATTAACGAGTGTCATAATAACGAGTTTAAACTGTATAAGGTTTCCATACAGCTTTCTAGTCTGAGTTTCAACAGAGTGGCTTAATACCTATATATCCAATGTTCTGCTTGCAGGTTGTCGTGGGTTCAAAGATAATTAAAACTGAAGTGGTTTCGAAGACTTTCACACCGGCCGATCTGTATGCTGAACCAGTAGATGACACATACGTTGTCAATGGTCCACCACCCCCGGGATGTAAAGGGCCTATGATTGGACTGCCAATGCAGGACAGGATGAACGTTGCGAATTTCACGTACACAGTTTATCTCCCATACGACGCGAGCCCCGAAGTGAAGATACTTGTCTTCTACGTTCTACGAGGCTCTGCTCATGTTCCCGATGAGATAATTTCTGATTTGGCCTACTTCCAAGTCGCTAAATGCTTCCAGAACGTGGTAAGTTCCGTTTAATATCGTCCGACATCATTTGCTGTCTCTCCTAATGCCGTAACGTGGCTGACGTGTGCCATACGGCTAATTAGAATTAGACAAAATAAAAACAAAAATAAAAATATGGCGGTATACCATTAAAAAATCACAATAACGTACGGAGCTCATAGGGAGTCAGGATTGGTTAAATACGCTGTTTTACCTCGTTTAGGGTAGTCCTGAGGAGGAGACGTGCTTTTTACAGCGCAAGCTGTAAAGTGGATGTATTAAGGGCGTGGGGGAGTTTCTGGAGTCAGCGGAAGAGTGTCTGAAGCACGGTGGTCTGAAGCATCCAGTAAAGCGCTTCAGCAGCGCCTCACACAGGGCCCCTCAGACTCACGTTGGGATAAGCCTGCGCTTAAGTGCTTCCGCCCGCACCTCACAGAGGGCGCCACAGTCTCACGTTGTAATATCTCAGGTGGACACGACAGCAACACTCTTAAAAAGGAACTTCACCGCATAGCACGGTCTTAGCCAACCATTATCTCGAATGATACCGTTATCTGCCCTGATTCGTTGAAAACGGGTGGCGTACGCCTTTTTGTGACACTTATGCTGTTCATAATTGTCACAAAAAACGCATACGCCTCCCGTTTTCAACAAATCAGGGCAGATAACGATATCATTTGAGATGATAGTTGGCTAAGACCGTGCTATACGGTGAAGTTCATATTTCAGTGTGCAGTGTCATAGCAGTGTCTCTGTTTATCGTGTCTCATAGTCTCTTATAGTCTCTTAGTGTCCCATCATCGTATCTCTATTTGTGTGTGTGTGTTATATTTTAATAAACATTGCAGGAGGAAGTCCGACTCCACATGGGTTGGGGTCGTGCTTTACAGACGTTTCTTTCGCCATTCCGCGAGCGATGTTTTAACCGTGTGATCACATAATATGATTTGCGTGTTCACCCATACACTCGTAAAAATGAACTTCACCACATAGCACGCTCCTAGCCAACCATCACCCCGTATGACAACTTTCTCGCCCTAGATTTGTTGAAAACGGGAGGAGGAGCCTATTTTGTGCCGTGCATAATGGCACAAAATAGGCTCCTCCTCCCGTTTTCAACAAATCAGGGGCAAGAACGTTGTCATTCGGGATGATGGTTGGCTAGGAGCGTGCTATGTGGGGAAGTTCATTTCTAAGAGTGTACGTGCGTCAAACCTTTTTACAGGTTACGCTCGATTTCCAACCAGACCAAGCAGCACCCGGAAGTAATGTCAGCGTTATTCTTACTGCAACCGGTAACTCGCTGTGCGGTGTTGGAGCTGTGGACAAAGGCGTTACTTTGCTCCCAGGTTACGAGTTTAGGAATTCCAGGCAAAGTGTCAGTATATTTTTCGATGACTCTCGTATTTGTATTACAATAGAAACGAGTCGTACTATTCGTCAACACATTTTGAGATATGCTCATGAACTTTTCCTCTTCTAGATCATCGACCGTCTGAGGTATCTGAACTTCCAGTTCTACAGCACCTATCTCGTTAACCAAACGTACTGCTTCAACGGTACGACAATGCATACAGACCGTTTCTGAGCTTAAGGGCTCTTGGAAGTGCCCATGCTGTGTTTGACTGCCACATTGAGGAAAAAACAAAAAACAACACGGCAAAAAAAAAAAAAAAAAAGAGCTATGCACTTGTGCATTATTGCTTTAGTGAAACTGTTTTATGACTTGCTCACCCATCAAATTTGTCTTCGTAACAGTCTTAGCCTCTCAAATGGCGATGGTCCAACAACCTTAGTGATGGTGATGTGATAAAGAAAAAATGGGGGTGTCAGTCACGACAAAGTCGGACTGGCTGCCCCAGGACGCCCACACAGAGAGAATGCAAACAGATGAACGGGTCAAAGTGATGGAGTGCAACATATAGCTCAAAAGCTTCAAACGAGTTAGTGTAAAATGTCAGACAAGAAGACTCACTTGGGGAGCACACAAAGCACGCGCTGAGCAAGTCACAGAAGAGCCTTAGTGTCTTGATGAAGATCTTTCGCTTACACAGCTAAAATGCCTGAGTGACTGACTTTCTCAAGTTAGGAACATTATTCTGGATATGCTTTTGTTCTTTTTAGGTCCCTACCGATACCAGGAAGGCTACGAAGGCTGTGGTAACAGCCGCTCAAAGCGCTCCCTGCGATACCCTGAAGACGCTGTTTTTTATGATTCGCTATCTGCTTTTGAGGTAAGCACGAACGAAGAGTGCTTTATTTCGTTTTCACATCATCTGCTCCCCCCATTCATCATCTCGCAATAAAGTTGGGGTTGTTGCACATCATCAGCACCACCTGTAATCACACCTGCACCACATTTAGCAACTGTGTTACCCTCCTATATACTTCTTGTATTGAATGCATATTTTAGGATGCTGCTGTGGTTGTGTTCACTAACATTCGCCTCCAAACTCGGCCCTGTCCGAACCGTGCTTTCCCTGGATACCCGATCCCGCAACTCTCTCAGTATGATTACTACTACGATAGAGGTTTTCCCTCATTCAGCCGTAAGTACTGCACGAGCCTGGCAATATTTCTTTCTCTCGGGGATAAACTTCAATGAGCAGACGGGCTACGGCCTGACTACGCGCGCGCTTGAGTAAAAGTGCATTCAAGGACGTTGAAAACAAAGAATGATTGACCTAGGGTACACTTGAGATCATACTTACCCGCAACATGTCACCGTGTGACGGGTTTCGAGCAGCATTTGACGAGATTGCAAGAAGATTGCGAGAAGATGCAAGAGGCAGACCGGAAGGACTGTGTTGCTAGTTGCTATTTTCATTGCTATTTCAATTGCTATTTCCAATAAATATAGGGTTAGGACTACACTCTAAGGTGAAAAAAAAAAAAAACAAAAAAAAACGAAAAATACGAAGGAGATTTTAATCCTTTTGAAGACTACGTGCTGTGCTGCAACCATGGGTCGTTTTCGGGTCTGATTTCTTGGAAGTTTGTGCACAGTTTAGAGAATATTTGCAGTGTAGGAGAGTAAATTTGAGTCTCATGCACAACAGAAAATGGCGAATAATTCCAAGCCAGGGAACCGGAACCCGTGATCCCTCCCCACGTTTATCCTCAGAGTGTAGGAAAAATGTGGACAAGTTCGGCATTACATTTAATAAGCCACTTCACATCCGTCCCTCCCCCTAATCTGTTTGAAATTACCATCGGAATTGCTTTCTATTGTAATTATGAAAAGGGTATGCGTAATTCTCCTCGGAACGTCAAACAGGATTCAATAAATTAGGTGGCCCATCTAATGGAGAGGGAGGTGCAGCTATGGGTCCACCATCCGAAGGAGCCGAGTCGGTGGAAGGACAGAACACCATTCGAAGCTTCTTTCCCGAAACGTGGCTATGGCAGATCGAGAGAGTTGGGTGAGTAGCCGATAAGGTTAACACCGTGCTCTATAGTCTCAACGTTCTGGTATTCTTTGGATGGATAAAAAGGGATAAGTGTGTAAGTCTTTCTACAACAACTTCATTTTAATGATCATGATGATGAACAGCACCATTGCGGAATTTTCCGGAACTAGTGCCGCCAAATCGAAGAGTCCCATAATTATGATCAGATGAGATCAGGGTAGCAGGCGACTTATGGTCGGCGTGTTGCTTCGGTCTACCGCAGCTGGTGCCCTGGCATTCCAACACGCGAGAGTGCAGAACAACCACGTCCACTTCGTCGCTTAGCGGTGCCAAAAAGATCGCGCTGCCGCACCTGCAGCTCGGTTTTATTTCCCCCCATAGAAAACGAAGTTATGTACAATATACACAGGGTTGCCAACGTGGCTACCAACACGGCGGACATGACACACACAACATGAACCCTGTCCAAGCTATGAGTTAGATGGCTAAAAACTGGTCAAAAAGATGGTCAAACCCCCGTCATGGGGTTCTCCCCCACACCAGCCCCGCCTGTCCAAGGATCGTATCCCGCGCACAATCATGAATCATGTGCGCGGCAATCACGTTTAGGATGCGCTCAATGGTCCCATGTTTTGTGACAACGCCTGCAATTTGCGTCATCCACTCAGTCTATCTTGTGTAGCAGCGATTTGTTCAGTACAGGCCCGGTTTTCACGTTGCTTGAAAGTTTCTCGAGTCGAAGGAACTGCATGAATAACGATGGGATGGAGTCGAAAAAAAATTTAACAGGTGATTGCGAATAATCGCTCGAATTCCTTGTTCTCTTTGATTGATTCATTGATTGATTGGTAAAAGAAAAAATGGAGATGTTAGTCCCAAACTACTGCTGAAAGTAGGTCTCGGGTGGTGGGTTAGTAGGGAAAGTTCAGGTAGGAGATTGAAGACGCGGTGCAATCAAGCAGGGCATCACAAATTCGCGGTAAGACTGTCTTATACGGATCTGGTTGTAGGTATATCCTAAGCGGACTCATCTGATTGTCTCTGATTGGCTCTCACGAGTCCAATGGGGGCAGCGGTCAATCTTGACGGTGAGCGACAATACCACTTCTCATTTTGACACGCATCTCATGTGGTATATCTGCACTCGACATGCTCAGCGGCTGCCGATAACTTAATAGAGTTGACCTTCCTTCATACGTAACTCTCGAATACAGCTTCGAGCTTTCATTTATTGCAGCCAAATCCACATTTCAAGAAATTCTAGATTATTTTTGCTTAGTCATCTCAACATGCTTGTGCAGACCGGATGGCAAGGTCGTGTTCAGAGAGACCCTACCCGATTCGATCACTACTTGGGAAGGCACCGCACTCTGCGTTCATCCCACGGCGGGCTTCGGTATATCTAACCTGGCCAACGTCACAGCATTCCAGCCACTGTTCGTAACTCTCACCCTACCACTGAATCTAATACGTGGAGAATCTGCGAAGGTTGTTCTGACAGTCTTCAGCTTCATCAACGAATGCATTGTAGTAAGTTTACAGAACTCAAAAACTAGTAAAGGCCACTTTTCGTTGATCTTGCTTTGAGCGTGAACTCTTAACAACTCGACGAAAGCAGCATCCTTGAGTTTAACGGACGAAGGGAAACGGGAGACACAAACAAACGACGAAGGGACGCGCACATTCTGTGTCTCTCTCCGTCCCTCAAACTCAAGGATGCTGCCTTCGTCTATTTCACACCAGCTCGCCTGCCTCCTCATACATATAGTTCCTCTAATAACTGTTCTCTTTTGTCTTCAGGTAAGAGTAAGCCTGGTCGGTCTCGAGAACGTGAGTGTAGACGAAGCTCCCAGTTTTCCATACGCGCTGCTCTGTGGGGGATCTGACTCCACGTCGTTCAAGTTCAGCGTCACCGCGACTCAGGTCGGGGTCGGGAAACTGTCTGCGACAGCAGAATCGAGACCCGAATATGCTGAGAAGTTCCCCGATGCCAACGTGTTCCCGCTCAATGCTAGCGACACAGTTATCCAGTCCATCGATATCAAGGTGAACAAGTGTTCTTGCATCTTACACTTCCTTAATTTCTGTCTTGAAAAAGGAAAAAGAATCACGTCACGAGTTAATATTTTGAACAGTTTGATGCTGTAGTATCAAGCCTGCCGTGAGCAAAGCACGAGATTTGCAACTTCAATGCATTGGTGCATTTTCAGTCAAGTTGAGTTGAGTTTGAATGTAAGAAAAAAAAGGGGGAAGAAATGGAATTCGTCACCTGACGAATTCTGCTAATCCCATCAGGAACCCTTAAAGGGATAAACCCCCCAGAAAGGACAAAGAAAAATGAAAAGATAAAAATAGAAAATCATCACCCCTTCCGGTCACCGAACTGTATACGCACATGCGTAGCTGCATCCAATAGAAGTGCGAGAAACTATAAGAGGAACAAAGAACTCGACGACACATGCTTAGAACACGGTCCTAAAAATACTGATTCGATATCACTGCTCACTATGAAGTTGACAAGTGCTGATAATGCCGCATCTCTCTTCTTGGGTTCCCATACACCCAGCACCTTGACTATATCAAAGGTTCTATTGTACAAGCGGTCTAGAGTAGACTTCAATGTAGCTCTTGTGCAATGCTTAACGATGTGTTCTGTCTATCCCACAGATGCGCACTCTTAGAAAAAAGGGTATAACGGTTGCACCTTTAAGGAGGTAATAGTTGTCGTGTATGTTGTGCCTAAAAGATTGCAAAGTTCTACCTGCTACCTGGTTGAAATCTGCACAACAGATTAGCGCGAATCCCAAAACAAATTTTAGTTGCATTAATCTTCGTTGTACACAATGTGCTCAATGTATACTGCACTGTCAATGCTGGGAAAGTAGCACTCCCTGAAAGTGCATTGCTTCTGTGGCTGTGATGTGATGTGATAGCGGAAGTAAAAATCAGGGCGTAAGTCACGACGAAGTCAGACTGACTACCCGAGACCACTTAGCCGCAGTTAGTTGAAAAGAAAAAGGGAGAAGACCCCGTAAGTGGGGGTGGGAGACAAACATCCCGAATTAGTGGGCTGTGATTGATTGATTGATTGAAATAAAGAAAAAAATGGGGATTGTAGCCCTCATCACGAGGGCCGGCTACCCCAGATCACCTAAGGAAAGGAATTCCAGACACATCCACCATCACCCACTGGAGATGAGTGGAGATGAGATGGAGATAGTGGGCTGTAATAACAGTTCTTACACGCATTTTGTGCTACACCTGCAAAGAGACGGTAACAGGCAAGGTTACCACCCTCTTACACCCTTTCGTCCGACGCTATGTTGACTAAGGTGGTAACTATAGAAGTTACCACTTTTTCACACCCTTTTTTTTAACGAAACGTCCGTTTTCTGTCAAGAAAACTGGCTCATGCATGTGACGTTCAATATTGGGTGCTACATTCCAAAGCGTTGATGCTTTGTTGGGAAAAGGTTATTTTTTTTTCTGCCCGTACGAAAATTATTGTACGGAAAGGTCCGTTTGCTGGAATGTTATTAGGACGTCTGAGTGGCACGGATAGAACGAGGACATTCATGACGAAACCCAAGCCTCTGTGAAGTTGAATAAACTCTGGTCGTGCAAGTGCACCCACCGCTTCTTTCACCGTTTGTCAGTTTACCCTTTGTTCCCTAATTATTTTATTTCCTTTTTATTTATTTGATCCTTCTTTCATTTACGTCTCCTTTTTTTTGCGGAATAGCAAGCTGACGTCCCGTTTGGCTGATCTTAACTCACTTTTTTATCTTTGTTCTAATAAATATATCCCCTCCCCCAAATGCATAACCGCACGAAGAGACCCATCTGTTCCATTCCAACTAATACATCAAAGCCCACCACAGCAATCACACTGTAGCCGTTACATTAGATTGGGTTAGATTAAATTAGAAGGACAAAGAAAAATACGCCCTACCCCACGAGCTGGTACCTTTGGCAGCGCATTTCGAAAAGCGAAAACGTGGGTAAGTTCCCCTCCCCATGTAAAACTCCCATAGAACCTTTCCCAAAATATTTTTTTAAGTGTTGAGAGAGGTCAGCCAATATTTGGCTTGCTACTATTAAAAAAAAGAAGTTCACTTGGACCAAAAACAGAAAAAAATAGTGTTCTGGTTAGGCCACTGGACGTTATTTCGATGTGCTCATGATTGAAAGAATCTTCTAACAATATTTATTCCCTTTCTAGCCTGAAGGATTCCCAGTTCAAATCGTCCAAACCTACCTCATATGCGCTCAGGGTAGGAAACTCATTCACTATTTATTCATTATAAATCTTTTTATTTTTCCCAACCGCGCGATATCCAGAGCCCGATGATTAATACACGAAAATAATGTAATCCTGCATAATGTATAAAACCCTCGCTCCTCTGGGCGCCGTGTTCGCAAACTTCCTGTAACATTGACGCGTGTCCCCACATACCGATAATACGCGTTATTCTCCACAGGTTCCACCAACTCAAAGAGGTGACGCGCGCTGTGACAATCAAATTACACCTTCCGAACCCTTGTCAATTATTCAACAAACGGACCTCTTTTGTAAATTTTCTTTGGCTTGAGCCGCTGATACACCCTTTCCGGGACATAGAGAGAAGACCGCCATGGCCTTTACGGTACGATGACATATTTAGACCGCCCGGTTGCTTCGTGTATTCAACGTTGCTCTTGGAAATTGTGCGGGAGGAGACCTTTGAATTCCAGCCTCGCCTTTTTGGCACGTGGGTGGAATACATTCTTCTGTGTTCAGCGCAGCGGAACTTTGAACGCATCTTGTGTAGATGAAAGCGCTCTTTGAAGTGCCTCGCAAAATGTTTGCCTCTGTTGTCCTTTTCGCGTGTCGCTCTGAAGGCTTTCTTCCGCCATTTTTTGTGCCTTATGTGTACGACTGTAATATTTTACTGTGGTATATCCAGCGTTGTAATTCGTCTGTATTCCGTTGTGCGTTTTTTTTCTTCTGCGCCTATATCATTGCGTGACATGACTATTTATTGTAAGAGCTGTTTACAAAGTGCGATATCTTGCGCGACCTTCGTGTGTGAAGCACAGAAGGCACCCAAGCGTCTAGATCACTTGTCTCTTAATCTGTGTATCGCTGCTAGCCGCCACCCACCTATAGAGGCGCTGGTGTCGCTTGTGGTGCGGCGGACGAATGAATAATTGACGACGTCGGCATAGGCTGTACGTTCCTGAACGATATTGTAAATGAAGTATAATATCTTAAAAGAGGGGGGGGGGTATATGTTCAATATAGAGAAAAGAGGAAAGACTTGGCATGCTACTTATGCAGAAATGGGAAAAGCGATAAATAATAGTCCTAATCAGGCATTAAGAATAACAGCTGACGAAAAGTCATCGGCACTCGCTGTCTTGGCTGCTGTCTGCTACTAGGCGTTGGAAATATTTCCGGGTGCATTGGCTGCACGATACTGTCCGCATTAACACGTTACGGTTAAAAAGACACGAATATATTGCAAAATCTACGTGACCACGTACACGAATTCTTCATTACTTGCTAGATCACGGGAACCCGTTTCTAAAATGTACCGCCTGGGTATTACTGTGCAAGATAGCTCAACAATTAACGCGTGCATCTGCGCATGTGCTCTAGGAGGGCCTTGAGGTCGCCATGACCGCCGCCTTGAGCTGTCTGGTGTAATACCGTCCATGCCAGATCAGTCACCTATTTCGATAAGCTGGGCCCGGCAGACGCGGCGTAAAAGAATAGTAACAAAACGCTGATAATACTGCTGTAATATTCGCAGATAACACACAGCTGACGATCCCGCTAGCAAATCCTCCAGACCTTGTGGAAGGATCTCGCCAGGTCCTCGTTGTTGCAACAGGTGTGTCATTTGAAGTGCCTTTACAGAACAATTTGCGTATGCGACTGTCCTTTTGCCATTCGTGTTCCATCAGGTGACCTGCTTGCTATCACCGTCAACAACCTGGCCAGTGTTCCCTTTTTTACGTACTATGACGCCGAAGGAACGTTGTCGTTTTTGACGAGCAATGTCTACTTGTACAAGTACCTGCAAGCTACGGGACAGCTGTCACCTACTCTAAAAAGTCAACTCGAATCAAGAATTATGGAAGGTAAGGTTGAAACTAACTGCTGAGGGTGCAATACACACTGTCACAGTGCACAACAGCGCTATTCGACAAAAAGGAAAAAAAAGAAAAAGAAAAAAAAAACACGACGACGACGATGATGATGATGATGATGATGACGACTTCGGGCGGTTCCCTACCCCAGTGCATGCGAAATATTCTGAGTGGAATGGAAATGAAGCGGATGGGTCATTGGGTACAGGTTGATGCTGAGCATCCTGTATTCTCTAAGCAGGTGCTGCTATCTAATTTTACCTGTGTTCTTTCACAAAACATTATGCAGTTGAATATTCGACAATAATTATTCTCTCTACAAGTCAGCTTAATGACAGACTTGCTCGCTTAACTGTTCAGAGTAGATACATCATCGTTGAAGTACCGTTCACGTTGGCAACTGTCTTAGGACCCGGGCCCAATATCACGCAGCACCGTCAGGCACTGCATTTTTATGGAATTTCTAAGGGACACTGGTCTCCTATACACTCTTTAGGAGCTGGACTCATATTCCCATTTTTATCTCTTTGTGCACTGAGAGCGTCTGACCATGAGCACTTCATGTATGCCAAGTACAGTGACGTAATAACATTATCGACCCATTATCTCATTATCCTACTAACCATGGCTGTTCTGAGGTATCGAGCCAGAAATTAAGTGGAAAATTTCCTCATGAATTGTGACTAGATGTATTTCTTTCTCTTCTCTTTTTCATTACGAAAGTCGTACCAGAGGTCCCAAATAACGGAGCATACACGTAGTCATGTTGTACAGCAGCTACATGACTAATTTTACTTGCCTTTCGTTTTTTTCTTTCTAGCATACGACCGGCAAGCGGCATTCAGGGCACCCGACGGCTCCTACGCAACATTTAGCTCCGTTGATTTCCCCAGGAGTGTTTTTCTTACTGCCTTCGCTGTTCAGGCCCTAACGGAAGCATCGACTGTCGTTGGTGATACGGCGGTTCAGGTCGATCAAAGCGTTCAGTACCTGCTTCCTTTCCAAGATCCCATCAACGGATGCTTCAAGGAAACTGCGGAACCATATCCTCCTTTCACGGTAAGGGCGTTTCGATAATCTGGGCATCGCGACAGCTTATGATGTGGCCTGGAAAGCTTGAGTCACCCTGTGTCCTCTTGTAATACATGAGGCGACGAAAGTTACCTTTGGGTCGGCCTCAACGTAACACGCAAGATTCCCATAGTCGCTATAGTACTACTACATGCATTTGGTGAACGGAAGTGCCTCAGGACGAGAGCCGCCGATATTTCGAACAGATCAGTCATCATGAATCACCGATGATAAGGACGGTGCCCAGAAGAAGAACAGTCTCTGTTCGAAATATCGGCGGCTCTCGTCCCGAAGCACTTCCCTTCATCTTCCTTACCGGTTTGCTGGATCTTCTACCCTTCTTCACGGACTTCGATGTGTTCGGCTAAGCTAAGACAAAGAATGACTACGGAGACTCAGAATTACGGTTCAAAAGAGCGCCTACTAGTCTACGGTCTACTTCCACACTTCGTGCGTACATCTCAGCATGAGCTACCGATTGCCACGTCACCAGTCATATCAGCAGTGAACAGATAGAAAAAAAAAAGCCAGAGGTACCTGTCCAGGTCCGCCTAAATGTCTTGAACACACACACGCACGCACTCAAAAACAGACAGGCCGACACGAGACAGAACGACGTTGAGTCTCGTTTCTTACACAACATCTAATGTTTGTTTGTTAGGGAAAAAGAGGAGAAATTGAACTCGTCTCCCGACGTGGTACTGCTACTCCTAACGTCTTACACGACTGCCATTTTTTCTTGGAATGGCAAGCCGACTCTTTGCTGGCTAACCTTTCCTTTCTTTTATTTTCTTAATAAACATATCCCCCCTAATCTATGAAACGGATACCGCTATGTTCGGGGGGGGGGATATATTTATTAGACGAAAAGGAAAAAAAAAAAAAAGAAAACGGGGGAAAAGTACTATGTTCGGCATTGGCCGGCAATCTACTTTTTCTAAATATTTTTTGTCGGAAAAGTGCTTAGATATTAAATAAACGAATTTTAAAGATCAGCGCTGCTTCCGCAGCTGCAGAGGCTCCGGCGGCGTGACGTCACTCTCTAAGCGGAGGAGTGAGAGGGCGGCCGTCGGAGGAGAAAGGCGCCTCCGGAACCCTATGAGACGACCCGCACGGCCGCGGCATTCTTTTTCTCAAGGTCGCGTCCTCATTGGTTCTTAGGGAGTGACGTTATCTCGTTTTTCCAGAGAGGGAATTCCGGAATACCCTCAACATCCGCCGTCTGCTCTTGTCTGTATTCCGCCGAGTAACAGTCAAACTACGCCAGTGTTTCGCGTGGGATTACCGATACCGTGGTCGAGGAATACAATGACACTGTAATTTCGAAATCGACCTGTACGGATGCGACCGTCTCTTTAAATTAGTCTCGTAAATTGATCAAATAAAGAGTCGTGCAGACGCAACCCTATGCGCTATGCCAGCAGTTCAAGGGACTCACACTCCTCTAGCTCCCTCCCTTCCCCGTTTGATGTTGATGTTAATGTTGGCGTAAAAAATAATAAGGAAAGGTTGAACTCGTCACACGACAAGTTCGGCTACTCCCATAAACAGTCCCTCCCCCCCGCCCCAAAGAAACAGAAAGAAAGAAAAAAACCCGCCGCTGTCGCTATAAATATCAGCCAAAGGCCAAATCATCGGTTAACCTAGCGCACAATGAATCCCACGGTACTAATAGACTGACTCCAACGCACCGCTCTGAATAAATGTCACAAGCGCTGACAAGGCAGCATCTCTTGTCAGGTGGCCAAGGACCCAGCACTTTTACGAGTCCAAAGTTGTTGTTGTCAAGTCGGTCGAGAGCTGATTTCGTGGTACCCCTTTTAGATGTGTATCTATAACACTGATCGAGAATGTGCTCAGTGTCCTCCACGGTTGCACAAGGTGTACAGTTCGCTGAATCAACCTTCCCAATCACCTCATTCCATCGTCGTTCATGTAGTTCGTGTTGTTGTTTGTGGAGAAATTGGCGCCCGTACGGGACGCACCTGTGCAAGATAGGCCGAGGAACTCTAAATTTCGTTTGTGAAGGCAGTGTCCTGATTGGCCGGGCTTGCCAACCAAGCGGTATGTTCAAGCAACGAGCGCATGTTTTACCGAGCTGCTCTCTTACTTGGTGGCATCTCTTCCTCTTCACCTCCCCTCTCTGTTCCTCCCCTATTTCTCTATATTTTTATTTGTCAGTCAATCAAGCATGACCTCCCCTCATGCACAGAGGTACACATACTGTCGTAGCGTTCTTCTCCAGCAGAGAACAATATTCCAAACTGTATAGAGAAAGTAAGCTGAAAGGTCCCACAGCACTAGAGAGCAAATTAAATAGAAGTTTTATCGCCGTGGGCAGTCAAATGGCGGAATATTGAAACCCAGAAGAGCAATGAAACAGTTGAGAGAGCGTCACCGAATATTAACTTTATGTACTGAAAGAGAGGACGGAGTTTAAACTTCACCCCCAGCTCAGTATATCGGTACAAAAAGAGCTCCAAAACGACACCACGCGGAGTCCCCGTACTGTTATCTTTGGCTTTTGACTGTCTGGTCCTGTGAGCAGACGGCTCGCAAATGGTTGCTCGATTGCCCCCTGCAGAGTCGTTCTGTCAGTCGAGCCAAAACCAGAATGAACGCATAAACCATAGCAATGTTATCGGGAAAGATGCCTTCCACGTTTCTTCGGAGTTATTTTTACGAAATATTCTCGAGAAAGAGTTAGGAAACGCATATTTTATTCGCATTTTGAGGCGTATTCGAGACATTGTGGTGGCAGAGATGCTCGTCGGGGCAGTTCTATTTCGAAGTTTGACGAGTGTGCTCTTGAGTATGGTGAGGCACCTGAGTATCGTTGGCGCTCCAAAGAGTCGCGGACTGAAGTTGAGTGAGCTTATGCGGAATGCCATCTCAAGAATGGAGCACGATGCCATGAAGACACCGAAATAAATACTGAGTTATTGGGACTGCGTCGTTTTATCGAGGGAAGCAGTTAAGAAATGACGAAGATCCGCATTAATTTGCATTGACGGAGTGCTGGCCATGTGATAATCTTCTAGAATGGCATTAAAGTAATGGGGATGGTAAAAGACGTCTTAGTTTTTCGCTTTGTGATATGTTGCGCTTACCACTAAGTTTACCATTGAGGGGGATATATTTATTAGAACAAAGAAAAAGAAGGGATGAAAGGTCTTGCAAACGGTATGTCGGCTTGCTTCATGTTGGTTTTACTTCATGTGGGTATGGTGGGTCCTGGTGGTGGGTCAGGTATGGTGGGTTTGCTTCATGTTGGTTTTACTTTAATCTGCAATAATGGTGATTGGTAATGATAACTGCACATCACAGGGAAGTGAATTCAGAGCTACTTTTTAACACAAGAACTATGATTATAATTCACTATGTGCTTCAGGCTACAGGCAACCATTTGCATTCTTTTTTTAAGTAAACTACCAGCCCTTATCATTTCATAATAAGCTGGTGCAACGCGGCACTGTCATAGTGATTTAACTGTTGCATAATAAGAGCAATATGCTAGGATCTGCTCTGCACAATGACGCGCATCGTTCACAAAAGTACAGGTGTTAGAGTTTGATCCTTTTCTGAAAAGATTATTACGTGATTTTTAAACATCTCTTATGGAATGCCATGATGCCATTGTGGATCTCGCATGTTCGAAATAAGCAGTATGGGCGGAATCGGCGTTTTCCCAGGGTTACAGACAATTTCCAATCTATTCTTTTAATCAATCTATGTCTGTGTTTCAAGTTACGTTACGTTAGTTACGTTACCCTCATCTCCCACCACCACACTGCACTCTAAGAAAGAACTAGTAAACTGGGAGTAGTTTCAGCTTCTTGTCCCTTACTCCTACTACTCCCCATTTTAGTCCCACGACCCTGAAGTTTACTTTTCAGAACTGTTAATAGTCCTCAAAAGTTAGCATAAACTTTCATGCATGTAGACCCGAAATGGGGGAGGGGGGGTTATGTTTATTGAAAAAAGAAAGGGAGGAAAGGCTAGTAAGGGCGTAGGCCGACTTGCTATTCCCTTACAAAAGAACAAAAAAAAACAGAAAAACCACACACACACACGCACACACACAGAAAAGGGGGCCTTAGAGGCTGGTCGAGAGGCTGGTCGAGAGGCCGGAGGCATGAAGAAAGTTCAAGAGGGTAGTCGTAACAGCCCCCTAGTTGTGCAGTTCTGGGCTGCTGTCGTTGTATCAATGGACACTGTGAATGAACACACACTGTCAATGGACACTGTAGACCCGAAATTACTGTAATTTCTGAAGAGCTTTTCCAGTTGCACCCACATACACACACACACACAAAGAGACGATGATGAGATGGGGCTGATGCCGGCCAGCAGGCTTTGCGCTGGCCCAGTGCCATTTGTAGACAGTGAGAGATGATGATCGAGATGAGGATTCAGGTTTAGTTGCGTATCCGTATGGTGCTTATGCAAATGGCACGATAATAACAACCTATTTATGTGAGTGTGTCCATAACCGAATTTAACGGGGCAATCTTGTTTCGAGTTGCATTCGTAACGAACTCCTAACCATAAAGTTATTTCTTTCAGCGTCCATCCGACCTGAGCCTCTTCATCGGCATTTCTTTGCTGACGGCGGGATATCAGAATGAAAACGTTTACGGCCAGATTATCAACTGCACGAATGCCGAAAACTTCCCCAGCAATCGTACGCAGGCCTTGTACGCTTACTTCTTGGCCAGGCTTGGTATGACTGGGGAAGCATCCAATTTGATAGACAATCTCCTTGCCAGCGCTGACACCTCGGGTAAGTTCCATAGCATGTAGCTTCACCTTAACGGGTCAGTCTTCCAAGGTTGTCGCAAAACGATAACGCAGAAAGCTCGTGGCGGAGGGACTGTTGCCAAAGTATACCTGAAGAAGCTCAGGGCGATTCAGGATCGTATTCTTAAACCACCCTCGATTCGTCCTTCAGATCAATTGCTCCTCGAAGTCTGTTTCGTGTTTCGTGACTTCTGGTTTCGGTGGCTCAGTTGGTAGCGGTAGGTGGTAGCGGTAGTCAGCAGGTAGGTTGGTAGTTTGTAGGTTGGTTGCGTGTTTGCCTACTGATCCCAAGGTTGCGGGTTCGAACCACGGCCGAGGACGGCGCCAACTTGGTCGCAGGGTACAAGTTGCTTTGACAGGCCGTCTTCCGCGAGGGACGTTTAATACGGTGTGCCGTATGTTGGGAAAATCCAGGGACCTTACGTATGTTGAGATTTCAGCGCCAAAGAACCCTTAGGGTGGCAAAAAAAAACAAAAAAACTGTGATGTCGTGTTTTTAAGCACGGCATATCATCTTCTCATTCATCAACTCATTTCCGCTCTGCTCTCTCTATTATGTGATCTATGTCTGCCTGTGTATAACGCTCACAGCTAAGTTTAATAGCACAAGTACAGGCAAGGTCAAGTCACACACGGTCAGTCAAGACCAAGCACAGTACAGGCTTCGCGGTGCAAACATAAAATAACAACAAAAGAATTATCTATAGCTCGTAAAAACAATTCTTTCCCTCGACCTCCAACGGAAAACGCGGAGAAGTGTCGTGAATTTTCAGCGAGCGGTTACAGAATCTTCAATGTAATATTATCAATTTATAGCGGAGCATACACGCAATCGAGAGAGAGAGAGAGAGAGAGAGAGAGAAGGGTTTCCCGCTCATTATGCCATAGCAGAGCGCGTGCAGCTACGTAGGTTGTCACTAAACTACCACAGAACACGACGCACCTCGGATGGCATCCCATCGAGAAAAGTTCGAGCAGACTGCTAAACCACGATCGTGAAATATAATCTCCCGTCTCCGTTTGTCTTCGTTCGTAAAAGGCTTAAAAACGTCTTGTATGCTCCCTTTGTGCTGTCGTAAATAAGCGTTTCAGTGTGTCTCCCGAGATTAATTATTTGTAAAGCCAGTTGCCGTATGGCCCTGCACCGTACCCTCTGCTGCGTTGCATGCGAACAACACACTCCCTGTACTGTTCCTGCGTCCCTTTTTTTTCCTTGGGAGAACGGTGACTCTAAGGGAATTAAGGGAATGCGGGGAGCGATGGCTCGGAGATATATGGCGCGTAGTCTGAATAGCGTTGCTGGAGGTAATCTTGGGTAAAGTAGGGTCGACGGCTTTCCCGGAGAAAGTGTACGCTAGGCGCCCTCCTCGCTCTCACACTGTCTTCCACCCGTTGGGATGTTTTTCTCCTTTGATCCGCATTGCGCTTTGGGCAGCTTATGGGAGTTCAAAGCAGGTTGTCAGTTCATATCAAACACAAGTGGAGCATGGCTGTTCTGTGGGAGATCGTATGTAGTGTCCGTCGCATGTTCTGTTTCTTTTTTTTTTTTTTTTTTGCTGTTGTTTTCTGTTGTTTAATTTCATTTTTGTCCGTTGCATGTCCTCCTCCTCTTGAAAAGTATCCCCGTTACGAACTGTCCAACGTGAATACACAAATATGGAAAGGAAGAACAGAAAGAATAATGCAACTGGGTGACCGTTACAGAAAAATGAATCGGTCTGAAAATCTGGACTAGACATTGGTTATCGTTCATTGAGTGAAGAAATCATTCAAGATATGACAAGTTATTCATGCAGGCTCATCTAGTAGGTCAACCATCTCAAACAACTAACATTTCGCACTAGCGAATGAAAAAACACGAGCAAAAAACGGATGAACCTGAAAGAAAACCACTTAATGTAACAGAGATCAATGAAGCACACTCAACGACGTAACGGTTGTTAGCAAGACACAGTGGGAATGTTTATAGATGAATGGACACTATATGTTCCTGTTTCTGTTTTTATCGACCGGTCATGCAAATTACGTGTCTGCATGCGGACATTGTGTACATAGCAGACACCATACCACAGCACGTCGCTTCAACTTTCAGTGGGATTGTACGTGTAGAGAACTTGTACTGGTAATGTACTGAATGGTGTGAAAGAAATTAGGATTTTTCCTTTATTTTTCTTTAGGTTATTAGTAGAATTAATACGTCAGTACATCATCATTGACATGGCCATACATGCTCTTGTACACAGCTCACCTTAGGAATTGAATGTTTGCTTGTTTATTTGTAAGGAATCATCGTCATCATGTATCTCTCTTTCTCTCTCCCTTGTAAGGAAAAAAAGAGGAGGAATTGAACTCGTCTCCTGACTTGTTCCGCTACTCCTAACATAAATTCTCACCCCCACCCCCCCAAAATTTGTATTTAAAAAATTAAAAATTACTTAAGAATGTATTTAAGCATGGTGCACTTATTTGTACATAATAGAACGTCTAATGTACATTGCTGTTTCAGACCAACGTCTACACAGTTCTTTCTGAAGTCGGCCTCGGACGCATATTAACCCTTTCACTCCTTTCTATTGTCCTCTGTCCAGGTCTGTACGCTGCGTGTAAGCCACAATTGCTTAACCGGCGCAAACACTTATAAAAATGATCACCATGTAACACCATTTTCGTTCGCATCCTCGCAAACCGAAACATAAAACACGTCCTATACGTAGCCCTCTTTCGTGTTAGTCTTTCCAATCCCGTAAAGGAGCGTTGGCAACCTCTATACACCCTTCTACGGGATCAAATCCATCATATTCCTCATCCCGTTTCGTCGTATCGCCATAAATCTCTCGGAAGAGGTGTTCACGTGAAGAGATTTCAAGGAGGAGTTGGTGCCGCAACACAAAAACCTATTTCGGCGTTGACTAGAAGAGAATCCTCGTAAGGGACGGGCAGGCATGATGGAAATCCAATACGCTGCTTCCTCGGACACTCCGTCAATTCACGCCCAAACCGTGGCAAAGAAGAAAGTAACTTCCAAAGAGGATTTGGGCCCCGGCTGCCCGTGACGGTTGTTCGAACACCGCAACCACGGCTATTTCGGAAGGAATAAAAGTTCACGCAGGCATTTTTATGGAGGCCCTGAAAACTATAATCTCTGTCGTAAAAGAATTCTTATCGAGCCTTCCCGACTTCGAAGGAAAATCCGATAGACAGGCTTCTTTGTGTGGCGGGGTACTTGGGGTTCTTGGGTTCCCGTACGGGAGTTCGCGATCGCGGCGATTTTGTGACGAATGTTTTTTTAAAGATTCATGTGAGTGAAGAACAATGTGCAGCGATGATAATGTCGGGACCTCTGTGTAAAAATAGAACTATCCTGTGCAATCCTACACTGTTAAAACAGAACTTCACCACATAGCACGCTCCTAGCCAACCATCATACCGAATGATATCATTCTGTGCATTGATTTGTTGAAAATGGGAGGAGGCGCCTATTTGGGACAGATTATCTTGTCCCAGATAGGCGCCTCCCCCCTGTTTTGAACAAATCATGACACAGAATGATATCATTCGGTATGATGGTTGGCTAGGAGCGTGCTATGTGGTGAAGTTCTGTTTTAACAGTGTATGTCACTTGCTCGTTTCCCCCTCTCTCCTCTCTCTCGAGTGTACCTCGAAATAAAGTGAGCGAAATCCCCGTTGCAAAATAAACTACTGGAAATAAACGTTATCTGAACGTTATCTGACTATAAAATGCACAGTGGCGCACGGGAAACTGCCAACAGCGAACTTAGACTATCTTGGATATACCAATGCAAAGACCGAACTTGGACTAACCTAAGATAAACTAACCAACGTGCTGTTCCGTCGTGTCCGCCCGACTAAGCCTAATGGCCGCTAAAATATGCCTTCGTTCGCTAAAACGACTTGGACAGACCCGTTAATTTGAATGGTTAAATAGTGATGTGGTGTGTTTAAACCTGATGTATCATCTTACGAAGCAGTCGAGCATTCTCCTTGACTTTGTTTGGAGAACGTGGATTTCGAGATCGGGGATTTCGCAACCAGGAATATCGGGGATCTCCCGTCTAGCTCTTCCTGTTCTTCTCTACCTTTCTCTCTTTCGTATCTTAAAACCCTTTTGTCGAATTATAATGATCATTAATGGTCAAAATGACACCAACGCTTCTGCTTTCCTGCTTCGTTTCAGGTGGTTTCACTTCCTGGAGTGATCCTAGTACGTTCGATCCTCAACTGGATACAGCAGGCTATGTCATCCTGACAATGATTCTCTTGCAACGCAACTTGGGACCTGCTCAGCCAATAGCACGTTACCTGTCTCGACAGATCAATCTTAACTACTACTACTCCTTGTCAGAGGTACATTCTCTTTTCTTTTCTTTTTTTTTTTGTTCACGAATGATGCATTTTTCACTGTTTGATTTCTCGATAACGAGGTTCCCCGCTGCAACCCAAAAAAGAACGAAAGAGAGAGTGTGGAATTAACCCCTAAACGTGAGACAATGGCGAGTTTTAATTGATAACGGTTCCGAAAATATAATCCAATCATTTTATTCGTCTGAAGTAACTCAGAACACTTTGCTGATCTTTGATTTGACAGCTTTCTTTACCCTACCGTTTTCGTACACGCTAAGAAAAAAGGGGTGTGAAAAGGTGGTAACTTCTATAGTGTTCAGAATATTTTATATAACATAATTACCTAAGTACACAAGTACACAAGTACACAAGTACTTCTATAGTGATGAATGATGGAAGTCACTGAAAAGGTTAGCCAGCTGTAGGACTCGAACCCACATCTTCTGGATTACCAGCATCAGAACGTCAATTTCCCATGTTCATACTTCTATAGTTACCGCCTAGATCAACATAGCATCTGATCAAGGGTGTAAAAGGGTGGTAAAGGCGATTATCATATATCCAAATTGCTACAAACAGGCGTACGCCCCCCTCGCTCACCAAATCAGAAGTGGTAACACTATCATTCGTGGCAGAGAGTGAGGTGGCAGATACAACTTTGCAACCTTTTAGGCACAACCTATGCGACAAATATTACCTCCTAAAAGGTATAACTGCTCCACCCTTTTTTCTGAGAGTGTAGAAGGATTCAGGGTCTTCTCGAACTATCTTGTAAACTGCTCTTTTACAATGATATCTTTCTGAGCATATTGCAAAGTGATTTCCTTAAATGCTACGGGCCCGTTTTAACATCTTTTCATTATCTTACTTGTTCAAGTATTTGCTTGCCTCCATATGCCTTCTACGATAGGTTCTACACTCTTAAAAATGAACTTCACCGCATAGCACGTTCCTAGCCAACCATCGTCTCGAATGATATCGTTATCTGCCCTGATTTGTTGAAAACGGGGGGCGTACGCCTTTTCTGTGACAATTATGAACAGCATAAGTGTCACAAAAGAGCGTACGCCTCTCGTTTTCAATAAATCAGGGCAGATAACGATATCATTCGAGATGATGGTTGGCTAGGAGCGTGCTATGTGGTGAAGTTCATTTTTAAGAGTGTAGTGTCGATTGTCAGTGAACACAACCGTAATTTAGCAAGTATAACGAAGAAAGGTAGCGCCCAAAGCAGTCGTCTGTTAGCTTGAACAAACAATCAAGTTCCAAAATAACAAATAAATAATAACCGATTGAAAAAAAAAGTGCAAAAATGATTCCACATATGTGGTTAAAAACCATTACCTTTAGAAATATGAAGAAATCGAAAGGCAGTAATTTGGTGGTGTACTATTCTGTTTGCGGGAACAAAGCATAAAAGGAATGAGTCGGGTTCTCTCAGTGTATACACAGGGTCCTCCACATTCGTGAAACCACAATGTCCGTTTTATTATTGTTAGTTTCATTCAATCCGAACCAATGTTCTACGTATCTTGCGGGTTTTATTGCCTCGTAACTATCTTCGCCACTACACGACGCTAGCGGCTCAACCACACGACGATATGCGTCCATCTACAGAAAATCTAACTATAATACTTTCCTGTTTTTTTTTTCTTGCCTTTTCAGCCCTACACTGTGGGAGTGCAAGCACTTTCAGAGTACTCGAAAGCCGTGTACACGCCAGATGTCTCGCTAGTTGTCACTGTAACTGGTACCAACGGTGCGGGCGGTTCTCCTGAGGTAGTCACCTTCAACATCACGAACACCAATGTCTACCAGGTGAGTCATCTCGAAGGCTAATTGGCTTTTGAGCAAATGTTCGCTATGTTTCGATTGCTGTCCTGCGTGCCGATGGTAATTCGACGGGGCTCATCACCATCGGTAAGAGCACAGTAGAGCTCTCGTCTTTTTAGTCGTTTTCTCTCTCTCTTTTTCTTTACTTTTTTCTTCTACTAGATTTTCTCTACTAGATCTGGTGTAGCTTGTCTCGCCGTAAGGGCTCACGTCTCCATTTGTTTTCTCCTACCATCATCGTCATCATCGACGGCTAAGGACGATTTTCAAAATGAATCCGCATCCATGCGCTCCCCTTTTCACTTTCTTCTTCCTGTCTTTTTGTTTTTCAGCAACGGCTATTGGAAAGACCAAACGTAACTAACCTTACTGTTGCCATTCGCCCAGGCAGCACAGGATGCGCCCTTATTCAGGTATGTTTACTTCTTTCTTCCCAACTTTTGCGCATCCTTTTGCGATACGTGGACCTCGTAGCTGGCGTGTAGTATTTTACGAGCAGACTAGTCATTTAAGTCGTACATGTAGTTAAATAAGTCGTACGAGAGGAACACATTCCATTCCTCATTTACGCAGTTCGGTGCGAGATATCAGACCCAATCGACGAATACGAGAGCATTAAATCAGTAGAATGCCGTTGTAGGATTCTTGCATCACATATTGTGCTTATCGCCTGATAATAGGTTACAATACACAGCTGTGTATGCACCCTGTAGATATCCAGTGTAATAGCCGCGAATCTAAAAGAAAACCACATTTCATCTGTCCATACTAAATTTAAACATTCAGAGGACTACTTCTTCTGTTTGCTAAAGTATCAAGACACAACTGACTTCGATTAGAAATGTAATTATGTCGTATCGCAACATGCAGCCCTCATCCGCGCACCCCGTCACGTTCGCCCTAATACTAACGTTCCGATCTTTTCTGCGTAGGAACGGCCTGCATGCACTCTCCACTGCGCTTGAACATTCAGTGTGTTTGTTCACCGTTCTTTGTCAATAAGGACCCCGTCGGTAGAAATCGACTCTCCTTTGTACCTTAATGGCAGAGCTTTGCAGTTTTCCTTTATGCATCAGTAAGCCTAACGGTTCCAGAGCATGCGGGCGAGGATAGGTTTCGAACGAGGGCTGCCTAACCGTTAGTGGGCTCATAAAAGGATGAAGATATAAGTCCCGAAATGGGGCACTCGATATAAGGTGATTTTCAGGGAGGTGTGCAAAGGCTACACAATGAAGGAGTGTGGCGCGGTCCGTATTGCGCGAAGCATTGTAACGTTGATGTGTGCAAGGGCAGTTAGAGAAATGTTTATTTCCGCCGCCGAAGCAGTTCCTATCGAGCTTCATTTCGTGGGGACGTTGCTTGGAATCAGTTTTGTGGAAAGGATGCCTTGACGGCTAAACGGGCGTGCAGGCACGAGGGTTCGTGTTATTTATTATATTAATTATACTTCTCCCTCTTGCTCAATTAAAAGCTGCATTGGTTACATCGTCAGAACGTAATTTTTCTCTCCTGACAACATAATTGTCTTATAGGCTCAGTTTTCTTACGGTAAACAGGAAGAGTATATGTTAGCGGTTCGAAAAATAAACAAACAAAAACATTTCCATTTTGCACACGTTCCGTTCCATATAGATGTGTAAGCTCGGAAAGATGCGTATTGCGCGAACTGCGAAACATTTACCAATATTTACGTAGAAGCTCCACAAAAGAGCACGCAAATGTTATTTGCATGCGGGTATCAATACCGCTTACTGCAACGTACTTCAATATTTCAAATCCTTGCCTCAGCACAATTTTATTCGAGCCCAATTCTGTCACGGGACAACACATTTCCACAATAAGTTCATTCAAATAACATTGGTTCATTTGCATTCCTCACCACTCGCAAAGGTGAGCAGACATATTTCCAATTACTACCTTCAAACTCGCCCAACGGCGGTAATTAACGCTCTTACCAATCGAAACGCCTTCTAAATTAATGACGGATCACTTCAGGCGTGTTTACACAAACGAATAGCCTTCGGGAAAAGCAACAACACTCTTCCCAAGAATAACTTTGGAGTAGGCGAGCAACTCGTTCGGAATACGCACAATGCACGCCGCGTGCAGGGCACTGTGTGTGTTTCGAGGGGAAGACCTTTGCCAGAACAATCGTCTCGACTCATTTGAAAAGAGCGTCGCCTTTCCTTACGCTGTTTACTCTGCTTCTTCCGTTTTCCAACATAGAACAATCTTCATCTTGCTTCCATTTCCTCTTGCCTCATTGAGTTTGGTCCGTTTCTCTCTCTCTCTCTCTTTCTTTGTCTTTATCCCGACGTCGTAATTCATTTCCGCTGCTTTCGTCTGCATCGCGGCTCGAAGAAGAAAGCGGGAACTGTTTCCGGCGAGTGCTTCTTGAAGAAGGCACTGGTGAAAAATTAACACTTTTGCTCCGGTGGGTGGGTGAGAGAGAGAGAGAGAAAGTGAGGAAGCAACGGTGTCACGCGGGGCCGTGGGTGTTATGCAAATTTTCGGTTCTAAGGGCAGATGCCGGGTCGTAGCTTGTGTTCTTCGTCTCATTTTTCAAGAAGGGCGTTAACGAGGTTTTCTCGACGTAGTGACACTTCGCCGTAGACATTATAATGCAAGTAAATACGACGATTCCTCTCTTTATGTCGCCCGTATTGGTCATCCTATATTGACTCCGGCTGCATTTTTGGTCGTCGTGCGAAACGCATTTAAATGCTGTAACTTCATACGGTCATCTTTCGAGCTTGATCTTCCGGGACCCGCACTCGTCTTACTGCCATTGTCTTTCCTTCTGCTCCTCCTCCTTCTCTCTACACAAGTGTTGCAGACGGACCTACAGTGCTCTGGACGCAGCTGTTGAGCCAAGAAAAGCTATTGCCTCAAAAGACGTTTCGTAATAATAATAATAATAATAATAATAATAATAATACCTTTATTAATGTGGCCAAGAACAGCCGAAGCCTTGGTGTTGGCGCACGCAGACAATGCAGTATTGACAAATATATACACACACATATATATACTGTAGTGAAGATAACGACACGTCAGATGACGACGATGACTCGCGCCACTCCCGCGCGGCTGTCTGAATAAACCTATTCCTACGGTCACGCCTACCTGCGCTCTTCCGCTCTACATATTTGGTGGAGGTGCGGAACCAAAGGACTCCCTCTGCTGGCTATCCAACCTTAAAGACCCCTGTGGACGCCTTGGCCGATGGGTGCTCAAGTTACAGCCGTACGACATCACGGTGATCTACAAGTCTGGGCGCAGACACAGTGATGCTGACGCCCTGTCCCGCATGCTCCCGTCTCCTTCTGAATGCGCCACATTGCCGGCTCAACCCCTCTGCCCCTTATCATCTATCGACGTCGCAGCTGAACAACGCCGCGATCGTCTTCTTCAGCCTCTGCTCCAGGTTCTCCAACAACCCGACCACCCTGCTCCTAGACGTCTCCACCGTAAAGCGAAATCCTACGCTTTGCTTGACGGCACTTTATATCGCAAGAATTATCGCCCTGACGGCAACCGCTGGCTCCTCGTTGTTCCATGTACCTTGCAAGGCCACATTATTCGCAGTTGCCACGACGATCCTACTGCCGGGCACCTGGGCTTTCTCAAGACTTACACTCGCGTCGCTGACCGTTTCTTCTGGAAAGGCATGTATCAGTCTGTTTGGAAACACGTCCGAGCTTGTGTCCCCTGCCAACATCGTAAGCGGCCGCCAGGTCTTCCCGCAGGGCTTCTTCAACCGCTTCCTCCACCAGATATAGTAGAAATATGTAGAGCGGAAGAGCGCAGGTAGGCGTGACCGTAGGAATAGGTTTATTCAGACAGCCGCGCGGGAGTGGCGCGAGTCATCGTCGTCATCTGACGTGTCGTTATCTTCACTACAATACATACATATACAGGTTAGGCGAAACATGACATAACATATTCAGGAAGAGGAGCGTAACTGGAAGATATTCACAGTGATACATACAATACAGACTTGGAGATATACAGTACATAGTACTAAAAGGAAAAAAAAAAAAACTGTACAGCTTCACGTGTTAGAGAGTGAACGCAAGAGGAGAGTTTTAAAAATCGTTTGAATGGGAGGTAAAGATATCAACAGTGGGGTGGAATTGCGTTCGTCATTTGTTGAATACGTACGATCGGATTTGCAGGCATATGGTGGGATAAGTACAATATATTCGTGTGTCGGGTTACATTGACAGGTACGGCGATATGAAGCTGATGTAATAAAGATGATGTATCGAGAAAAATGTGTAAGATCTTATAACAGAGCATAATATCATGAAAACGGCGTCGCGTTGAGAGTGGTTGGAGGTTGAGAAATGACATTATCTCTCTATAGATATACATTCTAAAGTGAGGGCTTTTTCTTAAGAATATGCTATGTACAATGTGTAGAAATTTCTTCTGGACAGATTCAATTCGTGACGAGTCAGTGCAGGAAAGGGAGTTCCACACTGGAGACGCGTAGTCCAGTCGCGGTAGAATTAAGGAACGATACAGGTGAAGAAATACAGAGTGTGTGGAAAAGATTTTGCATGTATATGTGAGCAAGCCAAGAATTTTGAGAGCTGAAGAGCGTACGTAAGAGACATGATCATGAAAACGCAACTGCGAGTCGAAAACGACCCCCAAATATAATATAAAATAAATAAAAATAAAAATAAAATAATAATATAAAATATAATAATAATAATATTATTATTATTAATAATTCCTGGCTTCACGTTGCGAGACAACTATGATCATGAGCGGCGAGCGATGGGGAAATTGTTGGTTTGCTGAGTAATTTAACTACCCTAAGGTTCTTTCAAGTACGCAGAAATCTCGGCATACGGCACACCGTACACACGGTTAACGTTCGTCGCTGAAGACTGCTTGTCTAAGCATCTTGTACCCTGCCACCAAGTTGCTGGCGTCCTCATCTGGGATCGGATCCGCAACCTTGGGATCAGTCGGTGGACACGCTACTCACTGCTCCACCGAGGCCGGTTGAAATAATGAAAATGCGCATCAAACTCTCGGAAAACTCGTCAAGACGACACAGCATTCTTCTAAGCGACTGAAGTCCTCCGCTGTTGACCCAAAAATTGGCTTCATTTGGAGTTCAGTGTTAGGTGTAGTTCATGAGCTGTATAATTCCATCCCTCATAAACACAGGAAAGCAACCAGTTCTTCGAGAGTTCTTCATAGTGCCAGAACCTTTCTCTGACCCTTTCCGATCTTCGAGAACGAAAGAATGGTTAAGGATCACCTGGCCGTCCCATACTTTCGAATAACATTTTTAAGGTGATAAGTACGGACAAGCCGAAGAACTTTGAGAAATTCTTTCTCGAACGGTTATTTTTCGCGCGTATGTGCTGCCGTATTGCATCGCATCGACTTTATGCGCTAGGTGCCCGACAGGCGTCGAGGGGCACTAAAGCGGCACAAAAATGCAAAAATTTCTCCTTGCGCAAGAATCCCGTTCCTTTTGTATTGTTGTCAAGGTAACGTCACCTTTCATTCCGCGAGGACAAAGGTTTACACTTTTCTGCCTCTTTCACGTACCCCATACAAAACGCGAGCAAGCAACCATGTCACTAGGGTACGTTTTCAGCTTGCTTGAACCGACGGCCTCGAATAAATGGACGCATCCATCAGTAAGCTAACTAGACTGGTCTCGCACATCACCAGCCTTACATTCGACTTGCACCTTACAGCGGAGCATCAGCTCGTTAGCCATTTGCATACAATGCCTTTCGAACAACGACCGCTCGTTTGCATATGGAAAGAGGCTAGATGTCCACGCTGGAAATTGAGGTAGCTTCCTCGGTCGCATTCGACGCGTAAATGATAACACGCACTGGGAAGCAAAGCCTAAATTGTGCTTTATCATCGTAACTTTGTTCAGCGGGCGACTCACAAAGATTTTCCGCGGAGCCCGTGCCTACGCGTGTGCGCCTTTAAGTGCATTCTAAACATGTCGCTGTCCGTCTGTATGCGCGTTTGCGTGCCGCATATGTAAGTTTGCTATATACTTGCGTGTAATTAAATTAGTAACGAGACCACGGCGTAACTTTTTGTTCACAATTAGCTAAGTTCACATTCTGAGCGTACTGTGAGAGAATCCGCTCGTGGTGGTGAACTCGGCGATAACTCGAAAAAGATTCGGCATTAAATCGCACCACGGTTCGTGCTGTCTTTGTGCTTTGAAAAGTTCTTCGGGATAATGCAGTCGCAGTTTAATAGGATCATATTTTGGGGCGCACACTGTATTGATCACTTTTGCCTCTCATTTCATCCTGCTGATGTATCGTTGTCTGCGACTATATACAGGTTACTCACGATGGCCCTATAACAAAGATTGGTATACACAGTTTGCCATAATCATTTACACGAGCTCGAACCCCAGCTCCGCGATACAAGAGAACTCTGAGGCCTCTTGAGACCACTTCGTCAGCTTCTTTTATCTCCCACGATGCTCACTACGTAAAGAGCCCATAGTAAGCCCATAGGTGTACAAGAGATGCGAAATTACGTGGCTAAGAGTTTCCTGCGCGCATCGATTACTTGGTGGAGCTTGTAGACGCGCCCGTACATCAAGTCAACTGTCGATACTGGAGTTCCTGTCGAGCTGCATCGACATGGGGCTGTACTGGCACTGTATCTATGCGATGCGATCTCCACGAAGAACCAAGTGGGAGGACCCCTGTCCTACCATGTACGTGTACTAGTTCCAACCGATATCTGAAGTGTTAATAGAGAGTTCTAGAGCACCGTACGCTATCGCCTTTGCGTACATAAAAGATAGCGTTGGTGGTCCTGCGCACGCGCAAAACATAAAGAGAGCTTCTCGAGCAGTGCGCAGAAGCACCACGCTATTCCTTACGTCCGCTAAGGCACTAAAACTCACTATTACACGGTACCGACACCGAAATATACTCCACAGTCACACGCCCGGGCTCTCACGGGCCGATTCGAAGCCTGATGTTGAGGCTTCAGAACCGTACTTTTAGCTCCTAAAGGCACAGCGAAATTTCCCATAAAATGTTTCCCACCCCATAGGATGTTTGGTGAAAACAGCTCTTCCTGTCGAAAAACACGCACACCAGCAATCTTTCCCTATTAAAGTGCGCCGTCTTTTAGCCACGCGCGATTGAAATCAACCTCCGAACCTCTTCTCCTCGTTCCTCCTTCCTCTCGAGTTCCTCCTCTAACTTGACGTGTGTTACGTTGAGTTTGCACACGGCTCACACAAGGGAGGGTAGGCCGGCCAGTCATTGGGGTTTCATTCGGTGCGCGAGGACGTCGTGGGTGACGTAATGCTGCTTAGGGTCAAGTTTCTGCCCGCGGCACTTCTACTACCGCTCACCGTGGAGTGGCGCCAGGGGTATCAGTTCGCATACCTCGTTCAAATTCTCTCGTGAGAAAACCGTTAGCTTATTTTTTTTTGTATTCCGCGTTAGCGCCGCGAAGCAACTGTGGCTCTGAGCGGCGCACAGACGTGGACAGATGGAGAGAGGACAGCAGGAAGAAGTGAGGGACAGGGGGATTAGTATGCGTCCTGGGCTGACTTCAGGGGGAACTGTGCCGACCTTCGGCTGGAAAGTCTTCGGAAAAACCAAAGAAAACCTCAGACAGGACAGCCGGTGGGTAGCATGCGAACCCACCGCACGACCCAGTCTTCAGCACGACCATGGCTACCACTAACGACCGGGACGCCTTAACCCTCTCGGCCATGCCGCTGATACCGCTAACTTGTCGAACGCAAAACTTCGCTTGTACGACTACACTCTTAAAAGTGAACTTCACCACATAGCACTCTCCTAGCCAATCATCACCCCGAATGACAACGTTCTCGCCCTAGATTTGTTGAAAACGGGAGGAGGAGCCTATTTTGTGCCGTGCATAATGGCACAAAATAGGCTCCTCCTCCGTTTTTCAACAAATCGGAGGCGAGAACGTTGTCATTCGGGGTGATGGTTGGCTAGGAGCGTGCTATGTGGTGAAGTTCATTTCTAAGAAGACAAGACGACCAAGAAGAAGACTCTTAATTTACTCCGAAGGATCAGTGGCAAATCATGGGGCTGCAGTTCAAGTTCGCTGCTCACGCTACACAAAGCCCTCATTCTCTCGCGTATCCTGTACGTGTCGCCGTACGTGGATCTGGGACCTTCACAATGGCAGGCTCTTGAGCGGCTCCATCGGGCAGGGATAAGAACGACGCTTGGAATACCCAGCTTTTCTGGAATTACCCAGACCTACCTGGAAGCCAAGGAAAAGCCTGTCAGTATCCACTCCGAGCTTAGGGGGCTCCGACACTTAGACAACTTGGCCACGTCCAGAAGCAAGCACTCTCTTTTTTCTGCCCTCGTAAAAAGGTCACACACGTCTCTCGGCCGCTTGGCCAGCGTATACGCTACTAGCGCCCTGGCCCACAGTGAGCGATCGCCTCAACATCCTGCTGGGTTACCTTCAGTGCCATGGCGAGAGTTTGTACCGGGTGTAACGCTCGACGTTCCGGGCCTTCATAAAAAGTGGGAATGTAGCCCCCTGGTCGCTAGAACGGCGGCTGAGAACCTCATAACTGACGTCTACCACTCACATACTCTGGTATTCACTGATGGCTCTATTGACGATCGTACCAAAAGTGCCACGTGTGCCTTCCACATCCCGTCAGTGAACGTGTCCTGGCAAGGGAGATCATCGCGTTACCCGATATCCTCCACGACTGCTGAGCTCCTGGCTCTCCTGCATGCAGCTGCTGCGGTCCAGGTACGAGGATTTGCCAGAGCAGTCCTACTCAGAGACTCGAGAAGCGCTCTATGGGACGTGATAAACCCCATGTGTGACAACATCTTAGCGCGAAGCATCAGAAGATCGTGCGCCCAACATAAACAAGCTGGAGGCGATATCGCCTTCCAATGGATACCGTCCCACGTCGGTGTCGGCGGCAACGAAAGGGCGGACCAGCTGGCGTCCTCGGCACACCTGGGCTGCAGCAATGTTTTGCCAACTCCGGACGACGCCGACAGGCAGATGTCTGTTCAGCTCCTTGTTGAACAGCGCCACCCTGGAATACGGGACATCATGCATCATAATCGCCCTCCTCTTCCCACGAAAAATCTTCCTCGAAGCATCCAGACCATGCTCCATAGGCTCCGCACTGGGTGCGCGTTCACCAATTCTCAGCTGTTCAAGATAGGCTCTAGGGGTGACGCCTGCTGTGGCCACTGTCAACAACCCGAAACAATCGAACACATCCTGCGAGACTGCCGAGCATACCATTCTGCGCGCGAAACACATCTCCCTCGCTCCACCTCGGGCTCGCTAGCAGACATCCTCTACCCCGCTGGTTCTTCTGCCGAACGTTCCGCCAAAGCAAGAAACCTCATTCTCTTCCTGCTGAAGACAGGCCTTGCTGATCGACGCATCTAATACTGTACTCTGCCCGATGAACTCGTGCACCTCACCGCATCCCCATCCTTCAACCTCCTCTATCCTCCATCCGTCCGCCCTTCCTTCGTGTTTTGTTTTGCTATGCGTTTTCCTTTTCTTTTTTTGGCTATAGTCGTGACGACGCCCACTTCTGTGTGGCCAACAACGGCGAGCCTATCCTGCCATCACCCCCCCCCCCCTCATTTCTAAGAGTGTAGAAACATGCCGGAACAAAAACGAGAAGGAAACTCGTTTCACACGATCCCCTTAAGAAATTGACTCTTGCCATGCTTTAATGCACTTTGGCCTCCTCAGAGTGACATTGCAAGTCATGCCCAGTACGTGGCCACGGCGAAGGTATGGCAAAAACTTTCCCGTGTGTCAATACAGACGCGTCGACTGCCGCAGCGGGCGAGCTCACGTTGCCGCGATCAAGCCAATTAGGGTGCCCCAGCCACTGGTCTGATTGGATAAAAGAATTAGGTCTATCCTCTGTAACACTTGTACGTGGCTGGAAATGGCAAACACTCGGACGTCTCGCAATTGATCTCTCCTGGATTATGTGCTCTGCAGTTATACTAATCCAGTACCGTGATACACAGATGTTCTATCTTTCTAGCTATGAACGCGAGTTTACGAAGTATATCGAGCGTCTGTTCGTTACGGGTTAAATGCGGGTTACGGGTCTGTCCTGCTCGTGGGGGGGGGGGGGGGTGATGATGATCGGGTGCTATTTTTAAATGCGTAATTCTGCGTGAAATCGGTGATATTGATGCATTCGGGAATTATAGGGTTATACCCTTCGCTTTCTGTCCAGCAAACGGCCTGCAGTTATAGGTGCATGTATTGGTCTCAAACATATACATTCCTCACGAATCATAGTTACAGACACCACATGTGTAACATCAAATGTGCTTCGCATAGCTTATTGTTACAGTCAAATAATATTTACACGAAAAATGCATACAGATCGCTAATTCAATAGTGCACTCGATCCGTGATACAACGTGATGCGCTATTGGAAACTAGACAGAGAATGGGTTCAACCCGAATACGTGAGGCCGACAACGGCAAGCCCTATCACCACCACCGCCACCACCACCACCACCGAATTGGTTCGAAACTGTCTCGTGAGGGAACAATAGGGAGAAATGGGGATTGACCCGAAAATGCCCCGTCATCCCGTCATGTCCCGAAAATGTCCCAAACCCGTCATCATGGGCGCGGTGACGTCATCTTGGCGGAAGCCACAAGGGTGCGCTACCGAGATAAAGGTGATTGAGAACTGTTCTGTAAGGTGATTGATTGCTAGAGCAGGAACCGGAAGTTACTGAAGTGACCTCACGGGCTCGAGTTCTTCGAACCAGTCCACTACCGTCTCTGTCCTCACTGGCTCCCTCTTCGAGACAAAGGAGTTGTAATTAGTAAAGCCTGGTCCGCACTACACGTCCGTCCGTCAGTGTTTCTGTGTGACGGACGCATGGCTTTCAAATTCTTTTCAGCTTTTCCAACGATACTTTACGAGAAACTGCTTACAGCCGACTACGGGTGCGTTTTCTTATTCAATCCGTGTAGCCAGGAGTTGGGTAACGACGTCAGAGCCTTTATCATCACGTGACTCCAGAGTAGCCACCTTTGACCGTAATTTTCGAACGGCTAGAGTTACTCTGCGCTCAAAATGGTGGACTGGCCTGACGGGCGAGACGATGTGGAAGTGCTGGCAGACACTCTGTTTAACAACTTAACGGAGATGCGTGCACTCCAGCAGATTTTGAAAATGCTCGACAGTTTTTAACCAGTCCTACATTTCGAAAATGAATGAACACCACCCATATTGTCTGTCAACTGGACGGTTGGTAGCAGACGACGCATCGTCGTCTGCTAGCTTGTGTGTGACGTCAGAACGACGGCTACCCTTCTTCAGAGCGGAGTAGAGTAGAGTTGTCACTCCCTGGCTACTCTGGCTAATTTTCGCCGCAGAGTTATGACGTCATTTCCGCTAATGTGGTTACTCTGGCTATTTTTCGCCGGCTGAGAGTAACTCGGAGTTGCCAGAGTTGAATAAGCAAACGCACCCTACATGAAGTGAAGTTTGATAAGAGCGCGCGGCGGCACAGTTACCGCGGCAACAACAGGCATTTCTTGCGTCGCTGCGTCCAAAAATTGAACTCGGCGTACCTATGCGTCCGTCGCTTTCGAAGAGCTTGCGTCGGTTCCTGGACGGACGCAGCGTTCACGGACGCATTGAAACGCAATAGCGCTGTCCAAGCTTAAGACGCGAATCTTTCAAGTACAACCGTAGCCGAAAAAATTTACAAAGTAATGTCATCTTTTCTTTTTTCATTTAGGCGCAGTTGTTCTACAACGTGTTCAACTCCCCAGCGACTCGTGGCCTTCAAATAAATGCTACGGCCATGTCAACTCCAGATTGCTTGTCTGTAGACCTCAGCGTATGTATACGGTAAGTTTCTTGTGCTTTGTTTCGAAGCTCGGTCTTCAAAGAGATTTGTGAAACTTTCAGTGCTGTCACTCCTTTATCCTTAGTTACATTGAAGTTGAAGGTTTCTACGGTTTTAAGGCTACGGCTTTTTAAACGCATCATCAAGTTGTCGAGTGACCGGACGGGCTGTTTCCCCAGCTTGCAAATATTCATTTGTTCCTGTGGTCATCTTATTTTCTTTTGTCATACTGTTATTAGAACTATGGTGAAAGAGAAATCGCAGAGACTTTTCCAGTCTATTACTTTTAAGGCGTACTCACAGTATTTCTACGATATTTTTATTTAAATGCTAATACAACACTCTTAAAAATAGTCCATGATTTGTTAAAAACGCTAGGTGGAGTTTATTTTGTAGCCATTATGCACGTGAATAATGGGAACAAAATGGGCACCGCCTCCCGTACGATTTGGAAACGTTTACCATATTGCATGACGCCTGCTTGATGCTCTGAGTGCGTCTCAGAATGCTCGTTGTTTATCCAATATGCTTCTCTGAGGTCCTTCGGTATATGTTAGAAAAGTGACTATGATCCTTTACCTTCTCGGTTTGATTCTGATAATTGCAATTAATATTCTTAATACTCCTTATAGCAACACCAGAAGTACACATATGATTAATTCGTGAATGCAAAATTTCCCCTCGCGTAATCTTTAGGTTTTAAATCTAAATGCAAATTCTCAATCTCGTTTGCGCGCCGGGTCGCTACATAAATCTACAAGTTTCAAAGAATTAACGATCCGTGCGAAGTGTTCGTAAGTGCAGTTTTAGAATCAACTTAAAATGATCTGTCATTAATCACCACCGCGATCAGGGCCGTCTCCACGAATGAGCCATATTTTCGGCGAATCGGCTGCTTTGGAGCCATTAAATTAAGTCCGCGCTAATAAAATTGCCGTAGACTTTTTCATTGACCCTCACGCATCGCGCAAGTACTCTACCTGCACATTATAGAAACCACTCAGCTGTACGCTGCGCTGAATACGTTGAGCCTTGCACGCATTACTGTACCCACTTAGGACAGAACTTCACCACGTAGCAGGCTCCTAGCTAGCCCCGAATGACACCATTCTCTCCCATGACTTGCTGAAAACGGCAAGCGTGCATCTATTTGTGACACTTACGCACTTATATTGATCGTCACGAAAACGCATACACCCTGCGCTTTCTACAAACCAGGAGTGTTAATGGGATCGTTCCGTGCAATGGTTTGCTTTCAGCGTGTTGTGTGGTGAAGTTCAGTTCTAAGAGGTGACCACCTTTTAGAGGTAGACCTTTTAGAAGAGGTAGACCTTTTAGAACTAGGGACAAAAACTTTGATGATGGCTGGAGTGCTTCACCTTCATAGGCGATACTTTACCCCATTGCTCGTAATTTGGTGGAAATATAATGATGAGCCTCACAACGAAGGACGAAGTCTCAGACAGGACCACTCGAAGTGCACTAGTCTCTAGGGATTCCCAAGGGCAAATCAAGACTACGGCAGAAAAGGAGCCTTTGAAGTGTACTAGGCCCTAGGGCCCCTAATTCCAGAGCGAGAATACCGCAGAAAAGGTGGACCCCTTGCAGTGCACTAGGGGGGGGGATTTATTGGCAGAAAGAAAAAGAAAGGGGAAAGCACTAGGCTCTAGCGATGCCCAAGGGCAGAGCGAGAACGCGGCGGAAAGACAGGACCCCTTGAAATGCACTAGTAACTACGGGTCCCCAAGGGCAGAGCGAGAATACGGCAGAAAGGGTAGACCCTTTGCAGTGCACTGGGCTCTAGCGATGCCCAAGGGCAGAGCGAGAATACCGCAGAAAGGACCAGTTGGTGCACGGTGATATAGGTAAGAAGAGATGACACTCTCTCGTCTCACCTTGCGAAGGCCGCGTCTAGATACCCAAGCAGCACAATGTACTGAAAGTCGAGTGCAATAGGGGTGGACGGTATGTGTCTTATCAATGTTCTTTGGTTTCACGAATCTGTTCAAGGCCTTTCACCTACCCGTCCACTCCTATTGCACTCGACTTTCAGTGCATTTTGCTGCTTGGGTAGTATTCGTCTCCTGAGGCCCCTAATCTGATCGCCATCTCTCGGCGCGCAGTAGGACTAATAGGACAGCCAAAAGTGACCTTCGCCTCTCCCGGCGTTGCAGCGAGGGTCTTCGGTAGCTATATCTTGCGCACCGTGAGATGGCGATCAGGCGAGGGGCCTTGAAAGCGAACATTGGGTGCGTTCAGTAGGCGCCCCTGAGCGCGACTGTTTTCACTCACTTAACGCGACACCAGCGCCCCTCGCGCACCCGTGAGTGTAAGACTCCGTGCCGCTTTTCGAGTTCCCGTTTCATTTCGGTGCATGGAAGCAGACGGCAAGCGCCCGGTTGTTTGAGATCTTCCGTGACCTACTTGCTGTTGAGCGTAGGGTGAGCGCCGGCGGGGCGACCTTCGAAGTGTAGGCTCGGAAGCAAAATACGGACTTTACTATATGTAACCCAATGCCCCGATGTCAGTAAATAGTTTTCTAGCTGGTTTTATGCTTTTTTATTGGTGGACAACTTCCACACGGATACCGGCGGTTATTCGCGAGAAATGCGATGCCCTTTAATGTACACATCTTCACGCCATGCAGCCGTCTCCACAGTAAGCAGCCCCTATGACGACACTTAGAAATTCCCATCTTTTCCATTTCGTTTGCTGTTGCGTCTTCACAACCGTAGTCGTCTCTAAGCCAAGTCTAACTAAGCCAACGTGTCCTCCGTCTGTGCACTGCGTGAGCAGACAACAAGAAGCGGCATCAGCGAGCCAGCAGTGTTGCGGTCCAAAGTTGCTTTTCGCTGTTTAGTGGCCGCTCCTGGTGTGTCATACCCCCGGTTTGAGTGCGCCAAAAGGGGAGCGCATCCTTAACGCTCCCATTATCTGGACGCTCCGCTGTCGTGGGTGCCATCACCTCTCCTTATCTTACACTGTGCCTTGAAGTGCACTAGGCTCTAGGGATCCCCAAATCCAGAGCGGGAATATGGCAGAAGAGGACCCCTTGAAGTGCACTTGGCTCTAGACCCCCCCCCCCCCGATTACAGAGGGAAATTACGGCAGAAAAGGAGGACCCCTTGAAGTGCACTGGGGGGGGGGGATGTTTATTAAGAAATAAAGGAAAGGTAAGCCAGACAGAGGTTGGCTTGCTATTCCAGAAAGAAGAAAATGAAAAGAGAAAGAAGAAAAGGAATAGAAAAAGAAGATGAAAAAAAAAAAAACCTCAACTATCATATCACACACACGGTCACACACTAGGCTAGGCTAGGCGGTGCACTAGGCTCTAACGATGCCCAAGGGCACAGCGAGGATACGGCGGAAAGAGAGGTCCCCGTGAAAAGCACTAGTCTCTAGGGATCTCCACATGCAGAGCGAAAATACGGCAGAAGGAGATGCCCCCTTAGGTGCCTAGGCTCTATTGATCCCTTGTTCCAGAGCGAGAATACGGCGGAAAGCGAGGACCCCTTAGGTGCGCTATTCTCTGGGGGTACTCAAGGGCAGAGCGAGAATACGGCGGCAAGAGAGTGCCCCTCTAAGCGGCACTATGGACTCCAGGGATCCTCAAGGGCAGAGCGAGAACACGGCGGATAAAGAGAACACCTTGAAGTGCACTAGGCTGTAGGGATCCCCAAAGGCAGAGAGAGAATACGGCGGAAAGAGAGGGCCCTCGAAGTGCATTAGGTTCTGCGTATCCCCGGGAGCAAAGCGAGAACACAGCGGAAAGAGAGGACACCTTAAAGTGCACTAAGCTCTTGGGGTCCCTGAGGGTGAAGCGAGAAGACGGTGAATGCAGTAGATTTGACTATAAACCAAGTAATTTCCTCATAGTGAGTGGGGGCGAAAGTGTAGCTGATTTAGAGACACTGTAAGTGTTGTCCTCGAGCTTGGTAGTGCGGGCAATGAAGAAGGATGTCTCCCATTTTTTGCCAAGTCACAGTGACGGCATCTGGGACAGTCCACTACTGGTGAACACTATAGTCCCAAGCACAACGCCAGTACTCCATGCCAATATGATGCGTTCAAAATGTACAAGCTCACTGTTATTGATAATAGAACTGAGAAAGCAACAGTAAGCCAACACCCAAATTAAAAGTTATCCCAGTCAGCTTCGTGTGATGTCCCGTGATTGTTGAGTGACCTGCGAGCCGTAGAAGTCGTAACTTCGTTATATAAGGCTCGGTAGTTCGTCCTTCGTCTTATACCATAGTTTTGTCTCAGTCTTAGAAGCAATCAACGTCCAATAAGAGGTTTCTTTTTACAGGTACACTTTGGGCTTCCTGCAGAGTGCAGCGATCGTGGACATTACTCTGTTGTCGGGTTACGCTGCGGATGAGACGTCACTTCGGGATGTAAGTTCATCTTCCGTTGTTGTAGAAGGCTTTCTGAGAGACGCAGGTTAATTTCTTCTTGCGAGAAAGCCATCTTGGTTGTCGGCTCTTGAAAGGTTCCTTGTTTCGATGGCATGCCACTTTCAGTTGCCGTTCGGAAGTGAGTCTGTCGTCTCCTAAACTTGTTGACTGTGTTGACACTGAACGAATTGCTCGTGCGGGGACAGGTGCTTTCCAGAATCCGTTCCTATTGTTGTCAAAATGTCACCGCCTTCGAAGCGTCGCTGCACCCTGCCACTTGTGTTTTGTTTGTAAAAACGTTTTACCACAGTTGAAGTGTTCAATGACGGTATCGTCCAAGAAGTTGTTTATTATTACTTGTAAAAAAATGTTGGGTTATGAAGGCGCGTGAAGAAGGTAACTGAATGATGGAAACGGAAACGTTGACAGTGATAGGCAAACTTCGTGTGTCGTAGCTTACTTGCTTGCTTGTTATTAATATATTCGGAGAGGAACCATGGGATGCATGACTTTCCCGGTACGCTCTTGAACCAGGATTTCGTCACATAACAGGCTCCTTGCCGACCAGCGTTGTTTCCTCAGATTTCTTGAAAATGGTTGTCGTACGCCTTTTTGTGACACTTACACAATTACATTAATTGCCACAAAAAGGTGTACGCCTCGCAATTTACACAAATAAGCAGCAGCAACGGTATCATTCTGTGCAATGATTGGCCTTCAGCATGTTACGTGGTGAAGTTCTGTTTCACTGCCTCTATGCCTCACTTTGAAATCGTCAACTCTCCTCTCCCACTCTTCTTTCTTTTTCTCTTTTTTTTTTTTTTTTGGGGGGGGGGGCTCTAGTCGTGACGATGCCCACTTGAGTGCGGCCAACAACGGCAAGCCACTTCCTATTATCTCATTTCTCACGTCTTGTCCGCGAAACGATCACGTGAAAGACAGTGAGCGCCAGAAAACTGAAAATCTCCAGGGTCGAACACACCTAGTTTGTTCTAATGAAAGCATCCCAGTAGATGCATGGTAAGTTGGTCATGCGACTCCGCGACGACAGTCGCGACTCCTCGAATCGGAGGGTGGAGTCCGCATGGCATTTCGGGATTTCTAGAATACACGGGTCTCATTTGTACGGCGTGGTCAGTTTCATTCAATGCATTCACGTTCATCACACAGCTTCAAGCTAATGGAGTGATACAGCGCTTCAGGATCGATGGCAATAGGGTCCTCCTCTTCATTCAACAGGTGAGATAGTCTAAGTTTACTCTTACAACCACGCATAATGGTCACGTGCCCTCGCGATGAGCACAATATCACCAGCGAAGGGAATGGAAAGAAAAAGAAAGCAAGGAAAACGAAAACAAACTAAAATGGTGGTTCCACCAAAATGCATGTGGCTATTGCAGAGCACGTAAAGGGGCGCGAAAGAGCAAAAATATCTCCACGCGCAATGAAAGATGACGTTACCTTGACATCAACTTAAAGGAACGGGGGTCATCGGTTCCGTCGTTCGTGATTTTATGATCAAAATTAACCACGACTTTCGCTGTTCCCCCTTTCTCTCCTTCGCAAGAAGCGCGAAAGAGTGTGGAGAAGCCTCGGATTGGTCTCCCCAGACGATCTCCTGCCATGATTGGACAAATTGTTTGAAGAGACCCATGAGAGCCCTCTCCGCATTGTCGCCCTTCTTGAGATGGAAAGAAAGAGGCGCAAACTGCGTTTTTTTCTATCGATCATAAATCACGAACTACGCATCGGATGAATTCCGTTCCTTTTGTGTTGGTGTAGAGGTAACGCCAACTTTGATCCCTCAATGTGAAATTGTTGCACTTCAGTGTCTCTTTAACACTTATTTCACTTAGAGATGACGAGGGCTGAAGACGCGATGAGTTAAAGCTGGAATGGGAAAATGAATGAGGGAGTTAAAGAAGAAAAGATGGAAAAGAGAGGAAATAAATCGGATGTAAGTAGATGGTGAACAGACTGTATTAAACGAGGGATTCAGTGGAGTTCCAACAGAGTTACTCCGCTGGAGAAATTATACTACAGCGCCATCAGCAGCCGTCTATGCTATGAGTAAGGGTAGGTGGTGATAGATCATGGTGTGGTACGATACAGCAGCAAAACACGGACAAAAGGGTTAAAACAATGAACAGAATGGGTGATGTGATGTGATGTGATGTGAACAAAGAAAAAAATGGGGATGTTAGTTTCGACGAAGTCAAACTGGCTACCCCAGTACACTTAATACAGAAAGTTCAAGCCGATGATGAGATGATGAAAACACAAAGGGATGATGTCCAGAGACGAACAGAGATGATAATGGAGTTCAACATGTAGGTCAAAAGTTCAAGAGCTGCGCCCAAGTGAGAGTAAAGTGGCGGAATCGCCGGGGGCACACAGAACAGAACAGAATGGGAGTTGCTGACGTCCCGTTGTGTTCCTTCTTTTAGCCCCCTTTGTCCATGTTTTACTGCTGCATCGTTTCACACATCTCGTGTAATGCGTCTTGTCAGTTGATATTACATTTGGGCTGTCTGCATCGTAAAACTCAGCCGACCACTTGGTGACTCATGCGTCGAATGTGAAAGAAAATTATGGACGGTACCCCGCCATACTAAAACATATTTTTGCTCCTCCGGACGCCGAACGAGTAGCGTCTTGTCGCAGCGCGCGCAGGACGATTGCGGACGGTACGCTAAAGCTCTGCACCTGTCTCGAAAAAAATGTCTTTGAGATATATTGTCTTACAGCTCTGCGTGCCACTCTTGTCATGCTACTCTTCCTTCCGCTCATGATTTTGTTTTTCAGGTGTCCATGACGCAGACTTGCTTCACCGTCCGTATGACCGAAATTTATACAGTGAACGGCTTGCGGCCTGCACCAGTATCGGTTTACGAGTACTACAATAACGGTAAGGAACAGAAAGGCTGTCCGAGACACGGTAAAAAGTATATTCAATCAAGTACATGGAATTGCCCAAAGCGCAGGTTTACCAATTAAGATACTTCGAAGGCAATATTACATTACGTTTGCAACAATGTGCACTAAAGTATTCTTTTTGTCGGCATTCGATTACTCAAAATCAAATTGAGCGCTCGGTATTAGCAGAGTGTGCCTTTGTCTCTTTCGGTAGCAGTGTCTATTGCTCGAATACGTAATCAAACACGCGCAGATTATAAATCCTAAAATTTACCTAAGGTCATATTCATGTATGCACAAAATGACTTATTTCTTTTCCAGCATGTCTCTCATTTTCCTGAGTCGTATAATATTTTAGTCTTTTACCTGCAGCGCCAGAAGACATGCAAAGGGGAAAAAAAAAGTTATTCATGGAGGAGAATCAGTAATCTTGTTGATTCTGCGGAACAGCTTTGTAACTGGAGGAGAATGTCTGTTTTCCTAATGGCACAGTAACAACTAACTCGTGACATCAATACTGAACCTGTACCGCATACAGTGTTTGGTTTCGCGTTCTTTTAATTCGGCTGTACCTGAAAGAAACCATCTCATTATTGTGCAGGTAACAAAGCCACTGCCCTGTACAGTCCTGGAACCGACTGCGTTCCTGCTCCGGGAACTAATTCGTCTGCACCACAGCCAACCAACGGAGACGAAATTATCTACCAATGACCATCTTACCCGAATACACTCTACCAGCTACTCTAAAATTGATATAGTCAGTGCTGTATCGGAAAATCAGCGTGTCGGTACGCGATTATGCGTACTAGAGGACAAGAAAAGGGGTCTTTTATTTTTATGCGTATTTTATTACCATTATTTAACTGTTCGGGAACACCTCTATGCACTTGGAATAGCCCAAGAAGTAAAATAGGATTGACCAGTTGTTTGACCAGCCCGTCTATATGTTTATGAAAGTGCGTAGCGGCATCTGCGTGTGAGATCCGGCTTTAAATAAATTGAGATGCATATAAGCTGTGCTTTATCTGTTTGTTACGCTTGTGCAGACCGCACTATTAAAGCTCTATCTGGAAGAAACGAAGCTGCCTGAAAGGTTACAGTGAGGGGTCATATTGAGCAGCATATCAATGATAACAACGTGCCAAACGAAAAATGACGAGTTAAGCAGTAAACAGAAATGATAAACAAGTTAATAGTGGACCGTTCCACGTACCCCGATGCCATCAGGGGGGTATCAAAGAGTGCACAAGAGTCCTATGAACAAGGAATCCTATAGCAGCGCAGTCGTGACCTTCAGCGTGCTCAGTAGGGCCAAGTAGCACTGGGAGGGAAAGCTCTGGGTAGCCCAGATGAGCCAGACGGCGCCGGAGACTGGACCGGTGACCTTCGTACCGCTGGCAGGCAAGGAAGATGTGTTGTACGTCTGCTTCTACATGACACGTGGGACAAAGAAGAGAAGGCACTTTGCTCATCTTAAATAGGAAAAGTGGAGTTTGGGCCACATTCAGCCTCAGCCGAATAAAGAAACGCCTCCTCGCTGCGCGGGATGAGGTAGAGCTGGAATTTCCAGGGCATGTCTCTATTTTGAAAAATGTCCCGATAATAGTCTCAGCTACGAGAATACATATATAGCAAGCGGTTTGCATCTGGTCTTTCTTCAACTTCGTTGCCCCGAATTGTCCCGAATTTGTGCTGAGTGTCCCGGAAGATTGCTGACTCTCCCGGTTGTCCGGACTTTCCATTTATTTAGCGTATATACCTGTAGACAATGTGGTGTTTACCAGTTGATAATACTTTTGCATGGACAAAAAGCGAGAGTTGCATTTTTACGCCATCTCCCCTAGAGCGTCGGAATTTCGGGCGCATGTGCTGGCAACTGCTGTACCGCGTGCCGTGACAGTGGGCGCGTTAAGTGGCTGCTCCGGAGCGCGAGTGTTTGGCACTCCAACCGTTAAGTTGTTACGCTCGTGCTCCGAGTTTGTTACGCGCGCACGCTCTTCCCGCACCTGCCTTTGGAGGGTGCGCGAAAAGGGGTATCATGCTCCGTCACGAAACCTCTTCCCTCCTCTCCACGAAAGCGAAGAAAGAGAACGCAGGACGTGGGGCGGCAGCAGAGCAGTGAGAGTAGAAAAAAGAGAAAGGGAGAAAATGCAGCACAGCGAACGTGTTCAAGCGTCGAAGTGACGTTTAATAGGTGCTCCAGGAGCCCGGAACTCAGGGCGCCCGAGAAGGAGTATGAGAGCAGCTACTTAACGCGCCCACTGTCAAAACTGTGTCGGAGCGTCGCCAGTATGAAGAAGTACGGATTTGTTCCGAGCGTGATTGCAAAGCTGGAAACAGAAGGGCTTGATGTTGAGAAGCAATTTGAGATCTTGGACTTTGCGGCAAATAAGTTGGACAGTCCAGTGAAAGACAAGCTGAAAGCCGATTGACAAAAACCCTGACATAGAGTGGGTATATTCACCGAGAACTCTAAATGGCGATTATGACTTGGATGCAAAACGAGCCTCTCGTTTTGCCTCTCGTCTCTGTAGAAGTGGAGCTATCGTTCTCCGAAAAAGCTACAGCATGAACAAGAACAGGCCCAATAAAAGGCACATCCTGAGTAAAAAGACGCTTGAAATGTTCCTGACCATATATCCTTCAACGCACGAGAACAGACTGTCAGTCTCGCTAATGCAAAACAAGTTAAAATAATCTGAAGCTAATAAAATCAGTATGGACATATTCAGAGATGGGTACGCCGTCCCGGAAAATGTCCCGATTTTTCAACGTTTCCCGTTCCGCCCTTTTCCCGATTTTAGTTTTTTTTTGTCACGCTAATTCCAGCTCCCTTCTGACACCAAGAGAGAGGGGGAGACGTACCTCTTTTTGCGTCAATTATCATACAAATTGACACAAAAAGCCCTCGCCCCCGTCTCTCTTACAATCATATGTAACAATGTTTGGCGCAAAGCATGCTATGCGGTGAAGCCCATCTCCCTCACTCCAGCTCTGGCACGCTAGCGGACATCCTCTACCCCGTTGTTCTTATGCAAAAGGTTCCGATAAAGCAAGAAACCTTGTTCTCTTTCTGCAGGAGGCGGGTCTTGCTCCACGACCCCTCTAACACTTTGCACTCCCCGACGAACTCACGCACCCTCTACGCACCTCCACCCTTCATTCTCCATCCTCCAGCCGTCCTTCGAGAGCAACGCTCTAAAATTAGATTTATACAATTAAATTCGAATTAATAGTAAACATCTTTCTAAATAAATATATAGAATAATAGAAAGTATATAGGCTAATAAGTACATTAAAATATAATTAATTAAAATTATTGGAATTATAGGGTTATCGCTTGCGATTCAGAGAGAGAGAGAGAGAAGTGGGGCATACGCCTTTTTTTTGTCAATCTGGATATATGATAATTGTCACAAAATGCCTTATGCCCCCTCTCTCACTTCGAATCAGAGACGATAATCCTATCATCCGTGGCGCACTGCGTGCTATTCTGTGAAGTTCTGTTTTTGGAGTGAATGTTGCCAGGCACGTGGCAGATTGCTCATCCCATGACGTCATGCTTATGAAAACTAGAAACTAAGTTTGTGGCACTTCCGCTTCAGAGGAACAACATTTGGAACACAATATGAGACACATGGGTTGTAATGGCGTAAGCTCAGTATGATTCTGAAGACAATTAAGTTCGTGTCGCAGAGATAGTAGGCCAACAGTAGGCTTTCCTTCCCTCCCATCTCTACAACTCAATCCTTCTGCCTTTCCCTTTTTTCTTCCTTCCCCTTTCCACGCCTGCTAAACAGTGTTCTGAACATGGTACTACCGATTCTGCTTTTCCGCACTTTCCAATATTTACCGTCATCCCTGTTTCGATATCTGTCATTGCTTCGTTCAGCGTGGTGTGTGCAAACCCTTCTGCAAATACAGTAGAAAGCAGCGACATTTTCCCTTGAGCCTCCTTTTTCCTGTCTATTTTTTCTCTTTTTTTTGTGTGTGTGCATTATACACATTTTTAGCCAAGTTTGTGTAGGTGTACTGTGTTGGCAAGCCCGACTTTCTCGCGGCTTTCGTCCTCATTATTTGCTTTATCATCGTCATCCTTGAGCCCGAGGAATACGAATGTCCAAGAAAATGCTGCCCTTTTCTAAAGTACAACAGCTCGTTTGCACACTACTCATTTGTTCCGTAAATAGAGACAAACGCCGTGCCATTCCTGTCCCATGAACCATTGACGTCCGTCTACATCGTTGGTGCACACACACGAATTGTGTTATTCCGAATTACGAGAACAAAAATTCAGTGGCGATTTATTTAGCGGTAGACGCGAGAGAAATTCGTTAGCATTAAGCGCCTTTTCCGGTTCATACTTGACTTCCAGGTATCCACATCTGGCCTAAACCCAACTTCCGGTTGTCCACTTCCGGTCTAAACCCAAACTTCCGGTTGTCCGCTTCCCGTCTATACTTGGACGCGTTAGGTTCGTGCTCCGGGAACGTTCCCTCTTTCATGGGATCACTTAACACCTCCAGAGTGATTTCCGGTGCACGTTCCCGTGTGCACCCGGCGCACCCCTTCTTCGGAACCGGAGAACGCTGGGGAAGAGCGGGGCCAGTTCGGGAGCGTGACGCATGTTCCGATGCACTCCCTTTCGAAATGGCGCAACCGTTGCAACACGTTGCAACCGCCCATGCTCTTTGTGTTTCCGGAATTATCGGATGTCGGCGGTAAATAGTGATACGATTCCAGAGGACTGCTATGGTTTGCTGCTATGTGTACTTAAAAGCAGACGACAGAATAAAGCTCGATAGGTGGCGCGCGCTCAGGAGACACCAAGGGTACGTTCCCCTGAAAACCCGGGATATGGCGCTCGGGAGCCTGCTTAACGCGCCCCTTGACTTCTAGTATGCACTTCCGATCCAACTCGACTTCCGGTCTAAACTGACTTCCGGTTGTCCACATCCGGTCTATACTTTACTTCCGGTTCGACACTTTCAATTACTATATATAAGTACATTTCATTAACCTTTAATTACTTTCAATTACTCTGTAATTACCTTTTAATTGCCTGAGGTAATCTTGAATTTTTATTTAATTCCCTTTAATTACGGTCACTTGCATGCATTACTATCCGTTCCCCTTTTAATTGAGGTTAATTACATTGAATTACCTCCGGTGACCAGAGGTTACCTTCGGTAATATTTAATTTCATTTGATCTTTCTCTTCATTACATATATCTTACATTGATTACGCTTAAACTCAACTTTCTTGCATTAATTACCTTCAATTACTCTTACCTCTTACTCTTAATTACCTTCGACTACTTCAACTTCAAATCAGTTGCCTCGATTTCCATTTACCCTCTCATATCCCCTTTGCATGTCCAGCTAATACCTCTGCCTCGGTGAGGCTTCACTATCTCATACACGGACACACAGGCTTTTTTAATCTTGACATTTCTAAGGCTAACGCATTAAACTTATCACTGCGGGCATACACGTGGCATCCGTGACGTCAGCTATCCTGCAGCGGCGCAGCGACTAGATAACGGATAGTGGTCGCTATCGCCACGTGGCAGAAATGCTTCGTCACGTTTAATCGAACGGCTAGCGCGAGGCTACATTGCAGTGATTGGCGCGCGTCCCATATCCTCCTACGCAGCAGATAAGACGCAACGTGCGGTTGCGACTTTTGAAACGCGCGAGTCACAAGAGCATGGTGAAGGACTTTGTCAGAAGTGGCCGTTTTTTAAATCGTGCTGTTTCTGAACGTTATAGTGTTTTCTGGTGTCAGCGAGTTTGTAACAAAGTGCATGTTGACTGCGCTTAGTGTGTGGGTGCAGTGCTGTGTTTGAACTGTTGCTACGTGCTGGAGTATGGTTGCACCGCAGTGCTATGGTAAGAGCCTTTCCCTTCTCTACCTTATTCGTACAAGTGGAAACATTATGAGACAGGTGAACGCACTGGTATTCGTGTAGCTGCAATATGATGAAAGTTCCTCAAGAACGCGAGGTAACGTTTCAGCTCAACCTCCTTGTCCACCTGTGTAGCGACAACACGTACAAGCATAAAAATTGCGCGGAAACTCTCTCGTCTGTTAGTGCAGGATAATTTTCACGTGGTTGTGAACAGCTTCAGAGCGTCGAGCCGAAACGTATTTCGTTTTTTTTTCGGGTTCGGCCATACATGTTGGGTTCCGGTTCAGCTCCGGAGTTCACATATGTGGGTTCGATTAACCGGTTCAGGGGTTGTGAACCGGTTCGAGATTCTAATAAGCTAGAAATTTATAGGTAGCCACTAAAAATGATAAAAGATCTCCTAGGTACGTTTTTTATGCATATATTTCTGTTTTTCGACCAGCTGGATATGATTTAAATTGCGAAAAAATAAAGATAAAACTATATGCCTAGATGATAACGATAACACGTCATCTGGAAGCGGAACGCTGGTGTGACTACTGAGTAGAGCATGAAATATGTGTTGGCACCTTACACTTCAGATGTCAGGATGGCATCTGAACAAGGACATCAGGACAAAGGATGTTAGAGCCACACCTAGTTTCTGTAATTTTTTATGTCACATCTTCATATGGCGAATAAACTAGTCACTATTGCTCAAATGAATCTTCCAACGCCCCACCGAAGTCTCAAGGCTTGCCTTCTTCGACGTCACTGGGTTGATGCACTAACATATATATATATTGTTGGAGGCACTTCACTCACTGAAACTTGCATTTACCTCCGTGTGCTTCCTTTCGCCTTCTTAGCATCTGCGTTCTAACAGACTTTTACAACTTCGGCTAGCGTCTACGCCTCTAAAATCGAAACTATAGAAGTACGCCGCGCCAGGGCACTTTCAAGTTGCAATTGGAAGGACTGAACTGCTGTGACAGGCGAATCGCGGGACACTTGCAGCAGCATTGCAGTGCAGCCTTATTGAACATAGTGGTTCTTTGGCTACGTTTCTAATGTTCCACGATGATATTGTTACAATGCACTGCTGCTGCAAACTTTCGAAGGTAGGAATGACAAAACATGTTTCTTGTATAAGTGGCGGCGAGAGTAAACTTCCTTCACCCTTGGCCATGTATGTTCCGCGCTACTGAATGGGCCGCCAGATCCCGAGTATTACGTCACATAAAACGGATGTCGCCACCAGACGATGGGATAGATAACAGGCGGTACACACCAACCCGAACCGGTAACCGAAGTTTTTAGATCGGTTCCGGTTCAGCAGCAAGATGGCGCTAGTAATTACGGTTCAGTTTCAGCTAAAAATAACGGTTAATTCCGGTTCGGTACGACGCTTTGAACAGCTTGAAAGGGGGTGCGACAGCGTTCAGCCTCCATGGGATTCCTAATATACGTCTTTTTTTTTTATCGTGTAACCCTAGGAGGACTCGTGCAATTTGCGTGACGTGTGTCCTTGCAGGTGCATTTCAAGGATTTCTTTTAATGAGGATAGATTTTCAGTGTGGGTGTTAGACACTTTCCTACAGCGTTCAAAGGATGAAAAAAAGAAAGGAAAAAAGAGTGCCGTATTTCATTCACTTTTTCTGATCGCTCACAAAATATAGATGCCTCAAACGGGAGTTGTAATCTCATTAGGTACCAGAAAAAAAGATGTATGCAGGGTGTCCACCGTAACTCCAAGTATTTTTAAAAATAGAAAAATCACTTTTTCCCAGTTTTAACCAATGGCAATGTACTCTACGCCTAAAGGCCCACCTTAAGATGGCTCAGGCAAGCTTCTGTGACGATGCATTAATTAACTTTCGTTAATTAACTTTTTAATTATCAACGATAGAAAATTGACCCAATGAGAACACCGGATCCCTTGGGGCCACTGGTAACGTTACCGTTTTCAGAACAACAATTGAGGCAGATATAGCGCGAGAAAAGGGCCTGGAAATAAGGTACTCTGGTGGTCATTTTTCGGCACTCAAGTAGAAGCGCTCCTGTTTTCATGTTCCTATGTACGCGGCGGTGGGAAAAAGCTGTCGCACCAATCTGTCCCCCCTGCGACAGTTTAAGTAATTACTTCTAGAGTTACGGTGGACACCCTCTATATAAAATCGATACATCAAATAATATTTCCAACATACTGTTTTGTAAATTGTGGTTAGCCGGGAAGACTCGCCAGGATATCAGATCCAAGCTAGGTATAAGGTGTAACCTAAGTATATATGATAAGTATATATGATATAACAGGTACATGACACATAACGAGGCCGTAACGGAATCTTGCTGTCGAGAAACAAATCTTGTTTGGATAACGAACGAGTATTCCTGCCCCTGCAATCTTTTCGTACAGTTTCATGAGACGCTTGAGAGCCGATCCAATAGGTTAAGAGTTTACGCAAAGTGGAAGCACCAAGCATTACTCGATACCGCGCTCAAACACGGTCTTTCGTTTCGTGTGCTTTCAAGGGCAACGGCTTTGCTCAATCCCCTCTGCATCTCGTGTCGTTTTCTGGCGAACGTTTCATCATACATTTGGTAGGTCGGGTTGTTTGCGTGCATTACGCATGGGTAGAGTGGTGCCGCGTCAAAATTTTGTCCCGGGCCAAACCTGGAAGTTCTGTGTGAATTGGAAATTCGGTCACCGTTTTGTTCAAGGGGTGCTGTCTCACATATTAGACTGTTTTAGTACATCGCATGCAAAGGCGATTGCGTACGCAAGGGATAGCGTTGGTGGTTCTACGCACTGCGCGAAGCTCTCTTTCTGTTACGGGCATGCGCAGAACCATCAACGCAATCCCTTACGTACGCAAACGCGATAGCGTACGTAAGGGATAGCGTTGTAACGCCCGTAACAGAAAGAGAGCTTCGCGTAGTGCGCAGTACCACCAACGCTATCCCTTGCGTACACAAAGGCGATAGCGCACGATATAGTAAAACTCACTTTTCTGTTATGGTACGATATAATAAAATTCACTAATAGAGAGTTTTAAGTAACGAAATGGTTTCGGCGCGTTGGTAAGAATCAGCCATAGCTAATCAGCCTCGCTAATAAAACTTAGAGTGATATTAAACGGTAGGAGCAACTTATTTATTTACACATGGTAACGAAACTTTCGTGCACGAGACTGCACTTCTTCAGGTTACTTAGTTGGAAGTTGGTGCCTGTCCATGTCTAGTGCCTTCTGTTCCTGTCTTGTACATTCTACTAACTAGGGCGTGCATTCTACTACTACATTTCTTTCGACTAACCCCACGTAAGGCTTCTTTTTTCTGTTCTTAGCTTTTCCTTTCTCTACGAGGTCCAGGCCGGCGATACCTTTGGTGGTGCGGGCCTGGGTCTCCCTTATTCTGCTTCCTGTTTCCGAGAGTAATGTCCCTGTCTTGCCGCATGGCTGAGCGAGTTTTAGTAAATCGTACGCTAGCGCCTTTGCGTACGTAAGGAATAGCGTTGAAGGTTCTGCGCACGCGCAGAACATAAAGACAGCTGTGCGCATTGCGCAGAAACACCACGTGCGCTTACGTACGCCCTTAACCCTTACGTAAGCAAAGGCGTCAGCATACGATATACTAAAACGTGAGTATAACGCACTGTGTGTAAATCCAGAGGCTTTCGCATATTTGATGGCATGTGTGTGTTCATCGTGTCATCATCATGTCGCATCTCATTCCGTCCATCGTGTCTTGGGGTAGTGGGCCGCAGCTCATGTGGCGTATTTCCCTGTTCATCATCATCGTTGTTAGCTTATGGCGGACGTTACGGTGTGCGAAAGCGTGTGAAGCCGAAGGCATTAGGAGCTGACTTCGCACGCGCAATTTGCAATATCCGCTCTCGTAATTGGTATTTCTTCGATTGGACTCGTTTCTCTTAGTTAGTCGGCGAAAAGCAAACCATTTCTTTCTGCTTGCTTCTCGTAGGGATTCCGCTGTAGGTAGGTAGATAGGATACGGAGAAGTAAAGGAGGCGTTCGTACGCTCGCACTGGTGCGATCGATAGAGAAGTTAGTGAGAGTGTTCTGCGCGTCTGCAGTGCCGTTCGCTAAATAAGAGCACGGCTGGCAGAAACTTGGAACGGTGCAGGAGCTAACAACATCATAGTGCTGGCGGATTAACACAAAACAGAAAAATGTGGCGCTTATAAAGAGGGTGGGCAACTGCAGCTCTCATTATTGGTGGAGGAGAGGAAATAAATAAAGGAATGAACGAAATAAAGTGCTGGATACGGGAATTACAGGAGTCACATTCATGGTCACAGTAAATTCACTAACTTAGTGTCTTTAAAAAAAACGTACAAAAGCTTGCAGAGCTTGGAGATGTACAGGTGGATTCTTCGCGATGTTTGCACCCAAGACCTTCGTCGCTTCAAAAAGTCCGCTGTCGAGTCGGGCCATTGCTGCCTGATGGAGGTGCTGTCGATGCTGATGATAGTCTGCAAGACAGCAATATATGTTCTGTGGTGGTGGTGGTGGTGGTAGTGCTGAAGGAGCTCGCCGCTGTCTTCCTCACAGAGGTGGGCAACGTCACGACAAACGCTCTGGGGGGAATGTGTGCCCAGGGCCGACTTCAAGGGAACTGTGCTGACATATGTCTTACAGCGTCTGAGGAAAACCCAGGAAAAACCCCAGACAACTCAGCCGGCAACAGCCCCTGACATTCGGCCAATTAGAGGAGTTAGCCTACCTAAGTCTATGCAATAGTCGTCTGGATGCGTTCGTTGCACAGCTCCCTACGAAGCTTACAAGCGCTGAGAAGGCAGCGTCCATCTTCATGCGCAGCGCAGGATAATGTATGTCCTGTAGTTTCTGTCGTTCGACACACTGATCGGTTAAGTCAGCTGCCCAGCTTTGTCCAGGAGCTTCCCACCACCGGTGTGCATGTCCTGGGTCCTCCAATGATGTCTACATTGCACTTGTGTGGGACTCTATCGTACGAAAGAATAGCAAGTTTTGGTCTCCTGGATGAAATTGCTCATGTTGTCATCTATGAATCCATTTACCCTCTCTAAATACGCTGGCAAGTGCGTCTCTGCGCATGAGAGGAGGCAGTGAGAGGGAAGAGGGAGGGCGCCGCCGTAGCCAATGGGGCTTCCCGAGTGGAGTAACACGGAGAGGAGATATGCGCAGAGCGCCTGGTTACTTGGATAGCGTATTGTCGTCACTATACCTCTCCCTGTTTGTAAACAAATGACGTCATAGTGTTCGACAGCGCCACCAATTTGGTGGAGTTGAACTACGCTCGAAGATAGGACCGAACAAGGTCGCGCCCGAAAGCCACGGCCTTGAGGGGATTACGATGGTCTTTGAAAGGGATGCGACCTTCGGTCCTACTTTTCTTTCAATAGGAGGTAGCGAACAGGTGCCCATTCGTGGAAGCCATCCCTCTCCTTCGGATTTGTTTTGTTTTCAGTCTATCTACCAACGATATGATGACGTTTCTCGGGTCGAGGTCTATTGTGCCTTGAGGTAGTGGGCCGCACCTCATGTGACGAATTTCCCCATTCACCATCATCCATTTATGTGTTCTTGTTGTTGTCCGCCATGATATTTTTGCGGTCTTACTCAGGCTACAGGCAGGTCTTACTCAGGCGTCCAGGCCCCATGAGGTTGCCTATACATGTTTAAAATCGTATAGTACCGCAAAACACTGCGTTTCGCACCTCGTTCACTCTTTTTTTTTTGTTCTTGTTAGCGCCTCGAAGCAACTGTGGCTATGAGCGTCGTACTCGCGTGGACAGATGGAGCGATTAACAGCAGGAAGGAGAGAGACACGGCGTCCGATGTAATGATCACTCGCACAATGAATACACTTTAGACGGAGAATTATAGTCCGATTAAGTGCTAGAGCAATATAGCTAAAATCAACACAGACAGCAATATTTCGTCTATCTCCTACAGGAATTTTTGTCGTATAAGGTTAGTCGAGAGGATTCAACCTGGGTGGAATATGTAACATAGTGACATAACAAGTGCATAAACACATAATGGGGTCGTAGTCTAATGGCGGGGTCGTGGTGGGGGTGCGCTGTCGTGCGTGCCTGTCTGGAGAGGCAAGCATGGATGGTGTACGACCACTGTAAATCCTTTGCGCACTTTCTGAATGTAAATAAGACGCCGGAATGAAAAAGGAATGATTTCTTTATTCACAATTGGGGGCGTCAGTGAACGACGTCCATTGAAAAGCCACAGGTGTCACTCGATGACGGGTCACAGATTCGCGTGAATAGTCTTTCAGTCCCACAAAAGAACACAAGCAACAATGGTCGGACAGCGAGTGGCACACATCACCATCTTGCGGCACCGAAAACACACATATAATGCGCGCTTTATTAAAAAAAAAAAGGAATCCTTTTTCCGAACGATTCACTCGATCACTCACTGGCTCGTAGCTCATAAACTGCCTCGTAATACGTATATCGTAGCAAACATCGTTTGTACTACGCCTATGGCAGATTGAGACGTAGACAGGGCTTCCTTCTGCAGTTTAATGCTCGGCGGAATGTGTATGCCTCTGGTTTATTCGAACATAGACGATGTTACATGGCATTCAAGGTCGTAAGCACGGTTCTACATTTCCGACATTCGCTCCAAAGCGACGCGTAGCTATCGCGCGATATATGTATATTTGTTGTTTGTTGTTTGAAATTTTGTTATTTATTCATTATCTATTTATTTATTATTAATTGTTCGATTGATTTATCGTTAAAAATTCCGAATTTCGATGTGGTTTGCCCGGAAAAGGTTTCTTTAAAATGCCAGTACTCCGTTACCGGGAGTGTTTGGAGGCACACAGCGCAAAGAGAAGCGGTCCCATAATTCTGAAATCCCCGACCCTGGAGTCAGATTTTATTTTAATTATTTTATTTTAATATTTCGTGGTGTATAACGTTTCGCTATTCGCAGACGTCTCTCCTGTATTACTGTTGTTGCCCTTGTGAACGTTAGTAATGGAGATGAAACATCTCTTTTTGTTTAAATAATAGAATCCAGTGGTCCCCAGACGTATCAGGGAGGACAAATCTATTAGTGTTGGCCGTATTAAGCGCAAGTTTGCTTAGTCTTTCTCATGATAGCATATAGGAAATGAATATTATTTGATTTAAAACAGTACCTATGACCTTTGGAGTTCTCGCAATTCTTACCCCATGGTGCGGAAATAACTTCTGACCTTATTCGTTTGGAAATGCACGTTATACGCGTGTACGACGTATTCCTAAGCAACCATATTGAGTGCTTATTCGTTTCAGGTAAAGTTAAATAGCGATGGAGTCCCAAACAACATTATATTAAATGACAGATACCGATAAACGTCTTTGAAATTTGCGCAAAAGTAAATGCCTCAAACACAGAACTCTAGGGACGAGGTCTCACAGTGCAGACGCCATTTACGCATTGATCGAGGAAATAACTTTTTGTTGCGGCTCCGGAGTTTTCTGTTGCTGAACCATGAATCTGTCCAATGGAGGGGGCTTCCTTCGTCGTTTTCAACCTCTAGCAAGGTCGAATAATCGAAATTGCCCATTTCTGAGTTACGTAGTATATAGGCGTGTGCTCCACTATCCAAGCAACTTGAGGCGTGATGCAGCTTTTACGGGCGTTGACATTGGGGGATATATCGAACAGATATTACATCATTTTCCTTTATTTGGTCCCACTTCGGCTAAATACACCTCAGCCATCCCATTCTGGACTTCACCGCGAGAGCATTTATTCTGATTAGCCTCGACTATAGCCACGACGCAGGAAGTCTGTCTGGAACCGTCACAAAAGAGATTCACATAAATTTACGTAATCGTCTTCGAACATTGTGTCTTATCACTTCATTCAGCTCCATAGCACACGCCTTTAAATACGCAGATAACCCAAATGAAAGCACTCAGCCAAGAATATGAACTCTTTATGTGAATTAAGTGTGCCTTATGTGTATCGGCTCATCGCCTGCACGTACCCTGTCGTTAAAAAGGACGCAACATTCACACCTTTTGGCTACGAATAAAAGATGTCATCTCAGGTGCACTCTCTTCACTGTACAATAAGTGCGAAATGTACAATAACATCTTGTCCTCATCACACATTACACAGATATTTTTCCCCCGAAAGGAAACTTCTCTCTGTGTGACACTCTGTGTGAGGGCGCGGACTAGTATAAGCAAAATACGGTATTTGCGGTCCATAAGTACACAGATTGCAAATTGCAAATAGAACGACAGCTGTGAAACCCCAGAGTTCCAGTAGAGAGTCTGTTTCTTCACTGGCATAATTATCATTTCCCTTCTATATATTTCTGGGTTCATAACCACACATGGCACTTGACAGCAGTTTTTTTTTTCTCTCTCTCTTTCTTTCTCCTTCACAAACACGGCTCTTTTTTTTTCACACTCGAAAAAAAGACCCGCTGCACGTCGCATGAAGCACACACTGTGACCTCCATCCATAATGTAGAACAAGGCATGTTTTAAAGTCGGCACGTTGAGCAGCTGTTGGCGCATAGGATTTGTGGGTGTTTGTGACGTTTCACATGACGTCAGGGCCACGCGTCACGTGATGCGGGTGCACATTCAATGGTGGTGTTTACGATGGCGACGGAATCCGTAATTTGGTGTGCGCGTGTTGAGGAACCACGACTGCTCCGTTGCCGTTCAGATGGGGCTTGATCATCATGGGGTCCTTGAACGTAATCATGGCTGGCTGATCGAACGCTGAAAATGGAGAAGAAGACAATGAAGTGAATGACAATTTGAATGAGAATTTCAAAGTGAATGACAGTTTGAAATTAGATGTACGCAGAGGTGGTGACGGCCATAGTCTGCCACGCTCAGGCGGGCAACGTCACAACTATCGCAGGGGGGGGGGGGGATCGTGCGTCCTGGGCCGACTTCGCAAGGAACTGTGCCGATATTTGTCTTAAGAAAACAACCCGACAGCACAGCCGGTGCCCAGATTCGATACACCCGGGTCACCGGGTGTACACAGAACACGGTGAAGGCCTGAATGATACCGCTATCACTCCTGATCGTGGAAAGACGGTGCGCACGCCTTTTTTTGTGTGTGTCAATTAACATTTATTTATAAGTGCGTAAGTTTCACAAGAGGGCGCACACCTCCCGTTTTAATTTTTTTAAATTCCGTGTTAGCGCCGCGAAGCAACTGTGGCTATGAGCGGCGTACAGACGTGGACAGATGGAGAGAGGACAGCAGGAAGGAGTGGGGGACAGGGGGGCTAGTATGCGTCGTGGGCCGACTTCAGGGGGAACTGTGCCAACATTCGTCTGGAAAGTCTTCAGAAAACCCAGGGTAAACCTCAGACAGCACAGCCGGTGACAGGCAGGATTCGAACGCGTGTCATCTCCCAGTCTCTGCGTGGAAAGCGATCATCCTAACCACTATGCCACGGGAGCTGGTCCCGTTTTCAATAGATCGGGTGAGAGAACGACATTGCTCCCGATGATGGTTGGCGCGTCGTGCGGTGAAGCTCTGTTTCCCTTCATCCCTTCCTACTCGCGTGCAGATAAGTCCGAAACGTCGCCACACCAGCACTGGACAGCTGCTCTTCGGCCTTCTTGGGCCATCAGCAGCAGTGCGCAGGTGGGCAACGTTGGAGTGGGTTGCGTCAGAAGGTCACGTGGAACCTGCGCACTGCTGATGATGTCCCAAGAAGGCCGAAACAGCTGTCCAGTGCTGGTGTGGCGACGTTTGGGACTTCTAAACACATGTTCTACGCGCAGCCAAGGAGCTTCGGCTACTTTGCTTTCCTATATATAACGAAGGCTCTGTACGAGCTCTGAAATAAAACGAAACGAATGCCGTTGTCCTCAGGATTACGTGTTCAAGAAGTCTACACCGGTTCACTTATCTGGTATCGCCACGTTAAATGTTCGTGTATCGGACAACGTTTGTACGAATTAAAAAAGTCATCGGTATTTGATAAAAAATATCGATGCTCGATGTTCTCGAATTCGTGGCTATATGTACCAGTTGTCTCTCACGAAAGCTTTGTATTTTGTTACGTATTTTTATGCTGCGAACGCCCATGTGAGCTGTGTTATGCATATATAGTTGTGTACATATAGCATGTAGCTGTTTATATATATATATATATATATATATATATAACATCTAATCTAATGCCTATGCTACAAATAGATAAGGCAGCACAAACGCAGGTGAGCTCGTGGCAGAGATGCATGAAGAAATATAAGCCTGAGCTTGGGCAACATATTCTCAAGAAGGACGACACGTGCGACAACTCAAAGCAGCGACAGCTATAGGCTTCTGAAATCCTTTCGACTGAGTTTCAGCCCTTAGTTTTTCTATGGTTCTTAATTCCATTAGCACATTACATCAATATAGAAAACAGTACGAGGTTGTGCTTAACTTAGACCTTTTGTGTATAACCCAGGCCAGTACCCGCGCTCTGGTACACAAACCAGTAGCAGTATTGCAGAAATAGATTGAGAACGATGATAGTCCACCAGAAACCAGAAGGCCGACTTCACCGTTCTAGTACAGCGTTTCTCAAAGCTATTTATTGCGGCATAGCTATTACTAGAGTGCGCAAAAACCTGGAACATCCTTGAGTTGCTTTTCCATAACGCGATAAGTTGTCTCTAAAACGCAACTAAGAAAACTGGATATCTGAACGCGGGCAGAAGACACGATGTAACAAAGCAGGCATGTATATACCATGGTTGCCGGTATTTCGAGAGTGAGTCTTCCGTGTGATACATCTCTTACCTGCAAGTTCCGTTCCCAGGTCAGTATTTCCTTCCACCAAGTCGTGCCTCACGCGGTTACAGTCCCTGCGGGGATAAAAAAAAGAAGAAAAGTGGGAGTGAGATACAAGGACATGTGACCGTGAGAGCCGAGCTCATTTCCTTATTACGGGATATAGTGCGCGGCAAAACTCTGTAACGGACTTCACCGGTTGCTTCACGCGAGGTCTCAAACTTTTTTACGGGAGTTTGGGTGATAAAATATGCGCAGGGAGGACAGCAGAAGAGAATCTTTCTTGGCAAGTTATCGCTGAAGTTACGGAACTCATTATGCAGAAAGGACAGCCTCGTGTGTCGCGCCCCGATTTGGGAGCATATTTGGGAAACTGATCTCGAGCGGGATTTCTCTACAACGAGGCTCGCTTTATGTGAATCGTAAATAACGGCACACAGACACAAAACACGACGCGTTTACGACGTGGTGCACTTCAGAAGGCATTGTGGCAATCTGTTTTTCGTACGGATGCCTTATTGTTTTGTTGGTGAATGGAAAAATGTTACTAGGATGGTAACCGAAAATGGATCAATTATGTACGAATGAGGCGCACTCAGAACTTCGCGGCATAAGACGACCCACACTCGTAAAACAGGCTGTTGTGGTGGTGGAGGCAGCTTGCCGTTGTGGGCCTCACAGCTGTGGCCGTCGTCACGACTGTAGCTGAAGAAGATGGGCGCGTTAAGTATAGCGGATCTGCAGAGCGCGCTCCGGAGCCTCTACTAAACGGTTTTTAAGCCGAGAGAGCGTTGCGTGTGCAAACCCCCTCTAGGTCTCTGGGTGCCGCCGAATGTTCTTTTCCGGTAAAGTAGTCTTCCGATCGGGCTGTCTGCAGCCTTGAAAAGATTAATTAAGGTGCAGGTGTGTACAACCGGAGAAGAGGGTGGAGAGCGTGGGGAGCACTCCGACCTGTGGGTAGGAGCGCGGGAGCGCCACACTCCGCAAGAGGGAGATGTCCCGACTACCAAAAAGGAGCACGTTCCATGCGCACCGAAGCAGATACTTAACGCGCCCGAAGATGATGAGATGATGACGAAAATATATTGAGGGTGTGAAGTAGGTGGGCTGATGGTTGTTTCGCACTACACACTCTACGCTGCTAAAACAGTCTGTGTCCTGATTTGTTCAAAACGGGGGGGAGGCGCCTATCTGGGACACACATAATGTGTCCCAGGTAGGCGCCTCCTCCAATTTTGGACAGATCAGGTCAGGACACAGAATGACATCGTTCAGAATGATGGTTTGCTAAGAGCGTGCTGTGTGGCGAAGTTCTGTTCTAGCAGTGCAGGCTAACTATGATTCAGAATGCTATACCGTTGTCTATCTCCTTGTTTATTGAAATAGAACGAGAACGCCTTTTGTGACAATTTACTGTGACGTTAATTATCACAAAAAGGTGCATGCCTCGCAGCATGAGCGAATCAGGAGAGAGGACGATGTCATTCGGATTGAGGGTATAGGAGCGTGTTATGAGGTGAAATTCAGTCGTAAGATATGCGGAATGGAACTAAAGGATATGGATATGAATAAGATATGGACGGAACAATATGGATAAGATAAACGGAATGAAACCACTGGCAGCAGCTACCACAATCCAAGTGTAGATAGTACTTTTATGTTTCCTTGTATGTAGCACTTATTTTTCTGATATTCTTCGTGCTCATTGAACACGTGGTACGCCAAGGTCTTATAAATGCATTACATTATATATACAGTGATGATTGATGAATATCCCAGTTCGCTCCAGTTTGAACCCGATGCTCATCGGTTTTCTCGCAGACCTTCCTTGAAGAGAAGGAGCCTACCCGTACATTGCATCATTAGTCATCTGCATCATTTGAGTCAATAATGGAATATGCGGTAACTCTCCTGCAATCAGTCCTTAGATATTAACGTCTCTGTGCACTACGAAACTGTCACGTGGTATCCCGTGTTCTGGGAGAGATAGCGACGATTCCGCGTAGGTCGCTTTATCGCACTGTCGTCAGTTGCTCGTGTTGGGCTGTCACTCCTCTGACGTTGGGAACGAGTGTAACTGGCGGAGTTTTTTGCTGCTGGACGAAAAAAAAGAAAGTAAAAGAAAAATAATGAAGGAGAAAACCAAAACCATGTTTCTACGACGACGTAACGGCACAACCTGGAGACCACGTGCCACGCACACTCTAAAAACGGCACTTCACCGCATAGCACTCTGTGCGCCAATAATTGCGACGAACGATAGCGGGCGTACGCTTTTTTTGTGCCAAGTTGGATATGTGAAAATGAACACAAAAATGCATTCGCCCCCACTCCCTTCGAATCAGAAGTGATAAGCCTATCATTCGTGGCTATCGTTGGCGCACAGCGAGCTGTGCGGCCAAGTAGTTTAGCTCTGCCATGCATCGTTTGGTTTCGATTAGGGATGGGCCAACCGAATCCGGGAATCCTCGAATCCAAGGCAGGGATTCGAGATTCGGGAATCCGAATCCCAGTACGCAAAACGGCGAATCGAATCTTTCGAATCCACGAACCACGTTTGTTTGTTTCCTTTTAAAATTGGCGCCTCCGGAGTCCGCCGAAAGCCTGATTGGCCGGCTGGTGTTTTCTTGTTTGTTTGTTTACATTGCTCTGGACTGAAAGAGTTCAGGAAGGAACTCTTTCAATAAAAGTTTAAAAGCAGCATGGTTTTACCTTTGATTATTTCTTAGCTTTATGGAAATAATTCGCACTCGAGAGCTTATGTATTTCCTGTAGTCTGCATCTCCCCATTCATTATCATCAATTTATTTGTTTTTGTTGTTGTTGTAGTCGACGAACAACGTGTTAAATAAATTGCATTTAAGAGGTATATGGGTATGTTTTCTGCTGAAAGTGAACTATTATTTAGTTTGTTTTTCATCAAATAAAGGTACCAAATTCTGCCTCAAAACACTTTTCCGTAGAAGTGTTGCTCCCCAGGCTTTTAAAACTCTTTCGAAAGGATTCAAGATTCGTAACATTCGTAGAACCTTCCTTGGGTTCGAATTCGGAAAATTCTGGACTCGTCCCATCTCTGGTTTCGATGCTTTCTTTATGTGCATATATTAACCATCTGTTGTCTGCAGATTCTCCACCACTCGTTTCGCGCGCACACGCTATTTCATAACTTGCGCTATACATGCCGTTTTCACCGCTTCCGATTTGGTGCCAAAACAACATCCGGTTTTACAGCAAACAGGCTCTGCGCCAACCACTGTGCCGATTGATACAGTTATCGCTTCCGATTTGAGGAGAGAGAGGGTCGCATACGCTTTTTTTTTTTTTTGTGGCAATTTGCATTGCCACAAGAAGGCCTCCCATTTTCAACAAATCAGGAGAGCCAAAGATAATTCTGCATGGCGGCTGGTTCCGAGCGTCCTTAACTGCCGACGGACCGGAAGTCTTCTTGGCACCGGAAGCTGTAGCGTGGGCTTGTTTGTGTTTACCCGAGAATGTCATGTATACTATACTGTACTCATGTATTACTGCTTATATCCTGCATAAGGCGCCACGAAATGTGCGAGGAATAATTCGCGCGTCAAAGAGGTCGAGAAAAGAAACGAGTGACTAAACCCTAACCCTGTCTGTTCTGCAAGCAGAATACCACCCCGAGGCATTTCGACACAAAGCAGCTCACCGCGCTCACTTAACGACAATCATCTGCCTTGCCTACACATACCAACATACATGTATCCCCACAACAGACCACCCAAGGAAGCGCAATCACATAAGGCATCCCTAACGTACACCTAACTCCTTCCTGTGGAAACACCTCTGCGAGCGAAAAGCTTGCTGACCATCAGCTCCAGGAAGGCTTTTCTTCCAACGATTATGTCGCTCGTTGTGCACTCGTTTACGCAGAGTCATCTCCAACAAATGGCTTCATCTGCTGGTTCTAGTCCTAGCGCTAATGCAAAGCGCCGTCTTCTCTGTCGAACGCAGGCAGCGAGGATTTCGAAGCCTACGTGTGGAGCGTCTAATGGACGAGATAATTTGCCGTCGAAAAGTTCTCCTCCCTCGTTCGGCCGAACCTCGCCGCTGAATGCGTAATGGCAACGAAGAAGCCTCTTGCACGATGTCGCCTTGCACGATGCGACGGCCGTAATGAACGCGCGACGTTTGCGACATTGCTTTCGTTTTCGACCGGGACGGCTTTCGACGTCGCATATGGCGCTTTCCTCTAGAAGGGATCCCGTCGCTTTATGAAATGTGCAACGGGCGACGTCTATGACTTACTAATTACGTTTTATCGCTTTAGTGGAAGTGGACAGAACATGCTCTGCTTAAGTAGAGTGGCTTGTGGCGTCATGTCAATTTAAGGCGCCCTGCTGAATACGCTGAGCTAACTCGGTTAGGGATAGTGCTTTGCTGGTTCGGAAGAAAGACGTTCGCTGACAAAAATTGCGTCCTGTTCTGCACTGAAATTTGTTGTCGTTGACGTAACAGTCATATCGACGTAAATACAGTTATACCGGCGCAAGCAACGTTTCATTCATGTGCTTTTCAAACAACGGGCAGCAAATTGTGCCAGAAGGAAAAATTTTACGTTCATAATTATTTGGTCAAACTGTTGCATTACATACCGTTTGGTCGCAGTCTTTCTCTTCAGTTGAAATTTGTCTAAGTTAAACTGAATGCATCGAGAGCCCACGTGTGCAATCTTTAATACTTTGCTTTAATGCTTTTTGGCCACCCTCTGATGTACAGGTTCCTACAAATGTTTCCAATAAATGAAATGAAAAATGAAATGAAAATACTGCATCCACGTAAGTGCATGATCACACGTGCGACGTATCGAGTATAGATAAATCACCAGTAGGTTGTTGTTACTCTTCAAAACATAGCAAGTTCGTAAGAACGCCAAAGTTTTCAAAAAGAGAACTATGCAAATAACACGCGATAGCGCAGACATGCATTTCTGGTTCAGTTTCCCTAAAGTATTGATTTGCAATCCTATTGGACTAACGCGCTCGCACTCTGTGAACTCTGAAAGACTCTATAGAATAAAGCGGTAAACATCCATTATCGCATCTCGTTTGCAAGTCCAGTAAACTATGCAGTCATTGCAGCGTCCCCTGCACTGAAAATGTTAATGATACACATCCACTCGCATCATAGTCGGCGAGCGACATCAAGGCAAGCAAGACGAACGGACCTTCTCGACAGTCGGCGTAGGTAATCGAGCGAATGCGTACCACATACCCCTGCTGAGGTGTTAAGTCACTTTAGATTACTCCACTAGAATATTGAGCGTTTCTCCTTCAAGGTATATAATACGGTGCTTTAACGACTCGCGGCGTGGCATGGAGCTGGTTGGTTCCGTTATAATGGTTATATCCCATACTCATCACGCTTTATGTGCTGCTGATGAAATGCGTAGATCGCGGGCTTAGCTCTCGTCTCCTTGGATGATCCGTACGGCGTGTATTTGAGCGCTATGTAATGATCTATGGTGATGACAGTGGCGATTCGTACACTGTAATCACGGAATGGCTTATGTGAAGCTTACTTGAACGATGGTCGAGACTAGAAGTGGTTGGGTACGATTGTGCTGCTTCGTCAAGAATAGATATACAACGTACGACGGGAGATTAGATGGGATACACGGATTAAAAACACGGAGAGGTTGTTATTCCCGATGCGGAGAGCCACTTCGATATACGTTATGTGTGGGAAAATAAATATGAGCAGCGGATACAAATAAAGTAGAAAGCTTAAGGTGCTTCATCACTATACCGTTCGGTCTTGCCGATCGCCGTAGCGGGGACGCACCTTCAGATGCTCGCGGGCCCGAATTTGTTGAATTTAAAGCGCACCTGAAAGTTTAGATCTCAGGGCGATAGATTTTAGGGCGATCTCATCACGGAGCAAACCAAACAAGCCAGGAATGTTATAGTTCAGAATTTGCTAAACTTAGTGGCCACCAATATGTGTCTTGTGTCCGATTCGCGCAAAATAGGGAAGGCGAAATTGAAGACTTTTGGTAGTCGGGTAATTCCACCAAAATTCGACCAGGCCGTGTACCTCGACATCTACGATCTTCCGGCAAAAAAAAAAAGAAAAAAGAAAGAAAGAAAGATATATTTGTTAGTTGATGCCAAGTGATGAAATAGCAACCTGTTTCCAGCTTCTAAAGTACAGCCTCACAATCACGACCACACATTGTACGAAGTTTTTTTTGTGTGTGTGCGTTGTCTAGCACGTGGAAAAGACGTAGACGACTTCATGTTGCTGTGCGTCACGTATAGTTATTTTCTCAAAAAAAGGCAAAGTTACAAGCAAATGCTAAAATGTTTCCTTTCTGACGCTTTCCTCAGTGCGGACCGCTCGTACGTCGCAGAAGCATCAAAAGAACAACAGCCATTGCGTTCGCTTTCTTTTGGTATACATTTCGTGTAATGTGCATGCACTGTCTTGATAGCATTTGTCTTTATTGGGTATGTGGTACCGAAAAATCCGGCCCATTTGGACGTTACTGCAAAAACACCATGAAAATTAAAGTTCATCTAAAAAATTCATTTTTTACATGTCAGAGACCTTTCCTTCACCTACGAATACAGCAAAAATTAGAATTCGTTCTCGATTATGGGCGCGGTGGCGAATTTTCGAAGTGGGGCGGCGAACGCGTGCACGCGTCGCTGTCGAGGTCTCTCGCAGACGCTTCCGGTCGCGTTAACTTATATCGGCGTGAATTAGAAATTAATAAAGAAGGAAACACATCGTGATTGTCGTCAGGCCAGAAAACTGGCACATGTTTTTTTTCTCTCTCTCTCTCTGGAAAACGACTACACTTTGGGCGCTGATATCAGGTTCTTTTTTCATCATTTGGCATCAACTAACTAGTATATATACGAGGGGTGTTCAAGTCAAACCGGGACTTTCTGTATCCTGAGTGTACAAATGGCTCGCTCTACTTCTTTTTCGTCATTTTCACACGCGACAGGCCTCCGCGTTCACCACGTGGTGGTCCAAAGTTTGTGCAAAGCAGAAGACACGTGCTGGACAAGGTGGCCGACAACGAGGTGAGCGCGCACATCGAACAGCGAATTGTCATGAAGCTTCTCGTGAATGAAGGTGTAAAGTGATCTGAAATTCACAGAAGACTTCAGGCTCAGTATAGCCACGGTACACTTAGCCGCGGCAAAGCGTTTGGGTGGTGCAAACGGTTCCGTGACGGCCGTACATCAGTACAGGACAATCCCGGCCGGGGGTGGCTCAGAGCCCAGTGTCAGAGTTCCTGAGAACATCAAACTTGTGGAGCGCCTGATCCTCAAGGACCGACGGATATCTCGATATCAACAGTGCACATAGTGCGATCAATAGTGCATATTACTGCCAGATTCTCAGGGATGTGCATAAGGCGCTGAAGCAACAGCGGCCTGGCCTCATCACCAAAGGAGTCCTCCTCCTACAGGACAATGCACGCCCGCGTACCGCGCATCTCACGACACGCACCTTACAGGAACTTGGCTGGGAGTTGCTGCCACATTCCCCTTACAGTCCAGACCTCGCCCCCAGCGATTTCCATCTCTTCGGGCCACTGAAGGCGTTCCTTGGGGGCCGCCACTTGAGCTGCGACGACGAGGTCAAGAATGCGGTCCGATCATGGCTGCTATACGCGCCGGTAAGGATTTCTACACTGCTGGCATCCAAGCCCTCGTGAAACGCTGGGACAAGTGCATTAGCGCAGCTGCAGATTACGTTGAAAAATAAAACTACACTGTTAAAACAGAACTTCACCACATAGCACGCTCCTAGCCAACCATCATTCCGAATGATATCATTCTGTGTATTGATTTGTTGAAAATGGGAGGAGCCGCCTATCTGGGACAGATTACCTTGTCCCAGATAGGCGCCCCCCCCCCCCTGTTTTGAACAAATCATGACACAGAATGATATCATTCGGTATGATGGTTGGCTAGGAGCGTGCTATGAGGTGAAGTTCTGTTTTAACAGTGTAATTTCTGGCCTGTAAGTTCATTTTACATTTGCAAAAAATGAAAAGTCCCTGTTTGACTTGAACACCCCTCGTATACAATCGTGCCTCGTTAATACGGACACTTTCGTCCCCCACCAAAACAGTCCATATTATCGAATACCAAGGAAATCATCAAAAACCGTCATGAAGGATTATTGAAAAAATTCCCGAATTATAGTGTCTGCTTGAAGGTATAGTTCGTTGCACATCAGCAAAACGTCGGCAACACGTAGAGCCTGCTGCTCATTGCTCTCAAAAAATTGAAAATTTGTCTGCAGTCCCGCTTGAACCATAGCAGACATAACCGTTGGCTCGGCCGGCGTTGCTGAAATCGCCGACGCCAGTGGTGACAACTTGCGTTGACAACTACGCCGCCTCTGTTCTCGTAAGCTGCCGAGCGACTTCACTATGTTTAACTAAAGGCACAAATCCTTGCATGTCAGTTGCCTGTGGACGTGTTCGGAACAGTGACGTCATACAAGATTTTCCAGACTCTTCATGTCTACAAATACCGCCCCCCCCTTCCTCTTATATAGTTCTTATGGATGGTTGCTAAGGAGAGGGCATAGCCCCGTACGCAACAGAAGGTGCTACGTTCAAAAGTTCTTCTGTAGAATGTGGGGAGAGGCTTGCCCTCCGTACCGATACCGTACATAATAACGAGACGAAAATACATGAACTACATATGGTTTGTAGTTGCAAAAATCGTCCATAATCCGAGTTGTGCATATTAACAGGGTCCATATTAAAACGAGGCACGACTATATACAGGGTGTCCCACCGAAAGAGGGCCAGGGGCTAAAAAAACCGGAGTGCTTTACACAAATGCAACCAACTGTACGTGCTTGGCAGTTGTGTGGTCTATCCAAAATTTTTTTTTATCGCCCCTTGTCAATTAATTAGCGGTAATTAATTTTCCAACTTTTTAATCATCGGTTTTAGCTCTCAGATGTCAATGAAGAGGTCGTAGTAGATGTCGAAAGAAACACAACTGAAGTGGTTCGAGGTCGCTATGGCTTGTGGTTTCGTTTTTTCCCGAGCTTAAAAGTCCGGCAATCCGGCACCCACGCGCGACGATTCCAGCGCCCTCCGGCGTACATTGACTTTGATATTAGCACTTGGAGACCATCCTTGGGCCACTTCACACAAGAGGAAGATATTTCACCTGTTTCACGGCACACCTGTCAGAGTGCACTGCAATCGTCGCGCGCGGGCGCCGAATTATGGGAAGCGCTCTGTGGTGCGCGCGGCTTCAGAAACCAATTTTTAAACCCGGGAAAAAACTAAACCACAAGCCATAGCAATCTCGAACCACTTCAGTTGCGTCTTTTTCGACATGTGCTACAACTTCCTCATTGACATCTGAGAGCTAAAACCGATAATTAAAAAGTTGGAAAATTAATTACCGCTAATTAATTGACGAGGGGCGATGAAAAATATATTTTTGGATAGACCACACAACGGCCAAGAACGTACAGTTGGTTCCATTTGTGTAGATCACTCTGTTTTTCATTAGCCCCTGGCCCTTTTTCGGTGGGACACCCTGTATATATTTTTAGATGTCGAGGTACACGGCCTGGTCGTAGCCGGTTGACAATTTCGTTTTTCAGAGTCTTTTATTCTTGTATGCATACATGAATTTACATTTTTCATGAACAGGTCCCATAATGAAGAACTAATTAACAAAGGTTATAGAGCGGCTCATTTTTAGCTATGTTAACTTATGCTCAAGTTAGTATGCTTAGTTATGCTTAGTTAGTTACTCTTTAGAGGTACGAAATGCACGTTCTGAATGAAATTATACCTTACTAGAAGTCAGTACAGATATACACTATACACTTTACAGGCCACGGACTATACATGTCATGAATGAGATTAAATGTGCGCATGATTGCACTGTCTGCTATGGGAGGCAGAAGTTAAAAGTAATGTCACTGCGCTGAATTCTTCGCTATTGATATCTGTGCTACAGGATCTTGAAAATGACAGCAACTTCTTGTCAGTGGGCGCAATAAGAACCTTAAAAAAATAACAGACTGATGGCAGCAGAACTCTACGCCATCACGGCGGTAGTACACATTCTGTATGTAGAAACCACAATCGTCATGGTTGCCTTTTCGAAATCTTTTCTATGTCGGCACTCATCAGGACACTTGACGTCGTGACAACGCAAAACCGCATTGGGACCAATTAGTGCGCTTAACTTAGCTGCGGTGAGAGGATATGCAACGATGGTAAACGGTGGCCTGTGTGGGACGATGCTTGTTAGCCGACAAAAAAATTACGTTGCTTCAAAATAAACAGATTCCGTTGTATTTTAGAAATAACCCCACATATACAGGGTGTTTTTGTAAGCTGCAACAAATTTTCATAAAAAAGGGGAGTTGCCTTAGGACGCTTTTACTTTTAACGTTGGGTTAGTCGACGGGGCTGCTACTAGGAAACCGTATTTTCTTCTAATTAAGGGACTAATTAACAGATAAAGGAAGGAAAGAATGCAAGAAAGAAATACAAAACAAAAATCGTGAAACATACCACGATAAGGGTTCCCTACATCGCGTAAAACAGTTTTCTGTGACGTTAAAGGGCTAAACGCATGGAGCGTTTTTCTGACGTTTTCAGGACGCGCGCGCGCTCTGCGTGCGTGTGACCTTGTAAAAACCAGTTTTTCAACGCCCGCGGAGGGCGTACGCCGGAATCTGTCGACTACAGATATTCGCGCGCGTCTGGGCGCGTTGTCCGAGAAGTAGACAGAACCATGGCCGTCGTGCGGCAGACAAGGAGGCGTATGAGCAGCTCGCATAAATGTTTGAGACATTATCCATCGCACTAAATTTACGTGAACATTTTAATGGTATCTGGAATGAAGGAACGCAGGAACCACAGGAAAGAAGAGCATCTGCACGTTCTAACACATATTTGTGGTCGACGAATATAGCAACAGTGTGGCGTGCGTCACTCGCTCCGTACGCATCCCATGCGTTTCGGGTGGTCGCCTCGCTGGCGTTTCTTCGCCGCGTGTGCAAGACCATGGCGTACGCGCGACGTTTTGACGCTGAGAAAACGTCCAATGCGTTTCGCCCTTTAGTGAGGGCTGAGATATCAAAGTCGCTGGCGCTCTTTTACCGACCACTTGCGGTTTACAGTAGACGACAGCGGTGAAATACTTAGGCCCGTAGCGCGCGCTGTTATTACCTTTGTATCAGTGCCTCGAGCACATCGTGTGGACATCAGGCTTTAATATCGAAATTGCAATGTGCTCCCTAAAGTCAATAATTAAAAAGTTGAGTAAAATATCTCTGTTAATTAGACCCCTAAATTAGAAAAAAAATACGGTTTCGTAGTAACAGCCCCCGTCGAGTAATCCAATGACGAAAGTAAAAGCGTCGTAAGGCAACTCCCCTTTTTATGCGAATTTCTTGCAGATAAAAAAAAAGCGTCCTATATAGCACTCTCAAAGCAGAACTTTACCGCGCACGGATGGCTCCTCAACGAGAACTTCGTCATCCTCATCTGTTGTGACACCCTCGATACCGCTCACCCGGGACTGTCGGTTGTCCCATCGCACCTCTTCGACCTCGGCCGCATATTGTAAAAACAGAAGGATTCCGTACAGCTCGTACGGAATCCTTCTGTTTTTACAATATGCGGCCAACCGCGACCCACGGCGATGGGTAGTCTGTACGGACTCCAAGTCAGCTCTTCGATGCCTGGAAACCGTAGGTCTCCGCGACTCACTGGCCACACTTGTGATAAATATTCTACGCCTACTGAAGTCCATAACTGCCCACGACCACACCATCGCTTTTCAATGGATTCCTGCGTCATTGCGGAATCACTGGGAACCACTTTGCCGACGCTGCGGCAGCGGCCGCTCACCACCAGCGCAAGTGCGTCCCGGTTGTACTCCCAATGGAGGATAGACGGCCCCTTCTTCGTGACTGGGCTACCTGTTTATCCGTCGAACAATGGCGTCGGAATGTCCCTGTCAGTACGATACTGGGAATGGTAGACCCAACATTCTCGTGCCGCTTCCCGTCATCGTTACCGCGCGTCATTAAGTCCCTCCTACATCGCTTACGGCTGAATGTTGCCTTTACGCCGTACTACCGTTACAAGATAGGGTGTGCCAGTAGCCCCCTGTGCCCGGAGTGTGGTGTGCCAGCGACCGCGGACCATGATCATCGCATGTGCCACTTACAGGAGGGAGCGTCGCTTGTTGGCAAACGACACTGCGCGGATTGACAGCCGACCCCTTGACCTCAGACTCATTTTGGGACCATGGGACAAACGAAAGCAGATGCCCGTCTTGTGACCTTTTATCGAATTCCTTGAAACTACCGGCCTGATCGACTCCCTCTAAGACCCCGTCGGCGTCGTCAGCATCATCCTCATCACCATCCTCACATTTTTTCCCAATAGCAATGGGGTAGCATTCTGCTCAATGAGCGGAAGACATCCCCCATATCATCGTCATCATGTACCTCTCTCTCTCTTACTGCATAACACACTCCCTCGATTTATTGAAAACGAAAGGCGTGCGCGCATTTGCGGAAAGCAACTGTTCTGAGGCTGAAACGCACAAACAGACGAGCACAACACAAGTCTCAAAGTGACTATAGGACATGAACAATGGATCTTTTTCGCATACGCGTCACATTCTAGTGGCTCTCGAGCGAGACACGCTCGGCGCGCGTAAAAAAAAAAAAAATCCACGTGGGCAGCACAAAGGACCAAACCCGGTTCGGAGTGGGGAGCGACGAGCTCGCGCCGTCCGTGCGGTCTCCCCGCTGGTCCCCGCTTCTGTCGTCCCCATACCGCGCCATCTAGTGACGACGAAGATAGCTAGCCCTGCCCGGCGCCTCAAGGTCATGCGCATGCGCATAGGCCGTTGCGAGAAAAGTCAATTGAAATATGACAATCGTCGAAAAAGCCACACACCGACGGGTGTCGAACCACGCGTCTCCCGATTGCCGGTCGAGTGCCTCAACCAATTACGCTACGCTGGCATCTACTTTGCGACCCCTTACCACGGGGTCTCATTCAGCTAACGCGACACGCGCTCATTCTCTTCGCATTCTCTCGTACATTTCTTCTCATACACACCATACGTACGTACAACATAAGTACGAAACAGCGACATCTGGTGAACACCATGTGACACTTCATGAACACTTTCCATCTCTTCTGCTGATGTGTTCGTTGTCCCAAAAATACGCGCGTCCCGCACTTTCCACAAATCAGGAGAGAGAACGCTATTCACCCAGCGCTATGGTTCGTCTTCTGTGTGTTGTGTGGCAAAGTTGATTTATTGATTGATTTATTGATGCGTTCGTGCCCAAGAGCATTCTGTTTAAAGAGTGTGTGCACTCCGTTATAGGCGGAATTTAAACATCTACGTTACGGTGATGTCAGCAGGCTCCTTGTATGAAACCGCTCATTTCAAGCGTTCTGTGGAGAGATGAAGCTCCAACACTATGGCTCGGTTTCACCAACGCCGATATTGGCAATATTGATCACGTCAGCAACTGAGGCTTGTAAAATGAATTGAGTGTTAACTTCAAGTTTTAGCAACCCTAGATCTCATGTTCAAAGTTGACCTGCGTTGGTGAAACCGGGCCTATGTCGCTTTCCCCTGCGTAACCCTAACCACTTACAAAATTGACAACAAAACGACGCTACAGGACATGCTAAGAAACAAAAACTAATCGCTTTCAGTCATTGATATTGTATACGTGCTGTACTTACATAGAAAATCTTGGCGCAGTTCAAAGTTATCACGTAGCAAACGGCCAGCAGGATACACAGCTACATAATCATTCATAAAACTATCATCAATCCGTGTGTGTGTGTGTGTGTTTACATAAAAAAGATGCCATACTTTCTAATAATCGGGCCCTACTCCCAGTCCCAATGCGACCGTTCTCATCGCTGGCACGGAACAGAACTTTCAGTATTGATGTCGCTCTTCGTATACCTTTAAGCCCACGTCGAATACTCTAGCGGGTTCCACAGCCCTCGTTAATGTTTCATGAGATGTTTTATTAAGAGCGGCGTTTGTCCTTGTTCTTAGCCGGATCGCGCTTTAACCCACATCGTCGGCTGTCGTGTCTCTTCGTGGATTGTCCCACGCAATTCCCCTACAAACAGGGCAGTAAAGTGAGGCACGCTTTGTGCGCTATTTTCTTTGGTTGTAAGGGCTCTGACATGTATTAGTCAGACAACAGACGGGAAGTAAAGTATGCCGGGGACACTGGAGTTCCGTTGTCAGGGAAAACACGTACCGGAGAGACTATAGACTGTTTGTGCTTTGTTTGTAGGTGATTCGTGAAAGAGTATGCCAGCGACGTATAGCCATGCCGTGTGGAAAGGCAAACGGGTATGCGTTGAGATTTTGCATTGTATAAGGTTTGATAAATGTTGTAATGCGGCGTTATCAGACTTCATATCTCTTGGCATGCACAATGCTGATTTTCTTGTGTACACGGTTTATCCAGACGATCGTCTCCTTTCGGTGCACAATACTTAAAAAATGACATGGCAGATGAGGTAAAAAAGCAACCAAGAATTATTGTGAAAATCTCCTCGTTCCTCGTTTATCTCTTTGAATAGAGAAAAATTAAAATCGTATCACTCATACGCACTGGCAATACCTCCTTTTACAAGTGTTACTACACCAACTGTTACTACATCAGCCCCATCTCATCATCGTATCTCTGTGTGTGTGTGTTACTACAACTACTGTTACTTTATCTCCAGACAGCATACGTATTTACTAAAGGTTAGAGAGCCCAACTTGCGCATCATAATTGCGAAATACTATTGACAACGAGGCTGTGGATGCTACATTGTTAAAACACAACTTCACCGCGTAGCACACTCCTAGCCAACCATCATCCCGAATGACAACTTTGTTGCCCCTGATTTGTTGAAAACGGGAGGCGGAGGCTATTTTGTATCTATTATGTACGGCATAATGGCACAAAATAGGCTCCGCCTCCCGTTTTTAACCAATCAGGGGGCAGAACGATGGTGATTTGCGAAGAGCGTACTATGTGGTGAATTCGTGTTTCTAGAGTGCATGCCATCCGAAATGTTCACATGTACGCATTTTCTTAATTTTTTTTTTTCTGATGGTCTTCTGATGGTTTTTCTAGTGGTCTATGGAGCAGGATGATTGGTTGTTATATCGTACGCTGCAGGATGTATTGAACGTTTGAAATCGAATAGGAACCTTCTTCTATGTCTAAGTCGTCCTTCGATAGCTTGGACATAGAAGAAGGTTCCTATTGATTTCAAAAGTTCAATACTTCCTGCATCGTACGATATAGCAACCAATTAGCCTGTTCCATAGATTTTCATTTAATTAATTAATTTACTCATATGAATGTATCACCTACAACTAGAAACAGAACTTGGATATATGATTAGGTACACAAAAAGGCGTGCGCCCTTCTCTCTTCGAATCATTTTTGTTCCGTGCTAGCGCCACGAAGCAACTATCGCTATGAGCGGCGTACAGATGCGGACAGATGGAGAGAGGACAGCAGGAAGGAGTGGGGGGACAGGGAGGTTAGTATGCGTCCTGGGTCGACTTCAGGGGAACTGTGCCGACATTCGTCTGGAAAGTCTTCGGAACATCTAGGGAAAACCTCAGACAGCGCAGCCGGTGGGAGGATTCGAACCTCACCACCTCCCAGTCTTCAGCACGACCTTGGCTACCACCAACCAGCGGGACGCCTTAAACCGCTCGGTAATGCAGCTGGTCTTCGAATCAGAAGAGATAACCCTATCATTCGCGGCAAACGTCGACGCACAGCGTGCTACGCGGTGAAGTTCTGTTTTTAGAATGTCCATGACAATTTTACTGTCGAGTCTTTTCCAGTGCACCTTATGTACAGCCTCAAAACAGAGCTTCACTACATAATGCGCTCCTACACTCTTAAAAATGAACTTCACCACATAGCACGCTCCTAGCCAACCATCATCCCGAATGACAACGTTCTTGCCCCTGATTTGTTGAAAACGGGAGGAGGAGCCTATTTTGTGCCATTATGCACGGCACAAAATAGGCTCCTCCTCCCGTTTTCAACAAATCTAGGGCGAGAACGTTGTCATTCGGGATGATGGTTGGCTAGGAGCGTGCTATGTGGTGAAGTTCATTTTTAAAAGTGTAGCCAGTCGTCATCCGATATGACATTCTCTCCCCTATAGACGACCCCAACGTCCCGCGTCATTGATTACGTTTTGCCGCCGCGCAAAGCATGCTGGTGGACATTATCAGCTTCATCAGCCTATCAGGTGACGCATTTTTCCCGTTTCTTGCCCACCATAGCAAAATATAAGCTCGAACCGGTCTTGTCTTGACGAAACATGTATCTATACAGAGGGTCGTCTATACGTTGAAAGCGGGAGGCGTACGTTCTTTTCTTTTTATTGTTTGTGACAATTTTGCCAATCGTCACCAAAAGACATGCGCCACGCGCTCTCCCCGTGTCAGGGGCCCTATTCCGAGCCGCTGTCGAGCGCCAGCGACGGTGTCGATAGAGGAGTATCGGTAGAAGGCGATAACGAGCGCCGGGAGTGATACTTGCCAGTTTTGGTATTCCCATGTCGCTTTTAACGACACTGCGCCTGGTTTGTTGACTGTCGTTAGAGGTTAAGACGTCTGGGAACGAGACGCCGCGCTCTCAGCCAATACTGTAGCAGGAGGAGAATCACGTGGGATTCCCCTTGATTTGGAAGCAGACGACGACGCGTTGACGATGGAGAAGAAGACTCTCGCTTCTCGCTCAACGCACGAATAATATGAAGTTACGTATAAAGTTGTGTATAATATGAAGTTGTGTGAAGCAATTTATTCACGGACATTTTGCTGACGACCTACACGCAATCTGAATCAGTGGGCAGAATTAGGCGCGATATTAAATTCCCAAGTGGAGAAATGTAAGTTTTAGGCAGACCTTTGTGTATTGTGCTCTGACATGTATGGGGGGATAGTGAGGAATTGCCTACGCGATGAAGAAGTTTAAATGAAGACGTTTCATTTGATCCAAACACGTTGTCGCCCGATCTAAACACCGGCGCAAGCTGTGGCGGTGTCCATAAGTGCCACGCGAAGAAACTTGCAGCCACCTTGACAGACCTCGCTCAGCTTAACGACAGTATAACCCACCATAACGACAGTGTGGAGGCTGTCGTTCCCGTGAGCGACACCGTCGCTTACGGGCGACGCGTTTGGAGCGCAGGGAATGCCAAATTCTCATCGCTAGCGTTACGTTGCGTCACATAGCACGTGTTCTCGCTCCCGAACGACACGTTCGCGCTACGGACATAGATCTGAATAGGGCCGCTACCTCGACCCCCCCCCCCCTTGTTTTAGGAGGTCACGTCGAGACTGGGAGGTACCCGGGTTCGAATCCCAGTGCCGGCTGTGCTGTCTTGGGGTTTTCCTGGGTTTTCCTTAGATGCTTTCAGACATATGTCGGCACAGTTCCCTTTATAGAAGGCGGCCCAGGACGCACATTTCCCCAGGGCATCAGTCGTGACGATGCCCACCTCTGTGAGGCCGACAACGGCGACCCCTTTCACCACCGCCACCTGTTTTAGGAGGGTACAAACCGGGTGCTTAGGGTTCTATACCTATACCACATATATCCTGCATCTGTTCTATCCCCGAACTTCCACTCACCGACTCCCCAGACTTACCGAACGCAAGTTCGCCTTCCTCTTTCCAGAAAGGAAACAAACCGAGCCACTAACTTTATGCCACTTACTTCCTGGCGTTCGTGCCTTCGCAAATGCGGAGCAATTAAATTTCACCATTTCCGTACTCCCGAATGGCATCGGGAATAGAAGGCAGCAATTGCAAAGCAGAAAAGCAGCCATTCGTTACGTTCAAGAACGCCTTCAAACTGTTTTCTTATTTCTTTCCCTAAAAGGCAGCCCTTCAGAGATCCAACTTACTTCTCTTAATTTCTGCCCGCCTCTCTCTCTCTCTCGAGACGTGTTTCTTTAGTGCGGCTCTCACGAGAGCTTTCTAATCCTGTTAGCGACTCTAGCTAGCGTCTTGCGCGCCTTATCCGCTTGCCCATGTTTGTTTGCGTAAGCCACAATTCCACAGCGATTTAACCATGCGCAGAGAGAGAGAGAGAGCCTCGACAAGTTCTTTTAATTGGGGTGTCTGAAATTTGCTCGAGAGAAAAGCATTTCCTTGCGGCGTTTACTGGACAGGCATCTCCTCTTAAGGCCACGGCCTCTTAATCTGTCGGGATTTCTGGCAAGACTGTAACTCTCCAGCAGCTTGAGGGTATGTCGTGGATAGGCGTGGCTCTTAGCACGATTATATTCGAATAGAAGTGTCAAGTTTTCAATGAAAGCCTCACCAGTCTTAATTCAGCAATTTTCGCGACATGTACGCTAGCCTTACGGTAACTGTGTGGATTGTTCATAACCTATAATACTATACTCTTAAAAATGAACGTACAAGCCTCTCCGAAAAAAGGGGGCGCGCACCTTTTTATATATCAAGTTTCCTTCCAATCGGAAGATAAAACGATACGATTCTGAAGGTTGGTTGGTTGGCTGGCCTAGAACAATTTATGCGACGAATGTACGCTACCTGTGAGTGCGCTCTTAGAAATGAACTTCACCGCATAGCACGCTCCTAGCCAACCATATCTGCCCTGATTTGTAGAAAACGGGACGCGTACGCCTTTTTTTGTGACACTTACGCTGTTCATAATTGTCACAAAAAAGGCGTACGCCCCCGTTTTCAACGTTCAGGGCACATAAAGGGCACACTTTGGAGAGTACAATTACTCTCAAAAGGTTGTCTCCTCACTCCCTCAAGGGAGTAGTATAACACCTTCTCCCTGCGGGAGAGTAATACTACTCTCCAGTAGGAAGAAAGGTGTTGTGCTACTCCCTTGAGGGAGTGAGGAGACTCCCTTTTTGTGAGTAATTGTACTCTCTAAAAGGGTGTTATATATGTGGCAAGGAAAGGAGTTAAAGTACACCCTTTTTTAAGGGTGTAGTAGTGATCAGAGCTTTATGTATGCGACATAAAATATAATTGCACCATGGCTCGTAAAAAAAGGGGATCACAGGACATGTGACGGCGTATTAGCATTCCGAACCTAACCGCAGCTTTATTTTTTACGTGTTTTCGTCCACGCCTAGTTTTCATGCGAATCCATTCCTGTTTGATCAATGTGCACTTTCGTTGTCACCTGGAGAAGTCGCCAAACCCATTCCTCTAAAATCAGTTCTCGAAATTGAAGTTAAATTTGGGAAACGTTTCTAGCGACACCGCGCGTATACCACAGAGGAAGAAGCTTTTTCCCCCGATAGCCCTCCTATTGGAGTCGACGCGGGATCCAATAACAGGGGGCAGCCGAGTTACAGAAAAGCCGAGAAAACATAGCGCAGCAAGCCCTCTGCGTCCAACGCACACACACACACAGACACACTCTGTTATTGTTACAGCGTTTGTCCACTCGTTAAAACAGCCCTGTCGATCCCACTTCACTTCGGGAAATAACAAGCGTCCCTCCGAACTCTCCATTACTAAAGCTCCCGCTCGATGATGGCGAAAATTTCTGTCCTCATTAAAGCGAAGGTTACTCGATACTTCGTCGTCGTAATCCTTCGAAAAGCCCGTCTCTTTACAACCGGTCCAGCCCGGAATAAGCCCCACTGTCTGCTATAAACATGCCCCTCCCTTGTCCCCCTTTCAGTTGGATAAACATGGTTCCCCCGTTACACGAGACAGAAGACCGCTAATGAACATATGTGCGAACAGGTTCTGTCTCCGCCCGCAGTAGCAACGTGCGTTTGCTTCGTAAATAACGTTACATCTGAACCTGAAGCACTTTCCACGCATTGTTCAACGAACAAGCTGCCGTGAAATTTCGTCTGCGAAGAGCAATACTCGCATCGTATTGTCACATATTGACATTAATATTTTTTTTTGTGTGTGTACGCGTCACTTTGGCGCTGGCAAGCAGCGGTAAGAGAGTTCACGCTACGGTATCTCGAGCTTTCAATTCGGATATCGAAAAAACAATTCCTTTTTGACATGTCGATGCTGCATTCACAGTGAGAGTTTCCTGCTCTTCCATTTGTGACAATATTACTTTATGACGACAAAATTGGAAAAGTATTGCAACGAAAATGCTGCAACGACATGGCGCTGAAAAATGTCTCGCTGAACGTGAGACATGCATTCGAACGGCTCTCAGGCACTGGTTCTCCGGCACAATATTCTAGCGGTGCTCCCTCTGAATATCCACGCTTCGACCATGTACCTATAAGTGCTACCTTGAATACGTATTTGACGCTCTCTGTGCATATACAGTTCAGCTTAGAAGGATATAACCGTGCTTGAGGATGTTCGCATCGCAACGCCGCGGGCAGTGTTTCGTCGTTCGATCGAGGTCTAATGACGAGATGTTGAGCTGCCACAAAGGAATCACGATAAGCTGGCTTTTAAATGTCACGAATTGTGAATAGAATTTGTGAATTGTGAAGAAAGGATTACGAATTGCCTGTGAAGAAACTGAACGAGTTATTATTGCTATTAATATTAATTAAACTAATGTCATGTATGAAATGATAAATATTAAATAAATAAATAAATAAAATATACTTGTGTTGGTAGGAGTGAGGCTCATTGGAACAGCTCTGTTTGAGACGTGAACCTTTACTGACAACAACTTTCAAATACAGCGTTACACAACTCTGTACACGCCTATGCACTTGGCGCACCACATGATCTCGCTCGCGATAACTGTGATAAGCCGCGTATGGATGCTGACGACGACGACGCGATGCTGACGCTCTGACGATGACCGGCATCTGTAGGTCGCCACACTTGTAACGCTTTAATACCAACCTTCATATAAAAACTAGTACACGCCTTTAGAGAATCTGAGCGGTTCATGACGCAGCAATATAGGGCTGAGTGAAACGTTAACAACAACTCACCGAAATATTCGCATGTACATTATAATATAACATATATAACATTCCATCAACCGCTTTTTCTTATTGGTATCCTACCGAGCCCATGTTTCCGCAGCACTTTAACGCGCACAGTGACGTGGACCGATATAAACGTTTCCTCGGAATAAACCCCGTTCTGGTGACAGGAACTGTAATCACCTCCTGGCTTCAGATTACACGAATGTGACATCAAAAGGTCGAGTTCCTCGCAGCAGGTAGCAATAAGAAGATATAGCAGAGATACGGGGTTATGTAGCCAAATAACAAAAAAAAAACAACAACAAAAAAATAAACGCATTATGCCTCGATGAATATTTTAAAACCACCTACCATGTACTGCATGCATGTTTCAGCGGGGGAGTAAATTGAGCTCTTGTGATTTCGTTTCGCTCGTTTCACAGACAGTCAGCGCGTTTTAATGTAAGGGCATAGTATTAATAATGGAGTAGCGGAACTAAAACGCAACGCGGAGTACCGAAGTCTTACGCATAATTTTGGGGCGCGTTCACGCTAAGCTCAGCGTGTGATGCGTGGGAATATTAATAATAAGCGATATCACAAGAAGCAGCAGCACGTTGCGCCGTGGGTCGCGTGGTACATGCAGATAAAAATATAACTTTTATTGTTGTTTATAAGCCTATATCATGGTGTCTATATTTGTATTTTATAAGCCTATGTAATAAGCCTATATTTGTAAGCACGTATCCTATAATTGTTCTATTCTGTGGGTGTGTACTGTGTGAGCGTTCTGAGGCAGGAAGGGAGCGTACTCGGTGAGTTTCGTGCTATTTTGAGTACGATGGATTCCGAAATGCAAAGAGCCAATTGGGCTCGCACCGCGCATGTTATCGATGTAGCCTCATGTACAACGAATCTGCTCTGGGTAGAAGACTGTGGGCGTCTCCAAGGCCACATTCGAAGCATCGTTTAAGCGCGTGTAAACCGAGATATCCGTGACACGCGAAACGCAATAGCTCTTGAAGGAAGTGACGACGTTCCGAATGTTAAGTCGTGACAAGCTGTATGTCGAGCAACCGTATTTTATTTCATTTTCTCGTTAAAGATGGCATTTGATGCAAAGCCGTCAGCAATAGGATTTCAATCAACACCCACTGCCTGTGAGAGACGCTATAAGTTACACCATGCTAGCTACCCTTCACAATAGCGCACCAAGCCTCATTTCCTAAACTAGCACCACGGTATAGTGTTACTAACGCTTATGTTTTGAGGACCAAACCATATATGGGCGTTAAATGCTTCATTGCGCTATTTATCCGTTTATTGGCTCTTCTCCAAGAGTAAAGAGAACTAATGCATGTTAGAAAGAAAGAAAGAAAACGGCACTGGCAAGAAAACAAAACTAACAATGACGGAGGTGCAAAAAGTAATAATATGCAGAGAGAAAGAGACACGTACGTGGGGTTTCCATCCCAGACGTGTTGACCTGGAAAATAAATGCAAATATATTACTAGAATATCTGGGGCCACTTCTGGGCGTTATGAACAATGCGCCGATATCGTTATCTCTGTCCCAGGAAATACTCCCAAATGAGCGATTGCCACGACAGGACCAGTTAAGCGTACGTTACCGATTACACGCATTATACTTTCAAAGTTGGGCATTATTCAAATTGCGCAAGCTGGGTTGCCTTTATGGTGCTTGGGACAGTTGGAAAAAAATGTGTTGAGAGGTCTGATTGATTGGAGGCGAATGATATACAGGGTGTTTTTTTTTCTATAGTCGTTACAGCATTTTACAAAAAAAGAAAAAAAAAGTTGCGGAGCAAAATAGATGCCGTTTTTGCAGTTGAGTTATATGACCAGGCAAACATTCTCTCGAAGACAGTATGTAACTACATGAAGACTAATTACTTAAAATTCATTAATTAACTCTTTAATTAGGGGATTTCGCGCACAAGGAAGATAATAGAACGGGAGATGTCCCTCGTTGAAAGCCATTCCATGTTTAAAGAACCCTTAAACGCGCACGTGTGTTGAAATATCCATAGCTGGATATCGCTATGCAAATGAGCCGACACAAGAGCTACGCACTTTTGTAACGTGTTTGTACTCTTTTGTACTTTTGTGAACAGAACCTCGCGAGTAGGTGTCATTTGTGAATATAGGAGCTCACAAGCATTGAGTATTGGGTTCGAGACAAGGAAAAAATGACAAGAAAAAAATTCGGCTGGATCTCTGGGCATTCTGCGAAACACGTCCAAACCCGGCAGCGTCAAAGGGCCATCATTGGCGGTAAATATCTGGTCACGTGGTCGTCTTCTGGTCCCCCTCCCCGACCCTTCTTTCTTTTTGCACTACTCTCTCTTCTTTTCTCTCTACAACTGTTGACGGACGGATTTACACGGTTTTATGTTGGTGGGCCCCACAAAGCTATCGCTTACAAGAAAAGAAAGCCGAAACTTAGTTCAGAGCAGTTGTTCTCTGCCCTGGCAACGGCGCTTGTAAAACTCTGAGAAAGACGGCTACTGCTGTGCGCGTTTACGACGAACTCTTTTTGTTCTAAACACTATTTTTTTTTATACGTGTCTAATAAGGCTCGTTCACTTACCTCGATTGAAGAGTATTTTCCGTCGAAATTTTCCCAGCGTAAGGGCGATAAACACTAGTAAAAATGCGGCCACAGCACTCATAGCGGCCGCCCACAGCGCAGTGGAACCCATGCTCCAGTTGGTGTCTGCGAAGGAGAAGAAGCGATAAACGTTATGTTTTGCATCCCTTCATTGCATGTTGATTAGTGGCGAGGAAACCAATACAGCCCGTTTGGACCTCCGACGTCGTGCACGGCGCTTTTTAGTGCGTCATTCACACATACACGTAGCCACGATTATTGCGTTTTTTGCTGTTGCCTTCGTTATTTCATAGAAAAAACATTCATTTGGTTAAATTGCCTGCACTCTGTAAAGAAAGCTTCACCACTTACTACACTCGTAGTCGACCTGCGCTTAGAGTGTGATACCGTTCTGTCGCCTGAATTTTGAAAACTAGAGGCGTACGCCTTTTCGGTAAGGCTCTAGATATGAGCTAAGTGTTACGAGATTGGCGTACGCCCCTCGTTTTCATCAGATCAGAAAACTTCGGCACTCGGAACGATTAATTTTTTTCCCAGAAAAATTGTAAAGTTGGCTCTGTCTCAGCAAGGTACTAACTGTGGCCAAGCACGCTTTACAGGAGGACCTCCACTTTGTGGCTTTGACAGATCTTAAAAGTACTATTATAAATATGTGTCGTTTCGAATTCCTAGTTTCACAAAACATCCCTCATGTTACCAAAGCTTGAGAACCTGAGGAATCTAACCCAGTCCTCCGAAGATATGCATGCTTGATACACTGAGCTCAGCATTAAGTACGTACCATCTCGTAGCATTTCTCTACACTGAACTGAGGCATTATAAAAATAACGCTCGCTAGAGGTAGCACTGCGTTATAATACCTCACGATGAATATTTCTAATTATTTCTCATCAAATTCTATGATGGACGAATGCGTTAACTAGTCATGTTGGTGGGGCTATTTCGCCTTTGGCTGGCCCTGTGCCACGGAACATTAATAATAATAATTAGGGGATTTACGTCTCGAGACAACTGCGATCATGAGCGACGCCCCTTTGTACGTTTCTGTGAATTAATTTTGCCCACCTGAGGACTCTTTAACGTGCGCTGAAATCTCGACACACCACATTTAACGTTCATAGCGGAAGACGGCGTGTCTGAGCGACTTGTACCTCTGAACATTAAAGGAGCTGTGAACTCTACCAAGCAAGCCCGCCGACTGTGTCGGCTCCAAACGGCGGTTTTAACATTGTTGGCTGTGACACTTTGTATAGATGAATCCGATAGGTCCGTATCTTCACCACATATAGCACGCTCCAAGCCAACCATCGTCCCGAATGACAACGTTCTCGCCCATGATTTGTTGATAACGGGAGGCGGAGCATCTTATGTAACCCTTATGTACGGCTACAAAATGAGAACGTTGTCAATCGGGATGATGGTTGGCTAGGAGCGTGCTACGTGGTGAAGGTCACTTTTAAGAGTGTAGTGCAGAACGTTATGTGTACCTTCGCGTTGGCGTCTGGTTGGGTTCTGCAGTTCTCAAATGACGTACCAATGGATAGAGGTATCTGGATGACGATACGTCTACTCGCCCGTATCCGAAAACAAGTGCGTTTTTGTATTAACGCTGCACACGTTATGAAGGAGAAGTAGTGAACAATAAATTGTAAATAGAATTACGAAGCGTAGAAGAACAATATTACACCTATTACACCCGTAACTAAATACCTGCAGATAGGAGTTCTTACCTCCTTTAAGTCATTAAACTAATACCCTAGTCAGACGGCTAAGCTAAGTCTGTTAGCCGAACGGCCGTTACTTCGCCTCTAGTCCAACCATCGTTTCGAATGACAGCGTTCTCTGCCCTGATTTGTTGAAAATGGGAGGCGTACACCTTTTTTGTTACACTTATGCAGTTCATAATTGCCACAAAAAAATTCAACAAGCCACGGCAGAGAACGATGTCATTCCAAATCATGGTTGGACTACAGGTGAAGTAATGGCCGGTTCCGCTAATGGACTTAGGTTTGCAGTCTGACTAGGGTATAAAGTTGTGCCTGGTGGATAGGTACACTGTTAAAAGAGAACTTCACCACATAGCACCTGTTAGCCAACCATCATTCCGAATGATATCATTCTGTGCATTGATTTGTTGAAAATGGGAGGAGGCGCCTATCTGGGACAGATTATCTTGCCCCAGATAGGCGCCTCCCCCTGTTTTGAACAGATCATGACACAGAATGATATCATTCGGTATGATGGTTGGCTAACAGGTGCTATGTGGTGAAGTGCTGTTTTAACAGTGTACACACGTACTGGCTCAATGAGTCAGATACATTTATGTCAGAGCCACGAGTTTAGAAAACGGGACAAGAAAAAAGAAAAGGCAAGAAGAAGGGCGCTCCTACAAAATAAAATTTGCATAAGGTCATTTTCCATGCGCTCACCGCGCGACTTCTACGCCACTTGTGTTCTCCACCGTGAATCCAGCGTGGACGCAGCGGAAGATACACCCTACATGTGCCGGAAAGACGTCATTACCAATGACTGGTCCTACACGAAGAAGTACAGGGGCCATTCCTGAAGGCGGCCGTCGAGTGCCGAATAGGAATGAGAGTCGCAATGCGGTCGGAAGGAAATTGTTCGTTTCCCTTTCCGGTCGAAAAACGAATTCACAGCCACCATAAGAGATAGATAAAAAAAATAAAAGAGAAACGTCATTGAAGTGACCACGCGAAATGAGACTAGGACGGCTTCGATTTTAAATTCACCAATTTGTTTTTGAGATGGGGCAGCTCAGCAGTATTATTAGCCTTGTTCTTCCTCGTGCGTTTTATAACATGTCTGAAGTGATCGATGTGCGAGAGAAGAGGAAGGAGGAGAGGAATATGATACAGTTCGGTATATAAGTCACGAAAGAAAAAGGGAAGGGAGAAGCATTTGCTTCCTTTTCGCAATCACAAAGGTTTTTCAAGAGGGAGGAGAAGGATATGGATAGTGCTGAGCGCAGAAATTTTAGGGTGCAACGACAAAATCATTGACTAGGTAGAGTAGGTTATGAACGATCTGCAAATTCGTTTCGTGGGCATTGGCGTGACTAATAACATTGGAAGGGGTTGAAGACGAGGGTCGGTCTCGGGTACTCATTGCAAGCGGCAGCATGCGCACAACCTTCTTGTTCCGGTAGCTCGATAAACACTGACAAACGTCGAGGAGACCGGGTATTCTTTTGGCTTCTGTCGTACACTCTATGATAAAAACGTTATTTTTTTCAAAATTGTTACATCATGTAGCGCACCCGCCAAACAATATTTCGTGAACGAAGGCTGCCGTTCATGCGGCGACAACATTTTTAGCGCAAACGAAGTGTAAAAAAAAGTGTGCGTATGCAAGCCAACGCAGGAGCCAAGCGTAATAGCCAACGAGATAATAATACAAAAGTTTTGTTGAGTCATCAGCATCGAAGACATTGCGATTCATAATTCATTCTTCTAATTAATTCATTCTTCACCAACAAGGGGAAAAAATTCGGGCGGGCTCAGTCATGTTCTAGCCAGAGTGTTTTACATGAAAACGTCACAATTTTCGATTCCTTTGCTTCTTTGAGAAATTTTAGTGACAGAAATACGAGTCTTTACTCATTTATTCATTCCATTCATTAGTCATTTATTATTAGAGGGTAAGGGCTCGCTGTGCGCGCCCGCAGTCGAATTTGCCTCCGCCGCTAATCCCCTTCGCCGCTCCCGTAGCTTTCTCGATCGCTCGGTGCTGGACTTTGGGCGCTTTTTGAGTTCCTCTCGAGCCACCCTTTCTTCTGGTTGCCGTTTCCTTCGATTCTGATCATGTTTTAGTTTCATATATGACGATATTCTGGCAAAATTTTGATATTTCAAGTGTAAATTCATAAGAACTTTGTTATTGTTGCTGAAGCCGATATCGCTTAAGGTCCAGGTGGAACCTCTCGAGCGCATTCCAACGACACCTCGATCGGCGTCCTAGCTTTATGCGTTCGCGAGATAGACTACCCGCAAGGTACGCGTACCACTATATTTCCGTCCCTCTCGCACGCACCCGCCACGCCCAGACCAATGACCGCAATGACCAATGACCTTGTTAGCTGCAATTTTACACGCGTAGTGAATCTGGATCTAGCCGGTTGGTAGCTATCGGTTTATTACTCGCCAGGTTATCGTGTTATGAAATTCGGCATAATTTCGTTGCATCGTAAATTTTGACCTGGCTACCAAACCGAACTTACAGACGTTTTCACGTCACCAACAACAACAACAAAAACGAAGATAGCAGCACAATATCTTGGCCCAATATTGGACCGATATTGGCAATACTGGCAATATTGGGCAAACGTGTTGTGCTGCTTGGGATAGACGTGGGCCATATCACTTCCCAATTGTGCTGTGATCATTGCGTGTGTACTTGTCCGCTTCAAGTAAGCTGTTGTCGGTATAATGTAGCTCCTTCGCAAGAACACACCCATTTAAAGTAAGATAGGGTTGAAAGATGGCCTAGTTGATAACTTGACATGACCAAGGTGGAGCGAGAGACACACACAAGAAAAAGTTTTTCCCTTGTGGTTGTGTTGTGCGTGTCTCTCGAACTACCTTAGTCATGGTAAAATACATTTTTGAAGTGCATCAAAAGAGTATGATGATGATGATAAAGTGCGATATGACCCGCATTCAAAAACACTGATTTCACGTATGATACCGAGCCTGCGCCTGCGTCTCGAAATTTGTAGCTGGAATAGACATTCAGAATCACAAATGAGTGACTTGATACTAATGCCAATACGCGACAGGCACAGCGGGTCCTAGGAAATCTATAAAACTTCCGTCAAGATCAGGATAATTCGTTCTAACCATGGAGCTAACACTGGTCGACGAACAGCACTGGTAATTCTGTATTATAATTTGCACTCTATTGCAGTGCACTAATTGTATACATTACACTATGCATGGTGATGAGCAATGACGACCGCGATGAAATACCCTAATTATCTTCACCGAAATAAAGTTGTTGTGATAAGAAAGCGATGTTATGACAGACTGCGACTTTGGTAAGGGTGATGAGATACGGAGTCGCTTCCCAAGCAGCACAATGTACTGAAAGTCGGGTGCAACAGGGGTGGACGGTATGTGTCTTATCAGTGTTCTTTAGTTTCACGAGTTTGTTCAAGGCCTTCCGCCTACCCGTCCACCCCTATTGCACTCGACTTTCAGTACATTTTGCTGCTTGGGTTCTAGGCTATGCTGGGGGGTAGCAATGTCGATATTACTACTGATTTTAATCGCGAGCTCAAGGAAACAGGTGATGCAGTTTACTTTCAAGTAGCCGAAGAGCTGTCAGGGCAACACAGCACGCTAGCACTGGCACATGTGATGAAAAGATAGAGGTTTGAGAGCATTATGTGGCTGGTTTCTCACCTGGACTGACTAGGCTCCGCTCGAGGGGCAGAGTATAGACTGTCATCTCGACCGGTTCGCTCCTCCCATTCGCATTGATGCCGTACAACGCCATCCGATAACGAGTGCCCGGCCGGAGTGAATGGACACGGAAGCTGGGATGACCCGAGGTAAAGTTGGTGACGATCGGCGTACTCTGGCCATCATGCAGTTCTAACAGGAAGGTCTGCTGTCCAGGGACACTACGCTGGCAGATTACATGAAGGCCGTCAGATGTCACCTCCTCTACGGTGCAGTTGAACGGGGATACAGGTGGTCCTGCTGGGGAACAAAGAAAGCGAGAGTGATTAGGAAGAGGCATTAAGGCATTTTTGAATGAATGAATGAATGAGTTTACTGTGCCTAAGAACGGCCAGGGCAGTGTGCGGAAGTATTTGAAGAGAAATTATTGAGAAGAAAATTGTGGTGGCTCGAGACGTCCGTGGATTATACGCGAGACGACAGAGCACGCTATACTCGCGGGTAGCAGCACCCATTCAGGGGGAAGAATCAGACGTTGTGCTCGCTGCTCGTAGTTGCTTCCGCTCGCTCGTATTTCTACCGAACGATCGCATAGGTGGCAGCATAAGTAAATACAATATCGGCAATCAATTTAATTTGGAAGCAAAACTCTTCGAGGTCATACGATAAAATGCATAGTGCTCTCGACATACTATTTCGAAATGTGTTTTTCAACTGCGAAATCAATTAGATCGCCGAGTTTGAGACAAGTGTTCCTCAGGCAGCGCATAGGGGCTTTATGATGTCGAAACAGAAATGGCGTTCTCTAAAATATTCCGAGCGATCTGAAAGCTAACGGAATTACAGTAAGCGAAAAAACCTCGGTTGATAGTTCGAGACAAGAACTAGAGAACAAGACAAAGACCTGCTGCCACGGGCTCAGTCCGCCGTTTAGCAAAGGTGTGCAGTCTTGGTATGTGTAGAAAGTCGAGCACGCTGGTCGGAGTCGAGGACGCCCTTTCACCTCCTTCCCCACCAATGAATTATGTCCTTACACCAATGAAATTGCGCTTCACCGCGACCAGCTGCGACAAAATATGTAAACCGGAATCAATTAATTACTGCAACAAATGACCCGCTTTGGTTGCAGATTTTTCTCTAAAAGGTGTCCGTTGAAGGTACCAAAATGGATAGTACCCATTTTAATGCCGACAGCGCCCTGCTTTATAAGTTATGTTTTGTTTTTACGAAATTCATTTGAATTTTTATTTAAATAATGAGCGCCTCCCACTCAATCACACGGTGCGCAGCTTGTAGGCGGTATCGGACAGATACTTGTAAAAAAGACAGTTCGTCGATTGGTGCACCCGTTCCCGAATTATTTAGCCCCGGGATTTAACTGAGACAGCCGGTATAGAAGATTAGCAACAAAGCTTAGCATTGCTGCAGCACATTGCAGCGGTAGTATATCAGGACCGCCGGAAAATTAACAAAGAGCCACCTGCCGGCGATCTTAGCTTCTACTTTCCATTCCAAGGTGTAGGGCCCTAACTGTGGGGGGATATGTTTGTTAAAACGAAAAAGAGGAAGAGGAAAGGTTAGTCCTAATTGATTTTCCTCTTGAACTATGGAAAGACAGGTGAGAGCCAGATACTGGAATCCGCGCTTGCTTCGTAAGTTTTCTTTTTTTCCTAAAACAGCAAATAATGCAGAGTAACGGCTCTGAGAAATATACACAATATAATTCAGAAATTGTGCGTGTACAATATCTGATGGGAACGGAGCGAATAATTGCGAAGCTTAGATATAGACGCCGTTGAGAAGAACCGCCGAGAATATCCTATTTTCCAGGCGTTCGACTCTGTAGAACTTGGAGCAGCTAACGAAGTTAGCTTGCGGTTACTTGAAATTTTGCGCGGGCCTTTTTCTTTTCTTTTTTTTATCTCTCGCTGCTCATAATTGAATTGCGGTACTCGTTTGAGTTTCTTAGGTCTTTGTGAGGATGATAAAAAGGCATTGTTAAAAGAAAAGGCGTAGGAGCGCAAAAAGAGGAAGGTAAGAAAAGGAAAAGTCTGACCGGCGAGAGATATCTCTGGTTGCGTCAAAGATTGAAGCGGATGATAATGGTAAACGCGAACAACAAGAGAATATAGTGTTTCTATTCGAGTCCTTATAAACCCAGGGAAAAGCCCAGACAGCACAGCCGGTGACAGGATTCGAATCTGTGTCACCTCCCAGTCTCGGCGTGGAAAGCGACCATCCTAATCACTATGCCACGGGTCTCTTTTCACTTCTAGTAGGCTAAGTAAGTCATTACTTGCAACAACAATTCTTTCGGTGTATATTTGTAATATCTATGAAATATTAGAGCATCCGGCGCGCGTGGTAGCTATGCTTGTGTACTGTCACTAAGCTGATTGTTACACTAGGTAACATTATGTAACTAAATCTACGCTTAAGTACGTAGGTCGGACGCAGGTTTCAATACGGTGTTTTAGCAAACCGTTGATAACGTGGCTTGCGTTGAACCGTATCCACCGGGACCAATCAGTGGATAAGGTTCTGAGTCACTCACGACTGCGATTGGCTCCGATAGGCACGATAACCTTACCAACACGACAGACGCTCGTCCTGTCTGTTCCTACGTCCCTTTGTCTTTTCCGTCGTGTTTACTTCATTATGAAACCTTACCAGCGGCTTGCTAAAACTGCCTAACGCGTTTGTTACGTTTGAAACGAGCTCGAGCTCGAACGTCGATGTCGTTAACTTTGCGTCAATTTCCAAAGAAAAGACGGAAGTCGAAAAATACGGGGCCCTCTCCGGGCGATTAACATATTTCGAGCATAGATCACGTGATTACTGCAACATTTCGCTCGCGTGTGGCCGTCCGGGCATGCTGCCGACACCGTAAATCGCGAACTAGATCTCGCAGTAGCAATTGCATGCCACCGAGGAAATGCAAGTAAGCAAGCAGGTTGAAAACAACACAGAAAATTTCCGTCTCACATTTTGCTAGAAACGCGAAACCTCGGCGACGAGAGCAGTCGCGGCAACGAGAGAGAGAGAGAGGGAGATAAAAAAAGTAAACGCTAGGCAGCGTGTCTCATAAAAAGGGAGATATACGCACAGGCTTTTCTTAGAAGAGGCTGACACGAGCAGCATTTTCAACATGCAGAAGTTAGGAGGTAGATGTAAGCTATGGGGTTTAAGATGACGCGGGTAGCTTTTCCAGCTCCTGACGAAGCTGCGATAGGGTATCGCTAAGTCCTTCATCGTACTTTTCTTTTTTTTTTCAGTCTACCACATTTTGTTTATCTTTCTTGTTGTTGTACGTCAGCACATAAGTCCAGCATTTGCGCTCCATTGACATTTTGTTTAGTTTTATTTTAGTTTTATTTTAGTTTTATTTAAGTTTTAATCTATGTGGGGTACAAAGTTTGGGTCGCGCGTCTTTAAAGAAGGAACTTTGCTTGAAGCCTGCTGCCACTATTGAACGAAATTTTAGCTTCATATGCGAAAACATGACAAGAAAAAATACATCTGATAGGCAACAGAAAAAGAAAATGGTCGTGACTGGTTAAGCTGTGATCCCTCTCCGGATGTAGGTTTTAGAAGCAAGGGTAATACATCTTCAGTCGGATGAAGAAAAAATTGCAACGAAGTGCAGAAAAGAATAGCGAAATTGGGATGAAGGAGGATGAACTCCTTCTTTTTGGCTCGATCGAGCTTTGTCTACCACAACAAAATCCCCGCTCTGAATATTCTAATAAAGAAGCTATAGAAGTTGCGGCTTAGACGCTGCGGCTGGAAAATTTATGCCGTCGTTTTTTTGTGGCCTCGAAATGAAGTCATTGGAGGAACACTTTAAAAGCGGCGCGCCTGTTCTGTATGTTTGATTCCTAGTAAGGGGATCGAACACCGGCATCTCCATCACGGACAAAGCATGAGTGAGCCAAAGCGTCATGGAGTTCGTCCACTAGCTGGCCTGCATTTATGCCGTCTTGCCAGAACACCGGGGAGTCTGGAATGTGTACCCTTGGGCTTGGTTATTTCTTTGGTTTTTGGAGAAGAAGAAGAAAACAAGAAAAGGAGAAGAAGAAAGATGAAGGAAAAGATGAAGGAAGAGAAGGAGAATTAGGAGAGGGAGGAGGAGAAAAGAAGGGAAAGAAGAAGACAAAGTAGGGAAAGAAGAACAAGGAGATGAAGCAGGAGAAGAACAGGAGAAAGAAGACGAAGACGACGACGAAGACGACGCAGACGAGGACGACGAAGAAGGAGACGCAGACGAAGGAGAAGAAGGAGACGCAGACGAAGGAAACGAAGAAAAAAGAAAACGAAGAAAAAAGAAAACGAAGAAAAAAGAAGACGAAAAAAGAAGCGGAAAAACGAAGAGGAGGAAAGAAGAAGACCAAGAAAAAGGACGAGAAGGAGAAGGCGAAGGGGAAGAAGAAGATGAAGTCCTTTTGTGGACTAGGTACATTGCCATAACGACTGAGTCCCTGTCAAGACTAAATGCATGGGAGTGAGTGAATGTCAGAGCGGGAACTACATTTCACGCTGAATTAACCAAAATAATCTGACTGTGAAATGACTGATTTGTCAAATTATAATATGTAATTATGACATATATAGGGCAGTACTCTTACTCTGTATGAGGAAAATTGATTTAATTGTATTTCGCTGTTTCATTAAATTCCCGCAGACGACATATTTACATAGGCGGTTGCATTCAGGGGACCATTTGTGGACCATTTATGGTGCTGAGGAGTAAATTTCATGATCCGGGGACTAAAACAGGAGAGTAATTCTAATCTAGGGGTGCAGCAATCGTAATTACCCTTCAATGTACTCTTTTTTTCCCTTAGAGTGTGCGCAAATAGGCCATGGATCAACTCTTTGAATCCTGCAAAGACATGAGCGACGGACAATGTCGCCCATGCACACGAAACGCCATGGGCATGATCAGTGGGCATTTGATGATCATTGACAGGTGGTTGGGAAACGGCTGACCCGCTCTTGCCCTGTCTGGTAACGTTCCAGACTGGGAAGCTATGAGGACGCGGATTTCTAGGGCGGACGTTGCGTAATCACCGTTGCTCGGCTGCTCGGCGGACAAATTATTCAGGGCTGCTGAGCACTGATGCGCACTCACCTGAGTTACGCAGTACGGTTAGGTATTCATTAGGTAGTCGTATCCTAGTGTATTCGTTCAGTGAAATCGTTGAGAAAATTGAGTTCGTTATTTAATAAGGCTGCTAATTTTTTATAATTACTGCATATGTTACGTGATGGCGTACGAACAACATCAACAACAAATGCGTGATTGCCGATATCGGAATGAAGATGTGTGTGTGTGTGTGTGTGTGTGACATTATATGATTGAATATCAATTGGCACACACTGCAGACAGAAGACGTCTGACGAATATAAAACGTGAGCTGATACAAAGACGTAGCAAGCAAGCGCGCTTGTTTGCCAATGCCAAAAAGTAGTAATTCCCCATGACTACCAAGAACTTTCGCCTATACACAGGGTTAGCTGACTCTAAAATAGAACCGACAAGTCCACAATGGTGTTGTAGCACCGTACAAAAGGTCACGCGAGCTGATGAGAGATTGGGTGACAGAGTTTATGTAGGACAAAAGTAAACAGAAAAGAAACGAATACTGTCACAAAATAACAACTTCGTACCAACGTGCGTAATTCTGCCCATCGACGTGTCCACGGGAGTGATATCCATTAGGAAAATTATGGTCGGTCTGTGTTCAATGCCACTATGACTCGCTTGTAAAACTCGGTTGGGTGGTTGGTAAAATAACAAGGGGAGGTTGAATTCGCGCAAGCGAATTCTGCTACTGCCCCCCCCCCCCAAAAAAAAAAGGAAACGGTACGATTGCACCACAGAAGGTGCGAGCGCACCGCAAAAGTTCACCGGGGCGAGCGTCTCGACCGCGACCACGCAGGACCGACCGAAACTCAATCGTGCTTACCTGACTGCGTAGTTTGATTTTCCCACCATATATCTCTTATATTAGCGCAAACGACAAAGTTCTGGCGTATATATTCGTTTGCTTTTCCTCGACGAGACGGTCATCCTAACATTTACTTGTTATTAACAGACAATGGCTTGAGGTATTGGCACAGCCCACATTAAACGATTCTTTATCCCACGCGCGGTACCAATGCAAGCAGTGCGGACGTAATGGTATTTGTCATGTAATCACGTATTAATGTACAGTCGGAAGGGACGACTGAAAGCTATCACAAAGGAATGCCTCTCTATTAATGCCGCCACACGTTAGGTATGCAAATGAGGTATTCTGCTTGGGAGAGCTGACAATGCGGTTCGCCACTCTGCCAGTGCCGATTGTGCAGGTGATGATTTACTTAGTAGTACGCGGTGACTTGCAAGGAAGAAATGAATCCTCAAAATAATTGAGGTATAATAATGGGTAGGTATAATGACCTCTAGGTATAATGTCCTCTAGGTATAATGACCTTGTGTGCAGGAAAAGAAGGCAAAAGAAAAAACAAATACCGAGTTTCTTCTATAACGTAGAGGGTAGCGTACGGCTGGAAAATAACCCAGTTGCTTTATGCGATGTAAGTGCACTAACTCTGATTCCTGAGAACCATAATGGCCATATTTCTTCATAATTTTCTGTGTCTCCGCTGCTTCTATTTTTCTTCTGTTTGTTTGTTTGCACTTGGGAATAGCAAGCCTACATCGTGGCTAACCTTTCCGTTTTCTTTTTCTCTTATTTTTATCAGCATTAAAGAACCCCCCTCCCCCTTACAACCTGACGACCATCGCCACGCCACATACTTTTTAAGTCTGTACGTTGTGGCATACACATTATTTCGTCATTTCTGTTATTATGTTACTGGATTTTCTTGTGACCTGAGGTTTCTCTTCTTGTTTATTTGTTATTTTTTTCTAATGCACAGCCACCTGTGGTCATTACATTGTGGACACTCTAGGCAGTCTGCGAAGCTATCGTTGTTATCAACAACGTTGTTTTTGCTGCGTGTATGACCAACACATCTGTCATATTCGGCGGTTTAAAACTGCGTACTCCGCAGATAAGCGTACTAAAAACAGCTCGCTAAATATTTGCATCAAGATTAACAATAGCAACAACGGTTTACTTTAATGATGATGTTTGCTTCAGGTAATTTGGTGAACATATAAAGATGTGCCTCACAAGTCCTCGGACCTAGGCGGGCCTGCTATTGTTTGGAATTGAATTGACTGACAATAAAATCAAATAACAAATCAAATCTAATCAAATCACAGTGAGGACCGAAGTCGTACATTGTCCAGAAAAACAGTGAGTTCTCAGAGCAGAGCGTTGGTGAGCTGGACTTGATCGTAGGTCCAGCAATTTCGTCCTGTTGAAATGGCGAGAGAGTCTAGCGGATTTAGAAACACTCAAGTGCAGTCCTGAAAGCTTAGAGGTGCGCGCAACGCAGAACGACGTGACCACGTGGCGACGTTACTACAGGGACGGCAGCTTGATGGGTCCACCTGTCGCGAGCGGTAAAGTAACTGAAGCACTAAGAGCGACGTTCAGTTGCACCCGATCACAACAAAACCTGTTTGTTGCGAAATATGCCAATCCCGCTGTTGCTTGTTTGTTTGAATGAAAAGAATTCTGTACATGCCGCGGTGGTTATAGCTCTATAGGAGTTATTGCATTTTTGTGTACGTATGATTATACCAATGTATACGATGACGAACACTACACACGTTGTGTGCCTTTCACCAATATCGTGCGTGACCAGAACAGTCTTTCTTGACTGATGAAATGCTTAGAGTGCGCACCACGTCGTGGCAAAGGAAGGTGCGAATAATAGAGAGGGTGTAGCTCCTGTCCGGGCGGGCTTTGAACTGCTACGGCCCCATACGTGGCGCTGCTAAAGTCATTAGTGGCATTCATTAGTGGAAACCACAAGATTGCTTTTGTCCGCTCAACCTATTTTCGTTCTTTAAACTGCTATAAAGAAAAGAAGAAATGGAAGGGCATTGTGAACATGCAATCGTTTGCCCATTTAACAGTACGAGTTGTTTGAGTGGAGTCGTGTTGCTAATACGGCGTTTTTTCTCTAAAAATTACAAAGAGGAACGTGAAGGACCCCTTTCTGGCACTAAGGAACATGTGCCACAATATACTGCTCGTGAGACTCGTGTGGTCTCAGGCAGATCGCCCTTTCTTTTCGTGACGTCGCGTCACGTGTGATCCGTAAACAATATATCATATTGCTAAAACCCCCGAGACTAGGGAACGCTTTTTAGCCATTCTTTCACCGGTTATTCGTAAGTCGTTCGTCGCTTAACTATATTTGAACTAATTTTCCCGAAAACTACCGCTAGAAATGTTGAGAATGGTCAAGCGCAATGGGTCACACGGCTATTGAAACGGGGAAAACCACCAATATTTCGGCGACATCTCCTTGAGTTGAGCTCAGTGTCCTTGAGGAGGGAGTAAAACGCACACACACACAGGAGTGAAAATTGTAGATCACGTGTATATTTTAAAACCTGTTGGATAATACACGCCTGTAACTATGATGCAACGTTCTATGTTGGATGGACGAGCGTATTCGTTCACTTGCGTCTCTCTTAAGGACATAAGGAATATCATTTTCGATCCTTACTCGTCATGTTCTTTTACGTAATCATTCTGAAGTATCCTCACGCTAAGCGGAGACAACATCTCCATATTTTTTTTTCTCTCTACTACGATCGTCATCGAGAACGGAAGGTCTCAGCACGTTTCTCTGGAATAGCCTTTCTTTATATTAAACAACGTGTACACAAAAACACCGCCGTTCTGCTTACAGCTCGCGTCGAACCACCAATACGGAGTGCGTTTTCTTCTAAATTCGTACAGCGTTCTTGTTCAATGTTCAACGGTATTACATGCAAGACGTTTACCAACACTTGAGTTCATTTAGCCTCAGTAATAACTTTTGCAAGAGCTCGGCTCTTGTGTCACGGCAGTGTGATCGATGGGATTTCATCGACTTCGCACTATTGCACTGCGGCGAAGGAACCGGAGACGACGGAAACAAGAGACAAGCCGCAGCCGCAAGCCACGCTTTCGTTGTCTCCACTTCCTTCGCCACAGTCCAATAGTATGTACCAACCAGCCCAATACATATGATACGCCACTATACTTCATTGACCTACTCCACGTGTGGTGGACTGGGTGAACAGCTAACCCCGACATCTACAGTGCCTCTCCGCGTGCAGTATCTCACTTGATACGTGTTATATCACGTGTTCGTGCGTGCGTGTGTGTATGTTTCATAACTTCATTCCCGTCTCGCTCACATATTAACCCACACGTACTGAGTTAAGAGTATCGTAATTCCAGCGACGAAATACTTCATCCCATCGCCATGCATGGTTGTTGTTATCGAACACTTCATCGCGTACCCATCACCGACATATTTTCGCAAAGAAATATGAACTGGTAAGGTCCATCCTTCACTGCACTTTGCACGTAATAATGCCTCATTGCCCACATTTGGAGATGCCTTCGATCAGACTGCAGTCGGCAGTTTTCCAGAACTTCCCCCTTCCCGGCCACAATAGCTGACGACTTTGGCTCACGGTTCACAAAGCTTCCGTTCCTTGGTGGACGTTGGTCTGACGGAATCGATCGCGTAACGGGTTCCGTGGGCGACCAGCTGTTTCACACTGGCCAATGAAGCAAGCTGTCGCCTGGAAAAGCTTTGAAAACGTCCCCCGTTTGATCTGTGACAGCGAGCAATGAAATGTCCCTGTTTACAGCATTGATCGGAGCCAGAGGGTGCCGTATAGTATATGTGTTGTAAGACCTCGAGAATGCATTTCGTTCGTGCTCACGGCTTTGAATTGGTTAGTTTTCGGGATACAGATGAGAGAGCCGTTAATTCACCGACGGTGATGGTGAATTAACGGTGACATAAGGTCGTGCCGGTAAGCCGGTAAGCCGACGGTAAGCCGTGACGGTGAATTGCCGGTGACGGTAAGCGGTGTCTTATTCCCAACGCACATACGTCCTAGGGACACATACTCTAAAGAAAAAGAAAAGAAAAAGAAGAATAAATTGGGAAGTAGTTACAGCTTTCTGTTCCCTATACTGCAATTGGTCCCTATTTTAGTCCCCTGACCTCGAAAATTACTCCCCTGCACTGCAAATAGTCCTGAAGCTTCGTGAGTCCTTTAGTCCCTTAGTCCCTGAAGGCAATGACGTGACCAAGTTAGTACACCTTGAACAGGGGAAAAACAGCGCTCAAAAACTGGACAGAGAGAAGAGACAGCGTTCGTTGTGTGTACGTGTCTGATCTCTCTGTCCAGCTTTTTCGCGCTGTTTTTTTCCCTGTTCACGAATAGGAATAGATCCTTGTGCTGCTTAGTCATGATGAATGTACATCAACTACCCCGCCTCCACACACTCCTTCACGAACAGTGGTTGTGGCAATAAATCTGGTCCACAAGAGGAGTAAATTTACTCCCCTTTGTTTAGAGTACAGACAAATGCTAGAAAAAACATTTTGAGCTTGACGTGTGATTAATACATCTTTTTAACTCTATTAATATAGCGCCTGCCGTTACCCGCATTCGAAATTGACAGTCATGCAGATGTGCGAGATTAACTTTACCCGTCAAAGCAATACACATATTTGCTGTTTTGGAATCGTTCGGAATATTTTTCTTCTTTCAGTCAATCAATCGGAATCGCTGTCATACTATGCGGCCAACTACACATTATACAGCGACACTAAACAACTGCTGCCCGTTTATGGCTTTTCTAGATAGCTAGTAATGTAGATATTCGACGCAATTTTGACTCGTCAACAAAGTTTACTGAGCAATGCGTCCTCGCAGAAAGTGTCCTGCGATCTGGCATATCTGATCATTGCGAGCAATTTGTCTCCCTTCTTGGTGCGTTATCGGTGATGCCGAAGAAAGTGCGAATAGAAAAGATCATATTCCACCACACTTTGTAGTGCAATTAACCTAGCATGTTTAGCGTTTTTAGTATTGTGGTTCTCAACTTACACTATGCTACAGATCCCGAGTTCAATTGAGCAAGGAACCTACTTCTACTGCAGTACTAAAGGATAACAGGCGTACTTATGTAGAAGTATAGGTGTGCTGGAGATTGTCAAGATCGCGGAAGCCCAGTTGAGTACCACTGCAGCAAAGTAGATCGTCTCGTCGTCACAATCAAATGGTAAACATTTTCCCTGTTCCCTTTTTCTTCTTCATCTAGCTGCGGATTAAGCAGTGTGGTAATGCACACTTTACTTACCATATATATAACTTGAAATTAAAAGATATATATATTACAAAAATCTAGAAGTAACTAAAATATTTGTTTTTCTGTTCTTTTGAACCCGTGAAAGAGACTCTTTACAAAATCTACTCCAGACGACGACGAGTGACGTCATTTAATATAATATGGAAGAGAGAGAGAGAAAAAATAGAGGACGATATCATCAGCGAAGTTCACTGAACCTGCTCTAAAGTAACAGGTTCAATGCCATACAAAGCAAATGCTTTTTAATGATTCAACATGAATGATTGACATTCAACATGAATGACAAACTTTTCTTACGTGACTGACCTACTGGGGTGATCTGGAATATACAGGGCTGTAGGCTGTCGCCAATGGAATTCCTCGCCAGGCAATACAGGGTACCGTAGTCGGCGTCAGTCTTTGGAGAGTACATCAGGACGGAACGCAGAGGGTCACCACCGGCAGTGGCCGACATATTGGCGGGGGCCATCTCATAATTTCGATGGGCCTGATGAAAAGTCCACGAGAAAGTGACGTTGGCGGGGTCCGCATCCACCTCACACGACACTGCGATGGTTTCGTGCTTGGCTGCTGATTGCGTTAGCTGGCGTCGACCGATGCGACACACGGGGGCATCTGCAATTATTCAAGGGAAAGGAGGAAGAAGATGGTCATAAGAAAGGTTGAACGACGTAAGTTAGAGGCTGTAAACTAGTGCATCAGTTTTTGTTTGTGAGCGGGCTGCCCAGAATGTGTAAAAAAACCTGAATCATCATCATTATGTGCACACCGAGACTGAGGAAGTGAACTGGGTTAGAATGCCGCTAACGGCTGCGTGACCTGCGTGACCTGAGTGTTTTTCCTGAGTTGTTCTCTGCACCTGTCGGCACAGTTTCCCAAAAAGTCGGCCCAGAACGCACAATGTCCCTCGAACGACAGGCCTTCATCTCAGGAAGCGGACCATTATGAAATGTCACCACCCAATCAACAACCACGCGACGGAATTGTTTGCACCCGGCAGCGACGAGACAGGGTAACTCTGTTGTCTGATTTGAAAAGCGATGAAAGTTCGAAAGTACACTTAAGGCCTTGTGTTTTAGGGTTAAACCCGGCAAAGCCCGTATTTACCCCCGATTTGCATCACTGCAGATCATTGATTTACCCCCGATTTGCATCATAATGTAGAACACAGAGTTTTAATGCAGTTACAACTATTGATATCTGTGCTCTGTGTAAATCGTGTTTGGTGCCCGAATTATGCAGATGTGCTTATTTTGCAAAGCTGCATGTTTTCTGGACCTCAAGGTGAAGTCGGGTGCGATTTTTTATTCTATAAATAGGCGTAAAAACGGGCATTGCATATATAAATACAGATCCTATCTTGTAATACAAAGATCGGAAGTTGCAGCCCCGCTGTATTGTCCCATGTATTGTGGGGGACACGGTTAGCTAAAATAGCCTGTCAGTTCCCATATACCAGCCGTCCCATATTACCTCTGTTGCGCTTGAAAGTGTTGTGCCAATATTGTAGTTGAAGGTGGACCATGTGCTGCACCTGTTTATTACTCGAAAGAAATAGTCTTGCAATACCTGGAGATTTGAGACGAGATAAACCACGGAGTGCTGATTTTAGACAGCCGTTTCCCCTACAATACATCGTGAACAACGTGAGATAGTAAAAATTAAATACAATATAAACATAAAAACAAAACAGTATGGTTTCCTTGGTCTCTATGTTAAGTGCTAACGGTTGGACTGCTGTACAACATTTTGGGATTAGGAAGCTAACCTAGAAAATTAACATAACTATTAGCTTGTACTCTGATTTCCTGGCGACTTCCATATCTTTTGCATACTGTTGCGACATTACACGTTAGTAGCTGCACAGGGTTGGACAGCAACAGCAACAATAACAAATGCATGTAATGACAATGAATGCAGTTTCGAACTTGATTGAGTTTTTTTCCCACTCGCGTCTGGGCGTATGTGTCTCACAAAGTGTATATATTTGTATGGGTTTCTCTTTCTTCTTTTTTCCTTTTCCCCACTCTCCTTTCCCTTCGTTTGTTTTACATATAATGAGCCCTAAATAACACGTCCTAGAGTAGCCAGTACCGAGTAGTTTGGGACTAACATCTCCATTTTTTTCTTTTACCAATCAATGAATCAATGAAGGTTCAGAGCGTCAAACTCCCGTACCTCTGAGCTTTCTTACCTACCGTATAAATCACTTCAACGCCGAGCTCGGTAATTTGCCATATTTCCACAGTCTAGACGTACAAAGTCTGATTCTATAGGAAGCAAAAAAAAAAAAAAAGAAATAAAGAAAAGAAAATATGCACTCACGCAACACCCTGAGCCGTAAGCGGTTGCTGTGCGCCTCGCCCTCTGAGTTTGCAGCCAGGCATGTGTAATGTCCCGCGTGAGTTCGGTTGACTCTTCTTACGGCCAGGGACTGGTTACTGATGATGATCCCGTGCGCGCCGTCGGCTGTCAGCTCTCGTCCATTGAATCTCCATGACACTTCCCGTACCGGGGGATTGGCGCGGACGCTACATTCGAAATAGATGTCGATGCCTTCTTGTATGTTGGAGGGACTCAGGCCGCTCCCCAGACGGAGCTGGACGATTGGTTTATCTGGTTTGGAAGGGGAAGAAGATACGGTGCGTGAGCAAAGGAAGAGCATTCTGTGAACAGTATTGGTAATCAGACGAAGAAGCTCAAGTCAGCAGCAGGAGCAAGACTGAAACTCAGGGATGAGTGAATAAAAGTTTGTAGCGTTATTGCACGTATTGTATTGTATATCGTTTCGCGAGGCGGTCCACGTAAGGTATTTGCTCTGACAAGAAGAGGCGTTTTCTATTTAGAGGCGCAGCGCTAGGCAATAAATCTGATCAGCTTTTCGAAAATATCCGAGGACGTAACTTTTCATGTAGCCTTTTGAAGAAGTAACGCAGGAACTGAAACTGCGGTGCAGGTTGTTGCTTCACACGCATACTGCACCCATTTTTTCTTTATTCACATCACATCACATCACATCACATCACGCATACTACGCTGTATTTGCTTTTCGGGCTTATGAACTCCTCGGGGATTCGTGTGAGTGGGACTTCCATCTTCAATACCGAAAATTATGTAGATTTGGTGCTACTCGTCTAAACAATGAGCAGTTTTTACGTGCGCTTTGCTTTTGAATTTCCACAAGTCCACGCTCCCACAAAGAGAAAATAGAGCGATCGGGAGAAACAGGCAACGTGACATATTCAAGTTATGCGCCTCAGTCCCGTCCATCTGTAAATTTTATCGGTAACGACTGTCGTCCTTATAGACTTTGAAGTACAACATCAACAACAACGATAATAATAATAATTAGGTAAGTGCAATTTGCACAAGTGATGTACCTGGCGATAGAGATTATTTGGCGCAGAAGCAATGCTAGTCAAACTTGCAATTTTGAAGATGAACGAAGCATTAAAACGCAAGCAAGCTACTGTAACGATGTTGATGGTATCATTTCATTGAGCTTGTGGATGTGGTAGGGACAGGGACACAAAACACAACTTCCCTGTGTATATGTGTTCCTGTCATTGACACCGCCTCAAGGTCAAGGAAATGATACTACCAACATTCCAATTTAAGTTTGCCTTACGGAGAGCGTCGCCGGCGCCACGAATGTCAGTTCAATGTCGAAAGTTCAATGTCAGGTCAGGTGGAACGGCCTGACTACGCGAAGCTTTGTTTTGGCCATAATCATTTATTGCGCCCCATGCCCCCTTTCTTATAGCGCCATGTTGGTACCTAAATGGTAAAATATGTTTTTAAATAGTAAAATATGAGATTGCATGCTTTACTGTTTAAACAACTTCTGTGATGTGCAGGAGGAGTCTTACGCCTAGTATGATCAAACGTTAGGATATCGGAATACAGTAAAATAAATGAAATTTGTGACCATGTTATTTCAGTGTACCATTCAAGGAGTGCGCACGTAAATGTGGTCCTTAAAAGATAAGAGTTTCGCTAGATGCTCGCGTGATGCTAACTTGGGCACCCGGAGTGACCCCAGTCTACGTGCTACATAAGAACAATTACCGGAGCAGACTGCGCAAACGCTGTTATCGTGTGCTGAAAGTAGTCTCGTTTTGACGTTCAGAAACGACTGTACTCCAACACCCTGTGCTTTTTTGAGCTACATTAAAACTATAGCACTGTGCTGAGCAATATAAACAAAATTAATGGCACCAACTGAATTCCATGGCAGCTTCAGCTTGGCATTCCACGTCGATAAGGTTTTCACTTTTGCCTACCTTTCCATAGTACTAGAAAAATAAGTCTCACTCAGAAGTAATATCCAGGTTCCTGTAGGACGATACCCGTAAGTGGGGAAAAGAGGAATGGCAGCGCAATAATTCGCCCGTGTCTGAGCTGCCAAAGCAATCTTTGCCTTTCGGATGCGCCGTAAGCAGACTCTGCCCTTATATAGCATCGGCATTCCTTCCTATAAATACTGCATTTCTGTCGTCATATTTCACAGAAGTCTACTTTTCGTTTGCTTCCCATATCCCATGATGGAGAAGCGGATGCCTCGCCAGCTCAACAGGGAGCCATTGATCACTGATTAGTGTCTTCCATGGCATGTCAAAAGATTGCCCAGAGTCCGGGCTTAATATACGATTGATTCAGTGTCAAGTAGCCATCTGACTTACTTGGAGCGCATATTCGTGTGCTGTTCTTCCCTCCCTTATGCAACGGACCGAAGCAATGTAATTGTATTTTTGTAAAAAAAAAAAAGAAAAAAACTTATTGCATAAAGGATCATTGGTAGCAGCATCATATACAGGGTGTCCCAGAAAACGTGTCATTGAATTATAATAAAAAAACTACACCACCTAGAGTCATGCGGTCAACGGCATTTGTTCTTACTGGGGTTTTGCCACCTCATCAAGTGAATGTCGTGTAACGTAAGTTTAATTATGTAAACTGAACTCGGAAATTTGCCTAGCAAATGTCACTTTTTTACACCACCAGTGTGAAGAGCGTGTCTAATTTACTCAAATTAATGATAATTGACAGGGATATTCAGGAGCTATCACATCGGAAAAAATAGCCGAACATCATGCTCTACGGAGGCGCACAGAATAGCGCACGATGAATTTTTCAGCGCAATCTTTGTCAGTCCGACGAAAGGAGGTTGGAAACCCAGCCCACCCCGGCATCGCAGAAAGAGATAACGCAGGCATGGCTTATCACGTACGTCTTTCGCTGGGATAATGCTTTCCTTCTCCCAATTTTAGGAACTGTTACTTTTTCTACTATCACTCTTTGGGCTGGCTTCGGAACCTCCTTTCGTCGCACTGCGAGCAATTGCGCTCAAGAAGACATCGCGCGTTATGGTCCGGTGCTCCGAAAAGCATGATATTCGGCTATTTTTTCCGATGGGATAGCTCGTGAATATCACTGTCAATTATCATGAATTGGAGTGAATTCGGCACGCTCTTCATATTGGTGGGGTAAAAAAGTGACCTTCCCTTGGGAAATTTCTGAGTTCAGTTCGCAAATATTTGCATAATTAAACTTGGGGTACATGACATTAACTTTACAAGGTGGCAAAAACCTAATAAGAACAAATGCCGTTGACAGCATGACTCAAGGTGGCGTAGTTTTTTTTATTATAATTCAATGACACATTTTCTGGGACACCCTGTATGTATACCTATACGTACTTGTTGCCTATTTCATGTGCTGTGAGTATCACTCATAGCAGAAACAAAGAGACGACCATGTTGGTCGAGGCACCCAGGGGTTTCTGAATATTTAAATGTGTAGCAAGTCAGACACAGTTGTGACGTACGTATCTTCAACGAAACACAGGGTTGCGGAATATGGACGTACGTAAAGGTAGCTTCGCCGCATAACCGCTTAACGTGTGACAGAGCACGCTTTACGGAATCCTACCATCGGCGGTGCTGTTAGCTTTTTCCCAGGGCTGACTTGGCATACTTCGAAGATGGTTGTGGGCTGACTCACCTTCCATGAAAGTCTTGTACCAATTATTATTACGTATTATTTTATGGTTGTCCTTCCCTGAAGTCTGGTCAGGAGACACACGACGCCCTTATTTTTCATTCCTTCGTGCGTCCACATCTGTGCACTGCTCTCACCACCAGTTGCTTCACAGCGCCAACACCGAATAATAATAATAATAATAATAAAAATCATGCCGGTCGATAGAAACAAAGCGAGGCAGCGAATTACGGCGACAGTTTCTTATTTTTCTACATTTTCTCGAGAGCAGCCGGTTCCTGATTTCACGCAAAAGTATAGAATACTTCTCAAGAACTCGTTGTCAGAGATTTATATATAAAAAAAAAATCAATAAAAACGCGAAAAGGCTACCACTCGCTCATCCCCTGTCACCCTCTGTCGTCGGGCTCTGATGAAGATTGATTGACATTGGAATTTGTTCGCTGGCACTCTCCCTCCTTGATCCTACATGTGGCACGCGTGTTAATTAACGAAAGAAAGATAAAAAAAAGCGCAAAATGCCAGCAAAAAAAAAAAAAAAAGGAACGCACAAAAATATATCCGGAAATTATCGGCACTTGATGAAGACGGTTTCTCCAGCCTAGTTTCGTGCGCTTCCTCCAGATTAGACTCGCTAGATTAACGCTTCGTTTATTTTTTATGTTAGCCCGTCTGTAGTCAGGTAACTATCCGTACTTGTTTTCAGATGTGTTTCACGCTTCATTTAGATTTTTTTTGTGTGAAAATCACATTTTTTTACACTCTACCGTGATGGTGCGTTGTTCCCCATTACAATTGAGTATTTTTTATGCAATTACTTTCATTGGGTATGTGATGCCTGTGCAAATGCGACAGCTGTAAGGGTTTTTAGGAGAAACGTTACGTGGGCAACGTGTGACGGGTACACGTCGAGTACAGCCGTGTACGGTGATATTAAATGGGATTCGAAAGGGCAGTGCGGGGGTTTAATTAGGTTATGATGCTCCGAGTTAATCTCCTACCAGTAGAACTGCGTCGAATTAATGCCTACTCTCTTTTCAAAAGAGAGCGGAAAATATCATTTGTTCCACTTGTAAACATTCCAACATAGGTCTAATTCTTTATTGATTCGGATTCATATCTGCTCGCTTTTCCTGAGTGCGCAATGGTTAACTATTGACAGTTATAGTCATTTTTGTTTTGTTTTTCTTGCCACACAGAGTGTTGGATACTGTTCGTGTATTTATCTTTGGATCTGTGTCACAGGCTTCTCCTAGTAGTCACACATTCAATGCTGCTTTTTATGTATTTTTTGATAAAGAATAAAACATCGTATCATCTGTCGTTATTTCAAGAATATAGCCTATCACGTGGCACAAATATGTAAAAGAGAAACGTTGCTCCTTTCTAATTTGTGCATACAGATGAAGTCGTAACCCTCCTAAACATTACATACCATCCTAAACCATATATATTTTTTTTTTTGCGACAAGTGCCCCTTGCTTTCTGCTGCAAAGAATGCCATAATTTTGCTAGTCGCCAAAGCTCTCGTGAACAACAACGAATCCATTGTGTTCTCTAACCAGCATATTTTTTTATAGTTTATTACCCCTCGTTTCTATGTAGCTTAAAGCAAGTCCTTTCGCAAAAGCTCTCTTACTAGTTGGCACCGTGTTAAAAAATTGCACCATAATTCGTGCCCCTCCGAGGCACACACGACTTGCTGCATGTACATTGCATCAAAATGCTATAAGCCCGCTGCACTCTACACTTGGTCGTAACGGTGCTCCAAATATACAATTCCAGAAAAGGGTACCGCGTATCCTCGATTTCGTGAAGCATATATCCACGACCCGTCCTATAAATAATTTGTTCGCAGCCAAGATGGCGCTACTGCGGGATTTTATATTCATTTCAACTTTCCTCGGCAGGTTGTTGCAAAATGCATGCTTTTCGGCGCATACACCCTGAGAAGAACTCTTACCAGGCACACCACAAATATCTCGGTACGAGAGATTTTCTTTATAGCGCAAAGTATATTATTCCAATCTTCCTCTCTTCCTTTCCGTTCGTTTCTTTCTTCTTCTTTTTCTTTTTTTAGACGGGAAGACGAATACGACTGGATGACAGAACGAGGCATCTTCGGTTGGAAACACGACGCCTCAGAGATGTTTTTGAAGGTATTTTACTCAGGTTGTATTTGATGATGAATGTTAGATACGTGTTTGTGGAGAAAGTTTTTGATGGGGATGGGGCTGCCATTTCGAACCCCTTCCTTTTTAACGGGTGCATCATCGTGTTTACGCTGGGACTTCTTTCTTTTCTTTTTTTCTTTTTTTTGAGCAGAGGGTGCAAATATTAAGAGTATTGGTGCGTGAGGAGCAGCAGGAGGAAGTTGTTCTTGTTATGCTGCTTTTCCTTGGAAATCTACGACTAGATTGAAAAACGTATGTTCGAAGTTTGTTCGTGTAGAAAACTTGCAAATCTTTCTTGTACAGGCACGCGTTCTCAATTTCGTCTTGGTGAGTGCGCTTCGGATGCGTGGTTTCCTGGAGCGTTCGCGGTGTCTAAAATATCTTGCAGAAGGATGTCCGCTGTACACGCTTGTATCCTTGAAGTGTGCTTCCAAAGGGACATTTGAGGCATACTCGTCGTGCCGCACGTTTGGAAGTTGTGTCGTCCTGGCTTTACTGGTATCACGCTTCCAGTTGGTAATCTATCGCTGCATAACTGCTTCTTTGCTAGAAAAATAATCGCCCTCAGGTGACTATCTAGTCGCGTGTACCGTGAAATCCACCACCACGTGACACAGTTCCGCACATGCAGCTGCTCTGCATAGTTTGACAACCTGACTCTGAAGTAAAATGTCTTCATGAAACAGACCGTCACACAGCGTATAGTAGCGGGTGATCTGCAGCTGCAAGGGGTAGGGAAACAAGTACTATTTCAGTATCAGTTTGCATAGCTATATGCAAAGGTAACAGCTAACACCATGTACTCACGCATTCAGTTGTGCTTGCTGTTCTACTTTTTATTATTCTTAACTGTCATCATCATTACGTTCGAATAGGTAGCTTGTTTAGAAGAGGGTGGCCAGCTGCTCCTTGGTCACTAACTCCTCTACTATTACTTTATTATATATATGCAGGGTGTTTCACCTAAAGTGATAAAAAATTCTAACTGGCGACGTACTCGCCGGTAGATTGTGGGACTTTCGGCAGTTACCTTCTGGGAACTCTTGCCGCCATTTAAGAAGGCTTTGGACAAGTTTGAATTGAGGGAAATTTATTTTTTTGATCGAACTTTGAAAATTGCCAGGCGAACCTCACTTTTTTTTTAACAGAAATATGAAATTATCCACAGATAACCACGGACCCAACAAAAACTATGCACTGTATCGCAGCAGAAATAGTCAAAAAAAATTGTAAAAATTCCGCTTTAGCCCCGCCTGCTTGATTATCGCAAACATGAGCGCACGGAAGGTGCGGGAAGAGGAGGAAGCGTTCCCGCCTCTTGCTTTACCTCTCTTTCCTCCGCTTTGGCTGGTGACGACCGCCTTGTCACAAAGGAAACAAAACAACTGTCTTATCCCAAAGAAGGCAAAACAAATGAAGGCGGGGACACTTCCTCCTCTACACGCACATTTCGCGCGCGCTTCTTTGTGAAAATCAAGCAGGCGGGGCTAAAGCGCAATTTTTACTATTTCTTTTCGACTATTTCTGTTGCGATACTGTGCAAAGTTTTTGTTGGGTCTGCTGTTATCCGTGGAGGACTTCACATTTCTGTAAAAAAAGTGAGGGTCGCTTGGCAATTTTCGAAGTTCAATTGAAAAAAGTAAAGTTCCCGCAATTAAAAATTGTTAAAAGCCTTTTTGTTAGTTTCCCTCTAATCTGTTGTCCACGTCTTGTTATTTTACTTATGTATACGTATATATGTATATATAAGGTAAGAAATTAGCCGGAGGTCTTTGGCTGCACGTATAGCATATGTTTGAGCACTTACAAACGGAACGACGGAACTTACTGATCGAACGATGCGACAGCACAAGAGGACACCTGTTTCGCCGTGTTTGCGGCTCGTCAGCTCTGGGTAGCTGCGCATCGTTCGGAATTGGCAAACCAGGGGTCCCCTGGTTTGCCAATTCCGAACGTGCATTACGCAAACACGTGTCCTCTGGTGCTGTCGCATCGTTCCATGAGTATCTGTTTCTCTGCGTGCAGCCATAGAAGCCAGCTTAATCTGTAATTTTGAAGTTCAAACACGTCTAGTGTCATTTACTTGTTTCTTTAATGGCTTTTTTCCTCATTATAATTCACTGGCTTGCACTGTGGCATTGAGGAGTGCTCAGTCACCCACCCAGGTGTATATCGCTCGCTGAGCGACACCTGGTTTGCCAATTCCGAACGATGCGCAGCTACCCAGAGCTGGCGAGCCGCAAAAACGGCGAAACAAGTGTCCTCTGGTGCTGTCGCACCGTTCCATGAGTATCTGTTTCTCTGCGTGCAGCCATAGCAGCCAGCTTAATCTGTAATTTTGAATTTCAAACTCGTCAAGTGTCATTTACTTGTTTCTTTAATGGCTTTTTTCCCTCATTATATATACCGGGTGTCTCAGTTAAATCCCCGGGCTAAATAATTCGCGAACCGGTGCACCAATCGAATAACTTTCTTTTTTACAAGTATATGTCCAATACCGCCTACAAGATGCGCACCGCGTGAATGAGCGGGAGGCGCTCATTATTTAAATAAAAATTCAAATGAGTTTCATGAAAAAAGCTAACTTCTAAAGCAGGGCGCCGTCGGCATTAAAATGGGTACTACCCCTTTTGGGACCTTCAGTGGACACCTTTTAGAGAAAAATCTGCCACCGAAGTGGGTCATTTGTTGCAGTAATTAATTGGTTTCGGTTTACGTATTTTTGTCCCGGCTGGTCACGTTTTTTGAAACACCCTGTATATATATACAGGGTGTTTCAAAAAACGTGTCATTCGGACTTTATAAAAAAAACGGGACGACGGAAAAATACGGGGTAAAGGGCACTTGTGTGGCAACTGAATTTGCCATCTTGCAAAAATATTTTCATTTGATTTTAATTAAAATAAATTGAATTTCTTTAATTGAACTCCAAAATTTCCCAAGTCAACCTAACGTTTTTTTTTTTACAGAATTAGAGAGCCCGTAGCGAACTTAGTCAGATCCACTAAGAAATCTGCTCGATATTGCAAATGGAACTGCCCAAAAAAAGTCCCGAAATTGAGGCTTCCAAGTTTCGGGTATTCAACGGCGAAACACCGGTGTTTTTTGAAACACCCTGTATACAGGGTGTCCCAGAAAACGTGTCATTGAATTATAATAAAAAAACTACGTCACAACTGTGTCTGACTTGCTACATATTTAAATATTCAGAAACCCCTGGGTGCCTCGACCAACATGGTCGTCTCTTTGTTTCTGCTATGAGTGATACTCACAGCACATGAAATAGGCAACAAGTACGTATAGGTATACATACAGGGTGTCCCAGAAAACGTGTCATTGAATTATAATAAAAAAAAACTACGCCACCTAGAATCATGCTGTCAACGGCATCTGCTCTTATTAGGTTTTTGCCACCTCCTAATGTGAATGTCATGTACTCCAAGTTTAATTATGTAAATATTTACGAACTCAACTCGGAAATTTGCCAAGTAAAGGTCACTTTTTTACCCCACCAATATGTAGAGCGTGCCGAATTCACTCAAATTCATGATAATTCACAGTGATACTCACGAGCTATCCCATCGGAAAAAATAGCCGAATATCATGCTTTTCGGAGCACCGGACCATAGCGCGCGATTACTTTTTGAGCGCAATCGCTCGCAGTGCGACGAAAGGAGGTTCCGAAGCCAGCCCACAGAGTGATAGTACAAAAAGTAACAGTTCCTAAAATTGGGAGAGGGAAAGCATTATCCCAGCGAAAGTCGGACGTGATAAGCCGTGCCTGTTTTATCTCTTTCTGCGATGTCGGGGAGGGCTGGGTTTCCAACCTCCTTTCGTCGGACTGACAAAGATTGCGCTGCAAAATTCATCGCGCGCTATTCTGTGCGACCTCCGTAGAGCATGATGTTCGGCTATTTTTTCCGATGGGATAGCTTCTGAATATCCCTGTCAATTATCATTAATTTGACTAAATTAGACACGCTCTTCACATTGGTGGGGTAAAAAAGTGACCTTTACTAGGCAAATTTCCGACTTAAGCTCGCAAAACTTTACATAATTAAATTTACGTTACACGACATTCACACGAGGAGGTGGCAAAAACCCAGTAAGAACAAATGCCATTGACCGCATGACTCTAGGTGGTGTAGTTTTTTTAATATAATTCAATGACACGTTTTCTGGGACACCCTGTATACTTCTAATATTTTAATTTTTGCACGTAATAAAATGTCATACATTTCTACGTAATACTTTGACGCTTCCTGCAGTACGAAGGGAAAGCACACCTGTAGTAACGAGATACAAAACGTTGGTTACTAATGCAAACGATTCGAAATGAAATGACTTCCAATATATCAAACTTTGAAAATATTCTTGCTTGAATATACAGCCTCGTAGCCTCCGCATCCATGCATTCATGGCAGAAATATCATCTCAACATCTCATATTGGGAGAAACGAAATAAGCAACGATGTACGGAATAAGCGAGCGGAAGAAAAAACAAACAAACTTTGTAGCTGCTCAGAGTTCTCTCGAAAGTAGGGCGAGATGGAAGGATATTATTCCGCGAAAGGATTTATACCCTGCAATTTCTCAGGAATATGAAATATGAAAGTAGCAAATGTAATCTCCGCTGCGGTTAATATAGTGTACGAGTATGAATCCCATCTTTTCTTTTTGCTTTCACCGCGAGGGGGAAAAAAATCAAATGAAGCGCGCGCGCGGCTTTTGCTAGCCCATGCGGTATTCGGCGGAAGAAAAACTGGTTCGCTTCATTTCCTTACTTCGTTGACTGAGACTAATGTACGTTAGGTAAAGTAGGAACAGAACGTCCTCTTGTCCTTATTTGTCTCAGCTACCACTCGAACTCGTGTACGTTCTTCGGACTACAATTCACTGACGTTAGAGGTCGATCATAAATTATTTCGAAATACGTTGCAATGGATTTTGTTGTTGTTGTTGTTATTGTGATATTCGTTTACGTTTCGACATTTCATTGTTTTTAAAGACGTTTCAAAAAACGTGATGCATGCAGCCAATCTCGGGGAGTCAGCTGCTGTTGAGCATTGCCAAAGGAAATGATATACCGGGATGTGGGAATCTAAAGCCTCAGGTTTCGAAAATCGTGAATGTATAGCTGGCGCCGGAAGAAGCTACCACGTGTGGAGTTTCCGCTCCATGCAGCGTTTCGCGGTGTGGCAGGAGGAGATATGTCGTTATTATTGAGTAGAAGTGAAAGCGCGGAGGCGGAACTCTGATAGGCGGGCCTGTTCCTTATTGAGTAGGCTGAGTAATGTGTACATAACGTATTTATATGCCAGCGCGTCTCGGAAGTGTCAGTTTGTGTAGTATACGTGCTGTTTAATATGGAGGAGAAATACGTTCTGGGTTTCATGTTTGCCACCACGCGCCTCGATATCTGCAAATAAATACTAGAAGGGGCAGGTGGTGAAAAATGGAGAATTTTCGTTTTGGGTTCTAGGGTAACGTGAGAAGGACCTATGTATACGTACGTATAGAAGGGAACCCGAAAGAGAGCACATAGGGATGGACAACTACACGGGGACAGCGTTAATCTACAGCTAACGTTTATTACATGCCACCCCGCCCGAGGGCCTCTCCCGAGCTCGCTCCTGAGAAGGTTGGTCTCATTCGAAACAAGGATTAGGGAACGATGGCTCACGTTGTTTTCAGCTCTGTTTTGCGTTCGTACAAGATGCATGTCTACAGCCAACACGACGTTCTTGCTCTATCGTTAGTATAGACGAGAGACGGGGACAAAATGATGGCGAAGGCACAAGTCAGGATAGCTCGCGATTGTTTAATTTTGTCCGTTGAGTAAACTGTACACTTGTATCATTGCGTAAAACTTAAATAAGTGACGTTCACCAAAACAGGGCACCGCACATGCGAAGACAGAAAGAGACCAATAGTAGTGTGTTTTAAGATTTTCGGATTTTTGTAAATAACCAAATATTTTCTTCCTCTCTCCTTTTTCCCTTTCCTCATTCTCGCTCAGATTACTTTGGAACTCCTCTGCTTACAAGTTTTTCTTAAAGACTGGCACGACTTATTGGCGTGTCATGCACTTTTAAAAATGAACTTCACCGCATAGCAAACTCCTAGCCAACCATCAACTCGAATGATATCGTTATCTGCCCTGACTTGTTGAAAACGGGAGGCGTACGCCTTTTTTTTTACAGTTATGAACAGCATAAATGTCACAAAAAAAAGGCGTACGCCTACCGTTTTTAACGAATCAGGGGGCATCATCGTCGTTATCATCGTTACGGTCGTTACAAGCTAACGAGTGGCGGGAAATTCAAAAAGGTGGGCACGTGATAAAACACGTGCACGGCGCTCTTCGTGCGATACGTGAAGGACGGGGTACACGTCACGCGCAATGTGTCACGTACCCACCTTTTTGAATTTCCCGCCACTCGTTAGCTTGTAACGACCGTAACGACGATGAAGCGATTAAGCCCCCAGGGAAGGTAACGATTTCATTCGAGATGATGGTTGGCTAGGAGCGTGCTATGCGGTGAAGTTTATTTCTAAGAGAGTGTATTACCCACATGCTATTAATGTAGCTACACTTTAGAAATAGAACTTCACCACATAGCACTGTTAGAGCCAATTGTCATTCAGAATAATATCCTTCTCTTTTCTGATTTGTTGAAAATAGTAAGTATACGGCGTCTTGTATCAGTTTGGGTATACGGTAATTGATACAAAAAGGCGCACACCTACGGTGCAAGTACTAGGACCGTCGTTATATCCTTTCCCCTTTGTTACTAAAGTCTCCGTGCAGAGAATGTTTAGTTACTCACAGTGCACATCCAGAGTCCAGGCATCTTGCAGAGGCCCATTGGGCCTGATTGAGGCGAGAGGGTTAGCAGGAACGCAGCGGAGCTTCGAGCCGTGGTCTCTGTCGGAAGGAATGAAGTGCAGAATCCCCAAGGTTGTGTTCGGTGAAGGAACGTATGTCTCCGTATCGTTCAGCTGGTAGGGACCCAGAAACCAGCGCACGGCCGCTTCGGGCCGCGAGCCGTTCACCTCGCAGATGACCTGCGTTGAGAGGTCGGCAGACAGGGGACCTCGTGGACCCTTGATTTCAGCGGTCACCGGTCGTACTGCATAGAAAAACATCAGCGTATTACTAGCAATGAAAGGGAATAGTTTTTAGTGCACACGACAGTTACAGGTGGTATTCTTACCGGCCTCGGTGAACCGGTTGCCAGCGTATCTGCCCACTGATCCCAACGTTTCAAGTTCGAGCCGAACCGAACACGCCATCAACTTGGCGGCAGGTTACAAATTGCTCAGGTACGCCGTCTTCCGCGAGGGACGCTAAATACGGTGTGCACTGTGTCGGGATTGCGGTGCACGTTAAAGCACCCCTAGGTGGGCGAAATAAACCCACTTACCGACCACTGTTGCATCGCTTATGATTGTAGTTGTAGTCTGGCGACGCGAGACCGTGAATTATTGTACCATCGTTAACTCATCTGGTACACGAATGCAGCCTTGTGGTGAGTTACCCTGTTCAAAAAACTCCTATCACAGCCAATGCAGTCAGTTTCTTTCAACGGCTTGCTACGAGGGCTTGACTTGCCACGTTGCTCTAGAGCATCACTCTGAGCTTACTCTGAAAACACGCGGGTATAAGCTTACAAAAAATAATGAGAATCACTTTTATATCACCGCGTGCGAGTATTCTCTATTCACTCTCACCGATTCAATAACCTTCGAAAGAGAAGGACGGAACAAACGATGCCAACAAAAGGAAGGATGAAAACAGAGCGGCTTTTATGTGTAACGAGGTATAAAATGCTGTTCTTCCTGGCAGTAACTCATCCAAAATTGGACATGGGCGACAGATTGAACATCTCGCGCAGAGGAGAGACTTATAGAAATGCTATGAGGTAAAAAAGAAAGAACGGAGCAGGGAACGGAAGAGGAAAGATTGTGCAGCTCAACTCGGGCATCCATATTGTAACGACGTTTGGTGTCTGTTTTTGTGAGTCCGTTAAAATGCCTACCTGCAACAGGAGAAACAGGAGTGGGTCCGGCTCAAGGCGGTTGTTGAGATGGAGAAGTGCGAAGCCCGCGACTTTGATAGATGTCCGCTGCTTTTTCCTTTTTTTTTTTTTCAACGGGTAAAGAATATATATCACAAGCTGTCTTCTGATCTTTTTTTTAAGTTTTTCCTTACTCTTCTTTTTGCTGTTGAGTGTCGTTCAACTTTTTTGTAATATGTCACGTGGCATGGAACAGGCATACATCCATATAAACATTATGTGGTTATTGGTAAGAAGGGATGTGAAGAACGCCGCATATTTCATGGGATTATTATCTTTATATTTCGGACGTTGTCTTTTATTCATGATATCACTTTTGTGAAATTTGAGGGAACTTTTATCGGCTTGCTGGTAAGTTGGGAAAGTTTCGCTGAGAAAGATAAAAAAGATGGAATTGAATAAAAAAAATAACGTAAGCTACATGATGTAACTACGCATCCTTTAAAGCAAAAACAAAGAAAGAGGGAGCTCTGAATTGTTTTGGCTTCGTAATACAAGCACATAGTTTCGTGGCGTACAGTAGATAGAAATACGGATATCTTTATCTGCGGAATACTTTTCTTTTATATACAGGGTGGGTGCAGATAAAGTAGCCCCACATTTTCGCACATAGCGGATTTCCCTGGATACCGTTCGAACTTCCGGCGGTGCACGACGGTGCATTTATGCGATGAAAATCGAGACAAAAAAATCGTGGTAACCAAACTCTGCGCAATAAAATCGTTAGCAACGTGAACTTCGCTCCGTGTATTTCCAATGGGACATGGCAGTGTAGCACAGTTGCATCGCCCTACCGCTGGGGGTGTCACCCACGCAGAAACAAAACGAGATCTGGTACGCTTACAGGTAGCTAGACGCAACTGTGCCGTGACCGCCATATTGACTTCTGCATAGGAAAGTCGGAATGCACGTTGAGCAACGTTTGCATGGATGACCTTTTTTGTTACGCGGAGTTTGGTTACTACGATATTTTTGTTCGTTTTCATCGGATAAATGCGTCATCCCGCGCCACCGGAAGTTCATGCGGTAAGCAGGGAACGCCACACGTGCATAAATGTGGGGCTAATTTATCTGCACCCACCCTGTATATTAATGATGAAAGCGTGGCCAGTTAGTGATGAAAGCAACAACAACAAATACAAAAACAAATTTGTAGACAGGAGATGCAATGCGACCTGTTCACTCTCTATCACCATAACCACAGACTAGACTACCGGGTAGAACTCTAGCGTGAGACATCTCCTACTCAGCCCACCATGCACCCGAGCCCGTGACAATAACCCATAACCCGTCATAGAGATGGAAACAATCACTATTCACCCTGAATGATCCGAGCCTGGAAGCGACAGCGCTCGCGCTTTACGCTACGCTTGGTCGACGGGCCTTTATTTCTGCGTTTGGTCTCGAAAGTCGGTATTGAACAATGGCACTGCTGGGCGTTGAGCACGGAGACAAATGACCGTTCTGGCCCAGCGCCAGATCCTAATTGCAGAGAACCAAATGCCGGCTCGTAAAAGTCTGCCCAGCCTGGAGCTCAGCGAGGACAACGTCGAGTTGTTCCACAAACTCCGATAAAGTCCGCGTTCTACGGAGCTAATCTCGTTATCTTAGGAAGAAAGCGAGATCGCAAGAAAGTATAACGAGAAATGTAGTTAATTATGAATGTGAAGCGGGCGTTTGGCCTATTTAGCGACAAAGCGTGTTTTTAGGAGAAACATAAGGATGGGTGAGAAGTGAAGCGTGCTTTACGAAGTTTAATGAGCTTGCGTTATGCGAGCCTTTCGGAAAGTTGATAGTTTCCGGTTCCCGAAAAGTTTTCAGTATGGTTACACGAATGCTGTCGAAGCACGTAGGGAATGCCTGTACAAAGGGAATTATCGGTGTTTATTTCGAAAGCATCTCCGCGTTCGTTCCATTTTGGCCTGGTTGTTGCTACGGGTAACTTAAACGATACGCGCAGAAAAATAACCGTTCTTGAAGAATCCTTCATAATGCAAGAACCTTTCTCCGAACCTTTCCTGTCTTCCAAAAGAATGGCTAAAGATCTCCTGGCGTCCTAATGAAGAACCAATATGTGGGTTCTCAGTGAAGTAAAAGTTGAACTTATCCAGCTTCGTCACTTTATGCTGTGACACACTTGCGTGAGAGTAGTTTCATTCTTTCCTTTTACCCTCTTTTTCTATATTATTATTCTTCACATTCCAATTTTTCTCTTGCGTTTCTCTTTCAATCCCAAGCGGTCGCTGAGCGGTGGGCTTTAAGTGTGATTGGGTAGCAGGATCTACACTTCCGGAACTACCATGTCCATCTGAAGAACGGTACTTGACGCAAAAGTGATCAAGAGCCGGCGGCGGGCTTCGAACCGGCACCTCACGTCAACTGTCGTCTTTCAGATCATTGCTTGTTCGTTCAATCGCTGCAATTTACTTTTACCATCGCCGTATTTTTCTTTTATCCATCCATCCATGCAAGTAAGATACGTGAGCAAAAGTCGTGAGAGTACCTTTTAGTGTACCGTTTATGGAAAAATGCAATAAGTTGTTTTCCTCGGTTTCTGTTCTTTGTTTTTCGGTTGCAGTAAAGACCAAAAAGCACTGTGTAATTCCTTGAAACACTGCGATGGTACATCCCTAGCATGTTTATGATGAAATTACCGCCCTTTTTCGCCGTAGACACGTTTACATCAGAGTCGGAACAGTAAACTTGACAGAAGCCCCTAGGGCATGAATCTTCATCTTTATTTTCTGAGATCAGTTCTCTCTGAAGGGGTTTGAGGATGCTGCGGAATGTTGGTTACACTGACAATACAAAGGTATAACAAACGAGACAAAACCGAACGACGCGACACGGATTTGTTTGAATTTGAATCGTGTCATTTGTTTTTGTCTTTGTGTTTATATCTAACCATCATTCACCAACGCCTTTCAAGAACTTGAAAGCTACGTTATGTTTACTGCTTGTGAATTTTTCCGAGCAATTATAACACGATACACGTATTAGACGGCGTATCACTTTCACATTTCTATCTTGAAGTTCGCGCCTGTACACGTAAACGTCCTCCTGTACATTACCAAAGCTCGCCTACTCAGTTCAGCAATACATCGATCGTGGTTATCTGAATACTTGCGTTCATCGTGTAGCAATTTCACTATTGCACGCGGCATTCAAAGTTCGCTAACTTAGTCAACTTCGTAAACCAAGTGCGCACATCTGACAGTGCGCTTTGAAGCTGGGGCCCCTCATTAAGTGCACATTTAGGCCTTCGTAGTGACGCGCAAGCCAATAGCACGAGATTCGGTAATGACATTTTCACTTCTCACTGCACAAATTGGAGCGAATTGTCTGCCCTGGTAGCGGACGCTGTCCCTAGCACTTGGCAGGAGAGAACTTATCGGAGAGGCCAAGAGAGAGAGGGGTGGGGTCCTTTATTGAAAGAGAGGCTCGATAAATACACGGAGCTAAAAGGCGTGGAATAAAATACAGCGCTAGAGCTTTTAATGGATGCCCAAGTGACTTGAAGGAAGATGGGCGAGGACGTAAAAACAGCGAAGAATAAAGCGGGAAGAAGACAGAGAGAGAGAGGAGAGGGAAAAGTACAAGCACAGTAGGAGTGCGTATTGAAAATTAAATTAACTTTCGAGTCTATCGAGAGAGAGAGATAAAAAAAAAGGAAGATGAACTGACGTAATGCGAGAGATTTTAGCCTCCGTCAGAAGCTGTGCCGGTATGGCGGATCTAATTGAAACATTGATTGGAGGACTCAGACTAGAGAGATGGGAGGCTCTCTTTCTCTTTTTGCTTCCTAATCTTTCTCTCCACTAGTTGTGGATGTAGACTGCATCGAATTGAAGGTTTATTTGTCGAGGCTCTGGACGTTGGCGTTCCGCAGGGATGAGGGCTGGGCTTTAAAGCCGAGGTTGTTTGTGGTGGTGGTACCGTTCGGTAATTGGGGTCTCGCTCGTGGGAGCTCTCAGCTGTTGCTGCGGGTGTGTTTTGAAATAAGCAGGGCAGGGCTTGTTAAGTCGGGGATTAGTTAACGGTTGGACTGAAATGGTGAATGGTGGGGTTGTTAGGACGTTTGATAATTAAATTTTTTCGAGCGTGTTTGGTTCTGTCATGCACTTCTGGCAGCAAGGGGGTAGCAAGGGATATTGAGTCCGGAGGCTTAAGTCGACGAATAAGTTCGTTTTTAATTCCATTAATCAGACAGCATTGGGCCATAACTAAGTTTTTGATTTTAACGTAAAAGGCAGAAAACCACAAGGCAGCCAAATCGTGAAAATTGATACATTCATTGTGAACCATGTTCCCGTACCAATAAACGCATACTTTACGCGCATGTATTGTAGGGATGTTGCGAATATTCAAATTTTTCGAATAACGGAGCGAACGAATACGTAACGGAGAGGATGGCTTCGAGCGGGTGAAGATTCCTAGTGCAAGAAAATCTTGAGCTTGAGGACACGTAAAAGACGAACACGCAGTGTTTTCGTCTTTTACGTGTCCTCAAGCTCAAGGTTTTCTTGCACTATGAATGAATACATATTCGATTCGATTCAAATTCAGAATCGAATGTAAAATGCTCTATTTGAGTTTCGAATTGAAGCGGGGGCTATTCTGAACCAAATATGTTCGAACATTTCCTCGGTTCCCCAAAAAGCAGCGACATGATGGCCGAGCGAGTTAAGGCTTCCTCTCGTTGCTGGTAGCCAAGGTCGTGCTGGAGACTCAGAGGTGGTGGGTTCGAATGTGCTGTCTGAGGCTTTCCCTGGGCTTTTCCGAAGACTTTCCAGACGAATGTCGGCACATTTCTCTCTCAAGTCGGCCCAGGACGCATACTAATCCCCTTGTCTCCCACTCCTTCCTGCTGTCCTCTCTCCATCTGTCCACATCTGTACGCCGCTCATAGCCACAGTTGCTTCGCGGCGCTAACATTGAATTTAAAAAAAAGTTCCCCAAAAAACGTCAGAAGGAGGGTATAAAACAAAGTAGTGCTGCTTCACACGAAGATCGGTATGGCAATATCAGGAATGTGCATGTGCATCTATATATTTGTATCCGTGTGTGCTCAGCTCAGTTACGTTGGTGTTCACTTCGTATTCGCTTCCTATTCGCGCAGGCCTAATATATTCACATGGCAACGTTTCCAGCTGCTCACAGAGGCAGAATTCTAGAGTCGTCCTCACCATAGATAGCCGAAAATGTAATCCTGTAATCTTACGGGTATAAAATTTTCTGGCATCACAACTTGTGACACTTGCGACCGTTTTTTGCTACCCTTAGTAGGGGGGTTTGAATACATAAAAAAGAAGTCTACGAAAACGATACGATAAGTTCCGACGCCCTTTTTATGGTAATTATGAACTGCATAATTGCCACAAAAAAGGCGTACGCCTCCTGCTTTCAACAAATCAGAGCAAAGAACGATGTCATTCGAAATGATGGCTAGACTACAGGTGAAGTAACGGCCGTTGCGCTAACGGTCTTAAGTTTGCCGTCTGACTAGGGGATTATCATGTTTTCGGAACTGTTATCGTGGACACGATAAGCCAATCACCATCTTCCGTTGGAGCGAGTGACATCACATTGCTAAGCTTGGATGACTTCCTTTATCGTATCATGTAGTCAAGCTCGCCAATATCGTTTCTCCCTTGTGTTCGCATCCTTTCCCCTATTCTCTTCTAGTTATGCATCAAATCTGACCTGTCCTTTCTATAATGAAACGTATGCATCGTGCGACGGGTATTATCGTGAAACCTCGCGTAGCCGTCTCCCAATCTTTACCAGAACCGCTATACGTGATTCGAACGGCGTCGAAGACCACTGGCGTAGAGGACAGTTTTTCTAAGGCATTGGTCGTTCCCGATCGATTTCCAACCCGACTTCAATATGAGCTCCATGTGAGGGCCACCACTGCTTTATATACACGTGGGCTGGTCGTAATTCCTGCGCGAGCTCGCGAACTGGACTGAGTGCATCAAATGAATTCTGCAGTCCGCCTGGTTTCCCCATTCCACTTCGTTTTTATTATTTGACCGCCCGTAGCGAGTCTTCTAACTGCAGGAAGTGCGCGCGTCGGAATGTTCTGTTCATGGTACTAGATAGTAGGCAGTTGGGTGCTGGGTCTATGCTTGCAGGCGACTTTTGGAGATCGTGCCCGTATATGTGGAGTTGTCAAGAACTCGTGCAACGTAGCGGTGTGCTATCTATGAGTTGTCTCTGCTTATCTCTGTGTCTAAAATGAGGGGAAGGAAAACAGGAGACGCAGGGAATGTATGCGCATGTATCTCGTGTCCGGCTGTATCATGTCTCAAGGTATATTTCTGATAAACCTTGAATTATTGTCCACCTACACCACCTTATCGTAGATTAGGTCAGATTGGATTAGAGTGGTTGGTCCCGACAGGGGTCAGGATTGGCTGCTGCTGTGTTTGAAGTAGACACAGAGAAACGGGGACAGTAATCCTAGATGTAGAGAGCCAAACTAAGGGACAAACAAATGAAGAGGTCAAGGCCTCTAAGAAGCGATGGAGGAAAATACAGATTGACAGAGGGCTTGAGCAAATCTCACCGGTTCAACCGGTTCTCCGGTTCTCACCGGAATCTCACCGGTTCAAATCTCACCAACATCTCGTTCTCAAGATGGATTGCTTTGATCATTTTGCTTCGTTTTTTTTTATACACATGTGACGTTTTGCGGCAATGGCATCGAGGGCTTCTGTTGTATAAACCATGAACGATGAGAGAAGGAAGTCACTGAAAAGGTTAGCCAGCTGCAGAACTCGAACCCATAGCTTCTGGATTACCGGTCCACTGAATCCGGTGACCTCCGTGTTTCATCGTTCATTGTTCTTGGACACTTGAGGCTTTGTGCGTTTGTCCTTTCTTGTGTGTTCCAGCCTCAGAACATCAATTTCCATCGTATAAACAATGTATGGCAATTATGGGGTACATAACGAAATATCTATAATATGTTGTACATTCTGTGCCAGTTACACGACAGAATTGACACACGAAGCTAGCTCACTGTGGACCGCAATAAAGTGCAAAACAAACAAACAAACAAATGCGGCATCTTTTGGAATTGTACCAAACACGTTTAATCTGGTACCGTTAATGGCCACCGTTGGCGGTAACTTTTTGTCGGAACACTTTTTGAAATGCCATTAAATTTTTGTTGAAATTCTTTTAACGTGTCGTGAAAGCGTTTACTTCTTTCTGCATTGTTATTGTGGTAATTTCAGCATACTGCGAACAGTCTGACGATCGCGTTGTGGTGGCACAGTCACGTGGCCCTATAATGCTACGGACGGATACACAAGCGGTTGGCCCTATAAAACTATCACTTTAAAAGGAGCATATAGGTGATATCCCACATACAGGCACGCTGGCAGTCGGCAACTTTTTCTGTGGCTACAGCCGTCATGATGAATGTGCGTACACAAGATAAACAAACATAATTTCCTGCAAGAGCATGACGTGTTTGTCAACTTGTTTCTCAAGCTCGAAAGCAAAAACATGCTTGGACCAGAATCGTGCTGAAAGCTGCATGACACCTTTTGATGTCGAAACCTGCTAGCTTAAACGAGCTGGTGTTGAACGTACTTCTCCGTATACTACTTCTTTTTGTCGGTGAAAGTGTTGGGCGCTTCGCCTCCTATCCGCAGATACACTGCACAATGTTCGCTCTCATCTTTTCTTAAGGTCACAGAGTAGGAGACATTGTAGAGGAGATGTTATTCCTCTACATGAGTCCTGATTGGCGATGGTGGAATGTCCCCGAGGGTCGGATGTGCTGGGGAACTTCTCAACCAGTGACTTCACTCCAGGTCCTTGCTTGTGTCGTGCTTGCTCATGCCTACCACTTTATTTTGCGGGTTAGCCGCGCGGTGGCGCCAGCTCTTTCTGAAGCGGCTTGTGCAATGACGCGGTGTAGTAGACGCGCGCCGTCGTCGTCCACGGGCCGCTACATCACTCCCCCTTCAAACGCGGAGCGGTGCGTTCCCCAGGTCCGCTGTCGATGCCGCAAGGCAGAGAATGAGGACGACACACGGACGAGGGAAACGGTTGGGCACACGGCTCGGTATCACAGTGGAAGCAGCAGCAGTATGGGGTGGGCAGGTGCGCAGGTGCTTTGAGAAAAGAGCCGGTTTCAGTGAGGAGCTGAAGCGGTGTGGGCTCCAGGGAAAGAGGGCGATCGTACAGCAACCGGTGCGCGCCAACGCCACCTAGATACAGAAGGCTTGCTTATTGCCTCCTCTCCCTCCTTGACTACGTGGACATATAAAGTCTGAATTTGTCTGCTACTGCGTGTCGCCGTTCTGCGAATTCAAGAACTCGCAAATGGCTGTAGTTAACTTGGAACGTGTAGACCTGAATCTGTAGACAAAGAGGGCAACAATTAAGCAAGTCTTGAGAAAGATATGGGAGCGTTTTCGGCTTTATTTTGAAGATTTCCCATTCAGTACGCGGGGACGTTCAATCACTACTCGCAGACGACGGAGGTTCGTCTCCATGGCTACGACCGCTGAAAGCACGTTCGTGATTGGCTACCGCCGTTGAAAACACGATCCTGATTGGCTGACTTTTAGTTGATAAGTCACGTCGACGAGTACGCAGGCTTTCTCTATCTAGGTGGTGTTGTACGTGCGCTGTGAGTTCTAAGAGATATCGCCAGATAGTGCCGGGGAAGGCCATCGCGAAGTAGGTGGAGGACAGGAATGGAGCTCAATGGGGTCTCCTTGCGAGTCTTCGATGGAACAGTGGCCCCGTTGCCCCTTCACTGCCAGTAGGTGGTTGGCTGCTAACTTGCTGAAGATGAGGAACAATGGGGAAGGCCAGGTGCGAAGGTGGCGTGGTCTGGGTTCCTGGACCACTAGCGTAGGCGATAGGTGTGAAGCGGTCGACAGCGGCGTACCGCGACCAGTACCCTAGCTTGTGGCACAGGGGGAAGTGCCGCTGGTGGATGCCCGAGGGGGACTGTCGCAAAGCGTCAGGCAGCGTGACGCTGTGAAGGTGACCGTGGCGTGTCTGAGACTTGTGCGAGGCGCTCTGAAGTTACTCGTCGCTGATTCAGTGTGGAGCGTCACCGTCTAGAGAGTCTTCGGAGAAACAGCATCGTACCTCCAGCGATGGCTTCCGGATGGTTCATAGGTAGTCTTGCAAAATTTGAGATTGTGAAGGGCCGAAAATTTCACCAGACTGAGGTGATCGATGTCCGGGTCACCAAATGTAGAGGAGATGTGGTTCCCCAACGTGAGTCATCGCGGTGATGATGGAATATCCGCGAGCTTCTCAACCCGTTGATTCACTCCAGGACGTTGCCGATAGAGTTGACGGGCTTGTGCCATGGCGCGAGGTACTTGTGGAGCGTCGTCGTCGTCGTCGTCGTCCACGGCGTCATCATCGAACATCATGTTAAAACTTTACTAGTCAGGTGCTATTTACATAATCGTTCTGGAACAGCTGGTCTGACGGTAAGTGAGGCCTACGTCTTCATATTTTGCTCTAGTACTACCGTCGTCGTCGTCATCACCACCACCATCATCATCGTCGTTATCATCATCCTCTCCACCATCACCATCATTAGCCCGCCATACCATCATCGGTGTCATCATCATTATCGTCGTTGTCGTTGTCATCACCTGCTGTCGTAAAGTCGTCATCACTATCATCGTCATCGTCGTCAAGTGGTGATGATGATGATGACCCTCATCATTGTCACCACTTTTCAGCTTACAACTTCCCTTTAGGTTGAAGCACAAGCCTCATGTCGGGAGCTGCCCATATTTCTAATACGAGTAAAGACTAGTCTTCTACTGGGCTTCTCCAAGAGACACTATAGTTCTTCTACAGTCTCTGTTCAAAATATCTGAGGCTTTCGCTTCAACCTTCCTCCCCCAAATCGCTGGTTTTTCCACTTTCCGCACCTCACTTTAGGGTTCTATAACTGGCAGGCCCTACTGCAGCACCCGTTTACATACTTCTGATGGATACCGATGTCCGCGCTATCGATTTTCCTGGTAGTCGCCCGTGTATAGCCAGCAGCTTAAAGCCTAGTTCACCTGCAGCGCTTTGTCAACGTCATGCTCGTATGACGCACACCGTCAACCCCACTTTGCGTACTGGCCGTCTTTTTTAAACACAGCCCACGTATACCGGTGGCAATTAAGCACTGATGGATTTCCGTTAGTCCGCTGGCTCGACACAATGAACAGCGATGAACGCGTAAAGCCACTCAGTCGGATGAGCCTTGCGCGAAGGCAAATGACCTTCCCGTGTGGAAGGGAACGCCACCGTTAAAGTGTTTCTTCGCTTATTACGTGCTCAACATGTGACGTCTCTCGGTGACTTAAACGCCGGTGCCCTTAATGGCTCGCTGAATGCCGAATAATGGTGTCTTCGGGCCGAGCCATAAATCAGTGGATCGGCCCGTTACGTGTCGAAGAGGCCCAATCAGTTTAACGGCGGTGAGGTTCACGGTTGTACGGTCCTGATGAAGATTGAGCTGAAGAAGGTTCATCGGAAGTTCAGTTTCAACTAGGGCGTCGACGATGCTGGTTGAAGAAATGGTCTTCGAGGGCATGCGGGGATCGTCAGTTATCCATTCGGTGATTTCGGACAAAGTAAAAAATAAAAATGAAAATAAAAAAACACATACACACACGTGTTTTGTATTCTTGGGACTAACTTCTCAATATTTTTCTCGTATGTATTTCATCTAATCTATCGACACAGGCAGCGTGAAAGTAGAATCTGCGTCTCCTAGAAGACGCACACTAACTTTTGTGCTAACTAAACGCCAACCTACTAACTAAACACAATCTTCTTTCTGCATTGTTCGTAAGCCCACAGTGCTATACAAGGAGCACTTCCTATATCGGATGATCAACCAACAGTCAAAACCTTTAGTAATGGTTCATAAAGGAAATTAAAAATAGTGGTACTTCGAAGTATAAATGAAGGTATGTTTTCATCTCTAATCTAATCTAATCTAATCTAATCTAATCTAATCTAATCTAATCTAATCTAATCGAGAGAAGATACGCACATGAACACTTGATCGATTGGGCAGCAGGAAGCTAGAAACGAAGGAGGATGTTGTGTTAGGATTGTGGACGACCCATCTCTTGCTTAAAATGCTTGGTTTTCGAGGTAAAAGTATTCGGAATGTTATGATCATATTTCTATAGTGCGATAGACAATCGTAAGCACGTATATCGGGTTTGTTTCAGCCTGGATAATTCAAAAGCATTTATTTTTAACGAGCCTACTCATGTGTCCCCTTCATCAAACATTGTAGAAAATTGTGGTACGTACATATCCACGTAATAAACCTAGATGCGTAAATGCGTATAGATATTAATGTAGCTGGCATATCAACTGTCTCACGTGATGGATTCATTACAACGTAGAGAAGGCGGCAGAATACATTAGGTAAAATGATGTATCTCGTTCTGCACTCCAGCAGAACGCACAGACATACAAAAGAGAGAGAGAAAAAAAAGAAAACGAAAGTAACTAACATTAAAAAGAAATAAGAGAACGGAGATGTTTCCGATAGAATAAGATAGCCTGAGTGTACACGCTGGTTGTTCCTGTGCTCGTGGTAGCGTGACGCGTGCGCTGTTTCCTGAAAGTGTTTCGGCGTTCTCGGAGAAAAAACATTAGAGCCGGGAAGCGTAACGGGGGGAAAGATGTCAGCCAGATGGATGAAGTAAGCGGAACGGCGGCTGCTGCGTCCCAAAAGACAAGGCGAACGAATCCATCTCTTTCCTCCTTGCTTCACAACCTTCGGTAGAGTGATCTCCGACCAGATGAGTTGCGTCATACTTTCGCTTCTAGCTTGATGGGAAACGTCATACAGAGCTAGCTCTGTACCGTGACTGGAAAATAAATACGCCTTCCTCGTATTCTAGGTATGACACCTTATCTTACAGGGACACAGAAACGCTCACCCGGCCCCTCTTAAACAATCTCGCGTAGAATTCAAGAAGGTGTAGAGCCAGAGTCAAGAGTGTCAACACATTAAGTGGCCTCATAGGGCTTGCAAGGGTTACAAGGGGCCTTGTAACCCTTGGAAGTCCAATGAGGCCACTTACTTACTTACTTAATACTTTTGTCCTGACGAAGACGGAGCTTCCACCATAACGTAGGCTGAATTTAAATTTCCCTTAGCGCTTTTTAAGTAACTATAGTTTAACTCGTAACAAATACATTTTTTTGTCACTTAATACTCCTACTTCTCTTGTCCACGTCTCGTTTATTTTGTATATACAGGGTGTTTCACGAAAATGCCCCGGCTGAATAATGCGTGAACAGGTGGCGCCATCGAAGAAATTACTTTTTGGTAAAGATCCTTGGGACATCGGCCATGAACTGAGTAGTGTGCGTCTCATTTGCATACGCTCACTAATTAAATAAACATCCTAACTTTTCAATTTTACTTCGCACGCTTACGGAACCTGTGTTTTACGCATCGGGACCTTCAGCGAGAAATATTGTAAGAAAAAAACCGCGTCGACACTTTGGATCAGCTATCCGGCTGTCAGTTTCGTGTTCATCCGCCTGGTTCACGCACGGGGACCACGGAAGATTAGGAACAGTCGCAAGAGAGGCTTTAATATTCCTTATCAAAGCCACTGGTAAACAGCGCTGGTGGTTCTGTCGTTCCGTAGGTGAGATAGTGTGCTCTTATCATGGATGATGACGAATGCGCCACGAGCGCTGTGAACTAGTGGGGTACACTCTTAAAAATTAGATGGTTGTACATTGGTTGTAATTACAACTGCCATCCATCCAACATTGCCAGCCATCATCGCGAATGACAACATTCTCTCCCTTGATTTAATGAAAATGGGAGACGTATGCTTTTTTTTGTACCAATTATGCCGAACATAAGGAGGGGAAAAGCTCCTGCCTCCCGTTTTCAACAAATCGAGCGAGAACGTTGTTATTCGGGATGATGGTTGGCTAGGAGCGTGCTATGTGGTGTAGCTAATTATTAAGAGTGTACCCCACTAGTTCACAGTGCTCGTGGCGCATTTGTCATCATCCATGATAAGAGCACACTATCTCACCTACACTCTTAGAAATGAACTTCACCTCATAGCACGCTCCTAGCCAACCATCATCTCGAATGATACCGTTATCTGCCCGGATTTGTTGAAAACGGGAGGCGTACGCCATTTTTGTGACACTTATGCTGTTCATAATTGTCACAAAAAAGGCGTACGCCTCCCGTTTTCAACAAATTAGGGCAGATAACGGTATCATTCGAGATGATGGTTGGCTAGGAGCGTGCTAAGAGGTGAAGTTCATTTTTAAGAGTGTACGAAACGACAGAACCCCCAGCGCTGTTTATCAGTTGCTTTGAGAACGAATACCAAAGCGTCTCTTGCGGCTGTTCCTAATCTTCCGTCGCCCCCGTGCGTGAACCAGGCGGATGAACACGAAATTGACAGCCGGATAGCTGATCCAAAGAGCGTATTGGAGCACTGCTCCGCGCAATAAATTGTAAACCGAAACCAATTAATTACTCGGAAAAGTGTCGATGTAAAACAGAAGTTCCGTAAGCGTGCGAAGTAAAAGCTAAAAGTTAGCATGTTTATTTAATTAGTGAGCGTATGCAAATGAGACGCACACTACTCAGTTCACGGCTGATGTCCCAAGGGTCTTTACCAAAAAGAAATTTCTTCGATGGCGCCACCTGTTCACGAATTATTCAGCCGGAGGATTTTCGTGAAACACCCTGTATACAGGGTGATCCACCGACCACGATAGAAATTCATAGTAAAAAACGTAGGCCCCGGTGAGACATGCGGTCAAGGGATTTTTTTCTGCTAATAAGTTTTGCCACATATTGGTAACATTTTTATTTGATATCAATTGACGGAAAGTTAATTTCTTGAATTGAGCTCCGAACTCTCCCAAGGCAACCTACACCAAATGTGGCAAATTTCCCAACCAAACCAAAATTTCCCAAGTCAACCTAACGTTCTTTTTACAGAATTAGAGAGCCCGTAGCGAACTTAGTCAGATCCACCAAGAAATCCGCTCGATATTGCAAATGGAACTGCCCATAAAAAGTCCCGAAATTGAGGCTTCAAAGTTTCGGGTATTCAACAGCCCACCAAATCAGTCGCAAAGATGCGCGGAGGGCGGGACATGTTCCTGCCCCCATGAAGAACAGTTTATCGCCGGACCGGCGTGCAGCACAAGACGCGCCGATAACAAGGCGGGTGACATTCCACCATACGTTGATAAGCGGCAAACAAAAATGATTCCGCCTCTTTTTTCCCGCCCTGTTTTTTTTTTCGACCTTCTGTCATTCATGGGGGCAGGAGCAGGTCCTCCTCTCCACGAATCTTTGCGTCTGATTTCGTGCGCCGTTGAATACCCGAAACTTTGAAGCCTCAATTTCGGGACAGTTTTTGGGCAGTTCCATTTGCAATATCGAGCGGATTTCTTGGTGGATCTGACTAAGTTCGCTACGGGCTCTCTAATTCCGTAAAAAAAAAAAAAAAAAAAAGAAAACGTTAGGTTGACTTGGGAAATTTTGGAGGTCAATTAAAGAAATGCAATTTATTTTAATTAAAATCAAATGAATATATTTTTGCAAGACGGCAAATTCAGTTGCCACACAAATGCCGTTTACCCCTATTTTTCCATCGCCCCGTTTTTTTATAACGTCCGAGTGACACGTTTTTTGAAACACCCTGAATACGTATACCGGGTGTCTCAGCGAAAAAAACCCCGGGCTAAATAATTCGCGAACCGGTGCACCAATCGAATAACTTTCTTTTTTACAAGTATCTGTCCAATACCGCCTACAAGATGCGCACCGTGTGAATGAGCGGGAGGCGCTCATTATTTAAATAAAAATTCAAATGAGTTTCGTAAAGAAACAACTTCTAAAGCAGGGCGCTATCTGCATTAAAATGGGTACTACCCCTTTTGGGACCTTCAGTGGACACCTTTTAGAGAAAAATCGGCCACCGAAGCGGGTCATTTGTTGCTGTAATTAATTGGTTTCGGTTTACATATTTTGTCGGGGCTGGTCACGGTGAAGCGCAAAAGGACGTAATTCATTGGTGGATAAGGGAGTGGAAGAGCGTCCTTTTGCGCTTCACCGCGACCAACCGCGACAAAAATATGTAAACCGAAACCAATTTATTACTGCAACAAATGACCCGCTTCGGTTGCAGATTTTTCTCTAAAAGGTATCTACTGAAGGTCCCAGAAGGGGTAGTACCCATTTGAATGCCGACGGCGCCCTGCTTTAGAAGTTAGCTTTTTTTCACGAAACTCAATTGAATTTTTATTAAAATATTGAGCGCCTCCCGTTCATTCACGCGGTTAGCATCTTGTAGGCGGTATTGGACAGATACTTGTAAAAAAGAAAGTTATTCGATTGGTGCACCGATTCGCGAATTATTTAGCCCGGGGATTTAACTGAAACACCCGGTATATAAATCCACCATAAGCATCACAGGTAAGGTAAGGCCACCATAAATAGACGCGGATGATCACGATGATGATAATTCACTGTGGTCGTGTCGAGAGAAACGTGTTCCGAAATGTCTGCCACCCGACTGCTTGAAATGTAGCACATGTCCATAAATATAGTTGGTTTACTGATAGAGAGCCTGCTCAGTCATCTCATATTCTGATGATACTGTTGTGTAGTTTGTGTGTGGGAGTTCCCAGTAACAGAACAATGGAAGCTTGCCTGAGGTGTTCGATTTGTACTGTATATTTCTGCTTTGTCTGACAGTCGTTACCTTAAGTTCACCTAATAGTTCACGTGGTAGACCGTGAAAGCATAGTCACAGCATAGTCAGGAATGCCTCTGGTATCGTATGGTCCATAATTAGTCCTCTCGCCCCATCATTTTGCGCTTTCCCATCTCCTTTCATTCGGAGGCTGTACACGCTCACGGCTAACACACGCTTCATCTCTTTGACTCTTTTATAAGCCTGACTCTTAGCACTTTTACCTGACGTACTTTCGTACCTGGCTGCACGGCGGTACAAAATTTCGCCGTCAAGTTTCATTAACGTATGCAAGCTTTCTAATACACCGAGTAACATTAAACTCGATGAAAACGCTATGGTGCGTCGCGGAACAAAGAGCCCAGACACAAGCGTGACCTTTTATGCTTCCCCACTCTCTTTATTGTCTCGGTTTTTACGGTAACCACTACCTTGGTCCTCTTTTGTTTCTTCCAAGCCGTGTTCGCACCCTTTATCGTCGTTGTTAGCGATTGTTCCGCCATTGTCTCTAGCTGGCGGAATCGATGTTGTCACGTGGGACAGCTGCCATTGTTGCCGACTACAAAGACAGTGCATGCAAATTCACTTCGCCCCCGATTCCCGCTGAAAAGCACACATTGCGTTAAGAAAAAAAGTTGGTGGTACAAATGAAAACGGGTGCACGGCTTTTTTTCGTGTTGGCGCGCCGCGAAGCAACTTTGGCTTTGAGCGACGCACAGTCGTGGACAGGTACAGAAGGGACAACAGGAAAGAGTGGGAGACGCAGGGGTTAGTATGCGTCCTGGGTCGACTTGAGGGGCCTCTGGATGAGTCTGACAGAAAACCCACACTCTTAAAAATGATTGGGGGTGGTGATTGTGAAAGGGCTTGCCGTTGTCGGCCTCACGTATGTGGGCAACGTCACGACTAACGCCCTGGGGAAATGTGCGTCCTGGGCCGACTTCTAGGGGAACTGTGCCGACATATGTCTGAAAGCGTCTGAGGAAAACCCAGAAAAAACCCCAGACAGCCTTAAAAATGAACTTCACCGCATAGCACGCTCCTAGCCAACCATCATCTCGAATGATATTGTTACCTGGATTGATTTGTTGAAAGCGGGAGGCGTACGCCTTTTTTGTGACACTTATGCATAATTGTCACAAAAAGGCGTACGCCTCCCATTTTCAACAAATCAGGGCAGACGACGATATCATTCGAGATGATGGTTGTGCCAGGAGCGTGCTATACGGTGAAGTTCATTTCTAAGAGTGCAGGGGAAAGCATAAACAGCCGATGGCAGGATGCGAATCCACCATCTCCCAGACTTTAGTACGACCTTGGAACTACAACCAACGAGCAGATGCTTTCATCCACGCGGTCACACCGCTTGTGGTGCATGCCTTTTATGTCGTCTTTATGGCCTGTTCAATTTATTACGTAGAATACGCGCCTGCACACACAACATTTAAAACACTTCAGAACGACGTTTCGAAATCCATTCAGATTTCATCATCAGAATGGCATGCGAGCGCCTGCCCCAGCCTAGTTGAGTACCAGTTTTGAAGTGTTTTAAATGTTGTGTGTTCCGGTGTGTATTTTACGTAATAAATATGACTGTTCCCTGCATTTGGACTGTTTTTATGCCCGTTAAATATTGTGCACATATCCTTGAATGGCTTTTAATGGCTGATTGAGTAGTGGCTAGTCTTGGGACCCGGGATATCCCGAAGTCCCAGGATCCCGGCTGTTGTCGATATTCCGAAATCCGGCGTGATTTGCTCGAAAAGATCCCGGGATTTCTGAATTTTTTTCCCTGCGTTCAGCATTTGCAGTATTGGAGTAATCCCGCAATGTTCTCGATAAAATTCCGGGATTTCAGGATTAGAGTGGAATACAGGAAGGATACTTTTGGGCGCAATCCTGTCGCAGAACTGTAGAATAATTAGAGCTGCTTAATTCCTAGCACAGGTTTGGATGATCTACAGTTCTTTGTCCTTAGTTGTCCTCGAAGCACCCTAAGGCTGCGTACCCACATGTGTCAAAAGCGCGCGGTAACGCGTATGCGGAGCGGAAAATGCTTGCCGCGGTGCGGTAGAAGCCGCCTGCGCGTTCCGCTCTTCCTTGACCGCGCAATGCACGATTTTTAGTGGCATGCCGCGTGTCTTCGTCCAATCAGGAGGTCAACGGATATTGCGTCACGCCCTTATTTTCTTCCGGCCACTCACGCAGTCTGCAGCACGTCGCCATCGTAGACATCTTGAGAGCCGCGGAACCTGCAGGCGGTAGAGGCTGCAGGACGGCAAGCAATCTTTCTTGCCGCCTTGAGGCATCCCGGAGCGTCGTCATCGTAGATATCTTGAGAGCCGCTGAACCTGCAGGGCGGCAAGCACTCTTTCTTGCCGCCTAGCGGCAGCCCGCAGGCGGTTTCCGCACATGTGTACAGTAGAGTCGCTGAATAGCTTCAGAGTACTGCAACTGATGTACAGCTGCAAATTCTACTCCAGGGGGCGCCGTGTGGGGACGCCATATTGGCTCTGTTAAGTTCGTCTGCTATGTTAATGACGGATCCCGTCCGTAGACTTTCGTTCTTTGTCTTTATTCTACCACGCTTTTGCGTCTTCCTTGACGGCAATGGATCAAGGCCCTCTAAACAAAATCGCACGTGCTGTTACGCAACATACGGTCTTTGTGCCTGGGCGGAAAGAAACTGCACTTTTAAAAATGAACTTCCACTGGCGTGTCAACAAAATGGCGCCGAGTTGCAGATTTTGTCCAATGGGAGAGCGGCGCTGTCAATGTTGCCAAACGTTTGTCGGCACAGTACCCAGGAAAAGGAATGCAATACCCTGAGCGAAGCTATTCAGTGACTCTAGTGTACCGCATGCGGCTACGGGCCCTAAGGGCATACACGTATTTCCTTCCTTCCTTGTGCGGTGCGTTGAGCGGGCTTCGTTTGTTGACGGTTGCGACACACGCTCCGTGCATTGATCTACCCGTTCGAGGGGTACCGTGGCCGTCGAATGTGTGGCACTGTGCTCGTGGAGAACAGAAAAACGAAAAAAGAAAGTCTGGTGATCACAGGTGTCGGAGTAACTTTTACGACGAGCACACAAACAAAGAACAGCGACATCATGCGAAGTCACGCGATACAACCATCGTGTGGTTTTACGTATCGCGTGCCGAAGATGAACTGGACACTAAGTGCAGGAGATGTAACAAAACACTGAAAACATTTTGGGACTCTACGAAAGGTCTGTACACATATCTCCGTCAACGTAACATGAAGCACTGACCTGGCAAATATACCATCTGGAGTTTCTACAGCCAGTTTTTTCTTCAACATCTCCCCAAGCAGCACAACACCTTGGCCCAATATTGTACCAACGTTGGCAATACTGGCCCAATATTGGTCCAATCTTGGTCCAATATTGAGCCGACATTGGCAATACTGGCCTAATATTGGTCCAATCTTGGGCCGACGTTGGCAATACTGGCCTTATATTGGTCCAATCTTGGGCCGACATTGCCAATATTGGTCCAATATTGGGCCAAGATGTTGTATTGCTTGGGTCCTGTTGTTTGTAGGGTTTTGATGCTTCGATTATCAAGCTTTGTAAGCGTTATCGGTTTCGTACGTCATTAAATAATTCGAGTGGCGTTAGACGTAACGACTGCGCACAAAACTACTTTCTCTTATTTGAGGAGAAAATAAAAAGGATGCGGCAGACTTGTTTTTTTAAAAAGGTGCCGCGTACTAAAACACAGTGACCATCAAGTTGTTCCGAATGTTTTGATTGACACGCGGAGGCATAGCGCTGAGGAGCCACACATAAGAAACGCATATGGTTAACGTCAGGGTTGGTGCAGAAATGTTCTGTATGCGCGCTTTCTCAGTTTAATCTCAATCCCGGTATTTGTCCGGAACAATCTCGAAATCCAGGGATTGAAAAAAAAATGCCCCGTGATTCCGAACACTATGGCTCAGTCTTATCTGAAGATAACGCTCTCATTTCATAGAAACATAGACACGTATGATACGACAGCTTCGCACTGACACAGTTGTGAAGAATGAATGCTGTACGCCGTGCGCACAATATGTGACAATTGTAGAAGAACATGGTGAACACAGTAATACAGTAATCAGTTATCAATTTTATGTAGTTTCAATAAGTTTTCTGAGGAGTGATAAGCTTGTATCCTAGTTTTCCAAAAGAGCAAGCATGTTTAGACACACGTGGTACAAGAGAGAGAGAGAGAAGAAACATGTGGTTTTAGGGGACCTGTAAGTTCATGTAAAAGCTTATTTTTCACGTACTATACAATCAGCATTAACATTTTGACCGGCAAGCAACAGATGCAGAGCTATGGTGGGTATAAGTTATACCCACCATAGCTCTGCATCTGTTGCGGGTTGAAATTGTAAATCACGGCTCCTCCTACCTACACACTCTTAACGGAACGAAATAGGGCTCGAATAGAAAACAGTAGAGCCAGGAGTTTAAACTAAAATGCTGCAAAAACAACGAAACGTCAAAACCGGTAGGAATTGAAGTGAAATGGCCTTCACTTTTTCCACTGCACTCACTTTTTTTTTTCTTTTAGCGTCTACTACTGTACCTCCCGCAAGCCACATTCCATAAACACAAAGAAAACGCGCATCTACACATTCCCGCAACATTCCTTCCGTTCACGTGTGAAGGAATAACCTCATAAACCGAAATCTATTCATCGAACTCTCTTTGGAATGCACGACAGTGCCAATTCTGTTTCTAGATGCGAGCCGACAAACAAACACGCCCGCGTGTCCCATCCGCAGCAGTGGCAATGACGTTCCTATTTAACATGCAGCCCATGTCGCCGTGCCTTCGCGCTGTACACAAAGATGCAAAGGCATGCCAGGTTCCCCCCTTTTCATTTCAACGCTGATCGTTGTCTGCTGACAAATGGGCCGCGATGAGCAGATAAACTGTCGACGAAGGCGAAATAGCATAGCATTTGTTGCAGTCTCGAAAGGGAAAACGGACGACCGTTCGTCGCTATGCAAGCCTTTCGGGTGCGTCTGTGTATTTGAAAACCGGTGGATGCCGGTGTACAGTGGGCGTTGTACTCACTGATCGGTACAAAGGGAAAGGGTTGTGGGAAGTTCAGCGCTTCCAGAATAATCTGCGTGCTTTTGCGTGTCTCCTATAAAGGCATGGGCGGTATTGTGGAGCTGAAAGAAAAATTTGGAAAGGGGGAGAAATATGGCAGTTATCGCAAAAGAGAGACCGTGGTGGGAGTCGAACCCACACCTCACGCTTACCGGTCAAGTGCACTAACGTACCACGATATTTCGCAACTGGGGAGCGGGTAACGTCGGGTATTTTGTAACAATCGTCCTCAAATTCGTCACTTGAGTTGTGGCCGCTTTCAGATTTCCTCAATCCACAAGCTTCAACTCACCGCAAGCGAATTAACGATTGATTGATTGATTGAAGTAACGAATTGCAACCTAAGTAGGGAGACATCCTATGACGGGCATTTAAGTTGTCGACTTCTTTAAAAAGAGAGGCAGAATGAAGAGGTGAAGAGCAGATGCCATGGTACAGAAGCTTCGCATTCATCACCCACATTTTAGTGCTTAAGACTAGGAAGGTTCTCTTCAAAAGGAGCTCGTTACAAGTTAAGTTACTGTGTACAAAATGTAACTAAGTTAGTAACGAAGTTAGTAGCTATGAAAGTGAACTTGAAGTTTCTAAGTTACTTTGAAAAAGTAACGAGTGACTTTCAAATTACTTGCTACCTAGTATACACGTTTTAATTCTTGATATTTGCATAGTTAGTTCATATGTCGATGTCGATATCACAATGGATGGTGTGTGATGTTTTATAATAGGTTTGACACTTCAAGGTTACACCAGTATTGGATATGACGAAAAAGCATACAACTATGTGCTTGTTTATGGTGGCATTTGACGATTTTGCAATAAAATTCTTCAACGGACCACAAAGCAGGCACCTGAATTTTAGGTTCTATGAGTTGTTGTCCTCACGTATATTTCATAGAACCGCGCCAAGTTTGAATCTTGCTACACAGTGCCCTCTGCGAATATAAATACAGTGCTCATCGCTATGATGAACGTCCTCTAAGTCTCCCAATACAGCAAAACCTGGTTAATTCGGATCGCACGGGACCGACGCATATGTCCGAATTATCCGAATGTCGAAGTATCGAACGAGCAACAAAATACGAGGCGAACTTGCCGTTATCAACGTACGTTTATTGTGAAAAGAACTGCGAGTGTATGGTTTGTAATCTGAGCCTATAAACCAACTTTTCTGATGGCAGCCAAGTGCTGCACTGCTTCGGCAACCGCCGGGAGGACTGCAGCGAAAGTCCTCCAACACAGCACCTCGTCCGAATTATCCGAATTTCCGAATTAACGGGGGTCGAGTCATCGAGGTTTTACCGTACTCTGTTTAAATACATCTAGTGACGGCGAGAGACGAAATTTACCTCTTAATTTGCGTATAAGATGTAGCAATACGCGTAACGCATACTAACGTAGCTTCATTCGCATAAAGTCCACAGTTCCCAACAAACTGAGATAGACGGGCACGATCAACATTCGTCCGACGTTCCGGCGCGAATGCGACGAAAACAAAGATCATATCGCCGAATCCCTCCTCTACACGTGCTGTGGTCGCACCCTAGCAATCGTATTTGTTCCACGATTACACTGCACGACACGAAGAGTCATCCTAATCTTGCGTAGCGTGTCACAATTAGCTAAGAGACACCGTCCCCACTGACGACATTGTAATCACGTGCCGAGTGGTGAAAGCCGTAGGGAGCTTCGACATATCACAAAGCAGCGAAACATTAATCACGAGGAATCCCCTGAAACTGGAATAGCAACTTAATCCTGGCCCAAAACAAAGTGGCTGATGAACAGCCTTGACGTGCTGCCTCGTTGGTATTCCCTACTCTTCTCGACAAGCGCCAGGGAACATACACAGGGCAAAAAAAAAAAAAAAGTAGCTCCGCCGAAATGAATTCCTTATCAGATTAGAAATCCGAGCCCGTGACCAGCTAGAGCACACGAGCCGTCCGTGATTAATATCTGTCATCCGATTAAGCGTATTATTTGGGCTGGAACCCAAGCCCAACTGATAGGGTGTCCTACTTCCGCAGAACGGGGTAGCTCCATGCCTTTGATCCTGCCCTATGATTAGGCGCGATTATGCACTCTCTTCCCTGCCACTGAGCCACGCAACCAGAAATCACGCATTACGTTTCACGACTCGGTGTTGCCAGCATGGCGAGATTAGCGTGGGTAGGAAGAAGCTGGTTTCGATCGTTGTAACCGTACAAATTGTGAAAAATTTGAATGTAATTCGAGAACAAGTCGAGAGAAAAGTGAACGTTTCAGATCCGATGGCGTTTTTCGTTTTCATAGTTCTTTTTCTCATTTATTTTCTTTCTTTTTTTTTTGTTCGTCGGTGGCAGTCGCAATACTCTGTATTGTTCAAGCGATAGGACCCACCAACGTCGACAGCAGTGAAGGTCCGTCTGTAAGAGCCGTGGAGAGAGAAGTGGAGAAGAAGAAAGCTACAACGGCACCGAAATGAGCGCGGGTGCCTGAAGCACAAAGTCATCCTAATCTCGCTATCCGTGTATTCTGGCTATCTAGCTATCCCTAGCTGTCCGTGTATTCACGCGAGCGACATTCGCATCCCAGAATACTCCAGCGGAAGACTGACGTGAAGACGGAAGAGCTTACACGTGAGCGCGAGTGGCTTGTGGCATGTTTTTTCGTGGTCTTGTAACCGTGGTGAATATCTTGCGGCCCAGTCACGGGAGATTCCGTAGCAGACGACAGGGCCGATGGTGTCGTCTGCTAAGTATGCAGTGAAAGAAGGAAGTCAATGAAAAGGGTTAGCCAGCTGTGTGTGTTGTCCTTTCTTCTGTGTTGCAGCCTCAGGACAGTATGCAGTACATCCCTCCCGATATTCCTTCTCTGAGTGAACGCTCAACATAAGACGCGGCGAAACTTCCGCGCCGTGAGCAGCTTTTAGCCCTTTTCTTCCACTAAAATAGTGGGAATGTCGCTTCCGTGAATACAAGGTATAAAGCTACCGCATGTACAGGGGTTTGACAGACGATGCAACGGTGCAGCCAATTCTCTTTGCTGTTTCTCAGGTTTCCTCCATGTTTGGTTTACTTGTACAGTCAAACATAGGCCCAAAGACGCACACATGGTAGCACAGGGTCCGCGAACAAATTAGTGTTTCATCGCAACGAGGTGATGAACGATAGCATAGAAACTGCAATGATGGAAACTGACGTTATGATGGATAGAAGATAAAAGATAGTTTTAGAGCATCGTACGCTATCCCCTTTGCGTACGTAAGGGATAGCATTGATGGTTATTGTACCGATGTACCGATTTATGTACCGATTTATAATACTATCGTATAGACCAAACACACAGATATGAAATAATAAGTTGTAATACCTTCTCATTCGCAATTCTAGAGCGCCTTTTTTGTACACCGGACGCAAATTTCAATTTTGAAACTTAGTAATGTTGTAGCGTTCATAAATGGAAGGGGTCGTATATAATAAGGAGAGCTAATGTAAAATAATATGCATACCACACTGTTTTGCGTCCGTCACAGATACGTGATTAACAAAGTTACTCGTTTTTGATGAATCAAATTACGGCCAACGGTGTGCACGACTGTAAGGTTCAACTTCTTTCGTAATTTTGGATATACCATAATATATGCTGCAGAAGTATATATGCACCATAAGAATGCCCATCTACAACATAATCTGTAGATAATATGCGGTCTTTTGACGTTTTCTTGGTTCTCCTCGTTGAATCCCTACAAATCACCAAGATACACGTGTCGGTTCTGTAAAGTTGGCATCTCCTCATAAAGACACTCTATGCAACAGAGCACCCTTTACAGGCTCCTTGAAATTGCATACCGAAACTACGAACGTCCTTCCCGAGTTTAGCTGGGTGACGAATAATAGAAAATACGCACGTCGAGCAGTTTTATCATGGTTACAACCGTGTTATTATGCTATCATATATTGTTACTAACTACCATTACAATTACCAATACTGTTATCATCGATTTTCGCAGCGTCGCGGTGTTCCCGTTCTGATTTCCAAGTCAGCCTATTTAATGGATATTGGGGTGGCTACATAAATCGCTCGCAAGTGTACAGTTGACTTTCAGCGCCGTCGAAACTTATTGCGCCATAATTCAAAGTGAGCGGAGACACGCCCAAGGAGAAAGTATGTTCACATGGCAAGCGCGGAGCTTATAGACTCTAAAAACAGAGCTTCATCGCATAGCACTCTGAAGGAAAGATATTGTACGAGTGATACCATTATCACACTTGATTTGTGGAAAGCGCGGGGCGTACACCTTTTTGTGACAATTAACATAACTGCTTAGGTGTCACCGAACGGCGTACGCCTCCTGTTTTCAACAAACCAGGAACAACGATTACACGAATGACGATGAGATGAAGTGTTTCACCGCAACAATTGCGGTACCCTACACCCTTAAAAATGAACTTCACCACATTGCACGCTCCTAACCAACCATAATCTCGAATGATATCGTTATCTGCCCTGATCTGTTAAACACGGAGGACGTACGCTTTTTTGTGACACTTATGCTGCACTCTAAAAACAGAACTTCACCGCATAGCAGGCTGTGCGCCAATCATTGCGAAGAATGATAGGGTTATCGCGTCTGATTCAAAGAAACAGTGAGGCGTACGCCTTTTTGTGGCAATTTTCATATATCCAAATTGCGACAAAAAGGCGTACGCCCACCCCTCTCTTCGAATCAGAAACGATGTGATCTCCTGATTTGTTGAAAACGGGAGGCGTACGCCTTTTTTGTGACGATTATGAACACACTCTAAAAACAGAACTTCACCGCATAGCACGTTGTGCGCCAATCATTGCCGCGAACGATACGGTTATCGCTTTTGATTCGAGGAGAGAGGGGAGCGTACTCCTTTTTGTGGCAATTACCATATACTCAACTTGCCACAAAAAAGCGGACGACCCCTTCTCCCCTCGAATCGGAAGCGATAGCCCTATCATTCGTGGCAATGGTTGGCGCACAGCTGCTATGCATGCTATGCAGTGCAGTGCACAGCGTGCTATGCAGTGAAGTTCTGTTTTTAGAGTGTGTTCATAATTGTCACAAAAAAGGCGTTTTCAACAAATCAGGAGATAACGATATCATTCGAGATGATGGTTGGCTAGGAGCGTGCTATGCGGTGAAGTTGATTTTTAAGAGTGTGCCTCAGTGCATGTGGGATAATATATTGCGTGGGATGACGATGAAAAAGATGAGGCATACACAGACGATGTCACGAAACGATCATTCGGGATTCGTAATCGTAAATCGTAATCGTAATCTTTATTTAGTCAATATTGCAAAATGTATACACAGAAAGATTATGGATGGCTAGCATCATTTCGAGTCTAGGACATGTTTCGAGCCCCTCAGAAAATTTCTTTAAACGTTGTTTGCTGCGTTAATGTGGTGCTATTTCAGGGCATCGCACGGAAGCTCAAATAAATAATTGGGAGTAGACTTGCACGTAGGGTAAGTCACCCTATGCGCGTCGCGACATATTGCACGTGCCGCAGGACAGGGACTGCGGGTGAACGGGGCCTCCTGGGGTTCTTGAACGATCGCCGGAAATCGTTGACACACGGTGTTGGATGCAATATTTGCCTCCACTCATACGTATACCATCTTTGCCCCGGGGGGGGGGGGGGGGAGGGGGGGCATCTATTTATTTTGACAGGGATATATGCAAACTCAAATAGTAGAACATTTCGTCTTTCTTATGTCGTGGAAAACTTCGCTTTCTGCAAGGCAGTAGAAAGAAGGCCTGCAACCTCTTTACAAAAAGGAGGCGCAATCAATCAATAAAAAAAGAGCACGTAAAATGCGTTGTCGCTATACGCTCATCGTAGAGGGGGATGGCAGAAAGAGAGAGCGGAAGAGATTGGTTTCGAGAAGCGGTTAGTGTGCGGTTAGGGCTATGTGTGTCTGGAAAGCATCCCGCAAAAGCCCGAGGGAAACCCGAGACGGCACAGTTTGTGGCGTAGTATGTATTCGTATCACCGTACCGTCTTAACGCGACGTCGACGACGTCGACGACGACTTTTTGTGGTGCGGAGTTCCCGTCCCGAAATGGTCCACTGGACGAGCTCGAAGAGGACGTTTTCTTTTTTCTTTTTTTCACAATCGTTCCTCTCCTACCCCTTCCACAAAAGCAATGAGTAAGTGAATCGTCATAGCGGAGGTGAAAGGTCGATCACATTAACCTATGTGTAGGTGTGTCTGTGTGTAAGCCTTTAATTAGTGCTAAAGTGTACGACTGTACGTCGCGTAGCACTTCGAGGTACCATCACTCCATTGCTCAATTCACGTACGTTTTCTTTTGTCCTTTTTTTTTGTGTGAATAACGCGTGGTTGCTGCTGTCGGTATACAGAGCACGGGAAACTTCTCCAAGCGGGCAACTGTGCGCTTAAGTCAACATTCGAAGGATTTTCGTTATTTGTGTTCCATCTTGGTAAATAGCTTCCGTACTGCTTCGTAACCGAATTCGATAACACTTTAACTGCTCCTTATACATCCTCCGTCCTGACTACTAACCTCACACAATGGATCCCCCGAAAGCAAAACAGAGAGAGAGAGAGAGAAAAAAAAAAAAGAAGAAGCGGAACCGAAACTCAATTTCTCGAAGCGTGTCACTCCAGTTTCTCCACGCAAACATCCACGGGGGAAATTAAGGAAAAGCGACAGAGCCTGTGCCCGGCATTCCCGAAACGACAACGCAAGAGAAGCGCGCAGAGAGTTTTCCCCGAGTTCGATGTATCGGGTTATCGACCGTTCGTTGGGAAGGCCGTCGATGCCCGGATGAATCGACCTGTCACTCAAGGGAACTGCGGTCGTCCGATTTCTTTCTCGTCCCCCGTCTTGGTTGTCATCTCTTGCTTCGGGGGTTCCGCTGATTCAACGGGTTAATGGGCGGTTGCAAGACGAACCACCTGTCCTCCTCCGGACACGGGAGGAGAAATGGGAAAGTTTACTGGCGCTGTTTAAGGGTTTTTTACTTTTTTTTTTAGCTAGGTCTGGTCAGACGTTGCAGCGGACCTTGGTAGTGTGGAAGCAGTTTAAATGGCGAATCGTTCTCCAAAAGACGAGCACTTTAATTTAGTGCGTCCTCATATCATTATTGCTCATCGCCGAGTGGCTGGATGAGTTGGACGTAGCAAAGGGAAGCGATTCGATGAATGCTGTCCTCCGATTTCTCAAAATACAACGGGAATTTCACAGAACATGTGGGCAAGAGAGTGCGAGATCCTAGACCCTGCGGCACGGGCAGCATGTCGCTACAGAAATATGGTTGATTGGTTGGCATAAAAGGGAAAAATATGTAGATGTTAGCCCAACTCTAAAATTGGGCCGGCTACTCCAGTACACAAATAGGGGAGGAGGCACGTTATAAATGTTCTCGGAATTACGATAACAGTTAAAATACGCGACCATCTGTCGACAAGGAATTGTGACTGAAATTTTCTATTATTTGAAAACTAAATAACTAAATAAATGTAACAACTGTGGTGTCCAAATTAAATTATAAATATTCATCGAAGGGTTGGTTAATGATATGAATTTTTCTATCACGCATCCGTATCAATCCTAGTCAAATCTTTAATACATGACACTTAGATAACGGACTTAAATGATACTTAGATGGACACTTAAATGGTACCTAAAGAAGTGGTAAGTGTAACACAGGACAATATACGTCATGCCGTCGTCTCTCTTTCCGTTACACTTGTCACTGTTTTTAGTGATGCGATGTGATGTGATACAGAAAAAGTTGTGACGAAGACGATGTGTGATTAGGAGAATGAATGGTAGAAGATGAGGCAGAGAGGAAGCTCTACACATTATTCGAAACGCGGATCCAGTGTGAGCGTCTTGCTCGAGGGCCCGTCCTTACACCGTAACGCTCGCAGCGTTACAGCTTGGCGCCCAACGTGGGGCCAAGTTGTAACGTTGACTGGTTCAGCCTTGTTACGAACTTGTTTTTGTGCCTTCTCTTACTCCTTGGGCTTGTGAAACGCAGTCAGTCTGTCGTACCGAAGCAATGACTCCAGGAGATCATTTAGCGAGTTGAACTCGTTGTCGACTTCTGCCAAGTGTCAAGAAACACTACTTCGACAAGGAGTTCACCTCTCTAGATGATCTCCTGGAGTCATTGCATCGGTACGACAGACTGCCCAAGGAGCAAGAGAAGGCACAAAAGCAAGTTCGTAGAAAGGCTGAACCAGTCTTTCACATCTCGCCGACTCCTCGTCTATTGCCTCCTACATGAAGTTTCCCAGAACAGCGCTCGGGAGTCTCTCAAAAGTCTGCAAAAGGAAATATGCAGAAGACCACACCCGTCAAGCCTAAGCAATTACCGAAGCTACGAGCACGTCGAGCACCACAAAAAACTTAGTCACCTATGACATCAAAGAATCACCGCGAGGTCCAGCGTTTGTGTCTAAACTGCAAGACAACTGGTCACTTCGTTTCTCGTTGTTCCATGTCTTTAACGCAGGAATTTTTAGACTGGCAGCAAAGGTTTATGGCACTCGCAACGTCACTGATTTCGGGAAACGAATCACTGATGTCCCTGACATCTGCGCCGAGGCATCAATAGTGAATCAAATCAAGCGCAGTACACCAGCTGGTACTACGAAGGTCATAAGATCGTAATAGGAAAATTTATTAACGGTATAACAACACACAATATACAACACACCCGAAACACTACCATACCACCACTATCGCTACCATCCCCATCGAACTAAAAGACGTCGAGGACTACACTGCATTGGTTCACCAAAGACTCATGCGCGCAAGGCAACTGGCTGCAGAAAACATCAAGCTTGCCCAAGAGAGGCAAAAGTCTTACTTTGATCGAGGACGCAAGGACGTAACTTTTGAAAAGGGACAGTTAGTTCTTCTGAGGAGTCCACCTATTGGCATAAAGGGTTCAAAGAAGTTCACCCGACCACTCCGAGTGGTGGCGCGTCTGTCTCCTGTCAACTACGAGATAGAGTTGGAAGATGGGTCTAGAAGCGACGTAGTCCGCGTCGGAAAACTAAAATCACATTTGATACCGGTAGCGTAGTATGGTAATGTACAGTTGTAAATACGTATTGTAATTTTTGTAAATTGTTTGTGTCGGGGCGACATCTCTTTAACCGAGGCATGTGACGAAGACGATATCTGATTGGGAGAATAGACGGGAGAAGATGAGGTACAGAGGGAACAACCACCCCAACAACAACAACAGATAAATTAATTTATTAAAATACGTAGGCCACACCGGCTGCACAACCGGATAAAAACAAGACTTAAAATACAGTAAGTGTTAACGTTTCGGGGCCTATCCAGGCCTCATCATCAGAATGAGGTTCATCCATCACGCGTCAGCTATTTAAAAAGATTACGAAAAATATGATGTTTTTTAAATAGCTGACGCGTGACGAATGAACCTCATTCTGATGATGAGGCCTGGATGGGCCCCGAAACGTTAACACTTACTGTATTTTAAGTCTTGTTTTTATCCTGTTGTGCTGCCGGTGTGGCCTATGTATTTTAGTAAATGTCTACCCCCGGTACTTGGACTGTTTTTAGATAAATTAATGAAGATGAAAGGGAGCTCTAGACATTCTTCCTCGAAACGCGGACCCAGTGTGAGCGTCTTGCTCGAGGGCCAATCCTTACACCGTAACGCTCGCAACGCTACAATAGTATTCTTCACCAATTTATCCAAATTCCTCTTTTGCATATTTATTTACTGCCACGCATATGAAATAACGTGTTGCGATTTTATAGTTCGTGTTCTTTATTGTTCGAGCCAAGTCCAATGACAAGTCCAGTAGTGACCACTGATCACCAAGGGCTTTATGTATTGCAGGACCAGCCTCTCAGATGTTAAAAATGATTTTCTTCGAACAGACTTGAGACCGGCGGACCTATACAACAAACCATGTCCATCACTGGCACATCTGTTCTTTGTCACGGGAAATATTCTCCTGACAACGATAACGTTTCCAGACGAAGTTCTGGGACATCTCGACCTCTGTGCCTAATGCCATTTCTGTACATGGAGCGAGCGCCACAGGCACTTGCGAAGCTGCGGAACTAGAATGCGAACGTCAAAATTAATGAGCGGGAATGGCGAGGTTAAGTTGGGCTGAGTTGGAAAAGATGCGACAGCGTGGAGCGCTTTGCTTCGAGTCGTGATTCTACTCTTAAAGCGCAGCTGGGTAGCTTCAAATCGTTGTGCGCAGCGTAACATTCAGGTTTAAACGCGTTGCACGAAATAACGCAGCTGTGCAACTCTTTGGAACTACGGTGGGGCTATTCTGAAATTCAGTCACAGTTTTTATTCTTAGTAAGTTACGCCTGCTTAAAAAAAAATAAATAAATTATGAATCATCTGGTTTGAACACTAGTGGAACCACTACCGAAAATTAGGTGCATAGGGTGTGACACATAATCGCTGTGTACAGGAATAGTCCGCGACCGGGACAGTGCATAGGCTTTTAGTGAAACAATCTGCTTGAGTCTGGATAATTATACGGATTCTTACTGCGAGCATTGGCGTAGAATATTGTGCATAGTGACGAAAGACGTCACTCATTATCTTCAAAATAAAGTGTTGCTTTTGTTGTTATACCGGGTGTTTCAGTTAAATCCCCGGGCTAAATAATTCGCGATCGGGTGCACCAATCCACGAACTTTCTTTTTTTACAAGTATCTGTTCGATACCACCTACAAGCTGCGCACCGTGTGAATGAGTGGGAGGCGCTCATTATTGAAATAAAAATGCAAATGAGTTTCGTAAAAAAGCGTACTTCCAAAGCAGGGCGCTGTCGGCATTAAAATGGGTACTACCCCTTTTGGGACCTTCAGTGGACACCTTTTAGAGAAAAATCTGCCACCGAAGCGGGACATTTGTTGCAGTAATTAACTGGTTTCGGTTTACGTATTTTTGTCGCGGCTGGTCGTGGTGAAGCGCAAAAGGACGTTCTTTCACTCCCTTATCCGTCAATGAATTACGTTCTTACACCAGTGAATTACACCAATGAATTAAACAAATGAAATACGCCCTCTTGCGCTTCGCCGCGACCAGCCGCGACAAAGATGCGTAAGCCGAAACCAATTAAGTACTGCAACAAATGACCCGCTTCGGTGGCAGATTTATCTCTAAAAGGTGTCCACTGAAGGTCCCCAAAGGGGTAGTACCATTTTAATGCCGACAGCGCCCTGCTTTAGAAGTTACGCTTTTTTACGAAACTAATTTGCATTTTTATTTTAATAATGAGCGCCTCCCACTCATTCACACGGTGTGCAGCTTGTAGGTGGTATCGGACAGATACTTGTAAAAAAGAAAGTTCGTGGATTGGTGCACCCGTTCGCGAATTATTTAGCCCGGGGATTTAACTGAAACACCCGGTATACGTCTTCTTTCTTCTATATTAAACACAGTCTTGAACTTCGTGAGATTCGAGTTTGTAGTGTTCAAAATCGTTTTCATCTTTTCTTATTTTTTCTATCCTTTTATCGGTCAGAGTTGTAGCTTAGCGATTCCTACTACGAGTGCGAAGTACCATTTCTTCAGTGCTTGAGATATGCTTTTGGCTTATTTAAATCACTGCGGTAGCGTATGTTCATTACGTAACCCTACAACATAAACACGTGTACATCACAATAATTATCGTCCCGTGCAGAAAAGCGCTGAGGAAAGCGAACACACAAGAAAACCACAAACTCGACCACTTTTACCAACTGACTCTCTTGGTTGACTTGTTTAGAGCTGCGGCTTTTGAACGGTGCGCGATGCCTTCTTCAACGATATCGCTGACTTTTCTGCACTTAACAACACAATGTGGCCACCTTCATCGTTTTCATCAATCATTTGTTGTTAGTATTTGCGGGGTTGTTAATGAACAGAGTTCGTTCGATCGCGTTGCTTCCCTCATTTATCTCCCTTAGAATATTCATAAGTGACTCTACTCACAATACATGTTGACGATAATGGTGGTGGATACAGCCTCCGAAATGTTGCTGTTGGCTGCTCTGCAAGTGAGTCTTGCCAGGTAATCACGACGAGTGAGTGTCAGTCGAAATAGTGTAGCTCTGGGATGTCCATTGGCTGTGCGGCTCAATACTTGCTGCAAAAGCTCCGTTCCACGCCACCAGGTAACAGCCGGCTCCGGTTTTCCTGCAACGAAAAAAGAAAAAGGAGGGGGCTGTGATCGAATGGACTGACTAAGCACACACACACACACACACACAGACTTCAGCATTCCTGGACTCTAGCTATATGTCTGTTGTGAGGGCTGTTACAGATTAATATGATACAACTGGTAGCAGAACGTCTCCGTCGTTATGCAGGGCGTATCAGAGGAGAGATATTGTTTTATCGAAAATTCCCTTATGAAAATGGATTTTACCTTTCTTCAGACTTCTTTTTACTCTTTATTTCCTACGTTGACAGTCTGTTGACTTTGACTTCTTCACTCTAAAAACTGAACTTCACCGCATAGCACGGTCTGCGCCAAACATTACCACGAATGATATAGGGTTATCACTTCTGATTCGAAGAGAGAGAGAGGGGGGCGTATGCCTTTTTGTGTAAATTTGGATTCATGATAATTCACACAAAAAGGCGTACGCCTCCGGCTCTCCTCGAATCAGGAGTGATAACCCTATCATTCGTGGCAATGGTTGGCGCAGAGCGTGCTACGCGGTGAAGTTCTGTTTTTAGAGTGTTGATGATCAAGTCAACAGGAATTTCTGTTGACTGTGTGTGCACTACCGGTGAGCTACATTATACTATGTACTTTCTGTGACGGAACTTTCGTTGACAACGTTTACAAAACTTGTGGACTACAATTATATGTACTTTCTGTAGACGGATTATATAGGAGGTCCTGTTGAAATTCTCTTGACTTCCTGCGCGATTATCCAGCAAAGCTAGGGTTGGCCCTTACTGTTGTTTTTGTTCACAGTCAAGAGACGAGAGCCAACAGAAACAACAAATTTTGTTCAGAGTTTCTGTTAACTTTGTGCTGACATCATATGTTTACTTTCTGTTGACTTAGAGCCGGTAAGTTTCTGTAGACCACACACAACAGAGAGGCAGTATGTTTTTCTATTGAATTTACACATACATTTGCATATCCCTTACAAAAATGTCTGTTGGTTTTTGTTTACAGTCAATAGACCAGAGTCAACAGATCTAAGAAAAGATATTCCCAGAACAGCACCGCAAGCGATACAGCCCCGACGACCGTTTTATGGGCCGCGCATTCCAGGACACGGCCCACCCGGGGGCGGACCGCGTTATCAAGGGTCCCCTTTCCGGTATATGAGGGACCGGCTCCCATTTGCCTCCCTCCACCGCTTACACGGATTTGAAGGGAGACCACAGCATAGTCAGGGAGCAGAGCAGGGAGTCAACAGGAACAGCAGATTTTCTTGAGAAAACTGTACTACAGCTTGTCTTGCGCGCTTCCGAAAATTCGAGACTCCTGCTTGCCTCCGAGTCAGGATGAAGGGTGAGGTGCCTCAGCTTAATTCAATTACGCATACATACAACACTGAAGTGGGTGATTCCTTGAAGTATCAACTCACCATCAAGATAACGTCTGTGTGTCTAACTGCAAACTTACACATCAGCGCGTAATTTGCAATCCAGGTTCACATTGATGCAAATGGTCATCTCACAGCGCAACAACAGACAAACAACAACATCTTTATTTGATAATGATGATTGTGTTAGAAACACAGATGTTATCTTGATAATAAGTTAATACTCCAAGCAATTCCTAACTTCAGTATTGGTTGGATGGGTAGTCCAATTAATATGAGACACCTCATCCTTCATTCTGACTCACAGGCAAACAGGACTCCCGAATTTGCAGAAGCTCGCAAGACAAGCAGTATAGCATGTAGTATTTGTATCCCTTAGGAAGGAAAAGCAATGGGGCAGAGTTTTAGAACTGGCCTCAGTTGTTGACTTGGTTGGGGAAAATAACGCAAATCAGTAAATTAAAGATATAGGGAGTGGTAGGCTAAAACGATAAGGAAGATGGGCTGACTAATTTTGTGACTCATCTAATCAGTCAACAATACAAGGAAATGCCAGTGCTGCATATGCCTTTCTAGCTCCACATGCTAGGTGTTCAGAGGTGGACGTCCTGAAAACACTGGTAAATTAAGCTATTGCGAATGACACTGAGGACTGTCCTCGATGATCCTACACGTGTGTGAATGATAGAATTGGCCAGGATGCTAAGGATTTGTTCCTTAATTTGTTACTTTCTCCCATACTGCTGCTCTCATTTGTTTCCAAATTCCGCATACAGCCCCAAACAGCTAACACAGAAATGTCTATAAAACATGCCTGCAACGTCAATAGTAAGTCAACAGAAGGGCTTCAGAAAATCTGTACACTGGAACCGCTTGATTTATGCAAAAAGTATATGTAAATTCAATACAAAAACATTGCCTTTCTGTTATGAGTGGTTTACAGAAAGTTAAGGCCATAAGTCAATAGAGAGAAAGCATATGATGTCAACACAAAATTAACAAGAAGTTCTAAGAAAATCTGTTATTTCTGTTGACTTTGGTCTGTTGACTGGAAACAAAAGCTCAACAACCATTTTCATAGGGGTTGAACTCTAGGTATATAGTTTTTTTCAAAATATAAGGACATCATTCCTTTGCGCTAACCGTTCGAGGAACTTTAACGATTTTCTGCTATGTAGTTATCTGATGTGAGATACTTAATTTGTTGATTACTTTAGCAGCGCTTGCAGGTGTGATTATTGAACTTCAAATCTTCACGAAGGTCTTTCGGTGCTAACTGAATCAGCGTTATAACGCGATCTGTTGCGGTATTTATGAGTAATCATTTTGAAGGCGCGGGCATTGCGCACTTTGTGCGGAACGTTCATTTCCGCGGCACTCTGATCTAATGCAATGATTGAAGTAAAGTGCGATGCACTCGTTAAGAACTGACGAAGTCTGGGAAGTCGAACTCGCCAAGATGAAAAGAAGAATAGAAAAGAAACGCGTAAAGAAGAGAAACGGAAAAGCAGACACACGAAGAGAAGCCCATGGGAACACGGCGACCAAAGCAAGTAAGCAAGAAAAGATTTAGACAACACACAATGCCAAATGATCGCGCTAATGGAATGAACAGGTGTGCTCTGTCGGGCACCCGCTTAAGTGCACTTAAGCTGAAGTACTGGCATTCCACGATTATTATTCTTAGTTGCCGGCTATTCGCGAGTACTACAGGTCTGCACCGAAAAGCGCCGCTGAACCAACATCGAGAAGCGGTTTTCTTCGCGGCCTTTTTGGCTAAGATCATGCGTGTCTGTTGACGTCTAATAGACGAACCATTCGATTGTGGATTTTGTGATGCGCCCAAACAACATTTTAAAACGCGTTAGAACTCTTTTTACCAGAACGATAAAGCTATTTCCAAGTGCTCAGTTACACCTCTTCAACCGCCTTCAAAACTTCTTTCCTATAGTCTCGCTGGAAAAATATATTCCCTTAAACCCCCTTTCTCTTCCCTAACCCTCCCACGCTTTTTCTCTCATCTCACAAACGAGAAGAAGCCGATCAGAATGATCGAAATTCTGACGAACGCCGCTTCGTTGTCAGCAAAGAATGAAAACAGAGAGGGAACAAATTTGCTGTAAACTGCAGCGCGCATAACCCGGTTGATCAGCGGACCAAACGAAGACAAATGAATCCGCGGGCCTCGCGCATTCTGTAGCCGTATACACTCATGTGTAATGCCGAGTCGCTTTGTTATGCCTTTCGAGCCCTTTGTGGCGGCCTTCTCCAGTTCGTAAATTCGATAGCGGGCGCTCGCTTCGCTGAGACGGATCCTTTAAGCAGAAAAGATCCGTTTGCTTGTGTACCGCACTGCGCGGAGTGAAGCTCATGCAAGTCCGCTGTATAAGGGTAGGTTGTTTTTTGAAAAGGAAGGGGGTTTGTCACGCATCGATTGCGCACGTCTATACTTGCCAGTCGGAAACGACATTGTCTGGGGTTGTAAAAAGGCGAGTGGGAAGAAGGGTAGAAGGAGGAAAGGGTACGTCGGGGGTGGTATTAGGAACTTGCGTCTCACATGTGGGTAATTTGGTTGTTGTTGTTGTTGCCGCGTCTTTGATGGGTATGTCGTGATACAGTGTCAGCGTCTGAGAGGGTGAAAAAAAATGATATTTAGGTAAAAGGAATCAATACGTAATTGGGTGTTATAATAACGGCAATAATAATAACTCGAGTACACTAAATTAAATACAATTTGATTTATTGCTAGCCAAGGAGAAGCTAATGTCGCCTAATTTAAGCTTAGTAATAACAATAATTATTTATTTATTTCATTTTCGCTAGGAGAGGATGTCTTTTGCCTCTGGTCATATTGTAAGCCCCCTTTAAAAGCGATGCGATAAAGGAAACTTCTAGGAAAACTGAAGGAAAGGAAACAAATCAAAGATCTGCAGGGCGACATCAGCCACTTCAAAAGAAGAAGGCGATTGGCTTATCATGTTTCCGGAACCCTTATCATGAACACCTGCCCATCTACTAAAACTTGCCTTATTTTCCTTGTCTACCACCTTATTTCCTTTTTGTGCTGCAGCTATCATCATATAGTAGGGAATGCTAATTCGATCCACGGGTAAATTTTCGATGGAGGACAGGCTAGGCAGGATATGCTTTATCACAACTAAGCGAAGGGAAGCTGTTTCAGGAGGGGAAGCTAAAGCGACAGCCTCTTCCGTGAAACCAATAAAACGTTCAGATGTTCGGAACATATGCCATAACAATGTGTAGTCAATGTGAGGGAGCAGTTCACTTTCTTTATTAATTAGAAGCTCGAATGCGTAGTAGGGTTCAGGTATGACTTGATGAGCTTTTAAGTTTGAACAACAGCTTTACCAATAAACACCTATAATCGTGGACAGAAAGGAAGTTGCCGATAAAACTCTATATGCCTCAATCTGTATGAAATATATTCTGAACTCATGAACACTGAACATGAACACTGAACTAATAGACTCAATAGACGAATAGACTCAACAGGAATAGAGGACATGCCCACACGTTCTGTTCAACAGTAAACAACATGCGCATTCCTTCTCTATTCTGAGATGTCGCCATGGTAATATTACAGAACACAACGCTATGCAAGATGTTCTTCGTGAAAATACGTTAATTGACACTCAAGGAAATGCTCCGGTAAGTAAGGGTCTCAAAACTGCACCCAAGGAATAAGACACGGCTTCTTTGCTTCTTCAGCTCGACGCAAAGGAGGGCTCCGACTACCTGAGTCAAACGAAAAATGAGACCACTCTCGCTCATTATTCTTAGAAAGAAAAGAAGGAAAAAAGAAACGTCGCCGGAAGCATCGCTTTTCTAATTGAGACGGATGTACAGATAACGAGCCCAGTCCCACTTAGAGTCTCCGTAAGGAAGAATTTTACCGTTCTTTTCACCGGTGTTAAACATTAGTTTTGAACGTATTTTTTCCCCTCTCTGTTTTCGATTCATACGTTACTTCCGGCTCACTCTTGCGTGTTCTATGACATCGCGCTGCACGGTGACTTTTTCCATCCTGGTTTTCACAGGACCCACCAACGACTAGATATTTTTTTAACAGATGGATTTCTGAAATGAGCTCGAGTCCCAAGTTAAGTTTGCAGGGTGCTCTTATTTTTTGCGAAGGGACAGAGTATAATCTACTTATGAACTTTTATAAACTTATTTATGATTAATTCTGCAATAATTATGTAGCATACACTCATAAAACAGAACCGCACAACACGCTGAAGGACACATTCTAATTACATCAGTGTTGTATACGTATCACCGTTACAAGTAACGCCTTTACTGTAATAGATACTTTTTCGGTATCTGAGTGCGTATCGCGATACTTTTTTAAATCAGTATTTCTATGTTGCATCATCTTCGTATTTGAAACAAAAGTATCGAGCAAAGTATCGCGTTACTTTTTTTAGTAACGGTAGCGGCACTCCGTTACTTTAAAAAAGAAGCATCGATATCGGCATTTCGATACCTTTTACTCAAGTAACGAGTATCGGTATCGCGATACCACATTTCGACAGCGGGTACAACACTGAATTACATAGAATGATACCGTCATTACTTTTGATTTGTAGTAAGCGCGAGGGGTATACCTTTTTTTACATTTTCCGTAACTGCATAGGCGTCACGAAACGGCGTAAGCCTCCCGTTTTCCAAAATCGGAGGAGTGAACGATGCCCCTAGATGGCTAAGAGCGTGTTATGTGGTGAAGTTCTGTTTTCAGAGCTCAGGGTTCAATCACATATGATTAGATAGGGAAGAAGGCACCGCAGTTCTCATAATAATGCAAAGAAAATGGAAACAAGTCCTACGTGGGTACAAAGCCAAGGTAACAGAAAAGAAAGAACGATGTGCCTGGAAATATACTTTTACATGCAATGTCTGTTCAGTGACGTCATCAGTAGCCGTTTAAGCTTTTTCACATGAATAGCAAAACGCTGTACGTTCACGTGGATTGATGTTTTTCTTTTCTTTTTTTTTCTTTTTTAAGCAGGAGGGTTCCTATCGGTTAATTAGTTAGACGGTTAACGGAGTTAATTGAGGATGAGAACCTCCTTCTTTTTCTTAATTGTGTTCTGCTGTCGTACCATATGTTTTCACATCATTTACGCTCTTTTTTTTTTCTTTTCCACCAAGGTCGGACCCGAGGATTCTGGATGGCTCTGCAATCTACCTTCAGCATCAAAGACTCGAGGTAAGCGGTGTATAAAAAATAAGAACCACGAAACATAGTGGCAGCAAATCGAACCGTACGCAGCTATGATAAGTGATTTAGGACCAGGAAACTCAGTAACAGTAATGGCAACGGAAACAGAAACGGTACATTACCGAAATTGGATAGAGAAACGATAACGAAAATGGTTTGGCGATCGTTCCCTTCCCCCCCCCCCCCGAAAAAAAAACACGACAGTTTATACACTGGATTTACCTCTCCCCCTCCTCCACTACACTCTTCAACAACAAAGAAACCGCCCCCCACCCCCACACCCAGGGTCTGGATCCGCTCTTGATTGATCTCGCTACCGGTCAGCACACACTCCAATCGCCTCCAAAGCACGTGGCCCTCTGACGTGGAACGAGCGCTGTCCTCTCTGAGCTCGCGACCGGCGCGGTTTTGGTGTAGGCTCAATACAAAATTTGGCGACAGTACTGCAAAGCACGCGCGCGTTTCCGATAAAAAAAAAAAAAAGGAATGGCATTCAACGAGGACTGTCTCTCAGTGCGCTTTCTCACCCTTTCCCGAAAATCTCTATAATTACACAGTCAACTAATGGGGTTTAGGTAATTAGGCATCTTGTAGTTACATACTCTCTCCGAGAGAATGTCCACCTGGCCGTATAACTCAACTGTCAAAATTATTAGATTATATTCGAATTAGAGAATAAAAATATGGAGATGGTGGTTCCTACACAATATAGGGGCCGGCTACTCCAAAACACTTAAAAATAAAAATTAGTACATGAAATAGGTTAGAGGCGCTGCCATTACGTCCACCATACACGGCCATTACCACCACGGCCATACGTCCACCACTGTACTTCCACAAGGAAGGTTACTAAAGCAGCTGTTGCACGTTGTCTAAGATCCCACGGCCATTCTCGGAGGAGCTTCACGAAGTCTAGAGGACGGTGGTCCAGTCTTTCCAAGGTGGCTCTATGCTGCTGCCATAGCTTTTGTCTAAGTTTGTAAGGTAGATGGCGAACGACAAGAGCGAATGGCCTGTTCCTGGAGCATGTGCTGAAATGACGATGATTACGGCGGTGATGATGAAGTCTATCCTGACAATGGCTAGTCTTATAACTGGTCCTGAACAGTAATCTCTCGAAAAACGAATTAAAAGCTAACAAAGATCGTGCTTACAACAGCAGATGCCATCCTGCACGTGTTTGAGGAATGTTCGGATTCTGCGACACCAACACCAGTAAACGGAATAACGAACAAGCTGACTGTTTTGTAACCTCCCCACCAACAACAGGGGCAGAAACAAAAAAAAAGCGTATTGCTTTTTTTCGCGCGTTCCAGCAGTTCTTGAGCTCCGCATACTTAAGCTATACACCGGCACCGAGAATGTTTCAGTCTAGCGGGAACCTTATAACTCCTCGTTCATAATTTTCCGCACCTCGCTCTTGTTTTGAATGTCGTAAGCCTGGTCGCATGCATAGTGAAGTGCTTCTGAAGTGCTGTAGTCGAAATGATGCACGAAGAATGAAGAAGAAACAACTGGGACTATCGTTTGCCGCAAGCATCTCGAGTTTCTTAAAGTGATAATGGAATGTTTTAAAAGCCGCATGCCGAGTTGTTCAACGTTCCACTTTCACGATGTGCACGTCTTCTTGGGCGCTATATGTTTATAATTTCATTTCCTCGGCAAAAGTGGGGTATTTTGCCCTATGTACTCGAGTGGGGCATGCATCTTCTGCTTATGTGGGCTGGGAGGAAGTATTTTAAAGCTTCCTCATTTTTCTTTCTTGCGAGCAGCGCGCATAGAGAGAAAAAATTCTCGAGAATTCCTACCGTAAAAGTTGTCTCTGCGAAGGAGCAGAAAACAATGTTAAAGCGGCTGTGTGGCGCTGGTAAATATTTGCTTTCTGGACGTTGATGAGTTTGGCACTGTGGAAAGGAGTGCTAGACGCAGTCTTCTCTTGTTGTACAAACGTTGAAAAACAAAACATTGTGGATGCACCTCATAATGCGCCAACGTTATTTAGTTGAAGTAAAAGAACGCTGTAATTGACTTCTAGCATTATAGCTCGTATAACACCTAACATACAGGGTGTCCCAGAAAACGTGTCATTGAATTATAATTAAAAAGCTACATCACCTAGAGTCATGCGGTCAACGGCATTTGTTCTTACTAGGTTTCTGCCACCTCCTGACGTGAATGCCGTGTAACGTAAGTTTAATTATGTAAATTTTTGCAAGTTTAAGTCGGAAATTTGCCAAGTAAAGGTCACTTTTTTACCCCACCTATGTGAAGAGCGTGTCTAATTTACTCAAATTAATGATAATTGACAGGGATATTCAGGAGCTATCCCATCGAAAAAAACAGCCGAACATCATGCTCTACGGGGCTCCCACAGGATAGCGCGCGATAGATTTTTCTGCGCAATCTTTGTCAGTCCGACGAAAGGAGGTTGGAAACCAGCCCACCACGGCATCACAGAAAAAGATAACACAGGCATGGCTTATCGCGTCCGACTTTCGCTGGGATAATGCTTCCCCTCTCCCAATTTTAGGAACTGCTACTTTTTCCACTATCACTGTGGGCTGGCTTTGAAACCTCCTTTCGTCGGACTGAGTGCGACTGCGCTCAAAAAGTCATCGCGCGTTATGGTCCGCTGCTCCGAAAAGCATGATCTTCGGCTAATTTTTCAGATGGCATAGCTCGTGAATATCACTGTCAATTGTCATTAATTTGAGTGAATTCGGCACGGTCTTCGTATTGGTGGGGTAAAAAGTGACCTTTACTTGGCAAATTTCCGAGTTCAGTTTGCAAATGTTTACATAATTAAACTTACGATACATGACATTCACATCAGGAGGTGGTAAAAACCTAATAAGAACAAATGCCGTTGACCGCATGATTCTAGGTCGCGTAGTTTTTAATTATAATTCAATGACACGTTTTCTGGGACACCCTGTATACAGACTATAGCAGAGCAGAAGTAGGGTGAGGCAAGTTCAAGATGGCTGTAGAACACTCAAAACAATGACACTGAAGATTTCTAAATTTAATATGTATTAATATGTACAAGCTTTCGCGTGGTGGACCACGCTTCATCAGGTAGAGAATGAAAAAGCGTGGTCCTGACGAAGCGTGGTCCACCACGCGAAAGCTTGTACATATTAAGTAGATATTAGACTTAGAAAACTTGAGTGTCATTGTTTTCAGTGTTGATATACAGGCTATGTTATATAGTTACACCCAGTACATGCAATATCGAAGACAGAATTAACCACGAATAATTAGAGAGTTTTCTAAGAAGAGTGTACAATTGGTAGTTTTTACTTCATTTTAGTGAAATAGCACGCCGGGTCACCACAAACCCCGAATTATTGCCTACCGCCTTGCAACGAAGTACCTACCTACATTGTAACGGTGTAGCCCGTCATTCAATTGGAGTACCTACATACCTTTCCTACCTTTCTATTTTCCTGGAGCAAGTTCGACTTAAACAAGGAAGACAGCTAGGTCTGGAACAATAGCCTGGAAACTTATCTAAATTGACAATGTTGCTTCATTATCCTGTTACCACAAATCTCCCGCCCACCCCTCCCCCGTCAGATACTTTGTTGCACGTCATATTGTCGTCTAATCACCTATCACCAGTCATCGATGGAGGGAAAAAAGAGAAAAAGCTCTACCTTATTCTTACAGAAGGAGACCGTTAGAAAGTTACTTTCCTAAAGCGGCATGTGCTGTGTACATTCCGCGAAGACAACCATTACCTCCTACGCACCAATTCGAAAAGAAAATAAAGTATAAAGCGCGCTAACAACAGATAGAACTGTTTTGAACAAGGCAGCCCCTAGTACGTACGCCAAGAACAGCCTTATGCCTATAGGGATGACAGCGCGTAGTGCCTAAAGGTCGCCCCCTTACCATAAGAGGAACGAAAGTTAATGAACAACGGCACGGTAGAGATCGTCAGCGACGGAAAGCCGCACATAACTCCTGCAAAAGGGGCATAGGATGCATCAATTAGAAAGAGGATAGACTTGTTACTGAAGCATAAATGGAGGGAAGCCAAAAACCCATCAAAACCTCGCTACTCGCGCCTCATCTTTTCCTCTTTTTCGTCCCCTTCTCTACTTATATCGTTCTTTCTTTTGTTCTTTTTTCTCTCTCTGAGCTATTGGTGGCTTGTGTTCCAAGTTTCCTCCTTCACGAAGTAAAACGCTGACGTGAAAAAAACTCAACGGGTTACTGACTTCCTAATGGCCTGGGCTCGAGGCGGGATGCTCCCTAAGTGAACATATGAATAGGAGAGACTCGCTGATGAATTCTGTGGCCGAGGAGGCGTACAAGTTTTGATGGACGTCCCTATCAACGGGTATACTTTGAGGGAGGGTGGGGGATATCTGCCTACATTGAGAAGGATAGGTTAAAAAGAAACGAGAGTTGGCAGGGACTACGAATGCGGTGACGAGGTAAGTTGTAATGAAAGATATTACTCAGACCTGTTACTTCGGGTGAAGGCTCTTCGTGTGTGTGTGGGGGGGGGGGGGGGGCACACATCGAGTTAAAAACACGACGGTCATGAAAATTGGACACCATGTTAAACTGCTGACGGGCGCTTTTTGTGAAGTTTATGTATGGAAACCACATAATTGAGTTGTTTTCGTTTGGTTCGATACCTGGAGCACTAGTAAAAAAGAGTTAAAGAAGATTAACGACACGTTCAAAAATACGCCCGTCACATAGAGATGTAGACAATGTCTCATTCGGAAGAAGGTGGAACTACCTGCAAGCTTTTAACGTGTTATATCCTTTTTTGTTTGCCCCGTCTCATTATCGTCTCTTTATGCGTGTGTGTGTGTGCGTGTTTGCAAACTAGACCGTTACAACAACAATAATAATAATAAAATAATAACAATAATGGTGCCGTGATGTTACACGTAAGGTAACATCAATAGCATCAATAATGTCTGAAGAATAACGATGTCATCCAGCTGGTACACTTCCGTAAATTAGAAAACAAACAAACAAAAAACAGAAGACATTGACAAAGCTCATGTTCGTGGCAATAACGTGTCGTCCCTGATTATTCTGTCTTTTGCCAAATGTGTCACTTGTGGAGAAATATCTATTACACAGGAAGATCGTTCGGAAATTGCACACCATCACCACCACCAACACCACCACCACCACCTATTACACAGTGCCTCCGTGATACCGAAAGTAAAACGGTGCCTTGCTTGCGCCAGTATAGGCTATAATGAGAAATTACGAAGCTGCGCTGTTTCAGCCTTTATGTTGTCACTGCTATTTGCACTTGTGTCCTCTGCGGATTACGAACCATCTAGTCGAACACACATACAATTAGTGCGCTGACTTATGGGGCCGCTGTCCCATTGCCATTGCGCCTCTTGTAGAGGGAGAGAGTAGCCGTTCCGCTCTTCCATCGCCATCTCCCTGCGGAGCGTCATACCCAATCCCTAACGATTGCCTCTTCTATTTGTCTCTCTAAGACGATGATAATGCAGCTGGGGTGTTAGTAGAGGAGTGGGGTCAACAGTTGGACATAGGGGTAGAGTGATGCTTCGATGATAAGGATGAGCTTAAAGTGGACACTTCGTCCCATGTTATGCATAATAAACGTGACCAGCTCCCGTGGCATTGTGGTTAGGATGACCGCTTTCCACGCAGAGCCTGGGAGGTGACGCAGGTTCGAACCCCCGCAGCCGCTGTGCTATCTGTGGTTTTCCGGTAGACTTTCTGGACGAATGTCGGCACAGTTCCCCTTGAAGTCGGCCCAGGACGCATACTAACCCCCACTGTGTCTCCCCCTCCTTCCTACTGTCCTCTCTCCATCTGTTGACGTCTGTACGCCGTTCATAGCCATAGTTGCTTCGCGGCGCTAACACAGAAGTAGAAAAATATAAAATAAACGTGAAATAAAATTACGAGTATCAGTTGCATCGATGGGAACCTGCATTCCAATTTTTACAGCAAAAGGGATAATAGAGACGCGAATGAAGAAACTCATCCAACTCTGACGTCACTGCAGGTGTCTCCGCCAGCGAGGCAGCACGAGAGAGGTCGCGTGCTTGCGACTACCGACGGGAATATATGAGAATGATGACCGTAGCTCTCGCGTTTCTGACGTCAGGGCTTGACGCGTCCGTGTGTTCGAGGATCTGTATCGTGGATCGGCAGATGAACAGTCTCTCGTCCTAAGGCACTTCCCTTAAAGGCACCACAAAAGGATATTTGACAAGCATACGAACATTTTAAATTTGTTCCTCCGTGTTAAAGCATTCACCCTGTGAAATACGAAGTTGAAAATCTTTTTTCAAATAGCGAAAATATTCTATATTAACCACGGCCGTGAACGAGCTGCTACGTGAGCTGCTACGACCCGCTTGCGAGGCGAACTGGCCGTGACATCATACACATTGGATGTTGCCGATTCACGGACGGTCTTTTGCGAGCAAATTGCAAAATTTACAAGCAAGCTTGCAAACTTCGCCATGAAATATGTTTTTTAATTTGACCTGGAGCTAAGATCGTATCTAATCGTTGACACAAAATCCTACGAGGTGGTGGTGCTAATGAAAGTGCTCGCCGTTGTCGGCCTCACACAGGTGGGCAACGTCACGACTGACGCCCTGCACTCTAAAAACTGGACTTCACCGCATAGCACGTCCTGCGCCAACCATTGCGACGAATGATAGGATTCTCGCCTCTGATTCGAGGAGAGAGGGAGGCTTACGCCTTTTTGTGTCAATTATCATATATCCAAATTGACACAAAAAGGAGTACGCCCCCCTCTGTCTTCGAATCAGGAGCGAAAACCCCATCATACATGGCAATGGTTGGCGCAGAGCGTGCTATGCGGTGAAGTTCAGTTTTTAGAGTGTGGGGGAATGTGCGGCCTGGGGCGACTTCTGAGGGAACTGTGCCGACATATGTCTGAAAGCGTCTGAGGAAAACCCAGGAAAAACCTCGGACAGCACAGCCGGCACCGGGACCCGAACCCGGGTACCTACGTGACATGGCCAGCACGCTAACCACTGAGCCACGGGAGCTGGTAAATCCTACCAAAAGTGTAATGTAGCCGTTGATTGTTGGCTGTCTGCCTGGCTAACCTTTCCTTTCTTTTTCTTTTTTCTTAATAAGCATATCAGCCCTCCCCCGATTGTCAGCATGGGTACCGGAGCACGTTCTCCTCTCTGAGCTTCTTCTTCGTCAGAAATTGTCTCTGTCGGTGGCCCTTTGGTAGGCGCTGCATACGAAACGATTCCTAGATGCTGTGCGCGTCGCATAATCTTTCTCCATCGCTGACAATTTGCATCTCGCCATATTTCGACTGATTTCGACGGCAGATATACGACGTCGTTGTTGTCCGAACCAAAACCATGCACCCACGTGGTCCCGTGGGGTGTGTGCTCCCGGTCGTCCGCAATTGGTTGGGAGGGCTGGGCGTTGATGACGTAATCCCGCTTCGAAGCGAGTTATCCGGCGGTCACGCCCAGCTATTTTTTGCGTGGTAACTGCGCCCCCGGTGCACTGAATACGGTTAAAAGTCGATGTCTGTATGATAGTAGAGAGTTTTAGTGTACCGCGCGCTATCGCTTTTGCGTACGTAAGGGATAGCGTTGGTGGTTCAGCGCACTGCGTGAAGCTCTCTTTCTCTTACGGGCGTGCGCAGAACCATCAACGCTATCTCTTACGTACGCAAAGGCGATAGCGTACGATGTACTGAAACTCTCTAGTGAGTGATTGTGAGAAGCGTTTCTGGTAGAGTGCTCGGAATTCGCGAAATCATTTCGTGATCCCTTTGACGGGTATCTCGCGAAAGTACGGCACGTAGAAAAACAACTTTTTTCTTCCTCCATACTGTAGTGGGAAGCTCAATGCGTGCATGATGCAACCAACCGCATCCACCAAAGTGCGACAACCCATTTAGAGGGGCTATGAACTCTACCAAGCTAGTCCGCCTACTGTGTCTGCTCCAAACGGCGATTTTAACTTATTGGCTGTGACAACTTTTGTATAGATGAATTCGATAGGTCCGTATCTTCACCACATATAGCACGCTGCTAGCCAACCACCATCCTCAATGACAACGTTCTCGCTCCTGATTTGTTGTTAACGGGAGGCGGAGCCTATTATGAATGTATTATGTACGGCATGATGGCTACAAAATAGACTCCGGGGAATAGAAATCAGGGACGAGAACGTTGTCATTCGGGATGAAGGTTGGCTGGGAGCGTGCTTTGTGGTGAAGTTCATTTTTAAAGGGACTATGAAATTTCCCGAACCCCCATACTTTTTTTCGATGGAAACTGTTCTTCCCGCAGAGAAACTAATATGCAACAAATTTTTCCGGACGAAATCGCTCCACTCTGCGAGGAGCGCGCGCTGGAAATGTCTCTTCCACGTTCCTCCTCTCCCGCACATATTTCCCTGCCGATGGGTGTAACTGTACGGACCGCTCTTCGGTTCCCCGTTACGTCACCGGTGTTGCACAATGGCAAGTAATGCCGCGAGCTCGCGCTCTGGCTGCCGCCACTGCCGAAATCTGCCGATCGCGCGAAAGCTGCTGTCTTGGAGATTTCCACTCCCGATGAACGCATACGCGGGATCCTACGGCGCATGCTCCTGGCGGGATTCCTCGGCTCGGCAACACGTAACGATGACGTGTTGCTGAGCCGGCCGTGGTCGCGTCAAGTTACCCGTTGTGTCTCCGCTCGGCAGCTCGTCACGGCGCGGCGCCATCTGTCCTCCCTTCGCCGCTCCGTTTAAATTCGCTCCCGAGAAATCCGCTCGCGCGACGAAAGTAAAATTTCGGTTCTAGACTCAGAAAAATGTCTTCTTTCGAACGAAACGGAGAAAAAAATCGTTTCATAGTCCCTTTAAGAGTGTAGAGCAGAACGTTATGTGTACCTCCGCGTTGGCGTCTGATTGGGTGCTACAATTCTTCACATGACGTAACAATGGATAGAGGTATCTGGATGGCGGTACGTCTACTCGCCCGTATCCGAAAAAAAACTGCGTTTTTTTTAATTTACGCTGCACACGTTATGAAGGAGAAGTATTGAACAATAAATTGTAAATACGATAACTACGAAGCGTAGAAGAACAATATTACACCTATTACTCCAGTAACTAAATACATGAAGATAGGAGTTCTTACCTCCTTTAACAGCCTTTAGGCCGCGTGTGACCTCAGACAAGCTGTTATCTTTTTATATTGTGACTGCCAGATAGAGCTCCCGTTGAGCCACCTTCCATCGACCTTCGTAACCACACCTCTCTCAACACTTAAAAGGAAGAACAAGAACCACAGAAATTTGGAATTCCAGCCGTTGCATTCGCGTTATATACATTACCTTTAACAACGCAAAACGAACGTACGGCTACGAAAGAATGCAAGACCATTTCTTTTTACTTTCTAAAGTGTTTAATCTCTGCCTATTGAGTTTTGAAATACAAGGAGGCAACACCACTACTTTATTTTATACTGAGCGATAAAACTTGAAACTACGGGCGACGTTGTCCTAGAGAAAGGCGAGCGCCGCAATTTTTTGTTTTTGGTTTGTTTTGTCTTCTTCATTCATATTTAACTCGAGCTTTACTGCACTTCAACCAAACATTTCGTAACGGCGTTGAGGTGCTTACTTGTACTCGGCACAGCTGGCTCCCGAAACGACGCGATAAGACTGCCAGTACCGGCGTAAACTGCATTGCCGCCAATGACCAGTTCAAAAAGAGCAACAAATTACATTGTTCTATTCAGCGTGAAAGGCTCCCAGTCGAGCTATTTCGCTCTGGTGAAGCCTCAAAGATCTCTCGTTTTATAACACTTCCTATCGTCGTTTCCAGTATGGATGTGAAATGGTGACCGACAGAGCCACAGCTTCTTCTTCTGCTGAATACATAGATACATTGGTAATATACTGACTCTATTCCATTTGCTTCTTATACTTCGCGTACGTATACTTACTTTCGTGATCAAAGACGCCATTCTGGCAAGACGGCTGATACCTAATGACAGTTCTTACGTACTGTGGTGTATAATGCGGCAATTTTGGCAACGCACGCGACTGAAAGGTGGACGTTACACTTCATCCATGGTTAAGTCTAGCCTAGACATTATGTTAATCATTCTTTTTATCCCGTTTGTTTTCATTTTACTGACCATGCACGATAGGTATATTATGGCGTTGCCTATTTATTGAGCTACATGATTTGCACGGAAAGTTTCAGTATTCGTTCTTGCATTGAATTATTCAAAATTATTGCGATAGATGGAACAAGTTAATGACCTACAAATAGGATTTGTTTGTGTCTGCATCGTCTCTTGAATTCACTATTTCGAATCTGCTAGTGTTCTTTTTTTTTTTTTTTGCGGTTCATTTATGTTTGTTCGAGTATCCACTTGGTGATCTGAAGAGTCTATAGGATTTACGTCTAGTTGTTGTCGGTTCGTTGATCCGTCCCAGAATCGATCCCGACCTAGAATGTTAGTGGCACGGTGTAATTAATCCACAGACGGCAAAGAGACTGCGTGCGGGGTATGCTGGCATCTCATCGCATGTAAAACGTTCATGACATGCGCAGAAGGAGACCACAGCCTGGCAACAGCATTTAGATTTGCAGGATCACTACGATAGCGAGCGTAGCGATCCTTGTGCAGTGACGTCACGTTGGGCCACGTGACATGGGAAAACATGTTGCCGCACCGGAGTCACAGTTCTCATCCCTTTCTTTTATATTCCCCTATAACTAAGAGGAGAACGTAATATGTAGTCGTGGCAAACTGGAGCTGCTGTTCTCTTGGCTCGGGTGACACGGGTGGTTCGGACCAAGAACCCAGTGTGACACGCGAAGATTCCCACAAGGTTGAACAGAGGCATTTCATATTTCGCGTCGCTACATGGGCGATCACCCGAGACTTAACCACACTGCTGCGTGATATTGGCGTAAACAATGGCCAGACTTGCGTCCCGTCACACTGATCAGCAGTTTTAAGCGCACCCTACCATTCCATACAAAAGAATAATAAAAAACGATCCTGTGCATGATCCTGGGATAATTGTGAATAGTGGATAATGGTGGACTGCTAGTGAACATGTGGATTTCTGAATAGCGAACATGCGAATAGTGAATAGCGAACTTGCGAGTAGAGCACCTGAGAAGTAGTTTTTGGGGGTGGGGGGTGGGGTGAGAATTTGTTAGGAGTAGCAGAACAAGTCGGGAGACGAGTTCAATTTCTCCTCGTTTTTTTCCTTACAAACAAACAAACAAACAATAATGAAAAAAAAAAAAAAAAGAGCGGCACTTTTACACGTGGCACAACCTACCTGTGGCGTAATTCCAACCTGGTGGTGGTGGTACTAATGAAAGAGCTCGACGTTGTCGGCCTCACAGAGCTTGGCAACGTCACGACTAACTCACTGGAGGGAATGTGCGTCCCTTCTAAAGGAACCGTGCCGACATATGTCTGACAGCGTCTGAGGAAAACCCAGAAAAAGCCCCTGACAGCACAGCCGGCACAGGGATTCGAACCCGGGTACCCCCCTGTCTCGACCTGATATGGCAAGCACGCTAACCACCGAGTCACGCGAGCTGGTACTACCCGATCTCGTATCCCCGAAGGCATCGCGTAGTCATATTTAAATGACTCGCCAATATACAAATGGTTTGGGGGGAGGAATCGTTTGTTGCAGACAAAAACCTTTGTGCGTCGACGATGCAATGCACGTTCGTTTATCAGCCTGAAGTCACTCCTTGTGCAATTACTGCCTCGAGGAAACCATGTGGCCAGACGCGTGCCTACCTGTTGGCGTAATTATTTCGGGACCCGAAACCTGGCTTTCCCTCAGCGGACGGTTGGTCGCGAGGTGTTCCCTACTGGTCCCTTATTTTGCGAGTGCGTGCGGTAAGGTTGCAAATGCGTGATGTATAGCAGGCCGCAGCTATGCAGCTGTTTCCTTGTGTAGGATAAGGGGAAACTTTAGATTACGACTGCCATTTGGTGCGTTTCCCAAGAGGAGTCCACGCGTGTGTGCTCTGTATAGGGGTGCAGTTGGAAAGCTGGGGTCCAAGCTGCGTGCGAACCCGTCGATTTTAGTGCAATGGGTCCTTTTCCCAACTCTCGTGCAGTCTGTAATCCGCTATCTGATTGGTGGACGCAACGGAACGCTCTCTCTCTCTCTGTACTTACGTGACGGCGTCTCTGTGCAAAATACGAAGAGCGATCGCTACCTCATATACATGCTATTTTCAGACCTACGAGCATGCAATCACTATTTTAGTGCACCTCAGAAGAAAGTTTCGATATTGGGAAATCTAACAGGAAACTTTTCCATATAGTTATCCCCCTCTCATTCCTTCCATAAAAGCAAGGAGGAAGTGCGCCGCTGTAGCGGCGGTTGGTTGGTTGGTTTGGTTTTAAGGAAAAAATAAAATGGAGATTTTGGCCTCACTAACGTGAGGCCCGCAACTCCACATCACTTGCACCAGTTACTTTGGTGGAAAACTCCTTGAATGATGATGCCAATGAAAGTGAGCAGGAAGATGGCGATGATGCTGCTGCTGCTGATGATGATTAGTGGTGGGGGTGGGGTGATTGCGACAGAAAGAAAGTACACACACACTGAGATGTCACAGAACGCGCAAACACGCAACACGCAAACAGTCGAACAGCAAAACCCACAAAACCCACATAGGCTCAAAACTTGTTGTCTGTATTAATATCCCGGAAACAATTCGCTATGGCGGAGAACGCCCGGTGTCTGACACTGTGATTCCAGGGCCCAAGTACTTTCTTCCCGTGAGGGTACTTTCTTCCCTGGTACTTTCGCAAACACCCGAGGCTGTAGCAAAGTCCATCTCATCTCATCGTCTATTCGTTTGCTTGTTCGTGTGAGCGTGTGTGTGTGTGTGTGTGTGTCAGTCAATGCCGACAGGATACTGAATATGTACAGCTCGAAGCACAGTTAACTGGAACGCGCCTCCGACCTGCGGAGCAGGAAGAGAGTCACCCTAGCGGCGCTTACGAGAAATAAAGGGAAACAGTGTTTCGACTGTCCCAGTTGTGCTGCGGGGGTGTCCGCCTTGCCATGGGCTGTTGACTCTGCATCGCATTACCGTCAGCTGTTGTTATCATCGCGACGTTTGTTTGGTTTTGCGTCGATTGTGTACACGTGTATGCTGGCCGATATCGCAAGGATGCAATGGTAATGCAATGCCGAGTCAACAGCTCATGGCAAGGCGCACGCCCCCGCAGCACAAGTGGGACAGTCGGAGCACTATTTCCCTTCATTTCGCCTAAGTGCCGCTAGGGTGGCTCTCCTCCCGCTCCGCAAGTCGGAGGCGCGTTCAAGTTAACTGTGCTTCGAGCTGTACCTAAAGGTCCGGCTCATTCATGGTTAGGTGCTAGGACTTTCGTACTTTTCTTCCAGAGATATTAAAGGGTAACTTACCATCGTGGACGTCACAGGTAAGCGTCAGGTCCTCGCCCTCTTGGTACGGCCTCGTTGTGTTCTCGATTCGGGTCCCGTTTTCATCTTTTATTACCGGTCGCTTCGGGGGAACTGCAAGGAAAAAGTACGAGAAGCAGTTATTTACATGCTCGGCACTACATTACACCACATTATGGTAGAACAAGGACAATAACAAAACGTAATATGATGACGTTGTGGGGTGTTGAGCTGCGGTTACCTTGCCTGACTGTGAGTGCCTGTGATTAGAGGATAGAGAATGAGGAAGAAGTAGAGAGATAATGGAATCGGCGCCCTTTTCTCGACGTGCAGTGTAACGTGTGGAGTTTTCCTAAATATATTGCTCTCTGCACTCCGTAAGCTGTTCCCAGTTCATGCGATTTTTTTCACTTCTTTATACCCAGTGGAGTTCAGCTTAACTTGTGCAATTGACATGACAGAAGAAACGCCACAATGGCAAACGCCCGACTATTTCGCGTTACGGTCTTTTTTTCTTGCTATTGGCGCGCCGCCATTCTGCATGTAGGCATAATTGCGACAATCTAAATATAGCCACTTTACACGCGAGCTTCAGGAGAAAGACGACTTGCTCTTTGAGTGCCGATCATGTAAAGCTTGCTTCACTTGGGACGCACAAGCAACGTTGGGGCAACGTTGAACAACTTGAGCAGGTTGTCTTTGCGAACATGGATGCAGTACCATGGCCGTGGTGGCTGACGGCACTCAAGGGACACTTCACGTTTCGGACGAATGTTCGTTATACGGATAACACGTTTTAAGCTAATAGTATTTACAACATACGAGGAACTCCACAATGTCTGATTTAGTACACATTGTTCTGTACAATGGACTATACTGTGCTGCAAGGAGCTGCGTGGACCGGTGGACGTACACGGGGACGTAACTGTCTAATGTGATTGATTTATTCATTGGTAAATAAAAAAAATATGGAGACACCTGTCTAATGTAGCAGGATGTTGTTTAGAATATTTGGTTGACGCCAGTAATAGCGTACAAACACGCACGTCATCGAAAGTCAGTTAATAGATGACTCCACAGCAACGTTTCAAAATGAATAATCTTACAACGTGTACACATGATACGCAGATGATGAGCACAAGTTTTGCTAACAATATTTCATGAACACACGGAAAGAGGTCTAACTAAGAGAAGGTCTACCTGTCTGTTTACGTGTCACTGACAATGTTATATTTCGGTTCTTTCGGCTTCCAGATGACCAACTTGAGGGCAACATCATATTCATTGCTTGCTCCCTCTCACTCATCGGTTTCATTCACTTTCTGTTCAGAATAGATTTAGTAACCAGTTCAAACCATCTACAGTTAACCCTCGTTATTATGACCATGGTCGTTTCCTAAAATTTTGGTCTTAATGCGGAATTGTCATATTAACGGGGGGCATTTGCAGAGGTTTCACTAAATCGTTCCCCAGGAGTGTATGGTCGCAAAGCACGTATGTCAGATTGTCGGGGGTCATATTAATGAGGGTGTACTGTATATAAAACATACTTTTCACTCCACTTTCTAAATCGAGGTCATGCACAGCTGGGTGGAGCAATCAGTGCATGAACCTGTGCACTTCCAGACCGAACTCCAGCTCGATGTACACTAAACATGCAAAACCAGTTAGACGTTCACGATGTAAGTATCACAACATGTCATTGCTGCTAAATCGAATGAAGCAAGATGCAAGACTGTGGGGCCGTATTCGGCCGTCCCTACCGTGCTTACGTCGGGAGCCAAGGTAAGCCAAGGATTTGTGAGACGAAATGAGAGATGATTCTCGCGTGCAATATAGGCCAGTGGAATGAGACACGTGAGGAAGGACCATTTCTAATTAATCCGGCGTCTCATTTGACGAGCATCTCTCATCCTGGCCACAGTGATCGATTCGCTGCACACGTGCTTCTTGAGAGTTAATCTGGATCTAAGTGAAAGTTCTGCTGGTCTCCGATACAAAAAGAAAAAAAAAAGAGAAGGAAGCAAGCACCGTAATCCAATCATGATTGTTTTGAATTTCGCTCGTGCGATTGTTATTCAGAGGTACATTATCATAACAGAACCTCACCACATGATGCTATCCTAGCCAACCATCCATCACCCCGAATGACATCATTCTCTCCCCTGATTTGCTCGAAACGGGAGGCGTACGCCTTTTTCTGACGCGTATGCGGTTATGTTGATTGTCACAAAACCGCACATGCCCCGCGCTGTGCACAAATTACGAGTGATGACTGTATGATTCTGTGCAATGATTGGCCTGCAGTGTGTCACAAAACAGTTTACGCCTTCCGTTTTCATGAAACAGGGAGGAGAAGGATGTCATTCGGAATGAAGGTTGTGTAGGATCGTAACATGCGGTGAAGTTCTGTTTTTACAGTGTATGCTAACGTGCCGGCTTGAGGGCTTGTAAGCAGACGTTAGCCAGAGGTGCCTGGCTTGCTTTCTCTTGATCCCAAAGGTTGACAGACTAGTGTGACATGTGTTCGTATAAGCTTCATAAAATTAGCGCGGGATAGGAGACTGAGTATCGCCCGTCACGATGAAATCAAAGCAAAACGTCGTTGTTGATGTTGGTGTTTACACACGTTTGATTCGGTGGGAGCGTTAACGGGGGACGGTCGGATACGGGAACCCTCGTTTCGAAACGTTTTTTTCTTGCATAATGTAAAAAACCCCGAGACTAGGGAACACGAAGGGACAGACACAAACACGAAGTCTCAAGTCTCGAAGTCTCAAGTCTCGAAGTTTTTCTTTTTTTCGAAACGTTTCGAAACGAAACCTTGTTTTTCCTGAGAGGGAATTCCGGAATACTCTCGACACCCGGCGTCTGCTCTTGTCTTGTATTCCGCCGAAAAACAGTCAAACTACGCCAGTATTCCGCGTGGGATTTTGACACGGTGATCAGTAGTAGGGGAGGGACAAAACCTATGGTTTCGAAATCGATTGGAGCAGGTGCGACCATCCCTTTAATCACGGCCCCAGGATTTCATGGCACCGTCACCCCTTCCGTCCTTCTACCTCTCATACATAGTGCTTTCCCTTGTCCTTCTCCCGTCTTTGTTGTGCTTGTTTTACTCAGTGTGAACTGCTTACCCCGATCTACCGGATTAACCGGAGTTACCCTTGCCTGCATATCTTTTAGCATATACCATTTTTCATCAAGTCGACTTGACCACCCCTATAATTTACAGCAAAGGTCCTGTCACACTGATGCCTACAAATTTTCGACATTACAGCTGGGAATTTCTGAATGGTACCACTTGCCCGTAGAAGTTGTTTCAATATCAGATTTACGCCAATTTCAGGATGTTTGTGAAAGAACGTGCACGGCGCGTCTGACTATCTTGTTGTTACGCGGTTAACGTTACAAATTCTGTTTTGGCCGTACATTAGGAGGGTCAGGTGCTGCTCATCTTAGCGACGAGCAATGTACTTATAATGACAGAGGGCATTGAGTAGTAGGGTTAAGACTTGGCGGTTTCTACAATATGTGCGTATAGGATAACTCTCAAAACATAAACTTGCTTTGTCCTCCATTCAAGAATCCTATTGCGAGGTCAACATCATCAAATCCCTCCCTAAATAAGTGTAAGGTTCTTTCGTCTTCTCAGATATCGATATAGCTTTTGTATATCAAGACTGTTTTGAAACGTCTTGTATCTCCCATTGTGAGATCGAGATCTGAATTAACTATAGAAAGGTCAAGAACTAAAAAGGTATATATTGGGTAGCAAGTACCTTGAAAGTAACTCGTTACTTTTCTAAAGTAGCTTGGGAACTTCAAGTTAATTTTCATTACGTGTAAGTTAGTCAGTAACTTCGTTATATTTCTGGCACAGCAACTTAACGGGTAACGAGTTCTCCGTGTCGAGTAACTTCGCCATGGCTGGTCCTCAATGATCGTTGAAACAAACGGCCTTTGAACATGCGCGTAGCGTCACCTAGCGTATAACGCGTCAACTTCTCAAAGAGCATTGGATCCACTGCTCCCTGGCAGGTTGACGTGTTACACGCTAGGTGGCGCTACACGCATGTCCAATGCTTGTTGGTTTCGATGAGACTGCCCGTATTAGTGCTTGTAGCTCGTTTCGGCTGCAGTAGCTAAATGAGGAGTCTATTACAGAATCGTTGGAGCGAACTCGACGTACAGTATTTCGCAACGTACCACGAACGAAAAACGACATTAAGAACCCGGCCTACTTCCGCCACTGTGTTTTGCAACTCGGAACACACACGGCAGAAAGGAAGAGCGAGCACTCGCAACGAGAGTGCTGCATTCTCGCGGAGATAGCAGCATCAAAACCCGATTGCATTAACGGCCTCTGCTTTCTTCTACTCCCCTCCGAGTATCCCGGGAGAAAACTCCTCCCAAGAACAGCCTTGGTAGTCTCAGCGCTCTTCCTTGTGCCAGAACGTAATGAAGGTTGAACATTTCCTGTTCCTCCGCAAGTTCGCGAGCAGCGCGTCACGAGACGGGGCAGAAAGCGACGGTCAGAAAAGAAGGAGATATGCAGCGTTTATGTAGGAATATATGCCTAAATACGTCCTTTCGTAATTGTGAAAGTGTATGCTACTTCTCTTTTCTTATTCTTTTTTCTAGCGTTCTTCTTGCTCTCACCCATTTGGTGAAAGTGCCTGCTCTGCTCCTTTTGCTTTCTTATAGAAAAGTAAAGTACATAACAGTGTACGGAAGCAACTCCGCTGCTTTTGTTGTTTGCTGCGTGAAGAAGTGCAGTTTGGGGAATATTTATGGTACACGTATCATAAACTAAGGAGGGAAAAAACACGCGCAGACACGCTTGCGGTACTTTCTCAGAAAATAAATGAAAAGGGTATGGCACGCGCCCAAATATTTATTACTCGGGAAGAAGCGGAAAGGATAATGAGAAACGTACGTTGACAGTCGGAGCTCCTATGGACACTGGACAGCAGTGATGGCCACTAACTACTTCTACAGTAGTTTAACTATAACTACTAACTACTTTGAGATTGAGTAGTTTAACTAGTAGTTCAACTACTTTTCAGGGGAGTAGTTAAAACTACTTCTTTAACTACTGCAGTGTAGTTTAACTACATCTATAACTACTTAACGTTGTTCAATGTTCATCAACACCAATTCCTTATAGTGTTCTTGGACACTTAAATATGAATCACAAGCAATGATAAAGTTTGGCTCAAGCCATTGCTACGATCGCCAAATACAAAGCTTGCGGCGAGATTTCACAGCAAATGAGGCTTTAGTAGACAAGCATTACAAGTGAAGATTTAGTATACATGCACGACACAATTGCTCTGCACCTCCGTTCTCATCAAACAAGTAGCTCAAGGTAAAAGCTGGAAGCACAATCGTGCCGTAAAGCTTGCGGCAAAATCGGAAGTAGTTGGCGCCTTCAGTAACCTAACTACTGTAGTTAACTACTTAAAATAGTAGTTTAACTAGTAGTTGTCACTACATTTCTGCAAGTAGTTGGTAACTACTTTTTAACTACAACCAGGTAGTTTAACTAGTAGTTTAACTACATGTAGTTAACTACTGGCCATCACTGCTGGACAGTGCTTAACATTTGGTTGACGTCTTAGTTAGCTGTTTCTAATACGGAGTCCAGGGACAATAATTCGTGATGGCGAGCGAAGCACATTGCGGCTTGGGCTTTATGAAACGCGATACCTGCGGTTTCGCGCTCTAAAAATGGATGCTGGGATGCGTTGTCACTCGGGTGGGCAGGATGTCGCTCTCACTGCAGAAAGGCGAACGGAGGGTTTGGAGCGTTGAGTAGATTTACGTTAACAATGGCGGGCAACTTTACGTTGTAGGAAGCTTTTCAAGCAGACTATCACTCCCGATTTGTGCCAGCCGCCGTGCGTACGTCTGTTTGTGACAATTAAGGGACCCGGGTTCGAATCCTGGTGCCGGGTGCGCTGTCTGGGGTCTTTCTTGGGTTTTCCTCGGACGGCTGTCAGACATATGTCGGCACAGTTCTCTTAGAAGTCGGCCCAGGCCGCACATTCCTGCGAGGGCGTTAGTCGTGATGTTGCCCATTTTTGTGAGGCCGACAACGGCGAGATCTCTCACAAGCACCACCGCCACCACCTTGTAATTAACCTAACTGCGTAGACGTCACAGAGAGGCGTGTGCCTCCCGTTTTCATTCGTGGTAATAATTGGATACGAGCGCGTTAGGCGGTGAAGTTCGGTTTTAAGAATGTAAAAGCATCAGGGAGCGCTTGAGAATAAGCGGAGTGGGACTTGAAGCACACGGAACAAGTTTCTAAGATAAACTTTTCTTTGTAAAGCAGAAGCACTGCAGGTGATAGGAATGTATGTGCACACGCTTAAAGCATGAGCTTCAACGCATACCGACCCCCCCCCCCCCCCCACACACACACACACACCCCGATTGACATTGTTCTCTCTCCTGATTTCGTTAGAACAGTTAGAGAACAGTTTCGTTAGAGGCGCACGGCTCTTTCTGACAGTTCTGCGGCTATGCTGATTGTCACAAAAAGGTGATGATCTCATTCTGCGGAATGGTTGAGCTTCAGCGTTTTACGGGGTGAACTTGTGCTCACATGTCGCCACGCCGGCAGGCAGAGCGCTCGGAAATCGCGCACGGTCTGCCTGCCTATGCTGGCGGCATGTTGCTCGGGGGAGAGAGAAAAGGGAGGGAGGGGCAGGGGAGAACAGTTACAGCGCTCGACCAGTTTTCGACCAGTATAGAAATAAAAAAAAGCGTGTTCACCTGCTTTGCTCTAAGATTTTCTTTCACTGTGCATTTTGTTTGTTCGGATGTGGAATAGAGCATATCTCGAAAGACGAAGAAAACGGAGCACCTGAGGAAATGTTCAGTCATTCAGAAATGTATAAATAATCCATAAATAATCCATCACCGTGCCATTTGTTTGCCTAAGCGAAAAAGCGATGCCAAGGGACAGCACGATAGGAAGAAATGGATCCCTTTATTTGTCAAACTAGAAGCGTTCTCGAAGCAGCAATTGTTTTCCTTACCATCAGGCACGTAAAAAACCGTCACGGAATAAGACGTTCTTCTGAACAATATTGCGTCACATGACATCTTTTTTCTCCTTTCATATATGTGCACAAAGAAAGTATTTCTCAAATAACTGTGTTGGATAAGAGCAACAGCAAGAAAAACAGCATACGCGAAGATACACAGCACAGTTTTATATTTACAGTAAGGTCAGTCTCAGGAAATGCGTCACGAAGAAGATGGACTTTGTAAAAAATGAGAGATGCCTCGGGTGTTTTCTGCTGGTAGTCCGCTAGTGGATGTTCTCGCAGACCTCCCTTCTTCAAACATCGCGTCACGTGAGCAAACAGGGTCCACTGAAAGGGCACATTACTGGGATACCTCACCGTTGCGTGTCGCTGTAGGCCTGATCCTGCTTTCAACGGAAGCGCTCTCAAAGCCTAACGTATTACGATATATGCCGGCTTGCGAACATTTTGTGCGGCTACATTTGCGAGTGAAAAACTGCAAGAGGAAGTTTTGTTGGATTGGATTGGATTGGATTAAACACATATGAAGGCTGTGGTTTAAAGGGACTATCGCATCCGTCCCGGTCGATTCCGAAACTGTAGTGCTTTTTTATTCCGCGTTCATCACTGATAATAACGCCGAAAACTCGACGCGAATTGGCAGCGTCGTTCCTGTGTAGTTTGATACAAAACTTGGCAAGAGCAGACGACGCATTCCTGGATTCCCTCTCTGGAAACGTCACGTGGACGAGGCCAATCACTGCGCGCCCTTTCACACGGAGAATACCAATCACGGAGCGGCCGGAGGGACTTTGGTAGCCTTGGCAACCGACCGACAGGCGGGCGGGCGAGGCGGAATTCTAGGGGACGGCGTCTCTGTTACCGGTTCGCGGAATGTTGTTTCTGGTTAACGTTGAACGTGTTCGCACAGTCAGGAGTGTAACGCCGTGTTTCACGTAACATGGTTACGTCTCCACTCACACTGGTAAGCGAAAGTCAGCGTATTTACGGAGGACTTTTCACTTAGTATAGTGCGATGCGAACGCCAAGCAGACGATCTCGAAGACAATCGCCAGCGCTGCGCTCCCATTCGTGCGCCTGGCTTACGTCATCATCCTATTGGCTGCAGATGGAATGCGGACCTTTCCACTCGTTTACTTAATATGTAAGCTGTTTTCGGAAGAGAAATTTGGCAAAGTTGACTCTGAAGCGGTGAGGAACATTACCCTATCGGTATCATACATACGTTCCCGGATGCGATAGTCCCTTTAAGGAATGTGGATCTGGCAACTCTGAACGCTTACAGTTGACTACGTGCCGATCACTATGGGTCGTATTGGGGTTAATGGTGAAGCGACAGGAAGGAAAATGAACGAATGAAAAACAAAAAAGTGTGAGGCATCTCATGCGTGTGTGAGATTACTACACATGACCGCTAAGTTGGATATTCTTTATGATGCCCCTAAGCGTGAAAACATGATGTTCGTGCGGATGTCTCGCAAGTACCTTACAACTAGAGATATAAAATTTCCGGAAAATTTCAGCCTCGGGAAAAAACAAATCTTCTTTTCATGTTTTTCCCCCCGAAGAAAAAAATGAAGCTAATGGAACAACAACAACAAATAAGTGATGATGATGATGTAGAGGGATGTTTCGCCGCTGAGGCGGCACCCTATCCCATTGCTTGAGGGGGAGAAGATGGTGAATGACGATGAATCTTCAGAGTTCACTCAGGAGCCCCGTTGCTGCTAGGAAGGTGATGAGGGATTGAAGATGCGCTGGGTTTGGATGCTGGGATGGTTGGAGCAGATGCTGTAACCGCTGAGACGGAAGTCAGGTTGCACATATGCTTCACTGATAGCCAAAAGGGAAATTGGATGCTTAAGAAGAAACAATTCGAGGTCCGCTAACTTAGATCGTAGCCCCCTTGCATTCCATTGAAGAACTGCAGCGCGCTGGTCCATGACTAAAGGGGATCAACTTTTCTGCGGCTTGCAGTGCCCTGACCTCCTGTACAAAATAACGAAGATACTGCGTGTTACATGTCTAATGACACATATATAGGGGGTGTTACCCAATAAAAGTCCGCCCGTGTCAGCGTGCCATGCTCCTACGATTATGCTACGTATGCTAGCGGAACATTTTGTTGTTTCCAAATAAAGCTCTGAAGGACATTCAATCCCTGTAGATTTCAAAGGGATTGAGCATCGTAGTGCAAAGTTTAATGATGCAATATGCACGAATCCCGTGCTCAAAACAATGAAGGCGGCGGTGGTGCGAAGTGCAGTTGAGAGACTGCTCGCCACACGGTGACCTGTCGCTTTGGAAAAGATGTCTCCGTGTTCTTATTTAGCCCACCCCTTTTTTTTTAAAGAAAATAAAAGACAAGAGAAAGGAACAAAAAAAGAACACACAAAACTGAAACTGAAAAATCACGCACACGGTCCCACAATCACAAGCCGTTGACAAGGTTCGAAGCGTGGAGAAAGCAGAGGAGCGCAGTGGTGACAGCCCACTGGGTCGGCTGAAGAACGGGACCCAATAAGGTAGCCAGTGTCATAGTGCTGTAGCCAAGTTGGGATACACGACGACAGAGGGCGTCACGGTGCAGAAGGTGTTGCCGGCAGTGTAGGATGCAGTGAGGGATATCAGCCACCACGCCACAGCTAGTGCAGAGGGGAGTGCTAGATTGACCCATTTTGAACAGATGCAGCTGTGTGCGGGCGACAGTTAGACGGAGGCGGTGAAGGAGCGATTCCTGGTGACGAGTGCAGAGACGCGTAATAAAGAAGTCCACTGCGGGGTCGATTGATTGCAGGTGACTGTTGTATGAGGCAGCCTCAGCTCTGAACGCTTGGGCACGAGCAGCACACCGGCGGCGTATAGACATATGGGAGGCAGAAACAGTAAGGGGCAGATGTACAGTGGCATGAGTCACAACTTGTCCAGCACGTCGTGCAGCAGCATCTGCGCGTGAGTTACCGGATAGGCACACATGACCGGGAATCCATTGCAGAGAACGAACGGGGCCATTTGCACAGAGCCGATTGTATGCCTGGATGATCATGCTGGGCAAGTCACGTATGATGGCGGGGCGGGAAGACAGCGAAAGAACGAGGGACGCCCTGCTGTCAGTAAGGACAACGCAGGACTTCTCAGACCCAGCAATGTATTCTAGGGCTGCGAGGTTTGCGTACAGTTCCGCCTCAGTAGTGCACACAGGATAGGGCAAAGTAAAAGGCTGCCCCTGACGTGTCACGCATCACAGATGCATCTGTGAATATTTGACGACAGCAAGAGTAGCAAGAGTAGCAAGAGTAGCCGTACTAGAGTACAGCGTACGAGAGCAAGAGTAGTAGTACGACAGCAAGAGTAGGTAGAGTTGATATGTACCAAGGAGAGCTGATGGGCTATTGGAGGTGGAGCTTCGTGTTTTCGAGGAAGGTCCGGGATTACAGGTTGAATGACGGGACGCTCAAGGGTCCTTTTGCTGGGGTTCGCGATTCGCACAACGAGAAATGGATCCAAAGTTCGATCGACAGCAGACAATGTATTTTACAAAAGTGCCATGAACACTGCGATTAGAGCAAAAGCGATGAATGATGGCGATCTTCGGCCGCTGCTCATCGAAGTACTTTGTAGACTGAATGTGAAACGAAAACTGACGTGCCTCACAACGTGCTGGCGCACGAAAGACGCCATCTGCTGAAAAAAAAAAAGTTTTGTGTTTTCGTTTTCCAGCCCTCCCTTTACATCTCTACTTACAACAGCGCAGAACTCCCAATGCCCCACTTGGGTGTACTAGGGCACGATTACTTGGACGGCGCTCGCTAACTTCGACTGCAGTAGACGACACAAGAAGCTAGCATACGCATCAGCTGTGCCTGCCGTGTAATTTCGATACACATGTCGAAGAAAATAGAAGTGTGCAAGAGCACTGCTACACATTGGATAGGGATCTGAGCCTCGTGTCGCGCTGTTGTGTTTTCGTAGTTCTCCCTCAGACTCATGAAAATGATTCCTCTATCTATACACATAATCTGTATTGCAGGTTTTACTTCACTGTCCTGAGTGCGGTCACTTCACGCCTGGGGTGGGGTGGGGTGGGGTGGGGTGGGGTAGGGTGGGGATTTATTGGCAGAAAAAAGACGAAGAAAGGGGAAAGGCCTGGTTATTTCTGGACACATGGTTTTTTCATCAATGCCCAAAGAAAACTCTCTCAAACACGAATCGCGCACGAGATTTCTTGAGTGCCTCTTTGTTAGATCACAATTTTTGTTCTGCGCATTGATTCCGTGACTACACTATAATGAAAATTATTAAATAAATTTGGTTCGACTTCAAATGCAGAAGCTCGAACTTTTCGAAACCAGTGTACTGTGCTCCTTTTTTCTTTATTTCTGCTTCTTTACATTGTGAACGAATATTAAAGGGGTACTAAAGTGCCAAGACTTGTCCGATTTGCCTATCATTCTCAAGAAATGGGACAATGCCTCGGATTGGTCTCCGCAAACGATCTCCCGTGATAATTGGACGAATCGTTTCCGGAGACCAATGAGAGCACGATCCGCATCAAGAAAGAGAGGGAAAGAGAAAGCGCAAATTGCAGGTTCTTTCGCTCATGAATCGCGACCAACGTAACCGATGACATCCAATGACGATAATGGACGATGGCCGTTCCTTTTGTGTTGGTGCAAGGTAACATCATCTTTCATTTCGCGGGTATAATTTTTTAGCACTTTAGTGTCAATTTAATATAATCATTGTCATTAAATGGGTTTACCGTTCAGTGAGATGAGTTGTGCGGCTTCAACGGTGTTCTTGCTGAATCACATTACATTAAAGGGATACTTCGGAACGATCGGCAAATTGCTGCACATCGTAGTTGGTGGATAACATACCTGCCATCAACTTTGTTTCTTTCTCATGTGACGCATTATGCCTCAAATAAGCGAACAATTAAACTGCGTGACATTCCCGAAACAAAACAATGAACCGAAGTTCGGGATCATATTACTCAGAAACTGATGGATAGAAACAGCGGACACCTGCGTTTCTGAGAGTCAGGAAACAGCGCAGGAAAGATATGACTAATGCACGGTGACATTGGCTGACCAGAGAAAGAAAGAAGTACTTCCATCGACGCTCAGTGGGAGCCAGACTTTTTCAAATTTCAAAAGTCGTTCTTATGATTCCACCTTCGTTTGCAAGCGAGATATTTCACAACTGTGTACAGTTCGTGTAAATGATTGTGGAAATACCGCAAGCTTGAAATGCATTTGGTTGCGAAGTCTCCCTTTAAGTGCTCAGCGGTAGCGGGCATTCTCATGTACGATCCAACAAATCTTATTTTTTCCGTATTCTTCTTATCACTGCCAAACAGAGAACGCCAGCTCTGAACGCCCTCTGAAACCCCCGAATATCTATATATGTTTATAAGTCTCAAACGTCGCCACGACGTGTGCCGACGTTTGGGCCTTATAAACACATGTTGCACGTGCAGCCAAAGAGCTTCGTCTACTTTCCTTCCGTGTATATATATATATATAGCTAATTTAAGTCACCACCTGCAAACACCTAACTCCCCCGCTTTAAAACTCTGCGCATACATGTACTCTCTGAAAGCGCCAGCACGAATTAACAAAAACAAAAAGGAAAAAGCAAACTGCGTTACTTTTTTTTCCCTTCGTCGCGCCTCGCGCACAGCACACGGCTAACCGTAACCCGAAAACATACCACAAAGCTAGCCGCATTAACTGCAGTCCTTAAGATAATTACTCCAGACGCCCCCCCCCCCCCCCCCCCCCCCACACACACACACGGATTCAGCCTCTTCCTGCCCCATTAACGAGCAAGACTGGGGAGGCACCTTTCCACTGCTTCTCGAGCACGGAGTCAGTTATCGCGGGAGCTGGCGCACAAACACCTCCATAACAAAACCTGCAAAAAATAGCGCCTATGAATATGCAGAGCAGCCGCTTCTGTGTTGTCACCTTGCTTTGGTGTGTTTGTTATGCAGATGAGCGGGGACGCTCAGCGTCAGCCGCCGGCCGGTGAGTTCTCCTGCTCACCATTAAGGACAACGTGTTCGCATGACGGGACCCTGTTTATGACTAGCCGACGTGTAGTAACCGCGGCCGATTATGGTTGCGGTCCCGTTCCAGATATAATAGGCAATCCACGTTCGGCGAGCACCGAACAGATGGTTCGAAGGTGCGTGAGGTGACGCTTGAAGGAAATATGGTCGCTATATGGTGGCAGGAAGCAAAATTTACGAGAGCGAGGTTGAGACGTCACCCTTTAGCTGTTGGTGCCGCGGTGTGATTAATGTTGCAGGAAGTCTTCGGGTTAGGTATAGGGTAGGGTATTTAGAAATAGTCCGAACGTCGGGCAGACACATCCCTTAAAATCCAACACACCAGTGTACACAACAGTTAAAAGCAGCTAAGTCAGTCTGTCGTTTCGGAATTCATCGGCCTCAAAGAAACGGTCTTGACTTTGAGAACGCGCTGGCAACATGTCGCGCCATAAGATTAGACTAACCGGTTATCTTGGTCAGAGAAAACCGCTTGGGTGGGTGGGGGGGGGGGGGGGGTACCAAACAGTTGGAACCATGGTACATAAAAAGAAAACAGATAATACGATAAACAAACATCCAGGGTCCCTACCTAATTGTTACGCCCCCCTACTGTATAGCACTGTTTCTTCGCGACATTTCTGATTATGGAATTCTGATGAATTCCGAAACTTGACTTAGCTGTTTTTTATTGTTATGTACCCTGGTGTGTTGAATTTTTTGGTGTTTGAATTTCTGTAGGGTAGCTGGTAGGTAGGTAAGTTCTGTGAATTTGTTTGGGGTCGGAAAAAAATCAAACTGAGAGACGATTAAAGAATTTGTTCTTGTACGAGGCGAGGGACACAGACATTTGTGATAGGACGCCAGTCTGCTACCAGAATCGTACCGCCTGACGCAATAAAAAATAGTGTCGTAAAACTTGCACTGTACAAAGTTTCTACGCATAGTTTCCTTGCATCAGAATAGTAAAGATACAATGGGTAACACAAATAAAAGACGAAAAAAAAGGAACACCTAAATAGAAGGAGTTGCTGACAGACCATCGGCATTTTGGACTACAAGATCGTTAAGCATCTCGTCTTTGTTTCGTTACATTTTGTTCGGGCATAAAATTATTACCGTTAGTCAAACGAAACGCAATTACATTTCTGTCGAGTTCTTTTTGTCACGGGAGCAGGTCCATACTTTTGTAGTCAGGCCGGGTCTCTCGAGAGCTCTTTTAATTAGCGCCCAACCACATTTTTCAAAGGGGTGAGACGTGGAAAAATGCTCATCTGGTGCGGTATAAAGTGAAACATACCTCTTCATCTTCGCTGCAAAATTTACTTAAAGATTGCTCTAACGAAGCGATGTATTCGTTTAAATGTTTGGCTCGTCACCATAACAGGTAGAATTATTCTCATGCCAAATGTATAGCATTCGCATATTGAAGATTATATATAGAAGTTATTTTGTTCAGTATCTGAGTGGCACAAAATTACATCATCATCATTCATTTGTTGTTGTTGTCCTCTATGTACGGTCACCCATATGGCATACTTCTGTTCATATAGTTCTTTGAATTGAATTTGAATCGAGTTGAAATGGGAGAGAAATAAACACCGAAATAAACACCATAAATAAACACTGAAGAAAACAAGATGATGCAAGTTACAGTGGCGTCAAATCAACGACAGCAACGGAGCTGTTTATTTGAGCCAGTCTGCACTCTTAAAAATGAACTTCACCACATGGCATGCTCCTAACCAATAATTAATCTCGAACGATAACGTTATCTGCCCTGATCTGTTGAAAACGGGAGGCGTACGCCTTTTTTGTGACACGTATGCTGTTCATAATTGTCACAAATGAGGCGTACGTCTCCCGATTTCAACAAGTCAGGGCAGGTAACGATATCATTCGAGATTACGGTTGGCTAGGAGCGCGCTATGCGGTGAAGTTCATCTCTAAGAGTGTGTCGCTGCGTGCATGGTTCGCCCTGTCGATTGTGGTCCGCAGCAAGATCAGCTTCCGTACGTACACTTACTAGGGCGGCCCATAATAGAGAGTTTTAGTACATCGTACGCTATCGCCTTAGCGTACGTAAGGGATAGCGTTGCTGGTTCTGCGCACTGCGCGAATCTCTCTTTCTGTTAGGGGCGTTGGCAGAACCTTCAACACTATCCCTTACGTACGCAAAGGCGATAGCGTACGATATACTAAAACTCTCTAATGACACTATTCAGCTCCGCATACACACGCAATACCGTCTCCGCTGCTGCTGTGGGCGACCAGAGGCCGGTACGCGCGCGGCGCACCTCTTCACATGCCAAGACACGTGAACCGGCAACAGCCGCTGCCACTTTTTCTCTTTGAGGCACGTGACACCAACGTCACAGCCACCGTGACTCTCCGCGGAATGACCAATCTGCGTCGCGCGCCCTTTTTTCTCGTTTCTTCGCTTCATCTCGCGCTAAGGGGGAGGAGAGTTTCGGGGATGCGACGTACGGGACAGGATCTTCACGAAACTAAGCCCATAACAGATGTAGCTGTAATATGGCTGCTTTTGAGTGAAATAGGCTGCTCATAATGCGTGGCGTGATATTTTACACTCTAAAAAATGAACTTCACCACATAGCACGCTCCTAGCCAACCATCATCCCGAATGACAACGTTCTCGCCCCTGATTTGCTGAAAACGGGAGGAGGAGCCTATTTTGTGCCGTGCATAATGGCACAAAATAGGCTCCTCCTCCCGTTTTCAGCAAATCAGGGGCGAGAACGTTGTCATTCGGGATGATGGTTGGCTAGGAGCGTGCTATGTGGTGAAGTTCATTTCTAAGAGTATACTTGAATTAAGTTTCGGGTCTACAGAAAGATAACATTTGTAAAAAAAAAAAAAGCCATAAAATTCCAGACAAATGTTTGTCAGTCCGCGATTTTTGAGGTGCACTCTAAAAACTGAACTTCATCGCATAGCATGCCCTGCGTCAACCATTGCCACGAATGATAGGGTTATCGCTTCTGATTCGAAGAGAGAGAGGGGCGTACGCCTCTTTGTGCCAATTTGGATATATGATAATAGACAGAGAAAGGCATACACCTCCCTCTCTCTTCGAATCAGAAGCGATAACCCTATTATTCCTGGCAATGGTTGGCGCAGAGCGTGCTATGCGGTGAAGTTCAGTTTTTAGAGTGTGCGATAGACCCTGTTTCGTGTTTTTACGACGTGGTCGAGATGTGCAATGGCGCACGCAACAACAACAACAACAACAACAAAAAAAAACACAAACAATGGCGATAGCAAAAGTTATCCTTTCACGCAACTTGGACATTTCCTGCCTATATAACGATCCCGACTGTCTGGAGGCTTCCATAAATTATACATCCCGTACACTGGTTGCTCCTAATAGTGATAGCCTAGAGTACGAATGATCCAATTGGTGTGTCTTCGAATCTGCAATTGACTGAATCTATTGATGCCGACGGGGGGGAAGACTTCAAAGCGACTTGAAGTGCCCACACAACCGTGTGCTTAGTAAACATCCTCGTTGGCTAATTTCGTGGAAGATTCGGGTAGGGCGTGGTAATATTATCGCACTTGTTGTTTAGAGGAGATACTTAGGTAAACACTTAACATCATTAATGTTGCAATAACGCTCCTTATAGCTCTCTGCACCAATATATGGGGAGAGATGAAAGCAGCCTGCCAAACAGGGCCTTATCGCTCGGCAAAGAGGCTCATCAGGGAATGTTTCGCAGAAACAGCGTGCCATACATAGCGTATACATCAACTGGTTCTAAGTTATGTGCTGTTTTTCACTGGTTGGTAGGCTTTTATTGCATCTATGCAATTACGCTTTCGTATAATAGGTTTGGCCAGGTTTTAGGAGAAAAGGAAAAAGAAGCCTGAAATCAGATGACTTGGCTCTCCTACTTTCTCTCTACTGGAGGCAACATTAGAGTTACAGCATAGCGGACGAATTCACGAATAGCTAAAGTACAGGTACGACCTTTGTTATGCTACCTTTATGCGCACTGCGACGATGTTACAACATAAATATTCTTTCACGCTTCCACCTGACACCGTCAGGCTTTCAATACTTCTAGGTTCCAAGCGTCCACTCGGGCACAATACTTGCTGAATAATCGAATGGTAATTGGAGCAGATTTACACGCAAGGTGTGTCAGCCTAGTTGTGTGGCGACACGTGCAGCTTGCCACCACACAAATAGGCTGACACACCTTACGCGTAAATCTGCTCCAATTAATTTTTTCATGACAGGCCGTACCTAGCTCTCCTACACGCTGCGCTGGAAGTGATGTTTACTTCCCCCGCATTGCTACCGTCCTAGGCCGGGATTGAACCCGCATCCCTTAACACGTTACCGACTGAGCTACCGAAGCCGGTGTCTGCAAAATTCGTAAAAGCCCGTGTTGCATCCAAGTATGATGTCAACTGACGACGAAGTTTTGTCGTAGCTCGTGAGCTTGGCCTTGGCCAATCTTCCTTGGTGGATAACGGCCAGCATCTGAGGTCGAAGAAGACGAAGGAGAAGAAGAAACTGCTCGCGCTCATCTCCGACTAGACGATCTTCGTATTTTGTGTTTCGGTTGGTATAAGGCTTACTGCAGCAGTTTTCAATGTCAACTGCGAGCATCATGAGAACAATGGCAGGTGGCGCCGAAGGCGACGTCCCGCAAGCAATGCGTGGTCGCCGCCTCAATATCTGCGGACAAAACCGAGCATGTCAGATAGGTCGACCGAGTGGGGATGAAAATATCTCGCATATCAAAGGTCACATTGAAGACCCAGTCAAGGGGAATGCCACAGAAGAGACAATGCCTGTTTGCGGCAGTGCAGCTGAGGAGTCGTCGATGAGTCCGAAGACTTCCGAAGGATACAACCACGGTAGAGGCGATACCTCAATGCTTGGCGGACACACGGCTGCCATACTTCTGGGCAAAGATGTGCTCATGCTCAGCTGTCTCAACGAAGCTCTCATGAAGACTGCGCAGATGGTTTTGGAGAGGCACTTCGCTGACAAGGAATCTTTGCCTTCGCTCATGAGGACGCCGTACGGCCAACTTGACAAGACTAGCGTCGGTAGCCGAGAAGATCTGAGCCGGTATCCTACGTCTTTGCAAGGACTGAACGACCAAGCTATGCAGCAGTGGGACGCACACTTCTGCAACCCTACCGGTTCCTCCAGTGACGACGAAGTCGGTGGTTTCAGTTCTGGACGTAGAAGCATTCATGCCTCTTTTACGTCTTTTATGGAGTCTCACGGCACGGCCATTAGCCTTCCAACCCAACTGGATTCGTCTAATGAGACTCAGCAGGCCACAGCAACGGGATCACAAAACGGCCTACAAGTCGGGGATCGGTCGCCACAGCAAGTGAGTAGCACCCTCACGGCACAGCTGAATGCAGGAATTCCAAGGGAGCTGCCCAAGAGCAGTTCTGGGATAAGGAGATACTCTGGGGACTTTCTCCTGAAATGTGCGCTCTCGCCGCTCTCTACCGTTTTTCCTCCCGACTTTCCTTGCCTGGACGCAAAGGTGGCCGACATCATAGTTCGCCAGAATGCACGGGCTTCTCGCTGCTGTGTGCGTGCCTGACGAGCGTTGCTCCATTTTCTGTTCTCCACCAGGCTGCTTCATGTTGCAAGAACGAGAACGCTTGCATAAAGGTTGCACCAAGATGAGTGAACATTCTTGCCGCGGAGAATCCCACCACGCTTACTCTAGATGGACTTAAACAACAGATGATGCGACAGGGGTCGATTGCCAGTGATGGTTGTCCGTAGTGTCTGTAGTCTCTAACTCCAACCCATGCAGTCTGAGATGTCGGAGGCTCTAAGAGGAAAAAAAAAAAATGTGTTGTGGTGTAGATGGAAGTGAAAAGCTTTTTTTCTCTGTTTTTTTCAGTTGGCTGAGGAGGTGGAAAGTACGAGGGTCTGTTATGTGCTCTTTGACACGTGCACAGTGTTGTTTTTCCTGTTTCTATAAGATAGCAGCAAGTTCAGTAAAGCGTGTTGTGCATGTTTGGAGGTGTAGTCTGAGTGTATATAGTTTTATATTACACAGATCTATAAAGATATAAAACTAAAAAGCAATTTCAACTTTCAAGTACTGTACTGCTCATGCGTCAGCATTTATGGTGTAATGTGACTGACAGCGTGCCGTCTTAAGCACAATTTATCCAAGGTACAAAGCTGCGCCAATACTACATATGTATTGGCGTATTTTTTTCCCCTGCAGATACAACCACGAATTTTGTGACACTCGAAATGTATACATGATATGTAAGAAATACAGTAGACCTTTCCTTTCGGCTTTTTCTGTCAATCGCTGCACTGCAATATCCTCGTATTCCATGTTCACTGAAAATAATTAAGGGTCTACTGGCATAACTTACAAATTCAAAGACAATTGGAACCGCCTAATTCAAAGCCAACTCAGTAAGGCTTCCTTCAGTAAGGCAGTGTGTTCGTCCTTCTATGTCCTACTACGTTTCAGTAGGGCTTTGTCGTCTTCTCAGGCAGCTGACTGTGTTATAGTACAGTCCACTTTGCATTGTAAATACCATTAGCTGATTGGAAACATGGTCAAGTACATACTTTCAGGACCACACTTAGTGTCGCTAAAACGGTGTAGCGGGCCGTGGACAACGACGACGATGGCCACGCGCCTGGAGCACCTGCCTCAGTTCCACCGGCGCGGCCATGGAGATAGGCCATCGTCATCGCCTCTCCGTGGCATACCTTCATCGCCGGTCGGGACTCATGTAGAGGACCAACACCTCCTCTACAACGGCTTGAGTATCGCTCTCTCACCATGACAAAATTGCTTTGTCCATGGCCAAATCCAACACACCAACGCCTGCCCTAAAAGCACTATATACTGACTTTCCTGGGCAATGTATAGGACTTCCCAAGCAGCACAACGTCTTGGCCCAATATTGACAATACTGGTCCAACATTGGTACCGTATTGGACCAGTATTGCCGATATCTAGCCAATATCAGGCCAATGTATTGCTCTGCTTGGGTTATCATTATATATTCACTAAATTACTGCGAACAATGGGGTCGAGTATGGCCTGCCTGTGGCGGCGAAACGCTCCATTACCATAAAGTTGTTGTTTGTTGGCCAAGCACGCGTAACTACATGTAATAGATTGACTGGTGTTGACATTTTGGGGGTGGAAAGTTCTTGCAAACGATGATGTATTTGAATGTCTAATACACATACGACCTTGACAGTTCGTCGTACATAGGAGACGCCGATGCAATTGTAATTTGACGTTGTTTGCATCTTCTTGGAACCTTATTAAACGTCATTACGGGCGAGTTGAAGGGTGATAGCGACGATTGGACAAATCGTTTGAGGAGAGCAATGAGAGACAACTCCGCATTGTCGGCCTTCTTAAGAAGGAAAGAGAGAGGAGGAAAACCGTAAATTGTCTGTTTCTTTCGCTCATAAATCACGAACGACACAATGGGCGAGTCCCGTTCCTTTTGTCTTACTCTCAAGGTAACGTCATCAAGGTAATGTCAACATCCCGGTAACTTCAATCAAGGTAACGAGATCCGTTCGTTTTGCCTTATTTTCGATGTAATTACATCTTCAAGGTAATGTCGTCAAGGTAACGTCAACGGACTGTTTGTGAACTGCGGGACAGGCCAGTCCCCCAGCACTTTTCTACGTCAAATGGTCTGTTGTCCATTCTGTTGTCTGTATATTCTACAAAGACGTAATAACTGTCCTACACTAGTCTCCGTTACATGTAAAAAAAGTCCAGTAGGACCAGAAGGAAGCTATAGCCCTTGCTTCATGCATGTATTTCGAGTTTCATTTTCGTCGGCGACTGTAGTATACCGGGTTTGTTTTCTCGCATATCATGTCGTCTCCTGTGGTTCTCGGACCTCAACGCAACGCATTGCTCGGCCGTGCTTTTCGATCAAAGAATTCTACGTCAGAACTACACTATCGATAACCTGTTTTCCCCTCTTTGTCACTTTCTGTGTCCCAGCAGCAGCCTTCAATTCTGCTTCTTTCTGAGACGCCGCAACGTCGACAGTCGTGGAAAGATTGACGACAACCGCCTAGACAGAGCTGAGGGGTAAAAAATAGGGGGGCCTCGCGAATCACAAAATATGCCGACGTAGCACTGTCCTTTTTACTGCTTTTGTATGTTTGGATTCTTCCCTAACACTTTTCCGTACCACGTTAATTTGCATACTAACTGCTGCCGCGTTTACGCTGCTTTACTTGATGCATACATGAATTGTTATAAGTTGGCTCACTAATGCAAATCAGCTCCTATGTTTGAAGGAAAACACAAAATGAATTTAAAAGAGTGAGAGAGAAAGAGACAAAAAAGAAGGATCGTGGTAAGAGCCGGGGAAGAAGTATTTCCATAGCCAAGATATTTTTCTGTGAACCTACTTGTACGGCAATGTCTTGCGCAGGAATTTTCTTGCTGGTGTTGAGTGTTCTGAAGTAAATGTGTGGCGCGGTTCAATGTGCGAATCGAACAGAGTGCGTTTGTAGCAGTTTCGGTTCATTCACGGCCTGCAGGAAGGAGGCTTCTTGCTTTGTGATGTATTTGTCTGCGACCTTTAAACGTTTCTAATGAATTGGATTTAATATTTATGATTGTGTATCGATAACTCATTTGCTGGAACGGTAACGAAGGGTTTACTTCCCTGCAGACATTATTTATTAGCGTCGCTGATACACGCTTCTGCGACCCTTACGGTTTCGTGTTCTTTAAAAGCGTCAATACAATGGTCAGTACAATGCCAGGAGTTCAACATGGGTAGCGTCGAAGATGCGGAACACTGTGGAACGTACATGTAATATAGCCAAAAATATATTTGAAAAAAAAAAAAAGAAACACCAAGTGGCCATTTGAAGTTTTCAGCCAAATTTGTTCAGCGTTGGCAGGCAAATAGTATGGCGAGTTACTGGTAGGCACCGTTACGGCTCCGTTTTTGCAGTTAATTACGAAAATGTCTTAGGGGAGAGACGTTGCTATTGGTAACTGCTGTAGAGGCTGCAGTGTAACAAGAAGTGTTCTAACGTTATTTGGGCAATGCGCATACACTATAGGGATTTAAAAACGTCACTTTTTTTTTGCTTTTCTTTGGTTTTCTTTCCTTTTTCTTTCCAGAACTGGGAGTAGTCGGCCTTCTTAATGAATGCCACATTGTCCACTTTACTTTTGTTTCCACAAAATCAAACCATACCGAACCGTTCGAACCGTTTTCGACTGGTTTGAATCGGTTCAGGACAGTGAATTTTGAGCAATTGCGACGGGTTAAAGGCAAGCACATCCTTACGATTCTTTAAGGGTACTGTAAAGCAGCAGAGGTCCAAATTAATTTAGCGTGACTATTCGATAGTACAAGCCAGCCGTATGAAAACGGCGCAAATTTCATTCCAATAGGCGGTGCAGTTAATTAGAAAATTAAAATTAACGATTACGGCCAACACTGATAGTATTCGGAAGGGATGCGTACTCTCTGCCGAGTAGGCGGCAAACACATTACATGCGTATAACACTGGGCCCGACAAAACAATCCACCACAGAATCCGCCCCTGCAAACCACACAACGAGCCACATCTGCGGATAAACAAACTTCGTGTTGTGTCTGTTTCTTCGTGTTCCCTAGTCTCGGGGTTTTACATCATGCATCATCTTCACCAGCTCGCTTGCTTCCTAGCCATTTTTTCATTGCTTTCCGTTATGTAAATCATTCTGTGATTTCTCGCCACTTTGGTTCAGGTGGCGCTTCCGTCGAACAGCGCTGCGTTTCCTTTTCATTTTATTTCGCAAAAAACACACTAAACAGGGGTTTCTGCACTCCTACGGAAATACGATACGAAATAATATAGCCACCAAAAGAACAAAATCGCGACAAAATAATGTTGCATACATAATACATATTGGACAGTGTTGCCCGCTGCAAAGGGGGTTGTTCGACACTAGGCGTCGCGCCGCTGTACTACACCGGATTTTTCATGACAAATTAAAAATATTTAGAGAGCGTTGTCGGTCGTATGGTTCCGCATATGGGATTTACAGGCAAAAGAGTCTCAAGACACGTCGCCAACGTATCTTGCTTCTCTACTGCTTTACAGTACCTTTAAACACAAATGTACTGTCGTGGCCATTGTTAACCAATCTGCCGTTTCCGTGGCCTCGCTTCGATATAAGCGGTGACATCGCGCGGTACTATCGGGTGACAGTGAAAACAGCATTGGACCGGTCGACCGTCACTTCGGGGGTGGGTGGGTTGCATTTGTGGTATCGTTTATTGACAACGCCTGCAAGATCAAAGACTCAAGCGCAATGAAAGGAGCGCAGGAAATCATTCATATAACTCTCAGATAAATCTTTTTTCATTGCGCTTCAGGTGTTTTTTTTTACCTTTTTCTTTTTACATGTGTTGTTATCAGGTGACACCATTCCAGCACTCGGCCATCCCCAGAATGACAATCGACAGATCCAGTGGTGTTTTCACTGTTCCCCGACGTAAACGGGATGTTGGTTAACAGTGGCAACGTTACGGTAGCATACTGTACTCTCTATGTTCACTCATCGTATACAACCTGTTACAACCTGCTAAGAGAGACTGGCCATAATTTTCACAGCCCAAAATAAAAACTTCTCATCTCCCATCTGTCACAACGCACATTGCGTCTGAACCGTTTCGCGAACCGGTAACGGTTTTCGGTTCCGGTTCAGTTTCTGTTGTGATCCCTGGTCTGGATAGCGACTCAAGCGGGGTCAACAGCACCCCGGGGTCAACGTCATTATGTGACGCTGAATAGTATCCCGAACGATTGGTGAATATCGGCAACCAAAAGCTATGCTGTGCCCTCAGGGGAAGGGGAGCTAAGGGCTGCCTGGCAGCGCTGTAGACGGCGGGGTTCGAACTGTTCAAGCAGTCTTCTTGTAGAAAAGAAACAGCTATTCTGGCACTCATAAGGGTAAAAGACTGTAGAAACGTTAGTGAGTGCTTTGCAAACTTGCAGCTTTCACAACAGAGGTCGTTTGCATGTCTTTATCTCTTTTCTAATATCGTTGGACATCCCATAGTGTTTTGCTTCGCCCGCTCGGTCTTTGCACCTTAATTTGCTGCATTCCACCGATGTCGATGTTGCCGGAACTATATAAGATCATGTTTCTCTTTTTCCCACAACGTAGTTGCTCTATAATTCGTGGCTTTACGTCGCGAGACAACTTAATTAATTGGATTAAGAACTGGTTTAATGTTGCCCACCCGAGCGTTCTTTGTCGTGCGCCGAAAGCTGAGCACACGGCACACCGTGTTTAACGTCCTTCGCGGAAGACGGGGGTGTCTGAGCAACTTGTAGCCTGCAACCAAGTTGCTGGCGTTGTCGGCCGGATTTGAACGGGCAACCTTGGGATCAATGGGCGCACACGCTACCAAGTGATCCACCGAGGACAGTTCCACATTACTGTTCCTGCACATTACTGTCGCCGTGATATGTCTTTCAGCACAGCGCGGTAAAATATTTAAGACAAGGCACACTGCAGTGTAAACACCAGAAGAGCTACAAAGAAACAAAAAAAAAAAAAAAAGCGCGCACGCATATTTGAAGAAACATTTTATGCGAGGCGCACATTCGTAATACACAGGCGTAAAAAAATTCTCGATAATCTTTTAATACCACCACAATACCGCGGCGCTGAAAACATATCTCACCGACGAGAACTTATAAGACTCGCGTTTCTTAACTCTGTTCCCATCCTCTCTCATCTGCTTCTTTCTTTCTTTTTTTTCTCTTCATTGAAGCGCCCTTTTCTTCGAGCGTTAACTCGCAGCGCGCGATATCGCAATGATATCTTATTTATTCTCCGCCAAGATATTTGATATGCAGAAGAGTGCAGGAGAATTATAATAACGGCCTGGAATCCCACCTTGTCTGCATAAGCAAACGCACCGTGTATGACGACCCAGCCTGCAGCAGGAAAGATGACGGGGCGATATATAGATTCTTGCGGTTTCATCTTTTTCTCGCTTCGTGTTTTTCGAAACATGGCCGTGTAAATATTTCAAAGGCTTTGCCTCTAAGCAAGAAAGGAAGACAACGAAGACGGGGGCATTGAATAATTGAACGGAATCCGCATCGGCAGAACTACTCAGCCGTGCATGGATCCCCGGGAATGAAATGAAATTATTCCGATCCAAACTTTTCATACTTGCCTGTATTCTCGGTTTTCTGACTCCGCCCGTGAGACAAACAAGGATCGGAGAGCGCCGTATTTACTTTTGCAGGAGCCTCTTTTAAAAGAATGCGGCTCGACGGCTCCGCGTCTGTTGAGTGAATCGCTGAGGGTGGCTCATTTTTCTCGTAGGATCCGTGTTGCACCCCCCCCCCCCCCCTCCCCGTTTTGTTTTTATATATGGGCAAACAAAAAACTTCGAAGGTAGAAAACGAGACTGAATGTCGAAGGTGCTGAATCACGAATGCACTGTACTACACGGCAGAGTCCGTGTGGAGTCGCTTTCTTTTCTTCGATAAGGTGCATCTTTGTTGCTGGCGTATGCGGCTCATTAAAGGGTCGTTATAGTATTCTGTTGGGTGACTTAGACTTATCGATCCCGTATCAGAGTATCAATCCCGTTTCTAAAAGTACAAAGAGCCTCTTGAAGGCTGGATTCACAAATGCGTTGCTGGAGAAGGCGCCGCTTTGTCGCAGACCCAAAGCGACGGCCGCGAAGCATTTCCAGCTGCTCTTCGAGAGCCGCGTCGTGCTGGTGCAGGTGATGTAAATTTAACTACATTCGTAAATCAGAGGAGGGGGGTAGCTAGAAAGGGATGGGGATGAAGGGCGGAGGGTTGAAGGTGAGGTAATCAGAACTTCACCACGTAATATACGCTCGTATCCAACCATAATCTCGAGTGACGTCATTCTCTCCCCTGATTTGTTGGAAACGGGAGGCGCACGCCTTTTCGTGGCACTTATGCAGTTATGTACGGCGAACAGAGGAAACCCAGAAGTAGTCACGATTTATTCGTTGTTGTTGTTGTTCAGAAGTAAGAAAAATGTAAATTACTTGTCGCTATCGAAAAAAAAGGAGCCACCTGCCCTGATGTGATTTGGGACGCTGACTTTTTGATGTTCACATCAGAGGTCCTGATGTCGGCATGAGAGCTGTGCTTCGTGTGACAGCAAGAAGTCTAGCTGTGATACCACAAGACTCTGATGTTTCTTGATGTGACATCAGGGCATCCTGGTGTGACACAATAAAGTTCGAAAGTTTCTTGCTGCGCCATCAGGATATCTCGATGCGGCACCACACATTTTTTTATCTGTCTTGATGTAACATCAAGAAACACCAGAATTTTTCTGATACTCTTCATCGCAGAACCTACTTTGCGGCAAACATTGCACGGAATGATACAGTTATCACTTCCGATTCCAGGAGAGAGCATCATGTGACGAGTATCACATTTGTGAGGAGTATCATGACATACATAAGCGTGACAAAAGGGCGTACGTTCACCTCCCATTTTAAACATATCAGGAAATACAACGTTATTGTTTTGGATGACGGTTGGTTGTGAATGTGCTATGCGGTGAAGGTGTATTTTTTTGAGTGTAGGACATTGTTTTTCGTTGATACTGCGAATGGATGAGCAGATTATGTACACCCAAATCGGCAGGACTGAGACTTATCGGGTATTGACCTTCTTGAGTGCTCCTGTAAAGCGTGCTCTGCCACATAACGTTAACTTGTGTGGCAAAGACATCCTTCCAGGCGCATAACCGTGCATCTCAGCAAGCAAGTGCACCTCTTTCACATGGTGACATTTTACTTCACGTTATATTTCGCTCATTACAGCAAACATTTGCACTTCTAGGCTGCGGGTACTTCGCCAGAAATGTGTGTTGCATACTTCCCTCAACAACAACAATAACACCAATAATAGATGGTGACAATGAGATGGGGTGCTTCACCGCGGTGGTGCGGTGCCCTACCCCATTGCACGTGGAACATCATATGAAGATGATGAAGGAAGCAGGGATATGTCTAATGCTGATAAAAAAGGAGAGAAAGGGAAAGAAAAAAGGAAGGATGGAAATACGAGCCAGAATTAAGGCGTCTCGAGCAACCTAATGGACGACAGAAAGTTCATGAACAGGTGAAGAACCGGACGATGGAACACAGGATCTTCATAGAGGCCAATGAGTTCAGCTAAATTGAGCGGTCTCTTGCTTCCCTTAATTCGAGCGTGTTGCTCAAGCTTTCCTTTAATAATTAATGAATTATGAGTAGATTTACACGTAAGGTGAGTCAGCCAATAGGTTTTCTTTTCTTTTGTTTTCAGTTTACTTTCTAGCCTTTCTTTTTGTACATTTCCTCGGATAAATCACGGTAACGGTCGCGCTGTCTACGTCCGATGAGCGTCACGACCAGAAAAAAAAAAAAAAAAAAAAACATTCAAGAATCCAGATCATGCAAAATCGCACTACACAGTTTACTGTCCTCAGCATACTTCGCCAGCAGCGCAGTACGTACGTACCGGTGGGAAATATACTGCGGGGTACACTAAAGCTGGTGCTTCCACAAACGCCGTTCGCCCACTTTAACGTGCCTTCCAACTTCATAACCGAGCTCCAATGAGACGCTTTCGGAATTACCTCTTTAGCGCATTCAAACGCACGCATACATGCCCTAATTTTGTCAAGCGGAGTGACGCCGAGCGGATTAAAAACTCCCAACTTCTCCCCAAATCGCAACTCGCAGGAGTCGTCAGGGGCTACCGAGGCTTCTGCATGCATCGCTAGCACTCATTAAACGCCGCGGTGACGCCAGAGTTGTCAGACTCAAACTTACCCTGAATAGCATTTAGCTTTCAGTTGGGTTAACGTCCGCTACTGACGGCTGAGGGATTAGCGCAGACGCATGCGAGGGGGGCTAGAGGAGACAATTCCGTCATATGGATTATCTCATTTGTGCTGATCCGCTGCGTTGTGCTGGTCTGCATATGACGAAGCAGCGTGCACTGGGCGCTATGATTTCTACTGAGCGCTTTTTGCGCTGAGCTTATATTGAGGTAAGGCACTGGGTGATGGGGCATCGTGCGTTTATACTGCAACAATGAAAGCTCTGAATGTGGGGATAATAGGGCTAGGTGAAGTATAGCTGATAATTTTACACATGTCTGTTGTCAGTTCGATGCGGAGGCGTTTGTGTACACCCCGTGCCATCACTATTATAATAATAATTTAATTGTTCTCGCGTTCACCGGGCCTGGTGTCGCTACATGGCGGATTTACGCACTATAGCTATATGCTGTCGTGGCTATGTATCTACACATGTACATGAAAAATTAGGAGAACCTGTAACGGTGACACAGATGTATGTAATCACATTGCATCGACGTACATATCATCGCACTATGATCGAAATGGATAGCGTCCAATATGTTCTTATCGCCCGAGTCGCTCTTATGAGAAAATATCGCCTCGAATGTTGCATTATACTCCATGCATAATCCAATCATCATCATCATCATCATCATCATCCAATAAAGTTCTTTTGTATACTCCGTGTAATTTATTGACGCTGCACGAAATGACGTAGGCATATGGTGAGCTTGTTTGGGTGGCCGAGATGTCGGTGAAGAGCGAGTATGTGATCGCGAAGCGGTTGCCCCCATTCTGGCCACACTTTCAAAAAGGAGTAATTGCATAGCCCTTTTGGGGAATAGACCTCACTTCATTTCATCGTCATTCATGCAGCAGTTGTTGTTGTTGTTGGGGAATAGATGCATTACCACCCCTATTAGTCCCTTTTCAGGATTCAATGCACAGGAGTGTGTGCGGAGTTTGGGGACTATTTGGACTGCAAGAGCTTAGATTTCAGGGCCAGGGGACTAAATGGTGAACAATGGCAATCTAGGGAGCTGTAATTACTCCCCAGTTTGTTCCTTCTTTTTCTTTTTCTTTTTGCGAATTTCGCTGGTACGTATATAGATTTTGTGCAGCGCAATGCCCGTGTGGGTTCCGTGTAGAAACGAACCGACCGATAAACGGAACGCGGCGCACGTTACTCTTAAACACGCCAGCGTAGCACGGACACTCGAGCAAAGCTCTTCTGCGCTACAACGTCCACTGGAATACGTCATTAGAGTGCAGGACGAGTACTTCGCACACCACTTCCGTGTCATATTTATTCTTCCGTCCGGGCACTATTATGCCTATTATGCACTATTACGGGGAAAATTATGGTATAGAGCACGGTTAATTTCACCATAAACTTGGGCAAAATCAGCTTGGGATGTTCCACGGAATACAGCGCATCGCCGCACGGGGCGGCAATGGAAAGGTTCACTTGATGGGCCCGCGACAGGCTTGACAAGTATCTGTCCACAACGGTGAACCAACAAACGGACGAATAAATCCACGCGTCTCACAGAATAGAAAGCTATCTAGCGACCCACACTCAAACATAATGCGACAACCACTGAAATGTATTATCGTCGTATTCCTCTAATATATATATCTGTTGTGCTTTCAATGCCTCTATGCTCTCCTCGCTGTCTTCCTGCTGTGCAAAGTAACGCAAGAATGAGCCGACAGATGTCAACGCATCTTCCCCTAAACTCGAACCGACTGGCATCGTGTCGGCAAGAGATAGACGCCGAGTAACGGCAACTGTAGGTGCGTAGATTTTCGCTTGACGGCTTCCGTTCCTCTGGACTGTGTCTCATACTGGAAGGGGTACGTGTTTTCTGTCGCATTGGTCGAAATGCTCTGCTTTTCGGGGAGCCGTACAGAGACGGAGACGTTGTTTTTTGCTCAGAACAGAAGGGCTGACTAGTCTTTCAGGCAGAAAATATACGTGCGTTCAGTGTTCATTAAATGCGTGTGAAAACTTGCGAACTTGCTGAAGTTTCGCTTGCGTCTGAAAGACGACGACAGACGTAATGCAGAGAAGTACAGCAACAGGGTCTCTCGCTTGCCCCGGCTAAAAGCAGGTTAACGAAATTATTTATTTATTTCAATATACCTCCAAAGGTCCCTTGAGGGACATTACATGAGGGGGTGGGTTACAGCAATAACGGGTTACATCATCGAGAGTATATGAACATAACTTTTAGTACGGAAAAATAGAAAAAGAAAATACAAAGTCATGATAATGTGAGATAATAAGCCAATAAGGTAACATACACAACGAACTTTATGCATGATGAATCAGAAATGTGGTACATCATCAGCTACGATCAAGATGGATCATGTGATACACTTTAATGGTACGTAAGAGGTCCTGGACACGAGAAAAACACATAGGAAGGTAACCGGTTTGTAACTACGAAAATAGAACAGAGATGGCATTATGAAATTCTTGACTTTTGTACTATGGTAGCGATGTTGCTCTGAAGGTCATTCCATTCTAGGACGTGCGGCAAAAAATGATTTTGGAAAAAGCATTAGAATGACATAAAAAGCGGTCGACTTTATTTGGATGATCAAGGCAAGATGGCAGTGGATCGGCGAATCGGACACTGTTGGGAGGGATTATCTTGGCTTCTTCACGTCCGTGCCCGAATCAACGGTACGTATGTAACGCTAGTTAATTCAGCTACGTTTCTGAGCCAGCTTGTTAGAGCAGAAAAATATGAAGATTCATCAGGAGTTGAGGTTGTGCATTGAAGCTTTAAAGAATGATGAAACTGGAATCCGTGTCGAGTACCGTCGGAAAGCAAAAATAAAAGCACCACTGAAGCTATTTAGGTTTATGTTTGAGAAAATTTATTAGACGACTCATACTATAGAGCGCACTACGAGTACTAATACTAATATTAATACACACTAATACACTAGTTGGAATTAGTTATAATGCACAAGATACAATGTATATGTGGTTGCATGACTATGGGACTGTACATATGTGACTACACAACTGTGACTATATACACATGACGACCATATTCGTCACTGTGGCTATGTACATATGAGATGGCCTTGATACATTTATGGAGGTGCACCAACGATGCTAACATACGCATCCTGAATGACAACGGAAGGGTGATCACGCCATCGACGCGGGAAGCCTTCCTCTCCCAGCGCGAAGAGGTCCTGCTGCAGGATGGCGATTACGCCAAATCTCTTGGTTTAGGTTTATTAAGACACATTTACATTTATTGCTTGTGTCCCAATAAACGTAAATAGCTTCATTTTTGTTTAAGGTATTATTGCAACCTTAAGAAAGTTACAAAAAGGCACATCTTTGGGAATTGTGTTAAACGTGTTCTATTGCGGTAGCTTTATGGGACCGTTGTTCCCCTCATTTTTTTTTTTGTTGGCAAAACTCTGTTCAAAATGTTATCCGAATTTTTGTTGCAAGCCTTTTAACGTATTGCGAAATCGTTTTTTTTTAAAATTATTACTGGGGTGTTTACGCAATGCCGTCATACCGCAGCATGGTGATCACATGGCATGTGCCAGTGACAGGTCACGTGGCCTTATATAGACACGGACGGACGCACAGGTCGTTGGCCCTATAAAGCCATCACTTTAATAAAACAGCTGCTCCACATTTCCACATCAGCGGTCATTCTGAGAGCGTAAATTTAATGCCTCCAAAATACAGAGGGTTTTTCACAGACAAAATAACCGTAGCCGAAATCACGTCTTAGCAGCGCGTCCAACACCACTACTGTATCGTCGGGATTCAGTAAAACAAAAAGGCATCTTTTTTTTTGTTGTTGTTGAAACAAGAAACGTGAGACAGCTTAGTTAGAGAGTAATCGCTCAGATCTAACTTCCATTCTCATTATCTAATTCTTCCTAATCTAATTAATCTAAGCAATTAATCTAATTAATCTCTAATTAATCTATTCTTATTATCGCAATCTTACGCGGGGTATTCCCGCCTTATTACAGAGGCTCAGTAGAAGGATTGCCCGGATGGGGATCACAAAAAGATATGCAGCTCCACACTGTTTATAGAAACACTGTGTGGAAAATTATAGAAACACAATAAAAACGCTATTCCAGGGGCTAAAGTAATTTTCCGCATTGCGTACGCTATTCAGCGTGACACTCTTAAAACGGTACTGCACTGTACATAATACGCCGCCACGCCAGTCATTGCGCGTAATGATACGGAATGCACGAGACTTACGACTTTTTGTGACAATTAATACAACTGTATAAGAGTCGGTTTGGTTTGGTGTAGGGAAAAATAAAATGGAGAATGTGGCGCTCATAAAGAGTGCCGTCTACTCAAGTTCAGTTAAATATCCAGTGAAGTATAAGAGTCACAAAAAGGCGTACGACAAACACTTTAAGTGACCCCATTCGGGATGATGGCTGGCTAGGAGCGTGTTATGTGGTGAATCTGTGTTCTAAGAGGCAGCTACATCTAGGCTACTACACTCCAAAAACCTGAATGGAATTATATCCAAATTAATGTAGAAAGGCATAGCTTCCCATTTCCAACAAAACAGGAAGAAGAACGACATCATTTTGAGTGACGATTGCTGTTGAGCAGTTATGCCTTTAGATTAGATTGGATTGGATATGAAAGGAAAATATGGAGACGTTAGTCCCGGCCCTGTCCGGACTGGCTACTCGAAAACGCGTTTGTGGGTGGAACAATAGAACATGCATCATTCACACTATTTCTGCATTAAAGTGTAATATTGTGTTTAAATCATAACTCGATTACCCCGCTGTACTGTCGCATTCAAGTTGCCCTCACTGTTGAGAATTGCACAACGCAATACATGACGCAATACATACGTCATCCATCTGCATGGACGTCCACGAGTTCCTTCTGTTCTAACGCGCAGCCCCATATCCGGTTTGTGCCACGAGTCAGAACAAAATTCTTTCGGCGCGAGACTCCTAGCCTTGGAAGCGAATGGCAAGCCATAGAAAGCAGCCCCGGCTCTCTTTTGTTGTCTCGGTCGACAGAAGGGACGCGAGTCACCGGGATGGACGCTTATTTATGAATCCAAGGCAACGACGTGCAACGCGTCGTTAGCGTGTTCCTTCTCGCCATTACGCTGTGGCTGGAGCCAGTATTTACACGGCCGACAGCCATTTTTCAGCCGCAAAGACACTGGTCCACTTAGTGTGCGCTACGCAAGCCGCGTCCAGGCTAAGCGAGGCTACAATGTGCGCGCGTCTGAACTGTGGAAGTAGTTATGACCGAAACACGGCAGGAGAGGACGTTGTAAAGGACGTTCAAAAGGTTGTTCAATGTGCCTCAAACGCTGTGCGGTTTGTGTAGAAGTGCTGAAGAAAGAGGCGATTTTGTTGGCTACATTATCTCTTTACACTGAGCTCTGTTTATAAATTGTATATCTTGCTGATCTGCCTAATCGCAACAAGCGATTAGGCATTACCTTTTAATTATTCATATTCCAGAGATGCAATAGAAGTGCCACTTTCATCCCTTTGTGTTTTCATCATCTCACCATCAGTTTGAACTTTCTGTATTAAGTGTACTGGGATAGCCAGTTTGATTTCGTCGAAACTCACATCCCCATTTTTTCTTTATTCACATCACATCGGCTACAGCCACTACAGCTTTGAGAATGTTTAGAAAATACGAGTATATGTATTGAGTACATCGGCCCATTGGAATTCAGTTTTATGCGTGTATCGATATATATTGTTATAGTTTTCTTCACTCCCATTGGAGCCTTTTACTTGTAGACGCTATTGACCCAGTACGAGCGGTTTACCAAGAATTCCGTCCTTGGTGGTGTTCTGCAAGGGGGTGTATTTACATGATTTTGACTCAATATTGTGAAGTCTCACAATATTTTAGGGAGTCTCCGATAGATTTGGGGGTTTGGAGGGGGGTGTTAGGGGGCCCTATTGATGGGCTGAGTTCTCTCTATTACTTCGGAGTGCTTTCACATTTGAAAATATCGCCAAACCAAAACTCAGACTGTTATGCGAACACCTCGGAAAGCATATGAGACTCTACGATTTTTGTTTAATGTAATAATGCATTTGGGGGGGGGGGGGTATGTTTATTATATTAAAAAGGAGGGAAAGTAATAATGCATGTCTAGTAATCAAAGTATGTCTTAGCGAGCACAACATGACGAATATCACGGAACCCACCAACCGATCATTGATTTTCGTTCAACACTGCGGACAACACCGTCCTGAAAGATGGACATTCGCCACCACCGATTTAAGCACTCTCTGAAGCATTACAATCAGCTCGCGCAAATGAATTGTCGTTACTGCAGGAGATCATTGCCTAGATTGGTAGAGGTAATGGAGCCTAGAGGAATAAGCTCCTTATGTAAGTGTGATGGGAGTCCTTTCAAGAGCGTCTTTAGGATTAGCCGTTTAATTCTCAATCCCCAACACAGCGGGCTGCCAGATTGAAGATTTCGACTCTTGTATTAATGAGAGAGAATTAAGCGGCTAACGAAGCGTCAAACTTGGTTCAGTCGCACGTGCTTTAGCATTCAAGAAGCCGGTCGTTATAGGTGGGTGAGTGGCGGTCATGAATATTTCAGTTACTCTTCAGGGACAGCTTTTAGTTTAGACGAAAACGAAAATCATTAAGTTGTTCGGAAGAACAGCTATTGGCTTCTCGGTGAATTTCACCCATATCCGAGGCAGCGCGAGTACATGTTGAAGCACTCGAAGTAAAACACCACAGAGACAACTTTATAAAAATCAGTAGTTTAGACTCAAATGTAAATCATCTTAAAACTTGATGTAAACACCACAATAAAAATTTGAAGCAAGTATTTGGATTCTGCACACGCATAACGTATGGAGGCGCATTGTAAAGCGAAATTCTTCGCATACACTACAGCAATGTGGCAGAGGCGCCTTTACGAAAACAGTTACGAAAAGAGTGCGTTCGATATTGATGGCGATGGTAATGGATAGAAGAACAAAATTTGGAGGTGAGTCACGATTAAATCGTACTGGCTACTCCAGTACACCTACGTAGAGCAAAAAGAAAAAAAAACAGAGGAAAAGGAGATCGGTGAAAGAAAACGAAAAGCCACAGTCAAGCCGATAGTCAAACACTGTGTAGGTCACAACATGGTGTCATGGTTGTCGATCACAATCAACGCAATAGCCCCGTATTGCCGTTCGATATTGCTTCGTGGGTGAGTCGTAGGTTCACATGTTTCAAGTGTGTTGTTCCACATTTGCTTGATGGTGTTGGACGTGGTGCTGGAGGTGGGGGGTGGTAGACCATTTTCTTCCCTTTGTACCTCGTACAGGTCGTGTCAGTAATATGAGCAGTGACATTCAAATATCGAGTCAAATGCCCACCGAAGTACATAAACTTGTAATAACCATAATCAATAGAACAGTGCAATAAAGTTCCCCTCTTTGCTAACAGCGATTCCCACATACATTTTCCCTTACACAATATCAGATTGCAATCTATTTACCAATGTGCTAGATGGAACTAAAAGTCGTAGAACATATTGAATCCTGTTAAGAACGACGACGTTAATAAAAGCACAATACAATCTGTCAGTTTCCTCATAATAACATGACGCCGATAATACTTAATACGGGAACGAGCCAGAGCGAGCTACTCCGGCCCCGGATCGCACCGCAGACCATCGTGCTCCCATTGAAATTCAGTTCCACGCAGAAGAGAAGCACAGCCCGCAAAAAGCCTATCTTTCCTTCATATTCTCTTTTTTTACGAAGGCAATGTTGTTCGTTTATGGCTCGGCGGAGCCTCCATAAAAATGTGTTCCGTCGGACGTGCCCGCGTTATCTCTCCGCCCCCATCAGGGCTATTCGCGAACCATTTTCCACGCGCTCAGTACGTCGGTCATAGAAAAACTCCGTCTCCGTATTTCAGCAACACTTCCACACCCCCACGAACGAAAAAAAAAATAAACGAGAGAAAAGAAAGAAAGAAAAAGGCTCTCGAACGTACGATGTCCGAACAAAAACATGCTCTTCTATACGTTTATGACAATACACCCGCACACCGCCAGCCGAAAGCGAAATGATAACGGCAACGTTGCTGTGTCCCGATGAAATCCGCACAAACAAGCGTATAATAACGGAATGGGACTCGCCTCCTGCGCGAGTGGGCAAAAATATGCCAATAGCCGAATCAAAATGTCCCGCCGTAGTATAGGATCCGTACAGCTAGAAGCCGGCAAGCATGTGGAAGAACGGGCTGTTATATGGATCTCGATATTGGTGTATTACGCTCGAGCTGTTCCTACGAAACTCTTTTCTTTTCTATTTCTTTTCTTACGTTTTTTCTTGTGACCCTTTTGTGGCAGTGTGGTTTCCGTCCGGGGAGGGAGAATGGGGTTCATTGAAACGTCTTTATGGGGATATCTTAGTGAGGCGCCTCTGAATGCGCGTTATGGGCGATAAGTGCCCTTTCTCTAGAGAATGATGTGTTTGTGTTTAGAAAACGCATTACATTTGTTACGCACTTGGTAAGTTAGGGTTCTTGTGAAGCTGAATAGGCTAAACCACAACGAGGAGGCTACTACATGGCATGTTTTCCGAATGGGTCTCGAACGAATTTTCCATGCACGCAGTGCAATCAACTATACTATATTGCCGTTCTCCGAAGCGCCAGGACTTTTTGTCTCTGTTCATTTCTTTGTACGTTGATGTCCTAAATACAACTGCAGGATTCAAACTGAGTGATTTCGGAAGCAAGACGGGTATGTACTGAAGAGTGCGCACTGCTCCGCTGCGCTACAATATGGTCAGGCGACACGTATTCCTGCAATTTATCACGTGGACAACTCTTTCGTGTTACGTTACCGTTTCTCACTTGATGTTGCTCAAGTGATGAAATGATTGATTGATTAAAAAAAGAAAAGGATGGAGCTGTTAGTCCCAATCTACTCGGAACTGGCTGCTCCAGGGTTATTTAGGGTCATTATATGTAAAACAAGTGAATGGAAAGGAGGGTGGGGAAAAAGAAGAAAACCGACGAATGTCTTACTCCAAGTCGGTTTATTTCATTTATTGATACATGGGAAGCAAAGTACTCAACCGTTCTTAACCCTATACCTCATTTTCCCAGTGTTTCCCCAAGAACCAGTATGCAATCACTAAGTTTAAAATGTTTTATGCATTTTTTATAGGAATGCCCGTAGTTGATTGGTGTCTCTGGTGGTGTTGCTCGGTATTAACGGGAAACTTTTGTTTTTACGTACGCTATGTACCCCAAATATATACCCCAATTAGGCTTTAGCCTAATTGCGGCAATATATTGGGGCCTAATATATGCACAAATATACAATGAATGAACCTAAATGTAGCAGTTTGAAGGATAAATTAGTGAAATCTTGCCGCCCCTGAAAGCTGCGACCAACAGACACCATAGCCACCGCCACTGATGGACAGTGCCATCACCATACAGCAAGCAATACTTATGAACATTACACTTACGGGACATTCCTGTGTGTTTTGTTTAGGGCTGTTTACTTTGTTTTTTGGGGGCAACTTGCCCCCCCCCCCTTGAAAACTTTTTGAGCTTAAGAACGTACTCTGCAGAGAACAGCTCTGCGTAGGATTTTACCATGGAAACATCAATAAGGACACACTTAATCGTCGTCCACGCAAGATTTATCGGCTCCAATTTCGACAGTAGCCATTTCGGACCAGCTTTCGGTGCTCATTCCGCGCGAACGAATGAACGAGACAAAAACAAAAGGGGAAAGCGAATGTACAAAAAAAAGAAACTATAGTAAAGAGCAGATGCCGTAAAATTTCTACCCGTCTTGGATGCCTAAGGATTGAAGAAGAGGAAAAGAGTCTGGTCGAATTGCCTCTTCGAGTCCCTCGACCCAATTAGCGCTGGGACCAAGAAAAGAGGCAGAAACTCTAGCAGAGAAAAGAAGAGCAATCCAATTTCCACTGCCAAATGAGCAGCAATTCCAATTACCTATTTCACTAATTACATGGCCTACCTTGCCACTGTTAGGTGAAACCTATACCGGTATCCTCCGTAAGAAAGTTTTGCGTTAAAGACTTTTGCTCTGCACTGCGCTCGCTGACAGCTGCACCGTTTCTCTGAAATCCAAAGCGAGGGCTTACGAAAACGAAACTGACTCTAAGCGGGAAGAAAATAAGAAACTAGAAAAGCAAAAGCTGTCGTTAGAAAAAATGCTTTAACTGAAGATGGTGTCGATGCTTTGATAGCATTCGATTGATCTATAGCTTGATATTGAAGCTGGGCATGCTATGTATGATAGCTAGGTATGTATGAAGCTAGGGATGCTGCCTTGGCGGCAGATTCGTTCAGAGCTGTGGGATGGATATAGCCTTCTAGGCTTCTGTGTATGATCTTGGGTGAGGAGAGGGGGAGGGTACATTTGTTAGAACAAAGATAGAAAAAAGAGGGAGGAAAGGTTAGCCAACCGGGACGTCGGCTTGTTATTCCGCAAAGAAAAAGGAAAAATAAATAAAATAAACATAAAATAAATAACAAGAAAATAAGAGTTATGCAATAAAGGATAAACTAACAAGCCGGGGATAATTGTGTATAGTGGTCTTATAGTGAACTTGTGAAAAGTGAACTTGCGAGCAGAGCACTTGAGAAGTAGTGAAGTAGCATGTTTTTCTTTCTTTTTTTTTGGGTGGTGGGGATTTAAGTATTTATGTTAGGAGTAGCAGAACAAACGGACTCAGTTTCTCCTCCTGTTTTTCTTCTTCCCAATAAACAAACAAACCACATACGCGCGCCCACACACGCACACGCACACGCGCACGCACGCGCACACACACACACACACACACACACACACACACACACACACACACACACACACACACGCGCGCACACGCACACGCACACGCACACGCACACGCACACACACACACACACACACACACACACACACACACACACACACACACACACACACACACACACACACACACACGCGCGCGCGCGCGCGCGCGCGCGAAAAAAAAAGCAATGATGAGAGGGGATAAAAAATAGCTGCTGTTCTCTCTTTCCTGGCATTGGTATCAGAGTCATTACGCGTAGAATGTGTTCCTAAGTTGGTTTGAAAATTAAACTTTGCAATGTGTATTCACACTAGGCATGAACATGGTAGGCTGGGCATGACTGTCCCTTGCTGAAGGCGCAATATTTGGTTGAGGGTCATGTAGCGCTCGAGTTTCACTGCCAGTCTATAGGTGTAGATAGACGCCCGTCTACCCAACGTTAGCGGCTACATCGCACTTCATCTATGAAGTACAGATCCTGCACGGAAGCTCGATGATAAAACTAGATGCTCACTGGCTACGCCCGCCGTGGACTTGGCGGCGTTTCTATGTTTTGGCTACACATGTGAAGAAGAGTGGGATATCTGATGCGGAATTGCGATGCGTGACCGCTAAGTTCCATTTCTTTCGTGATGCCGCTATGCGTCAAAGCTTGATGTCTGCTTGGATCCCCGGAAATATTTTACAACGTCGCGGAACGCCCGATGTTTGACTTCGAGGGGGGGCAACGGTCCGGGTACTCTGATGGCACTGAAAGCTTGTTGTCCAGTGTTGCGAATTGCGACTTCAGAAGCTGACGGGCTTCAGTGTAGTGTTCACAGGACACTAAGATATGCTCCACGTCCTCCATATTGTAGAACAGTGCACTTTTCCGATCTTGTGTTCTAAGTGACCACTGTATAGGAGAAGATTTAGCCTCCATGGACAGGGAAAGCAACGCAGGTGCCACGGGTGAGATGCCAGGATCTATCAACTCCACAGTTGTTCCTGCACGTTGCGCGATTTGCCATGTCTAGACTAGGACGAAAAATGCAATCTCGTACGCCTTTCCTACGCCTACAAAAACAGAACAAAAAACATAAGAAGCATGACTTTAATGTCGTCGATTCATTTCACTTTGGGAGTTTTGAAGTTGGCTGAACACAATAGCACCATCATGTTTTCTGATTTGCCTGTACAGCTGGTCTTGTTTGTCGCATATGGTCGGTGTCGATATGTCATATTGAAATTTTTGTCTATTTTGGAGTGATTCAGTTTCGTGTGGCGCAATATTACTCAGACTATTATTCAACTGAATTGAATGCACTCCTGATAGCTCAAATAAAATCGTGACTCTGACATGGGGTAATTCACCGCTGGAGGCAGTACAGAGCCCCTTTACACGCGAAACATTAGACGTCAGATATGGGGGGGAGGGGGATATATCATTATATAAGAAAATAGGAGGGAAAGGTTAGCCTGCGCTACGGAGGCTTACTATTCCCAGCAAAGAAAGAAAAAAAAAGAAAGAAAAGAAGTAAAGCAAAAACAAAACGAAAAGCAAACAAACAAAGAAGAGTGAAGACGAATGAAGTTAAAGTTATGTACAAGTACAACAACTGAACTGTCCTCCACTGGCTGCGCTACGCCGCAAAAAGGAAGAGGAAGATGAAGGTGGTGGTGGTGGTGGTGGTACTGGTGAAAGGGCTCGGCGTTGTCGGCCTCACAGAGGTGGGCAACGTCACAACTGACAGCCTGGGGGAATGGGCGTCATGGGCCGACTTGTAAGGGAACTGTACCGACATGAAGATGAAGAAAAAAAAAACACATGAAAGAAGCACCAATGGCCATTCAGATACGGAGTATGACTCTACAGCGTCCGGAGCAGAATGGTAGACAACAGGATCTCCAAGAACATCAGAAGACATCGACGGTGTTGCACGTGGCTCTGACGTGGGCCAAGAATTGCAGCCAGGTGCAGCCAGGTCTGTCTGCTAGCAGTACTCAACTGAGCACAGAGTTGCCGCCTCTCCGTTTCGTATAGAGCTCACATTCTGTTAGGACGTGCTTAATTTTCGCCACGACGCCACATTTGGAGCATAGGCTGCTGTCACAGTATCCGATCCGGTACTTGAATTGGGGAGTGAAGGCTACATTGAGACGAAGCCTGCGCAGGAAAGACGTCAAATAACGTGGTAAACTGTCTGGAACTGAGAAAGACAAATTTGGAACCACCGAATACGTGAGAAACTTGTCAGTGATGTCCCAACTCTGCTGCTGGTGAGCTAGTAGCCGGTTTAGCTCAGTCAGAAGTGATCTCCTCTCTCCTCTAGGCAACACTATTGGTACAACCGTCCGAGACTGTTGAGCAGCCGTTGCCGCTCTGTTGGCCTCTTCGTTTCCGCTCAAACCACAGTGACCCGGGACCCACCGCAGGGATATATGATGACCGTGATCGTTTAGACGCTGAACTTGACGGAGGATATCAGTGACGACTGGGGTGACCGATCCACGAATCCCCATGTTTACTATACATTGAAGAGCAGCCTTTGAATCCGAGTAAACGACCCAGGTTCATGGAGCGTCACACGATGCCTTACGCAGAAACAACAGGATAGCAGATAGCTCAGCCGACGTTGATGATGTGCGGTGTGAGAGACGGTATCCATGCGACACATCGTCCGTTGGGATAGCAAACGCAGACGATGAACGTTCATGGCTGGTGGATACGTCAGTGAAAACTGCAGTGTGGTCAGTATATCGACTATGCATCATATTCGCTGCTACTTTATGTCCTATACAGAATATAGAGATGCATAAATTATATATAGTCTAGCACCTATTTATAACCTAACTTTAGCCCACTCCATCATCCAATGTATGTGTGTGTATAACCAAACTTTTTTTTCCCGCGCAACCTAAGGACACTACTTGGGAATCTTCCCAAAATTTTATTGATCTCGTAAGCAGTCACCCAGCCTGTCGGTAAAAGGAAAAGAAGGCAATGTCACCGAAACATCATTTAACGTACATGAGGCGCGCCTGTTTTCCAAATAACTTAAATAATAACTCCCGATGTTTTTACAAGGCTGTCGGCGGCCGGCACACAGGGGAGAAAAAAAAGTTTTCAGTCTGTAGTGTACACACACGTGCTCGGCCTGTTTACAGTCCCGAAGCTTCTGCCTGACAACCCAAACACCACCTTTCGAGAAGCCGTTAATTTTACAGCTTTCAAACCCCCCAACGAAATATTTTCTTTTTAATCAATGCAGCCGATAAGGAAAGAGGAAGTCGTAAACGCCTCTTGACAGGCAGTAAGTCTTTAACATATTGTAAATAACTAGGGGCTCTGTATATGTTGTGGAAGTCCGCCACCTTTTTTTCTTCTTCTTATTTCTCCTCATACGTGCAGTTTACAAAGGGGATTACAAGGTGAGCGTCCAGGATGTGCAACGTAGTATGTGGCATAAAAGGCTCGATAATAATTTGATGCACTATAGCAAACCGTTATATTCTTATAATGGTTATGATAATGATGATGATGGATAGAAGAAAAACATGGTGAGGTGCGCTAAAAAGAAGAAATAAGGAAAAGGGGAATAAGTTGGGGGAAGCACACTTGCCCTATTTCCTGTCATACATGGTGGTCCACCAACCATGATAGAAATTCATAGTAAAAAACGTAGGCCCCGGAGAGACATGCGGTCAAAAGATTTTTTTTTTCTGCCAATAACTTTTGCCACATATTGGTAACATTTTTATTTCATTTCAATTGACGGAAAGTTAATTTCTTGAATTGAACTCCGAAATTTTCCAAGGCAACCTAACGTTTTCTTTGCGGAAATAGGTTCCACGTGGTCATTTTACTCAGTATAGCACATAATCCCACTCGTAATGCAATGGAAATTGCCGAAATAAATTCGCAGAAAATCCGTGGAAATGAGCCTTTGGCTCCGCCTCTTTTTTGACGGCTCGTAGTTCGAGTGTAAAGCTGCGAAGAAAGGAAGTTACATTGACGCGCCACACAGGGGGGGAAAGGGATACAAGCCGTCGGGTGAGCTCATTTTGGTTAGGATAGCTCTGATTCCCGCACTCACCGCGCGTGTTTGTTCCGTGGGTAAGGCTTGTAACCCTTTCCCCACTCGTGTGGCCTCTCAATGTAACCTCCTTTCTTCGCTCAAACTATGAGTCGTCAAAAAAGAGGCAGAGCCAAGGGTTGATTTCCACGGATTTTCGGCGAATTTATTTCGGCAATCGCCATTGCATTACGAGTGGGATTATGTGCTATACTGAGTAAAATGACCACGGGGAAACATTTCCGCCAAGAAAACGTTAGGTTGCCTAGGGAAATTTCGGAGTTCAAACAAGAAATTAACTTTCCGTCAATTGAAATGAAATAAAAATGTTACCAAGGTGTGGCAAAAGGTACTGGCAGAAAAAAATCCCTTGACAGCATGAGTTAAGTTCCTCCTCGGGGTGGGCCTAGCGATGATGAGACATTCGGCGGCCCAAATCCCGGATTGTACCGGCACCTTGCTTGAAGAACGGACTCGCAGGCGACGTCAACAGACAAACAACTATTTACATTTATTTACAACATATGATGGCACGTCGACAACCGACAATCAACCTCAATAATCAAGAAGCGTCGCCTTTTAACGGAAAGGCCACACCTCCTTCACCAATCAGAGAATTAGAAACTGACGTCAAGGTTTACACGTGAACATGAGCTAATACAGACAACTCTCGCTTTCAAGCGTAGCTTTCTCCGAAGTGGGTAACAAAGGCTTACTGGTCCGGCTGACCCGCTTTCCACGACTCCCAGCCGCACTTTCCGAGGGTCTGAAAGGGGCGCTGGCTCTGGACGACCTTGAAAGCACCGTAATCCCTATTGAGGGATCTAAAAGCGTATGTCGTTCTACCAACGTGTCCTTCGCGTGGGCAGCCAACAAATACACATTGAAAATTCATTTGAAAGTGGAAAATTATATGCTTGCTCGGCTACGTGCCTAACAGCATGTCTCTCCGGGGCCTACGTTTTTTACTATGAATTTCTATCATGGTTGGTGGACCACCCTGTATATTGTAAGTGCTTGACTGGGAGGTACCCGGCTTCGAATCCCGGTGCCAGCTGTGCTGTCTGTCGTTTTTCCTGGGTTTTTCTCAGACGCTTTCAGAAATATGTCGGCACAGTTCCCTTAGAAATCGGCCCAGGACGCATATTCCCCAGGGCGTCAGTCGTGACGTTGCTCACATCTGTGAGGCTGACAACGGCGAGCCCTTTCACCATCACCACCACCACCGCCGCCGCTAGTTGGTCCTGCATAACGTGCAGAAATGGAATGAATACAGAATATAAGCCCTAAGGCGTGATGTGATGTGATAGAAGAAGAAGCACGGACCTATGGAGAAAGAGCTCAGCAAATGTGAAACAGCTCATAAGTTACGAGCATCAACGTCTGCATAACATGCCCAAGAAAAAACTTAGTGCAAGCTCCCTTTGGGGACGGCACATAGAGGCTCTACATGTTTAATAAACGGTGACATCTAGTACTTCACAGAAAAAAGTTTCAGTTAAGCGCCGGCACTCGTTTGGTTATCTCGTAAAGTACTTTAATTTTACAATGTGGCATTCTGTTAAGCCGTACGCGCAAATGAGACTATCCGTAGGGCGGCCATGCCACTGCTTCGAATGCAGCCAGAAGCATACATACAACAGGCGGTTGCTTTTTGTATTTTTAAATGCATGCCCACATCTAGAGGTGTGAGCGTCACCTTACACTATGAGAAATGTGACATCTCCTGAGCTACGAGGTATGTCTGGTATTCTTTTAGTGGAGGACCAGCCCCCTGATGGGTTCGTAAACAAACAGGCATTTCTTCCTCCTCCGCTTCCTCGTTGTTTATCTTTTTTTACATTTCGTAGAAGGCCCTGTCTGCCATTTTTTTTCTTTTGCAAGGGTTTCCACAGTCCGTTTTGGCGACTGCTTCACTCAATATTTTTCTATATTTCCAGCAAACGAATAATATCTGTCGATATTATTGGTAAGCGGCCTGTGCAGGTAATTTTGCCATACTCGCTATTTCCCTCTTAATAACGAAAGCAAAACCACACATTTTCCTGTTTATTCTTCCATACCGATACATTCTTTTATTGCTCTCTGTCTTACACAAGGAGGATATACCTTCCTGCGTCTTCCCCCTCGTGAAGCGTTCATACTTGTCTACCTTTTCCTTTAGCCACACAGACTCGAACAAAGACAGGGTAACTACAACTCACGTTTCCCAGACGAATTCTCGCAAACAAAGTGCTGCAGTCTGACTGTTCTATTGCGTTCGTCCTGCAAACGGTGCCTCGACGAAGACACGAGCAAACAGCGCTCTTCCCCCCCATCTGTGCTGAATACCGACTGTCCCCGGGTTCGTTAGAGCATTTTAATTCGATCAACCCTGCTCGTGTAACCCGGGAAAAGGCACACAGTCGTCTCCTAACCTCTCCGGGCTTGGCTTACACTGCCGTTGTCAAGTGCGTTGCTCGTGTAATTGTATCTGGTCTGGCGCGTTTCTTCATCTCCATTTGTGCTCTAACGAGAGTGTTCAGCGGTGGGGCAATGCTCTGCGTACATGTGGTGTCGGGTGACGCTCAGAAAGCTGCACTGACATATGAAAAGCCATGATGTCTATTAGAATGTCATTACGTTTGCTGGTAACAACATCCACGCTGAACTGCCCTGAATTGCAATCGTAATGACTTTTGGGCACTTTGCCCTCACTCCATGGGCGGCGTACTTTGGATCTCCTGATTAGGGTGATTAGTCCCGATGTTCTTTTCTTCAGGATGTCGGGGTGGACAATGTATTTTGACTCACAGCGTTCCTGGGGGGGGGGGGATATGTTTATTAAGAAAAATAGAAAGGAAAGGTTAGCCAGGCAAGGAGCCGGCTTCCTATTCCCCAAAAAAGAAAGGAAAAGGAAAGAAAGAAAGAAGAAAGGAGACACTATAACAACGTCACATGCAGTTCATGAATCTTGGGGGGGGGGGGGTATATATAAGTTTAATAAACAGGAGGTGGCGTCCACGCAAGGAGAGGTCAGCCAGACCTATGTCGGCTTGCTGCGCCCTGGTGGAGCAAAAAGAAAAAGAAAAAAAAACCCGGCCGGTTTCTTTGCAGTGGGGGCGAGTGCCCACACTGCAAATTTAGGAACACCTTTTTTGGTGTGTTTGAGGTGTAATTAGGGTGTAACATTGCATATACTCCCCTATTACACCTTCTATGGAAAAAACAGTCACCAGAAGTGGTGTTAATGGGGTGTTAGTGTTTCGAAACACCCTCTTTCCAACGTGTTATCACATTTTGGTGTAAATATGGTGTAAATGAACAACATATACACTAATGAGACTTTTATTTGGAGGATATCCACAGTGGGTGAAATGTTGTGTTCCAGTTTGACATTTTCTTAAGAAAATGCAATGAATGGATATATGGCGAATAACGAATTACCTTCTTGTGCTGTCAGTACCTAATATTTACGACATGACTTCATCATTAACTAATACCATAAAGTGAAAAATACCTGTCCTGCCCAATGTTTTTGTGGACATTATGTCAGATGTCAGCCCAATACAGTGTGGTAAGCAAGTGCAGTGCATATTCAGCAAAAAAGAATTACGATAAAGGATTGGCAGAGCAAAAAGTTGTGTATTCACAGAACAGAGAAAGACAGCATTTGCATAACGAATACAAGGGTACATACTGCACTAACAAACACGAAACCATGAAGAACTGTATGTTCAAGTGAACAAAATTTGTACTAATATCTGTATTTATTAATTTTATTTTTATTATATTTTGTTTTATTTCATTTATTTATATGTATTCATCTGTATCATCCGTATCATTTATGTATCTGTATCAGTTTGGCTTACAGTGGTTGCTGGAATTAGATTGCTGAAATTCCAAAGCCCAGCCATGGCATCTTCAGACATTCCTCAGACGCGTTCGCGGACTTCATTTCGCCGTGTCCCATATACGACACATGGTACACTGCATTTACACCCTTTCCACAAGGGTGTACAGATTCCACTGGGTGTAGGATTACACCAAAAAGGGAGTCAGTTATGATACCGTTGAAATACACCAATTTGGGTGTAAGGAATATACCTTTTCTGAGGGGTGTAACTTTTCCAAAGGGTGTTGATATACACCAAAAAGGGAGTCAGTTATGATACCGTCGAATTACACCAAAAAGGGTGTTTTGAAATTTAGTGTGCAGGGCCGCGGTTCTCAGTTCACAACGTAACACTCAGTTGGGTGTCCTGTAGGTATTGCAGGAGAGCCCTTGTGACGGCTCCCTGCTGTTGGCGTGCGACGGGGCCGAGAAGCACGGCCAGTGAGAGCGAGCCGTGTCCCAGGCGTTGGAGGCGATTGGCGAGGACAGCGCGGGCTGCAGAGTACTCCGAGCAGGTTAGTAGGAGGTGCTCAACGTCTGCTACTGCGCCACAGGTAGCGCAGCTAGCTGAGCGACGCTTTCCGACCCTGCACAAGTATTGCGGTGTATATGCGACGTTGAGTCGGAGCCGATGTAGCAGCGTTTCTTCTGCGCGGACGAGCTGCTGGTATGGAGCTAATTGCATTGTCGGGTCAATGGACTGGATATACGCATTGGAGCGTACAGCGTCTTCGACAGAGCGACGCATTTCGGAGGCACACCACTCGCGGATCTTTATAAGACAGGCGGACGATGTGAGCGGCATACCAGCTGGCGGGCCGACGTCTTGGTGGGCACGCCTCGCGGCGGCGTCCGCTTGGGAGTTCCCACTGAGGCCTATGTGGCTGGGAACCCACTGTAGCCGCACACCGTGGCCAGAGGCGCAAAGAGAGTCGCATGCGGCGGTGATAGCCGTTTGGAGGTCAATGATGATTTTGGTAGCGTGAGAACTCAGGATCTTCAGGGCTGGCTTGCTGTCGGTGAGGATCGTCCACTCTGCAGGTGGGGAGGACGAGATGTGGTGAAGGGCCATATTGATTGCGAATAGCTCTGCTTCCGTAGAGGACGTCTCGTTGGGGAGCTTGGACGCTTTCTCAAAATCTTCGTGGGGCACATAAAAGGCTGCAGCTGCTCCACCAGGTATCACAGACCCATCAGTATAGACGGTCTGCCTTCCGTGGTGCAGCGAGGCTAGGTGTTCCAGGGCAAGTTGATGTGCTACAGGCGCTGGCGTGTCGCTTTTTTTCCCGAGGCCATGGATAAATGTGCATATGGGAGGTTGGTCGAGAGCCCATGTTGGGGTAGCATACGATACGTGAGATGTGGGAGGTGGGACAACACCCTTCAGACGGCGCACTGCGCTACCAAAGGCAGACGCGGGGCTGTCGTGGTCAATGGTCCTGAGGTAGTGAAAAGGGTGCCGAGTCATTAGCCGCGTGTAAATGCGGAGGGTCTCTCTATCTCGCAGGGTGGTAACAAGTGGTTCCCTGGCCTCTGCAAGTACCGAATAAGTTTCCGTTGTCTTGGGTAAGCCCAGGCATGCGCGAAGGCTGCGAGACTGAATGTTCAGGAGTTCCCGCTCGTGAGTCGTCCGCAGGCCGTGCAGCACTGGGATGCTGTACCGCAGGAAGCCGAGCACGAGGGAGCTGTGAATTTGGCGAAAATCGCGACAGGTGGGGCCCCAAGACGCTCCGGAGATGCGGCGTAGGACGTTCACTGATCTGCTCGTCTTGACGGAGAGGTTCTTTATGTGCTTAGACCACGAGAGCTGTCTGTCAATAATCACGCCAAGGTACTTGCAGTGCGTCACAAATTGAAGCGGGGTTCCGGCAACATGGAGAGGGTAGCTGGTGAAGGGCCGCCGAGTAAGCGCCATGGCGGCTGTCTTGCTAGGGGATACACGGAGTCCTCGGTCGGCAAGGTAAGACGCGGTGGTGTTGAGAGCACCTTGTAAGCGTTGTTGAATGGCGTCCCGTCGGACTCCGGATGTCCATATGCAGATGTCGTCGGCATAGATTGTGATGCGGATATGCTCAGAGAGGCACGCCGGGAGTGATGCCATAATCAGATTGAACAGCAGCGGACTCAGTACACTACCTTGTGGCACTCCACGGGAGACGGGAAAAGCTGGCGTATCTTCTGATGCAGTACGGACGAGCAGCGTCCGGCCGGACAGAAAGTCACGGACCCAAGAAACCATTCGAGCTCCCACTCCCGACTCTTGCAGGGTAGCAACAACGGCACTGTGGAGAACGCTATCATACGCCTTCATGACATCCAAAAAGACGGCAACAGTAAAACGTGCTTCCGACTGTTCTTCTTGGACACTGGATACCAGGTCGATCACGTTGTCGATGGACGACCTCCCTTGTCTGAACCCTGCCATGGCCTCGGGGAAGTACCTCACAGTTTCAAAGTACCAGGTTAGCCGCGAGTGTACCATGCGCTCCATTGTCTTCGCCACGCAGCTGGTGAGTGCAATCGGCCGAAAGGAATCGATGTCATGGGGCGATTTTCCAGGTTTTAAAATGGGGACCACCATTGCCGACTTCCATTCTGCGGGAACAACACCGGCGCGCCACGACTCATTAATGAGCCGCAAGAGCAGCTGGCGTCCGCGGAGGGGTAGGTTGCGAAGGGTCTTGTATGTCACTAGGTCTGCCCCAGGAGAGGTGTGCACTGGTGACTGTCTTAGGGCCGACTCTAGCTCCATGGAAGAGAATGGGTGGCTTAAGGAAGGCTCCATTGGCGGATCAGGAACAACTGGGATATCGCGGGCTGACGTGAGGTCGACAGTGGGTGATGAGGTCAGCCTACTGCAATAGTCTTCCGCAAGCTCCATCTCCGAACGACCTGTGGCTAAGGATAGCGACCGGAACGGATCACGCTGAGTAACCGGCTCGGTTAGACCCTTCATCACCGCCCATATTCGGGAGAGAGGTGTGCGTGGCGACAGCGACGATGCAAAGCTTCTCCAGTGGTTCCTGGCTGAATCTTGGGCTCTTGAATTCTCCCTTCCTTAAATGACTTTTAGTCATCCTTTGGCAGTACGTTTTCTCAAGAATCGCATACATCTTTCTACACTTATTTGGTACTCTTTTTACACCTCACCTGATCGTCATTCATGTAGTAGTTGTTGTTGTTTTTACTTTATTACTTTCACTATAGCATGCATCATGCAGCTATAAGTGGTATGGAGTAGCCGGTACTCATGTTGATTAGGTCTATATCTCGATGTTTTCTTTTTTCGAACACTGATACCAATGAAGATAAACTCGATTGTGTACAAAGTTATTACAATAGAGACGTATTACAAGAAGCACTCAGTCAATCATACTTTTCAAACCCGATAAAGCTGCTTTGTGTCGTTGCCGTGCAATTCTTAAGCTACAATATGTGGAGGGGAAAAAAAAATGCACAACTCATGAAGGCCGCCATTTTTTTTTAACGAAACTGTCGTTGTTGCCCATTTTTTCGTCTGACTTTTTTTTTCTTCGTGTTTGAGCAAGAGTTGAGCAAAACACACGGGGTTGCTATAATTGCTTTCTGCCAGAAACAGCTGCCTTGTGCGCTAGCCTTGTGGAATTCATTCTAAAAATGCATAAGAAACACATAAGCGTTGCTTCGACTTTTTCGTAGAGAGGATCAGCATCGTGTTGGCGTGAATAACTGTGGTTGCGCTCGTTTTTGCTATGGTCACCTGAAAAGAAATGTACGCTACTTCTCTCACATGTTTTCAGTACTATTTCCTCGTACTACGTTACAAACAAGACACATACTCTACCGATTTGAGGCGCATATCGACGCGGTGTGTCCGAAGTATTTCACTTTTCTTTCGTTGCTCCTGTCTCGATGAACTAGGAGGCCAAAAAGAATGAAAGTTCTAGAAGTCGTTCCTTAACGTGTACATCATTACTGTCGCCGCTACGTTTGACTTTGATGCAGTAATGAGTGAGTGAATACTTTCGACCGCATTACCAAAAACGTATACCGCGGGGGGGGGGGGGGATATGACGATTTAATAAAGAAAAAAACGGAAAGGTCAGCCAGACAGGGGTCGGCTTGCTATTCAAAACAAAAAAAAAAGAAAAGAGAAGAAGAAGGACCCGGTATCAGGTAAGTGTATCGTGTGTACGAAAAGTGTCAGCCAATACAACGTTCACGTTAGTAATGCCCGGTAACACAACCATTATTTCTGCCAATAAATTTCTCCCCCCCCCACGCTATTTTTAATGAGCTGTACTGTTCTTAGTGTGGAGTGCGTCCTGTCGAAAACTTCGGTACTCTCGGGGAACTGTAGACCAAACGAAGCGAACCATGCCTAATGACATGTGTTCTAGTTATTCTCAATTGCTCCTCGCAGCTTTGTCATGCGTATCTGTATCACATGTGCGTGTTTTTCAAGACTCTCTGCGTTCTCGTTTAATAAATTTCTCCATAACACACACTCTGCCTAGGTGTATCTTGATAACACTACGTGGAGTAAAGTGGTTGTGTAGAACTCTGACCTTGGCTTCACGAGCTGCGCGAGACCGCTGCATTATTTAATATGAGTTGTAAAATATGGGAGTTTGCTGGAAGTCGTTGACAGCCTCACGTTGAAACTGCTTCCTTAATTAAAATCAATGGTCTGCTGGTGCAGAGTTTCGATTGCTTCATCGGTGTTAGCTTCAGAAAACGAAACGACGTCTAAGCCTTTTTCCGACATCCTTAAATGTCAGGAACCTTTATTCGAGTAAAAAAAATAAATAAATTCGCGAACAATTAGATCTCTCGCGGAAAGGCAGTAAAACTTTAATTTGATTATGAGGGCGCGAAGTCGTCTTCGAGAAAGAAGCTCGAGAATTTAAAGTTGACACTCGTTGTTACGTTCGAGCGCCATCTTTAGGAGGGTGTAGAGAGTGGTCTATGTTGCTGTTGCCGTGTAAGTGTGAAAGTCCATGTTACAATGAGGGCGCATTAGAGCGACGGAATGCTCAGTTTTACTGCACCTGTGGGTGCAGTAGTGCGAGCATCGGCGGTATCCTGTTTGAGTGAAATCGCTCTCGTACGGAACACTGGTGGGCGGTCGTTCCGCTGTATTTGGAGAATTAGTTCCGCGCGGTAAGAGATGGGCTTATCTTTGATTGCTTTCCTGTTTTTTGTTCTTTTTTTTGTATCTGTGGATACGATGACGACACCACCAGCGGCATGGCCGAGTGGGCTAAGGTGTCCGCCCGTTGGTTGTAGGCAAGGTCGTGCTGAAGGCGGTGGGTTCGAATCCTACCGACGAGTGTGTAGTCTGAGGTTTTCCCTGGGTTTTCCGAAGACACACCAGCACATCTCGGCGTTTCGGGCCTTCGAAACTCACGATCACAAATCATCTGACACGGCGTGAGTTCGAGCCCTGCTACGAACGCACGTGAAGGTCGACATGGCGCATCGGTGAGCTTGATCATGCCGCATATTAGCGTACTCACCAGATGACGTCACATTGGCTCTCTTTATCAGTGTGATGTTATCCGGTGAGTGCATTAATATGCGGCATGATCCAGCTGACCGATACCCCATGTCGACCTTCACGTAAAGTTCGTAACAAGGCACGAACTCACGCCTTATCAGATGATTGTGATAGTGACTTTTGAAGGCCCGAAACGCCGACCTATATGCTTACCAGACGACTGTCGGCACTGTTCGCCCTGAAGTCGGCCCAGGACACATACTAATCTCCCTGTCCTCTCTCCATCTGTCCACGTCTGTACGCCGCTCATAGCCACAGTTGCTTCGCGGCGCTAACACGCAATCAAGAAGAAAGAAGAAGAAAAAAAAACGATGACGACACCACCTGCGAAGGTGGTGTCGTCATCGTTTTTTCTTCTTCTTTTGGAGCAGAGCAGAGCTTCCTTATACACTATTCCGCAAAACAAATCTATTTGATAGCTCTGGCTGTCACCTGATTTGTCGAGAAGGGGAGGGGTCGCCTATGTTAGACACATTTTGCGTGTCCCAGATAGGCACGCGCGCCATATAGGCATATGGGCAAGATAGGCGCCCCCTTATGTTTTCAACACATCAGGAGACAGAATGATATCATTCGGAGTGGTGGTTGACTACGAGCTCATGGTGAGGCTCTGTTTTAACAGTCAGTACACTCTAAAAACAGATGGTGGTGGTGGTGATGACGAAAGGGATCGCCGTTGTCTTCCCCTTTTCATTTGTTCTTTTCATTTTCTTTTCTTCCCCTTTTCGCCTTTCTTCTTCTCCTGTTCTTTTCTTCTTGTTTATTTTTCTTTTCTTTTCTTCCCAATTTTTGCTTTTTTTTAAAATAGCAAGCCGACCTGCGTCTGGCTGACCTTTCCTTTTGTTTTTTCTTAATAAACTTATCCCCCCCCGTGGGCAATGACTGACGCCCTGGGGAATGTGCGCTGTGGGGAACGTCATCACATAGCACGGTGAAGGCCAACCATTGCACAGAATGATACCTTTATCACTCCCGATTTGTGGAAAGCGCGGGGCGTACGCCTTTTTCTTTTTTCTTTTTTTTTGATACACAGATTCGCGGGCAGCGCTGCAGTGCATAGACAACATGGGCATCTGTGGCTCCTTGACCCCGGTGGTAGTGAACATCCTGACGACGCTCAAGGTTTTACAAGACAGGAGCCACCGGCTCACTCTCCAATGGGTCCCTAGCCACATTGGAATAAGAGGCAATGAAGTATAGCGGATCGGGCAGCTGCTGCGGCTCACCATCGCCGCTCAGCAGTCCCCATCATACTTTCGAATGGGGATAGGCGCTGCCTCTTGTCCGCATTGACGTCGCCTTGGGCCCATCAGGAATGGTATCATGACATCACCCGGTGGTCGCTTCTGTATGCTGTTGACCCAACGCTTTTATTTGAAATGCCAGGCGGTTTCCCCCGACACTTTACGTCTCTCGTGCATCGTTTACGACTTAGCGTCGCATTCACCCCTGCACTCCGGTATAGGCTGGGCCACAGCAACACGGCGCTGTGTACAACTTGTGGTTTTCCGGCAACAATCCAACACATTCTAGAAAACTGCAGTCAGTACGTATGCGAGCGACGAGCCTTTAAATGGCAACTTAAAATGCTGGATCAGAGGCCATTCAACATCTGCGAAGTTCTCGGCCAATGGAGTAACCCTGGACATCAGTGACGTGCACTTGGCGCTTTTCTTTCCTTTCTGAGGGCCACCGGCCTCCTTCACGAACTGTAGGGATTTCCTTCCCTCGTCATCCTTTCATGTGGACCCTTTTGGAATGGGGTAGGGTCCTCCACTCCACACAGGGAAACATCCCACATCATCATCATCATTCATTCATTCATCTATGTTTGTTTGTTTTTAACTGCATAAGTGTTCCAAAAAAGGAGTACGCCTCACGTTTTTAACTAATCAAGGGGCAAAACGATGTCATTCGGGATGGTGATTGGCTAAGAGCGTGCTATGTGTTGTCCGAATGTGTGTTGTTGCTATGTGTAGTCCGAAAACTGCACTCTTATAAATAATTTTCACTACATAGCACGCCCCTAGCCAACCATCATCCCGAACGACAACGTTCTCGCCCATGATTTGTTGAAAACGGGAGGCGGAGCCTATTTTGTAACATTATGCACGTGCATAATGTACAAAATAGGCTCCGCCTCCTGTTTAAAAAAAATCAGGGGCTAGAACGTTATCATTCGGGATGATGGTTGGCTAGGGGCGTGCTATGTGGTGAAACTCATTTATAAGAGTGCAGTTTTCGGACTTCTCACCAACTCTGGCAGTGACCGCCCTACGTCTTACCTTTCCGCTGTCATCATTCCTTCATATGTTATCTTATCATCTCATCTCATCCCATCCTGGCTACAGTCGTGACGCTGCCCACATAAGTGTGGCCAATAACGCTAAGCCCGTTTCGACACCACCGCCACCACAGTTTTCGCGTATTTGTCGTGAAGTAGCAAGAGCCAATGGCATACTCAATGAATGGCCCAGTCGTTATTATGCAGTTAATAGAACTACCTAGATATCCAGTTATTGTCTGTGTCTGCACTGTGAAAACAGAACTTCACCACATAGTACGCTCCTAGCCAACCGTCATTCCGATTGATATCATTCTGTGCATTGACTTGTTGAAAATGGGAGGAGGCGCCTATCTCAGATACATTATGTTTGTCCCAGATAGGCGCCTCCCCCCTGTTTTGAACAAATCAGGACACAATAATATAATTCGGAATGACGGTTGGCTATAGGTGCGTGCTATGTGGTGAAGTTCTGTTTTAACAGTGTGGATCAAACGAAATTAAGTTATACACTTGATAGTTTTAATTTAGGTTAGCTTTTTCTTAGTTCTTAATAGCTTTAACCGTTATACGAAAATTAGGTTAAAGTTATGTTGCATTCTCGGTTGTTCTCGGTGAATTTATATCATGCTCTTTGAACTGTAAACAGTTTGCTTTCGTGTTTTACCCCCATAAATAACCAGTGTAAAGCAAAATTGTGCGCTGTCTACCTTTCAGGCAAGCGACATGCGTGTAATCCTACTTGACGTACATAAAGTATATGTTCCATACCGCGGCACGGGCTAGTAGGCGTCCTGGGGTAGACAGTCCGACTCTATCGCGACTCACATCCCCATTCTTTTATTTACCTCATCACCGTCACCAAGAGCTCGTGGCCGTCTGCATATTACATGTACGCGTGTCTGGACACGGCACGTGTGTATACTTCACATTCTGCAACGTCGTTAAGCACTGTGTTCATAGACATGCAAAGAGGAGCGTTGCTGCACTGCTGGCGGTAGCTGCATAATTTACAAAACGCTACCAAACTTCGCACGTGCCCAGAAACAGGAATCTAAGAATCTACCCAAGCAGCACAACATCTTTGCCCAATATTGGACCAATATTGGCAATGCCGGCCCAATATTGGTCCAAGGTTGGTCCAATAGTGGGCCAATGTCGCCAATATTGGTCCAATGTTGGCTCAATATCGGGCCAGTGTCGCCAATATTGGTCCAAGATTGGTCCAATACCGGGCCAATGTCGCCAATATTGGTCCAAGATTGGTCCAACATTGGGCCAACGTCGCCAATACTGGGTCAATATATTGTGCTGCTTGGGTAAATGAAGGCTCGGTTAAGCTGCTGTATCGTCTGCGCCGTGTTGCCATTATGGATGTGACGATTGAAGTCGAATCCTCATTTTACCAACAACAATCTATCCAGATTAAGTCCACTTTGCAAGCTGTGTTACATTCATTTCCTTCCTCAGGACGACCGAAACTAAGTAACAGATTACCGCTACTCCACTGAAAAGAAGCGCAATATACCCGTGTTTACATGAATTTAAGAAAATAACGCGGTAGCGCGCCCGCTACGAAGTAAGTGTGACACAAATACGTTCCCGCTATTTTCCGCTACCGTATCCCACCACCTTTTAGGCACCGCCCTGTTGCCAAATGTACTTTAAGCGTAAAGTACACAACTCGCTGCGAAGATAATATTTGTATTGTACTTTTTTTCCCTCCACGCCATGACGTTATCTTGTGAAACGCAATATATTTTTAAATTAAGAATAAGTTAAGAGAATAAGTTTTCTCTAATAAGTTAAGGTCAGTTAAGAATGTTGTTCTGCAAAACCAGCTTTCTTCCTGAAATATCCCCAGCTTTCCGACCTAAATCTTTTCCCTCTACTTACTGGCACTGGATAGATTTTTCTTGTGTCTACCTGTGTTAAATGTATCTCATGTTCTCCTAGTATTGATTTGAGGGTATATTGATACCTTTGCTTTTTTTTTTCTTTTTACGATGAGTTTTAGCAGCGGTGGGTACGCAAGAACTTTACCACCCCTGTCAGATGGAACGTAACAAACGCCAAAAATAACAGAACCAAACGGACAAACGAGTTCCCGTGCACGCCGTTAAAACAATTACATGGAGCAATGATAAAAGGCAAAGCTCGCTATAGGGTGTGCCTTAAAATAATCGAATAACGTTCGATAACGACTTATATCGGATAAAATAACTTAATCTCCACAGAAGTGTTTCACCCACGTCTGTTTGACGTCATATCATAAACTATTTAATTTTATTTTAAGAAAAAACAAAAGAAATCGGCACAAACACGTGAAAGCAAAGGCTTTTGCGCGTGGAATGATCCAGCGTAGATCATTGTGTTGTTATCCCGCTTTAACATTTTATACAAGGTATGTCAACGAAGTATAAACAGAGAGCTTATTAACACTGATTAATCAGTAGCGTGTGAGGCTTAATGAAACCTTTCTCCTCCAACCCCTCTTCTCTCTCCTTCTACAAAACTAAAGCAAATGCTGAGGATGTGGGGATATTTGGTTAACGCGATACCAACACGCGCACAGTAGCTTCGCAATTCCTTATGCAGTCAAAGATGGTCCCATTGTCGATACATTCAGTATCATTAGACACTAGTATGTGTTTCGCAAAACGCTGAAAAGCACGCGGATACATGCATGCAAATATAACTGGGTACTTTCTTATAGATATTTGAACGGAGCCTCATTATATGTATTTCAACACATTGTGGGCCTTAACATACGAAAGTAATTGGAATCGAAGAAGATAGCCAGATATGTCTGCCTGAAAGACGAGCCAGTAAAATAAATAAGAACAAAGGAACTCCGCTTTTCAGGTACCTCCGCCGTGGTGAAATTTTTTCGAGATATTGACGCAGACAACAAGTTTTGAAACTACGGGTGTTTGTGGGTTTTGTTGATCAACTGTTTGTGTGTTTTGTGACAACTTATTGTTTGCAAACGTTTTTTGTGGAAATCACCACCAACCACTAATAATCATCATCATCTTCATCTTTTACAAATCAATCAATCAATCCTCTTCTTCATCGTCGTCATCGGGAATAGCCAACAAAATCATCAGAAGCAGCACCATCATTCCCAGGAGTTTTCCACTAAAGCAACTGGTGCAAGGCCTCACACTCGTGAAGTCAAAATCTCCATTTTATTTTTCTTTAAATCAATCAATCAATCGGTACCTCCCTCTTTTTCGTCTCCGCTGCACGTTTTTCATTCTATGAAAAGCAGCGGCCGGGGAAGAACATACCTCAGCTTCTCGAATTTCTAGCGGAAACATATTTTCCGATACCAGTTTCGTAGTGAGATCGCTACTTCGCTACTGGACTGGCAAAAAATAAAGGAAAAGTAGCGGGTACAGCACAGGCGCTGTAGCGTCTGCGTCATTTAGGTAGTAACGCGGTAGCGAAAGAGTGATAAAGTCGAGCTTTCGGGGGAAGTGGGACGAAGCACGTATATGAGGTAATCTCGGCAGAAGACGTGGGGACACATAAACCCTGACTTATGTTCCTGACGTGTGTTGTGCTTTCTGTGGACGTGTTTTTTGCGAACCGCTCAAGCAGTGCGGGCCTTGGAGAAAAGCACGCCTGTGAGCGGCGCATGCGCTTCGAGGACGAAGTTGCGCCTGGCATTAATTTGGAGTGATAAGGCCCGAAGCAATGCTGCACCGAACAAATATAAAGAATTGAGATTTATATTTAAGAAAGGGGAGGGTGGTTACAGTGTAATCGAACGAGATGAAGCCCTAAGCATTATATGCACTCTAACGGGGAAAAAAGGAAGAAGTTGGGAAAAAAAGTGCTTCTTCTCCCCTACATTCCAATTACTCCCCGTTTTAGGCCCCTGACCCCAATATTTACATCCCAACACTGCAAGTAGTCCCAAAATTTCGAATAAGATTTGCTGCATTTAGCCCCGAAAGGGACAAATGGTTGTGGTAGCGCATCTATGGCCCCACAAAAGACTTTCATTACTCCTGTGTTTCCGTAGAGTGTAGTCCAGACGATATTGTCACATCAGCATAATTCCGCTGAATGATCTTGAAGAAATAATTGTACCTCGAAACGAAAAACACTTCGAAACAGGAAGTGCAAAAGACGCATCAATGTAACATTTTTAAAATTTATAACAAAAACCGACAGCTGAACAAAGATTTGAACACCTCCATTGACTGCTGTAGTACTGCTTCAGCCATGTTGTCTGAAAGAATATGAAGGACTCACGTCCGTCATACATTTTTATGACGTTTGCGATGATAACATTTTTACGTGTCTCGTTAACGGACACTAATTAACGATAAGGTGGTACAGAGAGCGCTTATTGTCTCAACTTCGTTTCTACGCGACGTTCTTTTTGCTAGAGTGACTCTAAAACCGAGCAGGCCAAACGTACCGCTTCAAATTGGCCACTGTCGATGAACTAAAAATTTAACCCTCATCATCACCAACACCAACAACAACAACAACAACAACAGCGAGTACATGCACACTAAAAAATGAACTTCACCACATAGAAGGCTCCTAGCCAACTATCATCCCGACTGACATCGCTCTCACCCCTCTAATTTGCTGAAAACGGGAGGCGTACGCCTTTTTGTGACACTTATGCAGAAATGTTAACTGTCACAAAAAGGCTTACGCCCCGCGCTTTCCACAAATCAAACGTGATAGAAGTATCACTCTGTACTCTGTAAAAACAGAGCTTCACCGCATAGCGCGCTAACCATTGCCGCGAATGATGGGGTTATCGCTTTTGATTCGAGGAGAGTAGGGGCGTACGCCTTTTTGTGACAATTACCACATAGCCAAATTGTCACAAAAAGGCGTACGCCCCCTCTCTCTCTCTCTCTCTCTCTCTCTCTCCTCGAATCAGAAGCGGTAACCCTATCATTCGTGTCAATGGTTGGCGCACAGCGTGATATGCGGTGAAGCTCTGTTTTAGAGGGTACAATAGTTGGCCTTCAGCGTGCTATGTGGTGAAGCTCATTTTTGAGACGGAAAATTTAAGGAAATTTTCTACTTCAAGGGGTACTAAAGCGCAAAAATTTATCCTCGCCGAATGAGAGATGTCCTTACGTTGACATCAACACGGAAGGAAGAAGGTCAATCAGTTCCGTCGTCGTTACTCATGCGCTCTAAGAAAAAAAAAAACGGTGTGAAAAGGTGGTAAATTCTATAGTTACCACCTAGGTCAACATAGCGTCTGATAAAGGGTGTAGAAGGGTGGTAAAAGCAATTATCGTATATTCAAATTGTTACAAAAAGGCGTACGCCCCCCTCGCTCACCAAACCAGAAGCGGTAACCCTATCATTCGTAGGTAGCAGGTAGAACTTTGCAACCTTTTAGGCACAACATATGCGACAACTATTACCTCCTAAACGGTGTAACTACTCCACCCTTTTTTCTAAGAGTGATATGAGCGAAAGGAACACGCTTTACACTTTAGTACCCCTTTAATTCGTAGGTCGCTACTCCAGGATACGCTAGAAGATCCATAATCGGAGCAGGACACCTGTTACAGAGGGGACGTGTCGCATATCCATTTCCGCGTAATCTCGTTAACGCCGTCTCTCGTCGAGGGACAGCCACTCCTTCGTCCCGTCACACAAACAGTCCATGCCTTCTATTGCGCCCCAGATTATACGTCTGATACTCTATAACAGCGCATCGACACTCGAAAGGAGCAATATATCCCCGCGAGCTTTAACATTTCCTTTTTCTCGCACTGCACGCTCCCGTATTCATCTCGTCGTTGCCCGATTGCTAGAATCGACAGCAACGGGAGGTACAGAATGCGGGAGCCGAATTTAACGCGGTGATTTGCCGCATTCCGAGCAGCAGCACATAGCCTGCTCGTCGCATAATTGCGCGAAAAAACGAACCTGGTGCCTCGCCAAATAGTTCCTAAGGTCGTTTGGAGAGTTTGCGAGCGGTGGCGCAGTGACGGATGAGGAGCAAAAGGGGCCTGATATTAAACTCTGACTCCGGAGGGTAGAGTATTCAGTGACATTTTCCGCGTACGGGCAAGGGAGATTGGGAATGAACGCGTGAAAGGGAACAGTTTAGAGCTGTCGAATCATTTTAATATTTAGTACCGCACAGTGATTTACGTGTAGATGTACCAAGTAAAATTTCATCCAGCAGAATGCCACAGTCTTGTGGTAAAGCGAGAGAGACGAACCGCATGTTAACGATGAAAGATGGAAGCCACTGAAAAGGTAAGCCAGCTGTAGGACTCGAACCCACATCTTCTGGATTACTCATGTTCGCATGTTAACGTTCTGGTTTCGGTTTCACGGTGACGTAAACAGCAGCGACTGCCCCTTTGGTGACGTCACAAGATTGTAACAAGAGTGCTGACGTCACCGACATTAGGGTGACGGAGGACGATTTTGCGATGTGATAAAACAGTGACGTCGTGGCAGCGATATCTGTGGCTAGAAAATTCAATGAGATATAATTGACTGCGAATTTAATTAAACGAGGCTGAAAAACGAGGCTCACGAAGTCGAGGTTCGATTGAGGCTGCTAACGGAAAGCTTTTTTCTACCCTCGATGTGGGGGTATAGACATCGTACCTTTCGGAACCACCCTGCACTATACGAAAATAAATCGCTGTTATTCTCATGAACCAGCGGGGAAGCAGATGAGTTTGGGATGAATGTTTGTAATACAATTTTGATACTCAGTAATCTGTGCTGAAACAAATTGTGTCAAAAAGGTTAGGTACGGGACTGTTGTTAACGCCACGTAGATAAAGAAAGACTGTTCAATGCCTCCTCTTCCTTTTTCGCTGTCTAGGCATATAAAGTCAGGATGTCGTCTGTTTCAGCCAGTTCGCCGCAGACGATTTAACACACAGGCTTTTTATGATTACTATTTGCTACTCATGTGGCTAATGACGGCTCCTCTTTATAGCTACGGCTACGAACGGCACCGTCGTGATTGACGGACTCTTAAAGGAGCAATGAGGTGACATTTAACGTCAGACGCTTTTCAGACATATGTCGGCACAGTTCCCTTAGAAGTCGGCCCAGGACTCACATTCACAAACATTTTCGCTCTGCGGTGCGTTATAGCTGTGCAATCGAATTTACAAAAAGCAGTCGGAGAAAGCAGTCGCAGACGGCAGACACGATTCTCGCGTGACGTATTGGAGGCTCCGTGCCTCGTTTCTTTGTTTGTTTGTTTTTTCTTCGCAGCTCACGTGACGTTTATACATGCTTGAGCTGCGCCGCTGTACGTCACTCGTCAAGTGAGGGGAGTAGCATACGTCACGACATCCTCTCGTTCTGAGATGCGCTCTTTTCACGAGGAGAAGAATTTTTCAAAGGTGTGCCGCACTAGAGCCCTCGCGCTCGCTCTGTAGGTCACCTATGCGCTCTTCGTTCTTTCGCAGGAACTCGTTTTATTCGTTGGGGGTCACCGCAGTGCTCCTTTAGTGACTAGGTGACGTGGTGGTCGTCAGTTTTTCGTGCCTCAAAGCGGTAGAATATCGAAATAACCCTTATCGGACATTCGCGTTATTGTTGCTCATCCACACTCTAAGAAAAAAGTAGTGATTTTACCCCTTTGGGGACAAAATGCGTTGCCACAGAAATAGTCCCTTTCTTGAGTAAATGCACGGGAGTAAATGAATGTCATAGAGTAGAGACTGCATTTCACGCTCTGTTCTAAGAGTCCTAGTTACATAATTGGTGTGCATGCATGAAAATGCTTTGAATCAAACCGTCAACCGTGATATATCGAGTGATACAAAATCTTGCGACACACATAGGGCACAATTTCGCGAGAAAGAACCTCTAACTATTTCTTCCTCTGTGGGGGGTGGAAAATTGCTAATTTGGGTGAGTTATACAGCATTATGTCATTAAATTAACGAAGAGCACACATTTACGTAGACTGTTGCATTCGGAAGACCATTTACGAAGTTCAGTGACAATTTGCGGTCCTTGGGAGTAAATGTCTCGGTTAGGGGACTAAAGTAGGGAGTAATTGCAGCTTAGGGGACTAGAACCTGCAATTACTCCCCATTTTACTCTTTCTTTTTTTTTTTTTTTTTTCTTCTTACAGTGCAGTACTTCGTGACAAAGCAAATGGTTCCGAGTTATTTTTCGCAGTTCCTTCGCAAGGCTAAAGAAGCAGAAGCTAAAAAGAAAGAAAGCTGCCCCCGACACGGTCGCTCGCTAATGATTCCGAAGTGTCTACTGAACACGGACAGCAAACGAAGCGCCCAGGACAAAACAACCTTCGCGGCACACTGCTATGAAATAATGATGCCTCGCTACGGAAAAAGATAACCAGCCCTGGTTTCGCGCAAATACGGCATTGAAAGCGTAAGCCTTTGAGCCTCGAGCGCCACCTACGTGTGTATGCTTTCGTGTCCGAAGCTTTTCTCTAAATGCGCCTGTGAATAATAATAAGCGAAAGCGCGTTGCTACTTCATGATGTATACGTCTGTATTAGTTCCGTAACGCGCAATCTATTCATTTCCTCGCAGATGCTACAACGAAAACGAGGATATGTATTAGGAGAGTACTGAGCTAGTATGTAGCGCGGCGATGTTTCGTCATGTGCCTTATGATGTTGCGGTGCGCGCGCAGTGCTCCACAAATCTGAAAGCAATGCTTGAGCAATTCGTCACTTGGCAGTTTCGTCGCTTTGTTGTGTGCTGTAATGCACATTATGTGCGTTTTTCTTGTGATTTTCTTCCGTTGCTGCTTTGTGCACATTCCATTGAGTTCAGTGATCGTTGAAATGACTAACAGCACAGTAGGCATCAGAGCTACGGCTTATGTGGAAATGATAAACACTTGATATGATAAACGCATATTATTTTTCTTTCAAAATCCAATCCAATCCTATAAAGACTTGTCCGCATGGTGTTGATCTGTGTGATTTTCTTGCAGTAGCCGACATTTGCGTATTTGCGTTACCGATATAATTAGAGTACACATATCAGTGAAAATATATTGTAGACATCAGTAAATTGGGTACATTTATATTACTGATACTGACCATCAGTAAAACACGAATTGTTGTGTTGTGCAGGGCATAGGTATGTCACGAGGCATAGGAGGAGTATGTCACGTCTTCTTGACAATATTTTGCTACATTTTCGATCAAACTCGTAAAGTAAAACTGTTGGTATTCTTTCAGTACTGTGCGATTCTTCATTGCGCTGCTTGGACGAGTACTGAGTAGGATGTCTAGATGCATACTGTTTAAACAAAAAGCTTCCGTATAATATGTGCTTGACTCTCCTGTACTTTTTCTATTTTTTTACTGATACACCCGAATATAATGCCCTACAAAACACACTTAGGCTGCCTCTTGACATCAAGGAAGTACTCGGTGAGGTGACTGTACAGCAGCCTATCGGCCAAGCTATGTTCCCCTCCGATATCTTCTTCCTTAGGATTCTAGTCCGTCCTCATCGTAGAAATCTGGCAGTGAAAAACCCGTTACCGTAAGCATGCTGCAGGAGCCGGTCCTATGTAGATTGATTGAATGATTGATTGATTGACAAAAGAACAAAATGGAGATGTCTGTCCCAAACCACTCGGTACTGGCTATACTCCAATCCACCTCTCCATATTCGTGTTGTTTTTTTTTTTTTTTCGTTCAAACCAAACTGTTAGGCTCTACGGCTGTCGTGGCAGCAGCTACCAGTAAAAGGAGGGGGGGGGGAGATGCTATCTTCTCGGTGATGCTTCATCGGTAATAATGCTTAGGCATTGTCTTTGTATACCTGAAGCTAGATTATTCAGGATTCTAGTTGGTTATACAGATTATAATCTATGATGGCAGCGATGCATGTAGGAAGTCACGTGGCATCACTATGGAAGTGAAGATATCTGATTGTTTCGCCAGCTGCCATCGATGCATATCGGTTGATTTGAGAACCCCTCCCATCAATTTACCTGTAGTGACGCAAACCGCTGCCCTTCGTATAGGATTGAACACAATATTACAATCTACTTCGGGTTGCTGCTTTCAGGAAAATCGTATTATGCGAGTATATATGCATATTTCTATTATACATAACTCAAACGTCGCATTATGCACTGAGGTATGGTAGCGCAATTGTTGCGGTGAATCACCCCATCCCATCGTCGTTCATGTACACTCTTAAAAATGAACTTCACCACATAGCACGCTCCTAGCCAACCATCATCCAGAATGACAATGTTCTCGCCCTAGATTTGTTGAAAACGGGAGGAGGAGCCTATTTTGTGCCGTGCATAATGGACACAAAATAGGCTCCTCCTCCCGTTTTCAACAAATCAGGGGCGAGAACGTTGTCATTCGGGATGATCGTTGGCTAGGAGCGTGATATGTGGTGAAGTTCATTTCTAAGAGTGTAGTTGTTGTTGTCGCATTATCAGCACTGCATAACGGTTTTGGTCTTACTGAGCCCTCATCAGCAGTGCGTGAGTAAGCGACGAAAGCAATGCTTCGGCTGCCGGTTCTTTCACATGCAGGGTGCCCACGAAATTGTGCAAGATAGAAGTTCGCTGCAATGACAAGATTTTGGTGTTCTTGTACCGCTTTCAGAAAGAAGATCAAATCAATATAGCGATGGGAAACGGCCCCCGAGAAAACAGGAGATTTAGAGTTCATTTTTGTCGCCCTGTCAGAAACGTGCTTTCTCCCCTGTCCTTCAACGCGAGGGAGAAAAACCAGCTGCTCTTGTCTTCTATATACACACATGTAAAGAAGGAAGCAAAAAAGAACAAAAAAGATTAGCTTCCCTTCTTGTCAGTGAAATACACTTTGCTCCCTACATCTTCGCATTCTTCTTGTCGCAAGACGAGGGCCATTGGATTCAAATGACCGGAAGACGCATCGGACGTGAAAAAAGAAAAAAAGAATCTTATTTTCGAATCAGCAATCACAAGGTTCGCCGAAATTTGCCAGCAGCAAACCCCGATCGCCCCCATCCATAAAACAGGGAAATCCCTTTAAGCGGGTTTTCGAGACCAGCAAAGCGATGTAATCCTTTCCCAGAAGCATGCTGGGACTGTTCTGATCCTCGCCTTTTTGATTGCGTCACGTACCAGCCTAACGTCTTCTCGCATGCATAGTCTGTGAATGCACCTATATTAAAGGGCGTCCTGCCGACATTACGAGACATTTTAAAAACCACCGAATACGAGAGAGGGAGAGAAAAAACGGAATATATTGTAATATTTGCATACATATATACACTTGGAAGTGGCTCCTTAGTATGCATGCAGGCGGTTCATTGTTGCTGGCAGCGCTATTTGCGGGCTGGCGTGGTATTGTAATGATAATACGAAGAGCATAAGGATTCTGAGCGTAGCGAGATGCATTGTGAAAACCTCAACGTCATAATTTTTTTTCTTTATTTCTTATTATGATGTACCAATTTTCTTCTTTCCACGCTACGCACGAATGGAGGGCAGAGCTTAAGCCCCCAACGCCCAGTATATCGCTGCCTCGCACGCTTCGAAAAAATGTAAATCATACTACGCGATTCTTCAGTGCTTGTTAGAGCCTGAGGGGGTTTCTTTAATATGCGACGCGTTGTTGAAGCTGTGAGGGTATATTTGGTAACGGTTTAAGGGAGAAAGAGAGAGAGAGAAGAAAAAAAAGAAGAGCCCAAAAGCGGGCAAAATAAACGGTTCTGTAAAGCAAATCCGGCTTTTGTGCGGAAAAGCACTGGCTCAGCAATCCTCCTTTCCTTTTTGTAATTTGAATATCTTCTCGACGTAGCTACCTCGCGTGCTGCGGATCCATATATCCGCACGAATGAATCTGAATAGCGCGCCAAACACCCCAGCCCAGGAGGCATCGTCAGCAAAATAAATAAGGTGTACGCGAGAGCAAAACGTCGTTGCGTGCGAGCACTGTGAAACAGTCGCTTCCTTTATTCGGTGTGCGTGGCTGTGGCAGGTATATGGCGAAGAAATAAACGGTTGATAGCGAGTGTGTTGCACGCCGTGTGATGGAGGAGGTGCGCAGATCGGATATCGAGATGCTATTCGAGTGGGTGAAGGAGCGGTGGAAATCTGCGGGCGTGGCGTTTACTTGCTTGATTGTAGCGAATAATGTGACAAGCAGAGATAATGGCTCGTGATCTTTTTTTTTTATTTTGTGTTAGCGCCGCGAAGGAACTGTGGCCATGAGTGACGTACAGACGTGGACGGGGAGTACAGCAGGAAGGAATGGCGTGTTAGTGTGCGTCCTGGGCCAACTTCAAGGGGAACTGTGCCGACATTCGTCTGGAAAGTCTGCCGGAAACCCCAGGGAAAACCTCAGGCAGCACAGCCGGTGTGGGGGATTCGAACCCACTTCAACTCCCAGTCTCGGCGTGGAAAGCCATCATCCTAACCACAACACCACGGGATGTAGTGGGCTCGTGAACGCTTCACTAACGTTTGATTTGTAGGACATTGTAATGCACGAGATGTTGATGATTGTGTTAGAGAAGAATGCGGTGGCTCCTTCGAATGTGTGTGTGTGTGTGTGTGTGTGTGGGGGGGGGGTGATGGCAGGATAGGCTCGCCGTTGTTGGCCACACAGAAGTGGGCGTCGTCACGACTATAGCCAAAAAAGAAAACGCATAGCAAAACAAAACACAAAGGAAGGACGGACGGATGGGGGATAGAGGAGGTTGAAGGATGGGGATGCGGTGAGGTGCACGAATTCATCGGGGAGAGTACACTATTAGATTGGTCGATCAGCAAGGCCTGTGTTCAGCAGGAAGAGAATGAGGTTTCTTGCTTTGGCGGAACGTTCGGCAGAAGAACCAGCGGAGTAGAGGATGTCTGCTAGCGAGCCCGATTGTGGAGCGAGGGAGATGTGTTTCGCGCGCAGAATGGTATGCTCGGCAGTCTCGCAGGATGTGTTCGATTGTTTCGGGTTGTTGACCTCCTTCGCATGTCGACATATAAAGTCAGGATGTCGGGCCAATCAGCGCAGACGATTTCAAACAAAGGCCTACTGTGGATAACAGTGGCCGTTCATGCGTTTGATAGTGGCCCATCACCATAGACAGCCAACGAAAGCAATGAAACAGCCGACAAGGTGGCAGAATGGGCTCACTACACCAAACGGCCATGTCCGGTCCCACCACGCGGGCAGCCATTTCTGAAGCCTGCGCCCCTCCACCATCCCGTTCCTGCAGCAGCTCCATCGTCTACGTACTGGCTCCGTATTCACAAACAGCAGCCTACGCCTAACAACAACAACAACAATAAATGAAGTGATGATGACATGGGATGTTTCCCCGTGGTAGCCACAGGACCCTACCCCACTTCACAGTGGTTAATATGAGAGGCCAAAGGGGCAACGCTCCTCAGGAATCCATCCAGCACATCGATTGCCCCGCATACAGCTTTTGAAGTTTATATCCCAAGGACCTCACAGCTCCTCGTCGCTCTCCGATATCCATTTTGGCGGTCTTTTGGCGGCGACGCCTGCTGAACGACGTCAACGTACAACCGCCCTCGTAACTTTAATAAGAGACACCACTCTCAACCTTCGCCTCTGATAGGCGGAACCAGCAGACATCTCCTCAACGCTTCTCCCTTTTGCCGACAACGGCGAGTTCTTTCACGAGCGCCACCACCACCACCACCACCACTGCCACCACCGCCACCACCACCGCCACCACCGCCACCACTTCTTCCCCTTTCTTGCTCATGTTCTAGACCACTTTCCCTTTATACCCCGTTCTATCTGTTCCTTGGTGGTGGTGGCGGTGGCGGTGGTGGTGATAGACCTGCTTGCCGTAGTCGTCCATTGTGCGTCCTGGGCCGACCTCACAGGGAACTGTGCCGAGATTTGTCTTGAAGCCTCTGAGGAAAATCCCAGGGGAAGCACCCAGACTGCACAGTAGGTGCCCGGATTCGAACCCGGGTCGCCTCCGAGTCACGGCGTCGAATGCGATCATCGTAAACAGGAGGCCACGAGAGCTGGTTCATATCTTCCTTACTTGTTTACTTCCGGCCCTGAATTCAGCTTTTCTTTGTTGTCGTTGCTGTCTGCCCCCCCCCCCGGCTTTACTACCCAAGTTCATTCCTCGGTCAAACGAAGACGGTCATCGCTATACTGAAACTCCCTCTACTACAGGCGTCAGACGTCTACTGCAATCTGCACCGCAGTTGCGGCCCAGCGCAGACCAAGCGCGCGACAAAAATCCCGGTGCTTAGCTGACTGGCAGAGGGCTTAGGCGCGGCAAGTTCCTCAGGCCAAAGCGGGCTCGCTGCGTTGCCTTTCCCGCTCTTACTAAAATTAACAAAATGTGTTTGTGTGTATTCTCTTACCGTGACCCTGTGTACTTGCGTGCGTATATGCCCCTGATACGAATTGCGCGTGTATAGCAGTATGTGTTGTCATCAGATAGGAGAGCTACCTATGGATGTGTGTATTGTCATCAAGTAGGAGGACTACCTATGGAGGTACGTATAACATTTAAAACCTTTCAACATCACTCACGCAACATTAATGGTCGTACAGTTATACGGTCCTGCGCCATTTGGCATAGTAGACGAAAGCTGAAATCTGTGGCGCGATTCCACCGGCAGCAGTCACACAATAGCCTCCTTTGCATGAACTCGACAAAAGTGGCTCGAGTTGGGCTGTCGGATTCAACTCGCTAATGTAAACGCTGTCCGGTCGTGTTGACTCCGCGTCGCGTCGAGTCGAGTCAACCCGACGGCGGGGGTTAGGTTGACTCGACTCGACACGCTCTTGCTACACTCGACGCTGCATTCACTGGGCGCCGCTGCGATCGTCTGCTTAAGTAGTATGTAAAGAGCGTCGGGTCAGGTTCGACTCGACCCGCCAGCCAACACGACCCGCTCCTCTCGAGTTCATGTAAACGCGGCTAACGATTGTTCCGTCGGGATCAACGTGACTTCCGTCTTTAAGATGTTTCGAGAACTTTCCAGGGTAAGAAGCAAATACTTAGCACGACGTCCTTATTTCTTTCCTTGTTCTTCTCTCTCTCTTCCTTCAGCGCGTGCAATGCACTGTTTATCAAATTTGGCGAGCCTCTTGTGCAAGAAACCGATATCTTTTCACTTAGCGCATCTTACACAACGCTTCCGGTGTAGTATACACGACATTCTCGGGTAAACATAAACAAGCCCCCGCCACAGCTTCCGGTGCCCCGAAGACTTCCGTTCCTGCCGCGACTAAGGACGCTCGGAACCAGCCGCTATGCGGAATATTTTTCGTTTTCCTGACTGAAAACGGGAGGCGTACACCTTTTTGTGGCAATTTGAATTGCCACAAAAAGGCGTATACGACGCTCTCTCACCTCAAATCAGAAGCGATAACTGTGTCAATCGGCACAGTGGTTGGCGCAGAGCGTGTTTGCTGTGAAACCGGATGTCGTTTTTGCCACCAAACCGGAAACTGTGAAAACGGCACGTATACAACCCATTAACCGGTGACAAAGCACTAAACTCAGACTTCCCACTTAACACAATATTTTGCATATCCTCCTTCCTGCGAATAAGACCCAGTCTCACTGCATCTCTCCGTCTAGCAGAAACGCACCGTACTATCTCTATACACATAACGATTGGAAGTCGTATAAACTAGCCAAACTCCAAGAACACCGAAAATACTTCCTCCTCCATTGCTTCACGCAGGCCTCACCCAGCCAGGACCCAACAAATACCAGAGAGTCTGTCCTGCATCGCTTATGTTCCGGCCCCTTCCACCCCTTCCAGCTTCCCCTTCCCCTTCCTTCCCCTTCCAGCTCCGAACAAAATAAAAAATAAATAAAAAATAACAATCCCGGATGCTACGAGCATCTGTAGCATCTATGCCCGTTTGCTCTTAGCGGTCATGTCAGCGACAAACGAAAAAAAAGGAAGCTGGCTTCTTCCGTATTCCACCCGTGTCGTTCCCATCCTTGTTCCTTTACTGCTCCCAGAGTATGACCGTACGTTTTGAGGGTATTCCAATGACGACCATGTGTAGGGACAACCTTTTGCGAGCGAACGCACTGCGCATTTCCTTCCGTTCCGTATACGCCGGGAATTATTGTCGAACGGTTGCGAGGGTGGGGTATTGGGAAACGAGTCTCCTCTTTGGCATTGGGGTTTAAAAAAAAAAGGCAGAAACCGAATATGTTTTCTTCGTTCAATTGAACTTGAAGAGCTAGCTGAGATCAGAGTTGTGTTGCTACGTTGTGTTCAGTATGGGGAACGGAGAGTGCAGGCTCTCGAAATGTCACGAAGAATAGCATGCTTGCTAGAGTTCCATAGTGAGGCAGATGCCAGAGACGTAGTTGTGGTGAACGCGTTCAGCAAGTCGGAAACGTAACGGTGGTGGTGGTCGAGGAATATGCATTGAAGAACCAAAATTTCGTTTGACTTGAAGTTCGGATTGGATGGGGTCCACCAAAACCGAGAAAAAAAAACACACACAAAGACATTCAATATTTTGTTCGACAGTGTGTCAGGCAGTGTGAGGAAGGACCATGAAGTGTGATGGCACAGAGCTACTAAATCTGTGATCTTCAACTGGGAAAGTCAAAGGGGCACAACCAAAAGAATATTTGCATTCACCTCCTAGCACCAGCGTGTAATTCACAACTATGCGCTCCAAAAAGTTCACTTGTGATGATGGTCCACAATCAGTTGTCTTGTATTACCTCGATGTACAGGCTATCTTCGCATTACTATGCTTTCAACACGTCCGTGCCGAAGTTTCTGCTGTACGCTGAATACGTTTGAGTATTTAGTACCGTCTCTTTTCAACGTATGTTCTACTTGCCCGGCGATGGCCTACTCCTATAGCCATTGAGGCTTTTCTCAAACCGCACCAGCATAAACTCTCCACCGCAATCTTTCTGACACTCTCCTGTACATTCGCGTATCATTTAAGAAAAAGAAAAGAAGAAGACGGCAGAATAAATCCCACATGCAGCAGAGAGACCTCGCAGGAAGGAAGAATGAAAAAAAAAAGAAAAAACTTAAAAAACTTCGTCCTCTTAATTGGGGGTGCCGACAGTATGCTAGGTGGAATATAGCAACGCGTACATTAAGAAACCGCCCTATGCCGTTGCGTCTTGTTAAAAGATATCGACCCGGTGATCCATTAATAAGGATAGAGGGGTCGAAGTATCGTTTTTTGATTGGCTGACAGACATCCTCTGCTGGGCTGGACTCTTTTTTTCCCTTTTTTTGTTCGCTATTCCTTAAAATTTCTTTGCAAAAGATGAAGATATTGAGTAGGCCCTCTTTGGAGACTTTTTCGATTTCTTTTCTTTTCTTTTTTTGCTACCGTCATGCCCTCTATCGTCGCCTTAGGAAAAAAACAAACAATACAGGAAAGAAATGAAGAGCATAAAAAGGTTTAGAAGAAAGAACCAGCTTACATTAGGGATTAGGGTGAAGAATTCCCATGAGGAATTGACGACGAACTATGCAGAGAAGCGTCAAGAAAAGTTTTTGGTGTCGGCCTTTCTGCCGTGTAGGCGGTGTTGTGGTAGCTTAGGCTTGTTAGATCCCATGGTTGGCGCATGCGCTAGTCGTTGCTTATTCATGTTTTCTTAATGCTTTCAGTGACCTGTAGCTTCGCACAGTACGTGTGCCCTATAACCTCACCCGCAATCGAAGGGAAAGAAATGTCGTATTGATATTAGGAAGCTTTAGAACATCGTCCCCGAACGCTTTGGGGCCGCAAGGGGTGAGCCTCGTCCGATTTGTCACCGTTATGAGGTGAGGAATCATCACTGCGCATTGTGCAAAACACTGTGTGGGATCTGCGCATGCGCAATGACGACGCCTTATTCCTTTGGGACACCAGAGCGCTAGCGCACGCTGTTTTAAAGTCTCGATTCTGGTGGTATGGCACGGATTGCTTATTCACTAGCAAGTGCTGGACTTTTTTTTGCCTGACAGTTTCCGTCGCAGCGAAGTAAGTTTACTGCCTGCGGTTTCGCGAATGAGCAGCAATAATTCTGTTTCAAATATTGCTACGCATTTCCTGTATAATGTAAGAGTTACGTAAGATAAACTCAGGTGCACCAGTCGCCTCTTCGGCTACAAATGGCCGTCAAGGAAGCAACCAATAGCGATGGATTACCAATGACTCTTCCTTTCGCAGGTTTAACAATGCAACGAATGGCCTCGTAAAGTTTGCTTTATTTTAGGAACTATGAGAAGGGGGCTTCCTTTTCAGCGGGCAAGGAAGAAAAAAGGTCGTTTAATTATAATTAATCCGATCACGTAGTAATGGCTTTATCGACGCTAACAGGATGTTGTCCTCGTTGACTCCTTATAGTTTGTGCTTTTCGTCAGAGTAACCCGATTATGGAAGCTACAGCGGAACCTGTGTAGACTATACAATATTCATGGTCCTCGCAGGGCAGCGCCACGAAAGGTTTCGTCAGGAGGTTCCTGGACGTTTGGCTTTCCGGGGTGTGTTGAATTCTGTCTGTTGAAACGTCTCGCACGGCTCTTAATTAATTAATTATTTATTTATTGCGGTGCCTCATGGGCCTTATGAAGGGCATTAAATAACGCACAAAAGTATGGCAATGGCAGTACAGTTCGGTATGGCTTGGAGTAACTAACGTACACAACTACAGCTAACGTAACGATACACAAGGCATTATTCATTACGTCCAAGGCAGTAAGAAAGCAAACAACGGGGAAACTTTTGAGGATCCGAGATGAGTATCAGCGACGAGGGAAGATGATTCCAGTTACGTGCAGGTTACACACACACAAAGAAAAACGTTAGAGAAGTATTTATTACGACAAACAAATCGTTCTTACTTTCTTTACTTAATCTAGACCTTCATTCACGCGACAAACGACGACTGTCCTACATAGGCTATACGGCTCAATGCACCGTACAGCGCACGCCTTCTCTTCAAACTGGGAAAGCGAGACTCTCCGAACTGTAGTGAGCGTGGCGGTTGTAGAGAACGTAGAGCACATCCTTCTCAGGTCTCGGAAATACGTTTATGCTCGAAGGGTTTTTGAGGCGAGGCTCTCTCGTGTGGACTCCCGAGCCTTCGACACCGCGAAATCGTTAGGTCCTCCGTCGTCCGACAAGGCGGTGAGGTCACTTGAAGATATTCCACATACAACCGGGCTTATGGACATATGACTCGCTGAATGTGTGATGTTTCTGCCCCCAGCGATTCCGACATTTTACATTCAGTTAGTCGAAACTTTTGAAGTACATGTTGAACTCCATCATTTTAGCTCTCTCATCCGTTTGTAATTTCTGTATGTGTTGGGGAGGGGGGGGGGTGAAAGGAGAAGGAGGAACTGAGTAGGGCGCGTGATCACGGGAATAACTTGTCACGGGATCACTTGTTGGTTTTCGTTGGGCAAGAAGGCGAGCAGTCGTGGTCCCCGTTACTTCGTTTCGCTAATTCGGAACAGTATGTAAGCGTATTGGGGTAGCCAGTTCGACTTTGTCGTACATCCATCCCATTTTCCACATCCCCATTTTTTTTCTTTATCACATCACCATCATCATCATCACTAATTAATCTAGACCAGCAGAAATATGTGCGGTCGGACTGGGAACAATATAAGAGGAATTCCTTTCGTGAAAATCTTCACAGCTTCATTTATGTATTGGCATCGAAGCGGAAGTCTAGTCACATGGACTGAGCCCCATTTTGACCGTCTCAACAAACTAGGACTAAAATTACAACTAGTGGAATACCAAATGCTGCCTGTAAAATCACATCACGTTAAGGATTGCTGTTCGTGCTTGTCGTCGCCATGCAACGGAACAAGACTGCGTAGAGTAATGCCTTTCCTGAAAATCTTCACAGCTTTATGTGTATATTTTCGTCAAGCAGGAGAACTACCTACGGAGGTATAGTCCCCTTTGGACAGACACTAACTTCGCCTGACAATCCGACAAGAGGGAAACTGCACGGTCGTAGCGAGAACCATAGGCTGTTGGGAGAAACTTGCATGTTGTAGAGAACTTTGTTGTCACGGGTGTATAATCTGGACACAGGTGGAACGCCTGCTTTGAGTACAGTAACATACCAGGTGAGCAGTACAAACATGATTTCCTATTGGTGTCCTTGCGTATGAACTTTTTGTGACAAAGCGGGCGCGATATAGCCCAATGTAATGGTACTGTCATGTTACACGTAAGGTTTGTCTGCGCAGTGTGGCGGCATGGGGGGTTGCACGTGCCGCAGAGTAGGACTGCGGCTAATTAGGACCACCTGGGGTTCTTTTGACGTGCGCCAGAAACCTCTGACACGTGTCCGTTTTATGGCCATCATGTTCTTTTATCTCTTCGTTGATGTTGCTGCCCTTCGCTATTGGAGCCACGTGAACAGAATCAATTTTCCCGACACTGAAACCCCAGGTAGGTACCCGGGTTCGAATCCCGGTGCCGGCTGCGCTGTCTGTTTTTTTTTTAGGTTTTTCTCTGACGGTTTCAGACATATGTCGGCACAGTTCCCTTAGAAGTCGGCCCAGGACGCACATTCCCCCCAGGGCGTCAGTCGTGACGTTGCCCACCTCTGTGAGGCCGACAACGGCAAGCCCTCTCGCTATCACCACCACGTACGCCTGTAAGAGTGTAATAGTTGACGCGACTGGCTTACAACCATGTTAAAGTATTAATTAATCGTGTATGATTATGTGAGCAATACGGGAAGGCAACATGGACTGAGGGAAAACGGCTGCCTCAGATCAGCACTCCGTGGTTTATCCCATCTCAAATCTCCAGCTGTTGCAAGGCTGCTTCTTTCGAGCAAGAAACATGTGCAGCATATGGTCCACCCTAAATACAACATTGGCACAACACTTTCAAGTGCAACAGAGGTAATATGGGACGGCGAAGTTCTCACAGGCGATTTTAGGCAACCGTGTACCCAACAGAACATTCTATATTACATTGCTTGTGTGACGTACCCTTCTGGTGAACGTGGGACATGAACAATATGCTGGGTGGGTCAGGTAATGCAGACCAGGTGACGTACAAAGGAGCAAGCGACGCGACAAGGCTCCGCGTCTGGGAGCAATTAGAGGACCCCATCACCTCCGGCGACACGGTGGCACCTGACGGCGGCATCAAAGGGGCGCGTACTTCGAGCCGAATGAAAACCATATGTGCGGTGTGCTCGAAGGGAAACAAGCAGGCGAGCGAGAAACAAAGGGACCGAGCCTTCGCGTTAAGGAAGAGCTTTGACGGTGGACAGAGGAGACCCGACAACGAACGAGAAAACATCTCCTGACGACTGGGAGCTCTGAGATCGCCTGTTCGCCGGTTGACACTAACCGCCTCCCGGAACAACGCCGACCAGGCCCTGCGTCCCAGCCGACATGTCTGCGTCCTCGGATCTGAACTGAACACCAACGTGGTGCGACCGACACCATCGCCCAGAGTGCCGTCGTCAACGAAGGCCTGTCAGCCAGAACAGTTTGCAAGCCACGTCGAAAGGGTGAGCCTGTCACACATGGTGCGATGTTGTACGGCTAGGAAAGTAAAGATGCTATAACTGTAAAGCGGTCTCGTCTCGTTTTTCCTCGCCTCAGCGTGGGCCCACCCGTTTTGATTGTGTTAAACATTAATGTGGATGCAACGCGAGCAGGCGGGTGCATCACATTAAAGTGGTGGCAGCGGTGGGATCCCTGTGTGAGAAATCGCTGAGGAAAAGTGTGAGACCAGTGTACCCTCACACGAGAGGAAAAACGATTCGCTATGGCACAGCCCGTGGTTAGCCCGAATAATGTAGGCGCAGGTGTGTTAGCACTAGGGGGCATGGTTCCCGCATTTACGGGAGATAGTTTGGGGCCAAGCTTGGAAGATTTCCTGCGCATTCTGGAGCAGGTTGGCAAAATGGGAGGTTGGCAAGATAGCCAACTCATAGGCATCGCTCGTTGCAAAATGGTAGGAGCTGCATATGGGTTTGCGTGGCAAGAGGAAGAGGTCAGTCAGGCAAAATCTTTCGCAGAGTTCAAATCCCTTGCTAAGAAGCGCTTCGATACAGAGCCTGTACATGTGAAATTACAGAAATTCATGTCGGCAAAACAGAGCACTGAGGAGGATGTGCGGTCTTTTGCGTCCAGGCTTCGCTGCCTTGGCAACGCAACTTTGGAAGAATACGTGGGAGAGGGCGCCGAGCAGAAAACGAAAATTGCACGGGAACTGTTAGCTGGGCAGTTGTTAACGCATTTTTTGAAAGGATTAAAGGATCCTGTGCGACGCTTTACACTATCCCGCGACCCGGAAAGCTTCGAGACCGCGGTGGAAATAGCGGTAAAAGAGGAGACGCACGAAAGGACCGTAGCGGACTGTCAAACTGCAGTACGCCGAACTGAAAACAGCGAAACGGAGGACGTTAAGTTGCGACTTGATCGGCTGGAAAGAATGCTCGAGGCTTCGCTCGCGCTCCAGAACCGCGATATGCCGCCACGCTCCACTCTTCGGCGAAGCCGCGGAGAATGTTACACTTGCGGCCAAAAGGGACCTTTCGCCCGCAACTGCCCGCAGCGGTATAGGGGACGGGTGACCGAGGGTCGTGAGATAGAGTCACGGGAGGAAGAGCATCACAGAGGTACGAACACGCGAGGCGCTCAGCCGGGAAACTAGTCACGTCCCTTCCGGGTATCCGCAACGGAGGGGAATCCGAGACAATTGTTGTTAATTTCTGCGGAGAGACGAGCCCTATTGTGGAATGTCATATAGGGGGCGTTAAGATGAGATGTCTCATCGACACGGGCTCGAAAGTCAGCCTTATGAAAGAAAGCGCTCTCGAACGAATAGACAAAAGATGGAAGGATAAGTACCATGCGGTGAACAGTGGCCGTACTTTAATAGGCATAACGGGAGATAAACTCAGGACTGTCGGCTGCTATCGGGTCCCGCTTCGTTTTTGCGACAGCAGTCTCAGACCTCACTGTTTCGTATGCGACGACCAAATTTCATTTCCCACTGAATGTCTCATTGGACAGGATATCCTCCGCGAACAGGGAGCAGATTTATTGTTAAGCAAAGGCGTTTTAAAAATGGGAAGTGAGCAAATACCCATAGTAAATTGGACGCGATACGGGGAACCGGATGCGACGGAAATCAGTCCTGTCTCAGAAACTACAGCTAGGGTGCGCCTGGTTAGAACGTGTCACCTTCCGCCTATGACCGAGTCGATTGTGACGGGAAGGGTCGTAACGCCGACAAGGGAGGGTCAGCTCGCGATTGTAGATACTTCCGACGTAGCACTAACCTCCGGCGTTGTTGTGGCCCCAGCTCTTGTTAAACTACAGAAGGGCGGAGTTGCTCCTATACGAGTAGTGAATGCCACGTTGCAGGAAATCAAACTCCCAAAGGGAAAGATGATGGGTACTCTGGCTGACGTAGAGATCGCTGAGCCGCTGGTTTCACGGGATTCTGATTGCAACGCGGTCAGCGAGGTAGATATTGCTAGCAAGTTTGATCTCGCACACATTCCCGAGCTTAGGCGTCGGAGGCTCACGGACCTTATCAAGGCTTACGGGGAGGCTTTCTCGTGGAGTGCGACAGATATCGGACATTGCAGCGCAGTAAAACACCGAATTTCGACCACCGACGACCGTCCCGTATACCGTAAAGCGTATCGTATACCATATGCAAAACGTGATGAAATGGACAGACAGGTAGACGAATTGCTCCAGAACGAGGTGATAGAACACTCTACTTCACCGTGGGGAGCCCCTGCGTTACTTGTACAAAAACCGGACGGATCCTATCGTTTTGTAGTTGACTTTAGAGATCTAAACAAAGTCACTAGAGTAGACCCTTATCCCCTTCCCAATATCCAAGAAACACTGTCACAGCTTGGAAACGCGAAGTTTTTCACTGTGGTAGACATGACTTCCGGTTACTGGCAGCTGGAAATGGATGAGGGGGACAAAGAAAAAACTGCCTTCAACACCCCTTCTGGTCACTACCAATGGAAAAGGATGCCCATGGGATTAGTGAATAGCGCGTCGGTATGGCAGAGAACCGCGGACGGAGTGCTCTCGAGCATGTGAATCATGCGGCTGTAGAAAGGACAACAGCGCGCGCAAGCGAGCACGTATGCAAATCTTTCAGGAGCTGCGTTACCCCTTTGAACGGGCCGCGATGGATATTGTGGGTCCTCTGCCAGTAACTACCTCGGGAAACAAATACATTTTGGTCTTCGTGGACCATTTGACACGCTACGCGGAGGCTTTCCCGATGCCGGATCAGAGGGCTGAAACCGTGGCTCGAGTATTTGTCGAAGGAGTCGTTTTGCGTCACGGAGTGATTAGGCAGCTGTTGACAGACCAAGGTAGCAATTTCACAGGAAAAATAATGAGCGAAGTGTATGCACTCCTGGGAGTGAAGAAACTCCAGACGACGGCTTACCACCCCCAGTGTAATGGAGCGGTCGAGCGTCTTAACCAGACAGTGATTAAAATGCTCTCCCACTACGTCTCGCGCGACCAAAGGGACTGGGACCTTTGGCTTCCCTTCGCACTTTTCGCGTATAATACGACTCCCCATGAAGGTACGAGGGAAAGTCCTTTCTTCCTACTTCACGGGAGGGAAGCCGTGGTGCCGGGGGCGGCTTTTCAGGCTACGAGGATTAACTACGGTACCCTCGAAAACTACAGAGAAGAGCTCGTACAACGCATGTCAATCGCGCACAAAGTCGCAGCCGCGGCGCTCACGGAGGCCGCGAGCCGTAGGAAAGTACGTCACGACAAGAAAGCTGGTGACATAAGCTACAGACCGGGTGATCGGGTGTTTCTGCGAATAGAGGCAGGAACGGCGGGACTGAGCAGCAAATTGGCGCCGAAGTGGAGCGGACCATTTCGCATCGTTGAAAGGCTGTCTGAAGTAACCTTCAAAATTCGAGACGTTAAGCGGGGCGAGGACAAGACAGTGCACGCCGATAGACTCAAGCTCGCTCATGATCCTTTCGATAAAGACCAAAAAGCGGATTCCACTGTGGCCGACAATCCACCTCCTCGGTGTTCTATGCCCGTGATCTCGCCTAACTTTCATCACTGCCCTTACCCTGACATCTCCTCGGAGACACTAGAGCAGGCTCTGTTAGAAGAAGCCCTGAGCTTCGAGGTGCAACATGCCCCACGCACGTCTTCTAGCGTAGCTATACCAACCGCAGGATATGCACTGCGGAGTCGCGGACCCGTGCCCGACGTCCCATAACTGCGGACCTGTTCGAGAAGCACTAAATGAAGAGAAAAAAAAAAACGAAAAAAAAAACTGCATCTTAGGTTCTAGACTTTAGAGATAATATTTGTACATGTTTTTTGAGTACGTTTTCTTTAGGTGTGTAATCAAATCCGGATAACTACGGGACAGTGCCATAATAGTATTTTTGTAAGAAGAGTGACACTGCACTCGTGCAAAACATCGCAAAGTGTGTATGGGCATCTACGGCTGTGCTCCAATTGTGTGGTGATCTTTGAGTGGCGAAAGACAAGCGAATTTTGTTTATTGTAACAAAATTCTTCTCCGAGAGTGAGCGGATGTGACGTACCCTTCTGGTGAACGTGGGACATGAACAATATGCTGGGTGGGTCAGGTAATGCAGACCAGGTGACGTACAAAGGAGCAAGCGACGCGACAAGGCTCCGCGTCTGGGAGCAATTAGAGGACCCCATCACCTCCGGCGACACGGTGGCACCTGACGGCGGCATCAAAGGGGCGCGTACTTCGAGCCGAATGAAAACCATATGTGCGGTGTGCTCGAAGGGAAACAAGCAGGCGAGCGAGAAACAAAGGGACCGAGCCTTCGCGTTAAGGAAGAGCTTTGACGGTGGACAGAGGAGACCCGACAACGAACGAGAAAACATCTCCTGACGACTGGGAGCTCTGAGATCGCCTGTTCGCCGGTTGACACTAACCGCCTCCCGGAACAACGCCGACCAGGCCCTGCGTCCCAGCCGACATGTCTGCGTCCTCGGATCTGAACTGAACACCAACGTGGTGCGACCGACACCATCGCCCAGAGTGCCGTCGTCAACGAAGGCCTGTCAGCCAGAACAGTTTGCAAGCCACGTCGAAAGGGTGAGCCTGTCACACATGGTGCGATGTTGTACGGCTAGGAAAGTAAAGATGCTATAACTATAAAGCGGTCTCGTCTCGTTTTTCCTCGCCTCAGCGTGGGCCCACCCGTTTTGATTGTGTTAAACATTAATGTGGATGCAACGCGAGCAGGCGGGTGCATCACACTTGTGGTGTACCACTGCGTTGTTGCATTGCGCTGAGCAGCGACTGAATCATTCAGAAAATATTAAAGATACCCATTACGTACAAATAGGGTCGTGCACAAGGAATGCTCCTCTAAGTAATTTGAACGAGTCACAAAATTCAATAGATGTTTGTACTGTTTCGCATTTGTCGCAATCTGAATAGATTCGTTCGTGCAAGTTTGTCAGTCGATGGGCATTAAGTGCAGTATCAAAGGTTCAGCTAATTCCTTCTTCACAAGCATTCACATTTGATAAATGTTTTGCGTCCTTCAATAGTTATCTCGGTGATTCCCGTAGAATCAATGTTATCTCCGCTAATGACTTCTCGTTTGAAAACCGCCATCTCCGAGCTAATCTTCCAAGCAAATTGCCAATCTTGGACAATGTATAAATCATAGCGTGATTCGAAATCAAATGAATATTGTTCCACCAATGCATTTGCCAGCACAAGACTCAAGTCGTTTATATTGTGATAACATGTTTCGCAATTCCACGGAGATTGGCTCTTTCGTATTCCGACTGAAATTTAAATTTAAATTTGAGCCGCAGAGAATGGCTTCTTTTTACGAATCAGTAAACTCAATTTATTATTATGTTTTAATATCCGCTATGGACTAAAGGCGCCAACTCCCGTTCTAGCGCGAGCAATCAAATCCCCTTATGTAGAATAAAGAAGAATGAAAAAAAAAAAAAAATGTAATGCGCAGCGATGAAGCGATCAAGCTTTCAACTGAATGCGACTGAGATTGTAGAATAGATGATGGCGAAATAGTGTGCGAATGCTGTTCCTGTTCCGGTCTGACTTTAGGGTAAAAAAAAAAAAAAAACCACAAAAAAGGAAACTTAAATTTGATAATGAACGAAAGTGAATTCTATGAAACCTAAATACATGCAATCTAACTTGAAATTACGCCAAGCAGAAGTAAATGACGTATTGGGCCAACCTCGTATCGCGGGATGCAATCGTGGGGACACGTTTCGAAGGAATGACCAGCCGCATGGACGAGCCGGTAAAAGCGCCTGCTCGTTGGTAATAGCCAAGGTCGTGCCGAAGACTGGGAGGTACTGAGTTCGAATGCTATACCAACGGTTGTGCCGTCTGAGGGTTTTTCCTGGGTTTTCCGGTAGAGTATCCAGACGAAGCCGCGCCCTAACCCCCCGGTATACCCTATACTCCTCCCTGACTGTCCTCCCTTCATCGGCGTTCACGTCTGTACACCGCTCAAAGCCACAGTTGCTTCGCGGCGCTAACACCGAATAACAAAAAATAGGAATGAACATCCGATGTAGACCGTTGAATATTATATGCAGACATACCTGTTCATAGTTTCACCATCCCTCGCTACCTCTGGAAACACTCTTAAAAAAAGGGAGTACTTTAACTCCTTTTTCTTGCCACATATATAACTCCCTTTTTGGAGAGTACAATTACTCTCAAAAAGGAATCTCCTAACTCCCACAAGGGAGTAGCGTAACACCTTTCTCCCTACCGGAGAGTAATATTACTCTCCAGTAGGGGGTTAGAGCGTAACACCCACTCCCTAAAGGGAGTGAGGAGACTCCTTTTTTGGTAGTAATTGCACTCTCCAAAAGGGAGTTATATATGTGGTAAGGAAAGGAGTTAAAGTACACCTTTTTTTTAAGAGTGCACGACGTCCCGAGATTTTTGGAAATCAACACGGTTTTCATGAGAATACGTGTCAAAGTTGTTCAAAATGAAACACCGTAATAGAGTAAGAGAGCGTGCAGTTATTTTAAACTCAAGCAAGTTGCAAGAAACTAAATCGCGCAGATTACGTTTCGATCGCGGTTCTCGTTCCTTCCTGTGTACATCATCAACCTTGTATCTATCTCTCTTTCGATATGTGTTTTTATGATGCCACTTTGTATTCCACTATACAAATAATATCAGTTGTCAAATCATATTATTAATCACGTCGTCCTCTTTTTGTTTTCAGCTGGAGGCACGGGACATTGATTCTAAACGGTATAAATTGCAGCCCATCAACACAAAAACAAGAACAGCAAAACCAAAGGTAGCGTCATTATTTTCGGCGAGATAATTAATATGGAACAACTTAACGCGTGGGACAACTTAACTTCACCTTCCAATCTATACACTCCTTTAAAATGTGAGCGAACGCGGGTGCTTGAGTGGATGGCACGATCTTCCCTCTTATGAATAATGGCCGAGCGACGTCTGCGATGTGTTCGCGGGATGTTAAGAGGCATTCGGTAATCGACTCAACGAAAGTGCTCGCTAATGGTCAATTGCGGCTGCACCTGTTTTCGCTGCTGCATTTTCCTGACCACGCAAGCTCTGGTAGAATCTATGTAGCTCAGTGTTAATTGCTCGCCGGCTGCTACGCGCATTTCCGTAGGCAGTAGCGGTAGCCAGGCTTACATTAAGGGCGCATTTAATTGTTGTTATTGAGTTGGAAAGAGTTGTTGAATGATGATTGTTAAAAAGATTAAACGAAAAACGCATAGAGGTTGATGTTTTCCCGACGAATAGGTGAACGTCTAGTGCATGCTTCGTTCATCATCATCATCATCATCATCATGATGTTGATGTTGATGTTGATGATGATGATGATGATGATGATGATGATGATGATGATGATGATGATAGTGCAAACGGGCAGGGCCCTTTTGTATTAGAATCGTGTAAGATTCTAACAACAGCCTGCTACTATGGCCAGAAATCTGGACATACACAAGGTTCCCAGCACCATCGTTGTAGTTCCTGCAGTCACCGTTTCGCTATGGGATTTGGCGCTGGTTGGCACGATTCTTTATCACGTGATTTGCCGAAACAGCGGCAATATGTGGTGGGTCATAGACATGTTTGTTTCCAGCACCTCGTGTGGGAGGTTTGCGGCGCATGTTAAAGACTCCTATGTGGTCGAAATTATCCGCAGTCCTACCCTGCGGCACGTGCAACATGTCGCCACACTGGACAGACAAACCTTACGTGTGACATCACAGTATACCATTATTATTATTATTAATGAGTTTCGACCTGACTGTGTTTTCGACGAAAAGGAGGGTCGCACGTGGATGGCACGCAGCTGATCACGTAGCAGACGAACGACGATGGCAATGATGACGATTAGAGAGCGTATTTTTAGGCACCAACAGGTAGCGCTCTTCGTTGCATAAATCGTTCTAGGCCAACCAACCTTCAGAATCGTACCGTTTTATCTTCCGATTGGAAGGAAAGGTGATACATAAAATGGTGTGCGCCCTTTTTCTCGGCTTATCGGGAGATAGAGCGATATCATCCGCGATGATGATCGGCATACTGCGTGCTATGCACTCAAGTATGTACAATAACACCCCGTGTTAGTGCCTAAAAATCCGCTCACTAATGATGATAAAGGACAAGTCATTTCGTCTGCCCAATAATGCTAAGTGGCGCATCTAGAGGCCAATACTGTAACCCATCCTTGTCCCGCCTCTCTCATAGGCAATTGTCGTATGTCCAGCCGTGTGTCTCTATCTATAGTTGTAGGTCGCCATGGGAAAAATCATCAGCCACAACTCTGACGGTGCATTTTCCGCGGACTAAAAAAAAAAGAAAAGAAAAAGTTTAGGGGTACAGCACGGTGATCATATTCGATCGCGGCGCAAAAATACGTTATTTCAAAACGCCGTTGTTGAATATTGATTTTTTTCAAGTTTTGGCTGCAAGGCTTGCAGGAGAAACTGTTCCTGTGAAAAGATGGGTTTTTTTTCCCTCTGTATTTCACCGCAACCGGCGGCGTAGAACCGTGACATTATAAAGGCGCGTTCCCACTGCGGGACCGGAGCCCGGAACGGCGCCCGCAACGACAGAAACGCCACTTGGAGGACTCCGGAGCATAGCTGGGCGGCCTCACTCATGAGGACCCTCATGAGGACGCCTCACCCTCACCTCACGACGATGAGGTGAGGATGAGTGAGGCCAGACCAGGCTGAAAGTTCCTCATGAGGACAGTCGTGAGGCATTGTCCCTCATGAGGCCCACCGTGAGTGCCCTCATGAGGCCAGTCGTCGTGAGGCCATCAATACGTGAGGGTACAACGTATTCCGGGAGGAGCCTCACAGATGAGGCCGTGAGGCCCTTTGTGAAGAACCTCACCGATGAGGCCGTGAGGCCCTTTGTGAGGAGCCTGACCGATGAGGCCGTGAGGCCCTTTGTGAAGAACCTCACCGATGAGGCCGTGAGACTCTTTGTGAGAGACTTCACGGTTGAGGCCGTGAGGCCTTTCGTGAGGAACCTCACGGATGAGGCCATGGGTCCATTCGTGAAGAGCCTCACGGATGAAGGGGAAGCCACTGTATCCCCTCGCTTGGAGAAGGTGTGCGGCAGATGACATCACTCTGCGTGAAGGCCAATGGAAATTCGAAGATCTTCGAGGATCGCCATGTTCCGTTCTTAGGTTTCATTCCTCCATATACAGGGTGGTCCACCAACCATGATAGAAATTCATGTAAAAAAACGTTGGCCCCGGAGAGACATACGGTCAAGGGATTTTTTTTCTGCCAATAACTTTTGCCACATATTGGTAACATTTTTATTTCATTTTAATTGACGGAAAGTTAATTTCTAGAATTGAACTCCGAAATTTTCCAAGGCAACCTGACGTTTTCTTTGCGGAAATGGGTTCCGTGTGGTCATTTTTCTCAGTATAGCACATAATCGCACTCGTAATGCAATGGCAATTGCCGAAATAAATTCGTCGAAAATTCGTGGAGACTGAGCTCTTGGCTCCGCCTCTTTTTTGACGGCTCTAAGTTTGAGCTCAAAGCTGCGAAGAAAGGAGGTTACATTGACACGCCACACGAGGGGGGAAAGGGTTACAATCCTTACCCACGGAACAAACACCCGCGGTCAGTGCGGGAATCAGAGCTATCTTATCAAAAATGAGGTCACCCGACGTGTTCACAGGTTGGGAAAGAAATACATTTTTGGACCGTTTTGCACTCCGGTGTCTGTGAATGCAGTGAACAAGTAAACGGCAGCGATGGCTAGCACCGTGTATTCCAACCAAGAAAAAACAAGGATGATCATTGCTCTGGGGGCTGCAGGTATGGCCTATGACAGAGCAGTCCTCAAATACAGTGAAATGCTTCCAGGAACTAGGGTGGTGAGCTCTTGTACTATAAGGCGTGCATTTGTGAGACTGCCCACAACAGGAAGTTTCCATTCCGGTACCCAGAGCCGGTCACACCCAATCTCTGCCAGTGAGTCGACACAGACAGACCAGGCCCTGAAAGAAGTAGGAGATGATTTCCACGTAAAGTCTCCGCACCCTGGCAAAGTGAGTACAGACATCAAAGTCAAGTGTGCTGAGGCTACTACACAAGCACAAACTCCACCCGTACCACGTGAGCCTTCATCAACATTTCCAGGCGGGCGACAACCAGAAACGGCTGGATTTCTGTAACTGGATCCGATGTCGGACCCAGGAAAGCGGAAACTTTGTGAATAGGGTCATTTGGGCTGATGAGGCCCATTTCTGCCATAGCGCTCAAGTGAATCGCCACAACGCGCATTATTGGAGCCAAACAAACCCACACTGACTACGGGACTGCAAGCTTCAATACGAGTGGGGATTGAATGTATGGGCCGGGATTTATAACGGAGCCATTATTGGGCCAATCTTTTTCAAGGGAACCCCAAAATGCCAACCGCTACTGTAATTTTAGACGCCGTGTTCAGCTTTATTGATGACCTGCCTCTTGCTGAACAGACCCGCGTGTGGTTTCAGCACGATGGGGCTCCACCTCACAGCGCGCGGCGTGCAGTACAGCTGCTCCGTCACATGTTCCGGGAGAAGTGGGCTGGCCGATTTGGTCCAGTGTCATGGCCCGCCAGGTCTCCTGACTTCACGCAGATGGACTTTTACCTCTGAGGTCCCGTCAAAGACGAAGTATACAAAAGCGAACCATGATCGCTGGCTGCCCAGCAGGGGAAATCACTGCTTTCTGCTCGTCGCTTTCCAGATCCGAAATAAAGAGGTCCGTGGAAGATACAATTCGGAGAGCCCACCTGTGCATTGCAGCAGATGGCGAACGCTTCGAACGCTTTTACGCTAATGATAACCTAATTAAAGTACACAGGAAGTGTGTTGAATGTGAAGAAATCCGTAGCATGTTGAAACAAACGAATTGAAAAAAGACGAGAGCTGACAGGCGTTCGGTGCGTTCAACTCACTCTCTCTCTCTCTCTCTCTTACACACACACATACGCAGGTTCATTACAATAAGGTGGTGCAGAAAAACTACGAGACCGCTATCAGCGGTCATAGTGAAAACTGCCGACAAACACACAAACACACTGCCGCAAACAAACACACTGAGCAAAACACGAAATAAAGGAAAAAGAGCGCGACCCTGAAACTGACGTGGGCAAAGCTGATACCTGGCAGCGGAACTCTTCTGCGGGTTGGGTTTGTCACCCTTTCCCCCTCGTGTGGCGTGTCAGTGTAACATCCTTTCTTCGCAGCTTTGCGCTCAAACTTCGAGCCGTCAAAAAATAAGGCGGTGCCAAGGGCTCTCATTTCCACGATTTTCGGCGAATTTATTTCGGCAATTGCCATTGCATTACGAGTGGGGTTATTCGCTATACTTAGTAAAATGACTACGGGGAACCCATTTCCGCAAAGCATACGTTAGATGCCTTAGGAAATTTCGGAGTTCAATTCAAGAAATTAACTTGAAATAAAATTAAATAAAAATATTACAAATATGTGACAAAAGTTACTGGCAGAAAAAAAATCCCTTCATCGCATGTCTCTCCAGGGCCTACGTTTTTTACTATGAATTTCTATCAGGGTTAGTGGACCACCTTGTATGAAGGCTATGATGAAGAATCTCACTTCAAAGGGGCATGCGATTTTTTCATTAGTGACCTTACAGATAAGTCATGACTCCCTTAGGCGGTCACGTTATTTTGTTGCATACGATAAAACCCCGAGAATAGGGAACACGATTTCGAAGTCGCGTTTTCAGCGCCACACTACCTCTGGTGGATTCGTTTTTCTGCCTGTTTACTGGAATAGCAGCCTCGTTTGGAGAGGCCCTGTACCGCGTTTTCGAAAGCGCGTGCAGCTGCTTTCCTTCACTAATCTCAAATGATTGTGACTGGACACACGCGTGCTGTGCCGTGCCAAAGGTGCCATGTGCGGTGTTTTTGTATTATCTTTTTAAACAAATGTTACCGCTGCTGGGAATGTAACGAGGCTTTCTTTTTATTTTGACATCTCTTGTTCTTAACAGCATAAAGCTCAATATAAAGCAGCCTTTACCGGACTCCTCCAAAGTCTGTACGACAGCAATAATGAAGGAAGTACTAAGGAAGGAACTAACAAAGCAGAACAAACAAATAACAATAAAAAAGATCTATGATGAAAAACCCGAGACTGGGGAAGAGACGAGAAACAGACGTTGAAATTGAGAGTTTGTGTGCGTCGTCTGTTTTTCGTTCTTTCGTTTTCGTTCGTTTTCGTTCTTTGTCTCCTCAAAACGAAGCCAGGAAAACTGGAATCCCCGTGACTGTAGCGCGCCTTTGAAATGTAAAAGAAGGAGAAGAAATAACAACAACAAAAAGGCACGACCTGATTGCAGGTGCGATTAAGTACCATCGTTGTGCCCAAACACTTCAGCTGTGAGCGTATCCTCCGATTCTGGCAGCAGCGTCATACGGTTCTGAGAATCGAGTACAGGATCTCTTCAAGCACTATTCTCCGCCACCACCCGATCATTTCCGTAACGGTATATCTGCACTGTAGTATTTCGGGCTCCACTTTACTGATGCCGAACACTAACACTCACTGTGACAGTAACAACTGTCAGCACATTTACCCATGCACAGCACGAAACCCTGTAAACAGTTTAATGCCGCGCAGTATCATTAGTATCAACTACCGACACAGTAGATAAACGCCGACGTCTCATGTGAACATGACGGAAAGTTCTTCTGAGGCTCACGTGTTCCCTAGTGACTTGAAGACACATGAGGCCATGTGGGTCCTCATGAGGTGAAGGTACGTGAGGCCATGAGGGCCCTTATGAGGTGAGGGCACGTGAGGATGAGGACACGTGAGGCCATGTGGGTCCTCATTAAGCGAAAGTACGTGAGGCGCCGTGAGGACATGAGGGCCCTCATGAGGTGAGGGCACGTGAGGATGAGGACTCCTGAGGCCATGAGAGCCCTCATGAGGTGAAGATACGTGAGGCCATGAGGGTCGTGAATAGCCTCATGAGGTGAGGGCACGTGAGGATGAGGATGGTGAGGCCTTTCGGGATCCCGATGCCCTGCAGTGAGGTTCGTGAGGGAAAAATTTGAAATGGAATGTGAGGGTGAGGGCGACTGAGGTTAAGTTACTGGTGAGGAAAATTTGGTGAGTGTGAGTGAGGCTGATAAAGTCCGTGCTTCGTGAGGTGAGGATGAGTGAGGCCGCAGGAAAATGCCCACCTATGCTCCGGAGGGCCGTTCTCCGGCACTGTTCAAGCAGTCGCTCCTTGCGCGACTGACACCATCGGACGGATGATGACCAAAAAGTCGTTGCGAAGGAGAGCAAGGCGTCTGTCCGCTTGCCTGAAACAGCTGAGCAGCTGGTCGGACAGACTGAGGTGGAAGTGGCGCAAGTCTCGCTCTCGTAGAGATACCTCGACATTACGGTGACCGTCGGGTGCTTTAAGTGTGGACACTCTTGCCGTTCACCGGTCGCTGTTTCAAGCAACGTGAGCGGGCGCCCGGCAGTGGAAACGTGCCTTAAGGGTATCCTAAGGTCTGTACCTCTTTCTGTGTAGGTGGCTACATAATCAACGATGGCCGTATTCTTAAACTATAGGGTGTCGCACACACCGCTCGCGTGTTCCGTAAACCTTTGTCCAGACCTGTACGTATTGGCTTTTGTTCCGTGGCCTGTGACATTTTGTGCCGTAGCCCGTTAATGCACCCAAAGGGCGAGCGCTCGAGCTAAATAAATCAGGGGCTCTGCAGGGCGCGCGGCACAGCCAGGATCGTAATGGTGCACAGGCTCTCCTAAACAACACAATGGATAAAAGGTAGGCACGGAACGTAAGCTTTCGAGCGCACAGTCATTGTTACAGAGTTTGCGACGTGCTATAACTTGTTCCCATTGGCGGCTGCTGCCATAATCATTACTTACTTTTGCTGCTGTTTCTAAACGAGAATTTATTCACCTCGGCCAGCGCGACACTGCGTGTTATGTACGTGATAAAAGCATTTTAATTGCTTTGTTGCTGTTCGCTGATAATGCTTTATTAATATTAACTGCCAACATTAATTCAGCAGCGTCGAGGAAAAGTCCTTCCCCCCCTCCCCTCACCCCTTTTGTGCGCGCACTGTTTTGATGCGAGGCAGCAGCAGCAGCAGCAGCAGCTCCCGCGGTTTTATGTGTTCTCCATGTTTGTTTCTGCTGTTTACTGCTGCGATGTTGCAGGCATGTTTATGGTAGCCTCTTTGATGTTTTGTAAATTATAGAAGCGAAGCGAGATTATTCGCTTGGTCTCGTAATAACTCGTGGCAGCGATTAATTTTGGGGAGAGGGGGCGAGGGACGGTAAAATGAGTTGAGCGCGCGAGCGCAGTGTTTGTGTTGCGTCTTTGTTGAACAGTTGCGAGCAACGTCGCCCTATAGGGCGCATTTCTACCGCTCTTTTCACAACTCAACCCCCCCTCTTCCTCTCTCAACTGATTGATTAGTTTTCTATGTTGTGTAATACTTACTCCGTCGTCTGTAAGGAGATATGTCGGCTAGTTGGCATTTCACGAACGGGGAGTTACGGTGGGAACCTGATACGAGACGTGTCCGCCGCGATTGTAGTTTGAGCTCCTGTCGAGGTTTTGCTCGCTGCGAGCTCTTTTACTCCCCTGTGCTTGCAGGACGGAATGTATGTGTGTGTGTGGGGGGGGGAGGCTATGTAAACAAGGTGCAGAAAGGTTGGTCACAAAAATAAAATAATAAAAAGAAACTGCTGTTCTGCATTCATGGGATGCTAGCTATTAGCACATGAGGCTGGCGCTACCAAACCGAAAGCAGAGCTATGCAGCTGGCGTGATACACCCAGCTATGCCTATACCAGCATTGAGAGGGTGTGACACGGCTAAAGACAGGAAGTCCTGTATCCTGGGAATGGTCCAAAGAGGTGGTTGGGTACAATCCATGGTTGGGTATAATGAACGAACTCTAATAGGACACTTTTCCGTCATCATCCCTTTCTCATCCCTTCCGCAAGAGCAATGGGACAGTGTACCGCCATAGCAGCGGTGACTGACCCACCACATCATCATCCTATTTATGTGTGTGCGTGTGCGTGTGTCCATGGTTGGGATTCGATGTATCCAGAGTTTTAGCAATGTCGAAATGTCGTCGTCGTTAACGAAGTCGAAGCAGCGTCCATTTCAAACCGAAGAGCGATAGCTCAAACCATTGCGCTTTTTATTTTCATTTTTTCACTTGAAACGCCGGCAGTGGATTCCAGGACCACTTTTGCGCTCCAAATCTTTAGTACGCCTCGTGGTACCTGATTTTATGTAACTGCTTCTATGGTACGTATTATAAAGACGATATACGTAACCTAGTTACGTGGCTCATTGCATGTAAGCACGTTGCGTGGCAGTCACCATAGTTTCGACTTCAACAGAAGTAACGTTCACCCGTAGTCTCCCTCACGGCTCGACATAGCAACCTTTCCCCGGCCTGCACCAAATGTTTGCAGGTTTTCGACATTAATCTCCCCCGAGCTCTCATCGACGAGGCACTGAATCATTCGTAACATGCTCCCTCTTCTTAAGACATAGCCAACGAGATCGGCCATTTCCTGGCAAGCTGCCGCCATTAGCGCGTGTCGATGACGATGCGCTCTGAAGCGTGCTATGAGCATCACGTAACCAAGCGCGCCGTTATGGGGAGCCACGCATAAGACCTTACTTATGGGTAACGCAAGGAAAGTATAAAGTGATGCTTCCTGGGATAACGAAGGTGAGGCAATGCATATGTCTACCTCCTGATCTCGTGGGTAATGGAATATTTAATGTGCTGATGTGCGATCCGGTGGAACAAATTGCATATTATATCTGGCCCTGTTCATTCTTCCTTCCTTCTTCATAGGCGTCGGTAAGATTACGCCGATGCCTCTTGGAAGGCAAGAGGAAGAAAGCTATGGTGTCACAAGTATCTTGGTCTTTGCCGCTGCTGCTGCTGCTGCAGAACAGACGGTTCATTTGTGGTATCGATCTTGAATACCATCGGCGCCATGCGATTCATTACGATGTGATTCCTTCATCCTTGTTATGTTGCGCGCTGACAGCGGTGCACCGCCGTATGAGAAACATGTGTGCGTTTGCAACATTAATTGTTCTTGCATGTGCATTGGCTGCAAGTATTGATGCGCATACATAGGACACAAAGTGATGCTGAGTTATATTACACGTATGCTCCGTGTTTGTAGCTCACTCTGGCCACAGATATGATCTCATGATTTGAGCTGAGATGATGCAAATTAAACGAGAGGGCACTCGGTAATCGATCCGTATGCATTGCTATGTCAAAAATTCCGCTATGCTTGTCAGTCGATCAGTAGAAATGCTGTATAAGCATCAACATTATTAGCTTATATGTCGCGCTAGAAGTGAGTAAAATCATTATCGCGTATACCAGGACTGTCGACGTAATTAGTATATTTACTGTCGACGTATATTTATTCGTATTCGTTGTTTTCGGATGAAAGGACGAAACGAACGCGGACCAAAAGCGGCTGCCACGGGCGAATGACATACTCGTACTGGAGCTATGTTCGCCTGGCTTGCTTTGACGGCACACAGCTATGAAGTGTATTCGGTAAACGCTCTGGACATCACGTCTTGAGAGGAGCAAACGTCGTCTTGCGTTATAGCATGAAGATTTTTTGTGGTAGCATCCCGTTGGTGGCAGTCTACCTTTTGCGCTTGGACGCGTTTCGATCGCTGATAATGGACAATCTGCTCGAGCACACAGAATCACACGCAAAAGATATTACAAACAATATCTGCGATGATATGTTGTGAGCGCCATATTTGAGAGGTTACGTATATTCAGCCTACCTTTGATCGGAAATTAAACACCCCATCAGATAAGATTTCGGTGCCTATTGTGAGCAGAGATGAGGATATTATCTCACATGTGACAAATATCTTCTTTCTTGTAAGCGTGACGCGTCGAGTTCCTTCCACCATCTTGTAAGCAATCGTATCAGAGATTGTAATGGTGGATGCTTGGAGCATGTAAACGGGAATAGAGAACACTGCTTCCACAGGAGCATAGCAAAGAAAGCAGGTTTCAACATGAAGTCAGTTCAATATTCAATGTTGCCGAAAGTACACCTTGGACTCGCCTAACATGCAAGTGTAGAAGAAGATGCCCAGGATGATGCGCCACTGGAGAAGAGATGACGGAACTCGCACCATAATCAAGGTTGCTTACTTGCACACGAAGAATAATAATGAAAAGGGTGTGCTGCACATTTCTTTGTGTCTTAAAACTGAGTCTTATGCCATCCTTTTCCTTTTGTAACTCTGTTCCTTAGATAAAAGAAAAATTTATTTCTATCCACGCACTACACTCAAGCTCCCCGTGCGAAATCTCATTAAGAAGACCATCGGACACATATCACATTCTCTACTCACCTATAACTATGAGGTGAACGATGACTTTTCTCGTCCAGTCCTTCTTGAAGTCCACCGAACAGACGTACGTTCCGTTGTCGTCGAAGCGAAGCCGGTCGACGCTTAGCACAGCCGGCGTGTGGATGACGGAGAAATAAGCGCGGCCCTGCAGCGAGCTCTGCTGGGCACTTTGCCGTATCTGTGACAGGCTTCCTGTACGAGGATTCACTTCCACATTGTACACAGGGCTCTCGCCCGAGTCCTTGAACCATCGAATCCGGATGGGAAAATCGCCGGGTCCGGTTGCTCGAATGTCGCATCCCAGTTGGACTTGACTGCCCTCTAGTACTGTCAGAGTTTGTGCTTCTGCTGTGAAGGAGACAAGACATGACGCTCGTTAGTCGCGCAAGAACAAAAAGGGAAATGCATCAATGCTAGTCTACCTTTTCCACGTGATCCCGTCACGTGATAGGTAGTAACAGGCGATAATAGGTCAACAAAGAAGCAAGGTTATATATTCCATGTTATGAGTCATTCCGGTTCACACTGCGTACCATGATCAAACAACAACAACAACAACAATAAATGATGACGATGAGATGGAGTGTTTCACTGCCACCATGATCAAGTAATATCACGTGGCTGTTGTAAATTTTATACAGAAAGACTGCGCGTTTGGGCTGCATCTGTTCAACAGCAATCAGCAGCAAACTGTTCCGCCGCAATCCACGCAATCCAGTGTTAAACACCGCACATTTACTTCCCCGGTTCATAACTTCACTGTATTCAAGCATAACTCTTAATGCACAGAACGTAATAACAAATAAACTAAAATAAAATAACAAAAAAACAGTGCGGTCTCCTTGTCTATCAACCTGTTTCGATGCGCTTCGACATCAAGATGCACCCCTCTCAATCCACTACTTAACATATGAGATATCGAAGGCTTAAGCGTTTGTGTTGCCCTCGTTGCGATTGTCAGCCTCAGGCGTTCAGTCTTAATTATATTTGATATTGAAAGAACAATGGCACACGTTGCCATTTCTACGGCCGTACCTTAATTACAATTGAATCCCTTTATCGTCGTTGGAGGCCTCACTCTGCCAGTCTCTCAAAGCGATATAAAAATATGAACTGTTTTCTTTTCTTATAGCACCCACAGGCAGGGTAGTATTTTCGAGCAGTGTACGCTTCTGTATCCCGCTGTTTTTCGTCGTTCGAACAAAGTTTTGCGAGCACACACTTTCGACGGAACAACTAACCCGTCATACTCCACCGTGCTTGAGGTCTTGCCGTCCCAGACCAGTTTATCACTCGTTTTTCTGTGTGCATTTCTTAATAAAGAACCTTTGAACCTTTGCACCACAAGTGCTAACCTCTGACACCCTTGCACGTCGTCTAAGTTTCACTTCGTTTTCACGTGTTGAATAAATTTCCCTTGAACAACTTCTGACAAAGAGGGACTTCCTTCATTTCCATCAGTATACGAACTAACAGGTCGTTGCAAGCTATAAGACGACGATGGCGACGACGATAGTGAGGCTAGAGGCCGGATTTTATCTTGGCCAGGTTCCTTCACTGGCTCGGGCTTCATTACAAGCTTCAGAGAACCTAAGAAATGATTGACCTCAGACATCTCTTCGGCGGATGCACTCAAGCTCAAGAAGAGGGAAGAGAAAAAGGGAACTAAGGGTAGGTGGCAGCTACATATATTACCCCTTTCAGCCCATGAGTAAGACGAGAACGGGGGGCCCGAAAAAATATACGAAGATAAGATAGAAGCTCTCGCGGGTCGTCAGATTACATCTTTCCGGATCGCTCCTGCTGTCCCGGCCGATTTGCTACCTTTCCACCCTGGCGGTGATAAGCAGCACTAGAGAAGGAAGTACCCGCTGCATCATTGGATGCTTTTATTTTTTCCGGGTTATTCTTGAGGATAATCTTGGCGGAAGGATCGTGTTCTTGAGGGATTGTAGAGATGGTTGCTTTAATAGTAATGTTCGCTCGCTGTGGCGATGCATTGCCCAAAGAAAGCAGGAAGTGCGCTGTGTGGCAGTTTTCCTTCTTTGCTTGGTTGATGGTTCCGTTAAGCGTGGAACTGAGACGAAAGACGTTCGAGGCTGCAGCGTTACAAAGAACATCAACAGCTGGTATCTGTATATCAGGAGTTTCGCAATAGGGTACGGAAACGCTTTGAGCCTCAAGGAAATAACTGGGAATGCCCAGAATTTAAACAATGTTTCGCGCAATGCGCAGTGCCTTTTGCCGTTTCCCTTTGACGAAAAACAACGTACCTATCATTATGCACTGTCGATGCTCAGGAAGTTTGCTGGTAGCATACGATCAGTATACTCTGCAGCACACATCTCGATTCGTCAATTTATTTACAGCGTGAATTTAGTGGACTGATTTTTGACGTGCCATGTTTCCACGGCAAACAGTCGTGTGAATATGTGCTTTCAAGCAACCAGTCTGTGCATGTACCATGACCTTATCTTTCATCATCTTTTTGTTTTTTCATCATCTCATCGTTTTTTTTTATCATCTCATCGTCTGTTTGTCCTTTCTGTGTGTAAGTGTACTGGGGTAGCCAGTTCGACTTCGTCGAAACTTACATCCCAATTTTTGCTTTATCACATCACATCACACCTTATCTTTCATTTTTTAAAATCATTACAAAGTAGGCGCACTGGAGTAGACAGTACGACTTTATCGCGACACACATCCCCATTTTTCTTATCTTCATCATTATCATCATCATCATCATCACCATTATCATCATCACCACCAGATCAGACAGAGAATGCGGATACATTGTATTGTGTGAGTGTGGCGAACTGAGGCTGCGACACGTTGTAGAACAACACGGAAAAAGCGTTCCATGAATGCCTTCTGGCCTTTGGGGTGTGATAAAACAATAAAGAAGAGGGAGTGAGACCAGACGAAGTCTGTGTCTATCGAACAAGAGATAAACTGATGTTCTGAGGCTGGAACAACATAGAAGGGACAGATACAAACAAAGCCTCAAATTGCCTAAGAAATCAACGATGAAAGATGAAAGTCACTGAAAAGGTTAGCCAGCTGTAGGGATCGAACCCACATCTTCTGGATTGCCGGTCCAGGGCTCTACCAATGACGCACCCCGAAAATCGCTGGAGAGGCGTGTTAGCTTAGCTCAATTGGTAGAGCCCTGGACCGGCAATCCAGAAGATGTGGGTTCGATCCCTACAGCTGGCTAACCTTTTCAGTGACTTTCATCTTTCATCTGTGTCCATCGCTAGCGGTCTCCTGTAAAGCGTGCTTCCGCTGCACGGGAAGTGTGCATGTAGGAGAAGCAACCTATCAGTATGTCTCTTCCCAAGTCTCTCAGCGATTGACCGTAATGTTACTGCGCTATTGTAATGAATTGCGATTTTATCGACGCAGGACATTCGGTTTTGCTTGTATACACAAGTCGGAAGGGCAACAACGTGCATGCTTGCTTCAAAATGAAGGCAGTCGAAGCGAAACGAACGAGATGGCAACGCCTAAATGAAGAGTCTGAGGCTGGTGCCTATGCACATTATGCCCACTAACATGAGCCGTCACAAGCAATGTTCTTCGCATCATCAGTTTAAGCACGGTCAAGAGCACCATAGGCAAGACGTCCCATTGGAGCTCAACTGCTTCTCTATGGATCCGAACCGCACCGAGATACGTTACCGCGAGTATACAGGAAATCAATCAATACTTTTTTTTATTTATCACATCACATCAATTCCCTGCACATCGAGAAAATGTACTTTCTGTGTGCACTAAAGTAAACTCTGTCTGTTTCTAAAGTGCACTTTGAGAAAATGTAAAATAGGGAAAACACGATACGAGGACAGCGGCGTCAGTGGTATTCATACATTATTCGTCTCTTTCCTGTACATTGCGTATCAGTCTTTTTTTTTCCTTAAGAAGTTTCTTGTATCATCCTCATTCAATGTTGTAAAGCCATAGTGTATCGTGCTGACCACCGTGTCGGTCCGTCCGTAGCTTTAGAAGGGTCATGTGACACAACGACCTAAACATTTGGAGGTAAAACGTTTCGCTCTGACATTGGCCCCATGGTCTATAGCTTTAGTGCATCGTACGCTACCGCCTTTGCGTACGTAAGGTATAGCGTTGGTGATTCTGCGCACGCGCAAGACGTAAGTCATTTGTTCAAGTCATAATAAGTAAGTCAATCATAATCCATTATAAGTCAAGCCAGTTGTGCCTATCGTAACAACTGCTGCTCTTATGTCTTTTTTCAGACGTTGTATTTTATTTTAGCATATTATGTGTGAATTTTCCTCTGTATTGTTCATACCTTCTTTCGTTTTATTGATTTCTCGAACTTTGTTGTACGCTGTTTGTCTGTGTATGTCATTGATGTGTCTGATGTTGCGTGCGCAAATACTAAGGTTCTCGAGGCTGTTCTTGGGCACCAATAAAACACCCTCTTATTCTAAGCAGAGCTTTGCGCATTGTGCAGAACCACCACGCTATTCCTGACGTACGCAAAGGCGACAGCGTAGGATGCACCAAAAGCCCTCTCATACCGATAGCGAATGGTATGTTCAGTTTATAGCTTCGAACGCCCTTTGCTCGCTATCCCGATCTCGGACGTCCTTCTTTGCGTCCCTTATGTCCTTCCTTAGCAGATAAATTCCTCCTATCATTGACCTTGACCTACACTTGTCATGTAGAACAATCCCTTCATCCACTCTCCCTATTTTTTTCTTATCAACACTCTTCCTATCTTCCTTCACTTATTTTCTTTTCCGCGGGAGCAAGAATACTGAAAGGCTCCATACGTCTTCCCATTGTACCATTCGCTCGTACTCCTATTACGCATTCGAGACTTCCACGATTCCACTTTCCGGAAGCGTCCCTGTTTACCAGCGCGGTATGACATTCCCCTCCGCCGCTATTTGGAAACGCTGACGGTACAACCAAGGAACCAATCACGCGGCAATGTTGCCTTCGGATTGGCTCGCATGAAGTGCTGACATCGCCGCTGTGATTACTGAGCGCCTGTCAAGCCCTTCGTTTCTGACACGGAACCGTCGTATTATTATATCTTAGACTGGCGTTGTTTCTGCGAACGACATGCGTTTGCACGCGAAGGCGCGTCGTGTCGAGTGTTGACATAATGGTATCATAATGTGAACTGATAATTTGACACGGCGAGATTGAATCGGCACAAAACATGTTTTTAGGTCGGCTTTTTTATTTTTTCGTGCGTTGCTTTATTATGTGTGCTTAGGAATCAGTTGGTATGATTAGACATGGCTGGTCATGATGTTCACGAGTTTTACGATACGTTTGTTTACCAGCGCTGACATGTTTGGCATTGATGTAGGGGCAAAGAACGATCAGCTATTCAATCAATTTATTGTGCTCCCAAAAGTCCCATACGGGCGTTACGTGGGAGGAGTGGGTTACAGGAAGTGAGGAAAAAATAATAGTATTATTAAGCTATTATTTCTTTGTTCAGTCAAGAGAGAAAACGAAGCCTCGGAAAAACTGTTACGTGATTGCATTACAGAGGCCGGCGAATGTACGCACAGCAGAGGTAGCTGCAAGTCTTTCTTTTTTCTTCCTCCCTTTATAGAACGCACACGCAGAGGTAGCTGCAATATATTCTTTTGAATTCGTCTAATACTTAAGCTTTGGAAATGTCGTATAAGAGGTGTAACATTAACATTAGGCGAGGTTCCAGTGGTTAATGCGGAGAAGCATTTTCTTGTCGCGCTATAAATCGGAATTAAAAAGAGGTTTAAAACAACTTTGCTAATTTATATCGAAGTTATTGTAAAAACAACAACAACAACGAATAAGTCGTGACTATGACATGGGGTGATTCACGGCTGGAAAGCAGTACACAACCCCATTACAATGCAATGATCGTGCTGACGCTCTTGCTCGGCAAGCCCACGACGCTGAGCAACCAACTGTCTTTCCCCTTGCGCACTCTATGTGCCAGCTGAAAATCCGCCGCTTCACTGCCAACCGCACACAGCTCTTTCAGCAAGAAGCTATACGAACCAATGCCTTCCTTAAATCCATTGACCCTTTAATGACATATGCTGTGCCTGGCCGCATCCCGCGCATCGAGGAATCGCTGCTTCATCGGCTGCGGCTGAATGTGGCCCGAACTCCTCTCCTCCTATTTAAGATGAATCAGCACCCATCACCTCTTTGCCCAACGTGCAACGTAGAAGCCGATGTGCCACACATTCTCATTGCCTGCCAGCGGTACCAAGACCACCGATCGAGTCTCCGGCGCCGCCTTGCTCATCTAGGCTACCGAGAGCTTTCCCTCGCGGTGCTACTTGGCCCTACCCAGCACGCTGAAGTCACGTCTGCGCTGACACGATTCCTTCGGGAATCTAAACTCCTGGGCATTCTCTGATGCGCAACGATTAGTGAAGGAGCTGTTTCTTCTGTATTTTTTGATAATTTTCTGTATCCCAGCTGTTTTCTTCTGTTTGCTTGAAAGCATTAGGGAATAGCAAGCCCACACCGTGGCTAACCTTTCCCTTTCCTTTTTTCTTACTTCGCATTAAACATATCCCCCCCCCCCCATTACACGCGAAACGTTAGACGTGAGATATGAGAATGAAGTGTTAGTGAAGTGAAGTGAGAGTGAAGTGTATGAGTGTGAAGAGTGAAGTGTGGAGCGTGTCGCTTCCCACGTGTGGTCTGGCTCACATTACGTGTACATCCATTTCAGATTATTATTATGGGTTTTCCGGTTTGTGTTGTGTAAAGCTAGTATTTGAATAGCCGAGGTCTTATCGGCTAAACATAACTTGGCCGTATCAGCCACAGCACCGAGAATGTCTAGGTGATAACAAACAATCACGTCTGTGAATCATATAATTTTTACTTTCTCGCGATCTCCTATTGTGTTTGAGTAAAATTTAAATTTCCCACTCCTTCGTTTGGGTCTTCTTTTCCTGTATCCACTGCGAGTTCACCCTCCCATCGTATCCGTAACAAGACGCCGCGTCGCCTCGCCGTCTGTAAATGACATTCCTAAAGGGAACCATTTACAGTGACAGAAACTTCTGCAGGAGACGGTTTCTTTAATAGAATATTTCTGTGGGATCTCACATTACATGCTGAATTCACCTTACTGTGATTATTTCTTGAAGCAGTTAACCCGGCAGTATACGAACATCGTCTGCTATAGTGGCCTTCCATCGTCGACAGTCGTGCCACCGCATTAGTGTACTTGTAGCGGCGTGTGAAGCACAGACTCTACACTCTTAAAACGGTCACTACTGACGTTACCTCTGAAAACGGATAACTCCAGCTGTATAGGTTACATAATGGGTAACGAGCTTAGACGAAACTCTTTCGTGGCCAGAGGTTACAGGCAGCGTCATGATCACTAGCAGGAGTTACACAATCATAATGCGCTCTAACCTGTAAACCATACAACTGTTACTCGTAAACAGATAACGCTTATGACGGTTCTTTCAGGTTTCTGACGCGAGACGAAGTAGTCACACCCTATTTCATAAACCTCCGTGCAGAAAGATTATCGCGTAGACAGTGCAGAGAAAGAGCAGATTTGTGAATTGATCTTAAGGTATTTTCGGCATACTTTCGATTTGTTGACAGCCAACCGCATCCTGTTATTACGCGGCGACGTTGTGCAATGCCGTCGCAATGCTGGATTACGCTAGTTATCGGTTATCCTATCCATTTTACTAACTAACTACCTATACCTCTTACTTTTAGAGGTGAAAAGGCATATACATTTTTGCCTCAATTAGAAGTGACCGTTTTAAGAGTGTAGGGACAGCACACTGCAAGGTTGTGGCACAGAGGGTGAGCGTCACAAGCATCTCGAAGCAAGACTTTTTCGCCTCAATTACGGTTTGTCTCGCTTGGTTTCCCGTCGCAGCTCCATATCCAATCCTCGCATCGCGTGTGGCAAGCATTTCTTTCGAACTCTTCAACTCGCCAGAAAACGGTCTGATCCACTCGTGACGGTTAAGCACAAACGTCCAGAATCATTTGGACACAGTTCAAGCGCGCCTCGGCGGGCCGAGCAAATTGGATATCAATACTTGATTAACAATTATTACGCCATTTTTCCCGCTATTTTTTTTTTCTTCTTGACCTCGTTTTCGGGGTGTTCCCTAATCGGTTAATGAGCTCTTCAGAGGGCTGATTCGCATGTTCAGTACTCATTCGCCGTGTCTTTGTCTGCACTTGCATCACCTACGCTCCAATCATCGAACAGAATTTATCGGAAAATCGAAAGTACACTAGCGTGCATGTCGGAGACTTTGAAATGGAGATTCTGAGTGCTGAGTCGTGTGTTACTGCATGCATAGATGAATACTTCGTGATAAAAGTTCATGCTAGGCTCCGCTCTAACAAACGGGAGACTTGTTCGCGCAAAGAACGGAAGAATAGAAGGGAAGTTGTATGTGGTTCGCTGTTATCTTGCATCTACGCGAAATAAAAAAAAGAAAAAAATATGAGAGGAGGACCGGATGAGGTTGAACGCGGGGCGCGCATAAATTTATTCGGCATGCGAGTCGACGGCTGGTACGGGATTTTTGTTAATAATTACGACGTATTTATTGACCGCTGGATCGATACACATGGTGTTCCTGCACCTCCTGCAATGCTTACACTCCATGCACTCTAAAAACAGTACTTCACCGCATAGCATGCTGTGCACCAACCATTGCCACGAATGATAGGGTTATCGCTTGTGAATGGAAGACGGGGACGTACGAACTTTTTGTTTGGCAATTTTCATATGTCCAAAGTACCAGAAAAAGGTGTCCGCCCCCCCCCCTCTTCGAAATAGAATCGATAACCGTCAATAAATTTTCCTATAATAACCCTATCATTGGTGCCGATAGTTAACGAACGGCGGGTTATGCGGTGAAGTCCTGTTTTGAGAGTGATGGTGTGAAACACGCCATAAAATCATCGTCAGGTATTTGTTGTTGCATTTACATAACTGTCGACAGTGCAACCTGGCACAGAGCATAGTGTAGAAGTGAGGGGGGGGGGGGAGAGAGGGTCGTATACGCCTTTTTGTGGAAATTCAAATTGCCACGCAAAGGCTTACGCCTCACGTTCTCAACAAATCAGGAAAGCGAAAGATATAATTCTGCATGGCGGCTGGTTCCTTGCGTCCGTGGTCGCTGAAGCTTCATGGCACCGGAAGCTCTGGCGGTGGGCTTGTTTATGTTTACACACTCTAAAAACAGAGGGGGGGGGGGTCGAGGTAGCTTGCCGTTGTTGGCCGCACTCAAGTGGGCATCGTCACGACTATAGCCAAAAAAAAACAGAAACAGAACTTCACCGCATAGCACGTAGTGCGCCAATCATTGCCGCGAACGATAGGGTTATCGCTTTTGAGTCGAGGAGAGAGGGGGCATACTCCTTTTGTTGGCTATTACCATATACTCAAATTGCCACAAAAAAAGGCGGACGCCACCTTCTCTCCTCGAATCGGAAGCGATAACCCTATGATTCGTGGCAATGGTTGGCGCACAGCGTGCTATGCGATGAAGCTCTGTTTTTAGAGTGCACGAGAATGTCACGTATTACAGAAGTCCAGTCGGTTCGTCGCTAGACTCCAAAAACAGAGCTTCGCCGCAAAACATGTTCTGCGCCAACTGTTGCCCCGAATCATGTCTCAAGATTCGAGGTGAGAGAACGACGTACGCCGTTTTGTGTCAATTGGCATTCAAATTGCCATAAGAAGGCGTACGATATCATTGTGGAGTGCTTTGAGCGTATTGTGCTGTGAAGTTCTGTTTTTATAGTGCGTGTGCCACCCACAACGACATCAAAAATTGTGGAAATTTAACCACCACTCTACCTGTACGCTCCCAACAATGGGATAATGGTAAATAACGGGTAATCGGGGTAGATTTACACTGCCGGCCGCGGGAACCCAAGAAGGGGAACTTCACCACATAATCCACTTAATGCCTCTTGCATGGCTAACCTTTAACTGATTTTTTTCCTTTTTTGCCATTAAACATATCCCCCCGCAGCACCAATAACTGCACAGAATGATGCCGTTATCACTCCAGAAAGGACGGAAATGCGAAACTTACTCCTTCTGCCATTAATATAAATGCAAAGTGTCAGTAAAGTAGGCGTGCGCCCTTTTTTGTGACAATTATGCAGAACATAATTGTAACAGAAAAGTCGTACGCCACCCGTTTTCAACAAATCACGGGAGAGTACGATGCCATTCAAGATGGTGGTTGGTTAGGAGGTGAAGTAAATGCGATTCTGTTTAATGCATTAAGTTTGCCGTGTGGCTAGGGGATTAGACCAACCGCCATCCGGAATGACATCGTTGTCTCCCATCTTTTGTTGACACACACACACACAAATAGAGATACGATGATGAGATGGGGCTGATGCCGGCCAGCAGGCTGGGCGCTGCCCCAGTGCCACTTGTACGTGATGAGAGATGATGATGATTATGATAAGGGGTCCGGTAATCAAAGCAGGGTGGAGAGGCCTGTTGATGACAAGAAGTCCCAGAGGTGACGCAGACCTTGGCGTGTATGAGCTGGACTGGTCCATGGGCCCAGCACCTTGCCTATGGTAAAGGGGCGATGATCGATCGCATGCAGTTCGTGCTGCAATATCGCACGCTCCCGCTGGTAGTCCGGGCAGTCCATAAGTAGGTGGTGCAGGTCTGCACGCACACTGCATGCTGCACAAAGGTCCGAGGGCGCACGGCCAAGACGCTGCCTCATAACTGGTGTAAATGCAACATTCAGCCGCATGCGGTGAAGCAGGGATGCGTAGTGTCGCGGAAGGCGATGAGGAAGCGACAGTGAAAGAGAAGGATCCACTGCGTGGAGCAGAGAGTAGGGTGTAATGTCATGCAGCCACTGTGATCTTGTCTTGTCTGCAGAGAGAGCACGGACGAGGGCCTGACGATCACCTTTGGGCAAGATGATAGAGTGGGCTGAAGCTATATGATGACCCCGCAGGGCCGCCCGGTCGGCCTCTTCATTGCCGGGTACGCCGACATGACCAGGTACCCACTGTAATACTACGCAGTGGCCCAGGTCTAGCAGCTCCTTGTAAGTTTCAAGCACGTCAGCAACAATGGACGCGAGAGGACCTCGAATGCCCATTGTTGCGAGGCATTGGATAGCAGCTTTCGAGTCTGTGTAGAAGACCCATGGCCGAGATGAACACTGCAGGATCTTGCGCATGGCAAAGAGCAAAGCATGTAGCTCAGCACATGTTGACGACGTCAGATGCGAGAGACGGAAGATACCAGTTATGTCTTCGGACGGGATAATATAGGCGCATGCAGAGCTGGATTTTGTGGACGAGCCATCCGTAAAAACAGGAGTAAAGCCTGCATACAGCTCGCTCATCATATCCAGTGTGAGCGCCTTGGACACACCTGCAGCGACATCATCCTTTCTCTGCAGCCCGGGAACGGATAGTGAAGCAGATGGCAGAGGGAGGGTCCAAGGTGGTGTTGAACGCGCCTGGGGTTCAACTTGAAAACGTGGCAGGTGAGGCTTTAGCTGTTGAATGCAGGGCCTGAACTTGTTATTCCTGCGACGGGAAAGCTTCAGCAGTAAAGGGTGGTGCCGGTGATGAGCCAACAAACGGAGATAGTGACGGCTCGTCTCATTAAAGATATGGATAGCAAGCGGAGTCTCTCTCGCTTCTGCTATGACTAAACAAGTATCCGTTGTTCTTGGCACGCCCAGGCACACACGAAGGCTACGTGCCAAAAGACACTGAAGCTTGGACTCGGAGGATGGCGAAATCCCGTGTAATACTGGAAGGCTGTATAGGAGCGGACCACGCACCAAGGCTCGATGAATGGCCAAAAGAGATCGCGCATCGCAGCCCCACATGAGGTGGAGTCTTTTGTTGAAAACGGGAGGCGTACGCCTGTTTCTAACACTTACTCAGCTATGCCGACCGGACTCTCCACAGTGCTTTGATCACCTGAACTGCCATCTCTATCATCATCTTTCATTATATCTACAATAAACCTCTCACAGCGGTACGTCACATCGAGATATCATGTGATTGGGAATGAGTGGATCGTTGGCAAAACAAGCGCAGGTTGCTGTTGTCGTGTAACGTCGTGTTTTCGCGTTTCGTGCGATGAGGTATAAGGGTAGTCTCTGCCTCGTACATGAAATTTAACTATGGTTTAACTTCTTATCCCCTTCGCGCAATGGCATCCATTATTGGAAACAACCATCAAAATAACGTATGTGATCGGTGGCTGCCAACGCACTTGGCTTTCTTTTGCCAGCGACGGGTCGCGAAATCTGACGTTGTGGCGACACTGGTGTACACACGAATGATAGGGTTATCGCTTGTGACTCGAAGAGAGAGAGAGGCGTACGCCTTTTTGCGTCATTTATCATATATTCAAAGTGACACAAAAGGGCGTACGCCCCTCCTCTCTCTTCGAATCAGAAGCGATAACCCTATCATTCTTGGCAATGGTTGGTGCAGAGCGTGCTATGCGGTGGAGTTCAGTTTTTACACACACTACACTTCACACTACACTTCTACATCACTTTGAAGCCCTCAACTCCCCTTTCTCCCACCTTCTTTTCCTTTTTTTTTGGCTATAGTCGTGACGATGCCCACTTGAGTGCGGCCAACAATGGCAAGCTACCTCGACCCCCCCCCCCCTCAGTTTTTAGAGCGTACATTGTTTGCAAACAGCCAGTCGTCTGCCTGCTTGTCGTCATCAGCCCCATCTCATCAATATCATTATCATTTATGTATGTATGTGTGTATGTGTGTATGTATGTATGTATGTATGTATGTATGTTGATGAAGAAAGATACTAGGGAGAGGTTGAATATGTATGTATGTATGTATGTATGTATATAGTGTATATATGTATGTTCTCGATAACATAGGACTTCGATCCCTACTGTGAAGGGGCCCTGACTGCCGAAACCTCGCCGTATATATATATGTATATGTATGGGCATGTATATGTGTGTGTGTTGTAACAACTTTCACCACTCATCATCATCATTAATTTATCTGTTGTCGTTGTAACAACCTTCAAATAAGTCAACCGGACGCCTTGTCCAGTTACCTGAAGCTTTCATCACATCATCCCTCGACATCGTTACCTTCCCATGCTCTCAAATACGTAATATCGAGCGTCGACGTATACATATATATATATATATACGTCGATATTCCGACGGATCTCTAAGCAGTAGTGTTTTTCAATTAAACTGCGAGGCCCGTAAGGCGTCAGTATCTCGTCTATCCTCAATAACGGCTCCGAAAATCCTCATTAACACGTCGCAGCCCCGGACTTTCTAACGGCAGCCCTGTTATCGATGAATGCCCTTGCACACAGCTTTAAATGGTAGCCTACTTAACGTTGACATGACAAGATGAATCGCTCGCCTGCCTAATTTGGATTAAACTAGGGAAGCGATGGAACGACAACGACCAATGAAACAAAGTGGGAAAAGATGTTCAAACGAGGGGATGTGTCCAAAATTAAAACTGTCAGCTGCCGGCCGATTAACGGCAAGTTGGAAAATCTACCCGGAAACGTGCCAGTGGCATGAAGTGATGCTTCCGGTATTTTTCAGATAATGCGGAGGAATTAGTTCGTGGGCTTGTTTGCGTGTCAGTCGGTTGCCGGAAGGAAGTTGTCCCTGAGAGAGAGAGAGAGTGAGAAAGAAAGAGAGAGAGAAATAGAGTGAAAGGAGAAAAGATATCGCTGAGTACACATCATGGATGATGGTAAATTGGATGAGAGATTGTCTGCCTATGAGGTTGTGGTTTCTCAGTTTTGTGCGCTGCTATGCCGGGATTCGAAATATCAGACAGTGCTAGAGCTGTTCGTAGTACTGTTCTACTCCCAAAACAGAACTTGACCGAATAACACCCCCTCCTAGAAAAGCGTCACCCCGAGTGACATGGTTATCTTCCCTGATTTGTTAAGAACGAGAGATGTACACCATTTTGTGACCCTGCTTCCAGTAGAACACTCGGTGTTCGAACACTTTAAGTGTTCGGGTCATTTCTCTGTATCTACTGTCACCGAATCGATGTGTTCTTCACCCCTCTGCTATTGCCGATTCAAAAACAACAAAAAAGGTAGATAATGATGAAAGCATGGAGTACTTCGCCGCAAGAATTGTACTCTTAAAAATGATGGTGGTGGTGGCGGTTGTTGAAAACGGGAGGCGTACGCCTTTTTTGTGACACTTATGTTGTTCATAATTGTCACAAAAATGGCATACGCCTCCTGTTTTCAACAAACCAGGGCAGATAATGATATCATTCGAGATAATGGTTGGCTTGGAGCGTGCTATGCGGTGAAGCTCATTTCTAAGAGAGTGCGTTACCCTCTTGTCGATTCCGATTCAGTATTTCACGCAGGTTTTGTATTTCCCGAATTTTACGTCTAGTCATAACGTTAACTCAGTGTAATAGGAATAAAAATAAATAAATAAATAAAAGAGTTGTTAGCTCCGATGGGGTCAGGAATACCTACTATTACGTAATGCGAGCAATGCCAGCAATATATAATTACCTTCGGCTGTATTATGTAATTGCTACCATTTTAATACAATAATGTTTTTAGACGTTTTAAAAGTGGGAAACGATATCGTATTAACTTTACGCGTACAACGGACGCCTGTAATAATATAAAATACGATTCGGAGTAGATTTACACACAAGGTGCGACAGCCCATATTTTTGTGGCGATATACAGCATATGTCGAACTTGGGCACATGGAAGAAACCCACCCACCCACCCTCTTCGCGGGGGGAGGGGAGGAAGGCTTCCGGCGTCGATGGCGTGATCACCCTTCCGTTGTCATTCAGGATGCGTATGTTAGCATCGTTGGTGCACCTCCATAAATGTATAAAGGCCACCTCATATGTACATAGCCACAGTGACGAATATGGTCGTCATGTGTACATAGTCACAGTTGTGTAGTCATATATGTACAGTCCCATAGTCATGCAACCATATATACATTGTATCTTGTGCATTATAACTCATTCCAACTAGTGTATTAGTGTGTATTAATATTAATAGTATTGTATTGTAGTAGTAGTGCCTAATTAATAATAGTATTAGTACTCGTAGTGTGCTCTATAGTATGAGTCGTCTAATAAATTTTCTCAAACAAACAAGAAACCCAGCTGGGGTTCTTCAACGTGCGCCGACTCTCCCTCCGACGCACGGTGTTTGAAAGAATGTTTTCCGCCACGCCACTTTGCTACTGCCCTTGGCCCTGGTTCGAACCCGCGATCTCGAACTCAGCAAGCCAGCACGCTACCGATTGAGTTACCGAGGCAGGCGTGCATGTGCCTTTGACGACGAAGTGGGGACGCTGTGCTCGGAATAAGCGATTGACATTACAAGGTAATGGGCCCATTAAAAGCTCCCTTGATTGCGCCGAATTCCCGCAGGGCACAATAGACTGGATTCGCTTAAGACTGTTACTCCTTAGACTCAAGTATAGCTCTTAGTGTGGCAATCCTGGCAGTTCTGAAGCACAGAACCTGTTGCACTCGTCGTAAGCTATATCTATAAATCCCTCTCGATTTGTGGAAAGCGCGGTGCGTACGCCTTTTTGTGGCCATTACAATAACAGCGTCGATTTTACAAAAAGACGTGCGCCTTTCTCTCGAAGGGTATTGGAGGCGAGCCTCTCTCGTGTGGACTCCCGAGGCTCCGACATCGCGAAACTGTTGGGCCCTCCGTCGTCCGACAAGGCGCTGAGGGCACTTGAAGATTTTCTGCATACAACCGGGCTTATGGACATTCTATGACTCGCTGAATGTGTGCTGTGTGTGCCCTCAGCGATTCCGACATTTTACATTCACTTGGTCAAAATTTTTGAACTACATGTTGGACTCCATCATCATCTCTGTTCATCATCTCTCATCTGTTTGTACTTTCTGTGTGTAAGCGTACTGGGGTAGCCAGTTCGTTTTCGTCGAAACTCACGTCCCCATTTTCTTTCTTGATCACGCCACTATCACGTACGCCTTTCTTTTTTTTCTTTTCCGTTCTTTTTTATAACAAAAACCAACCTTCACCGCACAAAACGCTAAAAGCCAACTACTGCACAGAATGATGCCAATGTCACAGTTATCGCTCCTGCACTCTTAAAAATGAGGTGGTGCGGTGTGCTGGTGAAACGGCTCGCCGTTGTCGGCTTCACAGAGTTGGGCAACGTCACGACTAACGCCCCGGGTGGAATGTGCGTCCTGGGCCGACTTCTAAGGGAACTGTGCCGACATATGTCTGAAAGCGTCTGAGGAAAACCCAGGAAAAAACCCCAAGCAGCACAGCCAGCACCGGGATTTGAACCTGGGCACCTCCCAGTCTCTTAGTTGTCTCGCGACGTAAACCCCCAATTATTATTATGACCTCCCAGTCTCGATGAGTTTCACCACATAGCACGCTCCTAGCCAACCATCATCACATCATGTCGAAAACGGGAGGCGGGGCCTATTTTGTGCCATCATGCACGTGCATAATGGTACAAAACAGGCTCCGCCTTTCTGTGTCCCTCACTTTTAAAACAGAACTGCACCACAAGCACGCTGAGGGTCATCCATTGCACAAAATGATACTCTTAAAAATGAGTTTCACCGCATAGCATGCTCCTAGCCAATCATAATCTCGAATGATATCGCTATCTGCCCGGATTTGTTGAAAACGGGAGGCGTACGCCTTTTTTGTGACACTTATGCTGTTCATAATTTCACAAAAATGGCGTACGCCCCCCGTTTTCAGCGAATCAGGTCAGATAAGGATATCATTCGAGATAATGGTTGGCTTGGAGCGTGCTGTGCGGTGATGTTCATTTTTAAGAGTGTACCTTTATCGCTCTTAACGTTTGGTAACAGTGGGGCGTACACTCTCAGAACAGAACTTCACCGCATAGCACGTTGTGCGCCAGCGACTGCCACGAATGATAGGGTTACCGCTTCTGATTTGAAGAGAGAGAACGAGAGGGGGCGTACACCCTTCTTTGCAATTATCATATATCCAAATTGCTATAAAAAGGCGTACGCCCCCCCCCCTTTCGCTCTTCGATTCAGAAGCGGTAACCCTATCATTCGTGGCAATGGTTGGCGGGCAACGTGCTATACGTTGAAGTTCTGCTCTGAGGGTGTGCAGCTTTTTGTGACAATTTATAAAACTGCATAAGTGTCACAAAAAGGTGTACACCTCCCGTTCTAACCAAATCAGGGAAGCAAACGATGTGATTCGGGATGATGGTTGGCTAGGAGAGTGTTACGCGGTGAAGTGCTCAAAAAGGTGCTCGACGTTCCGGGCCTTCATAAAAAGAGGGAATGTAGCCCCCTGGTCGCTAGAACGGCGGCTGAGAACCTCATAACTGACGTCTACCACTCACATACTCTGGTATTCACTGATGGCTCTATTGACGATCGTACCAAAAGTGCCACGTGTGCCTTCCACATCCCGTCAGTGAACGTGTCCTGGCAAGGGAGATCATCGCGTGACCCGATATCCTCCACGACCGCTGAGCTCCTGGCTCTCCTGCATGCAGCTGCTGCGGTCCAGGTACGAGGGTTTGCCAGAGCAGTCCTACTCACTGACTCGAGAAGCGCTCTATGGGACGTGATGAACCCCATGTGTGACAACAGCTTAGCGCGAAGCATCAGAAGATCGTGCGCCCAACATAAACAAGCTGGAGGCGATATCGCCTTCCAATGGATACCGTCCCACGTCGGTGTCGGCGGCAACGAAAGGGCGGACCAGCTGGCGTCCTCGGCACACCTGGGCTGCAGCAATGTTTTGCCAACTCCGGACGACGCCGACAGGCAGATGTCTGTTCAGCTCCTTGTTGAACAGCGCCACCCTGGAATACGGGACATCATGCATCATAATCGCCCTCCTCTTCCCACGAAAAATCTTCCTCGAAGCATCCAGACCATGCTCCATAGGCTCCGCACTGGGTGTGCGTTCACCAATTCTCAGCTGTTCAAGATAGGCTCTAGGGGTGACGCCTGCTGTGGCCACTGTCAACAACCCGAAACAATCGAACACACCCTGCGAGACTGCCAAGCATACCATTCTGCGCGCGAAACACATCTCCCTCGCTCCACCTCGGGCTCGCTAGCAGACATCCTCTACCCCGCTGGTTCTTCTGCCGAACGTTCCGCCAAACCAAGAAACCTCATTCTCTTCCTGCTGAAGACAGGCCTTGCTGATCGACCCATCTAATACTGTACTCTCCCCGATGAACTCGTGCACCTCACCGCATCCCCATCCTTCAACCTCCTCTATCCTCCATCCGTCCGTCCTTCCTTTGTGTTTTGTTTTGCTATGCGTTTTCCTTTTCTTTTTTTTGCTATAGTCGTGACGACGCCCACTTCTGTGTGGCCAACAACGGCGAGCCTATCCTGCCATCACCCCCCCCCCCCGCTCAAAAAGGTGCACGCCTTTCATTTTCAACAAATCAGGGGGGAGAACTACATCATTCAGGATGATGGCTGGCTGGAACCGTGGTATGTCGGGTAGCCCTGTTGTTCCGAAACACCGGTGACAGACGCTTGGGGCCCTATCCTCGTCAGAGTAATCGGCCTCGACTGCGTTGGTAGATGGGTAGAAATCCAGCGAACCGGTAGAATGTAGGAAGGGAGTTGCCTCAGGACAGAAGCCGCCGATATTTCGAACAGAGACTGTTCTTCTACTGGGCCCAGAAGAAGAACTGTCTCTGTTCGAAATATCGGTGGCTTCTGTCCTGAGGCAACTCCCTTCCTCGACTGCTTTGGGTCTCGCCTGTCCTTGGTCGTTACGTGAAGAAGGCGTGAAGAACAGAAATGAATGTCACGTGCCCACAACCGATACTCGAGGCCCCAGGTATGAAGCGCTTCAAAGCAAACACACTCGGAAAAGGGAGCTTCACTACACTCTTAGGAAAAAGGGTGGAGCAGTTACACCTGTTAGGAGGTAGTAGTTGTCGCATACGTTGTGCCTAAAAGGTTGCAAAGTTCTACCTGCTACCTACGAATGATACGGTCACCACTTCTGATTCGGTGAGCGAGGGGGGCGTACGCCTTTTTGTAGCAATTTGAATATATGATAATTGCTTTTACCACCCTTTTACACCCTTTATCAGACGCTATGTTGACCTAGGTGGCACGAACTATAACTAGGTGGTCGTAGCTATAACTATAACTAGGTGGTCTAGGTGGTCGTAACTATAGAAGTTATCACCTTTCACGCCCTTTTTTCTTAGAGTGTAGGACACTGTGCACCAACCATTGCCGCGAATGATAGGGTTATCGCATCTGATTCGAAGAGAGTGGAGGGCGTACGCCTTTTTCTGTCAATTTGGATACATGATCGACACGAATAGGCGCCCCCTTCCCCTTTGTGTCTTCGAATCAGCGATAACTCTATCATTCGTGGCCATGGTTGCTATTCGGTGAAGTTCTGTTCTGTAAATATTGTTTTGAGGCGCTGTCCATGTACTGACCGTTCCACGTCGTATTAAATTTTCCTACAACAACAGTTCTGTTTGTAGAGCGCAGGGGAAAATGATTATATAGAAAAGGAATCAAATGAACACGTAAGTCGCGACAACAGGTCTACTGGCTATCCCAGTACGCCTTCACAGACCTGGTAAAAAGGAGAAATTTTAGACCCAAGTTCCCAATGGCATCCATCTTTCTGTGAAGCATTTCCAAAGTCTACTAAGTAGTGCATATTTGATAAATAGGACTAGCATCTCCACTTTTTCCTCCTTCCAATCAGTCAGATAAATGGGACTAACCTTACCTTCTAATCTATTAGGTGCCCACAAGAAATAGCTTTAGTAATAATTTTATTACACATACATTCTCACGTCTTTCTTAATGGCCGAAGTGTATTACTCAATCTTCCACGACAAAAGGGTTCCTCTCTTAAAGGAGTTATCGTAAGATTTCTCCTGTCGACTTGATCTTCCTTCAAAAAGAAGAAAAAGAAGAAAAAATAAATAAACAGAAAACATCCATAGTGGTCTTCCTATTTTGAATCGCCAAGTTTGTTTTGCTGCAGTTAGCGTACGTTCGCTGGAAACAAGATATCGTATTTCGATATCATAACGAGCAACTGTCGCAAAGCGAAGATATTTTTTTCTTCTTCCACGCAACCGATAGTTTATGCTGCAGAAACAAAGAATCTCTTTGCAATAAATCCCTATTAGTTCGCTTATGCGTATGTACTGGCCTGGAGAATCAACGAACCGTGCTGCTTCTGCTCTCTTGAAATGTTCCCCGTTTCCGCGGATTCGTTGAGCGTCGCTCTCCGTAATCATTCTCGTTGGAGATCTTGAGACGCTCGGAACACCATGCTTAAAGTATTACCCCTTAAGACCCCGCGTAGAAGCAGTCCTGAGAAAAATCCAGGCTTTAAAAGCCGAGAATATAGAAAGGAGAGAATAGAAAGACAGAGAGAAAAAAAAAAACATGAAACCAAAAGAAACTAAGTATTTTTAACGAGTGTGCCTTAGAAAAGTTCTTCCGACGTTTTTGTATGCCTTTTTTTATTATGCCTCATCGCTGCAATTCAGCTTAGGGAATGGCAGACATGCACAAGCATGGAGTTCGGAAGAGAAGGTTTGGTCTACCTGTCTGCTGCAGCATTTATTTATTTACGCGACCAGTAATAATATACTAATTATCTGAAATATATTCTTTGTCAGTGATAGGTCGGTGGTTATAATTATTCAGGGTGTTCAGAAATAAAGATTACCGATCGAGACGAGACGACTCTTTGCAGACGACACGTAGAAAAAAGCCCCGGATTGTGTCGTCTGCCTCGTACACTGTGGCCTCATTTCATCGTTATCACATATCTGTTCTTGTTGTTGTGAAATAATAAGATAACGGTAGACTGCTTTTGCCTAGTAAAAGCGCCTTTAAATTTAAAGTGTGCGCTAGATGCCTGCGCGAAACTGAATAACAGCAACAACAGAACTTTTCCTCTTTTTTTTTTCTACGGCTCCTGGGAACGGACTAATAAACCCTCTGGCTTTTCTGTTTGTAGCGCACGGTAGTCTGTGCCACCTAGCCGAACTTAAGTGTGCTATGGGACTGTTTAGAAAGGCTGTTATAATGCATGTGTCAAAATTGTAATTCACTACCAAATGTGCTCTTACACCCCATCCATTATCACCAAAATAAAGTTGCTGTTCTTAGACAACTTGTACGGCTACCACCGGTGTTGAGCGAAAAGCTTCAAATCGCTCTCTGACGCAATCAATGATAAGGCGATCCTTCATCTGCTATATCAGTTTGCTACTTACTTTGGCTCGGTTGTTCCGGCAGTCAAATGATTCCTATACAGCCATACTACCCCCCGACAGTAAATAAATATCTCAACAATTTAAGTTGACCACTTGCTCAATTTCTGATTGCTGCAAACAGGTATTACAAATCTTACCTAAGATTTCCGAATATTTAGTCACGTTGATTTTTGTTCCTAGCGTTCTCTCTTTTCCTTAATCAGCAGCGCAAACTCCATCCTGGTGTATTTCATTTGACATTTTTATATTCCTTGCGTGTACACAGTGGCATTTTCGCTTGCTTCCTGATGCCCCAGGGCCTGCTACCCTTACTTGCAAATTTGACTCGCAAGTACTTTTAACCTAGCACGACGTCTCTGTAAACACGGCTATGTTTTAGAGCCCAGAACACGTGAGGGACACTTTAACTGCCACGTGCTTCTAAATTTTACAGCCTGCAACAACTTTTTGGTTTCTTTCGAAACCGTTGACGGCGTTTTCGTAGTGTTCTTTTTCGCTCTAATTCAGGCAGCGCGCAAAAGTGCCCGGGGGAAAACATGCGTCAGCCAACTAATGCCTTGAAACGCTAAATATGAAGATGTCGTAATTTAGCTGGGGGCGCACTGCTAATTCAGCTCTGAACTCTCGCAAGCGTTGAGAGTTGCAGCTCAGTCATATCAATCAAAAAGCAGGAACTTCTATACAATGCATACTCCGCGTTGTTTCTAAGTTTTTTCTCCTGACATGTAGTCCCCTATACTTCCTGTCTGCGCAAAAGGACACAAGTATTGCAATGGATCATGGTGGCTGCGCCATTCCATAGACTCTTAGAACAGAATTTTACCACATATCATCACAGTTTCCGCTGAAGTCGGCCCAGGACGCATACTAACCCCCTGTCCCCCACTCCTTCCTTCTGTCCTCTCACCATCTGTCCACGTCTGTACGCCGCTGATACACTCTTAAAAATGAACTTCACCGCATAGCACGCGCTTAGCCAACAATAATCTCGAATGATATCGTTGTCTGCCCTGATTTGTTGAAAACAGGGGGTGTACGCCTTTTCTGTGACACTTATGCTGTTCATAATTGTCACAAAAAAGGCGTACGCCTCCCGTTTTCAACAAATCCGAGCAGGTAACGATATCAATCGAGATTATGGTTGGCTAGGACCGTGCTATGCGGTGAAGTTCATTTCTAAGAGTGTAGCCACAGTTGCTTCGCGGCGCCAGCATGGAACTAAAAAAAACAACACATAACACGCTGTAGGCCAACTATTGCACGCGATGATACACTCTAAATACAGTACTTCACCGCATAGCACGCTCCTGGTCAACCATCATCCCGAATGTCAAGGTTCTCTCCCTTGATTTGATGAACGTACGCCATTTTTGTGACAATTATGAACTGCATAATGCCACAGAAATGGCGTACGCCCCCCGTTTTCAGCAAACCAGGGGTAAGAACGATGTCGCTCGGGATGATGGTTGTCTTGGAGCGTGCTATGCAGTGAAGTTCATTTTTAAGACTTCCTGGGTTTTCCTCAGACGATTTCAGACATATGTCTGCGCAGTCCCCTTAGAAGTTTGCCCAGGACGCGCATTCCCCTAGGGCGTCAGTCGTGACGTTGCCCGCCTATGTGAGGCCGACGACGGCGAGCCCTTTCACCAGCACCAGCACCATCACCACCCACCACCATCATTTTTAAGTCCCCTCTAACACTTTGCTCTCCCCGAAGAACTCAAGCACCCTCTACGCATCTCCATTTTTATTTTATTATTTGCTATAGTCGTGACGACGCCCACTTCTGTGTGGCCAACAACGGTGAGCCGATCCTGCCATTACCCCCCTCCCCCCCCCACACACACATTACCCTTCATCTTTAAGAGTGTAAAGTCAAAAGCGCGGAGAGTACGCCTTTTTGTGACAGTTGACATAACTGCATAAGTGTCACAAGAAGCCGTACGCCTCCAGTTTTCAATAAATCCGAGCAGAGAACGATGGCTGACTGTAGTAGCGTGTCGCGATGAAGTTCTATTTTTGGAGTGTACTGAAATTATGTTTTTGCAATGCACTCTCAAAACGGAACTTCACAGCGTAGCCAATCACGGTCCCGAATAACATCGTTCTCTCCTCTAATTTTTTTTTTTTTTTAGAACGGAAGGCGTACACCTGTGCGTGACACTTATGCAGTTATGTTACGTATCACGCAAAGACAAAAGCCCGGTGCATTCTACACTCTTAAAAATGAACTTCACCGCATAGCACGCTCCTAGCCAACCATCATCTTGAATGATATCGCTATCTGCCCCGATTTGTTGAAAACGGGAGGCGTACGCCATTTCTGTGACACTTATGCGTTCATAATTGTCACAGAAGAGGCGTACGCCCCTCGTTTTCAACAAATCAGGGCACATAACGATATCATTCGAGATAATGGTTGGCTAGGAGCGTGCTATGCGGTGAAGTTCATTTTTAAAAGTGTACACTCTCAGAACAGAACTGCCTGCCAACTATTGCCCCGAATGATAAGGAAACCGCTTCTGATTCGAAGAGCAAGGGGACGTACGCCTCTTTGTAGATATTTGGAAATATGATAATTGCTACAAAAAAACGTACGCCCCTCTTTATCTCTTCAAATAAGAAACGATAACCTTATCATTCGTTGCAGCGCATGGTTGTTGCACAACGTGCTATGCGGTGAAGTTCTGTTGTGAGAGAGTTCAAATCAGGAGCAATAGCGGCACCATTCTGTATATAATGATTGCCCTTCAGCGTGCGATGAGGTGAAGTGCTGTTTTAAGGGTGCGGTGCAGAGCATGTTATACAGTGAAGCTCTGCTTTTACAGTGCAAACTAAGCCGTAAACATAACGAACAGACGCTAAGAAACACGCGGACAGAACACGCACAGGACACAGTGTCCGTATGCTTCTTAGCGTTCGTTCGTTATGTTTACCTTTAACCAACACGTTGGTTTTATTTCGTCGAAACTAAACTGAATTTGGGGAACGTTCGGTGTTTCAGTTCAAGTGTCTCCATTACGCATCAGGCTTCTAGTACGGCACGCAATATGAAAAATGGGACGAATTTGAGTATCGACATTTGGTCGCATCGTACCTTTGCGTGATAACATGAGTACACTCCGTGCCAGACCTGAAAATAACATGTCCTCTGGGAAATGTCTTTCAAATCGCGCTCATACGCCACGCTGCTAATGTACGTATCAATCTTTCCTACAGCATACGTCCACACGAAGTATATGTTGAGAGGAAAACTGTTTGAGCATGTCAGGCAGCATTTTCGAACTGTCCCTTGATGTGTGCGTGCAAGATGAAATGACAATGACGTATTTACTTGCGATTGCGAATGTGTGGTTATTCTTTATAGGACATACTCAAAGTATTGCCTTCCTTCAAAGTACGGGCAGTGTTTGTGACTGTTATTGTGACAGCCTTGTCTGTGCTGTGGCTGTTGGGTTGGAACTGTTCCTGAAACAATTGCGGCGGTTTTTTGTGACTGTTTTATGGGAGGTTGCTTTCCCCTCTAGGTCTTTGTGTCCTGCCCTGTCCTTTGTGTCCTTTGTATGTTTGTTTCCTTCTTTTTTTCTTTTCTACTTCTTCCCCTTCCCCCTTCGTCATTTTTCGTAATATTTTTCTCTTGTGTTATGTCAAGTGTATATGTATAGGGGAACATCCCATGTCATCATCACTTCTCCTTCATTTATTGTTGTTCTTGTTGTATATGTATACCCGTAGTGTCTTTGAGTACGTGCCATTTAATAATAATAATAATAATAATAATGTTTTATTGGTGCCAAAGAACGGTCGTGACGACCCTAATGTTGTCGCACACAAATACAATACAATGCACTACAAATAGACACAATATGCATACAAATACAGGAATACAATATGCACTAACAACAAGACACGATCTACTTGGTCACACACACAAAAACAAAAACAAAAGAGATTGTACATGAAGAGAGAAGAGAAAAAAAAATACATGACTTGAATTGAAAACTAGAAAAGAGCACACGCATATTGTAATGTGAGAAACACATGCAATCACACTGCAACAAAAGGGAAATTATCTGAAAGCAAAGAAATCTCCGAAAAATGAGAAGAGATATGACACCTAAATAATGTACATGATGCTGAAAAAATATCAAAAGAAGACGGGAGCGAGTTAAACAAGATTTGGCATCGTGTAAGGGGGTCATTAGGACAGCAGTGGTTGACATAGAACGTTGGGGGTTTCCGCGGAATGGCACGCGGGAGACAAACATTTAGGCGGCCTAACAGAAAAGGGGAATCAAATATTGAGTGCACACATATATAAAGAAACATCATGTCACGAATGTGGCGGCGGTTAACAAGAGGAAGCAAGTGCAGGTAATTTGAAAGCTTGTCATAGTCATACGATAAAAATGCGGGGACATAATATGAAGTGCTCTCTTTTGCACAGCTTCAAGACGTTTGATATCGGTTGCACATAAAGCATTCCATACTACTGACGCATATTCAAGTCGGGGAAGGACGCAAGCTTTGTAGAGAGTAAGAGATACCGTGTGAGAAGAAAACATTTTACAGCTGTAGGTGAACAAACGTAGCATACGCAGAGCAGCAGAACGAGAGAGAGAGAGAGAGAGGAATACATGATGACGATGATATGGGGATAACCTCCACGTAACGAATTGCTCTCACATGCTCATGAAATTGAAGCTCCGCATCCAAGACAACACCGAGACCACGAATGCCGTCGACTCGTGCTATTTCGCCATCAGAAAAGTACCGAAATCGGGTTACTTGAGACTTACGCGTGAATGAGATAACTTTAGTTTTTGACGTGTTGATTTTGAGGAAGTTAGAAGTACACCACAAAATAACACTGTAAACATCCTCCTGAAGCAGTACGCAATCAGAAGGCAAGCTTATGCTTTTCATTATTTTGTATTAGTAGCTGTAGTAGTAGTATTTGTATTATATATTAGTAGCTGGTCTCATTTATGTGGAACCAATTTTCTCATTTTTTTTTCTTTTTTATAATCAATCAATTGCCTTCCCGAAATGTGCTTTTTCAAGCGAGGCGCTTCGCATATCACATAGCAACATAGTTAGAGTCTGCTCGTCCCTGCATTGCCAAGAACGCTTGCTGCTGACTGTGCTCGGGTCTGCAGGTCATCGCTGCGTACTCTTTCCGACCGTTGGGGACAGCGATTCGCTCTATCTCGGACACTTCGGGTGAAGACGCTATGGTACACAAGTTACATGTATAACTATTAACATAAGAGGTTAGAAAATTGCGTATTGTGCGCTCCTATGTTCATGTTTTATGGAGAACTTAGTTTTGTCCCATTATGGGGGGGTTACACTACATATTTTTACATCGGCAGCTGTTAAGGGGAGGGCTCCAGGAGATCGCCGTGTCCGTGTGTCAAAATCCACATCCCTCTCAGCTTCAGGGAGGTAGTTTTAACATATCAGAAGCGTTCCACGAAAAAAAACTTTCAAATCCAAGGCCAGCAACGTGATGTCAGCCGCTGCAAAGGAATCACGTGCTTAGCGTACCCTGTTTACGGAACTGTTATCGTAAAGACGTTACACTCTGGTAAATCTCTTGTAATCCTTCTAAACCTCCCTACTGAACCGGCGCCGCGATAATTAAACAAACGAGAGAAACGAGAGTATGCAGTGTGACACCACGTCAAGTGTGGACTGGGCTCCTAGGGGGGGGGGGGGATAATGGTAGGATCGGCTCGCCGTTGTTGGCCACCTAGAACTCTGCGTCGTCACGACTACAGCAAAAAGAAAAAGAAAAAGTAAGTGGATGGAGAATGAACGGCGGAGATGCGTAGAGGGTGCGTAAGTTCGTCGAGGAGTGCAAAGTATTAGAGGGATCGTTGAGCAAGACCCTAGATTATGCCCTCATGCATGGTGGAGGCTAAGGGGCTAAGGGAGGTGGTTAAGGGATAGGAGAGACGAGATGCGGGCTAGCTGGTTGTATATGATGAAAGGAAACACCGAGACAAGGAAAGACCGAGACATGCGAAGCTACGTTGTTGTCCGAGCTATGTACGTCTCTTCCTTGCTTCGGAGTTCCCTCCCAATAATTAATAGCAAAAAAATCACTGCATTATTTGGTGCACTGCCAAACGCGTACAAAATGCGACAGCATTGCTGCAGACGAAGGGCGGTCCCTGCGCTGTGACCGTACATGATTTGCATGCGGAGCAACCGCAAACACGACCATAGGTCAGCATAGCCCTTGTCTAGGCGACGAGGACATGCACACTCTGCTGTCCACACTCTGAGATGCGTGTGAAACATATCACAAACATTTTACAAAGGAATTTGCAGACCGTCATGGCGAGTGTTGCGACACAAGTCACCATGTGCTTAGCTCAGCTTTCTGTTCCTCGTTTTCGCTTTCAAGAGTGTGCATGTGTGCAACTTTCGTGCATGCCTTAACACGTACGTCAACATACTGGTTACACGCATGGGACATCCGGGGCGACATAAATGTTCAACATTCGCCCGTTTATGGCTATTGCGAACACAAGTGTTTTCTTTCATCCCAACATACAGGCGACGACTTCACAAATCGTCGTGAGGCACGTATTTTGACGGAACCGTCGTCGAGTGTAAATATATTTGGATCAGATAAATTCTGGAAACGGTCCAATGAAGCCCGCTTTTAACGTGCTCCTATTCCTTCTAACCCCATAGAAGCGGAACAACTTTCATATTCTTCGGCCATGACACCTCCCTGAAAAAACTTGGAACCCAATCCCGAATAAAGCAGCCCTTCCCCTCCCTCCATTCTGTAAGTGACGTCGGGCAGTTTCTTCATCAATACAGCTTCCTTCCTCGACGCATTCGCACTTACTGTACCGCAACACGGAGATGCTGAAAGGGCGCTGCGATCCATCACTCCGCTGGCTCCAACCACCGCCCCCGTCTTCCCCTCACTTCAATACGAACCGATCATTCACTGAGCTGCATGTTTATATAAGTATGCCGAGTGCAGGAACAAAGGTTAGGTTAGGTTTATCGCCGCCGGGGTCGTCCCCGCGGCTCAGTGGTTGACGCGACGGGCGCGACGGGGTGCGAGAGTATATGATGCTCTCCGTTGCTGTCGCCACGCGGCGCTTCGCAGCACATACACACACACACACACATACATCGTCTCATGCGCTCCCATCCGTCAACCGGAAGTGACGTGAAGGAAAAGAGATTGTGTGCAGGCCAGAAACTGCCTGAGGACATTCATCATGCTCGGACCGCTTGCGTGAGCAGGCGAGACTGTGTGGAAAAGACAAGCTTTGAAAGCTTACGGTGGAAGAAAATAGTTTTGGGTTCCTTCTTCTTCTTTTGTTTATTTGTGTCTGCGAGAGAGATGAGAGGAAGGCAGGGGAAGGGGGGGGGGTATGATGTACCGAATGCTGTCACGAAAGGCTGGTTTCTCTTGAGGTGTGACAAGAAGAAGGAAAAGTAAATCGGGTGGTGTAATGCACACCATGTGAGGATGAACTGTGTAGCGGTAGAAACCCTGAGCGTACATCAGGATCTGGGTTCAAATCCTGGCCTCAGCACTTATTTTCGGAGTTGTTTGAATTCCATTGTTTGTTGGCCGCTGGAGGCCTATGTGTTTGTGTAGTCGCTGTTTAGAGCATGCCTCGGCTATTTTTCGTTGTTTACAGGGTGATAGTACCACGTTTCGTGAGGGGCAGCTAAGCTTAACGGTTACGACAATGAAGGCGATGTGATAAATTCGTGTCACCGTTGTAACATTTAGACGATAGGCAAAAAATTTTGTGGCTCTGAAGCAGTACATAGAAAGTTCATGGGAAGAGTTTGTAGTGTGTCGGATTTGATAGCGCAAGATAATGTTAATCTGCATATTTGAGGGTGTGTACTCGGACATTCAAATGTATCAGACGCCAGCGTTCTGAGCAGTTGTGCTAGTGTTGATAGCTATATCGACGTTTGATGTCGTCGTACACTTTATGGTGTACCGTGCACATTGTGCATGTAGAAAACTGAATAACACATGTGCAAAGTAATCATGCAAACAATTGAATGTAGTCGACAGAGAGCGCTCGAGAGAAGCAAGAGGCTTACATTTCGTTTTGATACAACATGCGCAGGAGCCGTGATTGACGTGAAACATTAGGGAGTTTTAGGAAAACGTAGAAGTTTCACGATAACGTTTCCGAAAACATGATAAGCCAATCGCCTGATTCCTTTGGAGTGGCTGACATCACGTTCCGGATATCTGATTGACTGACAGCGACACGCAATTGGAGGACGCTTACCACATCGTAAAACACCCTATTGAAACAAACTGCAGAAAAGTGCAACGCCATTTCTGGGCTGAAAATATGCACTGCATTATCACCTATTGCGATAGCGCAACCACAAATACATTCTAGAATGGAGATCATTAGCCACGAAGTCGGCCTCGCTGTGTACACGCGATTGCCGGTTTGATTACGTGGCAAACAATAATTTTTTGCTGGGTTTGCGGGAATGATACAGAAAAATCAACTCGCGATAAATTTCTATGGTGACAGAAGGAAGACGAATATCAATAAACTCTGCAGAAAATTACTGGGGGGGGGGGGGGTGGATGAAACGAAACGCATTGTTCACTTTCTCCCAACGAGCGGCAGCCATTATATTGAACTCATTCAAATGGCAAGAGAGGAAGAAAAAGAGAGAAGGAAATCGTGGGAAACGTAATTCGGATTTGGCCGGTTCTTTTAAGTTCCATTTTCCACAGACTTCGGGCCGTTAGTTATCGCAACATGAGTTTTTCTTCCATTTCTCTTTTCCCCCGCTTTCGGAAAGCGCTGCTCTTATATTTTTGTTTAAAAAAAAAAGAAGAAAAACAGAAAGCAAAAGACGACTCAATAAATTGCGGTTCGATTGGCACTCATATTTTTCCCGAATGTGGTTGAGGTCCACGCGCTCGGGGAATACGTTTTGTCTGGTTTTTCGGCCTTTTCCGTTCTTTTTCGTTTTTCATCGGCTGCTGCATCGCCGTACAGAGAGATAGATCGATCGCTCGCTAAAAGTTTTGGAAGCAGAGGACGTTGAGGAAAGTAAAAGGCAGAAAGAACATTAACTGTCGTTAAATTTACGATCACAGAAAGCTTGAGTGAGAATGTGTGCGGGACGAAATGTACTTTTACGCAATACATACTTTTTTCTGTGTGTGTGTGTCGTCGAAAGCTTTGCTCTGAGATTGCGTTGTGAGCGACAGCGCTAATTTTGTGGTGGCGAAATTACTATTGTATGTCGGCGTTTTTTGACGCTGCTTGTACTTTTTTTTTCGTGTCAAATGATGCTGAGGAATGAATGCATGACCATCCTGTTGAATATATGTAAGGAAGTGGTGATTGGAACAAGAAATAAATGGAGACTGAAATCGGCAACACGGTCGGGGTGGCTTCCCCAATGCCACTACATGAGACTAGCTAATGGTAATTAAATAAGAGTAAAAATAAGGCGAAATAGAAGAAGTAGAGTAGAGGGAAGTGAAATAGCAAGTTCTTTATCTCATGCATTGTTATACTCCAGTTACCGAGTATGGCTTGGTCTGACAAAGCAGTGCTCATCAAAAAGTCGGTTGGTGCTCTTTGGTTGGGGCTCGGTTGGTGAAAAAAGGATGGAGCAGTTACACCTTTTAGGAGGCAATAGTTGTCGCATATGTTGTGTCTAAAGTGTTGCAAAGTTGCTACCTCACTCTCTGCCACGAATGATGGGGTTACCGCTTCTGATACGATGAGCGAGGGGTGCGTACGCCCTTTTGTAGCAATTTGGATATATGATAATTGCTTTTACCACCCTTTCACCGCCCTCTCACACCCTTTACCAGACGCTATGTTGACCTAGGCGGTAACTATGGAAGTTACCACCTTTTCCCACCCTTTTTTCTTAGGGTGTGAAAGCCGATGTCTCCAAAGTGATCTAACGGTATAATACGCTACGCAAGTGTGCCTCCGCGCATGAGAAGAGGAAGAGGTTGGAGAAAACACGTGACAATGCGTCTGTCCACTAAGAAAGCAGTAATAATAGGGCATTCGCAGACAACACTATGGTGAAAAAGATGAAGGCAGCTGTTAGTGGTGACGATGCGACTGCTCGCCGTAGTCGACCGCGCTCAGAGGGCCAACGTCACGACTATCGCAGGGGGACATCGTGCGTCCTGGGCCGACTTCACAGGGAGCTGTGCCGACATTTGTCTGAAATCATCTGAGAAAATCCCAGGGAAAACCTCAGAGAGCACAGCCGGCGCCCGAATTCGAACCCGCGTTACCTCCAAGTATTGGCGTGGAGTGCCATCACCGTAGCTATTAAGCCACGGGAGCCGTTTTTTTTTTTTTCGACACAGCTTTTTATTAAGCCATGTGGCCACAAAAAACACAAAACACAATTCAATAGAGTGGACCTCACGTGGCCTCACGCATAGTTGTCTCGGTACCCTATTTGAGAGGGACCCAACGAGATCGTTCTAGTTGCACGGGGGAGAAGGGCTATCGTTACCGAAAGAAAGAAAAACTAAGAAAGAGAGGGCGTCCGCCTGTCGAGACGGGCGGCAAGTTGCCACAGGCAGAAAAAAAAATAAAGGTGGGAAAGGGAAAAGCTGAGGGGATGCGCGAAAGGCTTGACCTATACTTGCATAGCGTATTGCAGAATGCATTTGACGAATAGTCAGACAAAGCTGCCTTCTCCCCCCGTGGTGGTCTCCTGTAAAGCGTGCTTCCACTGCATTGTCATAATGTACGCAGGAGAAAACGACCCTAGCAACCGGGATGACCATAAGATATCTGCACATACTTGCACTTCTGGGTCGTACTGCTATTTTGGTCATCAAATGCATCTGAATAACACGTTAACTGTACTCTGCCAAAGTATTTCGTGAATGTTGGTGAAGTGTGCGCATACATTCTGCGAGGTACCGGAAGTGTGATTCAGTTAGATATTGATGACACTAGGAGACGACAGGAATTAAGCTTTCCTGTCACGTCCCATGGCTCCCCAGTAAATATCTTCTGTCCTAAAAAAAAACAAAAAAAACGCAAAAGTTTACTGACTTTTCGGTTTGGTATTACCAAGAAACTCGAAATGAGAAGGGAATATTGCATAACCTGATAACTTCTTTTGTAAAGTTTCGTCTTTCTGTCCCTGTCTAGGTGCTTACCTCGCGCAGTGTCCTAAGCTGTCCAGAATGCGCTGATGATGCGAAAGCGTAGATGCGACGCGTAGTTGAATATTGCTTTTTTTGCCTTTTCGTGTGCAAATTTACGAAGTGCACGGCTCCACTGAGAAGGCACCTATATCACCTGGACCTATGCACCTGAACGTTGAATATAGTATATTGTGCTGCTTGGGGTTATCAACATGCTTTTCCCCTATTATGACACCCTGCACGCACCAGAAATGATCGTATTGTGCTTCCCCGTATTCCTACGCTTTATCAAAACTGCTTTGACTGCAGCTTTCGAGCTCGTATGCAGTCAAGTATGTCAAATAATCCCCGAACACAAATGTGAACTCACTATTCTTGGACTCATGAACGAGCGACGGCCATTTCACGCTCTATTTACTTCTTCCCTTCTTTATTTATCTCTTCTCTTACTCATTCTGTATAATCTTTTTCTTTGTGCGGCATTCTCCTCGTTTACCTAGCGTTTGCTTTAAACAGGAATCATTTGTCTTCGTAAAGAACCCATTTCAGCCTTGTCGAGTATATGACACGCTGAAGTAAGTTGGTAGTTGTGCACCCTGTGTGTTAGTTCGTCTCCCTGGGCTTCCTGCATGCCGCATCAGGAAGGAGTGGACGTTGAGGGGAAATGTCGTTTTTATCTCAGTAACTCTGCTCGCCGGACTCTTGCATATTCAATGAGATTCCGCCTGAACTGATTCCATGTATTTGCTTTGTGAATGGTCGAACTCCATTTGCGTCGGCAATGTTACCTGTACTGAATGGGCCATGACAAAAAAAAAAGGAAGAAGGACTGGTAAATTAGTCTCTCGGTAATGCACACGGCGGGCAAAATAACTCCCGCATAGTTGAAAGCGAAGTGAAAGGAGAAAAAGAGAGAGAAGAAAGAAATGCGTCAGACAAACGAAGACACTCGCCGACTAAAGTGAAGTGGGTCTTCGTATAACCATCATTTGAATTTGGTTTAGGAACGCTGATGTTGCTGCATCAGCATGCACGAAGCAAAGAACTACCTTCATGTTACTTTGGTACGACTGCAGCGTGAAAAACATCAGAACAGGCCTGCAAGGTGTTTTTATTTTTTGCAACCAGTCTTTCCGGTTACAAGGGATTATGAGTGAGTGGTGTAATCATACACAACACACACACACACACATCCTACGTTGGATGATGATGAGGTGGGCGAGAATATTGAACTAAGCTCTCCTTTTCCTGATCTTTGTATTTTTCTTGATCCTCTATGTATAGTGCTGTTGCGTTAAGTATATGAAATTTGGCATGCAAATAAACACATTCTTCATTCGTAAAGAATATTTTTTTCGATCAATCAATCAGTCATATACTAGATTATGATGACGATGGTGGTGATGATAAATTTAGCAACAAAAAAAATGGAGACGTGCTTCGAGGGAGGGTCGAACAAAGTGCCTCGTGCTCGTTGTCTGCAATGAGTAGGGAAAAAATGATGATGATGATGATGATGATGGTGGTGGTGGTGGTGATGATGCTGATGGTGGTAGTAGGAGAAAACATATGGAGATGTGAGCCCGCTCACAACGGGACAAGCTACTCTAGATCTAGTAGAGGGGAAAAAATAAGAAAACGTCTAAAAAGACGAGAGCTCTGCTATGCTCTCAACGAAGGTGATAACTGATAAGTGTACACCCTGACGATAGATCGCAGGCCGTCCGGTCGGCACTTTCGTGACGTCAAAGGGTACGCTATCAAGACGGTCCGCGGCGGGGGGGGGGGGATTTGAAAGGTTATGAATTGAATAAGGAACGGTCAGCCAGACAAAAGTAGACTTGCTATTCTAAAACCGCGCAATGAATAAGGACGCACTGTCTGCAGTTAATAAGAACGCACTTTAACAACAGCTTCACCAACTTCACCGCATAGCACGCTCTGCGCCAACTATTGCTACGAAGGATGGGGTTATCGCCTCTGATTCGAAGAGACAGGGAGGCGTACGCCTTTTTGTTTCACTTATATATCCAAATCGACACAAAAAGGCGTACACTCTTAAAAATGAACTTCACCGCATAGCACGCTCCTAGCCAACCATAATCTCGAATGATATCGTTATCTGCCCTAATTTGTTGCAAACGGGAGGCGTACGCCTTTTTTGTGACAATTATGAACAGCATAAGTGTTACAAAAAAGGCGTACGCCTCCCCTTTTCAACAAATCAGGGCAGATAACGATATCATTCGAGATTATGTTTGGCTAGGAGCGTGCTATGCGGTGAAGTTCATTTTTAAGAGTGTATATGTAGTTATGTTAATTGTCACAAAAAAGCGGTCGCCCCGCGCTTTCCACAAATGAGGAGGTATAATGGTATCATTCTGTGCAGTGATTGTCCTTGGTGCAGTGCCTGTCCTGTCCAGTGGCGTTCATAATACTGCAAATCTCTTCCAGTTGACGTTTGGAAGTATTCATAAACTTTCCGATAACTTCTCAAACGGCTCCCACGTGCAGTCCGTCATCTGCAGTGCGAGCAATTCGCGCTGGCCAGTATAAAGACGTGCTTGCTCAATAGCGTTCGCTATGAAAATGCGCCGTTCTCCTGAGCCAGCTAGCGATAATGGGAAACGTGAGTTATGTGTGCAGTGCGCACAGTAATGGGAAAGGCGCACCTCCCGTTTCGTGCATGCATTAAAGCAGTCCTGAATGCAGTGCCTTCGTGCGAATGAGGTAGAATGTATAATCTCCTTCTCATATGCAATATCATAAACGTGCGCGTGCGTCTCATCGTTATCACTGCTTCAGTCTTGGCCGTCGACGATGGTCAAGGTGGTGGTGTCGCCATCTGTGCAGCACGAAGCACGGGTAATTTGAAAATAGCAATGCTTGAGAGAGGCGGAACCCGAGACGGGGAAGGAGAGAGACGACACAACAAGAATTTCAATGCTTATTTCTTGAACATCTTTTACTACGGGGACGCTGTGGCGGAATCTGGAAGCGGAGGACTGGATTGTCCTAACTGGGTCCCGTGCGTTAGGGGGATACTTAATTCAAAGACAACGGTCAATGGCCAATAAAATATTTAAGGCTGCTGAGGTATTAGCAGGAGGCTGCTCTGAAGCTTGCGTGCGTGAATCTATTGCTAGAATCCAAAAATAATCGGGCGTTAACTTACGAGTAAGGTCGTTAGTGTCCAAAGTTTGTGCTCGGGTAATCCTTGAATACGGTCATTATTTATTGTTGCTATCAACTTCAGTATTTCTCCCTGTAGATCTCAGCCGTACTTGTTTCGACGGTAGTGCTCTCCAGCAATCAGTGGCGAATAAATGTTTCAGAATTGCAGAATGTTCTCGTGAAGCATCTGTGTGGATGTGGCTATTATAATCGCATATATAACGTGCTTTTGTGGCAGGGTCCCAGTTAAGAAATACAGGTGACGTTGGAGCACATTAGGCTTCTCGGCCTGTCTAGTGTTGCCACGGGGTCGCCATTAAGAAGGTGAATCTTAAGTTGTAGGAAGAAAATGTTGTGTCGCAATTTTGTATTTTTTTTTTTTTGACAGTGTTTACCATACGAGCTTTAATGCTCACATTCGAACTCTGACGATAGACTACTGGGAACGAGAGGAACTCCCAGGGAAACGCATGTGGAAAAGAGATAGAACAGGCGCAGATCTCTGTGTTTGTAGAGGAGTCAGATAAATGTGCTCTTATGCATGTGTTATTTCACTACAACTTTGATAGTTGCGGCGTGGTGAAAGAATGAAAGGCTACCTGCTACCGAATCCTGCTACCGAATCCTGCTACCGAAATTCACTTTCCAATTGTCCGAATACAGATCATCGCGCTTGCGAACTGGCTTCGTACACACCCACGGCCACGCTTCTACCGATTCATAACGAAGTCCTCTAAATCTCGTTTCTCAGTACCAGTCGATGCAGCTGAATTATAAATCATTGCGCGATTTGAACTTGCGGAACAGCACGGCTGCCGGGATGCAGCGAAATTGCGAAACCTCGTTAAGCAATCGATGCTACTGCAAGTAGCAGCCAATTAGTTATATCCTCTCAGTTTATGACTCGGCACTTTGAATAACATAATCGATAGGCGCATTCCGTTATTAAGTTTTACATCTCCCGATAACTCTTTTCATTGCCAGTGTTAGAGACAGACGATGCTGTACGAACACGTAAGATGCACTCCGTCGCGCTCGAGAGACCCTCCGTTTTTTTTGTTGGGTACATCTGGGGAATCCAATTCCGCGGTTCACGCGGCAGTGGAAAGGCAGAGTAACTCGTGCGTGCACGAAGTGAAACGACTGCTTACGTGCCGAGAGCCGTCTTCCTAATTGTTTTCGCCAGAGTAACGCGATCCGAGAGCTGATTCGACAAGTGTTGCGACTCCGTTGCGCCAGGAGCGCTAGAGCGGCAGCCATCTTGAGCGCCAGCTCGTTAACGCTAGACGGCGCTGACATTCCATCGACCGAGGCTCTATTTGTGCAGTTTTGTTGTCTATCTTTCTTGTTAGCTGCCCGTGACTATTTTCTGGGGGCGCGTGTGTGTTTCGAAATAGGCTGCCTTTCATGTTGCTTCTGTGGAACTTTTTTTTATGGCATATCTCTGGCCTTACCTTTGCCGCGCGTGATTTTGTGCTTCAGTTCGGTTGTTGTTCCTCGTAATGTTCCGGTCTGCTGCAGACCATGCCTGTTTTAGAAGCCGTTGACGGCGCGCTTTATTAGTGGATGAAGCGGGATAAATTGGATACTCTCCTATGTGTACCTAATTGCGTTGTTTACTTTTTGGTCCTACGTGGAGTTTGTTTTTATGCGTTTCATTATGGAGTACGTGAGTGTTGTTACGTTATGTTAATAATTGTGTTTACTTTTGTCGCGCGCTTTTGTTCTAGCAAAAAAAAAAGCTCCCTTAGGGAGTGCAAAGGGCTAGAGGGGTCGTTGGACAGCCCTTAACACAGAACATCACTGCGTCATGATGCTCCTAGCCAACCATAATCCCCAATAACATCGTTCTCTTCCCTGCTGTGTTGAAAACGGGAGTCGTACCCCTTTTTGTGACAATCGACAGTTTGCATTTGTCCAAAACAGGTGCACGCACCCTGTTTTCAACGAGTCAGGTAACAGAGCGATTTCATTCTGGATGGCTGTTGGTGAGGTTTTGTCACCAGGTTCTGTGACAATGCCAACTAGTGTGCGGCCGACAACGACAAGCTCTTTCGCCCCCACCTGTCACCACCACCACCACCACTGCTACCTGTTTTAAGCGTCTTACGAGTGTTGAGTAAAACTGGTCATAGGGATGCAAGAAAACAAGAGAGGGACATCCTTAACCCTGAAGTAGTTCTGATGCAAGTGGGTGGAATCGCCGTCTGGTTTGGCTTGGTCGTCTGCTAGAAGTCCTCTTGTCCCAAGGCGCACAAACTTCTACAATATCGCCCTCTGAGCGTCCTTGCGGATATTACATCCGTCAGATAGATCTCATATGCTGTGACTACCCCGTGTCAGGATGAACTGTACCTACTCGTCACGCCGAAACCTCAGGGTCACCGCAAAAAGGATTCCTCTTTACATTTCTGCATTTCCATGGGGCCAAGCCATTAATCATTTTCGAGCACGCCACTGCCTTAACCAATGAGGAAACACTGTTTCTCTGCCTTACTTTGCTTTCTTGTTTCCCTTTAAGCCTTGCAAATGGCAAATTTTTCTTTCGTTTGTCAAAGGCAGTTTCCGAATAAGTGGACACACAGATGCTGTTTTTATGGCTGCGTGAAGGAGCTTTTAGCATAATTGAGCTTTGAGTGCTTTCTGCCGCAAAGAAATCCGGGTTCCTTAATCTCACTTTGAACGTCGTCGTATTTGCCCATTGCGTTCGAGCTGTCTCCGAGCATGCTGTGGGGATGAGTTTAGCCTCAGTTGACAATGGTACGAAGATAGGGCCTAAATGTTTGAGGGAAGTTGAATGGAACGGCGAAACTTACGTAAAATGCGCCATGAAATTCGTACGTGGAAATGGTGTTTGTGAAAAAAAAAAGCAAAAAATAAAAAAGCAAATGGAGGGAAAGAAAACATTGAATTGTAGCTATAGAAATCAATGAAAGGACCTAAATGCAGGCTAGATGGTGGATAAATTCCGTAAAATAAAAAGCCGTATCGTGGGCACACGGAAAGTGCAACATAACACGTTTCGTATCTTTTTTCTTTCCCTTTTTTTGTGTGTGTGTGCTTTTTTTTATGCCCACGAGCAGCTCTTTTATACTACGGAGTTTATCCGCAAACTATTCTACATTTATGCCATTTTATTGAATGCAACGATTGATTGGATTGGGATTGCAATTGAAGTAAAAATATTATGGAGATGGTAGGTGAACAAGTGACGAGCCATCTACTCCGACTCATTTGCACCACCAAAGGACTGGGGGAGTATGTTTATTAAAAAAGAAAGCAGAAAGAGGAAAAGCCAGAGAAAGAACAGGCTTGCTATTCCTTATAACAAAATAAAAACAACAGAATGGTATCAAACCACCGAACCGAACCGAACCAAAGGATGGTTGGTGGGCATGATAAGGTGAACTGCTGGACGGTTTTGATCATTTCATAATCATCCTGAACTTGAAACAATGAACTCAAGTTTGAATCGGTTTGTTTCTTTAAAAAAAAATCATTCGCTTCCAACAGTACAAGTGAAAAAATAAATGAAAAGGGAGTAAGAAATTGGTCCTCATAACGCAATAATGCATTAACAAAATATTGCTTCAGCGAAGTTTTGTAACGCTGAACGTTTTGTGTATATTATCGATAGTCCAGTAATATTCCGACAAGCACCACTTTAGCGATATCAAATGGTTTTTCACTTAGAGCTGTTACAATGACGCTTCAACATTTGCTCTTGCTAACTAGTGTCGTTTATTATCGTCAATCATTTGTGTCCGCGTGGTGGGGATATGTGTTTATTCTGACAAACAGAGTAAACGCGAGTCAAACAAAAGGTAAGGTCAACTTGCTATTCCACTAAAACAAAACAAAAAAGAGAGAGAGAGAGACAGAGAGAAGAAAACAAGAAAATGTGTGCCTGTATTGCAGTACAGCAACGCCGCTATATGTTTCAGCACTGCTGCGGCCAGTACCGAACTAAAACACCGTTCACAGCAGAAAAATATTTTACCTTCTAACGTTCACGACGTCCGTGCCAGTGATTTATCCAGACCCTCCCCCCTCCCCCCAACCAACCACCCCATTAAAATCTGGCGAACAGAGAGGTTACGCAATATTTTGTCAAAAGCATGAAAATACACGGGAGTAGTCTGCATATTGTGGCGCCACCCTCCCCCTGCGGATTCTAACCGCTCCTCCCCCCAGGGACGAAATTCTGGGTAAAAACCACTGGTCCATACTTACAGGGCACTCGAGCCTTTACGAGAAAACCAAAGAAACACACCCAGTCTCTAAAGACCGCCATGAAATCCCTGGTCGTGATCAATACACGCGCTCGTACCTCTGTCTCCTTCTGTCCTATGGTTCTGTTACACGTTCAAACACAATGTGCGCATTCATCACTGCGACGTGTATGGCCCACAACTGTCACTGAGTGCGCTCCAGCTCAGCCCGTTAGCTTTCCTTAATATGATTGATGTGTTTTTGTAGCCCTCTCACAGATCAATACACGTGATCAATTGGTACAGCGCCACTGACCTGGCGTCGACGTTCCGTCTACGGGAATTACGAGCTGACATCGGTAACGATATGACCCCGTCACACAATTCACTCGAAAGACGCGGAGAAGTGGTGTGTGACGAGAATCATGAAGTATCAATTACTTCACAGCACTCAGAGTGGAAGGTGAAGTCGTATGGAGCTGTGAAGAAAACAGAGAAGAGTGAAGCTGTTTTTTCTAGCTACGTAAGTCTCTTGCAATTGGTCGACAACAGAGTGACATCACATCCTTGTGTACATATCGTCTGCTCTGCTTTAGCGGCGGCTAGGCCTAGCTGGGACGAGGCCTTGATACAGCAATTTCCGGCAACAACACTTTCGGCGATGAACGAAAGTGTGTCCATGCCTCGATTTGGTGTTCCTTTAGTCATCTGCATAGAAAGCGTCCGTTTCCGTTTTTCCGATTCTCCGCAGTTCAAGGGCGCGTTAAGTAGCGACTCCAGAGCGCAGGGAGCGTGCTCCTTTTTACTAAACGGCATCACTCCTTTTCCGAGGTGCTTCGCACAAACAACGTGCACACGCAACGCTCTCTTGGCCTAAAAACCCGTTTAGCAGAGGCTCCGGAGCAAGAGGGACAGAGAGGACGGAGCGGGCTCTGCAGAGTCGCTACTTAACGCGCCCGAAGTGTCGCCTCTCCGTCACCGTTTCCGCTCGCGTGCGTCGTACCCTCGGTGCAGACGGTGTAGAGACGATATCTGCTCCACCGAAGCCCATGTACTCGAATATACTTCCGTAAGGGGGTGTTGACATCGTGCGAACCAAGCAACGCGCGGTGCCCTGGGGAATGTGCGTCCTGGGCCGACTTCTAAGGGAACTGTGCCGACATATGCCTGAAAGCGTCTGAGGGAAACTCAGGAAAAACCCCAGACAGCACAGCCGGCACCGGGATGCCACAAGGGGGTGGTGGTGGTGGTGGTGTTATGTCTAATTGGTATTACGCAGGGACTTTGGTATCGATCTTCCTTATAAAACAAGTGCTCGTGTATTCGGCATGTGGACTGTTAATCATCATAGACCTGTTCATATAGATGAACTGTCGACCACAAGCCTCATGGCACAAATCACTTCTTGTAAAGACACCTCCCTAACAGTGAGGAATTATTAGTCACAAAACAAACTCCCACTTCGATGAAAGATGGAAGTCACAGAAAAGGTTAGCCAGCTGTAGGACTCGAACCCACATCTTCTGGATTTCGTTAATTTCTTAGGCAATTTGAGGCTTTGTATGTGTTTGTCCTTTCTATGTTGTTCCAGCCTCAGAACATCAGTTCTCTCATGTCCCACTTTGAGTCCGCGAGGCGAATCAAAACTACACGGTAACCAAAGCAAGACAACGACATCCGCGAAACACCAGTTCTTAGAACCACAAACTGGCTACACTATTAAACTAGAAAAAAAAAAAAAAGCCACGAGACGTCATCTTTATGGTTGCTGTCGCATGCCCCTTTTCCCTATTTTCACTTAGGCACGTAGATATGGGAAATGTAGAGGGAGTCAGGCGCTCAGAAAGCTGAGCAAAACAAAACCCAAGTGATCCGTACAAGATGCCTTTGAAGCCGATCTGATGCCTTCGGCATCGTATTCCGATTCGACGTGTGTGTTCTTTCTTCTTTTTCTTTTTGCAATCCAGAGCCGCGCGCCTTCTGAGACATGGACCAAATGGATTTGCCAAGGGGAAATCCATCATCGAGTGCAGAAATCGGTTGTTCGCTCGCTATATACCGCTTCTTCCGTTTTCTCTTTCGGCAAAAGCGTTGTACACGCTTTGATATGTTCTCGCCTTTCTCGCGCGGTGATCTGAGATTTGGAAGACGGCACCTGTTCGGAGGTACAACAACAACAACAATAAATGATGACGATGAGATGGGGTGTTCGGAGGTAGTAGTTCATGCAGCCTCGTGGTTTTGTGTTTTCTGGAACTCCTCCGTGTTTTCTGGGGATTGCCGTTGATGTACATACGTGTTGAGATTGATACGGGAGTTCGCGACCACACGTGCTCTATGTGGTTCTGAGTGTATTCGAGCTGGGATTGTTGCGCGGCACCTCGGTGTAGGCATTTACATAGGGGTTGCGATAAAAAGTAGAGTCGGATATAGGGTTAACGGTAACACCTGGTTTCAAATCTACGACATCATGTTGTCTTCCTTGTTACTTCGTTTCTTCTGGAAATGAAAAAGCGAAGTATTCCTGTTGTTATGTTCGCTTGTTGAGGCTCACCGCGTCTAGTGCGTGCGCATTTTTGGCGCGCTTGCATCTTTGTTTTGCTTTTTTTGTTTTGAAGAAAAAAGAAAGAGAGAGACACTCTTAAAAATGAGCTTCACCACGTAGCACGCTCCTAGCCAACCATCATCCCGAATGACAACGTTCTCGCCCCCGATTTGCTGAAAACGAGAGGCGAGAACGTTGTCATTCGGGACGATGGTTGGCTAGGAGCGTGCTATGTGGTGAAGTTCACTTTTAAGAGAGAGAGGGTAAATTGAACTCGTCTCCCGACATGTTCTGCTACTCCTTACATAAATACTTAATGGCAATTGATATTCTGAGGCTGGAACACATATATAGGACAAATACATACAGAGCCTCAAGTCCTATCTGTCTGTCCTATCTATGTGTTCAAGCCTCAGAACATCAACTGCCATCACGTTCAACAGATGCCGCTTGCGTCGATCCCGTCGTATGAATGTGTGTATGATCGAGAAAACATGTAAGAGTTAAAGTGGGATGAGTGAGAGAGTGGTTGGTTTGTCCCTTCAGATGACGCACCCTTGGAAGTCGCTGGGGAGGTGTGTTAGCTTCGCTCAGTTGGTAATCCAGAAAATTTGGGTTAGAGTCCTAGAGCTGGCTAACCTTTTCAGTGACTTCCTTCGTTCTTCATAAATACTTAAATTCTCACCACAAAAAAAAAAGGTAGAAAAAAGAAAGAAAATAAAAACTCACGACTTCACTACTTTTCAAGTGCTCTGCTCTCAAGTTCACTATTCACAAGTTCTATATTCACTATTCACATGTTCACTATTCACGTGTACCATATATGACCACTATTCACAATTATCCCGACATGATGCACATAGAAGCCTAGAAGGATGCATCCATCCCACAGCTCTGTACATCTTTCCTCACCTCACTTGAGACTCATTTCAGTAGAGTACGAGACGTCCGAGGTCAAGTGGAAGCCACGACTACCATACCCTTTGAGAATGGCTACAGTGCAGAAGATTGTACAAACAACAAATAGTGACCAGCGGTATGGCCGAGTGGGTTAAGGCGTCCTGCTCGTTGGTGGTAGCCAAGGTTGCGCTGGAGATTGGGAGGTGGTGGGTTCGAATCCTACCACCTGCAGTGCTGTCTGAGGTTTACCCTGTGTTTTTCGAGGGCTTTCCGGACGCAGTGTCGGCACAGTTGCCCCTGAAGTCGGCCCAGAACGCATACTAACCCCCATGTCTCGCACTCCTTCCTGCTGTCTTCCTGTGTCCACGTTTGTACGCCGCGCATAGCCACAGTTGCTTCGCGGTGCTAACGCGGAACCCCCCCCCCCCCAAAAAAAATAAACAATGGTGGAATTCATTTCATTTGATTCAGTTAAACTATGTGCTACTTCGGCAAATTCTAGGTCGCTAAATTACACCGAAAAAAGTCTATTCTCTTTCAAGGCATGACGTGATATATTATCCTTCTACATTCTGCTTCAAGGCATGACGGATGATGAGGATAACTTGAACTGCCACTGTGCCAGTGGAAATATAAGCGCTCCATGTGCTTTCAGAATTGGACAGCGGGACAGTATTCCATACACCGCCTTGCCTCAATGAAACAAGGAAGCAGTCGATGAACTACACATTATGTTGCCATCATGTTTATAAATGGATTGAAAATCTACACCACACGACACAGATCAAGACCCAAATTGTTGGATGAAATGCTGACACAGACAGAGAGAAAAGAAGAAGAAGAAACACAAAACGCTGAGGCCATCTAGCCCTGATATCCGCAAGAATGTCCGGAGTCTTTGTTTCGGTTTGTATCGAGCAGTTGTGTCGTTCGGGCGTGACAACGAAGTATCCGTAGGTTGACTGTCGACGACAGAGTTTGTTTATCGCTTTTTTCACGCATTCCCATTGTATATGCTGTCCATGAACAGTACGTATCAGAGAGATTCCCCCATTAGCGTGATATTGATAGATCAAGACATGTTTCAACGCAGATATGACGTCCTCTCAGTCAACGTGGCACACGCCGCGGAAAAGTCACTATGAAAGTGTTAGAATCTTTAGAAGTGCTTCACTTCAGGTCAGTGCCACTGTGACATTTGGAACAGCGATCGACGTTATTTTGTTTTGCGCTCCTTCGCTTGTCGAGGAGCGCATATCTATTACATCGGCACTGCGGCAACGCGAAACGCTGGCCATCTTTGGTGCTCTGGCCGACAGATGTTTCCGTATAAACGTTAGGAGGTTTGGATGAACGCTAAAACAAAATGGCGTGGATTGCTCCTGTTGATGTTGATGTTGACGAAGAAAAATACTAGCTTCTGGTATGGTAGCTTCTTTATTGGATTTAGCTTAGGATACCATTGTGGAGAACACTCTGCGTACCACTCATTACCTAGTCATCTGATCGAGGAGATTCGGAGCAAGAAATATCAATGAGAACGAAATATGCAAGACACGTAGTTGGTTCAGACCACGGAGACATGTGATGAGCCTTTCCCTAAAAAACGTATATTTGATCACGACAAGCTCAACGATACCGGAATGCATGGCTACAATTCATGGCTTATGTTAAAAGAAAAGGTTATACTTATTGTAAAACAACCACCGTGTAAACGCCAGGCGTCACGCAGAAAATGACTTTTTCGGATCCCCGTTGCAGTTCCAAACGTCCCCGTCAGCGTTACACAAAAACATATGATTAGTCCGGTGTGCTCGAATTACGTAAACAGTGCCACCCGAAATGCTTGCAAAACGCAAAATTCCGTCGCTGGCTTCTCCTCGTGCAAATCTATATTCGTAAAGGTATTCAAAAAGCACAAGCTCTCGCACGTGTCAGAACCAGGTATATACGCCTAGCGTTATTCTAGTCCCCATACACAATGTTGTTATCGATCGAATTATGCGGCATGCCACGCTACCTTGAAACATCTCGACCGGAAGTAAAAGGAAGCGGCATCATTGAAGCGGATGAACAAAAAGTTATTTTTTATTTTTTTTGCCTTCTTCATTTTCGTTGTTTTCTCTAACTTACTAATCCCTGCTTATCGCGAGCACACGTTACATTTTAAGTAATTTGACTGTTTTAAATCGGTGGAGGGACACGTTGGGTGGACGAGCGGTCTGCCAGCCTAGGCTGATGGCACGTTGCTGAGGAGAGAGGGTAATGGGAGGGAGGAAAGGGGGAAACGGACGTCTGTCAATTTGTATTTTGTAGCAGCTTTCGACGGTGAGCACTTTACAGCGCTTAGACGAGTTGAATTTTCCTCGGGAGAAATACCTTCTTATGGTTTATAGGGCATAGTGGTTGCTCTCATCACTAACAAAGACGGTGTAACAGTTGTTGTGTCGCATGTTTACCGACCGAAGGGGTTGTGTGTAGAATTTTAAAAGTTGGCGAGAGAACAGGAGGAATATTTCAGGTAAGCTAGGCGATAGGACCCTTGGAGCAAACCCCTAGCCAACATTATGTTTCGTTCCTTGAAGCGTCTTAATAGAGTTGTTTTCACGAATTCTTTCACCGGCAGCTGTTGTGGCCATTCAAATATTTCAATGCTCTACTTGCACTATACGTTATCAATCAAAGAATAGATATTGGAAGAAAGGTTTTGAACAACCCTTCATGTCATGGCTATACACGAGGCAAGTATATTAATTCGATATTATGAAACGTTCGAAACGCCTAGCTCAGGCTGAAAGCGACTACAAAGCTTTGGAGAGAACTGAAAAAAAAGAGAGAGGATGATTAAGATGCCGGCGAGCTGAAGAAGCTACATAACTTGAAAGAGAATCATCAACTTGAGGCAGTAGCGGCCCCAAGGACCGCCCCCCCCCCCACCAAAGCATAGCCTGGTCCAGTTTTCGTTTTTTTTCCCAGTGACACTCTCAAGGAGAGCGAAGAGGGCGCTCCCCCGAACTTGTTACTCATACGACTCTCCATCGTCTAGCATACCAATCCTTCCCGCTGACCGCAACACACAACAGACGGGACGTAGCTAGGATGACATGATGCCTAAGATGCTAGCTATAGGTCGACATGAATGCGGTCCAGGTTGAGTACAACGGGCTTTATGCTGAGCACTATACCTAAAATAGATTATCAGTGATAGGATTTCTTGCGAGAAAAGGTTGAGCCCGTGTCCAGAACCCCTCCCCCCTCGCACCCAAATGGATAGCGAATGGCTAAAGGCTCGCAGACGTCGCCCCCCCCCCCCCGCCACACACACACGGCAGTAGTATTTCGTAGCAGTATTTCCCCAAATACTTCGCCGGGATGGCCCCTGACTTGAGGAATATAAACACATGGACAGAGACAACACGAATGCTCAGGACTTTTGAGACTGTTGTCCCGTTGCTCAAGCTCAGCGTTCTTCAAACGCAAAACCTCCATCGATTACTATACACTGTTAAAACAGAACTTCACGACATAGCACGCACCTAGCCAACGATCATTCCGAATTATATCATTATGTGTCCTGATTTGTTCAAAACAGGGGGGAGGCGCGTATTTGGGACAAATAATCTGTCCCAAATAGGCGCCTCCTCCCATTTTCAACTAATCAATACACAGAATGATATCATTCGGAATGATGGTTGGCTATGAGCGTATCATGCGGTGAAGTTCTGTTTTAACAGTATACTTTGTGGTGCCGAGCTCTTCGCTTACACATTGGAAAACATATCTTATACATGCAGCACTTAATAAAACGTATTAAGCTGCACATTAAATCCAATTAGACATCGCATTAAAAACACGATTCTGAAACTAGATCCACCCTCACATCGAACCCCTATGCACCCGTATTTGAGGGCAATGTAAGAGTATACACATGTTGCCCGCCACTGGTATAGGTGGCTTTATTAGATACTGATGTGTACAACCACTATACCAGGCCGTATAATTTAAGCGCGTAATCACAGTCCGACTCCTTTCACGCAAAACTTGATTCATTGTTTTTCTTTCTGCTTACTGTGCGCCACGCAGGCGGTTTTAAAAGCGACATTGATTGAAACGAGCAGCGACGCAGTGTACGCTGGACGCGAAAAAGAAGTTGTATTTCGATTTTCGGAGGACATTATATTTTGTGTCCTGTTTTATCCTTTGTGTGGAGCAAACGTGCGCTACGTTCAATGCTCCGTGGCGACCGTCCCGTGTTCGTCCTCTGTTGTTGTCCCCCCCCCCTCTTCTGTTGATTCTGCCTGGAAAGAAATTTGTTTCGTCATTGTGAAGGCCCGCTTTCATTTTTACTTCTAGTTGCTGGGAGGGTTAATGGCGTCCCTCTGTATTTTATTATGAGCCCAAAAGGGAGCAGAAGAAAGCCGCCGGTGTTACTTTAATAGATTTTAGGAGGGATGATGATAATTTAGTGGTAGCGGGATTTTCGGGCAACTCACAAAACCTTTTTCATTTGTTGTTTTGTTGTTGTTGTTGTTCCGTTGTTGTGTGGTGCTCTGACGGGAGGAGAGAGACGAAAGAACCTGCAGAGAGCAATGAAAAAGAAGAACAAATAAAAACAGAAAAGCAAAAAAGGATAAATAAAAGCTGGAAGTTAGGGCTTTCGAAATAACGGTGGTCGCTGTGGTTTCTTCGTGTGGTTTTCTTTCTATCTGCGCTCCTATATTTGTCTCCACATGATTGGACATTCATTCCTCGTAGAACGTCTGCAAAAATTCGATTGCGAACGTCCCTCTAATGGCAACATTAGATTCACAGCACTGCCATATAATCAATAACGCAAGCACCTCTCCCTTTTATTCGCTCTCACTCACTCACTCACTCACTCACTCACTCACTCACTCACTCACTCACTCACTCACTCACTCACTCACTCACTCACTCACTCACTCACTCACTCACTCACTCACTCACTCACTCACTCACTCACTCACTCACTCACTCACTCACTCACTCACTCACTCACTCACTCACTCACTCACTCACTCACTCACTCACTCACTCACTCACTCACTCACTCACTCACTCACTCACTCACTCACTCACTCACTCACTCACTCACTCACTCACTCACTCACTCACTCACTCACTCACTCACTCACTCACTCACTCACTCACTCACTCACTCACTCACTCACTCACTCACTCACTCACTCACTCACTCACTCACTCACTCACTCACTCACTCACTCACTCACTCACTCACTCACTCACTCACTCACTCACTCACTCACTCACTCACTCACTCACTCACTCACTCACTCACTCACTCACTCACTCACTCACTCACTCACTCACTCACTCACTCACTCACTCACTCACTCACTCACTCACTCACTCACTCACTCACTCACTCACTCACTCACTCACTCACTCACTCACTCACTCACTCACTCACTCACTCACTCACTCACTCACTCACTCACTCACTCACTCACTCACTCACTCACTCACTCACTCACTCACTCACTCACTCACTCACTCACTCACTCACTCACTCACTCACTCACTCACTCACTCACTCACTCACTCACTCACTCACTCACTCACTCACTCACTCACTCACTCACTCACTCACTCACTCACTCACTCACTCACTCACTCACTCACTCACTCACTCACTCACTCACTCACTCACTCACTCACTCACTCACTCACTCACTCACTCACTCACTCACTCACTCACTCACTCACTCACTCACTCACTCACTCACTCACTCACTCACTCACTCACTCACTCACTCACTCACTCACTCACTCACTCACTCACTCACTCACTCACTCACTCACTCACTCACTCACTCACTCACTCACTCACTCACTCACTCACTCACTCACTCACTCACTCACTCACTCACTCACTCACTCACTCACTCACTCACTCACTCACTCACTCACTCACTCACTCACTCACTCACTCACTCACTCACTCACTCACTCACTCACTCACTCACTCACTCACTCACTCACTCACTCACTCACTCACTCACTCACTCACTCACTCACTCACTCACTCACTCACTCACTCACTCACTCACTCACTCACTCACTCACTCACTCACTCACTCACTCACTCACTCACTCACTCACTCACTCACTCACTCACTCACTCACTCACTCACTCACTCACTCACTCACTCACTCACTCACTCACTCACTCACTCACTCACTCACTCACTCACTCACTCACTCACTCACTCACTCACTCACTCACTCACTCACTCACTCACTCACTCACTCACTCACTCACTCACTCACTCACTCACTCACTCACTCACTCACTCACTCACTCACTCACTCACTCACTCACTCACTCACTCACTCACTCACTCACTCACTCACTCACTCACTCACTCACTCACTCACTCACTCACTCACTCACTCACTCACTCACTCACTCACTCACTCACTCACTCACTCACTCACTCACTCACTCACTCACTCACTCACTCACTCACTCACTCACTCACTCACTCACTCACTCACTCACTCACTCACTCACTCACTCACTCACTCACTCACTCACTCACTCACTCACTCACTCACTCACTCACTCACTCACTCACTCACTCACTCACTCACTCACTCACTCACTCACTCACTCACTCACTCACTCACTCACTCACTCACTCACTCACTCACTCACTCACTCACTCACTCACTCACTCACTCACTCACTCACTCACTCACTCACTCACTCACTCACTCACTCACTCACTCACTCACTCACTCACTCACTCACTCACTCACTCACTCACTCACTCACTCACTCACTCACTCACTCACTCACTCACTCACTCACTCACTCACTCACTCACTCACTCACTCACTCACTCACTCACTCACTCACTCACTCACTCACTCACTCACTCACTCACTCACTCACTCACTCACTCACTCACTCACTCACTCACTCACTCACTCACTCACTCACTCACTCACTCACTCACTCACTCACTCACTCACTCACTCACTCACTCACTCACTCACTCACTCACTCACTCACTCACTCACTCACTCACTCACTCACTCACTCACTCACTCACTCACTCACTCACTCACTCACTCACTCACTCACTCACTCACTCACTCACTCACTCACTCACTCACTCACTCACTCACTCACTCACTCACTCACTCACTCACTCACTCACTCACTCACTCACTCACTCACTGATACTTTCGACAGCCGAGGTTGATTGTCACAAAATTAGTACTGCAAGCGTCATGCAATTTTGAGCTTTATTGTTTGAAATAAGAGCTACGGCCATATGATGCAGAGTGTTCTCCTACAGGCTCATTCCCCTCGCTGAGTCAGCGGAAGCCAGTGTAACCGTTGCAATTGCATTCGGACATAATGTACTTACTGTACTGTATGTATGTGGCATACTGGGGTAGCCAGTTCGATTTCGTTGAAACTCACATCCCCATTTTTTTCTTTATCACATCACCATCGAGGAAGACAGGCGGATGCACTTAATACGAAGCATTTCGCTGCACATTAAACGCGAAACGCCAAGTCAATGCCTCATGTATGCACTGTTCTGATTCTCTCCTCGTATGTTTTTTTATAAAAAAACAAGTGGTGAAACCCTCTTTATTACACACAAGTTTTCATGTAGGAGACCACATTTCTTCCGGTGCAGAAGCGGACCCACTCCGCGAACCCTTGTGGAGAAACCACGACCTACTAGATTATAATGACCATGTCATAGGCACCCCTTCCCAGCGACGAATTTGGAAGCTAGCGGTGGCGCTACTCATCGGCCCGGTTATTGCTTCCTCAATTTCTACTATGCTCTGTACTTCAGCTTACCTTCGTATTTTTGTACAAGTAGTGGATATCCCACGGACGACGTTTCATTCTAAAGTTGATTATCATAATCATTCTACACGTTTTCAGATAGGAGCTGTTGCTGTCGACTGCTACGGTAGTCTTACGTCCGCTTCTGCGCGTTCAAAATTCAAATTTCCATCGTCCAATCATGATGTAGATCTCGCAGGCAGATGAGTAGCGCCCGTAGCGGATCGTGCGGACGAGCTCCTCATAGGGGTTGCCGATTATGACATGGTCGTTGTAATCTAGTAGGTCGTGTGAGAAACACTGCCCTACTGGATAAAGATGGAATTGCGTTACTGTCATTTTCTGCGTTTCACACTGATCACCGACAGGAGGTGGTGGTGGTTGTGGTGGTGATGGAACTGCTCACCGTAGTCGGCCGCACTCAAGCGGGCAACGTCACGGCGTCATGATCGTCAGGCAGCGGCCCACTGTCCTATTTGCAACCTGCATCTCCATTTTCTTCTTCTCTACACGAGTACCTGCCACAGGTGGAGCAAAGTCCTCAAGGACGATAGCCTAGACGTTGCTCAATTCCCAGTGTGAACAACGGTGTAAGCCCCACGCGTCGCGAAGAGCTTCCATGACTGGTATGGAAGTGTAAGCGACAAAGAGGGACCGACTAGGTTTCCTCGCGTCATCCGTTTTCAACACTGTCAACTATATTTCTACGCTTTTATTGCCGTCTCATTCTGTCGTCGACGTCGAAGCTACGCTCTAGCTCAACCAGAAAACAAACCCAAAACAACCCCTCGGTGCCGATGTTACGGTGTCATGCTCCACTCGAGTTTAGTTAAAGCGAACGCAGTCGCAAGATTTCCAGGCACTTCAAACGGGGGTGATAAGGAGGAGGAACCCACTTGTGCTCCTCACCGCTCCGAGTGTGTCGAAGGAAATTTAAAAGGAAAACAGTTCGCTTTTAAAGAACGTACAGGGTAAGTTTTGATAGGCCACTTCCACTTCCGGGGCTCCTGAGTAAGCACTCAACGCGCGAAGCGAGTGCTTCTGAGAGTTCCTGTTTTCAGAAAGAGCTAGGAGACCTAAGTACTGCTTCCCTCGGACGACGGGAAGTGTGGAAAGTTTCCTTGTTAAAGTGTTAAACGAATCACCGCCCTGCGATGTGCGAGTGGATAACATCGACAAGAACAAGATGGCCTGAGTATTGCAGTGTCTGGAAATGCAGCGACGTTGCGAAGTTCGTGTAGGTTTATTGAAGATATTACGCTCGCTGTATAAGGCTGTGGTTCTGAAAGTTGATCTTGCGAGGAGTGGGTTTCCTGAAGTTGGAGCGCCATACACACAGGAAGCTTGAGTACAGAGTGTAGTATGTTTACTACTTGTGTGGCGTACCAATGCCTAATAATATAGTGTACTGTTTTATGTATACTCAGTATATGACTATAGTCACTCATGCGACATAAAATTAAAATCTCATGGTTTGAACACTGATCAGTACTTGGTATAATTACGAGTCATTGCGATTCCACTTTGAACCAAAAGAAATAAAAAAAAAGCACTGGTTGGCGATACAGATTCGACCTTATCACAAAAAGAGAGCTGCAATCATTTTACTGGGTAAACACGTGTCGTAGGCCTTTTCTTGCGGGCCTTTTGATCGGGAAAAAAATTGTCTGCAAGCTCTTAGATTGAGCTGGACCACTTTCGATAGGATGCCTTTTGCGTAACGAAATAAATCATGCAGCACTTGATCACGAAACAGAAGTACTGCACAAAGGCACCCGTTGTGAGAGCAGTAAAGTGTTGTAGCTCGCCAAGTAACGGAAGGATTAGTCAGCTAGTTAAAGTGTTTGTGTACGTCAATTATATTCAAAAACTTCAATGCAAGCTCTGTGCTTACGTTATAATTTTTTGTGAACAGACAACAACAACAACAACAGCGCTTAAGCGGCAGGGTTACTTAACTCAGAGAATCTCAATGCACTTGTAGATTGAGGTACTAGAACGAATAGTTTTGACGGTTCCCTTTGTGTGGTGCGGTAATCCCGATGCTTCCAACAACACTACACACTGAAAACAGGTGCACTCTTAAAAATGAGGGGAGGGGGGTCGAAGTAGCTTGCCGTTGTTGGCCGCACTCAAGTGGACATCGTCACGACTATAGCCAAAAAAAGAAAAAAAAAGGGGGGGGGGAGAGATGAGAGTTGACGATTTCAAAGTGAGGCATAGGCAAGATGAACGATACTGATGGGACGGAGGTGCACTGTAGATGAGAGGTGCACTAGAGTGGTCTGTCCGCGAGGCTCGTTTCTTGAAGAAAACGCACGAGGCCGCGGGTTTTTGAAAGCCGTTCTGCACAAGAACCTTCGGGGAAGAGGACGTCCGTCAGTATGCCAGGCCTGGAGTGGGGAAGGTGAATTTCCCGCATAGTATGGTATGCGCTGCATTCTGTCAGGATATGTTAGATAGTTTCCGGATGATGACAGTGACCGCAACTGGAATCCTCCCTGGAGCTGATCTTGAACAGTTGCGAGTTCGTTAAAAATGAACTTCACCGCATAGCACGCTCCTAGCCAACCATCATCTCGAATGATATCGTTATCTGCCCTGATTTGCTGAAAACCGGAAGCGTACGCCTTTTTTGTGACACTCATGCTGTTCATAATTGTCACAAAAAAGGCGTACGCCTCCCGATAACGATATCACTCGAGATTATTATGTGGTTGTGACCAAACTGGCTTTCAGCACAGGTGGTGGTGGTGGTGGTGATGGAAGTTCTTGCCGTAGGCGGGCAACGTCACGACTATTCAAGGGGGGGGGGGTGCGTCATGGGCCGACTTCACGGAATTTCACCACATAACACGCTCCCATAGCCGTCCATCATCCCGAATGACACCGTATTCTCTAGCAAACTCCTAGTCAACCATAACCTCGAATGATATCGTTATCTGTCCTGATTTGTTGCAAACTGGAGGCGTACGCCTTTTTTGTGACACTTATGCTGTTCATAATTGTCACAAAAAAGGCGTACGCCTAACGTTTTCAACCGGGTTAGATAACGATATCATTCGAGATGATGGTTGGCTAAGAGCGTGCTATGCGGTGAAGTTCATTTCTAATAGCTTTTTTTTTAGTTTGTGTTAGCGCCGCGAAGCAACTGTGGCCATGAGCGGCGTACAGACGTGGCCAGATGGAGAGAGGACAGCACGAAGGAGTGGGAGACAGGGGGTTAGTGTGCGTCCTGGGGCCGACTTCAGGGGGAACTGTGCCGACATTCGTCTGGAAAGTCTTCGGAAAACCCAGGGAAAACCTCAGGCAGCACAGCCGGTGACAGGATTCGAACCCGTGTCACCTCCCAGTCTCGGCGTGGAAAGCGATCATCTATGCCACGGGAGCTGGTGCAGTTCTAAGAGTGTGCAAGTGTAAGGAATTGGGCTGGTTGGTATACGTACATACTAAAAGCGCTAAAATACGTACCCCAGTGCAGTGTTTTTCCCCCCAAGTGTTTTTCCCGGCACTAGGGTATTTTAGCGCTTTTATTAAGAGTGCAATCTAGCAAAACAGCATAATGAATCTTCACGTATTATCTGCACAGATCAAGAGCAAAAATACATAAATGATGTCTATGACATGGGGTGCACCGCTGAGGAGCCATACCCTTCCCATATTGCATGTTTAACATTAGACGAGAGATAGCAGGATTAAGTGAAATAAGTCAAGTTCGAGTCGCTCACGGAGCAACTCAGGTATCCCTCGTTGGCGGCGATATTCCGAACAAAAGGAGGACGAAATGAAACAAGAAAGACAGAAAACTTGAAGCGACGGTTACGCAATCGTAACGCGATTTTCAGCGTCAGCTGTGTGTGTGTGAATCATTGTTTGGTATAATGCAATGTTGTTATAATGCAACGGCGCGATCACATGCGATCTCGGGATGCCACCACACACCGAGCAACTGTGAGGAGATGGTCTTCCTCCGCACGAGTCTCGACCTGCGGTGATGGAATGTCCCAACGGGCAGATGTTCGTGACCTCACGCTAGGACGCCGCCGGTAGAACTATGGTAGAACTATGGCAGAACTGGGACGCGTTGCCGGCCAGGTCGAGTGACGAGACACGGTCACATGACCCCCGTGCGTTTTTTTTTTTTTTTGCGGATGACCACGCGATCTCGGGTGGGTCCGCCATTAACAGCTGACGCTGTAAAACGTCGCATGGGGCACCAAGGGTGCTTGGAAGACAGAACATCAGGCCAGAACGCATGGAGCAAACCGGTCACCAGGAGCTCCAGGAGTCACCAGGGCAGAATGGCGTAGATGCGGGCTAGCTGGTGGATGATAGGCAAGCCCGAGCGATGGGCAAGACACGCAAACAACACGACACGAAGGCTCAAACATTTTGAGCCTTTGTGTTGCGTTGTTTACGTGTCTTGCCCATCGCTCAGGCCTGCCTATCATGGAGTCACCAGGAGCTTCATAAACATTTCAAGACCTCGACGGCATTGTACAAGGTTCTGACAAGGGCCTATAATTGTAGGCAAGTTGTCAGGTACCCTTCTTAGCGAGATATTTTTCACGCTAAAACGCGAAGACCTGAGCCACGCCTGACATCAAACTGACAAACGTGTTACAACAATCATTGTGCAGCGTACAGAGCGCTCTACGTGAAGCGGGAAACACGCGGTGAAGCTAAATTATTTTTCATTACATAGAGTACAGTTTCGCACGTCCGTACATATATCGTGTTGCTCTTATGGGGGACATTAAAGCGAGTTGGGTACGGAAGAGGTCTCTGGGGAGAGGTCGTCTTCTGCTATTTTTTTTTTCTTCTTCTTCTTTAAATAGCTCCCATAAACAGAAGCTACGTCTCACTATGGTGCAAGTACATTAACTACACCGCCGGAAGCAGTCTAGCGGGTGGTTCATGAAATAGCGCCGCAAACATAGCTTCAAATATGACCGCTGCGTATTGAGTTTGATAGGTGTAATGGTCGGGGAGAATACTTTAGAGATAGCGTGGCGCTTCGTGTGACTTTTGTGATTTCTGAAATGTGTTTCTGGCGGTCGTAACAGGCGCGCGGAATTATGACTTTGCTTGGTACTAATGTGGGGACCGCGTCTCTAGTGGGTGCTGTAAAATGGGATTCAGAATCGAGATGCGCCATACACTGAAGCAACAAAAAGGACGTTGTAAAAGGGGGAATGTAATGTGTCTGTCTCCTCGATACGTTGCGTTTTCGTGGATGCTATTCACTGTTTTTCAGTGCATTTTTATTTCTATTTTCGCGCGTGAGTTCAATAATGTTCTAGAGCGGCTTTGAAGAACGACAGCGTAGTGAAGGACATGGCTTTATATTTAGTGACGAATGCTCGCAATTTTATTGACGTCTCACTTCTTATTCGTAGAGCTTGCGGAGTGCTGCGTAACATTTATGTTTACAAGATGGGTTGCGGGGTATCATATCAGTACCTTTCTTTCACCTGTAATTTGAGCTTCTATATCATGCAGCAGTGAAGACGGCTCATTAAAGAACAATGACAGAAATCCAGTTGAGGAACCACATTTCGACTGTAGAGCAATACACGCATATATGTACACCCGAGCGGAAAAGCTCGGCTCAAACCACGCCACACTCCAACCTCGCCACACACCACACTCACACCTCACCACTTGGTACACACTACATAGTTAAACTGAATCTTTCACTGTGGAGTATCTCAGACAGCGTTTGTCTCATCGTTCCTTCTTCTGTAGTCGCTGTGCCGTTTTGCAACGTGTGGTGTAACGACTTCAACGTTTATGTGGGTACAATCCCGACGTACCTCGCTCATTATTGTGTGATCATTCTAACCCAAGATGATGCAGGCACGCCAATAGGAAACGGAATACTGCGATGTCGTCGAATCACTGTGGTAGTCCAGTTTTCAGCGAAATTACTTAGCACCGCGGGCGGACATTGATATACATAAAAACCTGTGCCCCTAAAAGCTTGGGATTCAATTCGTCATCCGCGTTTTGCAGACTGTGTGCAAACCACCTTCATAGAAATTTAAACAACGTTTCTTTTTTTTTTTATGACGTAACGGATTACTAGCTTCCGACAAGCTCACTCCCTACATTAAATATTATCTTTACCGTGGCACATGATTTAGAACGAACGAAATGCCTATGAAAACAGCTTTCGTTCACCTCGCGAAATAGGTTTCACATCGTCCATGGATGGGAGATTTTCGGGAACGCATTTTCCTCCCACGTATGGAACCTTTCACGAGGCCTGTCTGCTAAAGTAAACACTATTACGATCGCGGCTTGTACATACTGCACTGTTTTGCCGCCTCCCATTGTTGTGTACTTAGCGAAAACGTGCTGCGGCACACAAGCTCGGCCTCTTCCAGCCGTGTCTCTCGCACACTGACAAACAGCGATAGGTCTTCACCAAATCTTTGAGGCCCCAATAAAACAAAGAGTAGAAGGAAAAAAAAAAAAGATGTGTTTTTCCTGCGTTGCGGAAGAAAGACAGAAAAGAAAAGGCGAAGATAAAAACGCTAATGGAATGATCTTGTTTTTACGTCGGCTTTGCGTCGCTTTTATTTAGCGCCCCTCTGGTGGAAAGGGGAGCAATCCGCGGAAAGTATCCTTGTTGGCAGAAGGTACCCGAATGTGTCTTGAAGGAGGGGAGGGGAAACGGGCTGGAGATCCGTCGCTGACATCCGTTCGTTTTCATCGCCTAGCTGCTGCTGTACCACTCGCGGCGTTCTGCCGTTTTCAAGACTGTTATTTCTTTTGGTTTTCCTGTTCGTCAACAGGGGGCTTTTGGATGAGTGAAGAGGATGTGTTTTGAACGGAGAATCAGCAATCTTTGTTTCGTTTCCGACGGAAAAGGCGATTATTGGGACGCTCTTGGGAGGCTCAGCGCGATTTTCTGCCATCCTTTTCACGAAGAACAGTGTAACGCCTACGAGAGCTTACGGTTAACGAGCGTATGCAAGAGCTAAGCGCTCGCGTTACAGTGTTTCCTTTTGTGCCATATAATAATGCGGCACTTTGTTAAGAAGAGTATACTGTGTTGCACACTTCGCAAACTCTTGAGCATTACTGCTGATTTATGCGTGAGTGTTTGAAAGCAACGAGAATAGCTTACGTAAAGTGAGTCACTTCGAGACAAAATGAGCAGAAACAGGAGATTTTCGGTTGTTACCAACATACACAAAAGAAGAAGTGGTATGTTGGTTGGAAAAAGAATAAGAGCTGTTTGTTCTTAACTATAGGTTCTACAAAGTATATGGTGATCACGTGCAGTGCAAAGTTGAACGCGGTGCCGCTGGCTACGGAGAAGGCGTTGGGCTTTCGAAAATAATTGCTTGTTTCTTCAAACGCTGAAATATATTGTTGGTGCAGGAAAACTGAATAATGAAAAGTTTAATGATGATCACGAGGTTAGAATGCATTTAAAACGCCTGTAGTCTCGTTCAACCTAAGCGCTGTCTTAGAGGCCTAGGTGTGTGTACCATCGACAGCTATATATGTAAGCATCGGAGAGCGTGCATGCGCCGTGCGTCCCAGATATCGCGGCGCGGTGAGTCACGGCGGTAGCGCGCTGCGAAGGTGACGTGATGCGACTTTGTGCATGAGGTGTGGTGCACATTAGGTGCACATGAGATGTGGTGATGCAAGTGGCGGGAGTGGAAAGCAGAAGACGCCAGGGCCCGTTTGAACGAAACTCCTTTGAGTGCAACACTCGTTGAGTGACTTGACTTCCGATTCAGAAGAGGCTGTGAAGATTTCTAAACACCTGAACAGGCCGGGTTCGAGTTGCAATGCATTTATAAGAGATAGGTTCGAAATATTAGCATATTATATATGTGAAGAACTCTCAAACACAGAGAAAGAATCGTAGGTGTTAAAGTCTTCTGATTTGAGAGCGCAAGATACACGGACAAAGTACGGAGAAACAGACAGGACGGGCGCTTGCGCTCTCAGTTCAGATGTCTCATTACCAACTAGCCCAATCCTCAACCCTTCTCATGTTAAAGTCTGTTCACAATGCGTAGCGACCTAGCTGTCGCTCTATTTCAGCTGCGAGTACCAAAGACTGTACAGTTACTCAACTTTTTTTTTTTTAGTTATCATTTCTTTGTACGTGCTGTGTGAATTTTGCGTGCATGTGTCATAACATGTCTTGTCTATATATGTGCCCTATTATGTCCTGGCTTATGTCGCGGAAGTTACCGCCCTTTCGTGTGAGGTGAATGGTGACATTACTATGAAAAAAATCTTTCATGTACAATGGCTCTGTGGTGTGGGCGAAATGGTGAAGAGTTGCACTTTAATGTTTAGGGAACTACGTGGTACGCCAGTTCTGCGTAAATACCCGTGGCAGGACAAATCTCCCTTTCGTCGGCCAGCATTCTTGGGGCAGCAGCAGACTTGTGCGTAACGCGTTACTAGTAATTGCGTTATTCGTAATGAATTACTTTTTGGAGTAATTTTTCGAGTATTCAGTTACTTTACTGTCAAAGTAATTTTTCGAGTAATCATTTATTTTTCTGTAATCGATTACTTGTCCATCAGAGATTAACTTATCATTCAGATGTTCTGCCCCAAGTCAAGCCCCTCGTGCCGTCAGCCTTTGTTGATCTTTCTACTATTGCAAGCCGCGGTCATTGTAATAAAGTTCTGGAATTTCAGGGTCTCTCTCCCTAATCTCCTCCTACACCAACGTGGTGGTACCTGACCGAAGCTTTGGAGGTTTAGTGAGTCATGGGGAAGTTCCACGCAATGGTCTTCCACAATAGGGTCAACGTCTACCCGGGCTATAAATACAGTAGACGTACTGATCTACCTGTCCTACACGGTTTTGTTTTTCGTGTTACTTCAGCTGTTCCGCTGTTGAACCTTTTTTTTTTTTTTTTACTTTTCTTGTTTGAGGCACACAAGGACGGGTATAATTTGCGCGAATGCAGAGTAACGACCGGAGTAACGCGTTACTTTTCTACTGTTACTCAATTACATTTGGAGTCGAGTAATTGGTAACGGTAATCAATTACTTTTGTCGAGTAACGGGAACAAGTCTGGGCAGCAGCGGAGATCCTATTTATGTTCTACGTTCTTCGCGTCCCTTTTGGGATATTACTTACACGTCTTGCCGTGTTCCTCGATAACACTGAGTAAGATAGACTGCCCATTTGCTGTGCTCGTGCGAAAGAATTCGTAGTATACGAAAGCAGCCATGGAGAGAACATGTTCTACTCCTTGCGGTACCACGGGGGTTTCTCTACCGTGACTTCGTCATCATTCGTCAACTTGTCTGACGATGCCCTTTCTTCAGACAGGAACAGCATCCCTTTCTTCGGAACTACACATCGTCCGTCTTAAAGAAATACGTCCCTGTTGTGGTGAGGCTTGTTGTGGTATACATGGTGAGCGCAAATTGCCCGGGGATTTTGTAACGTTTCTCCGCATTACTTGGGTGCCTTTTATTGCTACCTGGAGGTACTTGGGTATCTATCGACAAATGAAAAATACGACGATCATGATGATACGGTGATATGCGATACGGTGATACGTAATGATGACGATCGTGATCGATACGGTGAAGGTATAGGTTAAAGGTACCGCAGACAGGCAGTTTATGTTGGCGGCATAGTCTGGTACCTCTGCCACACGCCAAATTGAATGTCATTCCCAGTGAATGACATTCGCACTGAATGACATCCGTTCTGTGTCACACGGCGAGACCAAATGGCAATACATGCGAATGGCATTCGCACAGCGAGTGAGTGCGCTTTTCAGCGCTTTTTCCCGTTCGCACCGAATGCGTACCCTCGCAGTAGAGAGGTAGCAAAAACAACAATGATAAACCATTTGAATCAAAGACGAATGAAAAGTTGCACTCCAACATTTTATCACGAATTTGATAAATTTCGACATGAAGGAAGAAAGGCTTATAATACTGGTGCTGATAGGCTTCTTACTTGTATTTGCTTGTGATACTTAGCCAACTAAGTGTCGTTGAAAACGCAACGATTTTTGTATAATAATCTAATGTGTCGCTAGTTTCGACTAGCTTTTCCGCCTTTTTTTTTTTTTCTTTTTCAACAAACATATCCCACCCCCCTATTCATGCGGTATTTGTTGTTTTCTAAGCGCACTATAAACGGTGCTATCTTAATCGATCCTTATTTTTATTTTCCTTTCCTATTTTTTTCTTTGATCTCTCACTCGTCCATCCCTCGCCTTCTGTTTTTTAAATAGTTTCTTTCTAGTTTACTGTATTTAGTTAGCTTTACTCGTTTTATTTTCATATTATTTCGGAATAGCAAGTCGACACACCGTTTGGCTGACCTTCCCATCTTTCTTCCTTTCCTTTTTCTCTTCCAATAAATACCCACCTTTTTTCTTTGGCGGGGCTTCTAAAATACAACCAATGTACCCGTATAATGCTTCATATGTTCGACCCTGGCGTCTTAAGCATCGGCAATGACACCATTTCCGAATGGCACTCTGTTGCTTCCTGTAGCTCGATGATGCAAGACAAACGAATGACATTCGGTGCGACTGTCATTCGCTGGGAATGCCATTCAGTTTGCCGTGTGACAGGGGTATGACAGTTTGTTCCTTGCAAATCCAGAGCGACACGTTACACACGTGGCACAGCGCAGAATTGCGGTAGAATGGCTCAGCGCGAACGTCTGGTGGAAAATAATGCGCAACGCTGATCTATGTACCCGATAATGGTTGGCGGCTCCTGATGGCTACGTAGCGGACACGCAACAGACTTCTTTTTTTTCTTTTTTACCAAGTGTTATGTGCTTGCAGTTTACCGCTGTATTTGACGAGCATTACGATATTGGTGGCACCTTTGACACAGTGTTGTTCTACTATTGGGCCTCTATTCGGTAAAATATGTAAGTCGGCTGACTAGAAATTCTACTCAAATAGGGTGCCAGTTTCTTGGTTCTAATGCATGTGTTACGCATGCGGCGAGTAATTCGCCTGAGTCTCGTCTCCTCTGCATCGCGTGCTCCCCCAAGAAAAAGAAAAAAAAAAGCTGAAGACGACATCGGTAAATTTAGCGTAATTTCGCTTTCGAGTCGCCCACCATGTACGACACGAAAGCTGTGCAAATGGGGCAAACTCTTTCGCGGTACGTAGAGCAGAAATGACTTCCGGAATGTTGTCATGGCAACCATTCGGAAGGCTCCTTTCCGTGCGACCCCCTCCCCCCTTCCCCCCACCTTCCCCGTGCAACAATTAAGCAACGGGAATAGTCAGGTGTCTTCGGGGCTTGTGAGACAGAATTTCGACATCCGTTCAAAATTTGTCGGGCCAGGATAGAAAATGTGACATCCTTGGTAAGAGATCTTCTTATCCATCATTTTTCTTTTTCTCTTTGGTTACACAATGCTGGAATCAAGCTTGAAATTTGGGCTGGGCTGGTTGATAGAAAATTCTTCTTACAATCGGTAAAAAAAAAAAAAAAACAGAAAAGAGAAACTGCGCTACGGGAAAAGAACAATAGGTGTTGTGTAATGAAGCTAGGATAATATGGGAGGCAGGAGGGAATTGTATTACTAATTCTTCTGTATAGATATTACGGATCAGGCGAGAGCTTTTCTTGGTTGGCGTTCAAGAGCACGGTGAGAATTGCATTATCAAGTTGCTCACGGAAGCTTAAGCCAGGGGGCGCGTAAAAATTTTAATGGGTATAATGGAGAGATTTAGTGCGTCGTACGCTGCCGCCTTTCGCCTTTGCGTACGGAAGGGATAGCGTTGTTGGTTCTGCGCACGCCCACAACAGAAAGAGAGCTTCGCGCTGTGCGCAGAACCACCAGCGCTATCTCTTCCCTTCCATACGCAAAAGCCATAGCGTTCGACGTACTAAAACTCCCTAATAACTATAGAGAGCGGATTTTTAGCCACTAACAGGGGGCGCTCTTGACCGCATGGCACGCAGTGTGCCAATCATTGCGGATGATATCGCTCTGTATCCCGATAAGCCTCTCCCGGGAAAAGGAGCGCGCACCTTTTTATGTATCAACTTTCCTTCCAATCGGAAGATAAAACGATACGATTCCGAAGGTTGGTTGGCCTAGAACGATTTATGTGGCGAAGTGCGCTACCTGTTAGTGCATCCCTAAAAATGAACTTCACCGCATAGCACGCTCCTAGCCAACCATCATCCCGAGTGATATCGTCATCTGTTGTGATTTGTTGAAAATGGGAGTCGTACGCCTTTCTTGTGACACATATACTGTTCATAGTTGTCACAAAAAAGGCGTACGCCTCCCGTTTTTAACAAATCAGGGCAGACAACGATATCATTCGAGATGATGGCTGGCTAGGAGCGTGCTATGCGGTAAAGTTCATTTCTAAGAGTGTGCCTAAAAGTCCGCCCTCTAATAATAACACACGGTTTCTGCGATAAACAGCTTGGTTGGAGTTTCGTGCAAAGTGTCTGTATGTCTTCCTTTCATATTCATTTGATCCCAGTACCGTTTTTACTGATTGCAACCAACAGAAGAGAAACTCCGTTATGTCTTCCGTATTTACATTGCCACGCCATGTGCCAGCATGCAATATCGTCGATACCGTTAACGTCGCACATTTCGAAGATTATCTTCCGCGAGAGATAATGAAGTACGCGTGCAAACGCGTTCCAAAATCGTGCTGGAAACAGCAGGTTCTCGCACCTCGCAAGATCTCCACAGACCTCTGTTACAACGCCGGAACCAAAACGCAAACGTTAACGAGCTTAAGTCCCTCGAAATCCCTGCTCGCTTCGTTCCGGGGTTCAGCAGCAGTGACAGGTTTTCCATTTGAGTTGAGTTTGGGCGCCTCCGCCGTGCCAGTGAGTATTCCAAAGAGTATCGCAGAAAGTTTGGAGTGGAATATAGCGCTGCGCGCGAGACACAGTCTTCAGGATTGGTAACTGCAAAGGCGGGTGAGCTGCGTTGCACGGAGTGTGCTATAGAGAGCTTATAATGTAAATTTTGTTTTGAAGGTTAGGAATGGAGGAGCATGGTATAGGAACAGGTCAGAGATCATCGTATTTACAGAGTAAAAAAATGTGAAACTTACAGTTTGACAAGTGAAGCGCATGAATAGGGGAGACCGGGGAGAGTTATCACAGCTTTTATCAATCAATCATTCAATCATTCATTTTTTATTTTACTTCCGATTTTGCCGTGACGAAAGTACGTTCGTCAGGCTGATGAAACCAACGCTGGGTTTTAGTGCGATCTTTTGGCTACACAACGCACATATTAAACTAAAGCTGGCTTCAAAAACAGTATACATGGTGTCCTGTGAGAAAGTGTCATTAAATTTCTAAAAATAGGTTTAACTTCAGAAAATTATGAAACTACTTGGAATACACACACACACACAGGCTTTTGCCACAGATTCAGGCCGTTTGCATTCGCGTCACACATTAATTAAGTTGATTTTGCTAATTGAACTCGAAAATTAGCCAAACAAAGGCACCGTTTTTCTTTATGAAATCGGAAGCCAATGGCCATAGCACACTATTCCAACCGAAATCACAGGTTTTTTCAGAAGATTTGTACAAAAACTTGACAGCTGCTGAATTTCTGCTTCGTTTCTTACACCGCGACTCTCCGTGATCGTGCCGGCAGCCATATGTCTGAAAGCGTCCAAGGAAAACCCAGGGAAAACCTTAGGCCGCACAGCCGGCACTGGGATTCGAACCCGGGTACCTCCCAGTCTCGATGGGACATGGCCAGCACGCTAACCACTGAGCCCATCCCAGCACGAGCTGGTATAACATAACGCGCGTTAAATGCATCACTTCGGCCCGTGGTGGTGGTGGTGGTGGTGGTGGGTGGTGAAAGGGCTCGCCGTTGACGGCCTAGCAGATGTGGGCAACGTCACGACTAACGCTCTGGGGGAATGTGCGCCTCCTGGGACGACTTCTAAGGGAACTGTGCCGACATATGTCTAACAGCGTCTGAGGAAAACCCACGAAAAACCCCATACAGCACGACCGGCACCGGGATTCGAACCCGGGTATCTCCCAGTCTTGACGTGGCATGGCCAGCACGCAAGCCACTCAGTCACCCGAGCTGGTCACGCGGAGCGAACGCGTGGGAGAGTGGTCAGTTACCAGCTCTTGTACCCCCCCCCCTTTTTTCCCCTCATCTTCTTCTTTCCTTTTCAGTCTCCTGATAGTGGTTGTGACAAATCTATTCAGATCTTCTTAAATGATTCTGATGAATGCGGACCATCTTACCTTTGCGAGGAAAGGACAATCATTTATTAAAACATCTCCCTCCTCTCTCTTTTATTCGTTACAAACAAACAAACAACAACATCACCTCCTTCCTCCTTGAGATTTTATGAACCCTTCAGACGCACGAGAAGGGAAAATGCTTTCAAATGCCACTGCACCGCGGTAATGAAATCCTCCCGCTTGCACTGCGTCAGGTTCCTACGCATAAACCGGATCGCTACGAGTGAAGTCGTTCTGCCCGGTCATAATACAAGCACAGAGTGGATTGGAACAAAAGATGTTCTCTACCCGGAGGGAGCTGATCTGCCGCGAAGGGATTATGCTTGACTGACTGCAAACAACATCCAGTGGAAGAAAGGAGAGTTAATGAACCTGATGAGGCCGTCTCTCTATCGGAAGTGACGTAACACAGCCAAAGCGGTCACAAAGAAGGCATTCACTGCTGTCCCTTCTCTGTGAATGCGACTTTTTTCTTTTCTTCTTTTTTTTTTCAGAACCCATTCGTTAGCGTTTAGCTTAGTGCTGGGTGTTAGTGTTTCAGAACTGGTTGGGTAGTGCTTATTAGACAAGCTGAGACTGCGTTTTCTGATAATGAGCCATATATTCTGTCTCTGTTTTATTGCGTAAAATATAGTTTATTAATAAAGGTTTATATTTCATATATTTCTAAAAATTATCTGTCTGTGAGTGAAAAAGAACTAAAAACCGTGTGTGTCTAGAAAAAAAAAACTGTCTCTATGAGTGACATACAGTCGTGGAAAAGGAGGGCAGAGGGATGGAATAGGAGGATAGGAATGAAGGAATAGGCCATTTGCAAAAGTTCCAGGGAGCAGCGCGCATGCCGGGAAATGCTGTGCAAAACGACAGCGACGGCGCATGCGCCAGTACGACGATGACGACGATCGGAGACGATAGCAAATCGCTGTCGTTTTGCACAGCATTTCCCGGCACGCCCTTCCAGAGCGCGCGCTGCTCCCTGGAACTTTTTCAAATGGCCTATTAGAGTACATCCGTTGGTGGACTCCCAACCCGTCACCTCTCAGTCTTTAGTGTGACGTGGAAGATGCTAACAACAAGCATTTTGCTGCATTCCGCTGTGGACGCGCATTCTAAGGTTCGTAACCTTTCGTGCAACGCACTAGCGCCTATAGCTACATACCTCAATTATATCGTCATTTTTCAAAAAAACGCAAGAGTTATTCGAAGCTTCCGAAGCAATTTTGAACGCAGCTTTGCTCTGCATCGATAAATTCCCACTAGTCTATCATTCGCGCGAGCAGTTGTTGCAAATATATTTGAGCTACTTTTTTTTTTTTTTTTTGTCTCGTTCCACTGGAGAACTTCATTATGTTATTTCATTCTGGCGTTGATTTTCTTTCACCGAAATCAAAGGAAGCTTCGCGCTGCATTAGCACGTTGAAAACTATAGCTCAAGGGTTCACTGGAGCGCGAGAGAAGAACGCATATAAAAAAAAGTTTAATGAAAAGTACAAAGGGGGACGTGATGAATGCTTGATAACGAAGGGATCTTTCAATAGAGCTAAGGAACCGTACAAAGCTGATGATCTCCAGGCAAAGAAAACGGTGGTAAAGTATATTATTTTGCCATAGGCGAAGGAAGAAGACACTTGGGGGTGGACTCATGGCTGCTCTTATTTTAGGCAAAGTTGCGGTGATTTATGAACGGATAACAATATGTTCAGTTTTCAGAAGTGGTGCGGGGCTCTGTGAAGAGCCCACGAGACCTGGAGGGATTTTCATGACTCGATAGATACGGAAGAGGCTTCAAGTTGGAAGATCGCATGCATGATAGGCTTGGCGTCTTTAAATTAGACGAAGAGCATCAGACAGAGAGAAACATATGAGGCAGATAAAAATCATGCGCTATGTTTCTTTGGTAACCTAGTCTCAGACCGGCGGGTGCTTTCTGCTATGCATATCGACATCGTTACGCATAATCGTATAAACAACAACAACAACAAATATAATGGGAAATTCGCCACGTATACAGGTCTGGCTTAAAAGTGCTAATATTCTACTCTGACCTTCGTATTCGTGTTTCGTTCTATAAACTGACTGGCAACGAAAATGGAGAATAACGCATCGCGTAAAATTACGTCACATTGCAGTTACATTCTTGTGAAGCATGCAAGAAAACAAAACAATGTTGGATTAAGAAAGAAAGAAAAAATATTCCCGAGGTCCACAAACAAACCAAAGATTTTGTCCTGCTCTCGATGATGATGAGAGAAATGAGTGTACGTAAGTCGGGTTGGCTATCTTAGTACACCTACACAGAGTTTGTTTGCTCTGCGGACAATCGAGCGATCACGTAGGTTACCGCAACTGCACTCCACGTATCTGGGGGGGGGGGGTTCAGTGCCGCAATTTAACATTCAGATGTTCTGCGTCAGACCTCAGTTATCGATTTTTCTTAGGGATATAATGTGAACCAGAGTGCGGCGCGGCTGAAAGTTCCAAGATTTAGTTTACTTTTCCACCCTAATCTATATCTATATGTCAGTTAGAGTGAGTAAGTTATCGTCGCGACTCACTCAATTGGTCAGGGATACCATAAAAATAATTGAGATAAATGGTTCAGCTTTTATGCATATCAGCAAAAAGTTAGACTGAATAAATGTAAAAAAAAAAAAAAAAAAACTACATCAGTAACTAACAAGTTATCATAGAACAAAGTCAAGGGGCACAGGCGAGCTGGTACATATTCCAAACGGACTGTTCAGCTGTTTTAGAGAACGTGTCCTTTGTTACCTGTCTCAAGGTTTTACCGTTTGGGTCATTTAGAACACACATTGTTAAAACTATACACAAGAGCAATCTAGGAAGGAAGATAAATGACAATATTGGGGCGATTTTATCTTCATTACAAATGAAAAGAGACTACTTGCCCATAATACTCCATGTTATCTCTCTCGATCGAGATGATAACGCTTCTGCTTTTGCCCAATCGACATTTTCGCGTTGTGTAAATATTTTAGAATACGTTTCGATTATTCCTCATTGATGATGATGATAATGATGATGGATAGAAGAAAGAAATAGGGTCTTTGTTAGAGCTCGTACAACACATTCTTTTGGCAAGGAGAAGAAGAGCGCGATAAGCTAACCGATTTCATCGCAATACAGACACATTCTTCTCCACGCCGCGATTTCTGGAACGTATTTGGAATGGATTTTGACGCCGTCTCATTGCCTCCGTGTGGGATGAAGTTTCGGAAGGAAATGCACGACATCTGACGACTTCAATTATCTGACGTCTTTCAATCTTTTGTGGATGTTTGCTTTAGTGAAGCTGCATCAGAATGCGGAATAGAAGCACAAATGTTCTTGCTTATTCGTCGCTCTGGAAATAGCACTCTTTTAACAAAAAAGTAATTGCGAAATATTTTTACGAGAGAATGACGTTTTCATGTACGGCTGTTTGCAAAGATTGTATTCAGATGTGTTGCTTTTGGCAGTAACGTCGAAAATGATATAGCTTCTTTCAAAACGCGCCGATGGAACAGGAGAAAAAGGCCAGTGCCTCACGGTCGATGAAACGCGGACATGAAAATGGGAAACGTTTATGTAGTACAAAAGAAACTATATTATTCTTTTTTTTATTTTTCTGTTATTTTGTTGAGCCTGTCTTTTCATTCACCTGGTTTCGTTCCTTCCTTTGAATTCGAACCTTCTCATGGCAACACAGCAAATACATCATGATGATGGTGATGATAACGACAAAGGGTGTTACACCGCTGCAGCAGCGCTGCCCTGTACTCTAAAACATAATTTCACCGCATAGCACCATTACTGTGAATGACAGGGTTACCGCTTGTGATTCAAAGAGAGAGGCAGGCCTACGCCTTTTTATGTCAATTTGGATCTATTATGATTGACACAAAAAGGCGTACGTTCCTATCTGTCTGCGAATCGGAAGCGATATTCCGATCATCCGTGCCAGTGGTTGGTGCTGAGCGTGCTATGCAGTGAAGTTCTGTTCTGCAGTGTCACGTCGAGACTGGGAAGTACCCGGGTTCGAATCCCGGTGCCGGCTGTGCTGTCTGGGGTTTTCCTGGGTTTTCCTCCGACCCTTTCAGACATATGTCGGTACAGTTCCCATAGAAGTCGGCCCAGGAAGCACATTCCCCCAGGGCGTCAGTCGTGACGTTGCCCACCTCTGTGAGGCCGACAACGGCGATACCTTTCACCAGCACAACCACCACCACCACCACCTGTATTAAGGGTGTACTCTTTCCCTGTCAGATATTACATGAATGATATAGGAATGAACATTATCGCAGAAAATCATAAGAAGAGTAGATGTTCGGTTCTTCTGATGTACACTCTAACAGCAGTAGTATAGATATAGACTGTATAATTTTCGAGCGGCATAAGAACCGAGCGGCATAAGAACCGAGCGGCATAAGAACCGAGCGGCACAAGAACCGAGCGCTATAACGGGCTCTTTTTTCTAATCCAAGATGGCCGATTCTAAGCCAACACAATCCAGTTCTAAGCCAACACAAGCCAAATCCAAAGCCATCTGATTGGCCACCATTAGCTCCGCCCACTTCACACGTTGATTGGCCCATGCTAAGCCTACTGATCTTTGATTGGTTGACCGTAGCTCCTTCATGCTAATTAATTGGCTCCGCCCCCACTTCACACGCTGATTGGCTCATGCTAAGCCTTGACTGAGCATTGGTTGGTTTACCGTAGCTCCACCCCTTCATGCTAATTACTTGGCTCCGCGCGCGCCCGTTGATTGGCCACCGCTACTGATCGCGCGCGCGTTGATTGGTTCACCATAGCTCCGCCCCCCGCCCGTTTATGTTCATTACTTGACTCCACCCCCAGCGGGCTTCACGCTGATTGGCCGGCGCGACCGCTGATTGGTCCAGGCGCGGCTGCAGCGACCCCTGCTGCGGCCCTATCTCAGATGTCCAAACTTACCCATCTGATTGGTCCATTCTAAGCCACTCTCCCAGCCCCCCCCCCCCCCCATCTGATTGGCCGCCGCCACTGCCTTCACCGGCACCCACCCGTTGCGGCCCTATCTCAGATGTTCAAACTTATACCGATTGGCTCGCCACCAGACGGCGCGCGGCGGCGGCGGCGGCGGCTTCAGATGGTTCTAACCTATCTCAGATAGCTCTATGAGATCGAACAGACAGGGAAAAAAATACCTTTCAACTAAAACCTATCTCAGATAGCTCTATGAGATCGAACAGACAGGGAAAAAAATACCTTTCAACGTTTATTGAGTACATGTTTGAGGAAAAGCATGGCAGTTTTGGAGAGGTTGATTCCCTTGATGCTGGGCATGGTTCCACGGAAGTGACGGATCATGTAGACGTCTCCGGGACAGCGGCTGAGAAAAATTTCGTCCTCCGTGAGTTGGCACTTCCGCGTGCACTGGATATCTTCGTAGCTGTCGCTCACGTCCAGCGAGTGAAGGCACGTACGCAACGATCCAGTAGCGTTCCTGTCCAGGTTAATGCCGGACCGCATAGGTACCACGTGCCACTCTCTGATGGCCAAGATGTCGCCGGGGCATTCGTGCGCGTACGTGTGCTTATCCTTCTCCAGCTTGATGCTCGCAGTGCAGTTGCCGGCGTCCAGCGCCAGTGCGCACGAGACGAGCGAGAAGAGAACGAGGTACCACATCCTTCCAGTGACGCAGGTCAAATGACGCTACTCCTACTCATCCTCTGCATTATCTGTGCGACGGAGGAAAGAATGCCGTGTGAAATCCCGCTATCTACGTCATCCACTCGAGCTTACCATATTCGCAGCTTCCGTACGGGTAGGAGTCCACGTTATTGTAGAGGTACCGTTTGTCGTCGTACGCCATCAGACTTCTTTTCACGTTTCGGATGGTGTACATGCACTGTTTCTTTCCCACTATTGACACCTGTTCGTGCGATACGCTGGCGTGCTTGAATAGGGTATCGCGGTACGTGTCATGGAGGAGGTGTTTGCGCACAATGTTCTTTTTGACCCCTTTAGCTCTTGCAATTTGTTTTCCCCCGGCTAATTTGATGGAATACATTTTGGCTTTCAGGCATATTACTTCCTCGATGGGTACGCTACCCGTTTCACTTTTGAACGCGCCAAGTCTACCGCGATTCCTCTCGCTGTACAGTGGATGATCACGATCGAAGGAAGACAAGTCTAAATGGTCGTCGGCGATCGCGCGTAACTGATCTTCGTAGTCCTTGCAGAATAGGCCGAGGATCAGAGAATCCGTGTCAAAGTAGCAGGTAATCACCGGACAAGTGAGCTTGCTCAGCAGGGTTTCATAATAGAACGAGTACATGGTTAACTTACTCAGTTCTAAAATCGTGAAGCCAATCTGCAGGGGGAAATCGCATCGCACTTTTCTCTTGCGCATTTCGTACATGACACAATCGGGGGACAAAATTTCCATTCGCGCGCATTCCGCCCGACTCCCGAGGCGACTCGCCGTCTCCTCATCGAAGGCTACTCGAATGTCTCGCATATTAAATTTATTTAGCAACGTACGCCCGAAGACCGCATTATTTGAGATTTTATAGAAATTTTTCTCGAACGTCGTGCTCGATGCGACGCGTCTGGCAACATTGTCCTCAATGTAGGGACGCAGGAATGGTGCCTGACGAAATTTTAGAATTCTGTGAATTTTCGTCACCCGCATGCCCAATCTACAATAGAGCGCGAGCAGCGCGTAATGAACGACGTACTCGACCTTGTCCTTGCACGTGAGCAGCAGCTTTTTGCTGTTCGCCGGCTGATACATTAACTCTTCGAGGAGCCCTCGCTGGAATGGTGAGAGCCATTCCTTCGGAACGACAGCCTTCTCGGGAGCCAGGGGGAAGTACCGCGTCAGCGCGTGGATAGATTTTGGATACTCCAAATCGCACACGTACACGTATCCCACGTCCGAATCTGTGGGATGACGCATAAAATCCACGGAGCTAAAATCCTCGACCCATTCGAAATCGCCGACTGGGAGGTGCTTTATCATACTGAATCCGTAAAGATTGTTGCAATCTATGTACGATATGTACACCTCCTCTTTATCGGGATCGTAGCCACTGCACAGCGGGTTGTTAGCCCGTAAATGACGCCTGCTCGCCTGACAGAGTCCACCTCTAACACCCGATTCGATGGTCCGGTACATGTCCTCGGCGATGATCAGCTCCAATTTTGCCCGCGTGTAATTTAGAGCGCATTGCCACGAATAGGATGCCAGCGAAACACAATGAAGCAATTCCAATCCGCGCGCGTCGTAGCACAGGCGCCGGAAGTGCTGCATTACGTCAGCATGTAACAGGGCATCCGTTTTCAGGTACAATGCATTATAATCCCTCAGATTCGAGCATCCAAAACGTTCAAATACGTGCAGCGCGTACTGATAGTCTTCGTCGCTTATATCCTCCCCCATCAGATCGTTTCGGAAGGCTGATTTTGCCGGCAGAGCCAATTCGTCGTAGACCGCGAACGAGCTAACGTGGCTGTACGGGAATACACCTTTACGAAGCAAAATTTCGTAGTCGTCTCCAAATACCTGCTTCAGGCATTGGAACGCCTCTGCGCCCCCCATGGATTTGACGGTTTCCACGAGCTCTCCCAGCGACGAATTTAGGTACTGCATGGTATCTCTGAATAGGAAGGTGCCAATTTCGAACGATCGGATTTTTTCCATGGAACTGGCCACGATGAAGGGAGCTCGCTTCCACCCGAGAAGGTGAAATTCCCGCAGTAGTCCGGCCAAATCGTAGGCCAGATTGTGCACCATGATGGGCAGTTTTTCCCGCGTCGTGCACGCTACGTTACAGGGGTTGCACAGCGTTGCGATGTAATTTGTCTCGCCAGCGGTACAACGCTTGGAATGGTCGTGGTGCCGGACACGGGATACATCTTGCGCGAACTCCCGCCCGCAGTACGCGCAGTGGGTGGCAGCTCTGTGCCGCGCTCGTTGCTCATCATTCAGCACCATTTCCGCGGGGCAGGCGTTCAGGGCGATCATCTCGTCCCGCATTTCCATCAAAGCTCTGACGCACTGCCTCGCAGAATCTTCACCGTGGTGCGTCCTGATGCGCATCACCTTCGAGTCGTGGGTGCGTACGAGCACGGCACAAAAGCTCGAGGTGACGTGACGCTGCATGCCAACACCACTGGGCGCGAGTACGCTCTCCTGCAGAGAACAATTAGGGAAAGAATAGCCAGGCATTTCACTAGTACGGGGAAGTTTAATTATATCAACGCGCTGCCGAAGATAGTGGCCGACTATAACGACTCGGTACACTCTGTCACGGGCGAAAAGCCGAAAAACGTGAACGCCGGAAATGAAGTAGCTCTGTTCAACAGATTGAATCGTAAGACGACCCCGCGCGAGAGCAAGTATAAATCAGGGGACCAGGTGCGGCTCGCGTTAGACCGCGGCGTGTTCGCCAAAGGCTACGATCAAAGGTGGACGGCCGAAGTGTTCGAGGTGTCGCGAACGAGAAAGACCGATCCGCCCGTAGTGTACGTGAAAGATTCGACGGGAAAAGAAATACTGGGATCATTCTACGAGCAGGAGCTGCAGCCAGTCCACCATCTTTCCTCGTACGATAAGCGACTCATATCCGCGGTGATTAGAAAGAAGAAAATTAACGGGGTATTGCACTACTTGGTTCGTTGGTTCGGATACGCCAAAGATCACGATTCTTGGGTGCCCGCCAACGATGTCAGAAAATGAATTTTACGTGTATCTGCTCTCGAACGCCAGCATGGACCTGTACCCGTCCAACACGCTGAATGACTTCACGATCGCGTTAGATAAGCCGCTACACCTGGATGATTCGTACGTCGTCGGTCTAGAGGGATTTTCCATTCCCAACAGCTTCCTGAACGTGAACCAAGCGCCTGATAACCTGATAACGCTATCAACGGAGAAGTGGCAAACAAAACAGCTCACGTTCGAAGACACGGACACGCTACTGAATAAAATATTCCCCGAATATGGGATAGAGTGGACTTACGAGGAAGATCACTACGTGTTTAAGCTACCGTCGCGCGTGCGCTCGGCGAAACTAATCGACAGACCGCTGCATCTCGCCTTTGGAATCGTCGACATCGATGGAGATCACCGGGAGGGCGGTAAAGTACGCGCCGTCCCAAACGTGTTACCGCTCGCGGAGGAAAGAGCCGTTATGATGCGAGTTCGCCGGGTGATAGTGATCAATAACGATCTAATTTTAGAACCCCGATCGCTCATTACCGACACATTCAACGAATTCTTCAGAGCGACGAACGATACAGAATCACGGGTGGAATACAAAGACAACACTTACTCGCTTTCTCTCCCGACGAATTTCAACTTGTCGACCGAGTTCCTGGACCTCATTCAGGTGAAGCACATCCACGTTGAAGGATCCCGAAAGCACATCACGTGTAATCCCATAGTGAAGACGTACCGCATCCACATAAACACTCGAGAGACGGAAAGTCGGCGCATTTCACTTCCACCGAATTACTACGAAACACCCGAAGCTCTCGTGAGCGCCATCCATGAGCGTCTGCAGCCGGAGGCTTCCCTCACGTACGATGCATGGGCGAGGAAGTGTTCGTTGAGCTTGCGGGAAAACGTGTCGCTTACATTATCCGATTACTTTGCGTACCTACTGGGTTTCGGCGCGAAAACCGTATTTACGGAAAACGATACGGGCGTCGACGAAGTGACCATAGATCTTCCCATTAACTGTATTATGATATACACGGATCTCGTCACGCCCTCCGTAGTGGGAAACGGGCGGCATCCGATACTGAAATTAATTCCATTCGTATACGATAGAACGAAAGAACAACTGAGTTTCAGCTTTCTACCCGTTCAGTATTTTAAGTTAGTGCAGCGCGAAATTTCCTCAATCACCGTCTCTATACGCGACGACACGGGTCGCAAGCTACCGCTACAAAATCGCGGTAGATCGACGCTGACGCTGCACTTTAAGCATGTACACTAAAGCGGTACCAATCTACGGATTTGGCGTTCCGACGGTATACAGGTCGCACCTGTACCAGAGGGGAGGCAATTTCTTTTCTCAGCTCGGGCGTTTCGCTATTCCACTCTTTAAACGCGTATCGCCCTACTTAAAAAAGACGGCTGTTGCGGCCGCTAAGCGCGTGGCCAAAAATCTGTCGGAGGGAGACTCTTTCCGAAGTGCGCTTAAAAGATCGGCGAAAGATACGGGCCGTGAAATTCTCCGCGACCTCGGAGGGGCTGGCGGGCGAAGAAAGAGGAGAAAACCGGACGTCTTCGACGGCATAAATCACGCTGGTTGCGCGGCCACAATTTAGTTGCGAGATGGACACGATTAACGTCGTACATCCCGACACTCCTCTGTTGGATAAGTCGGAAACACAGTTATTTTCCGTGCCGGGAACGCAGTGGCATATACTGAAGGGGGAATATGAGGTATTCTACCCGGTCGCTGACATATCCTCCGTCATAGAGTTCCAGCTTTCGAATTTGGGGCACCACTATCTCGATTTGAACTCCGCGTACATAGTGACGAAAGTCCGCATCGTACGTGACGATGGTTCGCTACCGGAAACACAGGCTGGCGATCGGACGACCTACGACGAGGTCTACCCCGTCAACGCGTTCGCCAGCTCGCTTTTCAAGAACGTAGCCGTCTTCTTGAATCAGACCATGATCACGAATAATGATTTGTATAGCTATAGAAGCTACTTGGATATTTTGCTTCACGCCAGCACCACGGAGCAAAATACCGTGCATAAAGCAGGTCTGTACACGCAAGAAGAAGCGCGTCAAACGGAAAACAACATTCGCGCTCGTGGACCGGCCGAACGATACAACCTCACACGCGGCGGCAAGACCATCGACCTGGTTTCCAAGATCAACTCGGACATTTTCCTGCAGCCTAAGCTACTCATATCGGGAGTGGAAATTAGGCTTGTTTTTTATCAAGGCTCCGACGCGTTCCGCATTATGAAGACCGATCAGGAGCAGCACGCGCATAAAGTGGAAATCATGAGTGCCACCTTGTACATAAAGAAAATCACCGTGTCTCCCAGCCTATTCCTCGGACACGAAACGGAATTGCAGAAGCGCAAGGCTCTCTACACACTGGCCGGAAGTGAATCGCGTATTCGTTCGCTACCAGTTGGCAACCTGGATGCATGCCTGGAAGATTTATTTCCTGAGAAGATACCGTCTAAGGTGGTGGTCGCATTCGTGCCCACCCTAGCCTACCAGGGAGCATTCAATCGGGACCCGTACCGATTCGTGAACTGCGACATTGAGTCGGCGACGCTCACCGTGAACGGGACGCAGCGAATAGACACGTTCGACTTCAGCAATAACCTGAACCACCGAAGCTACTTCAACCTCCTGGAGCAGCTGTGTGAGAAGCACGTCTCCTACGAATACGACCACTACGTTGGAAACAAGTTCCTACTGTACTACGACCTGGATCCGGATCAATCCTCCGTCCACCTGTCACCGATCAGGCGTGGAAACGTTCGTCTGCAGCTCAAGTTCCGACGTGCCTTAGCCGAACCCACAACCGTATTGATACTGTCCGAGAGTGTGCGAATTATGTCCATCGATAAGAACAGGAACGTCACACTGGATTAGCGATGTTCGAGCAAGATATCGAGAGACTCCTGAAGTACAACGACTACACTTCGGCACTCTTCCGCGGTGTATACGCTCGAGACGACCGTCTGCCCGCACTGGATAGACCGGGTATGATCGTGGTGAACACCGATCGGCGACAGCAAGCTGGGGAGCACTGGATTTTGTACGCGAAAATGAAGGATGACCTCATCTACTTTGATTCCTTCGGATTGCCGCCCATCGAACCCGAGCTGAAACGCCTCACCGTCGACGAATATAATGATGTCTGTATCCAAAGCCTGTATTCTCCAATGTGTGGTGTGTACTGTTGTATCGCGGCGACATTGTTGGCGAAAGGGAAATCACTGAAGAGCATTGTATCCCTGTTTTCCGATAATCTCGCCGCTAATGACCTAAAATCAATAAAGCTGCTAGAAAAGTTGTTTGTCGCTTAAAAACGCCTGGCGTCCTTTATTCTCTATAGCTCCCCACAAACTACACTTGCTTAGTCAATGAATACGCGCTATAGCTCCCTATCATATCATTCTATCAATAGAGCTTCCCATCATATCAGCCTATCTTCCTAATCCATCACAACAACGCAACATTTAAAATCAGAAATACATGTATTTTTATTTTTCCCGCTGATTACATATGGGACGCGGACTTTCGTCGCGGTCACTTCTTCTTCGCGTGAGTAAAGATGATGTCGGGCGATGCGGCTCTTTTACCATCCCCGAATCTCTCCTTCTTCTCTAGTTTCAGATCTGGTAATTCTCGCATTTCTTGCAAATCTTCATCCGTGAGTCGCCTAAAACGACTGGGTAGGTACACCTTCACGCGTTTATCGTTGTTCATCAGGAGTTCCACGTACACGGACTCCCCATAGATAGTGTCCACTTTGCGTAAGTCCAACACGTCGAGCTTTTCGTTGTTTGGAACAATGCTCATTTTCTGAATGTCTCCATCACCGGGTTTCTTTAGTTTATCCAGCTTCTCGACAATAGATGACATATCTCTCAGTGCAAGTTTCTACGCACGCCAAATGAACTGAAAATGAGGACGACTATTACCTAACTTTCCTCATCTTGAAGACAATAGTGAAACATACCTTTCTCGTTGTGCGCTTCACGAGGAGTCGACCGACGGCTTCACAGACCTCAAATGAGTTGTATATATCGCGACTTTTATATAAAGCACCTCCGGAGGAGCGCAAGGGTGGTGCGATTCTGTTTACACAATCACACGGGAACAGCATGTGATATATGATGCGCGCGCGAAGGACATTTGGAAACTGCATAAGCGAACCCTTTTGTTTTTGGCGCTTGTTTCGGCGATGAGTTGGTTGGCTCATAGGGATATTTTCCTTCAGATAGACTTGTCTCATCAAGCACAACAGTTTACTTTTGGTTTTAATACGCGTGGCCTCGGAAAACATGATTTACGTGGTGACCCAGTTTCTCGTTACATCACCTTGACGCAACATTTTTTTCACTAGGGCCCGCCACGATGGGTGGAAGTGCGTTTTTGATATTAAACAGATGGCACCGTCGTGTTGGGGCTTGTCTCAAGGTGACCCAATTTCTCGTTACATTACCTTGACGCAACTTCCCCGAGAATAAAACAAAGCTCACCGTTCTATAGTATAAACTCATTTTGACCATGAAGCGCATTTTGATATAAAACAGGCGACCCCAACGTGTTGGAACATGCAACCGACTCAAGGTGACCCAATTTCTCGGAGAAGACCTATTTACATTACCTTGACGCAACATTTTCTTCGACGGTGAATGCTCACCATTGCGGCCGCGCGCGCGTTCTGATATTAAACAGATGGCCCCCAACGCGGCCTCATCCTCGAGGTGCCACATGATTTACGACCGCGTGGAAACAAGCGAGCCCCGACGTGTTGGCGCATGTAGCGTGGATGCCGGTTTATAAGCCGCGCGATCGCCTCAGGGGGGGAACAGTCTGCTTTCACTCGCTTCACAAGTAAGTTATTCCCTCCTTTACTTGTTGCACGTTTCTTACTGATGCGCGTTTATTTTCAGTGCCTCGGTGTGTGTTCTGCTTTTTTGATCCTCACGATATCGAGGATGAATCGGACGACGACGACGATTCTCGGGACGGCGCACCTCCTACACTGTCTGCTCACGTGATGCGATCGCACCCCGACGTGGATACATCCTTCCTGCCCTTCTTCCAGACTGACGCCGCATTTAGAGGTATCGTCAAAAGATTCACGCTATTGGCATCTGTTCACGATCAGGGAGTAGAGGATTTACGACAATATTTAATGAGTCACTTTCACGATATGCTCGCCATATTGAGAGCGCAAAGAATACCCTTTAGGTTTTGCATTTGTTCCGATGTCTTAATGGTGAAGGAAACTCGGGGGGAGATAACCGCGCACATAGCCCACTTTATGGCGTTTGCTCGCGAAGTCCACAGCGACGGAGCCGTCGCGAATACCCTAATGGACGCGATTCAGGAGTCCACGGGACGCGTAGAAAATTATCAGCGGGAAGGGAGCGGGTTCGTGTCCACCGACGTCCAAAAGGTTCAAATATGCATTTCCGCGGTGAAAACTAAAAAATTCGGATGCAAAGGGGCACTTCCCGATCATTTGGCTAAACGCAGGAACGTGCTGACGAATATTCATTTACCGGCACATAAGGAGGGTGAGTGTTTTAAATACAATACGCTTGCCCTCCTGCACCCGCAGGAAAGTAATTCGTGGAAAAAATGTGAAAACTATGCCGCGGAGTACTGGTGGCCTAGTCGCTTCCCCGTTTCCTACTCTGATCTGGACGAATTCGAAGATAAAAACAAGATATCCGTGTACGTATACGAGTACGTCGATCAGGGAGTGCACGTGTCGCGATCCCCAAAACTCGAGTATGAAAAGAAAATTCACTTATTGGCTGTAGATGAACATTTTTTCGGAATCAAGTCTCTCGAGCGCTTACTGATGAGAGACAACAGGCGTTTCGTATGCGAGCGTTGCACGCGCTCTTTTAACAAGGAAGAGAGCATGGCGAAACATCGTCGCCTGTGCGCGGACGTAAACGAAATCATATTGGAATTTTGCGAACCGGGCAAAAACTTTGTAGAGTTTACTAAAATACAGTACAAGCAGCAGTACAACTACGTCGTCGCGTTGGACACGGAGAGCGTACTCGCGCCCAGTGGTGTTGGCATGCAGCGTCACGTCACCTCGAGCTTTTGTGCCGTGCTCGTACGCACCCACGACTCGAAGGTGATGCGCATCAGGACGCACCACGGTGAAGATTCTGCGAGGCAGTGCGTCAGAGCTTTGATGGAAATGCGGGACGAGATGATCGCCCTGAACGCCTGCCCCGCGGAAATGGTGCTGAATGATGAGCAACGAGCGCGGCACAGAGCTGCCACCCACTGCGCGTACTGCGGGCGGGAGTTCGCGCAAGATGTATCCCGTGTCCGGCACCACGACCATTCCAAGCGTTGTACCGCTGGCGAGACAAATTACATCGCAACGCTGTGCAACCCCTGTAACGTAGCGTGCACGACGCGGGAAAAACTGCCCATCATGGTGCACAATCTGGCCTACGATTTGGCCGGACTACTGCGGGAATTTCACCTTCTCGGGTGGAAGCGAGCTCCCTTCATCGTGGCCAGTTCCATGGAAAAAATCCGATCGTTCGAAATTGGCACCTTCCTATTCAGAGATACCATGCAGTACCTAAATTCGTCGCTGGGAGAGCTCGTGGAAACCGTCAAATCCATGGGGGGCGCAGAGGCGTTCCAATGCCTGAAGCAGGTATTTGGAGACGACTACGAAATTTTGCTTCGTAAAGGTGTATTCCCGTACAGCCACGTTAGCTCGTTCGCGGTCTACGACGAATTGGCTCTGCCGGCAAAATCAGCCTTCCGAAACGATCTGATGGGGGAGGATATAAGCGACGAAGACTATCAGTACGCGCTGCACGTATTTGAACGTTTTGGATGCTCGAATCTGAGGGATTATAATGCATTGTACCTGAAAACGGATGCCCTGTTACATGCTGACGTAATGCAGCACTTCCGGCGCCTGTGCTACGACGCGCGCGGATTGGAATTGCTTCATTGTGTTTCGCTGGCATCCTATTCGTGGCAATGCGCTCTAAATTACACGCGGGCAAAATTGGAGCTGATCATCGCCGAGGACATGTACCGGACCATCGAATCGGGTGTTAGAGGTGGACTCTGTCAGGCGAGCAGGCGTCATTTACGGGCTAACAACCCGCTGTGCAGTGGCTACGATCCCGATAAAGAGGAGGTGTACATATCGTACATAGATTGCAACAATCTTTACGGATTCAGTATGATAAAGCACCTCCCAGTCGGCGATTTCGAATGGGTCGAGGATTTTAGCTCCGTGGATTTTATGCGTCATCCCACAGATTCGGACGTGGGATACGTGTACGTGTGCGATTTGGAGTATCCAAAATCTATCCACGCGCTGACGCGGTACTTCCCCCTGGCTCCCGAGAAGGCTGTCGTTCCGAAGGAATGGCTCTCACCATTCCAGCGAGGGCTCCTCGAAGAGTTAATGTATCAGCCGGCGAACAGCAAAAAGCTGCTGCTCACGTGCAAGGACAAGGTCGAGTACGTCGTTCATTACGCGCTGCTCGCGCTCTATTGTAGATTGGGCATGCGGGTGACGAAAATTCACAGAATTCTAAAATTTCGTCAGGCACCATTCCTGCGTCCCTACATTGAGGACAATGTTGCCAGACGCGTCGCATCGAGCACGACGTTCGAGAAAAATTTCTATAAAATCTCAAATAATGCGGTCTTCGGGCGTACGTTGCTAAATAAATTTAATATGCGAGACATTCGAGTAGCCTTCGATGAGGAGACGGCGAGTCGCCTCGGGAGTCGGGCGGAATGCGCGCGAATGGAAATTTTGTCCCCCGATTGTGTCATGTACGAAATGCGCAAGAGAAAAGTGCGATGCGATTTCCCCCTGCAGATTGGCTTCACGATTTTAGAACTGAGTAAGTTAACCATGTACTCGTTCTATTATGAAACCCTGCTGAGCAAGCTCACTTGTCCGGTGATTACCTGCTACTTTGACACGGATTCTCTGATCCTCGGCCTATTCTGCAAGGACTACGAAGATCAGTTACGCGCGATCGCCGACGACCATTTAGACTTGTCTTCCTTCGATCGTGATCATCCACTGTACAGCGAGAGGAATCGCGGTAGACTTGGCGCGTTCAAAAGTGAAACGGGTAGCGTACCCATCGAGGAAGTAATATGCCTGAAAGCCAAAATGTATTCCATCAAATTAGCCGGGGGAAAACAAATTGCAAGAGCTAAAGGGGTCAAAAAGAACATTGTGCGCAAACACCTCCTCCATGACACGTACCGCGATACCCTATTCAAGCACGCCAGCGTATCGCACGAACAGGTGTCAATAGTGGGAAAGAAACAGTGCATGTACACCATCCGAAACGTGAAAAGAAGTCTGATGGCGTACGACGACAAACGGTACCTCTACAATAACGTGGACTCCTACCCGTACGGAAGCTGCGAATATGGTAAGCTCGAGTGGATGACGTAGATAGCGGGATTTCACACGGCATTCTTTCCTCCGTCGCACAGATAATGCAGAGGATGAGTAGGAGTAGCGTCATTTGACCTGCGTCACTGGAAGGATGTGGTACCTCGTTCTCTTCTCGCTCGTCTCGTGCGCACTGGCGCTGGACGCCGGCAACTGCACTGCGAGCATCAAGCTGGAGAAGGATAAGCACACGTACGCGCACGAATGCCCCGGCGACATCTTGGCCATCAGAGAGTGGCACGTGGTACCTATGCGGTCCGGCATTAACCTGGACAGGAACGCTACTGGATCGTTGCGTACGTGCCTTCACTCGCTGGACGTGAGCGACAGCTACGAAGATATCCAGTGCACGCGGAAGTGCCAACTCACGGAGGACGAAATTTTTCTCAGCCGCTGTCCCGGAGACGTCTACATGATCCGTCACTTCCGTGGAACCATGCCCAGCATCAAGGGAATCAACCTCTCCAAAACTGCCATGCTTTTCCTCAAACATGTACTCAATAAACGTTGAAAGGTATTTTTTTCCCTGTCTGTTCGATCTCATAGAGCTATCTGAGATAGGTTTTAGTTGAAAGGTATTTTTTTCCCTGTCTGTTCGATCTCATAGAGCTATCTGAGATAGGTTAGAACCATCTGAAGCCGCCGCCGCCGCCGCCGCGCGCCGTCTGGTGGCGAGCCAATCGGTATAAGTTTGAACATCTGAGATAGGGCCGCAACGGGTGGGTGCCGGTGAAGGCAGTGGCGGCGGCCAATCAGATGGGGGGGGGGGGGGGGGCTGGGAGAGTGGCTTAGAATGGACCAATCAGATGGGTAAGTTTGGACATCTGAGATAGGGCCGCAGCAGGGGTCGCTGCAGCCGCGCCTGGACCAATCAGCGGTCGCGCCGGCCAATCAGCGTGAAGCCCGCTGGGGGTGGAGTCAAGTAATGAACATAAACGGGCGGGGGGCGGAGCTATGGTGAACCAATCAACGCGCGCGCGATCAGTAGCGGTGGCCAATCAACGGGCGCGCGCGGAGCCAAGTAATTAGCATGAAGGGGTGGAGCTACGGTAAACCAACCAATGCTCAGTCAAGGCTTAGCATGAGCCAATCAGCGTGTGAAGTGGGGGCGGAGCCAATTAATTAGCATGAAGGAGCTACGGTCAACCAATCAAAGATCAGTAGGCTTAGCATGGGCCAATCAACGTGTGAAGTGGGCGGAGCTAATGGTGGCCAATCAGATGGCTTTGGATTTGGCTTGTGTTGGCTTAGAACTGGATTGTGTTGGCTTAGAATCGGCCATCTTGGATTAGAAAAAAGAGCCCGTTATAGCGCTCGGTTCTTGTGCCGCTCGGTTCTTATGCCGCTCGGTTCTTATGCCGCTCGGTTCTTATGCCGCTCGAAAATTATACAGTCTATATCTATACTACTAACAGCACATGGTGCTTCTGAAAGAGCTCGCCGTTATCAGCCTCACAGAGGTGGGCGACGGGACGACTCTTTAAGATCAAGTGGGTGGCATGCTTCACCTATCATTTGTGCGCGTCTGTTCGTGTGCTCCATCCCATGGATTCCCATCTCACTCACATAAACACCCACAGCTGCTGCGAGGAAACTCCTCATGTTAATATGTATCTGTTGCTTTTTTTTTAAACTAACCTGACCTGACCTGAACATAAAAAGAACAAAAAATGGGTCGAGTGTTGTGCCTAAATAAAGCGTCCTGGAGTAGCCAGTCCCGAGTAGTTTGGGACTAATATCTCCATTTTCTTTTCTTTTACCAGTTAATCAATCAATCAGTCAGTTTAAAAATGATGACCTTTCCTCTGACTGCGGTTACTTATAGACACACACACACACTCAAAATATCGCACAGTCGGAATGAGTCCGTACACCAACGCACGCGCGTTCCTTTCAAATCCCAGAATACTCTCAAGCCTCGCGTACTAGATCGAGTAGTATACGTTAACCATTCGCTACGCTAACCATTCCTTGCGATTTCTCGTCGCTTTCACGCGATCATTATCTGTCTTCCCTCTTTTCTGTCATCTTAACAGCCTTTCTGCGGCCGGAGCAATTAATCACCATTCGATGTAATTATTCCCGAGTACCTGACAAATTGTGTTAGAAGGGACGTTTCTCTTTTGCTTTTGTTAGGCGCTGCCCTTGGGTTCTGCCGCGTCAGCTCCCTGAACAGCATGTTCGCGGCCTTGTTATGCGCGTTCTTATTAAACGCTGCTGCTGAGATTGATCAGTAATCAAATTAATTACGGCTTGTGCAAGAATGCGGGAAAACAACGACTCGGAGCAGCTGACCAGACTTTGCCGCTTTTGTGCAGCTTGCGTTTCAGGAATCGATGAGACCGCCGTTTTCAACATTTTTTTCGAGACCGAGGAAACGCATTTCAAGTTAAGAATGATGGTAACGGCGTAGCAGCTAGTAATGACAGTAATGAGCGCGGCTAATTAGTAACTTAAGTAGACGCGAGGAAGGTACTAAGAATTCGCGCCCAATCGTTTCTCTGCGCCATCGTCGTACACAGCGGCTCTCGTAGATTAGATTAGATTAGATAAGAAATGGAAACGTAGGTCGTATGGGCGTAGCGTCTCTCATAATCACGACTTACATATACAGATGAAAGCGCTTTGCAGTTTCAAACATGGAGACAAAACATGGAGAGGTCAAAGTACACGTTATTATCTCCCTTTCTCCCTTTCTCTCTCTTCCCCCTACTTCTGGAAGAAACATGTAGAAAAACAGCTGCCGAAAATCATTCGGGCACCTCTCACTTCCTTCCTCCCCACCCCTTCCCTTCTTCCTTACCCACTTCCCCTCAAGCTTTGGACAACTCGTTTTGCAGCACTAGAATCGAAATTTTCTGTAGACATGAAAAAAAAAAAGTAAAATAAAAACGAACGTTAAAATAGGAGAAAGAAAACGTAAACAACAAGGGTTTAGAGGATTCTTGTTTGGCTTGTCCCCTTTGCTTTGGTAGCCTTTGATGGAGACATGTCTGAAGAATCCTGAGTGACTAATCTCGGCGCTGATCAAGCTAAATTGCACTAAGAAATCATAAAACGTGCGCATACATACTTCTTTCCTCCTGGAAAATCAAAATGAGGCAAGGAAAGACAGACAGCGGGCAAACGAAACCCTGTTTGTGTTCTGCTCTTAGAACTATTTGTTACTTTCTCCCTCCTTCATTTTCTTCTCTGATTACACTAGGCCCCCAACATGAACCTTCCCGTTACTTCATTGCACGGTTCAGCGAGCGGTTTCATCAAGTTCACAAAGACGCAGCCCTGAGCGGAAAAAACAAACCTGCGGACCTCCGTCTAATAGACTTTTTTTCCCCTTCTTCCAGAGGGCGCCACACTCTGGAGGAGTCAGTACAAAAGGGACGCGAACATGTTTATTTTGAACACACGTTTTGTTGCCAGAGGCAATATTGTTCCAGCTCAAATAACCCTACACTTGAAGCCGGACAACTCATTACAGAAATGTATTATAGCCGCGCTGTGCTTCGTGGATATTGTAGTATTTGGTGTTGGACTAGTCCTAGTTGGAAAAGCGTAATTACGAAGATCTTTCGTTTGTGTTTCTTTCTGAACGCGTCTTCGTGATGATGCCCCGCAGCGTGTTTCGCCTGGCGAGGTAAGGATCGAATTGATAATGCGTTCGCTGGATTCAATACATAAGACAGTCAGATGTCATCAACTAGATTGATTGATTGATTTCAAGAAAAAAATAAAGATTTTGGCTTCACTAGTGTGAGGCCAGCAACTCAACTCCACATCATTTGCACCATGTATACATTGGTGTAAAACTCCTGGAATGCTGCTGCTGTTTTTTTTTTTTTTAATTCCCGATGACGACGATGACGAGGGTGATGATTGCGATGATGACTAGGTTGATGGCATCAACTAGATGTTAGACGGAAGTGCGTTTGGGTGTGTGGATCTCGTCAATATCGATATTTGGACAGCCGTCGAGAGTAATATTGCTTGTTACTACAGTGCGGAAATTAAGCAAATATGTAAGAGGCAGGTGAGCTTGTGAACTTGTAGGGAATCCATAACGAGAGGATGGAGAGGTAGCAAGCGAGCGTGGTGGTGCCGGCTCTGCTGTCTCGGGTTTTTCCTGGGTTTTCCTCAGACGCTTTCAGCCATATGTCGGCACAGTTTTCTTAGAAGTCGGCCCAGGACGCACATTCCCCAGGGCGTCAGTCGTGAGTTGCCCACATCTGTGAGGCCGACAACGGCGAGCCTTTTCACCAGCACCGCCACCACCACCACCACCACCAGTGCGCCAGCATGTTGCCTGCGCACTAATGATGTTGGAAAGACACTCGTCGGTGACGACGTATACAGGGTGTTTCAGTTAAATCCCCGGGCTAAATAATTCGTGAACGGGTGCACCAATCCACGAGCTTTCTTTTTTACAAGTATCTGTCCGATACCACGTACAAGCTGCATACCGTGTGAATGAGTGGGAGGCGCTCATTATTAAAATAAAAATGCAAATGAGTTTCGTAAAAAAGCGTAACTTCTAAAGCAGGGCGCTGTCGGCATTAAAATGGGTACTACCCCTTTTGGGACCTTCAGTGGACACCTTTTAGAGAAAAATCTACCACCGAAGCGGGTCATTTGTTGCAGTAATTAATTGGTTTCGGTTTACGTAATTTTTTTGCGGCTGGTCGCGGCGAAGCGCAAAAGGGCGTATTTCATTGGTGTAATTCATTGGTGTAAGGACGTAATTCATTGATGGATAAGGGAGTGAAAGAGCGTCCTTTTGCGCTTCGCAGCGACAAGCCGCGACAAAAATACGTAAACTGAAACTAATTAATTACTGCAACAAATGACCCGCTTCGGTGGCAGATTTTTCTCTAGAAGGTGTCCACTGAAGGTCCCAAAAGGGGTGGTACCCATTTTAATGCCGACAGCGCCCTGCTTTAGAAGTTACGCTTTTTTACTTAACTCATTTGCATTTTTATCTTAATAATGAGCGCCTCCCACTAATCCACACGGTGTGCAGCTTGTAGGTGGTATCGGACAGATACTTGTAAAAAAGAAAGCTCGTCGATTGGTGCACCCGTTCGCGAATTATTTAGCCCGGGGATTTAACTGAAACACCCGGTATACTTGGAGCGCATTGTATGCTTTTAAAGCGAATACGTAAATTATTCGCGCTCACAAAATATGTAAATCGACTTCCCAGTTTGTCTGGCATCCGCCATCTTTTCGTATGCCCTTCACTCTCAATGTGCTACATTCCCCTTGGCGGCGATATACCTCCATGATTGTAGCTCTTATCCCTTTCCGGGGTATATAGTAGCAAGAAATAGCCAGGAAGTAAAAGTAACCTTTATGAACTTGAAGTCGGATAGGAGCACCCTAATTCTGGATCTGCTTTAGCACTAAGGTGGAGTCCCATATACCTGCGCAAGCACACACTTTTACGATGAAAGATTGAGGCTTTGTATGTATTTGTCCCTTCTGTGTGTTCAGGTCTCAGAACATCAATTTCCTTCACACACTTCTACACCTCATTGTGCATGTATCGTCTCTACCCGCTTCCCGTGGCACTCTGAGGCGGCAGCTGGGTGATGTGGGATGTACGATCTTATCTTTGGCGGGATTACTAGGCCCTATACGGCATTCACAACAGTGGAGTGTGACTAAAGCAGTACTCCACTTCCTGAGAAGCACATTAATGTAATGGTAATTTGAGTAGACTTGCACGTAAGGTGTGTCAGCCTATAGTGTGGCGACATGCTGCGCGTGCCACAGGGTAAGATTGGTACCACCCGGGGCTGTCTTGACATGTGCCTGAAATCTCCGACGTGCGGCGCTGGAAGTAACATTTACATCTCCCACATTGCTACCATCCTCGGCCAGGATCGAACCCGAGGTGTAGGGCTAAACAAGCCAACACGTTACCGACTGAACTGCCGGCTCTGCACTCTAACAAAAAAAAAGGAATCATTTTACTCCTTTTGGGGACTGAATACATTGCCGCAAAAAATAGTCCCTTTCGAGAGTAAATGCACGGGAGTAAATGATCGTCACAGAGTGGAAATTGCATTTGACGCTCCGTTCTAAGAGTCACTTTCGGGAGTAAATGCACGGGAGTAAATGAACGTCACAGAGTGGAAATTGCATTTGACGCTCCGTTCTAAGAGTCCCTTTCGGGAGTAAATGCACGGGAGTAAATGAACGTCACAGAGTGGAAATTGCATTTGACGCTCCGTTCTAAGAGTCACTTTCGGGAGTAAATGCACGGGAGTAAATGAACGTCACAGAGTGGAAATTGCATTTGACGCTCCGTTCTAAGAGTCCCTTTCGGGAGTAAATGCACGGGAGTAAATGAACGTCACAGAGTGGAAATTGCATTTGACGCTCCGTTCTAAGAGTCACAGGTACATAATTCGTGTGCATGCATGAAAATACTTCGAATCAAATCGTCAACCGTGATATATCGAGTGATATAAAATCTTGCGACATACATAGGGCACAATTTGCGAAGAAAGAAGCGCTAACTGTTTCTTACTCTGAGTGGGTGGAAAACTGCTAAGTTGGCTGAGTTGCAGAGCCAACAACAACAACTTTATTTTCGGCCTTGGAGAGTGGGGAGTTTCATCGCAACAGGCGATACTCTACCCCATTGCTTGGTGGAATGGGGGGAATAAAATAACGAGCCCCTTTACAATAACGATCGAAGTCCGATGGTGTCCAGAAATGTCAGAAGAGCTTTGAGCGCAGAGCGTTGAAGACGAAGATGGTGGATAGTGTTGCAGAGCCTTATGCCATCAAACTGACCAAGAGCGCATATTTACGTAGACTGTTGCATTCGGAAGACCATTTGCGCAGTTCAGTGACTATTTGCAGTCCTGGGGAGTAAATGTTCTGGGTTCGGGGACTAAAATGGGGAGTACTTGCAACCTAGGGGACTAGAAGCTGCAATTAACTCCTTATTTTGCTCCTTTTTTTCTTAGAGTGTGAGAGGCACAGAAATTATGGTGGTGGCGATGGTGGTGATGTAACTGCTTGTCGTAATCGGCCACGCTTGGGCGGACAACGTCACGACTATCGCAGGGGGGGACCCTGCGTCCTGGGCCGACTTCACAGGGAACTGTTCCGACACAGGTGGTGGTGGTGGTGATGTTGAAAGGGCTTGCCGTTGTCGTCGGCCGACACAGAAGTTATGAGTAGCCTCTGAATCAGTGGCGAACCACTAGTAAGTTCTTTTGTCCCTCTTCTTCTTCTTCTCCTTCACTTCTTTTTCTTTTCTTCCTGCTTTCAATGAAATAGCGAGTAGACGTTGTGTTTGACTGACTTTTCCTCCATATCTTTCTTTGAATAGATATACAGGGTGTCTTTTTTCGTTACATATTTTTTCATAAAAAGCTACGAGAGCAGTTTAGACGCGGTTTTTGCAGTTGAGTTAACGGCGAGACAGACATCCTCTCGAAGTTAGTATGTAACTACTCGATGCCTAATTACCTAAAATTAATTAACTCTTTATTTAAGGGCTTCCAGCCAAAAGTGCGACAGCAGAATGCGAGATTTTTAAAAGATAATTTTAACGTTTTTTTTTTAAATTTGTTGAAAAATATTTTTGGGAGACTTTTCTTAAAAAGGGTCCTGAAACGAGCACGTATATACGTTGAAACATATCCATCACCGAATTTTACTTTAGCAAATGAGCTGAATCCAAAATCGCGCGCGCCTCAGGAGCACGTGCCCTTTGCCGTCGGCAGCTTATCTGTGCCGCGAAGCTGTTGATGCAGTCAGCAGATAAACGCCTATACCACCTCCATCGCTCAAAATCACGTGACCCTCTTACGTGGAATGAGCGCTGTTCTCCCTGCTTTCCTGATATCGGCTTCGGCTCGCTTACGTGTCAAAATTCGATGGATATTTCAATGCGCGTGCTACACTCTAAAAACAGAAGGGGGGGGGGATGCCTTAAAGGAGGTAAGAACTCCTATCAGCAGGTATTTAGTTACGGGTGTAATAGGTGCAGTATTGTTCTTCTACGCTTCGTAATTCTATTTAGAATTCATTGTTCGATACTTCTCCTTCATAACGTGTGCAGCGTTAATTCAAAAACGCACTTTTTTTCGGGTACGGGAGGGTAGACGTACCGCCATCGAGATACTTCCATTCATTGTTACGTCATTTGAAGTCATTATTACGTCAATCAGACGCCAATGCGGAGGTACACATAACGTTCTGGTCTACACTCTTAAAAATTAGGTGTTGGTGGTGATGGTGAAAGGGCTTGCCGTTGTCGGCCTCACGTATGTGGGCGACGTCACGACTGACGCCCTGGGGAAATGTGCGTCCTGGGCCGACTTCTAGGGGAACTGTGCCGACATATGGCTGAAAGTGTCTGAGGAAAACCCAGGAAAAACCCCAGACAGCACAGCCGGCACCACACTTCACCACATAGCACTGTCCTAGCAAACCATCATCCCGTATGATAACGTTCTCGTCCCTGATTTGTTGAAAACGGGAGGCGGAGCCTATTTTGTAGCCATAATGCCGTAGATAATGGTTACATAATAGGCTCCGCCTCCCGTTATCAACAAATCAGGAGCGAGAACGTTGTCATTGGGGATGATGGTTTGGCTAGCAGCGTCCTATATGTGGTGCAGATACGGACCTATCGGATTCATCTATACAAAAGGTGTCGGAGCCAACAAGTTAAAATCGCCTTTTGGAGCCGCCACAGTCGGCGGGCTAGCTTCGTAGAGTTATAGCCCCTTTATTCGGCTTGCAGAACTTCACCACAGAGCTCGCTCTTAGCCAATCACCATCCTGAATGACATCGTTGTGCCCCTTGACTGGTTAAAAACGGGAGGCGTACGCCTTTTTGGAGCACTCATGCAGTTTAAAAAAAAAGAAAAAGGCGTACGCCCTGCGCTTTCCACAGGTCAGGTGCGATAAAGGTATCATTCTGTGCAACGGTTGGCCTTCACAGTGCTATGTGGTGAAGGTTCTGTTTTTAGAGAGCGGGAGACAGCGACAGAAAATTTTTTCTCAACGAGGTAGGTTTTACACAGCACCCTGGGATCCGGGACATCCTCCCAAATGTTGATAATAATAATAATAATAACATCTTTTATATCTCCCCGTAGCTATTCTGAATGGTGTGGCTGAATTCCATGTGCCCCCTAACTGAGACAACGTCCATAGAACTGTGGCTTGACTCCTGAGTCCGGTCACTGAGGTTGACTGAGGCCGGTCTCTCGCCTTTTGCTCGTGTCTCCAAGGTTTGGCGTGTGGCCCGGAGTCTGAAAGAGACCCCCTCACCTAGAAATCCTTTGGGTGCGCTCGCTTTGTCTCTCAAGAAATCTGAGGTTGACGTGGCACACGACTTTGGTAAGAGTATCTCTGCAAGGTCGCAGGCTGCATACGCTGAAATATTTCGTGACCGTACTTCTACAATCACGGAAGCCATTGCGGGTAGACAGCCAGTGATCAGCGACGTGATGGACATGGAGATTTCAGTTGCCGAATTCTGGGCTGCCGTACGCCTCTCACGTACCAACTCCTCGCCAGGTGCAGACGGCATCACTTATCGGGCCATCCGAAGTCTTAGCGATGCGGGTATTTCCTGTCTGCTCTGTGTCTACAACACCTCATGGAGAAACGGGGAAGTGCCGGCGAGCTGGAAAGATGCGTTAGTTGTGCCTCTGTTAAAGCCGAGCAAGCAACCTTCTGATCTCTCCTCCTTTCGTCCTGTCAGCCTGACAAGTTGTCTCGGTAAAGTTTTGGAGTGAATGGTCCTGCATAGGCTAGAATGGTGGCTTGAGGGACATGGAGCTTTCCCTGCAGATATGACAGGTTTCCGTCGCCATTGCAGCGCCATGGATTCGGTCCTCGACCTTGTCACCTCCGTCGAACAAACGAAGAGCCAGAAGAAAATTGTCATGGCGGTTTTCCTGGACGTCAAAAGAGCTTACGATACCGTCAGTCACGCCTTTGTGCTGCACGCACTGCTGCAAGCCCAGGCCTCTGACAGAATGTTCTTGTGGCTGGCGGAGTTTCTGCGCGACAGAGCACTCTCTGTTCGCACGCATAAGGGGTCTACGCCAAAGATTGGTTTAGCTCATGGGGTACCACAAGGGAGTGTCTTAAGCCCAATGCTCTTCAATCTGGTAACGGCAGGCCTAAAGTCCTGCGTTGGCCGAAGAGTTAAAATTTCCATTTATGCCGACGACATTTGTATTTGGACAATTGGGAAATCAAGGCCAGCCATACGACGTCGTCTTCAGCTTTCGCTGGATAGGATTTGGCGGTATCTCACGGAAGCAGGCATGGATATCTCGGCTGAAAAAACAGCAGCGCTGGCCTTTACTAAGAAGGATATGCGCCAATGCCAGCTTTTCATTGGTAATGCGCCGCTCAGACAAGTTAAACACCACAGATTTCTGGGCGTCATCCTGGACTCCAGCCTGTCCTGGAAGAAGCATGTCTACCACTTAGACACTAGGGCCCACCGGTGGATATCTGTCATCCGTCACTTTGCCGGAGCTAAGTGGGAATGGATGAGAAGTCCCTTCTGGCCCTCCATCACGCTTTAGTTCGTGGTACACTTGTGTACAGCCTCCCTGTCCTGCATGGCGTCTCCCAGACTCAAGAACAGCGACTTCGGTGTATACTTGCGCGAAGCCTGAGGATATGTCTTGGTGTTCCGAGAGCCGCGGAAACTCGAATGGTGATAGCCGAAGCCCGTAAGCTACCGATAGAAATCCTACGGCAGATGGAAGCCATTCGCCATTACATGCGCCTCAGAACGCACCACCGTCGTCATCCCCTTCTAGCAAAAATTTATTGGCGAAGCCAAAGCCTCCGTTCACAATCCACCCAACAGTTCCCACAACGCCTCCGTGGTCGCTTGCGCTCCCCTCACTCTCCCTATCTGTCCCTGGCCTCAAGGTTCCAAAGCATCAAGTGCCACCTTTAGTTCTTCAGCAGTTGACAGCGGACATGATGCACCTTAAATATCCTGACCGCACCATCGTCTTCACTGATGGATCTTTCACACGGGATGGTTCGTTGTGTGCTTTTGTTGTCCCATCTAATGCAGTCGCACGTGGATATCGTCTGTCACCTCGTATGTCATCAACATCGGCGGAGCTGTATGCCATTCTACTGTTTCTGCAGCAGATCTCCCAACTCCCTCCGCGTGCCTGGGTGGTCTACACCGATTCGCGGGCTGCTCTGCAATGTGTGGCAACCATGGGGCTTCGTGGGTCTCTAGCCTCCATCGTAGCAGACATTCTCCACCAAGTTCATCGTCTACATGATGAAGGTCGTCATATATCCCTGCAGTGGATTCCAGGTCACTGCGGTCTAAGAGGCAATGAGGAGGCTGACAGAGTAGCAACGGCTGCCCACGAGTCCCCGACAGCCGTGCCCATTGTGCTATCGAGAGGTGACAGAAGGACCCTACTAATTGCATGGTTTCAACCCTTGGCTTTGCACCAATGGCGCCGCGACTTCACGGCTTAATCTCTCATGTACTCGGTAGACCCAAGTTTGGCGTTTTCTTTCCCTGCCGTCTATTACGCCATTTTACCTCCCTCCTGCGTAGACTCCTGCTCAATGTGGCTTTCACCCCGCAATTCAAGTGCATGATCAGATGCACTCTATGACACAGGCCTCTGTTCCACCTGCGGTGTCGTGACGACCGCCCAGCACATTCTTATAGAATGTTCACTCTACGGCCCGCAAAGGCGGATATTGTATGCTGAGCTTGCCCGCATCAGCAAGAGGCCGCTTACCTTAGCTGCACTCATTGGCCCCTATGAAGATCCTGTGCTCCATCGTCGGGTTCTTCACCTGTTCATGGACTTCCTGTGCTCCACTGGATTGCTCCAGACCCTTTAGTTCTTTCTTGTGTTTTCATCCTTCCTTCATCATCTTCACATCATCTTCACATAATGTTCCACGGGCAATGGGGTAGGGTACCGCACCACCGCGGTGAGACACCCCATCTCATCGTCATCATTTATTGTTGTTGTTCAAGAGCGGGACAGAGGAAATGTGTTCTGGTGCTTCGAAACTACGCCATGTATTGCCTCCTCCTTATTACTCACGTACCAGCGCAAAATACAATTGTTCACATTTAGTCTCACTGTTAAAGGGGCACTAAATTGTCCACCACAAATTCATTTCAAAGCACGTTAAAGGCTGCGTTAATTTTGCAGTGGACCTTATTACTGAAAATTTCCATTCCGTTACGAAATTGGACTCTCAAAATCGTACCAAGCTATTTCTGCTCTCGGCATCACCGCATGACCATTGCTTTACTTCGCGCATCCTGAAGTTGTACTACTGGATGTGCGTGCCCCACTGCGGAGTGTATTCGCTCTAAAGAAATAGTGCGACCGGTAAAACGAAATAATGTCGTTCCTTGGCCTGGCCTGGCCTGCACTCTTAAAAATGAACTTCACCACATAACACGCTCCTATCCCACCATCATCCCCAATGACATCGTTCTCTCCTGTGATTTGCTGGAAACGGGAGGCGGAGCCTATTTTGTGCCATTATGCACTGCACAGAATAGGCTCCACCTCCCGTTTTCAACAAATCAGGGGCGAGAACGTTGTCATTCGGGATGATGGTGGGATAGGAGCGTGCTATGTGGTGAAGTTCATTTTAAAGAGTGTGGGTAAGTACACAGTTAAACTAGTCGTTCTTAAAACGCAACAGTGAGGTGCAGTGAAGCGGCGTACATATACAAGACCACGCGCGGGCTATGCTCGAATCTCTATATGTATTGGCATCATTGTGGAAGCCCAGCCATATCTGGAATCTCAGGGATACACGAATCGCGAGCACATGTTATGTTGCCTGATTGACTGCTGCTGTTCCTTCGTCTTGAGGGTCCAATTGAACGCCGCAAACGACGGTGTTTTCGTGGATGTTTGAACAGGGCTATCGTGACAAACGGCAGCGCTAAGTAAAATAATTTCGGTTGCATAGTGTTTATTGAAACTCTAGCTTTCGCCTGAGAACAAGTTGTTTTTGCATTTTAGTGCCCCTTTAATTCTCCGTTGTTGCGATTACCGAAGATGTTACGTTGCTCGCTATACATCTTTTCAATTTACTTCACGCTTCACGTCGGAACAGTCGAGGACTTTCCAAGCCCTTCAGCCCGCAAAATAAACCGTTTACCTCTGATATCCGACATGCAGCCAGGCAGCATTGGACAGAAGCAATACATATGGGTGAAGGATCGCGGAGGAAGCAAACAATGTTCGGGGTATTGTTCCTTGTGAGCGTAATGCTTCAAGGCGGACGGTATTCAGTTCTTGCGGAGCCTTCGTGAGCGCAGATTTATCGACGCCATTCTAGTCCGCCTTTTTATCGGCGGTCCTTAGAACAATAGGAGGGAATCTCCGCGGAGATGTGTTGTTCTTCGCTGGCCGTCTCGTGCTGTTGACGGCGGATCAATGCGTCAAGTGTTTCACCGTTGTCGTGCTCTGTTAGCGGAAACAGCGCTTCGCGTTCTGTTGCTGTGCTGTCGGTGCGATAGAATGACACACCCTTAAAAGAGAACTCCACCGCATCACACGCTCCTAACCAAACATCAACCCGAATGACATCGTTTTCTCCCCTGATTTGTTGAAAACGGGGGGCGCAGGCCTGTTTGTGACACGTAGAAGTCGGCCCAGGACGCACATTCCCCGCTGAGCGTTAGTCGTGACGTTGCCCAGCTCTGTGAGGCCTACAACGGCGAGCTGACCTTCTGACACTTATGCGGTTATGTTAATTCTCACAAAAAGGCGTGCGCCTCACACTTTCCACAAATCAGGAACGGTAACAGCATAATGCTGTGCATATGTTAAACAGATGGTGGTGGTGACGAAAACCGGCTTGCCGTTGTTGGCCTCAGAACAGAGGTGGTGGTGGCGGTGAAAAGGCTTGCCGTTGTCGGCAACGTGGTGGGCAACGTCATGACTAACGCCCTGGGGGAATGTGCGTCCTAGGCCGGTTTCTATACACTCTTAGAAATGAACCGCACCGCATAGCACACTCCTACACTCTTAAAAATGAACTTCACCACATAGCACGCTCCTAGCCAACCACCATCCCGAATGACAACGTTCTCGCCCCTGATTTGTTGAAAACGGGAGGAGGAGCCTATTTTGCGCCGTGCATAATGGCACAAAATAGGCTCCTCCTCCCGTTTTCAACAAATCTAGGGCGAGAACGTTGTCATTCGGGGTGATGGTTGGTTAGGAGCGTGCTATGTGGTGAAGTTCATTTTTAAGAGTGTAGCCAACCATGATATTGAATGATATCGTTATCTGCCCTGATTTGTTGAAAACGGAAGGCGTACGCCTTTTTTGTGACAATTATGAACAACATAAGTGTCACAAAAAGGCGTACGCCTCCTGTTTTACTTACTTACTTACCCTTACTGTTGCCGGAACTGTCGGTTGCTGCCAGTTTTATATGGTATACTCTTAAAAATGAACATCACTGCATAGCACGCTCCTAGCCAACCATCATCTCGAATGATATCGTTTTCAGCCCTGATTTGTTGAAAACGGGAGCCGTACGCCGTTTTGTGACACTTATGCTGTTCATAATTGTCACAAAAAGGCGTACGCCTCCCGTTTTCAACAAATCAGGGCAGATAACGCTATCATTCGAGATAATGGTTGGCTAGGAGAATGCTATGCGGTGAAGTTCATTTTTAAGAGTGTATGGTACAATCTACTTCTTCAAATAACTATTGATATTTTTTTTCTTTTTCTGTTGTGTATTAAACAGTCACCCTGCACCTTCATTCTCATGGGTTGGATCTTGTAAGAGGCAATATGTAGCGAGAACAGTTGCAGCTGAGTAACTGGGAGGAGTTACACGATTGGAATGGGCGGGGAGAGGGGGAAATTCGTTTATTTAAAAATGAGAGGAGAAAATGGAATTGAATGAGTGTGTAAGGAAGAATAAGGAGAGCAAGGAGACGCTGAAACAAATATGGGTAACTCAACGTTAAATTTGTGTGGTAATTTGACCACAAAGCTCGACGTTCTTATGCGACTGAGGATACCATTAACTTGCTGGCACGGTACCAGTTTGCAACGCTGTCGCTCTATTTCACGTTTTATCTTTTTTTTTCTTTTTTTTCTGACGAGAAAATTGCGTGCCTATACCGCCATTATCTTGGTGCAAGTTAAAACGTGGCTAACATAGGCACAATCATTGCACGTGCGGACAACTTTGTCGTTCTGCATGATCGAATGCAAACACTTTAAACAACCAATTTAATAAGAAGCTCGCTTACAAGCCTAGAATATGCTAAATATAGAGTATACGGTATCAGATGCCTCCTTCTAAAATATTACTCGCTTCGGGATTGTATAAAAACTACAAAAATTTCACTGCACGACGCGTGCCAGAAGTAAAAGCAGCTCCACACCCGGTCCGCGCCGACGAAAATACTCAAAAATTCGCATGACCTGCGCCTGTTTACCCCGCGCACTTCAGACTTCTGCTCTTTCCTTTCCCGCTACATGTACACAAATAAATTTCTTCCTTCGGTTCGATTCCGTTCCGCGGTCGCAACCACAGCTGCTCGCTTCATCGTAAAAACGGCAAACCACCCCCGTACGACCCAGAACGAATGAAAAAAACACTACGTCCTCGCTCGGGATATAAGCGAGAAACATTCGTCCCCGAACCTTCTGATCGTTGTTTTGCTTCTTCTTTTTGCACGTCAAAATAAACAACGTACGCACGTTGCTTTCCAGGTCTCCATTTCGCTTTATAGTTTATCTAGCCCGAAGGCCATAATACCATAGCTGAAGATGTGTGGCTTGTAGATTTGATTGTATGTACCATTTCGTTTTATAACCTCGTAACAACGTGAGATGGTTTCATCACTATTGTATCTCCCTATAAGAAACGGACTCCCCCCCCCCCCCCCCCCCACACACACACACACACCGTGGATGTTATATAAAAACATTCCTGATCTTGTAAGTGTGTTTTGTGGGATGAAGCAGACATTGCTGTTGCACATTTTCTTGGTGCTGAATTTGTCCGCGAATGACCCGGAATTGGTCTGTTATGAAGGTGCCGAGGCGTTTGCGACGAGCTCTGACATATTGGAATTCGTGGAATAATATTTTTTTTTCTTCCTTGCCTGTCGTATTGTCCATGCCAGCAGGGCAGCAAAATTTCATATATTGACCGATATGAGATAGCGTTCTACGTATCGCCTTACGATGTTTTCCTGACCTCTTAACAGGGTAAACAATCTGACGTGACGACAAAATGAACGCTGTTGGACAACGGACTGCAACGGAACCTGTACTGGGCTGGTAAACAGAAGAAACGGGTGAGATGGAAAGCTTGAGTGATTAAACGCGTGTTGACATTACAAACACCCTTGCTCTGCAAATAAGTAATGGTTACGTACTGACAACGTCGTTGCCCAATGTATCCTGCCACAGTTCGAGCGTCCATGGAAGCATTACACATTAGTCAAACAGAGAATGGGTCAGCGCCGTACTCTACGTTGTTTACATTTATTGAGACGTATATAGGCCACTGGAACAACACAGTACAACTCGCATGGCTCAGTATTTCTGCGTCACTGCAGTATGGACACAGTTTCACAGAAGCTCACAAGGTCTCAGAAAGTGATTGGCGGCCCATTTTAACAGCAAAAGTTCTGGAGTATATCTTCGTCAGTGCAGTGGGTATTAATTTAATACCCTAGCCACGCGGCAAACTTAATGCATTAAACGGAATGGCAGTAACTTCACCTCCTAACTAACCGTCATCTCGAATGGCACAGAGACACAGAGAACGATGTCATTCCAGATGATGGTTGGTTAGGAGGTGAAGTTACTGCCATTCCGCTAAATGCATTAAGTTTGCCGTGTGGCTAAGGGTATTAATGTGTGAGAGAGTACTACCGAGAAGCAATAGCGTAGCTTTCATGAAGGCAAGCAGTTTATCAGTTTCATCACCCGCTGTTCCACTTGCTGCTTCTCTGTACTGGAAAGACGTTCTTCCGGTTTTTCCGTTTCTTGTCACCTTGAAGCTTTTTGCAGAGCTAAGCGCTGTGCCTCTTAATTGATTGTACCGCCCTTTAATGTTACTGCTTTGAATGCTTAATATATGTGGAGGAATGACGTAATACGAATAACAAAGTACGCGTAGAGGGCTAAGCAAGGCTGTCTAGTACAGGATTGGTTTGGATTTGAGTTAAGCAACGTTCATTCTTTGCCATTGGTCATACTTCCAATAAGTACGCCCTCCACATTCGCAGCCAACGTCTCTCTCTCTTTCTCTCTCTCTCTCTCTCTCTTTTAGTAACGTCGAACATAGCTCGGCTCTACGTTGTTTGCTTTAGATGGGCCACAAGCCCACAACATATTGACATTTAAAAGTTCAACATTGCGGAGATCACTGCAGTCAAGTTTTCAGGCTCAGCGCAGGTAGCTCGTGTTTACGTAGGATCGCCATCGCCACTCCGATCATCATCGTCATCCCTTATCATCGTCATCACTCATATTAGAGCCCCTAGCTATGGGGCAGCGTTCCACTCCTAGAGTGGAAAACCTCCCCACTTCATCGTCAAAATATAATTGTTGTTGTCTCGTGTTTACGTTCCATCTCAGCCACGCGGACTGGGTCGACTTCATCGGGAAATGTCCCAACAGTATTGGGGGAAAGTTCTCACGAAACCCCAGCGAAAGAGCAAGCAACAATAGCAACGTCTACATGACGATGACATAGGGGTCCCGATGCAGGAACCTATACAACTTGGCCGGGGTTCGAACCCTGAATGTGGTGGATGCCGATAGGAAACGAGGATGTTTCTCCTATATTATGAGTGCCTTTCTCAATACCACGTACATTGTACCATATCACGCGTATGACGAGAATAAAAGTGAGAATTTGCGCAACTCCGGTAAATATATACTAAAACGCATTTTTTTTCTTCTATCCATCATCACCACCATCATCATCTCCTAAAACGGTAAAACTTTTACCGCTTACGTGGTGTTTCTGTGATCATAGTTTTCCTCATAGCTATATCTCATAGTTATCACAGGGACAGGCCGGGACATCCGTTGTCACAAACAAAAATCATACCCGTTACTCGCTCTACTCATGCTGCACTTATTATGCTCCTGAAACAACAACGAGGGGGAGGGGGAAAAGGGAGGAGATCGGTTTAATAAACGCATTCGTAATAATAAAAGAGCCGCTCGTAAACCTGGCACAGGGCACGCCACCTTTGTTGATGCAAACTTTTCCCCTTCACTACTGATCCGAGCCGCGTCAGAATAATTCGGAAGATTTACTGGTCGTAAAAGCGAGCACTGCGCAGCGACAGTTGAATGCACCTCCAGTTCGAGGCTTTATGTCTCTCATTAGCCTAACCCGCCTCTGACGCCCCCAAAGGACGTCAGTGCGTGCCGCCTGTTCCGCTACGCACGCGCGTCTACTGCGAAAAGAGGTGCCCTGCACTCGTGTAAATGCGTTCGGACAATATACAACAGTCGCTTGTAACTCGTAAACTTTACTGCCCCCTGTCGCTTGTAGAAAGGAAACAGTAGAACAGTCCTGACGTGCGACCAGTGTTTGTTGCTTGGACGCGTAAGGTCAGGATATGCGTTACTTGCTCGCGTGAGAAACGTAGGGGGAAGGGGGATGGAGGAGGTACAGGGCGGTTGGTGTGTCAGTCGCCCGCTGTTATAATGCAGAGCGTGCATCAAGGTTGCCCGACAGCTTTTGTTACGGTCGATGGTTTTGGGAGTGTTGTGAAGGGTGTTGCTGTGCACCATCTGCTGGTATTCACGTCGTTTGAACTCAATGGGGCGGTGAAAGGAGGAAGCTTTGTGTGGGGAGGGGCAGCGGATAATGCGCTGAAGCATTGAGTGACAAGCGTGAAAATGCAAGACGTGAATGTGATCTGTTTGTACCGGCTTTGTGTTCCATGTTTGGGCCTCAGTTTGTGTGGTAACCATTGTGTAGTTTGACGAGTGCGTACAGCGTTAGGCCCTTTGTAGACGCGGGTGGCGTGAAGTGGGAGCACTCACAGCATCGGACTTTTCCCCTTGCGTAACATGATGAGAGTTCTTAAAGATATACATATGTGAGCGTTGTTGCTGTTCTTACTTAACGTGTCTTCTAGCAAACGTTATTCATTGTTGGCTCTTCCTGACGTCTCTAGGCCACTGTGAAAGCATGCGTCGCTTTGTAAATGATGTTGCGTATCTGTTTGCTATTTTGTTCTATTGAAAGCTGTATAGGTGGGCCAGCGTACAAGTACTATATCGTTTATTCGCCTTTCTTCACGGTGCTGGAGCTAGCATACTTGATATTACTCTTCACTTAGCTGTAACGTTGTATGTCCCGATGTCCAGCTATTAAAAACGCAGTATATTATTTCGACATAACATGCTATCTTGCATTGAGTTTGCGTTAAGTCAACCAGACAGAATACTTTGCGTCTTTACTGTTACCACTGAGGCGGGTTTTAATTATGGGTTCTACCCTTTGCCTCGTGATTGTGTGCAGGAGACGCACAGCCAACGACGAAATGAAGCAAAATAATTGTACGCCACATGTTGAGCGCACGCCGTATTCGCAACATTCAAAGTGCGCAGTCTTAAAGTTTATATTGAATTAATGAGTTTAATAAGAACCTTTATTCTTATGCGCTCCCACGATTCTTGTCGTCATTAAGTGTGGAAAGGCAAGCGATGGTGTTCGTCACGTACATATCCTACGCCTTCTCAGTTACATCTCTCGTAAAGCCTCAGGTCATTAGATTTCTACTTCTCTGACAGAGCCATTTTTTCCCAATTACCCGCAACGAGACAATGATCCGTCCCATTACCATATCTACAACCCTCTATTCCGAAATGGAAAGTCAAATACAAATTCCTATTGACTTTGGAAAATTCCTTCGATTTCTCTTGCTGTGTGACTTTCTCCCGTCCATTCTTGACACAGGTCGTTTTTCTGCTGAGATGTTTACAGTCCCAAATCTGAGATGAATGCAGTTTCTGTGTTTTCACTTTCGTGCAAACACTGCCAGATTTGAATATCCAATCAATATTCCTTTCTTCTTCTGTCTCGTTTTGATCTTTCACGAAGGAGTTTCTTGTTCACAAATGAGCCTTCGAAATGCCCTCAAAGCTGACGTTGTCGTGTTTGATTTTGTCGCCGCGATAAAATCGCTGACAAACGCTTGCGCAGTGAAGTCACGGGTGACGTCTTGCTGCATCGACGGATAATCCAAGATAATTTTTGCCGATTTTTGTCGTGCAGCGGCGTAGAAATTGTCGTTTTTTTTAACGTAATATTCTAGAAGCGACAGGTTCAAAAAAGGTTACATAATGAAACGCAGGGCTCTCTGAGCCGTGGTTATCAAGCGAAACACGTTAAACCTCACTTGCATTATCCGAGCACGGACTCTTGAAATCCCTTCTGGGCACAGACGGTACTTCCGGATTCTGATCCTTTGAGCCACTGGAGCTTTTTCCTGGATAACGAGCCTTCCGATAATTAAACTCTCAACGTTTCTTTTGCGCAATACTTTTGAAGGCTTTATTGATAAAAGAAGAAATAGTAATGCCTATAGGTATACCATATTGAAGCTTTTGATGTCAGTGGCACCTGCTCTTATATTTGTGTTTATGTTTTGCTCGTATTTTTCGCGTGCCGTGGAAGTAAACACGTCAGTCTAAAATGTTTCGAAACGTTTGATATTGCCCGTGGGCAACCCCTTCCTTATAACGTTTTTTAGTCGAGGCTCTTGGACATATCCTTACGGATACAGGACCGACCTCCCGTTTTTAACCGTCTCGTAAATGCTGATATGCGGTGAAGATGGATGTATCACAGCAAATAGAACCTCCCTTTCTTGAGAGAACTGATGTTCTGAGGTTGGAACAACATAGAAGCGACAATCACATACAAGGCCTCATGTTGCCTAAGAAATTACCGGTCCAGGGCTCTACCAATTGAGCAAAGCTGACACGCTTTCTCAGCGACTTCCAGGGTGCGTCATCTGAAAGGACAAACCAGTCACTCTCTCTCACTCATCCTCCTTTCACTCTTACATTTTTTGCACACTTATACACACATTCATACGACAGGACCTTTTCTATTTTGGTGGCACATGGCCCATTTGCTAACAACCCCTTCAACACATAGTAGCTTAACCTATTTCTGTGTTACGAACAATGCACTCTGCATACATTTCACAGTTCCGCCTCCAGCAGATGAGGTTCATTGTCATTTTGTGCCATAGGGTGCATGATTGTGATGTCACAGCCATAATTTATTTGTTGCTGCTGCATGTTGTGCATTTGTTGCTGCTGCTGCAACAGGAAGCGTACGACTTCTTTGTGACAATTATGAACAGCATAAGTGTCACAAAAAAAAGGAGAGTGCTATGCGGTGAAGTTCCTTTCTAAGAGTGTGCAAGAGCGTAACAATAACAGTCAGCAACAAGTAAATGATGGCTGTGACATGGGGTACTTCGCTGCTGGGGAGCGGTACCCTACCCCATTACTTGTGTAACTTTAGACGAGAGATACGAGGACGAAGTGAAGTGAGCTAAGTACAAGTCGTTCACTGAACAGTTGAGGTGTCCTCGGTTGGCTGTGCCGAACACACAGACACACACACAAAAAAAAAGATGAAATGAAAGAAAAAAAAAGCGAAAGGAGCACAGAACGTCACTGGAAAGCATAGTGTAGCGCTAAAGCGTCCGGAGCAAGCCGGTGATCACCAGGAATTCCGTAAATATTGGAAGACTCTTCGACGATGTCGCGCAAGGTCCTGACAAGGGCTTATAATGGCTTCCAGGTTGAATGGCTTCCTGCTGACAGTATTTAACTGAGCACGCCAGCACGGAGTATCCTCTTCTCCGTTTGGTATAGAGCTCACATATTATATACAAGGACATCCTCGGTGTCCGCCATGACGCCGCAGTTGGAGCGCAAGCTTGTATCACAGTACTCGATCCTCTGCCTGAACTAGGGTGGCGGGGGAGGCAACATTGAGGCGAAGTCTGTTCAGGAGGGAGATAACGTAGCGTGGTAAACGGCCTGGAACACAAAAGGACAAATTCACCGAATACATGGAGGACCGGTCAATGATGTCCCGACTCCTTTGCTGCAAAGTTTTTTCCAAGAGTTTTTCACCAGTGCGACTTGTGCAAGTGATGTGGGGTTGCACTAGTGAAGCCATAATCTCCGTTTTATTTTTCCTTAAAATCAAACCAAATTAAGCCATTGCTGTAAAGCAAGTGGCTAGATTATTTCGGACAACAGTGGCCCCCCGCCCTGACCACATTGTTGAGTAACAGAAAATAAGAATTAGATGTGATGTGATGTGATGTGAATAAAGAAAAAAGATGGGGCTGTTAGTTTCGACGAAGTCAAACTGGCTACCCCAGTACACTTAATACAGAAAGTTCAAACCGATGATGAGATTATGTCAACACAAAGGGATGATGTCCAGAGACGAACAGAGGTGATAATGGAGTTCAACATGTAGGTCAAAAGTTCAGGAGCTGCGCCCAAGTGAGAGTAAAGTGGCGGAATCGCCGGGGCACACAGGACACATCACACATTCACCGTGTCATAGGATGTCTATAAGCCCGGTTGCATGCGAAAAGTCTTCAAGTGCCCTTAGCGCCTTGTCGGACGAAGGAGGACCTAAGGCTCGGGAGTCCACACGAGAGAGGCTTGTCTCTAATGTCCTTCGGGCATCGACGTATTTCTGACACCTGAGAAGGATGTGTTCTACATCCTCTACAACGCCACACTCACTACAGTTCGGAGAGTCTCGCTTTCCGAAAATAAGAATCAGAAAATAAGAATAGAGATACAGTATTATTTGTAGCTTATATAGCCGCGTCTCAATGTGCTATAGGAATGGGCACTCGACAACAATGGAGCACAACGCCAGCACGGCACTAATAGCTCTACTTTCTATCTCGAACGCGTCGGAAAAAGCCGCATATGCCTATGTTCTGAAAGCTCTTCTTCCGCGTAAACGAATAAATATCTCCATACCTGTATTGAGAGACCACAAACAACCTGCCAAGTAGTGATATCATTTCGTCCCTTTCTGCTTTCCTTTCTTATTTATCTCTTTTTTTCCTCCTTGGTTCATGTTATTACTAGGAGCGTGACAGGAACGGTCTAAATGCAAATGTCGACCACGGATACAGAGCGGAATCTGAAACCTGGTTGAGCAGCGCGATGCGATGCATATGGATCGTCGTGCAACAGGGATATTCTTCCTTCTGGTGACACATTCGGGGCCATCGGTGCCGTCAAACAGACGTTAGAAAAATGACGGATATTGTTTTCCTGCTGTACGGTGCGATGCCAAAAAGACGATCTGCATCATTGAAACCAGCGACGGAATGCCCCGTCTATTCCTTTCTTCGTTCTTTTACGCTCTGAGATTTTGCAACAGATGATATCGAAGGTGCTTTGTGTCGTGCCAAACAGCTATAGGCTTTATTTATGCTTTTATTTAGAAAGTCCTGCACTCTTAAAACGGAGCTTCACCGCATTACACGCCCCCCCCCCCCCATTTGTGACAGTTGTGCAGTTTTGTTCATTTTCGCGAAAGAGCGTACAAAAATGATGATCAGTGGTATAGTATCAATCTTTCCAATGGAAATGCAATCAATCCTGCGGTCACGCATCGCTTGCCCCAGAATCTCAGGCTAACCATTTCCTCTTTTTTAGATACCCCCCTCTCAGACTTTTCCCTAGCTACGCTGCTAGACTCCACACAGCATAGTGAGGTGACTAAGGCACTTCTTCGGTTCCTGCGCGGGTCCGGGGCCTTCTGAGTGAACTGTTACCAATTCATTTTTTTCTCCTCCTTGTTAAAGTGGGAATATCAAGCCGGCGTAGCGCAGGCTAAGCTTCCCTCTTTTTTTTTCCATAATAAACATATATCCCTCCTTTGCAATGGTATGTCTCCGACGTATTATGTGGTAAAGTTCTGTTTTTACAGTGTAGAGTGCTGACTGATTGATTGATTGATTGATTGATTGATTGATTGATTGATTGATTGATTGATTGATTGATTGTTTTTCATCCTTCCTTCATCATCAAATAATGTTCCACGTGCAGCGGGGTAGGGTACCGCACCACCGCGGTGAAACACCCCATCTCATCGTCACCATCTATTGTTGTTGTTGAATTGATTGATTGGTCAAAAAAGAAAAGTTGAGATGTTAGGCCCAAAACGCTCGTGACTTGCCACTCCAGGACGCGTTATTTTGGGGTTCAATATATGTAAAAGAAATGAAGTGAAAGGAGGGTGAGGCAGAAAGAAGAAAGGAGAAACGACACAAATCTATCTTGTGAGGCACACAGACCCAGACGCGAGCAAATAACAACAACAGATAAATTGTTGATGATGAATGGGGAAATTCGCCACATGAAGCGTGCCCCTCCCCCCAAGGTACAATGGACGGAATGAGATGTGTCCTGAGGATGAGACGATGAACGACGCTGAAAAGATGTCGACAGTCAAAACAAAACTCAAACTGTTCTAAACTCTACTAAAACCCTCCATTGATTCCAGCGTTCCTTCCTCGTTGCAGCTTCACCGCACATGAGTATTGCTACTGGTTATGAGGTAAGCGTAACAATTCCCATCGTACTCAACGCATATTTTCCCGCGAGCTCCGCATCCCAGCCGATGTAAAACAACGCTCCCTGCTTTATTCCCCCAATTCCTGCATGACTACGTCCTACGTTTTCATGTGGCCGCGCGCGCGAGTTGAAGAATTCACTTTGCCATTATTCATAATTGGATGCCACCACGTCCTGTGTTCTTTTCATTCGAAGGGAGCGGACGTACACTTCGCCTAAGGCCGTCCCCAGAGTGGATAAACCACGCCACGTGACCGCGCTGCGACGTTCCGCGTGATTGGGTTGGCTCTATACCTTAGGGCGCTGGAGGTCGTACGTGACTTTGGATCCTTTTCGAGTCCTCCCCATAGACGTCGCTGGCGGCGATTATTTCGGGGATTTTGACTCGCCGAGCACGACCAGATTCAGTTGGCTGAGCCCCTGCACACCAGCAACGATTACGAGCTCAGAATTTGCTTGGCGCGAAGTAATGGAATCCCATGCCAAAGAGGAATGCTTGTTCGGGCAGGGACGTGTACTGCGGCAGATGCTGTATTTGACTGTTACTGTTTAGAGTGGGGGGCTTTGTTTTTATGTTTCATGGCAGAAAAGAAAGAAAGAAAAGGGAAAGGTGAGCCATCCAAGAGGCTTGCTATTCCATAAAAAAAAGAAGACTGCTCCTGTACTATGTTCAGTTTCACCAGCAGCGTTTCTTCTTTCCCTTCTCTCCACCAGTGGTTTTTACGCAGTTACTGACAGTACTGACCAGACACTTCTTCATTTTGGGAGGTACAAGATCCGGGAACAGTACAACACTGCGCGTCCACTACCGTTCCCACATCCTTCTTTTTCGCGGTGTACCTCTTAATCAACGAACATGTACTGTTGGTAGTTAGATTAAAGAAGGAAAAATCTGGAAGGAGGCATGAGGGTTTGAGGCGTTTGTAGGTTTAGAATGCGCTTGTTCGACAGGTCATCCTTTGTACGTTCGAAAAAATGAAGTATTCACGAGTATTCCCATATTAAGTATTCCCATATACCAGCAGTTACTTGCGCTACAAGAAACGAAGAAAACATGCAATTGTACGCTCGTAGACGCAGAAACATACATAAACCGAAACTGCAACGCGCACAAAATCGAGACAACAAGGGTAAAGCAGCCGCGTCGTATGCGTGTATCGCTGAAAGGAAATACCGCTCTGAGCTTCCTTTCGGTTAACGAGCACCAGCCTGACTCAGCCGCAACGCCCATAGAAACATGTCCGTTTCCGAACATAGCGAGGGGCCCTCATTTTCAACGGTTGCGCACCTTCGACTTAGGCATGCACGAGTCACAAGACGCCATCTCCTGCTGTCAAGATGGGTTCTGCCAGTAGAAGAGGCCTGCGAGTGACAGGGCTCCAAACAAACAAGCATCTCCCGAAAGAGGGCGCCTGAAGCAATTTATATGGAAATCTCAAGGGGACGAGTGCGGAGGGGGTAGTGGAAGACCCCGGATGATGTGGTCCCGAACGCGCAATTGATTCATAGCTTTTTATTTCGCTCTTTCGCTTCTTATGCCTGTTTCACTAGTACACTTATTTCTCGCAGACCGGGCCGGTCCCAAGGGGTGATTTCAAAATCGGAAAGAGATTTCTGGATTTGCTCTTCCTGTTTTTTCCACCGGACATCAAGAAACATATTATTGTTTTATTTTTATCGACGGAGTATGAAGTAAAAAACGAAAACGGGATGTTTTTCGGGTTTACGTTCCAAGGCCTGCATACCTGCAAAGATGTTGAATATTGCGATGCATAATGCAATACCGGATGGAGCCCTTCACAATGTCAAGCATGACTGCATGAATAAAATCTCCATTCATCTTTGTAAGTGCATCGTTCGATGACCGGATATCTTGAAGTAAGCCGGTGCACCGTTGACCCAGTCACCTTCGGTGTAGGCTACTTGAGATGCTTTTTCTCAGCTGTATGTCATATGTGGGGGTGTATATTACCGCTTTTATACCTCTACCTTACACCTCTGTTATATATACCTCTATGACTCTTGATTTGTGGAAAGCGCGGGGCGTACGCCTTTTTGTGACAATTAACATTTCTGCATAAGTGTCACAAAAAGGCGTACGACTCCCGTTTTCAACAAATCAGGGGAGACAACGATGTGACTCGGGATGATGGTTGGCTAGGAGCGTGCTATGTGGTGAAGTTCATTTTTAAGAGTGCCTCGTGCGCTTTCTCCAAGCAACGGGCCTAGCGGAGAGACCACTCTAGTGCACCTCTCACCTACAGTGTGCTTCCGTCCCATTAGTACCGGTCATCCTGCTTCTACATCACTTTGAAGTCCTCAACTCCCCTTTCTCCCACCTTCGTTTCCTTTTTTTTTTTTTTGGCTATAGTCGTGACGATGCCCACTTGAGTGCGGCCAACAACGGCAAGCTACCTCGACACCCCCCCCCCCTCATTTTTAAGAGCCGCGCATACCATACTATGCGGGAAACTCACCTTTCCCACTCCAGGCCTGGCATACTGACGGACGTCCTCTTCCCCGAAGGTTCTTATGCAGAACGAAGTAAAAAAAACTCGCAACCTCCTGCGTTTTCTTCAGGAAACAGGCCTCGCAGAAAGACCACTCTAGTGCACCTCTCATCTACAGTGCACCTCCGTCCCATCGGTATCGTTCATCCTGCCTATATGCCTCACTTTGAACTCGTCAACTCTTTTCCCTCCTTTTTTTCTCTCTCTCTTTTTTTTTTCTTCTACAGTCGTGACGAAGCACTTGAGTGTGGCCAACAACGGCAAGCTACTTCGAACCCCCCCCCCCCTCCTTATTTTTAACAACAACAACAACAACAAATAGATCATGACTATGGCTTGGGGTGATTCACCGATGGAGAGCAGTCCACTACCCCATTACACGCGAAACATGAGATGATGACGGATGTGAAAATGAGGTTATGTGCAAGTAAAACACTTGATCTCTTCTCCACTGGCTGCGCTGCGCTGCGTCACAAAAATGGAAGGTGAAGAAAGAAAAAAAAGAACACATGAAAGAAGCGCCAATGGTCATTGAAATGCAGGGGAGGACCCTACAGCGTCTGGAGAAAACCGGTAGACAAGAGGAACTCCAAGAACATCAGAAGACCTCGACGGTGTTGCACATGGCTCTGACATGGGCCAAGAATTGCAGCCAGGTTGAACGTCTGTCGGCTAGCACCACTCAGCTGAACACAGAGTTGCCGCATCTCCGTTTCGTAGAGCTTACATACTATTACGACGTGCTCAATGTTCGATACGATGCCACATTTGGAGCATAGGCTGCTGTCACAGTATCCGATCCGGTACTTGAATTGAGACGAAGCCTGTACAGGAGGGACGCAAAATAGCGTGGTAAACGATCTGGTTATTTTTAACAGTGTAGCGTGGACGTATAGGAAACGTCAACCATACGCAAGGTCGACTTGCTAGTTCGTGGAGAAGAAAAGATCAAACTACGAAAACAAAAATTTACTGCATTTCTTTGGGCGCTTTGCTAAAGCATTCAAATGTGGTAGCTTTTTTCAGTCATGTGGTCACTATCACGTGGTCACTATCACGTGGTCGTTATAAAGCTATGGACGGACCTATACACTGTGGTTGAGCCTATAAAGCTGAACTGAAAGCTGGACTGAATAAAAATTTGGGCACGTTGTTGCGCGTGAAGTTCTGTTTTGTTGTGTAGAAGCCTATGAAAAGCTCCATGCTGATACCCAATTTCTTACTCCGCTATGAAAACTTGACATCAAAGTCGGCATCAGCCCCATCTCATCATCGTATCTCTATTTGTGTGTGTGTGTGTGACATCAAAGTACAGAGGCCGCACGGCTGTGTTTACAGATATGGTTCGACTACGTCGGATGACTCCTCCGCTGCCTCGGTCATACCGGACCAGTCAATATCATGTGGGTTTCACCTGTCACATCGTACTTGGTCGAACTCTGCGGAGCTGTATGCTATCTTGCTATTTCTAAAGTCTGTCTTGAACCATCCTCTTGGCTCCTGGGTGATATACACTGACTCAAAATCATCCCTGCAATGTGTAGGAATCATGGGCATCCGCGGCTCTTTTGCCCTAGTGCTAGTTGATATCCTGACGGCTCTCAAGGTTCTTGGGGAACAGGGACACCGATTGACCCTACAGTGGGTCCCCAGCCACACCGGCATTCAGGGCAACGAGGAGGCTGATTTGACGGCGTCTTCGGCCCACCGTATCTGCAGGGCCGTGCCCATTATCCTCTTCAACGGAGATAGACGATTCTACTTGTCTGCGTTGGTGTCACTCTCGGCCCGCCAGCAATGGCGCCATAATATCGCTCAATCGTCACTCATCCATGCAGTGGACCCGTCATTATCATTTAAGATGCCAGGTGGCTTCCCTCGCAGCTTTACGTCCCTCTTGCGTCGTTTACGACTTAACGTCGCATTCACCCCTGTGTTCTGGGTTAAGCTGGTTTACAGAAACACGGCGCTGTGCCCAGTTTGCCACACCCCAGCTACGATTCCCCATATCACCGAGTACTGTGACACATGTACACGTGTGAACGCCGGGTGTTTCGACGCCAACTTGAGCTCCTTGACCATAGACCATTCAGTATGTCCAAAGTACTTACGTTTGGCTGACCATTCCCCCGTTTTTTTTTCCTTTTCGTCTAATAAATATATCCCCCCCCCCCCCCAAAGTACTTAGCCCATGGTGCTCCCCTGCGCGTCAGTGCCGGGCTCTTCGCTCCCTTTTTGCTTTCGTGCAAGCTACTGGCCTCCTCGAAGAGCTCTAAACAGAATTCCGACCTGTCGTCGCCTTCGCGCTCACCATTAATTCATCCTCTTATATTAACCTCTGTGAGGTAGCGTAAGGTCCTGTGGCTACCAGAGGGAAACATCCTATGTCATCATCACTTCTCCCTCATTTATTGTTGTTGTTGTTGTTATATCAAAATGTAACTATTGTCAGCCCCATCTCATCACCATTTCTTTATGTGTGCGTGTGTTCTACGAGACAGTTTGACAGTTCTTTCAATATATTTGAATTGTTGTCATCTTCCATGTCAATCGCTTCAACGCACCTTCAACTACCGCTTTCCTTTAGATTGGTTTGGAGCAGAGAATCAAAACAGGAAGCAGCGCTTTCGCTACCGGCTGTCCAACATGCTAGCGCACAATCACGTCGATTGATTTCACTGTGCTGCAGCACCGTTTGCAATGCAAACATTGTCCTTGTGTCTGCCGCTCTGCTCACGTACTTTGCACGCGGAGGCGCTTCAGTCACCACACTCCGCGCGCTCCATGTACCGCTCTTTTTGCACAAATCCCGATCTCCTTCGTTCAGTTTCGCAGGCATGCCCCGCCGCTTGGCCATAATTTTGCGTGTTGCAACTTCACCTCACGAATAACGACCATTACACGTAGTGCCACTTAAGGTAATACGAAATGTTGTTGGTCTCCCTAAATAACGCCAATGTTCGCCCCCCCTAAAAAAAAAAGTAGCTTCCATGCACGTCCGTCTTCTTTTGTGATAATCACCGCATACACGGATAACTATTATCGCAGGCCTATACACATCGGCGAACATTCGCTAATTGGCTTGGACTGCACCATATTTTGTCCATCTGCGGAAAACGAATGCTCGATAGGCGCCGCCTTGTTGGGGATAATTGTATTAATTTTTTCGATAGTGTAAGCGTTGGAAGCATGTGTATCTGGAATGTGTCTGTTACAACCGTTAGAAATGAGAGACGCAACGCAATCGAGGAGCCGTTTATTTTGCTTTCGAACGTTGCGTTTCTGAAGCCCGTCTCTCTTGTTCTTTTGCTGCCGCATGCGGTAACTGTATCACGAAGCAGGCATCGTACGTTAGCTATTGTTGCTTTGGCATTGTTGCTTTGCGTACTTTGCGTATCCGAGGTATTTATTACCATGAGTGATGCCAGTTTTGCTAACGTAATTTGTGTCTGTTTTTCTCCCTCTCTCTCTTTTCGTTCGGAGCTTGATATTCGCAAGATGGTCTAGTTGGTTTGTGTTGATACCGTAGTTTGCACCCTAGGTTGATACTGTAACCTCATAATCTGCTTCTGTTCGCAGATTTAAAGAAAGATTAACGCACGCTTTATTGTAATCTCCATTTTAGCTGTTGTGCACGTCTTATCTCGCTTTTCAATTGTTCTTTTTTTCTTTTTATCGAAGTGCGAGTGTGTGTAATGAAAGCTATCATGGAGAATTCGGTTCCGTCAACATCGACGCCGGGTACATCAAACCGCTTAAAGCGTAAAACTGCTTAGCACCTATCAGCTAACCATAGTATACGAAAGGAAGAGAAGAAATGAAAGAAAGAAAAGTAAAATAAAACAGGAAAGTACAAAAAGATCACACCATGGCGACATAATTACGGGATAAACAGCGAAGTGTAAAGTATCCGGATGTGTGTTTTTGTGTGTGTTGTTTTCTAGTGTGACAAAGGTGACGTGCCTCTCCCACGTCAAGGGTTGTTATCCCTCTTGCGGAGGTACGTATGTGTAAATACATATAAGCTAAAAGAGGTGAGCGATGATATATTATGTGGTATACTTTTTTTTTATGCCTACTCGAACGCTGGTGCTTTTTTACGTCCTGCAAGTATCGTGATCGAATGGAATTCGTGAAACACGAAGAGCAATACAGGGTGATCTAACCCTGCAAAAATGATGGTGATGGTGGTGATGATGAAAGGGCTCCCCGTTGTCGGCCACACAGAGGTGGGCAACGTCACGTCTGACGCCCTGGGGGAATGTGCGTCCTCGGCCGACTTCTAAGGGAACTGTGCCGATATATATGTCTGAAAGCGTCTGAGGAAAACCCTGGAAAAACCCCAGACAGCACAGCCGGCACCGGGATTCGAACACACACACACACACACACACCATGAGTTTCACCATAGCCTCCCGCCTCCCGCTTTCAACAAATCAGGGGCGAGAACGTTGTCATTCGGGATGATGGTTGGTTGGGAGCGTGCTATGTAGCGAAACTAATTTTTGAGAGTGTGTTTATGAGTGTGCCTTCTTGGCTTTACGTTTGCTCGCGTAATTCACTTATCTCCGATTATGATTGATTGATTAGAATAAGGAAAATGTTGACATGTTCGTCCCCAAAACACTCGGGACTGGCTACTCCAATACACGCCAATTGAGGCTCACCATACAGAAAACAAACGAAGGGAAATGATTGTGAAATGAGGCGGATGCTTAGTTCACCGACGATGAAATGTGAAAGTGAAGCAGCCTTTCCAGCGTACTATCGGTGACAGTTGCGGTTTCGTTATCTGGCGTTGGAAGAACTGGGCTTTTACATATCCTAATTACATCCTCATTATCCTCAGAACCCCAGGTGGTCGATATTATCCGCAGTCCCACCCTGCGGCCGAGGTCCTGTTTACGGTTAGCTTTGCGCTAGATCACCACCGACCCATTAAATCTGAACATCAAAGAGCTGATGTTCTGAGGCTGGAACAACATAGAAGGGACAAATACATACAAAACCTCAGAACATCAGTTCTTTCATGTTCAACAGTTGCAGCCTGCTTCGACCCCGTCGTATGAATGTGTGTATAAGTGTGCAAAAAATGTAAGAGTGAAAGGAGGATGAGTGAGAGAGAGTGACTGGTTTGTCCTTTCAGATGACGCACCCTGGAAGTCGCTGAGAAGGCGTGTCAGCTTAGCTCAATTGGTAGAGCCCTGGACCGGTAATCCAGAAGATGTGGGTTCGAGTCCTACAGCTGGCTAACCTTTTCAGTGACTTTCATCTTTCACCATTAAATCTGAATGTTCTTCTATAGGGCCCTGGAACAATCCAGCAGCACTATAGTGCTGCTGGATTGTTCCAGGGCCCTATAGAAGATTGTTGCTGGATTGTTCTGGATTGTTCTGGATTGTTGATTGTTCTGGAAGCTGGATTGTTCCAGGGCCCATCCCGGTAGAGTTGTATTGCAACCATGGTTCTGATCAAACCAATTTCACCTTTTGGGTGTAACTACGTCTCCAATGATATCGTTATCTTCCCTGATTTGTTGAAAACGGTAGGCGTACGCCTTTTTTGCGACAATTACGAACAGCATAAGTGTCACAAAAAGACGTATGCCTTCCGTTTTCAACAAGTCAGGGCAGATAACGATATCATTCGAGACGATGGTTGGCTAGGAGCGTGCTATGCGGTGAAGTTCATTTTTAAGCGTATACCACTGCCACGAGTGATAGGGTTATCGCTTCTGATTCGAAGAGAGAGAGGGAGGGGGGGGGGGGGCGTACGCTTTTTTGTGTCAATTATCGTATGTCCAAACAGGCGCACGCCTCCCTCTCTATTCGAATCAGAAGCGACAACGCTAGCATTCGTGCAATGGTTGGCGCAGAGCGTGCTATGGGGTGAAGTTCAGTTCGGTTCTTGTGCGGAACGACTTTCAAAAACTCGCGGCCTCGTGCGCTTTCTCCAAGCAACGGGCCTAGCGGAGAGACCACTCTAGTGCACCTCTCACCTACAGTGTGCTTCCGTCCCATCAGTACCGGTCATCCTGCTTCTACATCACTTTGAAGTCCTCAACTCCCCTTTCTCCCACCTTCGGTTCCTTTTTTTTTTTTGGCTATAGTCGTGACGATGCCCACTTGAGTGCGGCCAACAACGGCAAGCTACCTCGACACCCCCCCCCCCCCCCCTGAGTTTTTAGAGTGAAGGCAATCCTGACTGCGTATGAGATGACAACATATGTGGAACATTTCTGTTTGGGAAATACGACAGGGCATTTGAAACATCGACCAAATGATGCTGGGAAACTGACGCGTGGAAAATACCCGAGTAACTCATCTACTTACATTTTTACAGTTGCTTTAACCAAAGGCGGTAACTATAGTTACAGTTACAAGTTAGTTTTCTAGAAAAGCAATTAGTTACTACACTCTAAGAAAAAAGGAGTCATTTTAGTCCCTTTTTGAGACTAAATGCATTGCCACAAAAATTAGTCCCTTTCTGGAGTAAATGCAGGGGACTAAATGAATGTCGCAGAGTGGTGACTGCATTTTACGCTTTCTCCTAACTGTCCCAGATACGTAATTCATGTCAATGAAATAAATACCTTGAATTAAACCGTCTGAGGTATGTCGATGTGATGTAAAATCTTGCCACATGCATAGGGCACAATTTCGCAGCAAAGAACCTCTATTTCTTCCTTTGCGTCGGTGGAAAATTGCCAAGTTAGCTAAGTTTTATAGCCTTATCCCATAAAATCCACAAGGAGCACATATTTAGATAGACTGTTGCATTCGTGAGATCATTTTCAAAGTTTAGTGATTATTTGCAGTCCTGGGGAGTAAATGTCGAGGTTAGGGGACTAAAATGGCGAGTAAGTGTAATCTAGAGGACTAGATGCTGTAATTACTCCCCGTTCTACTCATTATTTTCTGTTTTTCTTACTGAGAGCGTACGCAAGACTGATCTCGTGCGTAGCGAGAAACCCTCATCTTCTTCTCGGTCGAATTTGACTAACATGAACTTCACATCGATTTCCACTTACACCAGCGACGGTGCTGTCCCGTTCCTATATTGTACGCACATACTACTTCGCCTATAGACTCGGCATCATTGTCCCAAAGGAACGCGCACTAAGCTCCCCAAGCCGTTCCCGGAGCTGTCGGCCGGCACTCCAAGCCTAGTCGTGGCTTCTGTGCAAGTCTCGCAGCAAGAACAGGCCGACAATCCGATGTATGTCAGAGCACTGCGAGCGTCGCGCTGTCGGAACATTATCTTCGCTCCCCGAGAGAAGAGGAGGAAGGATACACTTGCTTGTTATTCATCTTACTCTTGTTACCACGTCGCAATCGCTTTCGCAGGTCCCTTAAGACGACGCTCCACCTTTATCTGCAATTCGATGCTTCTCAGAAAAACGGAGCCTGTTTTAGGGAATAGTGAGACTGAATTGAACATTTTAGATCTTCCTCCGGAGACTCTGTGTTGTTTATTATCAGTCTATAGGTGCAACATTTTTGCGCCCTTATTTATTTTTTATTTATTTGTTTCGGAACCACCCGTTGTAGAATCTTGTCATTCTTGATCCAGAGTTATTTCTTCAGCCTAGAGTTTGGACTCTCTGTGATTCGGCAAAGCGAGAGAGAAGGGTGATGGGAAAGGGCAGATAAAATAAATTCTTCGCTCGGGATTCGCAAAGTGCACTTTTAGAATGGAGGTCGAAGAAATGTTTCTCAACTCAGGACTGATTCCTTTCCTTTTTTTTTTCTTTTTCGTCCATTCTCTCTTTATCCTTCTAGGCGAGCGACTGATGTCTTCGGAATTGGATTGTGAACGCTTTAGAAATGATGGTGGCCGTTTTTCTAATAAGGTAAATAAAAAGCGACCCTAAAATCATGACACAGGAGGACGTAGTTGGCGCACAAATAATAGCGTTTTTTCGATTCTGTCCCGTGTTCTTTCTTTCTTTCTTTTTTTCGTTGTTATTCTTTTGTATCTCGATTCATCTAAACGACGTACCGTGTGTGATGGTGCAAATGACTTTCTTCATAGGAAGTTGCGAAGTTGCTGAAGCTTAACGAGTTTTCAATGTTGACGCAGTAAACACGCTGAAAATTTGAGGAGTGACAATGTTTGCTTCCTCTCGCTTCTTCTCACTATACAACAATAAGAAACGGAGAAAATAGGCTTGACAGCTCTGAAGAATTACTTTACTCAGGGTTGTCAGAATGAAGTAGAGGAGTAGGAGTAAGAAGAAAAAAGTTTGTGTATTATCAATGAAAATTGCATCTCAGTAGTGTCGCAATATTATCTGCGTTATAGAGCCGAATGGGCACAACTTGTTTTCTGACCCCATCGCAGCGCTGAATGCGCCTAACTTGCACGGAATAGACGTGACGGCGTACTAACGTTGGGGATATTCCATAGTCAAACCGTGCTTGTCGCTGTGCATTAAGAAATTGCGGGTTTTCACGTTTGAATGGCTCCTATGGCTCGGCCAACGCTCATGCATTTTTGTTACTTGTCACACAAAGGTGTTACACGTCGCTTTCTCCGCTACTCTGTAGTGACGAAGGTACCACTGTGTGCAGCGGTTGGCCTTATGTGAAATTCAACTCAGCTGAAGAGTGTAGTCATAAATTGCTTTTACGCTAAACCACCTCCACCCCTCCTCCTTCTTTTTCTTTTTATCATCATCGTCATCATCAACAACAACAATAAAGTCATCATCAACATCATCCATGTCCTCCCCAATATGCACCCTAAAAACAGAACTCACTAGTCAACCATCACTCAGAACGATATCCTTCCGCCTTCTCGTTGAGCGCGTTAAGTATCGGCTCTGGAGCGCATGGAGCGCGCCCATTTTTACTAAACGGGACATCTCATTTTGTGGAGTGTTGCGCTCCCGCACTCCTACCCACATGTCGGACTCCTTCTCGCGCTCTCCACCCTCCTCTCCGGTTGGACCCACCTGTACCTTAATTTTTTTAAGGCTGCAGACAGCCCTATCGGAAGACGGCTCTACCGGAAAGGAACATTCAGTGACACCCAGAGGCCTAGAGGCGCTTTGCACGCGCAATGTTCACACATCACGTGCACACGCAACGCTCTTTAAAAACCCGTTTAGCAGAGGCTCCGGAGCGACAGGGAGAGAATGGACAGAGCGCGGCGTACGCCTATACTGTAGCATATTGTTGCAGGGTGGGCGTACGCCACTCCTCCTCAGCACCGCTGCTGAGGACGCTCTTTTCTGGGGAAACTGCAAGACTTCAAATCAGGCTTCCACCTTTTGCTTTTTTTATTCGCTATTCTTCTATTATTTTACTTAACTTTACCTTAGCATGCAGGTTTAAGCGCTACATATCCCGCATCAGTGTTGGTTGAGCCTACACATCTCCACCTTTTCCTTTTACAGCGAGCTGTATGGAGGAATTTCTGTCAAGGCCGTGCGTGGTTCCTGGTGTTTTATTCGGCGCGCCATTGGTTGGCGCAGCTGGCGCAGCAGCATATGGGGGAGCGGATAAAATAAGAAAAAGAACAGCGAGGTGCGAGCGCAGTCGTCAGCGTACCAGAAGCTATGTGGCGGCCACGGAGAGTTGTACGCCGCCCGCAGATAGGAAGGGCTTGACGTGCCAAATGCAGCACGCGAACGGCACAGCACATCGAGCGAACAAGCGGTCCAACGCGCATCGGACGCACGAGGACAACATGACCCAACAGTGAATGAACGCCAAGTGGTTGCGATGAGACGAAGCCAAGAAGATTCGGAAGTTAGGGAACGCGAAGCCGAGGCCAAGATACGGAGGGCGGAGATCGAACAAGCTCAAAGCCGTGGTCATGGCGGGATGTAAGCGGTCCCAGACGTGTGTACTTGAAACGAATGCGCGCCCGTCGGAGTTTGCACTGGCGAACGCGGAGTTTGCGGAGAAGTCTCTGAATAACGAGTTTGGACGCATGTCTATGACGTTCGCGATCGGCTGTGGTTTCAGACTGACGTGGCGCCCTCACGCGCGCAACAGAACGAACTGTTGCGCGTGGACGATACAGCTATGGCTGTCACTCCTCCGTACATGGATGCGAAAATGCGTGAATTTTTCCCTTCCATTTTTATAACCTTTGTCCTCTGAATACTCACGTGATCTTCCAGCCTTGGGGGGGGGGGGGGTATTGTTTATCGAAAGAAATAATAAAATAAGAAAGAGTGGGCGGTCTGCCTGCCGAGACGGGCGGCAGATTCAATCTCCTCTCTGCACCACTCGTCTTAAGATACCGGGACTTTTGCTTGCTGCTCATATACAGATATCCTCTGCATACACGGATATCTTGATATATGGTCTCAGGTATGACTGCTGAAAGCCGTGCCCTAACCAGATAGAAAAGCAGCGGGCTTAGCCCTAGAAGTCGGCCCAGGACGCACATTTCCCCAGGGCGTCAGTCGTGACGTTGCCCACATACGTGAGGCCGACAACGGCAAGCCCTTTCAACATCACCACCACCACCTTAGCACGCTGCCTTGCGGTAGTCCCACATTCTGTAGTCTTGTACTGCTGAAGGTGTTTCCAAGACGTGCTTTAAAATGTCGGTCCGTAAGAAAAGCATGGACGGAGCGCACCCTACGTCTGCAAATGCCTGCTACCGTTAATGCGTCGAGGACGCTTTGTGCCAGGTTACGAAGTAGCACGAGTATCTCACGCATAATATAGAGATGTTCCAGAGGCCGCGCGCGAAATTATTTACCAGCGTGATCACAATACAATAAGCCCTGCTCTTGTGTGAAAAATTCGGCCTTCCATTTATTTGGGAGTTAAGAGAGGGAGCCTTCATTTATCAGTATATATACCCTCTATGTGGTGGGTACTCTCAGGAGCGTCTCAAAAGCATAGTTCCGTCGTCTTTCTTGTGATAGGCAGTGACACATCATCCTTCCTTCCTAGGCTTTCTTTGTGTGATGGATATCGGCTTTAGAACGATGTACACTCAGTTAAGACTTCGGCCCTGTAGATGCTGGGGGAGTATAGAGCTCAACTCTCGCTAAAAGCGCACGTGAAAGTTCGCGAAGTAGAAACGTTGAAGTTAACGAAGACAGATGCCGATGGTGAAACAAATTTAAAAGAAAAAATCTTGTATCTGCGCGTTTCGCATTATAATGTGTTCGGGCCTCATAACGTTGCCCGTGGCTCTCGATAAAATTAAAATTAAGGCATTTTCACGGATGAGATGGGGGGCTGCTTGCGAGAACAGGATTAAAAGAAAAAACTAAAAGTTTGCGCGGTGAATTACGATAAACTATACAGGAGAACATTCCGCAAGCAGAAATGTCCACAAAATGTAGCAAATGGAACCATGGCCTTAGAAGAATGCCATGCATAACATGAAAGATGAAAGTCACTGAAAAGGTTAGCCAGCTGTAGGACTCGAACTCACATCTTCTGGATTACTGGTCCAGGGCTCTACCAATTGAGCTAAGCTAACACGCCTTCTCAGCGACTTCCAGGGTCCGTCATCCGAAGGCTCTCATGTTCTCTCATGATATACATAACATGTTAATGTCATATTATGTGCAAGTTTGGTGGTGAACTACTAAGGTCCCGCCGGAACATGTATACGTACACGGCAGTCATCAAGTTGCATCACATTGAAGCTAAATGGTATTACTGTGCTCCAGGCAATGTTTTAGCTTTTGTTGTGACTGGTTTCATGGTTTTACCCGCCTTTGTACATGCTAAGAAACATATGTCTGCGGGAAACTAAACTTACAGTTGTATATGACCAGCGAAATCTCGTAGTGCAATGCGATTTCTGCCCAGATTGACAATTTTTTGTCGCAGTACCTCTTCCCCAAAACAGTAAAGCTCCGCGTCTCCAGCTTGCAGGCGTACGGCGAACGCGGAGGTACTCTGCTATTGATGAATCATAAATCATAAGCATACTTCTTTATTTGTGTAATGCTACCGAATGGGCATTCAGAAGCACTGTTATCCGGATTTCAGTCCGAGCGGAATTGTTCCTTTAAATGATAAGTGTAGCTATGTGGCTATAAGCCGGGCTCGATAGTACGATAATGCACAAGGGGCGCCGCTAGAGCGCGCAGCTGTCGTTCCGACCACGGGAGGTCTTGGTTTTCTTGTTCACGGCCATGGTGGGGGCTGCATCATATTACGAGTACTTAGCACAGAACTTCCTCGTGTACCTAGCGAGGTATAATTAGACCCTTGCCCCCCCCCTCTCTCTCTCTCTCTCACACACACACACATCAAACTGCTTGAAACCTGGCAAAATCCAGCCCACCAACGCTGTGCCCTCAACGCTCTTTTGACATTTTTAGACACCATATAGGACTTCAATCCTTATTGTGAAGGGGCTCATTATTTCATTCCCCATATCACCACCAGCGACGGTGTAGAGTATCGCCCCCTGGCGATGAAACTCCCCACTCATCATCTTTAAAACAAAGTTATTGTTGTCGTTTGTAATTAGTGTTCGGAATCCCGAGCCGTCGTTACAATCCCAGGATTTCGGAATTTCTAAACGTAGATCCCGGGATCCCGGCACGCGATCGGGATTTTTGTGCGACCGTCCCCACGAATAGGTGTAGGACTGTATCCATTGCGCACTCAATCACAAATAGCAATACAATTTGAGTTTCCCACCTATTGATGTTTCTTTTGCTCTTCTCCCCCTTTATTCTTCCCTTTGCTAACCGAGTCTAGTTTACTGGATAAGCTGCCTTCATTTCTTCTCTTTTCTTTTTTTTTTTATTTCAATGTTAACCTATCGATGAGGAACAGGGGAACAAAATAAGGATCTGCAATATTCTGTGTAATCTCACAGATCAGACGAATCCTCTCGATTTCCTTTCGATCTCATCGTCAGACATCTATTGTTGTTGTCGTTGTTGTAGGCTATGGGCTTTGCAGTTAGTTCGGTTTCGGATTGCGACGCATACTTTGACGTTGAATTGAAGCCCTTCCGGTCGCTTATGTGTCTCAGTCTTGAGAAATTTCATGTGACGGTTCTGGTGTAGGGTTCAATTAATTAGCATATTAATTAAATTAAAAGTCACCGAAGTAACTTCTGCACAAAACCACGCTCACCTCTCCAACGGATAGGACTCCCCTCAACCGCCACCACCACCACCACCACCACAAAAAAAAAAAAAGAAAGAAGAAGCTTTTCCGCTGAGGGGACGCCTGAACACAATCGTCGATAAGATACAGGTCTTTCGTTTCCACGCGCACCGTCCATTCGTTCTCCGGAAATTTATTATTCCGAAATCCCAGGATTTGGTCTCTCGAAATCCCGGGATATCGGAACGCGAAAAACATGCCAAGATCCCGAGATGCGAACCCTAGATATGATATATTTGGTTATCTCGACAATGGAGCTCTCCCTGTTCGTAAACAAATGACGTCATAGTGTTCGAGAGCGCCACCAATTTGGTAGAGTTGAACTACGCTCGAATCTAGAGGCGAACAATGTCGCCCTGAAAGCCACGGTCTTGAGGGGACAACCGACCTACTTTTCTTTCAATAGAAGGCAGCGAACAAGTGCCCATTCGTTGTTTTGGTTGCAGTCTGCCTACCAACGTCATGATGACGTTTCTCGGGTGCATGTCTACTGTAGCTTTCGTGCCTAATGTAGTAAGTCGCTGAAAAGAAATGGCAGTTGATGAAGAGGCACCAGCAGTGAGGTTCGAACCCGCACTCTCAGATTTCCGCCACAGGTGCTGTGTTCGTTCATGCATGTTTCATTGTCTACGTTGTTTCAAAAGAATAGCTCAGTGCCTCGAACTGCCCCCGCGTCGTCTTCAAACATTGCGCAAATCTAATTTTCACACGAATGCGGCGTAGTATGTCCTAATTCTGTATGACCAACCTGTATAACCTTTCTCGCACGGAAGGCATCCCCATATCATCGTCATCATGTATCTCTCTCTCTCTCTCTCTCTTTCTCGCATCCCCCCCCTTTCGACACACACACGCGCATATAGCCCGACTCACACTAGTAGTTTACTATATAGAGTAACCACTATCATTAATAATTACGTTCGGGTCTTCGCGCGGAGTCATTATATAATGATCCTTGTGCGTTTCGCCAACAATTTATAATTCACGGCGACATGCAACGCTACACTAGAACAGTACAAGAGAACAGAAACATAGCCTTAACGCTAACTATAACATGACATTTCTACATACACCTGTGGTGTCCGTGTAGGGAGGAGGCGAAAAGTGTACATAGATGTGCAAGGACCCATTCGCTGTAACTACAACCAAAGAACCCATATGCGCTATGCATTCATCCTGCAGGACACGCTCTATAACGTTTCATTGTACTGGGTTCATTGTACATACCATCAAACCAATGTAATAAATTTTCTTTATATAACGCTGCGGAGAGTGAGTATTTTAAAGCGATCCGGGACGTGCTCTGTGTGTTTCGTGATATTCTGGCTCTTCGAAAAAGTTGAAAGCGCCTACATTTATATTATTTTACCATGGTTGCCTACATCGAAATCGATTGCCACGTGTGCTCAATGCTCAAGCCGGCTGTCTCGGAATTCTAATGGCGAATTCGGGTGGTCATTTCGTAGCGACTTTTTTTGCCAGATCCCGAACAGTCATGTTCGCTTGGTCAAAATGAAGCAATCTCGCATGTTCGTGTGGCGCTTTCCGAGCGCTCGGAATTTGCCAGCTAGCACTTTTTATGCCCGGTCTCAAAACGATCGAGCAGCGGATTACTCAACTATATCCGGTGTCGTCACACCCGCACTGCAACGGTGGCGAGTGCCCTCATTGGCCCGTAAGTTGAAATCACGTGGTTTAGCAGACGACAGAACTCGAAGACGGGCGACCGCGATGCCCCTAGCGCGATCCAAGTAACTAAAACCGCTAGATTCCTAGCACTCATGTTCAGGTGGCAACGGTCACGTGATCTAGCTCGGCCTCGGATTTTTCGGAGCGCTAGGCCGTGCTGCTACGAAATGACCACCCGAATTCGCTATAATTTTTGCCGAAGCGAAGCAAGACTCACGCGGTCATTGGCGCATGTTGCGTCGAAATGAATAGGATAGGATTGGATTTTTATGAAAAAAAAAAAAATGGAGATCAAACGGCGCAGCGTGACTACAAACTTCTGCGCCAATGAGCCGCTGGATGAGCCAATATGTTGCCCTGTCTGATAGACAGAAGAATGCGCCGCACTTGAACCTCAAGCCTTGAAGCCTGAAGGTGCCTTGAAACATGAAAGATGGAAGCGCGGCAGTCGTAGAAAAAAGCCAGACAGCGGCGAGGAACTGCCATGTTTCGCTGTTTCATGTTCCCAGGCGCCTTGAGGCTTGATTGATTGATTGATTGAAAGAAAGAAAAAAATGGGGATTGGGGCGCCTTGAGGCTTGTTGTCATGTTTTTCAGTTTGTGTGTTTCAGCCTCAGCAGAGTCGCCTTCCATCCTATACTTGGACCCGTTATTTTTTCCTGTATTGTAGAGTATGTGAAGAGAGAGCGAGAAAGTATATCAAAGTTATATATCACTGTAAAACCGGGAAATTAATTTCTTAGCGCAGTGATGAAAACAGTACAAATAATAAGTGATGCGACACGCCCACCCACGCCTAAAGAGACGACGATGAAATGAGGCTGATGCTGGCCAGCTGTCTGGGCGCTGTCCCAGTGTCAAATGTAGATAATGTAGATGATGATGAAGATGGCAGTTCAGGTGATCAAAGCAAGGCGGAGTGATGCGACGGATGATCACAACGCTTAGAAAACTAAGCTCTAACCTAAACATTCCATACCGGAGCTTACTAACCATGCTGATATTGACTCTGCTGTGTTGTTAATGATTGTTGTTGTAATTATTCAATTAATAAATGTACTTAATCTATTTTTACGTTTTTGTATAAAAATTTAATTAATGAATGTAATCAATCTACTTTAGAAGCATGTACAATTTGAACGCGACTTTACCTTGTCATCGGATAGGTTTTAACATTTTCCTTGACATGCAAAAAACAAAACAGGAGCTCCACGATGTTGTACCCAAGTTCTTAATGACTGGTACGAAATTATATTGAGATTTAATTGAATTCAAATTGATACGTACATGAGGCAAATTCCAGCGTGCAGCAAAGTTATCAAAACGTACGATTGCGTTCTACAAAGTTGGTATGGACCATGCATGTGTAATAAGTACGACGATTTTGAATAATGAACCCGTAACATAGACCGCACGTATCGTAGAACCTAAAATATTGGTAAAATGACCGTGTCGCGATACGTCACGTAATTCCTGAGTCACTATATACTTAGAAAGTGCGTCTTTAAACCGATAGTTTGGGAGTAACATCCCCTTTTCTTTTACCAATCAATCAATCAATCAATCAAGCCGATAGACACATAGACGATATGTAGTCGCCTAGCGACGTAATTATCACCGAACTATAATAATAACTATATAATATTAATACCGATTGTATACCATGTACATTCGATCCCACTTAGCAGGTACACAGCGACAGTGACGTCAGCCCGGTTTGGTCGTAATCACTCACGTCTGCAACATTACACAGCCTGCACTCTCAGGATGACATCATGACATCACCATTTACACAAGGGCTTGACTTTCATTCTCCCTTATCATCAGCGGCAGACACGTAAATGCCTCATTAAAGATTACCAGGGGTATAGTCACTGTTTAGCGCTAATCATAGCGGAGCTGTCTCCAACCACACCCTAAAAAACAGGGAAACGTGCCCGAACGCTTAAAAACCCTGCGTTTACCTGGCCTTCAAACTTCCCCTCAGTGCTCTTATTGGCTAATGTATTATGAAACTTGCCTTCGCTTTTTTTCTTCTTCTTTTTCTTTCTTGATACGCTAATAATCAACGCAAGTGGAGGAAAAAAAGTATTCGGTGGAAAGTTGAAGGCGCCAAATGTCATTTCCTGAAGTGACGAGATTATTTGAAGGTCATTCCTCTCGTAATATTAATCTACCCGAAATACTTTTTTTTTATAGCTTGGCTTGGGTGCAGGGCTATTACAGAGCGTGATATCAATATTTTGATGTTCCCCGCTTTGACGTTTCACCCTGATTAAAGTTCGATTTTCTGTGGGTGGCATCCTTCCCGTTTTCGCAGCCAGAGCACGTATACTGGCAAAACAAAAGAAAGAGAAAAAAATATTGACGAAGGTCATTATTCCAATGACAAATGATCACGTCGCGCTTCAAATCCACTCTCCTCGGGAAGAAAGTGCAGCTAATGTGGGAGCACTTCGTGCTGATGCGCAAGGAGATATGGGCACGAACGTTGGCGAACAGACGCCGATAGTGAACGTTTTTGCTCGCTGTGTACCCCGTACCCTGGTGTCCCTGAAAGGAAAGGGTTGGCTGCATACTTCTTTAAGCAAGGCTTAGAGTTACGAAGCGGGTACTCTGATGGGGTAAAGAAAAATGAAGAGTCTGGTTGAGGGAGGCGAGAATGCAAAAGTAACGCCAAACGCTTTCGAGCAATCTTATGGAGTGTCTCTCGGGAACATTTATCATGAGCCTTTATTAACAGTGAATAAGACAGGTAAAAAAAAGAAAAAAGAGTTGCGTACTTATCTTGTCATCTTCCTTTTCAACGTCGACGTAATCACCTAACTTTGATTGGTGATAATGATAAGTCGTGGCTTTCCGAATAATACGGTTATCACTTCTTTATATGACGGGAGAGAGGGAGTACACGTTTTTGTGTTAATTAACGTACATCAATGGACGACTTCAGAAAATCCCAGAGTGCCTAGCGCCGCTTTGAACTCTGGGAACTTGTGTTATCGGAAAGGAGGAGAAGGTCTCCAAACAATTCCGTCTTCTCCTCTCTCAGCCATGTTGTCCATCGACGTGTCAAGGTAATCCAAAACGAATCGTGAAGGACCATTCTCCTGTCCCCCATGACAGTAAACGCCCAGGATGCAACGCGTGCGCAAGGTGCACTGGGATTTCCTGAAACCGTCTCTTGGGGCAGTTGTCATAAAAAGCCGTGTGTTCCACAAATCGGGGAAGACCATGACATTATTGTGAAATGTCCTGAGCGGGTTTTGCAGTGAAGTTCTGTTTTCAGGGGTGAACTTTTTTTTTTTTTCAACAACGTTTTTGTCATTGAAATCAATCGACACACAGCTGCGGGCGCAAACTGAGAGGTCGCGTGTTGGAATCCTTATGCTTATGAAGAACAAGCCCAGAGGGCCCAGAGATCCCGATAAATATGGAAGTTGTTGGAAGAACCAGAAGCTGTTACTAGACGGGTACCGTCACGAACGCACAAGCAAGAAAACGCGTTTCAATTTACGCTGCTATGCTTACAAACTTGCATTGTTTGATCTGTACGTGAGGGTATCCTATATTTCTATGCAGACATTTCTCTTTCGCACAAAAACCCTTGCGACCAACACATTGTGGGCTAAAGCAACATTGTGCTACCGAATAAAGGAACTTTCTCGGAATAGATCCGCAGCGACGCCACGGGAACTCTTCCTTCCTGTCAAAACATGCCTAGAAGCGAAGTTTAGCAATCATAGAGTCACGTGAAGCTTCCAGAAATGTAGAGCTAAAATATGAGACGATCCTTCAGAGTGGTGGCGCCGTAGTCGATGTAGCGGAGCGACAGAGTGTGTGGGGTCGAGCTGGTGGTACGCGTCCCACATTCTGCATGGCGCATGATAACAGTAGGGAGGGAGTGGTGAAACATTATGTAGGACTTCAGTCCTCACTGTGAGGTTTTCATTATGTTTTCACCAAAGTACCGTTTCTCGTTTCCTTTGCAATGACGAATAAATAACTTTGATCATACATCAATATTTATATGCGATGTCGTCATGTATTTATTTATTTATCGATACGATGGCCTTCTTGTTGTTCTTGTATAGGCCATGTAGGCCCGGAACGCTCGTAATAAATGTACAGAACCTTGTAGCGAGTTGGTGCTTGTTATTGCACTGTTATGATATTATGCTACATTTGCAGCTTTGCTGCGGTTATAGGCGCGCTTCAGTTCGATGATACCTGTACACTGAAGAGTGTACATGCGACGTTCATTTGAAGTGAAATATCATCTCCAATTCTAAGGCTTCAATATGTATTTCGCGCGCGTCCTCCAGCTAATTCCTTGAATATAGTTTCAAGACCGATTAAAAACAGTAAATCACTTCCTGACGTACATTACTTTTTCACTTAGTTCACTACTTCCACTTCTTCACACGCACTGAGGTGGGGTACCGCAATCATTGCGGTGAAACACCCCACCCCATCGTCATTCATGTAGTAGTAGTTGTTAATAAATTAGTAAAATAAAGTAAACTTTGGAGCTTTCAGCAACCCACCATGGGTGCTACCTGCTCCGTTGCAAGAGCTGTATAGCTATTACGCCCTCTGAATAAAAATCCTCACAGCAATCAAAGCACATCATAGCGGGATCCCTCACATTCTCACGGGCACTCAATCAATTGAGCGAAAAAACAATATAGCACACTACAGATCTACAAAATACGGTGTCAACAGTTCACACTAAGATGGAGTTCGCACTTCACAACACAGTTGTCAGACCTGTCTCACTCGAGAAGGCTACCAGCAGACGGATTGCCTTTCGTTGATTGCGCGGAGTATCCCAAGGACCCAATAAATGAGTCAGCTCCACTGGGCGGTCCGTCATGCGTAAAATGCCGGGAAGCGCTAACATAACATAAGCGGCCAAGCAGGTCCCCCAAACGAGTTGTATTGAACGTTATCGAACAAATAATGATTATTCTTACGCCGTTATCCTATAAATGATTACCAGTTGTTCGTCGGTTGACCTAACCACGGCATTGCAACTGAGCCCAATATACGTATTTCATTGCCTGCGGCGTGGAGCAGAAAAACATTGCTTCCAGCTCCGCGTGTCGGACATTTCCCGCGCACGTCAAAGAACTCCAGGTGGTCGAAATTATTCGCAGTCCCTACGGCACGTGCGGCATGTCGTCACGAATATATAGGCTGACTCAGCTTACGCGTGAGTGTGCTCCCCATTTTGCTTGCCATGTGTCACGCTATTGGGGACCTACACTCTTAAAACGGAACTTCACCGTATAGCACGCTCCTAGCCAAAATCACCATTGTGAATGCGAGCGTTCTCTTCCCTGATTTGTTGAGAACGGCAGGCGTACACTCTTAAAAATGAACTTCACCGCACAGCACGCTCCTAGCCAACCATTATCTCGAATGATATCGTTATCTGACCTGATTCGCCGAAAACGGGGGGCGTACGCCTTTTTTGTGACAATTATGAACAGCATAAGTGTCGCAAAAAAGGCGTACGCCTCCCGTTTTCAACAAATCCGGACAGATAACGATATCATTCGAGATTATGATTGGCTAGGAGCATGCTATGCGGTGAAACTCATTTTTAAGAGTGTATACGTCCTTTTGCGACACATGTTGTTATGTTACACTCTTAAATATGAGTTTCACCGCATAGCACGCTCCTAGCCAACCATCATCCCGAATGACAACGTCCTCGCTCCTGACTTGTTGACAACGGGAGGCCGAGCCTATTTTTTTTATATGTATTATGCACGTGCATAATGGTACAAAATAGGCACTTATGCTGTCCATAATTGTCACAAAAAAAGGCGTATGCCTCCCGTTTTCAACAATTCAATGCAGATAACGATATCATTCGAGATGATGGTTGGCTAGGAGCGTGCTATGCAGAGTTCATTTTGATGAGTGCGGAGAGCGGGTTTTTAGGCACTAACAGGGGGCGCTCTTGACTGCATGGCACGCAATATGCCAATCAGCATCGCAGATGATATCGCTCTGTCTCCCGATAAGCTGAGAAAGGGGGCGCACAGCTTTCTATGTATCAACTTTACTTACGATCGGAAGATAAAACGATACGATTCTGAAGGTTGGTTGGCCTACACTCTTAGAAATGAACTTCACCGCATAGCATACTCCTAGCCAACCATCATCTCGAATGATATCGTTATCTGCCCTGATTTGTTGAAAACGGGAGGCGTACGCCTTTTTTGTAATAATTATGAACAGCATAACTGTCACACAAAAGGCGTACTCCTCTCGTTTTCAACGGATTATTATTATTACTATTATTAGATTATAATTACTATTATCGCCCGTAAGACTTCAATTGTCCCAACAAGGCGTACCTCTCGCTCTCTCCCGAAGTCTAAAGTGAGATAACGATCACTCGTCGCAACGGTTGACGCTTGGCGTTTGATGCGGTGAAGCTCTGTTTTGAGTCTTCAGTAACGCTTTTGTTCACGCATTGTCGGCGTTGCTGGGCAAAAGGACGGGTATTTCGCCATTATAGCGCTTTTAGGAGGCATAACTGAAGAAGATTGCTGACATTTTGTCACCAGGCAACGAAGCATTCCTCCGCTATCTGGCCGCCTGTGTCGTTTTCTAGGGAAGCGATTTCACTGAAACGTTGCTCGGCGTGGCCAGATTTGCCAAGCCATGGTAGGTGGAAAATAACAGCTGCGCTGTAAGATTGGAGTGGAACGATCTACGCTACCGTGTGGAAGCAGATGGCGTTTATTATTCCACGTTATCCCCATTGAGATGACGCCATTTCAAATGCATGTCCCCGGTGTAGGACTGACAAGGAGTCGGCCTATGCGGACCAGTATCGTTGTTCTTTTGTTACGTAGTTGATGTTGATGTTGGCGCGAAAAATAATAGGGAGAGATTGCATTCGTCACACGACAAATTCGGCTACTCCCATAAACAGACCTCCCCCCCCCCCTCGCCCGCAAAGGAAAAAAAAAAAGAAATGTTGGAATGGGATGTTTTGATGAGGACAGATGTGCTAGGTCCGCTACTTCATCAGCCACTTCATTCCCCCGTATGCCTGCGTGTCCAGGAATCCATTGAAGTATGATGTCATGACCAGCATCCCTGGATTGCATGTACACAGTTAGTATGTCGTAGACTGCAGGTACCATACACCCATTACGTACGAATGATATTATTGCTTGAGTGTTTTTTATGTAGTATTGATGTCTTCCCCATAGAACTCTACCAAGCTAGGCCGCCGACTGTGTCGCCTCCAAACGGCGATTTTAACTTGTTGGCTGTGACACCTTTTGTATAGGTGGATCCGATAGGTCCGTATCCTCACTACATATAGCACACTCTTAGCCAACCATCATCCCGAATGACAACGTTCTCGCCCATGATTTGTTGATAACGAGAGGCGGAACCTATTATGTATAGCCATTACGTACGGCTATAAAATGGGCTCCGCCTCCCGTTTTCAAAAAATCGGGAACGAGAACGGTGTCATTTGGGATGATGTTGCCTAGGAGGGTGCTATGTGGGGGAGCTCATTTTTCAGAGAGTACACTCTAAAAACAGAACTTCACCGCATGGCACGCTGTGCTCCAACCATTGCCAAGAATGATAGGAATTTTCATATATCCAGATTGCCACAAAAAGGCGTACGCCCACCTCTCTCTGCGAATCAGGAGCGATAACCATATCGTTCGTGGCAATGGTTGGCGCACAGCGTACTATGCGGTGAAGTTCTGGTTTTAGAGTAGAGCAGAATTATGCGTACCTCCGCGTTGGCGTCTGATTGGGTGCTACAGTTCTTCAAATGACATTACAATAGATAGAGGTACCTCGATGACGGTGCGTCTTCTCGCCCGTATCCGAAAAAAAGTGCGTTTTTATATTAACGCTGCACATGTTATGATGGAGAAGTATTGAACAATACATTGTAAATAAAATACGAAGCGTAGAAGAACAATTTTATCACCTATTACACCCCTAACTAAATACTTGCACATAGGAGTACGTTACGTATTGGTGTAAACTCTTAAAAATGAGGTGGTAGTGGTGACGAAAACCGGCTTGCCGTTGTTGGCCTCACTTATGAGGGCATTTATTCTGTACACACCGGTACATACCTCACCTCCAACCCTTCGCCCTTCATCCCTCTCTGCACTCTTAAAAGTGAACTTCACCGCATAGCACGCTCCTAGCCAACCATGATCCCGAATGACATCGTTCTTACCCCTGATTCGTTGAAAACGTGAGGCCTTTTTGTACCATTACGTACGTCATAATATGTAAAAACAGGGCGTACACCTCCCGTTTTCAACAAATCAGGGGCAAGAACGATACCATTCGGGATGATGGTTGGCTAGGATCGTGCTATGCGGTGAAGTTCATTCGTAAGAGGTGTAGGGTTATATCAATTAATTAAACGTAATTAATTTAAAATTATAGGTATTAATTTGCCAATCAGCGAAATTAGTAAACTAAAATGAGTAAATAAAATAAAATTAAAACTCACCAAAGTAAATCCTAAGCTCCAAACCTCGCTGATCTCTCCAACAAAGAGGGTCCCCCCATTTTCTTTTCTCTTTTTTTTTTTCTTTTTCACGCAAAAATCGGTCACGCGATGTATTTGCTAACATTTCTTGCTGGCACGTTTCGTGGATGTTGAAATGTAATTTCCGATAAAATTTGCATCGCAACACGCTTCGGGTCTCCTGAACCCGAACCCTTATTGGCTTAGAGAATATTTGTAAAAGTGGGGAAATGAACTAACGAAGGATACGAAAGAAAGATATGAACAATACCTGCTTCAGCCGTTCGGCTACTCACACTTTATTCAAGCTCTTCGTCGAAGACCACGTGCAAGTCTTAAATGTCTGCAACTTATCTTCCAACTCGCACGACGGGGTCTGACGCTATTGGTTTTCAAAAAGTATACACCATGAACAAGGGCATACTGCTAGTCACACGGGGGGGGGGGGGGGGGGGTATGTGTAGTAAAAAAAAGAAAGGAGAGGTTAGCCAGTCACACCGGCAATCATCATAATCCTTATGCTCATCATCGCACAATTCGTAAAGTTCACGTTAACTAAGGGCTAACTACGGCAAGCGAGAACACCATTGCCACACCTCTTGGCTTTGTAACACGTAACCACGCCTGATTTGTGGAAAGCGCGAAAGGAATTAACACTCTTACATAAGTGTTACAGAGGGGCGTACTCCTCCCGTTTTCAAGAAATCAAATGCTATGCAGTGAAGTCCTGTTCTAAAACTCTATTGAAATAGCTTTCAACAAATGAAATGTTACGCGGTGAAGTCCTGTTCTAAAACTGTATTGAAATGGACGTAAGATAACACGAATATTTTTTCTTTTTCTTTTTTTTAGCAGCTACCTCCATTTCTCCGGTGCGCGAAGCGTGCGCAACCGTGACACCTTACCGCGCACTCACCCCGACCCTCACGCACTGCATAACGCACTCGCATTCATAATTAACGACGAACACGACGGAATTTACCGTCTTTTATCTTCCCTTCTCTCTGTTCCTACCCTCACGCGAACACCACCTCTCCACCCCCCTCTCATCCCTTCCCCCTTTAGCTTCCACGCGAAGACAGAAAGTTCCCAAAACCGAATGAGACCGAAATCGAAACAGATGGGCCATGCGTCGGTGGGCGACAAAACGACCACAATCTGCGGTACATTTATCTCACCCTAGCAGAGTGACGTCACCCATCGAATGGTCAGCCGGGTGTGTGTCTCTATTGACATCTCTCCCTTTGCCTGGTCTTGCCCTCTCTGTGCTAACAGTGTTGGTCCGCTGACAAATGGCCGAGCACGCACCGTAAAGGGGTCGCCACTCCGTCACACGTTCTTGTCCGGAGGAACATCGGCCGGAAAACAGCGAATGCACATTAGGAGAAGTAACAGCTGTGCTGACGCTGCGGTCATCAAATTGCTTGCCGGTCACAGTCCCTTCGTATGCTTGTATGGCCCATTAGATGGAAGGCAAGACCGTTTATCAACCCTCCTCGCTCAGCTATGTTCTGTTCTCGTTTCACTCCTTGTCACACAGAAGGAACGGAAGACAAACTGCGCTCCAAGAACGGGGCTTCCAGCGGGCGTGTGTCGAACAATTCCGGTGCGCGTTAGGGGACCCCCAAGTGGGCGATACTAACCGGATTCCTAACCTGGCGGCACGCGCAGCGGGTCCTCACACATATATACGCTGGCTCACCTTACATGTAAATATACTATTGTGTACTGTAGCGCTGCCGTTCAATAAATTTCCTCAAAGGGAAATATACTCCCTATTAATGTTATTATTTCCTAAAACATAATTTCATTGCATTACAGCCAGAGCTGCATCGCGGCGCTAACACCGAATTAAATAAAATAATAATAATTGTATGACACGCTCAGAAGTAACCATCATTCAGAATGATAGCGTTCTCTCTCATGATTTGTTCAAAGTAGGGAATATACGCTTTTTTGTACCAATAGACCTCCTCCCTGTTTGTAAACAAATGACGTCTTAGTGTTCGACAGCGCCACCAATTTGGTAGACTTGAACTAGGCTCGAAGCTAGGAGCGAACAAGGTCGCGCCCGAAAGCCACGGTCTGAAGGGATTACGATGGTCCCTGAAAGGGACGCGACCTTCGGTCCTACTTTTCTATCAATAGCAGGCAGCGAACAAGTGCCCTTCGTGGAACCCAGCCCTCCCCTTCCGATTTGTTTCGGTTTCGGTCTGTCTACCAACGTCATGATGACGTTTCTCCGGTAGAGGTGTATTGCTATAGTCGTGACGACGCCCACTTCTGTGTGGCTAACAACGGCGAGCCAATCCTGACATTACCCCCCCCACCCCCCCGTACCAATTTGTAGATACGTTTGGTACAACAACAACCACAAAATCTATATGCAGCTACAAACACTCTGAGCATGTTATGTGGTGAAGCTCTGTTTTTAGAGTGCATCAAAGGGCTGGTGGCTGTCGCATAATGTGATATGGGTGCGGAAAGGCTGTGCCCGCCACGGCAGCCGTAACAATGCAATTTGTGGTGTGATGGCGAGTTTCCACTTTACTTCGTTATCTGTGGCCGTTAACTCCATTACTCTGACGACACGCTAGTTCAGCCACCAGTAAACAAGATGACATCGTAAAGCTAATTTAAAGCGATTTGGCGCTATAAGGGTAATGGGGGAGGAAAAATGCGTGAAAAGTTTCCGCCGTTTTTGTATGGAAAACAGGAATAAAGCTTTGTTTATCCCGTGTACGAGATTTAGATGCTTAACATCATCAGATCAATGTAATACGTCTTCTTAATATGTAAAAGAAATGTATAAGACACCTGTTTTGGATCTCCAGTACGCATTATTATTATGATTATTATTATCATTATTATTATGGCGGGGGTGGTAAACAAAATGTGGAATTTAACTGTAATAAATATCATATAGGACGTTCCGTTTAGCGATTAAAATCTTGAACCGCGTACGCAAGTTTACGAAAGCCGCAGAAAAATTGTTGTGTACGCGTTGTCCTTATAATAACACTTTACCCTTGTTAAGAGTTATCATACTTGCTTCATACGCTCCTCTTGTTGGCCCGGGACGTATACTACCCCCTCTCCCTCGTTCCTTCCTGGTGTGCTCTATGCATTTGTCCACGTCTAAACGGAGCTCGAACATGAAAGAACTGATGTTCTGAGGCTGGAACAACATAAAAGGGACAAATACATGCAAAGCCTCAATTTGTCTAAGAAATTAACCATGAAAGATGAAAGTCACTGAAAAGGTTAGCCAGCTGTAGGACTCGAACCCACATCTTCTGGATTGCCGGTCCAGGGCTCTACCAATTGAGCTAAGCTAACACGCCTTCTCAGTGACTTCCAGGGTGCGTCATCTGAAGGGACAAACCAGCCACTCTCTCTCACTCATCCTCCTTTCACTCTTACATTTTCGCTTGTTCATACACACATTCATACGACGGGATCGACGCAGGTGGCAACTGTTGAACATGAAAGAACTGATGTTCTGAAGCTGGAACAACATAGAAGGGACAAATACATACAAAGCCTCAATTTGCCTAAGAAATTAACGATGAAAGATGAAAGTCACTGAAAAGGTTAGCCAGCTCATAGCCACAGTTGCTTCGCGGTGCTAACACGGAATAAGATTTTTTTTCTTTTTTCTTCTACAGGCACAAATAAATGTCCAGCAATATATCGGCGAATACTAGACCCCTTCTCACTGCTCGATATTTCCGCAGGCACAAAAGAATCCCTAACACCGGTAACAGCGTTTTGTCACTTTTGAGCAATGGGGCAGTGTACCGCCATAGCGGAGGTGAATCACCCACCAAGGTAGGAATTTAGGGTAGTTGGTACATATGAGTAACCCATGAGTAACCCATGAATGACCCCTGAGTGACCCATGAGTAACCCCTGTGAATGACCCACCACATCATTATCCCATTTATGTGTGTCAGTGTGTGCGTTGTCACTTTTCGTGCATGTGGTAACACGACATGTGTTTTCCCATCGGCTGATTGACTTACCCTGTGACTGTGACATGCCCTGCTAGTAGCTACTTCCTTTGCCCGTTTCTGTTCTCTTTTCTTCGTCTTATTTTTTTCCTCTGTGGGCACGCGCTCTTTTCTTAACCAACTCTCTGTAGCTGTACTGGGGTGGCCAACCCGACTTTGTCACGACTTACGTCCAAATTTTTTTATCTCTCTATCATTACCATCAGCAGCAGCAGCCGCACGGCCCCTGCAGGGATTCGAACCGTGGTCTTGTACACGCCCCACCTTGATGCGTATAACATACATTTCATCCCACTTCCGTCTTTACTGGACTTTCAACTGCAGCAACGATTCTATGTGGGCAACAATGGAAGCGCAGACGAGCACAGCGATTATCTACCCCATAGGCGGTGCGACGGGACGGTCACACAGTCAGCGACGAATGAGATACGACCTAGGGAGAATAAATTGCGTCTGGGAGAAAATATGGGGAGCTTACTCACTGCTGTCTTTTAAAATCGTGAAAGCTATAGGTGCACTCGGAGCCATTCATATTTTTTGAAAGGCCATAAAGCGTCTGAAAAGCTAGACGAGTCTGGGGGACTTCACTAAGACAAAGCTTGATATTGGTGTCTTCAGCACGTTCTGCTTTTAACGGCATTGAGTGAAGGTGCATGGTGCTGAAAAAGTGGCTTCCACTCAATGCCCCGCATCGAGTTCTAGTCACGTAAAGTGGGGAAACACAATCTTCCAAAGAGTAAGACGGGGTAAGGCACATAGAGAGATGCACGGTACTCACGCATTCACGACATAAGAGTGTCCAAATGGCATTCGCAATTCGATATTATAGCAACGCTCCAAATACGAAGTGGTTGAAAAACCAGACTTCTAACGTAATGCCTGTTTGTCAATGACGTAATATGAAAATGGGAGCCCTGGTTACTCTTCTACTGATTAGTAAAGTAAATGTTGAGGACGCAATGTATAGAGCATTCAGGATGTGCACTGCTACTAAGGCTTGTCTCTTTGCAGGCACACTGTCAATAAATGATTATTATTATTATTACTTATTATTATTTGAATATTATTATATATGTAGCTAAACACTAATATTTCTGTCGTGTATTATAAAGTTGCACCATGCATATTTTGTAACATGTTTCACTAGGGGTGAGTAAATAGTCGAAAAAAGAGGTAGGGCGCAGACTATCTGCTGCCGACGATCCCCCGAAAAAGATCCGAGAGACGGGGAACAAGAACGATACGGCAGAATTGATAAATAATCAGTAAAATAGTCGTTGCGAAAGGCTCTTTCGTCGTTGGGCGTCTGCAATTACTGTGTGACTTGTGGATATGTGATACAAGATTGTCATTAGGTCGATCGTCTGGAGTGTGTTTGCAATGGAGAAGGGGGGGGAAGGAAAAAGAAAGTGAACGCAAACACTGTCAGTGATTGATGCGGGTGAGCTGGTTGTGCGGGAATGGTATAACAAAAATATCTGGATGGCTCTATTTGTGCGGCGCTCTTATGAGTGTGGCAGTGTTGACTTGTACACCTATCGGACCACGAATCGCCAGTGTCACCACCTCACCCTAATTTTTTGTCCTAATCATTTTCTGTCTTGCGGGAAACTAGGGAAAATCATACGCAAATACAAATACCTTTTCACCCATTAGACAAAGCCAATGTCAAAGTCAAAGTTTCGTATTCAAAAGTACAAATAATAAGCGGAACAGTGCGGACATGCCCTGTTATACAGTTCCCAACATACATAGCGTAGATTATCAATAAACATCAGAAGGGGGGGGGGGGGAAAGAAACAACTGAAAAGACTAGAATAAGGAAACTGTCCAGAGGGACACGTGTCTAAAACCATCCCACACACCTGGTTAACAACGGAGCGCATTGAAAGGACTGCAATACTGAAACATAGGTAGAGAATATACTTATCATTATCTATATAATAATATATATTATATTACATAACGTGTACGAAATAAGTGATAATAAAAACGTGTACTGTCAAGTATCAAATATGACAGCAGGAGAGACGCAGCAACAGATACGTTTTATGAGAGAGAATGATCCAGTGAACGACATGCTGTTCCTCAGGGCTCGAATGCTCATATGCTCGCGCCCCGAAGATGATGATGATGATTATCGTGATGATGAGGGAGCTGATTTCATCTCGCATTATTATTATTATTATTATTATTACTAACCTTGAACCATTCTCAACGCGACGCCGTTTTCATGATATTATGCTCTGTTATAAGATCTTATACAGTTTTCTCGATATACTATCTTTATTACATCAGCTTCATATCGTCGTACCTTTCAATGTAACCAGACACACTAATATATTGTACCTATCCCACCATATGCCTGCAAATCCGATCGCACGTATTCAACAAATGACAAACGCAGCTCCCCCCACTCTTGATAGCTTTAACCCCCCTACGAACGGTTCAAAACTCTCCTCTGGCTTTCACTGAGTAACATGTGAAGTTGTACAGGCTTTTTTTTTTCTGCTTCCCTTTTTTAGTGCCATGTACTTTATATCTGTATGTTTGTACTGTATGTATCAATGTGAAAATCTTACTGTTATGTTCTTGTTTGTGAATATGTTCTAAATATGTTATGTTTTGCGTAATCTGTATATGTTTGTATATATATATATATGTATATATTGTAGAGCGGAAGAGCGCAGGTAGGCGTGACCGTAGGAATAGGTTTATTCAGACAGCCGCGCGGGAGTGGCGCGAGTCATCGTCGTCATCTGACGTGTCGTTATATTCACTACATTGCCCCCCCTCGGAAGACGGAAGCCCGGTGATGTCGGGAGCGGTGGACTGTGAAGCCGTGGTCTGGGGTGTGTGGCCAGGGAGAGTGACGAAAGGCTTCATCCGCATGACATGGACGACTTCGGTGCCACGGGATCGACGATCAGGTGGTGGGGTAAGGGGCGTCACTTCATAGTTGAGGGGTGAAAGCTTTCGAGTGACACGGTATGGGCCAACATAGCGCTTCATAAGCTTCGATGAGCGGCCGGGTACACGAAGCGGAGTCCATAGAAGGACTTCGTCGCCGACTTCGTAGCGGACTTGCCGATGGCGTTCGTCGTACCGAAAGCGCTCTGTGTCCTGATTTTCCAAGGTACGCAAACGCGCGAGTTGGCGAGTCTCCTCGGCATGGGCGGGAGTGGCGCGAGTCATCGTCGTCATCTGACGTGTCGTTATCTTCACTACAGCTTATCTTGCTTATCTTGTTGTAAGTACAGGCTTATCTTGTTGTAAGTAGTGTATTGTCTCGTGCGCCTGTACCGAGGCTTTGGCTGTTCTTGGGCACGTTAATAACGATTATCATTATTATTAATATTATTCTGTTATACAGAACATTACATAGAAAGGTACCGGTAGTTGCTGCTTGAACGGGAGAAAGTAAACTACACTCCTCCTTAATAGGTTCTCTGCGTGAACACTTTCTTAGTAACCACAGCTGCTACGCGGCGCTAACGCGTCAATTTAACAAAAACACCTGAAACTCACGACGTCAGAATCAATTTTTAATTAGTACGCGAGCAAGAAAGGGTCACGTCATCCGGAAGACGAGCTACCAGATTGTCCACCAGGAACCAGCTTCCCGTAAACTTTCCCATCGCATGTTGACAGTAACTAAGTGTGTCTCTCATCCCTTCCTATCGACGAAGGACGGAGAGCGAAAGCCACTTATCTCGCCGCCTCAATGCGCCTGATTTTTTAAAGGCCGTCCACCTTAGATCTCCCAAATTGCAGTCTCCAGCTGCACTTAGTGAACGAGCGCTCCTTCCGCTGTTTGCTCCCAGAGCCGTCTCTTCGCTCGTGTGGCCGTGCTTGGCGCTGCTGGCCAGCCACCACTTAAGTGCCATTGATCGCCGTGTCTGCATTGTCATCGTTCCTGTTCTTGTGTCTGTCCGTGCGTGTGTGTGTGTGTTCTAATGGTATTGTGCTACGACGCTTTTTTGAACGCTTGTGGACATGAGATAGCGTGCACGCTGTGGCAGTCTTGCATTGTGCGCTCAGCTCGGATATGCGCATCTATTTGTGAGGTACGGAGAAACGCAAAGCGCGCGAGTTTCTGAAACTCGCAGTGAAAAGGTTTTTGTTTGAGTAAGGGAATAATGGTTATGTGCGTGCGCGAGGGAGTGCACAAAAGGAGGCACTGATTCGGTTTTTGTTAGACGTCATACATAAAATCGATATGACGTTCGTACAATTCGTACGGTAGTCCCGCTTCATGGTTGAGTGAAATGCGTTTCAATTTCGAAAAAAAAAAAGTGTTTTGCGATTTCACAAGCTGATGGAAATGTATAGTCATATTGAATATAACTGGGTTAGCCGCGGTATTAGAGTGAAACATACTTTTAATAAATTTTAAGATCGCGCGGCGCTTCTCCGCTACCTGCGTGATACCGGTCTCCTCAGCAACCTGTGACATCGTGTGTGGGACGGCGGAAGACCTCTGACCCCACATCGCCTTACACTTAACTACCCCAGGAACACGCACTAAGGAATTATTTAATAAGGAATAGCAAGCCAACCTGACCTGGCTGACCTTTCCTGTGAAAATAAATAGATTCCCCCCCCCCCCAACCCCACCCACTTATATGTCAGTAATGGCGTGTAGATATTAGACAGATTAGATATATTCTCACAGAAACCTCTGTTGCGCAATGAGACAATGATGTCTGTAATTCGGTGCTGCGATCTAAGAAAAGGGGGGCGTGGATTATACACTCTTAGAAAAGAGGGCGGAGCAGTTACACCATTTAGGAGGTAATAGTTGTCGCATATGTTGTGCCTAAAAGCTTGCAGAGTTCTACCTGCTACCTACGAATGATAGGGTTACCGCTTCTGATTCGGTGAGCGAGGGGGGCGTACGCCTTTCTGTAGAAATTTGGATATATGATAATTACTTTTACCACCTTTTTACACCCTTTACCAGACGCTATGTTGAGCAAGGTGGTAACTACAGAAGTTACCACCTTGTCACGCCCTTTTTTCTTAGAGTGTAGAGTGTGCAAAACGGTTCTTGTCCAGGTAAGCCTTTTATCTCGTACGGTGTTCGGCAGGGCATACTGTGCGTTGAATTTTTGCTCTGAGTGAAGGAAACCTACAGAGAAACCACAGCTGATGACTGCTGTGCTAGTGTGGAGCGACAGGCAGCAACAGCCGGTAACTCAGACAATATTGTGTGAGATAAACTGGTGTTCTGAGGCTGGAACAACATAGAAGGGACAGATACAAACAAAGCCTCAAACTGCCTAAGAAATCAACGATGAAAGATGAAAGTCACTGAAAAGGTTGGCCAGCTGTAGGGATCGAACCCACACCCGCGACTTCGCGAAAGTCGCTGGAGAGGCGTATTAGCTTAGCTCAATTGGCAGAGCCCTGGACCGGCAATCCAGAAGATGTGGGTTCGATCCCTACAGCTGGCTAACCTTTTCAGTGACTTTCATCGTTGATTTCTTAGGCAGTTTGAGGCTTTGTTTGTATCTGTCCCTTCTATGTTGTTCCAGCCTCAGAACATCAGTTTATCTCTTGTTCAACAGGTGCCGCTTGCGTCGTTTTCCGTCGTATGAATGTGTGTATGAGTGAGCAAAAAATGTAAGAGCGAAAGGAGGGTGAGTGAGAGTGAGTGGCTGGTTTGTCGTCCCTTCAGATGACGCACCCCGAAAGTCGCTGGCGAGGCGTGTTAGCTTAGCTCAATTGGCAGTGTAGCGGACGACGACAACGACGACAACGATGGCCACGCGCGTGGAGCACCGGCTTCAGTTCCACCGGCGCGGCCATGGAGACAGGCCACCGTCACCGCCTCTCCGTGGCATACCATCATCGCCGGTCGGGGCTCATGTAGAGGAAGACCATCGTCCTCTACAGGCAGAGCCCTGGACCGGCAATCCAGAAGATGTGGGTTCGATCCCTACAGCTGGCTAACCTTTTCAGTGACTTTCATCTTTCAATATTGTGTGGCTCATGGTCGAGGTTGCGTCACTAGTTTGCAGTTCTAGTTAAATGTTATTGGCGCTTGGCTGGTCGATAAGGGTAGTATGTTAGTTATATTATTTAACAATGACTGTCTGTCAATTTAGTGCACGCGTTATTTTTCATTATTTTGTATTCAATCTGCTCACTCATTCACTTGTACAAACGCATGAATCAAAGTTAACAACTGTACTTTTAGACTTAACAGAACGCAATATATGCGTTGTCAAGCTTGAAAAGTATTCACTACACGATATGAACGTGTTTACTTTTCATATAAGCCTATATATTTTTTTTTACTGCTATGCTTCTGGCTTGCGGTAACTGTAGCCGGGAGTATCTGCATATACGTTGGAAATGCACTAGGTTGATTTGGAGAAACGCTTAGTGAGGCGTAAAATCTAACTATTTACCGCAGCCCGAATTTGCGTTGGCTCTTTAAAATATGCGGTGAGAAACTCGACTTTCAAGCAGGATCTCTCTTTTTAAAAAAAAAGAATGAAAGATACCCTCTCAAAGTTCTCAGGGGAATCTTTCTCTGTGCGTTGTCACTCTTGCACAACTACGTGATGTCTATATAGCCCGCATGCAAGAGTGAGCCGCAGTATAAAAACATTGCCTGGACATCTACGTTGAATCTATCTGCATCGTCATTTCCAAGCAGAGTTATGAAATGGAGAATGGCTTGCGTGACACAATGAAACTTTTTTTTTAGTAGCACGACTCAGAGGTCTGATAAAACCGCAGAGCGCGAAGCATTTGTGTTTCAGCTACTTTGTCTGCATAGTTGTTTCCCGTGGTCTTCGATGAAAAACGTAAGAGGATTCGACGCACACTAGAATATGTACTCAAGTTACTTTTACTTAAATTACTTTTACTGTTGCCGACGCTAGAAAGGTTGACGATGGCCAGGAACTGCGTAATTCAGTGTCAGGTTCTGAAAATGTCAAACCTCTAGAATACCGCAGCAGCAGCGTCTGTAGCAGCTGAGTCTTCCAGGGGCGAGGGTAACGTTGGGTAGACGAGTTTTGGGTTGAGTTTCGCAGTCATTTCGAAGTTCCCACAATGTTCAAAAGATTAGTAGAAACAGTGCACAGTCTTAGCAATAGTCAATCAACGGGAGGAAGAGTCCTTGCTCCCCAGGCTTCGACTGAATGTGGCGCGGACTCCACTGCTCCTCTTTAAGATGGGCCACCTTTCGTCACCCAACTGCCCCACCTGTCATGTTGAAGGAGACATCCCGCACGTGCTGCTCCACTGCACCCGTTACCGCCAACATCGTCTTCTCCTACGGTCGCCCATTGCTCGCCTCAGGATTTCGGACTTTCCCCTAGCTACGCTGCTAGGCTCCACACAACATAGTCGGGTGACAATGGCACTTGTACAGTTCCTGCTGGTCTGTGGCCTTCTGGGTGAACTGTGATCAATTTCGTGTTTGTTCTCCTTTTTGTTTGTTTGTTTCTCTTTTTGTTTGTCTTTCTGTTTTCTTTCTTTCCTGGGAATAGCAAGCCGCCGTAGCGCAGGCTAACCTTTCCCTCCTATTTCCTTTGTATAATAAACATATTCCCCTCCCCCCTCGATCAACGTGGACAATCTGACGTTATATTTTTAGACTTGTCCAAAGCCTTTGACAGGGTTGCTTATGCTAAATTGATCGCGAAACTTTACTTGATAACGACAGCTCGGTTGCTTGGCTCAGTGACTATCTCTCTGATATGCAACGATTGGTTCAGATAGGGGAAGCTCCCAGTTTGCCGCTTTGGTTTCTGGTGTTCCGCAGGGGTCTCTTCTAAGGCCCCTTCGTTTCTTGAGTTTCATTAACGGTATCACAAAGGATATACCGGTGTACATTCGACTTTTTGCAGATGACTGTATTATTTTTTCCAAGGTAAAAAGTGTGGCTGACCAGTCACTTTTGAATGAATATCTGAGGATGATTATGAATTGGAGCTCTGCGTGGCAAATGACTCTAAACTTTGATAAATGTACGTATATGCGTGTTACCAGGAAACAAACACTACAACCATTCCAATACGCGGTTCAAGGACACATGTCAACTGAAGTTGACTGTTACAAATTACTTGGGAGGACTCTGTGCTGGGATTTGAAGTGGAACTACCACATAAATAAGGTTGTAAGAAAGGCCGCAGGAAAGCTGTATTATTTAAAGTGCCACCTTAAGGACGCGAATTGAGACACGAAATTAGAAGCATACATGCATGAAAAAATGCATAAACAGTCCTGCATAAAAGCATGTCTGTTTTAAATATTCATTTTTTCCTCGGACAATTACAGAGTGGAATGAACTGCCACAGGCTGTAGTTGACTCTCCTACAGGGCAATCCTTCTACCACAATGTATCATCCTTTATCAATTGAATTTGTATGTGCTTATTTTTTTTCCTTCCCATTCCTACTTAGGCCTGATGAAGGCCGGTAGTATATGTAAAATAAATAAAGAAGATGAAAAACGCAATCTTTTTACGTTACCGTAAAATCTTCTTTCACTCTCTACCATAGTTCTTTTTTTTTTTAGTTTCTGCTGTATGCTTCATGAAAGTTTTAATGACTGCTAAGTTATGGCATGGTCGTTTTGTGGCGACGCACCCTCGCCCTCGGAAATTGCTAGTCTGGCGCGCGCGCTGGATCACGTGATCGTTGCCACCCGTACATGAGTGCCAGGGGTCTAGTAGTTTTAAGTCGCCTGGATCACGCTAGGGGCATCGCGCTCGCTTGTGTTCCGGTTCCGTCGTCGTCTTCTAACCCATGTAGTGGCCCATGTAACCTTCGGCGTGCGGGCCTATCAGGGTCACTGCGGGCCCTCGCGGTGCGAAGGTGGCGACACCGGATACAGTTGGGCAACCCACTGCCCGGCCAGATCGGCACCGGGCAAAAAAAAGAGTCCTAGCTAACAGATTCCTGGCGTTAGGAAAACGGTACGCGAACACGCGTGATTGCTACGTTTTGACCAGGCAAACGCAAGTGATCATAATCTAGCAAAGAAACCTGACAGCAAATGATGTAAATGACGCGAATACGCCATTAGTGTGACTAACAATAACACCACTAAAAATATCATTTTAGACTTCTTGGTAGGTTGAATAAATGGAGTAACACGTAAGTAGCACATAGAGTAATTCCACGCATATATGTACATATAATATGTGCGAATGAATTTAATGAGACCATATTGACACAACACATGTGCGTGTCCCTCTCTTGTGTCTTCGTCTTTTTAGCGCTCAGCAGCAACATGGTCTCATACCAACAAACCCAGATTTCATCACTCTTCGAATTTAATGACGTCTATTACCTGTGTACATGAATTTTTATACCATATTCATTCGTGTAACTGTGAGAAATATCGTTGACGCCGCACTTACCAAGCCTCTAATGCACTGCGAGTCTGCGACTAATAAAAACAAATGCTCCTGTAAAGCTTGCTTTGCCTGCATGGACTGAGAGTAACCGGAGAAGCCAACCTCTCAAACCTGTACGCCGGCTTTTTTATCTTCTTCTTCTTCATGCGGGTGTGAATGTCCGTGCTTGGCGCTTTTCGAAGGTTGAAAACATTGACTGATTGTTTGAACAAACCCTTCTCTACTCCTGTACACGCCTTGAAGTTTTCTTATCCCATGGTTGTTCTCCCCAAAACCCGATGCCGTTATGAACGCTAACGATTATAAACTATTTATAATGCAACCGAATGCATACCGAATCTCAACATTCCGTCTCAACACCTTCGTAGCGTTTCCATTGCATTCCAAGCTTTTCCTTTGGCGACATCGCAAAGTACAAGAGAAGAGGAGGACCTGAGTGTCCATCGTGCGTGAAGCGAACAGCATAGAGAGAAAGAACTTCGCCTGTCACTTGCTATACAGCCACCAGACGATTAATTTGGTACCTCATATCGAGTTACTCGCTTCCCCTTTTTTTTAGTTCCTGAAGCAGGAACTGTACGAACTCACGATATTTGGCCTTTTTTTGTGTGTGTGCGTGTGTGTTTTTATGTTGTTGATGTTGTTGTTGTTGTTTTTTGCTTCTTGGATGTTGTCTCGTCTTAGCAACGGCAGAGTCCTATTGGTGCGTGTCACCCTTTGGAGGGAAAGAGGCTACAAAGCAGTGTCAAGATAGCGATCCTGCATAAAATTGGGAAGGCAGATTCAGAGAACTGTACACTTTCTGCAACCGTGGAGTACACTGAGCACGTTCTCGTGCACTGTTCTAGAAACGCACCTCAAAGAGCTACCATGAAATCTGCTCTCGACCGACTGGACAACCGCAACTTTGACCTCGTAAAAGTGCTGGGTCCTTGGCCACCTGTCAAGAGGGATGCTGCCTTGTCAGCGCTTGTGACATTTATTGAGAGGTGTGCGTTGGTGTCAGTCTATTAGGACCATGTAATTGATTGTGCGCTACCGTAACCGGTGATTTTGGCCTTTGGCCGATAGTTATCGCGAAAGTGGGGAGGGGGGTGTTATCTTTTATATTTTTTTTTCACCTTTGGGGGGGGAGTGTTCTTTTATGGGAGTAGCCGAATTTGTCGTGTGACGAATTCAACCTCTCCCTAATATTTTCCTTCATCAACATCAACATGAACATCTGTGACGGCAATTGAGAGAATGATACAGCACTTTTTTTTCTTTCGTTTTTATAAGTTTCGATTATGTCGTGCACTATGTGCACTGGAGGACTTAATATAATCATAATGGATAATCATTAAAATTAATATGTCGTTCTCGCGGGAAACTGTAAATATATTTGCTGTCACACACATTAGGAGAGGTTTCATTCGTGCGGACGGAAGGCGACTTTCGGGCAAGAATAGGGATGTTAATTGGATTAATATAGTGCAAGTTAATTGGTTTAGCCTATTTAAACGGCACATAAACCGGAGTAAGTTTCTTGCCCCTTGCACGCGCTTCCTAAACGACCACGCATGATATTTTTGCTCGTGCAATGAACCTTCTACTACTTAGACAACTTTTGCGCGATTCTTTATCCTACGGGGAGGACTTTATCCTACTTTATCCTACGGAATTCTTATATCTTATTCTTATATCTCATATCATACTAAGGTATACCTGATCTGCCGGGCAACGAGGACAGTATGCCTCTGAGCCTACACAGGTGTGCTCAATAAAGCAACCACCAAGTTCCAGACCAACAGCTACCGTACCCAAGGCAGTTCCTACGCACAACACCGCCCAATGCAAGCGCAATGAATAAAGACACCATTTCCTTCACCATTTCCATCACTTATCGTAAGGATGGCAACACTGGGTACCATCATTATCGTGTCCTGCTTGACGTTGTCCACCTTCATTTTTCAACCCTCGCGTCCCAAAGGTTGATCATAAATATTTTCTCCCTTCTTTCGTTAATCCTTAGCTTCCCCGCTTCCTTCACCCTCATACGTAGATGAGCAGTAATGAAAGAGGTGGAACGCGAACATGCGGCACAATCTTCCTCGATCGTAAACTACCCCAACCGGTCATGCGAGTTCCCGGACCCGATGTCGAGGTATGTCGACGTGGACGGCGATGTTAGGACACTGAAGGGGAGGCGCACAATCGATTGATCGAACAAGATCCTTCGATGGTGGGGTTGAGCAGATCGTCCGCTCTATCGCGATGCCTCAGAAGGCTCTATGGGATTGCCTTCTGTACGATGAGTTTCGGGGTGATCGAGTGGGGGAAACTGGTCCCCCATTCAGAGTCTGTTTGTACTTAACATGCCGCGTATTCAAGGAGACAAATGGCGAGGAGTACGGGTGGTGGGGAGAGTGTGCTGTCATCTCCGTGTGATTTGGCGACGTCTTTAGGCTTCTCTGGGATGGAGTGATGAGTCAGGGGACAATGCATCAAGTTTAGATTTTACGATAAGTACAGTACAAAACATGTGACTTGTAATACACATGGATTAATGGCACTTCAGAAGAAAGTAAATGTCGCGTTATGTTACATTAGAAGAAACGTCTGAAAATATGACCCGAGTCCTCACCGGACTGTGACTCACGAAACGACTTTCAGCTCCGACAGCAGGAGGTGGCTGCACGGTCCCGAATGCGTTGTGCGCATTTGCTTTTAGACGAACGGAATTGTCCGTCACACGCAAAATGATCGTGCGTTGAAAAGCTGAGAGAAAAAGAAACAGTTCACAAAGTAAAAGCCACCGAGAACAGACTCTAGCGTAGGCGAAGGCTCGTATTACTGTAATGAAAATACCGTCGAGTTGATAGCAGGTATTTTTGATGATGAATGAAGCGGTATAGCGCTCTGAAGTGCTGAAGGAATAGTTTCTATAAGGTTCAGTCGGATAATGACCGGTTTTAAGTCCAACAAAAGCATGCCTGTCACATCCATCACACACCTGTTACACCACCACCGCCCTATTCCACAACGCACGTACTGCACACTGGAATATTTGAAACTGAAAATACATGCGGGTGATTAAATTTTAAATTCCAATAGTTGGAGGTTTGTTTGCAGGCTTCGGTCCTTCCCTTTGTTTCGCGTATTGAAGTGGCTGAACCTTATGAGTTTCTTCGGAATGTTTCTCCTCGCATCACAGTCTATTTCCTACTACTACTTTATTTATTTGCCCGACCTTAATGCGATCATGCGTCATATGTTTTTGCCCCCTTAGGTGGCTACATAAGAATGTTTCTCCGAACTGCGAGAACCAGGTCTCAGGGGTCCCCATGTTGCGTCCCTCAAGGAAACAGTATGAAGCGACATATATTAACGTTAAAAGGGGCCCTGTATTTGTCGGCGTGCGCAAAAAGAAAAAGATAGGAAGAAAACGCTATTTATATATCCCTCCGGCGTTCTATTCGGAAGCTAACACCATAAGTACGATGTCTCAAGTAATAAACAGCAATCGAAGCGCCAGCTCACAAATGCAAACCAGATAAAGGGTAGAAGTAGTGCACTTTCTGGGGGGGGGGGGGGACACGCATGACGTGCGCAACAGTCACGTACTTCCACGCGCATCGCCTTGTTATGCTGCACGTGTGACATTAATGAGAAGCGGGCGTCACAATAATTGGGGGAAGGGCCATCGTTGTCACGGGAATCTATGAAGTATTGGAAGGAATACCCGATTCTGTACTGTTTATGTCGTGATTCGTAGTACTGCCGATAGTTTGTGTTTTTCTCTTTTCATTTATTTTACACTGAATACAGAAAACGACACTGAAGATTTTTGTTTAAGTTTAATTTGTACAAGCTTTCGCGTGGAGGTCCACGCTTCCCACCTCCACGCGAAAGCTTGTACAAATTAAACTTAAACAAAAATCTTCAGTGTCGGTTTCTGTATTTTGTTTATGTGATCTACAGGACTTGACTCCCCTCTTCGTATACGCTTCTGTTATTTTACACTGCGAAGAAGAAAGTTACAAAAGTGGATACATATACAGTTAGAGGTCCAGTAGTGAAGAATAGTGCTGGGACCCCATGTTTTTACAAAAATAGGGCGTGACAGCAACTCTGTTTTCAATAGACTATAGGAAATGCAAATATATATAAGTGCACGGACTAAAAAAACGATAATGAAGTGCGATAAAATGACTGCGATAAAATAACAAGTGAAAGGGTTTGAGTGAAAGAGTGAAAGAGATGAGTTTGTTATATTTCATCAGCATTCTATGGTGCATATGCATTTTTTTATTGATAATGTTGACCACCTTTTGGCGGTCAAGTAGTGGACCAGGCTTTTACAAACATGAGACGAGGTAATGAAGAGAGACCATGAAACAAACGAACGCATAGACTGCAAATCCTATGGAATACATGCAACAATTTGTTCAACAAACTTCGCAACAGTTTTGCTATCAACAACATCAACATAAGACAAGCTAATAAAGAGAGAACATTAAGCAAACAAACGCATAGAATACAATACAATGCAAATCATGTGGATTTACATATAGGGTTTTGTGTCGTATACCCTTTCATATTTCAGGTTTGCATATCGCAATTCAGTTTAAAAAAGTGTAAGAACTGCAAGGAGGACGAAAGCGAAAGGTTTTCAGAACAGAGTGTAAACGAAATAAGGGAGGTCCTGTTCTTTAGTCTTGCATAAATTACGGAGCATGAAAGGAAATGAGTCAATGACCAATTAAAAGGGGTTGTGATACTTTGAGAGGCGTGATTGATTGCACCATGTACACCAGAGGATTGAGGGAAAAAGTACTATGTTTCTACAACAACAACATAGATGAATGGATGATGATGATGATGATGTGGGATGTTTCCCTGCGTTCAGTGGAGGACCCTACCCCACTGCAAAAAAATTCACATGAAATGATGAAGAGGGAAGGAAAACAAAAGAAACCCCTACAGTTCTTGAAGGAGGCCGGTGGCCCTCAGAATGGAAAGAAAAGCGCGAAGTGCACGGCACTGATGTGCAGGGTTACTCCATGGGCCAAGAACTTTGCAGATGCTGAATGGCCTCTGATACAGCAGTTCAAGTTGACATTTAAGGGCCCTTCGCTCGCATACGTACTGGCTGCAGTCTTCTATAATGCGTCGGATATTGCCGGGAAACCACAAGTTGTACACAGCGCAGTGTTGCTGTGGTCCAGCCTATACCGGAGTGCAGGGGTGAAGGCAACGTTAAGTCGTAAACGACAGGAGCCGCTTCACAGGAGCCGTAACGAGGCGAGGGAAACCGCCTAGCATTTCAAATAATAAGGTTGGGTCAACAGCATACAGAAGGGACCACCGGGTGATCATGACACCATTCCTGATGGGCCCAGGGCGACGTCCACGCGGACAAGAGGGAGCGTCTATCCCCGTTCGAAAGTATGATGGAGACTGCTGAGTGGCTGCGGTGGGCAGCAGCAGCTGCCAGATCCGCTACCTCATTGCCTCTTATTCCAATGTGGCTAGGGACCCATTGGAGGGTCAGCCGGTGGCCCCTGTCTTCTGAAACCTTGAGCGTCGTCAAGATGTTCACTACCACCAGAGACAAGGAGTCACGGATGCCCATGTTGTCTGTACACTGCAGCGCTGCCCGCGAATCTGTGTAAACCACCCAGAGGCGGGGGTGGTGATCCAAAATAGACTTGAGGAATAACAGGATGGCATACAACTCCGCAGAGGTGGCCGAGGTGCGGTGTGATAGTCGGAACGCACGTGAAATTGACTCCTCTGGAATTACAAAGGCACTGCAGATGAGCCGCCAGTAGTGGAGGAACCGTCCGTATATGCGGCGGTTTGGTTTCCGTATGCAGCGTCCATCCACTCCAGAGTAGCCTGCTTGAGGACTGGAGCAGGCATTTGGCTCTTCGGCTCCTTGACCCCCGGGATGTGAGTCGAGATGGATGGCAATGTCCATAGTGCCACTGAAGAAGCGGTTGGGGCAATAGTGAAGGCAGGTATGTGGCCCGTGACTGCTTGCGCACACAGCGCGATTTTGCTGTGTTTCCGCTTACGAAGCTTCTGTACCAGTGGGTGACGGCGATGGTGAGCGCACAATCGCAAATAGTGGCGGAAAGTTTCTCTCTGACGGAGGACCCCAATTGGGAGTTCCCCGGCTTCGGCTACCACCATCCTCGTCTCAGCGCAACGCGGAACGCCAAGACAGGTCCGCAAGCTGTGCGCCAAGACACAACGGAGCTTGTGTTTCTACAAGTCGCAGTTATGGAGACGTAGAGCCTTGAAAGCACCCCCTCTTGTAGCTCTGACGTTAGAGGAGAGAGAGCCTCAGCAAATCCTATTGGTTCACCTAATCACGTGTCCTCTCACGCGGGCTCCTCATTCGCGGAAACTCTGCGGCCTCCTGAATTCGCGGCAAGTCGGTGCCGAACGTTCCGCTAAAGCAAGAAACCTTATTCTCTTTCTCAACGATCCGTCTAACACTTTGCTCTCCCCGACGAATTCATGCACCCTCTGCGCATCTCCGCCCTTCATCCTCTATCCTCCATCCGTCTTTTCCTTTTCTTTTTGGCTATAGTCGTGACGACGCACACTTCTGTGTGGCCAACAACGGCGAGCCAATCCTGCCATTATCTCCCCCCCCCCGCGGCAAGTCGGCCCAGGACGCATATTCCCCCAGAGCGTTCTCTCTCTTTTAGAAGCACCACCACCACCATCGCGGCCTCCTGCATTAATGTCAGAGCTGTCTCGGTATTTGCGGTGTTGACTTTCCACCTGTCTATTCCCACCTTTGCTGTAAATCTGCGGGTTCATGTCCATGCAGACAATCGTATTTTACATGTATCAGACTTATCCGCTTTATTCATCCGGCATAACTTGGGGGCGCCACCTCTTTAACACGAATATCTCCCGTCGCACTAACGCTGGCATATTAGTAAGTTTTGGCCTGAAATTTATCACTCACTTAGGTGTACTTCATTCCAGTCATCTATGGAGCAACAGTATCCCGTCACAATTGTGAGAGCAACAACAACAACAAATACAATGATGATGATTAATGGGGGAGGATTTGTGAGAACAGGTTAGAGAAAAGCAGGAAAATAGCAGCCGTTGAAAACACGCACATATTACATTGTGCACTACGTCTAGCGAGAAATGACTCACTGCTTATCTGCACCATGGCGGGAATATCATAAAGCGCAATCACCCGCACGTATGCGCGCCTCCCGAAGCTCAAAACAGCTGCGCTTTTTCATCACGCTTAAACAACGGCGACCCTGTTGTCGGTAACCCTAGGACATTTTATGATCACGTGGCTATCACATTAAACACTCCCTATAGCCGTGTAGTGCGTGACAAAAATAGACGGCCCAAGTGGGGCACATCACAACGCCACGACTGCGCGAAACAGAACGAAGCCATAACGTAAAACCGGACAACATTCGCGTATCAGAAATCCACACGCATTGAATGTGAATGGAAGGTGTCACAAAAAGAAAGAAAGAACCCAACAAATACAAAAACGGCAAATGAAAAAGCAAAAAAAAAATTATTAAAGAAAGAAGGTCAGTTTCCGGCGAGCGATTCTGTGCTTCGTTGGATAATCGATGGGCGATTCTGTTATGGTGTATACGTGCCAGCTGGGTTTGGAAGCACCCCGCCTTACATCTCCGCCTTTATATCCTCCCCCGTCGGAAGATAGGCAGTAGCCAGCTTGCTTCCGATATGGGCCATTTGGAATCGATGAGCAGTCATGCCTCCACAATGTTTACTAGGCTCATCACATTCGCCCAAGCTGTCGCGATGCCTCCGGTAAAAGCGGGCTGCCCTGCAGGAGGGGAAGACGTTTTCAAGGACACGTCATACCGGAGTCCCGCACGTGACCGGTGTGTTAAGTGGCGTTGAGATCGCTTTCCCATAGACAATTGAATAAGCTGAGTTGATTTGGACCACTTTTAGTTGGAGCCTGATTGTACGAGAGCGCTCCGCCTTCAAAGGGAGTCCGCAAAGACGTGAAAGTTAAAGAGGTCTTTGTAAATTCTTTGTCGGGTCAGCGTGAGTTGCGAGCTGTTATCTTTCGGTTCTTTTTTTAAGCGTGTTGGATGATAGCTTAGTTTAGCGCCAGTGTCGTAGTGAAAGTGACGTGTAGGAATGATACAGCATGACTACTTGCTTGTCGTTAGAGAAATTAGTTCGACGCCAGAGTTGTGCCTAACTCGCTACAAGTAACTCGTTACAAGTAACTCGTTACTTGGTAACGGTTACTTTTTTTGGTAACGAAGTAACGATTCAGTTACTTTTTTTAAAATTGTAATAGTAACGGAATCAGTTACAAAAATGGGTAACTCGTTACTGACGTTACTCGTTCTTTTTCTTCAGCGCGGGGGAGCACATTTCGGCACTCCGCGTGGCGCAATGCGTGCAGATTTGACCTGCGTGACCCACGACAACGTGTGACTCAAAGTCCCTCGCTGAATGTGTTGTTGTCTTTTCTCTTGTTTCCGTAATCTCCGACCATCACTCCTTCACAAGAATGGGCACCAATTGTGCTATGGCAACAAAAAACGCGTTTCGACTTCTAGACTTTTCTTGTCTTTGCTAAGCTTCTGAGCGCCCAAAATTATGACGCAGCCCCTCGTCTGTTTTCGGGAACCGCTGGTGATTGGTGGCACGAAAAGTGTTTTTTTCTTGTGTTTTCATAATCGCCAATCACCCCGACTTCGGAAAGAAGGGAGAAGGTCCAGGCAAGCTGATATAGAGTCATGGTAAGGGGCCGAGAGACACGGAACACGAAGCACGGACGACAAATTTCGAGTATCAGCTTCTTCTGAAGTGTAATTCCTCATTAATAAAGGGTTGAAGGCAAATGACGGCATGTTTGTTGGCTCCTTTAACTATGCGGCGGTAACGTAAAAGTAACTCGTTACCTGTGAGTAACGAGAACTCGTTACTTTTGTATGTTGGTAACGAGTAACGTATTTAGTTACTTTTTTTCTGAAGTAACGGGTAACGGTATTTAGTTCCTTTTTTTTGGTAACGGGTACAAGTCTGTTCGACGCCAATGTAGCTGGCCGGGATTCTTGGGGCTGATGCACATACTGCAAAACTGTTCAGTTCTGTCCTGTTTTGGGCAGGAAACAGTTGTGAGTTCAGCGTTGTGCTGGGTATTTGGTACTCGTGCCCTTCAACTGAACAGTGTTGCAATATGAATGGAACGCGACTAGTAGGGTATCTCCGACGTAGGCAGACACACACACACAAAAAAAAAAGAAGAAGAAAAGAAAAACAGCCCGGCAGTGCTTTTGTTCTTGTTCACCATGTGCGGGGAAAAAAAAGACCCCACATCAACTCACTCCTCTCTATACAATGATACCCTACAATGATACCCTACCACTGCCATTCCACACTACGCCATTTCTTCGGTTCTCCTTGATCACAGAGGAGGGATTTGCGCAGTTTTTTTCTGTTCCTTTCCTTTCGTTCTCTTCGAGTGGGCGGTTGTGAAAACCTCGACGGGTTGTTGTGGGTGTGTGGTCGATTCTTTGGGAAATCGCTGTACCCAAAGGTTTAGAGAACGTCCTGCTTACAATATCCCTCAGGCACCGTACACATCTTGCCCGTACACTTCTTCCTAAACACTACAGAAACGCAAGCACAAGACGGCATTGTACAAGCAAGAGAATGAAAAATCTGACGTTGACAGCAAGCATCACATATATCATAAACTCACGACCCAAGAAATACCCACTGTTTTTCTTATTCTCGAGATAAACAATAGCGCATCCTCGAAGCGAGAACGAACAGCTCCCCATGTTTGTCATTTGAAACCCATATCCATAATTCCCAGTCGACCAAATTCATTCCTTCAACACTTCCCATTGTTTCGCCACCCCCCTCCCCTCCCGCATGTTCCCGTCACTGAGACGCCACGGTTATTTATTCCTCTCGTACTTTTGGATTAATCAAGACACAGGGAATAAACAAAGAATTCAGCGAAACGTGTCGACGTCTATTTTCGTTTCCGGTGTCGCTCACGTCGTAGCGCTCGGATCGCAAGATTGCGCTCGGTTTATTTCCTCTCCATAGGGGAAAGAGATTTTCCAAGTACAGTTCCTCTGAGTTGCGGGAAAATTGGACCAAGGCCAGGGGAAAGCGTTAGCGGCAATTAGGTTAGCACGAGCGAGTGTCTTGCATTTTAGAACAGGATGCCCGGAAATTTTGGGAAGCTGATGTAGCGTGAGTGATGAACACCCGCGGTCTCGACAAAGGCGGTGGATGCTGCGCTACAATGTGACAGGCTGAAATATGCGCCCGTGTTGTTGAGGCGTTGTGAGTGATCGACAGAACTTTTGAGAGTCGGGGGAACGATTTTAAGAGAGATCCTCAGAGTCTTTTAAGTAGTCATTGCGAAATGTTTTATACAGCTTTTGGTGCACCGGAGACGACTACGCAATACATCGATACATATTATGTGCTCCTCACACGAATATAGAATTCGACTTAAAAAGGATGGAAGAATGGTAGTTGGACAAGGGCGCGCATGGCAGGTATGAGCTGATTTGCGGGCCAGCACCCAAGAACCTATTCGGTGGAGTGTGACCGATTATCCAGGCGGGCCAGCGATGACACAATTTCTCGTCTCGACGGACCTCTTTGACGCTTTGTGATGCTGTTTGTTTTTTGTGCATTAAGATTTCGCACGTGGACTCTCCTACGCTGTTGCTTTCGGTGCCAAGTTTTGTCGTGATGTTTTCATCCATTCCGTTTCCATTCCGTTTCAAAGTGTATACATTTGTGTAGTTTCCCGTTCTTTGCTGAATAACGCGTCCTGGAGTAGCCAGTCCCGAGTGGATCGAGACTAACATCTCCACTTTTTTTCTTTTACAAATCAATCAATCAATGATAGTTGGAAGGAAGCACCCTTCTGATGCTGAAGGCGACATCGTTCGTACGAAGATGCCGCTTGGTACTCGCAGAAAGGTGCACCGTCACCAATTCCTTTTTTTCAGCTTCTAAGAGGTGACAGCAAACTTGATTACCGTCAGCTCTTTCCCTATTCTCATTTGCATGAATCGAGAACACGGCACAGCCGTCATCTTCATTTACCCACACCCCATGTTAGTTCTCGTTTTGCTTATCGTGCCGCAGCTGAATGGAATACGCTTCCGTCTTCCATCGTTTGCTTTCCTGACATCGACTTATTCCACATATACGCGTAGTCTTTATCTTTTCCGCATCAATTGTACCGTTGTAACACCCCGTTTTTCTCCTGCATGGCCTGTGCGTGCCTGTGTGTGCACAGCTGCAACATTTGCTGCTGTAATCCATTGTAACCTTGAATTTATTTTGATATAATCTAAATTTGTATCTTCTATGCTTTTACCTGCGTCATTGTTTTTGTTCCGTGTCATGCCTAGACTATCAATAGACGGTCAGAATTATCAATAAGTAGACAATGAATAAATAAAATGAAACTGGTAGAGGACAAGTTACCCTTGAGTTCAAAACAACCTAATTTTTATAGCGGTTCCTATTATGAAACTGATCTTACTTGATTCTTGAAGGGAGAAAATGGATACAGTAGTTGGCGAAAGAAGGTCGTGCAAGATCATATGGCCACTATACGAGGTAACACGCCCCTGCCATTTGCGTCACAGTCTCAGGATCACGTACGTGGCTGTGGCACTGTCACGTGGTGTCACGTGACAGCTACCGACGGACCTACGAAGGTTGGTCGTATAAAGCTATCGGGGAGGGGGGTATGTTTATTAAGAAAAAAAAAAAGAAGAAAGGAAAGGTTAGCCAGGCAAAGAGCCGGCTTGCTATTCCACAAAAATGAAAACGGAAAAAAAGGGAAAAGACAAAAACCAGAAAGATGAAAACAGGAAAGAAAGGGAAAGGAACGAAAGAGAGAAGAAAAGAGACACTATAAGAACGCCACATGCAGTTCACGATTTAAAGCTATCGCTCTAATAACTTGCTCGTCCGTAAGAAAAGCGATGTCCGAAACTTCGTAATGGCTGTTCGTTGTGACACGACATCGTTGAAGGGTTTTCCTTTTTTTCTTTTTTCTTCAAGTTCAACACTACGTTCAATACATGCTGTGTCGAGCGAAAGTCCTGGTTCGGCGCATCGCTTCTTAGCCTTACTGTTTTTCGTTATGGGATCTTTCAATTTGATCTGGAACTTAGAGACCAAAACATAATGCTTCCAGTATTGGACTGCACGACGACAAACGCGTGGAGTTTTTTGAAACCTGCTGTGCCGCAAGAACACTGAGAGAAGGTAAAACTGGTAGGAACACTTTATTACATTTAAATAGAACAGGTCCTTCGTGCAGAGCCTGCACTTCATGCACTGATGACGTGCATGCTCTGCACGAAAGAGTTGTTCTATTTAAATGTAATAAAGTGTTCCTACCCGTTTTACCTTCTCTCAGTGTAATCACAGTTAATACTACTTTGGCATCGTTCTTTACTTCTTGTATTGCATTGTTCTCTACCGCGAGAAAGACAGAACACATGAATATAAAAGTCAATAGAATAAAAAGTAAGAAGCAAAGTGTCAAACAATTAAACAAACTAACAGACAAAATTCTTTTGAACTTGCTTACGGATCGAGGTTGAGTTTAATGGCATTTTAACGTGAGCTGCTTTTGAAACGGCACTTTGCGTGAGGTTTAAGCCAGTCGTCTGCGTACTCTCGCTCTCTTCACACACGAAAGCTACGTCGTTGCCTATGTGGGGTATGTAGGGTGCCGACATATTATTCCGTCCCTTTATTTGTTTGTCTTCCATGTATAGGCACGTGCGCTGAATGGAGAATCTATTTTGCTTCCATTTGATCCTCGCATTCCGGCTCCCAGGAACGCGTGGGACGCGCAATTGGACACGCAAAATGCATGAGCTAACGAACGTGGTTGTCCCTACTGAGCTGATTTCGTGTCCTCCGCGATCTTTTAGTGCCCAACGTTTGAGTATCTCATGTGATGTACGCCCTTGTGCTTGTGTGTTATGTAGATAACAGTACAAATGCTTCCATATTAAACATTGCTTCGTTAAATACGTTTTGTCAATATAGCCTGGTAGATCTGTACGAGTAATACTGAGGCATGGTACAGCTTCTGAAATTTCTTCGCGAAGAAATTTCAAGTCAGCCTTGTTTTCAAGAACAACTTCCGTCTTGATCGCCTAACGCCTTTCGCGAAACCTGAAGTTATCTGTAAGAATCACCGGAACAAATTCGTCCCATGTTGTTCAAATGTTGTTTATCAGATCCCCCTAGCTTGTGGTTTCTGTTATATTGGCCAGACAAAGCGTTGCTTAAATGATCGTTTGAGAGAGCATTCATTAAAAGTAAAAAATAAAGCCTCAAACTGCGAAATTGCCAAGCATTTGGAAGAATGCTCAGATTGCTTCCCTCTATGGGATGAAACAATTTTAAAGGCTTCTGAATTGGACCCCCACAGAAGACTTCTGAGAGAGACCCTATGCATAAGCTCTTGTGGGAACTGTGTCAGCAACCCATCCGTAATCCTCGGTCCGGCCTTGAGCAGACTTCTTGTTCCCCCGAACTGACCCTTTTTGTCCTCAACTGGTTGTTCCCTTCCCTCTGGTTGTATATAATTCTTGTATGTGAAGTAAAATTTTCAGCTATGTTTGAGACTTCGTGTATGTGTCTGTCCTTTCGTGTTCCCTAGTCTCGGGGTTTTACATTATGCATCATCTTCACCAGCTCGCTTGCTTCCTAGCCGTTTTTTCACTACATTTCATACCGTTCTTATCCGGAACAGGGGTATTGTAAAGAAAAATATGGAGGTCTAGGCCACACTTTGCGTGTCACCTAGTATACAAGAGATATCACGTAAAAGCACGTGGCTCCCACTCCTATCAAGTGCTTTCTTGTGCATGTTGTGTATCTTTCTTGTGCATCCTTATTTTATTGTTATTGTTTCATGTTAGAGCCGCGAGGCAACTGGGGCTGTGGATGATGTACAGCTGGCGGAGAGGGCACATCAGGAATGACAGGAGGTTATTATGTCCCTAAAAGTCCCGAATTCTCCTCAGTTTTCGGCTTGTGACATTCGATAGTATACAGAGGAATTCGTGGCGAGAGCTTGCATGGTGGGATTTGCTAGAGGAAGAAAAAACGCACTTGACAAAATGAATCTCAGTGATTTCACTGCGGAAGAATTTTACGAATGACATGACACAAAATTAAAGCGCTATTTTTTTCTGTGTTTACATTTAATTTATCTCTCGGCTTCCCGTATCTATGCGTATACCTATTGACATACACTGATATGTACACTGCTTTCGTTGTCTGAATCTGTACCAAATGGACTCGGCTACCTATTATTTTTGAAAGTTGGAGAGGAGGACGTTACCCGGAGGACTGGATATATACAAAAAGTGGACGAAATCTTTTAAATGCGTGCGTACCTCTTTAAATCTTCTGCTTTAGCCCTTGAACAAGAGCACCAACTTGATCATATACTTTTGTTTTTCATTTCTTTTCCAGCGCTTTATTTTACTGAATCTAAGTCTTCTAAAGGAAAGTTTCTTCGAAGACACCACGTACGAATGCAACTATATAGGGAATACAGCCAGACGCTCGTAAATGTCTTCCACGTTACTTCTCACCCCGAGTTTTCTTTCGGAAGCCCTTGTACTTGCACGGCGTTTATAAGCAGCAGCATTTTACTTTCTTCGCTGCCTGTATATTGAAGTCTCGTTTTACTGTTACGATTATTGCGCCAGCAACCTTCAACGTGGACTGAAGCGATGAAAGCCCGAGTTGTTGCTCGCCAGTAAGTCGGAAGTTTGAGCAGAGGAAGTCGGGTCTGCTTGTCCTCTACCTTAAGGTGTTTCTGCTTCCGTGAAGGAAATTAAAAGAAGCGAAAACAAAAGTCTGGTAGTGACACGGAAGCGAGTGACACGAAAGAGAGAGTGAAAAGAAAAAAAAAAGGGGGGGGGGGGGGGGGCTCGACGACAATCGGGCTTTGGTTACGAAAGGACAGTTTTCTTTGTAGAAGAAAGGAAAAGCGTCCGGCGTTTACCTCGCTTTTATTGCGAATGTCTCAGGTGTCGAGCGTTCTATGTACAAAAAGAGAAGGATACGAAAGTGGTTGAATATGTATGTGTGTATTCGCAGGTGGGAATTGCTGTGAATAGGGGAGGAATGTGCTGCACTGAATACATAGGGGTGAAGCGGGAATGATATTGCTTTTCTCAGGATGGAACTCTCTTTGGTGCGAAACACTATACATATGGGAAGAGATGGGGGTATTTTGTTATTGTTCTATTTCTTCTTCTTCTTTTTTTTCTGTTGTATTCAGGTAGGTTACTGTTTGGAGTTTCATCTACGAGCTCAGCACCCGCGTTTCCGTGTTATGAAATGGTGGACGAGGTGGATATTGAAAACTTTGATGTCGAAGCGTTATTGATTGGCGAACTATGTGACAGCTGTTGTTGACCCGCAACGTCGCAGTAAGTTCCGTATACACGTTTTATCTGGGCAAAAGCTCCGGGCCGGTGTTGCTTGGCATTGTATGCCATAGTAAAAAGAAACAGTAGGGATTTGAATGTTATTTAAAACCGTAGTTTTTTTTTGGGGGGGGGGAGAATTTTGTTAGGAGTAGCAGAACAAGTCGGGAGACGAGTTCAATTTCTCCTCGTTTTTTTTTCCCCTTACAAATAAACAAACAAACCGTGCAGAGCATGCAATAAGCTGTTGTATATTTGTGCGTATTGATGTAAAATGTTATGCAAAGGTTATAGAGGAACAATAAATATTGATATCGAGTAACGTAGTGTACAGCGTGTGTCTATACCGGTAAGTTAAGCAGTCACCCTTCATGAAATGATGTTTTTATTTTATTTTTTTATTCCATGCTAGCGCCGCGAAGCAACTGTGGCTATGAGCGGCGTACAGATGTGGACAGATGGAGAGAGTACAGCAGGAAGGAGTGGGGGTGACAGGGAGATTAGTATGCGTCCTCATCCGACTTCAGGGGGAACAGTGCCTACTTTCGTCTGGAAAGTCTTCGGAAAACCCAGGGAAAATTCTCAGACAGCACAGCCGGTGGTAGGATTCGAACCCACCACCTCCCAATATTCAGCACGACCTTGGCTACCACCATCGAGCTGGACGCCTTAACCCGCTCGGCCATGCCGCTGGTATGAAATGATGTGGACCAACCGGAGCAAGCTTGCGCAAGTCATTTGTATACCTTGCTCACACCGAACTGTAGCGCTTTTCTCCTTTTTTTTTTTTCTTCTTTTTTTTTTCTGCCGTTGAGGTTCGCGGATTGCAGCTTGAAATTTCACCCTCACGTTTACAGCAGGTTCTAATTTAAGAGCGATGTTCCACCGAACATCGCTGATGTACAATCAAATCCCTCATCCTATACTGTAGCAGCATTGCCTCTCCCGTACTCTCTCTTTTGTGTGTGTTATCTTCCCATCAGTCCTTGCGCCAGCTCCCAACGTTGAGAGAACATTGAATCTGAGCTCCAGCATCGTGCGCCCCTGCATTCTGTGTTATCCACAGCAGCCAGCGGTTGATTTCATCTGCCTATGGTGTGTTCTTCCACTCAATACCTGCTCCCCCGAGGAGCGCTGGAGAGAACAAACAGAAATGAAAAGGAAGAAAAAAAAAAAGAAAACGAAGAAGAAAGTGTTATACACAGTGAAAGAAATATTGGATCATCCTGCACACCCTCAGCCTTTTCGCTTGCGCAAGATTGATCTAAAGCGAGACTTGGAATCTCGGGCCCGCTCACTGAAGTGTGGATATGATGAGAGAGCGTCTATTGAGTGAGGGCGAGGGTGTCAGCAGAAGAGGGGAATACGTAGGGATTGGAAAATATAGAAATAGGGAAACGTGTCTGTTCACCTTGAGTTTGAGTTACTTGAGTTTACTGTTAGGCTTTGGTGGGGTGGATCGCTTTTAAGCGAAGTGAATGAACCCTACTTCACACCGTATTTCCAGTGTCCTTTAGTGACTCATCAAACAGGATTACGTCACTGCCTGCTCTACGTCATTGATTTGTTCCGTGATTGGGTAGAGAGGTTGCTTTGTCGCGGAAGTCACGCTTCTGGAAGCAATTATCCGATATCATGTGCATAATCCTTCGTCTGAGGATGGGGTGTATTGATGTGAAGGGACAATCGTAATTGAAATTTAAATTGCTTGTGGCTTTGTTGTGTAAATTATCAATTTCCATTGTCGATGTACCATGGAAGATAGGGTGCCTCAATACTAGCACTCTCTCTGCATAGGGTGAAGACAACTGCGTCGTCTGCTACGAATTTGCGCCATCTTCACGCCCACGCACAGCTCGCAAAAGTGTAGCTGTACGTTTAGCTACACACTACATTTTGGAGTTGAGTAAATACGTAGCACAGTAGGTTTGAAAAAGTGGGGGAAATTGGTACACAGCATTCATGCACGGTAAGCGTGGGCGTGAACATGGCGGCTTTGCTGCACTCGCTTCGACAAAGGGTGACTCCACCCTACACAGAGGGGTATTCAGGCACTTTAATGGAAGAATACAAAGAGAGACTCCTGCATGGCGTGCACTCTTGAAACAGAACTTCACCACGTATCATGCTGTGTGCCAACCACTGCCACGAATGATGGGGTTATCGTTTCTAATTCGAAGAGAGATGGGGCGTACGCCTTTTTGCGTCAATTCGAATATATGACGATTGTCAAGAAAAGGCGTACGCCCTGCCACCCTCTATCTCTTCGAATCAGGAGCGAAAAACCTATCATTTATGGCAATGGTTGGCGCACAGCGTGGCTATGTGGTGAAGTTCTGTCTTTAGAGTGTAGCACGCATCAAGCCGACCATCACCCGGAATGACATCGTTTTCTCTCCTGATTTGTTGAAACCGGCCGGGAGACGTACGCCCTTTTGTGACACTTATGCAGTCATGTTAGATAAGATTAGATTAGATTAGATTAGATTAGAAGTACACCCTTAGAAATAAACTTCACCGCATAGCACGCTCCTAGCCAACCACAATCTCGAATGATATCGTTATCTCCCCTGATTTGTTGAAAACGGCAGGCGTACGCCTTTTTCGTGACAATTATGAACAGCATAAGTGTCACAAAAAAAAGGCGTACGCCTCCTGTTTTCAACAAATCAGGGCAGATAACGATATCATTTGAGATGACGGTTGGCTAGGAGCGTGCTATGCGGTGAAGTTCATTTTTCATTCTCTTTCTCCAGAAGGCAGGCCTTGCTCAACGACCCATCTAATACTTTGCTCTCCCCGACGAACTCGTGCACCCTCACCACATCCCCATCCTTCATCCTCCTCTATCCTCCATCCGTCCGTCCTTTCTTTGTGTTTTGTGTTCTTTTTTTTTTTTTTTTGCTATAGTCGTGACGACGCCCACTTCTGTGTGGCCAACAACGGCGAACCTATCCTGCCATTACCCCCCCCCCCCCCTTCATTTTTATGAGTGTAGGAAGAACAAAATGGAAACGTAGGTTACACTGGCGCGGCCAGCTGTTCCATGACGCTTGATGTGATGTGTGTGCAGGTATGTTAATTTTTACAAAAAAGCGTTCTTCCAGTGCTTTCCACAGACCAAGGGTTATAACGGTACCACTATGTATAGCGGTTGGCCTATGTGGTGAAGTTTTGTTTTAACAGTGCAGAATGATAGCGTTATCACCACTGATTTGTGATAAACGCTATTAACATGACTGCATAAGTGCCACAAAGAGGCGTACGCCTCCGGCTTTCTGCAAATCAGGAGAGATAACGATGTCATTCTAGACTGTGGTTGGCTAGGCGCGTGTTATGCGGTGACGTTCTGTTTTGAGAGAGCTTTCTCCCACTTTCTTTTCCTTTTTTTTGGCTATATAGTCGTGACGATGCCCACTTCAGTGCGGCCAACAACGGCAAGCTACCTCGACCCCCCCCCCCCCCCCCCTGTTTTGAGAGCGTACTTCCCACGTGAAGACAACTGGCGACTCCAAAAAGCTGTTGCAAATTATACGATGTGCCATTATTTCGATACCTTTGAAATAACTTTTATCACTGTAGTGCGTTCATTTTGCGTACATCCGCCTATTGCATCATCATTTGTAGTGGACGTTCCTTCTCGAACTATAAGATCCAAGATGTTCAGCTAAAAAGCCTTCCAGCTTCCATCATCCTGAAACGTCGTAAAAATATCCGCGTTATAATGGAACCCACATACGTGGAACACATTTTACGACTTTACATTCGACGTTGCCAACGCGTCCTCCACAGCTACGTCCTGCGCTGAAGCAAGCCCCCATACGTGTGTATGTACACGTGCTTTACAAATATAAACTCCCCAAAACACCAAAAGCGTTAACCGTTTTACAACACATATATCCTCCTCGTTTCCTCGAAATTGCAGGGGGGTGACGTAATAGGAGCCTTGAGATTTTTCGGAAGCTTTCCCAACCGAAACCGTATAAAGCTTGACGCCCCCACGAATCGGGCTGAACGCGTTATAACGGCCTTCGTGTCGCGCCGACGTCCCCACTGGGTACGCGCGGTCATTGTAAGGCCGAGAGTAATTAGATGGAAGTCGCGTTGGACCCCGTCGCGTGTCGACCAATAAATTGAGGAACCTCCTTTCTCTTATTTTTCCTCCTGTCCTGATCGGCCTCGAGAAATTTCTCGTTGTGGAAAGACCCCCTCCCCCCTTTTCCCTCTATTCTAGCTTCGGTGAAGGACCCATTTTATTGCCAGTGTAATGAATGGCTTGCAGCGCCCCCGCTCGCTGGCTAGGGAAATAGGAGGTGAGGGCCAGGTCTGAGAGTCAGGCATGGTCGAGCAGACGTCCTGCTGCTTGGCATGGGAAAAAGAGGGGAAGGGGGAGGGGGGGGGGGTTCCGTGGAATGCGACGCTTGTTGATAATGTTGTTTCAGGAGGATAATTGCTGCCCGGAAAGTACCAGGAGGGTTTGGGGTGGTGGTAAAGGGTTCTGGGGTGGACAACGAGCACGTACTCAGGGGGACTAAGGGGGCATGCTCTTACTCTCCAGTGGGGTGCTAGTCATGATAATTAGGTTAGGGAATACAGATTTCGTAGGGACTGCACCGAGATGGATTTTAGATCTCAGGCGTCCGGTTCTGTGTAGGCCGGTTACTACATCTATCGTCCGTGTGACGATATCCTAGTATCGTAGTAGTGTGACGTATCGTCAAGTATCGACCGGTGACGTCTATCATTTCCATTCTGGGGATATAATTTAACTTTAACTTTATTTACATTAACTGCGCGTAACATAGTATGGCTAAGCAGTCCATACTCCTACTGTCCCAATCATTATTGTGCCTTGCACAAATATATCTGCTGTAAGACGCACGGCAGTGAACTGAACTCCCAGACGCGAACTCTTCCACACCATTGCGCGGAGCAGCATTGACTTCCACGGCAGAAGTCAAGCATATACGGGTACCGGATCTACTATGAAGCAATGTCTTGGAACAGTCAGCCGGCAGTCGGACATTCCTGAAAACTCTTCTCTAAGCCGTTATGAACCGAACTGGTCGTTGTATCCAAGCAGGTTATTCGCGTTCCTCGCGTTATGTTGCCAAAGAAGCCCTGCAGCCTCAAAGACAGGCGTGTGCGTATAGTTACCTCAAATCCGAAGCGAATACGAAGCAAACACTTACATAGCCAAAAGATGTACGGACATAAACATGTGTGCAGCACGTATACGTGATAGTATATTCAAACGGAGCACAATATGGAATAAGCGCTCACATTGTTTTATGCCTTCTCTTGTGCCGTTCGCGCCCTCACGTGTGCAGCTTCGGAACTATTCGAATATATTCGGTTTGAAAGAAACATCGCTTCGATTCGGAAAATTCGAATATTCGCACATGCCTAGCAAAGACTTTCCATAGCAACGGAACATTCTCAACTTTGCGATTTCCAAAAGCTCTTTTCAGTAATACCCCTCTTCATACGCTGCTCTCGGCCCTTGATGACTATACCACGTCGTCATGACCACTCCTTTAATATTAGACTGGACGGAGAAAATATGCCGGCTTAAAAAATAAAACACAATCTTTGCCATTCTCAGGACCTCTCGTCTTACATACTATATATAATTTGGTATACGAACAACCGACATTATCCGGGAAGGGGGGGGGGGATGATGTTGGCGGAAAAGAGCGAGGAGAAATCAAGAAGAAAGCGCGGAAGAAATGGCAAGAGTATTCGAATGACGGCCGAAGAAACGATGGAAGATTGGGTAGCAAGCGCGAAAAGGTCGGGGGCAGCTCACAGCCAGCAGAAGTACACGAGGAGCGGAAGAAGGAATATTCAGTGGCGGGCGGAAATAATCTTCCCAAAGCACAGTGCGTGCGCGAGCTCTAATACGTGCATACGAGCAATACGTGCTCTAAGCTTCAGATATCAGCAACGGTGACGTTACTCTTTTCACACTCTCGTCTCAACATCTCGTCCGATGGTGTCGCTGTCCTTTGTCCTCTGATATTTCTCTGTTATATAAATTGTCCAGGCATAAAAAGACGAATAGAGGTAGTCCTCGCGCAAAAAAGAAAAAAAAAAAAAGAAATACTCCAAAATATCATCCTCACCATCGTTACCATCGTCATCGTCGTCGTCGTCGTCGTCGTCGTAAGGAGAGGCTGTATCTTTGGGTATGGCTATGGCGGGCTAGAAGGTTACCATACCATACCAGAAGGTTACCATAGTATGGCGTTGTCCCAAATTCGTTCAAGTGATGATGATGATGATTAGTATTTTTATGGCGCAAACTCGTTCAAGTGCGGTAGCCTCATGGGTCATCGTTGTCGATGAATTGTTATTGAATGCTACTGCGACTCTTGTTTCATGCATTTTAATACTGTTGCAGTGGTTAAACAATTCAAATGCGTACCGCAAACGCGACGTGGCAGTCACGTGGTGTTACGTAACAGTGCTACGGACGGACTCACAAGGCGGCGAAGGATGAACTTCAAATGCGCGAATTTGAAGAAAGAGAAAGAATGACCAAATGGAAAGCAGGCGACACTAAACACGGATAACGAAGGCGAACATTTCGCACAAAACTCGCGGAAAGTCCCGCTTAATCTCTGTTCGTGGTTTGACAAGCTGAAAAAGTTGAACACTCACTCCAACAGAAAAAAAAAAGAGGAGAAGCACAAAAAAGTGCTAAAAAATAAGAAGAGAAAGATAGAAGAAGAAAAAAAAACATAAGGACGGTGAAATTTAGACCTCGCGGGATTGGCTGCGAATTGGATTCGTGAAAGGAGCGTCGGATTGAAAGTTCGATTCAGGCTGGGAAAGTCTGAAAGCCTCGGCAGAAGAAGCCGATTCTAGAATGTATGAAGACGAAGAAAATTATGAAGAGCAATGTGGCTTGGGAGAGAATCTCCCGGGCACAACGAAGAAGGGACTCCGATACCTTCCAATATGTCTTTTGAAACTCTGAAATAGATGTCCACTAAGGGAAAAAAGGAAGCAATATATGTATGCGGATGTATATATGAGTTCAGTTTGTTTGTTTTTTATAAGTACAGGTACAGAACTATCTGCTCAAGAGCGATGGGGTTATGGAGTAAAGTAGATGGCAGGAGATTTAGAACGGAACTTGGTACGCTTACTCGCTCCAAAATGGACATTCCGAATTTAATTTTCCAAGTCTGGGTTCTGCCATCTTATATGAGCTAACGCACGTCTGCATTTCATGTATGTCGGTATGAGTACTGCGTTTACGTTTGCTTCATATGGGAGCCGTACTCGCAAGTCCTGCATTGCAAATCAAGTATTGAATTCTCCCTCGCAAACCACGTGATAACCAGCTCGAATTATTTACAACTTTCGTGTTTCTATGTACATGTCTTAAAATGTACGTTGTTTTCTTCGGGGCGGTATCAATAAAATAGGGTAGTGCGAACATTAAATAAGTAAACGAATAAGTAAATTTCATTAAAATCCGCAACTTAAGACGTTGTTGGTGTGACTGACCGACATATACCTCGCATCGAACTCACCCAGAAAGACTAAACGAAATACTGCTTGCGAAACATAGCCATCATCACCCAATGAAAGCAAATTCCTTTGACAGCACAGCAAGTTGTCCGGGCACAGACACAGAGTCCAGTGGATTTCATCATTCAGCGAAATACTATGTGTTGAAGCACCGTTTCCGTATAGGGCTACCACTCTCTCAACTACCTGTTGCCGTTCGCAGGAAGTGGACGGTTAGAAATGAAACGTTTTGGTCATAGCCGGCTGAGAATTAATGAAAGCACTGGCGGAGCCAAGCCAGCAGGTCATGCGTATACGCATTGCTCATGAAGCTGAACAGCTACACTGCATTTAAAACGCAACACGGGCACGTAGCACACGGTGCTGTAATGGCACAGCCAAATTATCAATCTCTGTTAGTGACAAAACATACTGGATGAATTCGGCACCGCAGTGAAAAACAGAGAGCGAGGGGTGTTTCAAAAGAGCGTTTTTTCTCGTCAATGTGTCGCACACATATGAACGTCTATGGTGCTGTTCACGTATCAGTATCTCTGTTTGCGTCAGCGCAGACCGTGTGTCTTGAGAAACTCACTGCGCGGTCTGTTTTTGAGGAAAAGACACGCATATGTGACCGTTCGTGATCGTTTTCGCACCCGTTAGCTCCGGACGTAAAAACCGAATAAGCCCTAACATGCAGCTCTCAACGTGAAGGTGAATTGCAACGAGAAAGATGGATGATCGAACTATATTCTTGCGCTATTCCAAGTGGAATTGCAAGTGGACGACCCATTGTGGGCCGGTTCGGATTAAAATGTCGAAGGGACTAGTCGAGAACTGCATAGAAACTTTTGAACAAAGACATGAGTGGTCGAAGCTAAACGAATATTGTAGCACTCCGCGAGCCCCTGATTTTTCGCGAATTTCACCGATTTTAAGGACAACCAAAAGTATATTGTGGGAATTTATACTAATAAACCTTTATTTTCACAGTTTGTTATACATGTTACAAGCACGTATTTGAAGCACTTTTGCAGCAGAAGCTCGAAAAATTGGGGCATCGAAATTAAAGTGTTTTACAGTAGCCCAGAACGTCGTCCTCCATTCAGATTTGTGTCCAGTTTCCGTCATATCCGTGCTGGACATTTTTTACGTCCTCAGAGGTAATTTTTCATTCGTGTTGGATGCCATTTCAGCCTAATGCCGTTGGATAACATTAGTGTACTGTTTACCTTGTGACCACAAATTCAGCACGCAGTTCATCATGCCATCGAGCCGATAGCCCAAATGAGCTACCACGTGGTCCACTTGATCAATGGGGAACTTCATTCCATAGACTATTCCTCATCCTAGGCTTAAATCGACCCTGTCGTACCGATTTTGTCATGCCTTGCACGGTACCCTGCTACCTGCATTGAGACGGTCGAGTGTGTTTTGCGTCTACCCTTGCGCTCTTAATCTGTCGGCGAACAATACAGACCTGAATCGGTTATACCTGTGGTTATGCCCCGAAGGGCAATGCCGAGGTGGATCAGCTGTGGACCCTCCTGGTTTAAAGCTAAAGGTTCCCTCACCAGTGCGGCAGAGCAGCGACCATCAGCTTCATTCTACACGTTTATCTTGAAACCCATCGTCACTTACACATCTGCATCAGCGCCATTCATCTGTAAGCTTCGCTGACAAGGAGGTCAGGCTTTCGGGAGAGGGAGAAATTGTAACGACGACGAAAGCACGGAAGTAATGGCCGTGACCAAATCAACGCATTCCTCGTCTCGTCGTTCACTTGAGTGCCTCGCTGCTCAGCTGCTTAACAATACTTTGATTAACAAACTGATATGTCAAGTTGTAAAATCCTGGGGCACAATTTGTCATGAAAGAACCACTAGTCCTCACTCTGTAGGCAGAAAACGGCTTGATTAATTATACTCGTATTACGTTGTTCAATCAGATTCTCGCAGAGCACATAATTACGTAGACGTTGCGTTCAGTCGAAAATGTACGAAAAGTTTACGGCCTAGGTGCCAAGGAGTAAATTTCGGAATCAGGGGGCTAAGATGGGGGAGTGAATGTGTAGAAACCGCAGGTTTAAGCTATGCCTCACTGCAGTTCATCAGACGGCAAGAATGATTTCGTTACCACTTCTGAGTTCTGAAAAGCACGTCCTATAGCATATTATTATCACGTTGGCGCCCCTCTCTCATCAAACGAGAGCTCGTCACAACTGGCAGTTTTGCCTGAAAATATATCATACAACAAAGCGCTGTACCCACAGCCTATAGTCAGCCGTGCTTGACTCTTCTTCATTGAAGCGTCATCATCGCCGGAACATCTGGTGACAGTAATGGTACACTGCTTCGAGCCCAGTTCGCACCATCCATAACGCGATTCACTTTTCGGTACGCCGCCTAGCTGGGCTTGCAGAAACTATACACTTTGGGACGGTGACCGCCGTGACAGCACTTGAAATATATACACACACATGGTTGCGACTATGTGATTATCGCTTTCTCGAACAGTGTACGCGGACGTTATTCCTACACTATTAAGCAGCGGACAGTAAAAGTTCGTAAATAAGTTAACAAAGGTAGCGTCGTGCACATAAGGTCCTCCGGCTGAGTCGCCTTGTGAATTCTTGATCAGTGGGCTGACTATAGGCTGGATAACGGCTCCAACCTGACATATTTATGAATGTATCGTACCTTGTCGCGAGAGCCATCACTATCTTGCTCCATTATTAACTCTGCGTCTGATACATGTTTAAGAACGTGTTGGATCCAAAACACATGGACACTAAGAACTTTACTTTCTTCTTATGATGCAGCATTTTATATGCACCTCCGCCGTCGGCATCGTCGCGCTGAAAATGAACGAAGGCCAAGCACCATTCCAAACCGTGTCGTGCTGTTCACTGACCTGTTGCAGACAAGGTATGTATACGGCCTTTTGTGGATCTTTGCGTGTGTACATCAGGGATTTCCCTACACCCCCCTCAGGGGGGGTGTAAACCCTCCCTGCATTTTTGCAACACCCCCCCTGAAATTTCTCATGTGACTCCACCCAGCTCGGTCACCAACACGTTCTGGTAGTGAGCCCGGCGCAGCGAATTACATCCTGTGCTGTCAAACTTGGGCTGTAGGACCACAGTCATGCAGATGATCGTTCCATGCATTTGTCCAACATCATTTGAAAGTGACTGTGCAATGCATATATTGCGCGTATGTACGAGCAAAAATGCGCGCGGGCACGCAGACTCAATGTGGATCATCAAGAGCCATTTGCGCCCAACTCAACCAAGCGAGGTATTCTAAGGTTTTCACCGTTGATTGCTAGGTGTTCGTTGACAAGATGGTAGTCTCTTATCTTTGTCGGTCGTGTGATTATGCATCTTAATGTTGAAATGCCGTTCACAATGAATCTCTATTCTAATGTACTCTGTCCTAAAGTAATAACATGTACAAATAAACCGGGAAAGCTGTGCAGATATGTCACCATTGTGCCACGATTCTTTCCGTGTCTAAGAAAAATTCCGTAAGTGGAACCATCATCAAGCATGAACCCCCCCCCCCCTTTGAAAGCTCGGCACCCCCCCAGTAGTGAATTTCTGGGGAAATCACTGGTGTACATTGAACAGCGCAAGAAAGAGTACGCCTCAAGCTGTTACCGGTCAAGAGATGAACTATACTATTCCTGGTATACCCTGCGCATGAAAGTGCGATATTGGGGCATTGGTGTTTGGCACTGAGAAGATGGTCATCATTCCAGCCATCGTTTGGTAGACTTCGCATACCTAAAATAGCTGTCATTATGTTGCCATTGGTTGTCATTGTTGTTTTGCCTTAGCAATACTTCACTCTTGGTGACGCCTATCATGAATGAATGCCAAGGCGATAAAGCGCGATACGCTGGTCTTGTATTCAAAGTGCTCTTATCATGCACCATGTCCTAGTTGTGTCAATGACACATTAGAATATCATTAGTACTATACATTCACGAGCAGTTTGCAACCTTCAAATATATCATTGTACATCAATCCTCAAAATACTCACCGGTAACGGCCTGGTACCGAGCCCGCACTCGCTCCAGTGACACAGAGAGCAAGATGCAGACCAGAAACCAACATCCACCACTCATGTGGCACCTGAGATGGCGACGCTCAGGTGATGAGGAAGAAGATGAGGAAGGAGTGCACACAGCCTTCAGATGCCACATGGTGACACTTGCATCCACAGGATATCACACTTCACACGCACTTCACACAGCCACCGGAAATGACATCAGCGTACACGTCACGCCCTCCGGACCACAAGGCGACGTCATGCCCTTTCTTTTTTTTCTGTGTCTTTTGTTTTTTTCTTCCGTGAAAATCCGAGGGGTACGTTGAGCGTCCTTCGTGCGGCAATGCCTTTGAGGAAGTGGCCGCTCAGAGCGGAGGGATTCCTGCCGTCGCTCCACCAGTCGGAGGGAGAATGGGGAGGCGAAGGAAGGGAGAGGAGAGAGGAAAGGCGAATGCAGAGCCATCTGGAGCTGGTGACGGGACATGACTGTGGGAGCTCCCAATTTCGGATATAAACTGCGTATGCTTCACTGCTGTTAAAAGGTTAGATGTACAAAGTAAGTGAAGAAAAGTTGGACAAATAAGTCCTCATAACGCGCTAAAGACGAACCGTTGCTTAGAATGCGAAGGATGAATCGAACAATCAACGAACAATCACTCCTTGTTTGTGGAAAGCGTGGGGTATACGCTTTTTTTGTGGCAGTTAACATAACCGTACTAGTGCCACAAACAAAAACCAAAAAACATCAACAAATCGAGAGAGAGAACGGTGTCATTCGGGCTAGAGACGTGTTGTGTGGTGAAGTCCTCTTTTAGGAATGTAGGCTGGCATTTTGGGAAGGGAAGTACAAAGACGGAGGTGGAATGTGTGCTCATACTGTTTAAGAAACTCTAATAAGGGTAATAGAAAACTTGGATTTCCGGAAGTACCATCATTAGTCAATCATCAAGTACAGTCAATTGCAATATGTAGGTAGAAAAGCAGGTAGCTCCAAAATAAGGAATAAACAATAGCAATATGTAACTCAACCAATCAATCAATCTGCATGCGCATAATAATGAGTAATACCAGGATGAGGGGTGCACAGGGCCTTGAGACAGAGGGTATTTTTAGGCCATTACTATGCACATCCTACCCACGCACATACCGCCCTCGGCACTGCTACCAAATCCGGCATTTCCGTGTCTTGATTCCGATAAGCGCCCGACTGGCGGACAACGAGGGAACCAGTATTGGACAGGCCGAAGGAGGTTGAGGGCCGGCAAGGTATTGCATGTCGCGCACACGAGTGCAGACACAAGGGAAGGAGAAATGAAAATGGGGTGGCAAGGATGATTAGACTGTTTATCTGCGGCCTTCCTTCGGGATCACTTTGCGACCATCTTGGGCCTTATCTTAAACAATGTTATGCAAGCGCTGTAACTAACAAGTATTCATGCGGTTGTTCTTTAGCGGCGTGCTCGTATGCGTTATCGACTCGAGGTGAAAGCAGTATAGCAACCTCAAACGTTGCACAATAAAATCTCAACAGACGAAATGGGTTTCATGACTTTTGTTTTTAATGAAACTTTGCAAGCCTCAATGTTTGAATATGTTAAAGCTGTAGTGTGGGCAAGTTGGTACGTCGCCAACAGGGAGGACACAGCGCGGAAGACAGGACAAAGAAAGAAACAACCACACAGACAAGGGCTGACTATCAACTGAGGGTCTTTATTAATAACCACGGGAGAGAAGGAAAAAGTGGAAAGGCAACCGGAATACCGTGTCACACAAAAACAGGGACGCTAAATTCATTCAGTGCAGAGACTTGATGCGTCGAGGTAAGTAATCTGAATGTGCCTATTGGACATCGCTGCACACTGTGCTGCCCCCTGTCCAATAGACGCGTACCAGCTCGCGTGGCTCAGTGGTTAGCGTGCTGGCCAATCGTGTCGTTCAGTGCGGTTGCTTGGTCGTGTATGATATTTCGCTGACCTGTGGAAAATCGTACGTTCGACAGACGGGCCACTGCCTCAACGACCGGCTCCGAAAGCACCCGAATAACGTGAGGACAGACTCCGGCAGTAATCTTGCGCTGCATTGCCGTGAGTGTGGTTGGTCGCCCCGACTTGATGAGACCAGTGTCCTGCGTAGATATAAGGACCAGCACGCAAGGGAGATTTGTGAGGCTCGGGCCATTTACATTATTGACAAACAGTGCGTCAGCAGCAGCAAGTGTGAACCTGCTAAAAAAAAGAGATGACCTATTTGAGTGGCTCATATGGTTTCTACCGCAGCGATAGCCTGACCTGTTTTTGTGTGGCACGGTATTCCGGTCGCCCTTCCATTTTAATGCGTCAGCATTAGAGTCCTCGCTACGAAAGAATCGCGATGTGGTCTGACTGTGCATGCGCGGTGAATGAAGAATGAAGGAGGGAAAGAGAGAGCACCGTGGGTTGTGAAAGCTGTGCGGACAAGCGGCGGCGAAAGCGAAGGCGGCGAAGGCTGAGGCTGCGAGACGCAGCTGCCAAGCTGAATCGGAGGAAGCACGAAAGACTCGTTTGGCTGTGGATGCTGTCTTGCAGGTGTCTTGCGTTTGCGTTGTGTAGGGTAGTGTGCATGAGTGCCGTCACGGGAGGCCGTCGCCCCCCCCCCCCCTAGTTTCCAGAGACGTAGGGCTTCTGAGTCGAGACAATGTGGTTGCGGGCGCAGTTGACGCACCCCCCCCCCAAACATTCTGCCCTGCCCCCCCTCGGGAAAAAATCCTGGCGGCGCTCCTGGTCGTGTGAAGGGTTGTGTAGCGTTGTGAAGGGGAGTTCCCATGGGGATTTCAAGTTTTAATGCTAACGCATTTCCGTCGGATCCACCAATGGATTGACCATGATTTTTCTCTCTCTCTCACCCCCCCCCCTGTTAAACATGTTTATTCACGATCCTTAAACATGACGGGATGACAAAATATTAAATTTATATTCTGTTCTTTTATTAATGTGTTCCTTGTCGCGACTCGGATTATGGCTCTTCTATACTCTAATAACAGAGCTTCACCACACAGCACGCTTCTAGCCAACCGTCATCCCGAATGACGTCGTTCTCTCCTCTTATTTGTTGAGAATTGGAGGCGCGCGCTTTTTTGTGACGCATAAGTGTCACAAACAGGCGTCCGCCTACCATTTTCAACAAATCAGGAGAGAGAACGGTGCCATTCGGGATGATGGTTAGCTGACCCTGCTATGCGGTGAAGATCTGCAGTTTGATCACCATCACCATCTGGCTTACGAGTGCGCGGTTGCATGAACCCGACAGAAACGGGTCGAGTTGACTCAGTGTACCTCCTCACATCAATCCTTCCTAAACTCTAAAAACAGATGGTGATGGTACGGTGGTGGTAGCGGTGAAAGATGTCGGCAGCCTCACGACTAACGGTCTAAGGAGAATGTGCGTCCTGGGCCGACTTCTAAGGGAGTTGTGCCGACATATGTCTGACAGCGTCTGAGGAAAACCCAGGAAATACCCCAGACAGCACAGCCGGCACCGGGAGTTGAACCCGGGTACTTCAAAGAACTTCACCACACACTCTAGAAGTGAACTTTACCTCATAGCACGCTTTGCGCCAACCATTGTCACGAATGATAGGGTTATCGCTTGTGATTCGAGGAGAGAGGGAGGCGTACGCCTTTTTGTGTCAATTATCATCTATCCAAATTCACACAAAAAGGCGTACGCCCCCCCCCCTCTCTCTCTCTCTTCGAATCAGAAGCGACAACCCTATCATTCGTGGCAATGGTTGGCGCAGAGCGTGCTATGCGGTGAAGTTCATGTCACGTCGAGATTGGGAGGTACCCGGGTTCGAATCCCGGTGCCGGCTGTGCTGTCTGGGGTTTTTCCTGGGTTTTCCTCAGACGCTTTCAGACATATGTCGGCACAGTTCCCCTAGAAGTCGGCCCAGGACGCACATTTCCCCAGGGCGTCAGTCGTGACGTTGCCCATATTACGTGAGGCCGACAACGGCAAGCCCTTTCACCACCGCCACCACCACCACCAGTTTTTAGAGTGCATAGCACGCTCTTAGCCAATCACCACCCCGAATGACATCGTTCTGCCCGCTGATTGGTTAAAAACGGGAGGCGTACGCCTATGGAGTTCCAAAAAAGGCGTACGTCAAGCGCTACCCACAAATCGAGAGTGATGAAGCTATCATTCTGTGCAATGGTTGGCCTTTCCCGCGCCACGTGGTGAAGTTTTGTTTTTAGAGAGTAGATAATTGGTGGACACGACGTGATGGGAGAGGATTTTCTGCAATAAACCAACTCGATCCGTTTCTGGTCGCCTTCATGTAACTGCAGCTAGTGATATGTAATGCGCGTCTCGTTTATATAGCTTCTCTTACTTGAGCCAGAGATTCGCATTCGGTTCCCAGAAGCATTCATTCATTTCCACTCACTTACCTTGCTTCACTTAAAAACCCACGGGCTGATTCTGATACTGTTTCCGTGCCCATTTATCTTTCCAGCGATCTCTCCTTCTCCAAATTTTATTACCGTTACTATTTGAAATCTCTGCCTTACTGTTTTTCTCCCTCCTTCCCACAGAGCCATTTACGATCTACTCCTGTTTTCTCTACCCCTTTTCGTATCTGCACTTCAGCATAGGGTCACCTTCAGCCTGAAGAAACAAACGTAAAAGATACGAAAAGAAGGAAGTTAGGAAAAGATAGCAATAGGAGGAAGATACAGCTCGTTTTATAACCCAGGATTAGTGTTTTGCTCTGGCTTCTGAATGATTTATTTCTCTCCTACAGCTATTACGTTTATACTCACATGAAAAGATTTGTCAATGAAGAATGCATCTTTTTCGTTGTCGTCTGCAGTCTTTTGTTCGTTTTCTTTGCCCTTCTTTGTGAAGACTGAATAACAAATGGATGCGCACTAACTTCTGTGTGTCAGCTAGGGCTTGTTATTCATTAACTAAGCTAATAAAGAGCAGTGTATATGAAAGACACACTCGTTGTATAAATAATTTGACTGCCCGACGTTCACTGCAAATGTACTCAGTACAGTTGTGTCATATGTTATATATATTCGTATTTAATTTATGTGCTATATCACGGACCGGCACTGTACGTAGAAGGTGTTTTTTATGAAAAAAGCTGTGAGTACAGCATATAGATCCAGTTTTTGCAGGTGGATTGATTGAATCATTGATTGGTAATAGAAAACAAAAAATTGAGATCTCAGTCCCAAACTACGCCCGAGCGGAAAATCTCTTGAGAGTATGAACTACTTTGTGAATACTTACCTAAAATTCATTAATTAACTCATTACTAAGACATTTCCTGCAATAGGAGTCAGAGATACACACATACACATAAAGAAACGGTGATAAGATGGAGCTGATGCCGACCAGCAAACTGCGCTGCCCCAGTTCCAGTTGTAGAGAATGAAGGTTGATGACTGAGATTGCAGTTCAGGCGATAAAAGCATGGTGGAGGGGGCCGTTGAAGACCGAAACTCCCAAAACTCACGGGGACCTTGATGCATATGAGTGGGACTAGGTTAGGGGCCCAGCACCTTGCCGAGAGTGCAAGGGCGAGAAAGGGCATGAAGGGGAGGGAGTGAAGGGGAAGTGAAAGGGTCGCGGTCGAGTACACGCATCCCGCACTGCGAGATCTCCTGTTCCCGCTGGTCTTCGTGGCAGTCCATACATCGGTGATGTAGGTCAGCGCGCACATTGCATTTGACACAAAAGTTCGACGGCGCACGGCCGAAGCGCTGACTCATAACTGAGGTAAACGCAACGTTCAGCCGCATGCGGTGAAGACGGAATGCGTAGTGTTGCAGAAGGCCACGAGGACAGTGAGAGTAGAAGGATCTGCGGCATGGAGCAGAGAGTAGGCAGGGCCGGTGTTAGGGGTGTGCGGGGCCTGAGGCAAAGGCACATCGCGGGGTCTGTTTCACACGATTAAGTGCATACTTGATATTTTTAAAAAAAGTAATCCCTGGTTGAGGGCTTCGTGGGCGGGGCCTATGCCTATGTGGGGCTTAAGGCAGTCGCCTCCCTCCTCCCCACCCCCATCGCCGGCCCTGGTAGCATGTCATGTCGTGCAGCCACTAGGACCTCGTCTTGTCTGCAGAGATAGCACGGATATCTTGACTCGACAAGATGATGAAGTGGGCTGATGTAACCAGGGAGGCTAAGTTCGTTCAGTGTAGAGATAAGTTTATCCGTCTGAAAAAATAACAGGAAGGGGTCTATTGGACAGGGGGCGGCACCGTGCGCAGCGCTGACCAATAGGCGCGTTCCGATTACTTATCTCGACGCATCAAGTTATCGCTACACTGGACGATCATAGCCTCTCTGGTGACCCCGTAAAACAGCCTGGTCTGCCTCTTCATTCCCGGGTGTGCCCACGTGACCAGGTACTCACCGTAACACCACGCAATGACCCATGTCCAACAGTTTCTTGTAAGATTCCATCACGTCAACAACAACTGGCACTAGAGGTCCGAACATGTCCATTCTTGCAAGACACTGGAGGGCAGCCTTAGAGCCTGTGTAGAAGACACAAGGTCGAACCGAGCACTGCTCAATCTTGCGCATCGCAAAAACGAAAGCATGCAGCTCAGTACATGACGAAAACACACGGTAGCCATGGCAAAGGCACGGAAACCACCTGTACTCGTTCTCAGGGTGCAAGAGTCGTTTTGCCACTTCTCTCGACTGGCAACGCGTCATCATCGCGATTATCTACTTCGAGCCATATTGCGACGCTCCAGCTCTGCGTTCACTCATGCTATCCAGGCACAACGGTTCATTAATTCTCCCCAAACACAAGTAGCACGCGTACCCAGCTGTTCCAACATGGGCCCTGGGTGTCGAAAGATCAGCACGGCGGTCACACACAACCTCAGCTACAGCAGCTGAGCTCCACGGGATCCATCTGGCTCTAAGCGTCATCATTTCTGAACCGACGTGCTCTCAGTGGTCTGTGTACAGTGACTTAAGATGTGGCCTAGAGTCGTTGGCCTCTGTGCTCATCACAGGGTCTCTGGCCCTAATTGTTCATGATGTGCTGCACCAATATGATGCCGCAGTCTCACAGGGGCTTGATGTCATACTACAGTGGATTGCTGGTCACTGCGGCATAGCCGGTAACGAGGCTGCGGATGCTGCTGCGCACCGAGCACTTCAGCACAGTCACGTTCAGATAAAGGTAATTTATTTCACCATGGTGGACGCAAAGAGGATGATACATCAACTGAAACAACAAATGTGCAACTCTTCTTGGCTGACAGGATCTGCTCAGTCTTGGCTGTTGTACAGGGTCGACGCAGAGCTACGCTTCCAGGTACCCCCCTCGTTTCCTCCACAAACGAACCTGTCTCCTGCATAGGCTCCGGCTGAATGTCCCGTACAGTGGTCGGTTGCTCTACAAACTGGCCATGGCAACATCTCCAAATTACTGTGAATGCGATGATGTCGATGACACAGAGTTCGAAAGAGCGGTGCGGCTGTCTCACGTCACCTCTGCTTCGGCCGCTGAACTTCATGGGCTCCTCTTGGCACTAAGTTTTATCCACTCCCAATCTTCAGTTGCTCACTGGATCATCTGTAGCGACTCAAAGTGTGCGTTGCAGACTCTTGCTTCCATGTTCACTACGGCATCTCTAGCATCAGCAGTACAAAATGTCTTGCACACATACCATGCTGCAGTTTCAAAAGGTCATGGCATCTAATTGCAGTGAATTCCTAGTCATTGTGGTATTGCAAGCAACGAGGCTGTGGACGCTGCTGCACGCCGGGCTCTTCAACTCATGCGCGTCCAACTGATGCCCATTTATTTCACCAAGGGTGACACGGGGCGAATGCTGAACAAGATCAAGCAACAAGTGTGCTGCACAGTCAAGAGCTGGACAGAAGTCGTTGCGTTCATTCAAGAAAGTCGGCGAGTCGGCCTAATGCTCGATGTTGCCTTGCCTCGCAAGATGTGGAAGCGACGACAGTACTTCGCTAAACTGCCGTCGAATCCGAGCTTTCTCGGAGCAGCAAGAAAGAAGGCTCCGTGTGCTGGTGTACAGCTGACACATGTACCTTTTCATCGTTTCCTTGTGGCGTCATTCTATAGACGCCAAGCTGTCTTGGGTGAAGCACATAGCGAGCTTGGAAGCCAAGGTCCACCGGTGAATTGCGCTGATCAGGCATCTATCAGGCATGAAGTGGGGCGGTGCCACGGCGTCGCTTTTGGCCGTCCACCGGGCTTTGTTTGGCGGGTCACTTGTATACAGCTGGCCTCTGTTGAATGGTCTCCCACCTTCTTCAGTCTATAAGCTTGAGTGCCTCTTGGCGCGAAGTCTCCGAGTGTGCTTGGGAGTCCCTCGAGCGGCAGAGACTCGCACGGTCATTGCTGAGGCGAAGGGAGCCCGCTGGAAGTTCTTCGCTACGGGGAGACGTGTCGACAGTACCTTTGCCTTCTCGCTCACCATCGGCGGCACCCGCTAGTTATGAAGCACCGGAGACGCAATCACTGCAGCGTACATCCATGTGTCTCTCAAATGAAGCCTAGTGTACCTGACGTCGTGGTCACTCCAACAGCTCCCAGCACTCTTCCTTGGACTTTTCCGGCATCCGACATCTCCCTGTCGGTGCCTGGGCTGGAAGAAAGACGACGTTGCAGCATGCGTGATGGAGCAGTTGACTCTAGATATGATGAGCGCGTGTTATGCGACCTTCACAGCAGTATTCACGGAGGGCTCAACCACGAGGGGAAATTCACCCTCCGTCTTTGTCATTCCCTCCGGATCAATTTCAGATGGCCATCGTCTCTCACATAAAACATGGTCAACATGCGCCGAGCTTTATGCTATATTCTTTTCGCCCTGCGGAAAATTACTGACAGCCCCGTTCGCTCCTGGGTCGTTTTTACGGATTGGATTCCAGATCTGCGCTGCTGTGTGTGTGGCAACTATGGGCTTTGCGACTCCCTCAGCCCTGTGGTCATTGACATTCCGCAAGTTTATAAGAAAGCAAGCGCAGAGGGCCACTCTATCGTCTTCCAGTGGGTCCCGGGTCATGTGGGCATCAGTGAAAACGAGGACGCAGATCGAACAGCCGCAGGTGCGCCGTTACCTCGTCTCAAGCCTCACCGGCCCCAAGATGCACTCGCAATGGCAACATGACATCGCCACCCACTCTCTGCTTTACTCCGTTGTTCACTTCGTCGTCCATTTCTCTCCCCTGCCGAATGCCACGTTCCTTTACCACAGTCTTCCACCGCATGGAATTTAATGTGGCTTTTACACCGGCTTTCAAACACCTCCTCGGTATCGGCGCATCCAACCACTGTTTCACGTGTGGTGTGCGCGGTGACCTCCATCACATCCTCTTGGTCTGCGGACAGTACGATCGCGAGCGCACCCTCGTGGAAACTGCTCTGCAACGCGTCGATCAATGCCAGTTGGGCTTAGCCAAAATTCTCGGACCATGGTCGGACACCTCACATCAGACGCAAGGCCTACGGGTTGTTGATGGGTTCCTCTCCACCATTGGACTAATGGACGAACTCTAACAGGACACTTTTCCATCAAGATCGCTTTCTCATCCCTTCCACAAGAGCAATGGGGCAGTGTACCGCCATGGCTGCGGTGAATGATCCACCACATTATCATCCCATTTATGTGTCTGTGTGTGTGTGTTTGTGTGTGTGTGAGAGAGAGAGAGAGAGAGAGAGAGAGAGAGAGACTCCGTCGTGGAGAGAGCAACATACGAATTCACTCCGGTTCAACCAGCGAAACACACATTCTCCGACGGCGAGAAGAAGAAGAAAAAAAGAGCCCCTCCACGTCAACTTGTTGGAATGCCCCATTAGTAGCGCATCTCAGAGAACAAATGTGAGACACCATGCCTCTACCCGACCCAACACGTCCCTTATGTAAACATTACGCCAATCCTCATTAAGTAAAACGTGGATAGCGTGACGATAGTAATGAAAGGACCAGCAACATGACTTTTTGTAAATCTCTTTGGAAGGGGGCTCGCTTTGATGCCGAAAACTGGATTCGAATTCCCTCACCGGCTGATTGTCAGAGGTCTCTGGTGAGCCATTCGGCAGACCTCCCAGACACGATGTTGGTACATCTCCCCCCCCCCTGAATTGCTAACCCCTCTGTTTCCCTCTCATACTTGCTGTCCTCTGTCAATCTCCACGTCATCCATGTCTGTACACCCAGCATGGACACATGGAAACAGAACGATACAATTCGGAATGACGATTGATTAGTAGTTATTTCGTGGCTTCATTGATTGATTGATTATAATGGAAAAAATATTAGTATTTCATGGTTTCTCTTTTTGCATGTGCATACATATGAACTTGTTTTCTGTCTTCTGCTTAACAGCAAGAGCGAACCTTCGATGTCTTACATATTACAAAGGAGCGTATAACGTCCGGCTACGCTATAGCGCCTCCTAAAGCGGGGGGCAACAAGAATGTTACGTAATACACAACACAGCAGCTTATGATTGGTTCACGCACGAAGGATTAGGTGTGCAAGTTCTTTGGGCGCTCAAATAAATGAAAGATCAGTGAAGCGCGCGGAAGTAATACGAGACATCGTCTGACGAGGGTGTTACGAAAGTGATGGGTTCGACATCTACGGATTTGTCACGACGAAGAAAGATTCTTCGAAGTGCGCGACACATTACGTAATGGCTTGCGCTTTGCGCTTTAGCGACTTCCATGGTCTCATAGATTTTTCTCGTTATTGCGCTCCAACACTTAGAGGCTAAGCAATTACTTGTGGAGACTTTGCTCGCGACTACACACAAGTTTTCATTTTAATTTTTCTCGCAACATTGCGTTTATTGCCTTACTTATCTTCAAAATGTCAATTCAATTCACGAGAAAATACGCGAATATAAAATGCATTTCAAAATCGCCTGGTGGCTTTATTTCGGGAAACGGTGATTATAGTTGTCTCGCGACGTAAAGCCTCGCGTTATAATTATTTCGGGAAACGCTTGTTTCGAAACTGTTCATACACTCTTAAAACAGAGATGGTGTAGAGGGGGGGGGGGGCGGATAATGTTGATATTGACTCGCCGTTGTTGACCGCACGCGAGTGCACTTTTAAGACAGAATTTCACCCCATAACATGATCCCCGTCGCCCACCGTCTCGAATGACATCGTTCTCTCCCCTGATTTGCGGAAAAGGGAGAGGCGCACACGGCGTTCTGTGACACTTATGTTATTATGGTGTCACAAAAAGGCGTACGTCCAATGCTTTACACGGAACAGCACTCTTAAAAATGAGGGGGGAGGGGTCGAGGTAGCTTGCCGTTGTTGGCCGCACTCAAGTGGGCATCGTCACGACTATAGCCAAAAAAAGGAAAGTGGGAGAGGGGAGTTGAGGACTTCAAAGTGATGCAGAGACAGGATGACCGATACTGATGGGACCGAAAATGAACTTCACCGCATAGTACGCTCCTAGCCAACCATCATCTCGAATGATATCGTTATCTGCCCTGATTTCCTCCGGATGTCTCCGGATGATTACAGTGTCCCAGTCTCCGGATGATCACAGTGTCCACAACTGGAGTCCTCCCTGGAGCCGATCTTGAACAGTTGCGAGTTTGTGAACGCAGATCCTGTGCGTAATCGATGGAGCATTGTCTGCATACCACGGGGAAGACCTTTCGTGGGAGAGAGGGTCGGTGATTCTGCATGATGTCCTGTGTGCCAGGATGACGCACCTCAACTAGCTGTTTGACGACCATGTGCCTGTCAGTGGCGGCCGGGACTGGTAAGGATGGGCTGCAGCTGTGGTGTGCTGAGGAAGCTAGCTGGTCCGCTCGTTCGTTGCCTCTGATGCTGACATGAGACGGGAGCCATTGGAGCGTAAGCTCACCTCCGGTTAGCCTATGCTGGGCACACGACCTCCTTATACATCGGGCTAGGATGCTACCACACATGGGGTTCATCACGTTGTTGAGGGCACTTCCGGAGTCCGTAAGCAAAACGGCCTTAGTTATTCCGGTGACTTGAACCGCAGCAGCTGCGTGTAACAAGGCCAGGAGTTCGGCCGTCGTAGATGAGATTGGGTAACGAACTGATTTCCCTTGCCAGGCCTTGTTCATTGACGGGATGTAGTACGCGCTTGTAGCGCTCTCGGAACGGTGGTCAATGGAGCCATCCGTGAACACCAGAGTATGTGTGTGATAGACGTCGCTTATCAGGTTCTCAGCCGCCATCCAGACCACCAGGGGGCTGGACTCGCTCTTCTTCCATAGACCCGGGATGTGAAGCGTTGTTGCGGGCACGAACTCCCGCTACGGCGGCGTAGGTGGACTAGCTGGGAGCCCCCCTGTTGGCTAGAGAGCTGGTGGCACTAGCCACGCATCCTACGGATGTGTGTGTCCTTTGTTCGAGGTCGGTGATGAGGGAATGCTTGTTGATTGATGTAGATGCATTATCCAGAAACTGGAGTCCTTTGAGCTCAGAGTGGACGCTAACAGGCCTTTCCTTAACTTCCAGGTACGTTTGGGTGACGCTAGAGAAGGTTGGGAGACCAAGCGCTGTTCTTATTCCGGTGCGTTGAAGGCGCCCAAGGGCCTGCATTTGCGTAGGCGCGAGGTCTATATGTATGGCGCCACGTAGAGAACGCGCGACAAGATCAGGGCTTTGTCAAGGGTGAGCAATGACCGCGCATCACCGCATCGCGCGCTCCTAGCCAACCATCATGTAGAATGATATCGTTATCTGCCATGATTTGTTGAAAACTGGAGGCGTACGCCTTTTTTCTGACACTTATACTGCTCATAATTCTCAGAAAAAGGTGTGCGCCTCTCGTTTTCAACAAATCAGCGCAGATAACGATATCATTCGACATGATGGTTGGCTAGGAGGGGGCTATGCGGTGAAGTTCATTTCTAAGAGTGAGGGGTGATAAAAGTATTCTGTGCAACGGTTGGCCTTCACCTTGCTATGTGGTGAAGTTCTGTGAGAAGAGTGCACCACGTGAAATTTCATCGTCTATTGCAGCCGGCCTGCTTGCACATTACTATTAATATTACTTTTTTTTTTAGGGGGGAGTAGCCGAATTTGTCGTGTGATGAACTCTATCTCCCTTTTATTGTTTTATTCGTCAGCATCAACATCAGCATCAGTTTCTTCTGCATTCAGCAATACTGCAGACGGACGAGAATACATGCCGCAAACGCGAACACCAGCTTTTAAAACTGCGAAGAGAGAAACGCATAAAAAATTGTTCAGCGAAAGCCTCAGCTATAAGCCAGCGAGATGAGAAAATTGCATTGCAATTTTTATTTCGGTCTGTCTTCGAAAGCGTTTTCACTGCGCTTAAGTGCACATTCAAGTACCATAGCATAGAATTTGATGAAGCTGACCATTATAGCCAAAAGAAGAAAACCTCACCCTCATTTTTTCTCCTTGGCCTCTTTCCCTTGTAAGACACTCAACGTCTCTAAAGAATTATATAGTTTTATTCATTCCTGGGCTGAATTTGCACCCTTATTGCAGAAGAAAAAAAAGGAAGAAAAAGTTAAAAATGCTAAAGACGAGAAAGCGATGAGAGACATGATTTGCTCCTCTTTCTAAGAGACCTTAATGGGCACCAAGTCTGTTTTCTTCTGTCCCTTGCTCGCTTTCTATTTCTTTACTGTCACCTGCCATCGGAATAGCGCGTTAGGAGACAACCGCGTATGACTTAATTCTTCTCAGTCGATTTAATATTGCTTTTTATAGGAGTGCTTTTTCGCAAAGTGCTTCCGCGACCTTCTGGACGTCGTCACCGTTCTTTTTTTCCCTTCTTTCTTTCTTATTTCTGAGAAGTTAACGCGTAAATGAAAGTGATGTGAGCGTATTAACGCTTGGTGGGACTTCCTCATAAATGCAGTGGGGTTGTTGGAGGCTTGGGGACCGTGAAAGAGTTGCAGGCATTTAATATTATGTGCCTTCAGACTGTATGCACGTGGAAGTAACCCTGACCTCTGGCTGTGGACTATGCGCATTTCTGAGTTCGCGTAACGCTAACCCTCTTGATGGAAGTACGGGTGAGTGGGCTGCCGCACTCCAGAAACGGGTGGTGGTGGTGGTGGTGGTGGTGGTGGTGGTGGTGGTGGTGACGAAAGAATAATAATGGTACTGTGATGTTACGTGACGAACGAAACTTCACCAAATAGCACGCTCTTAGCCAATCACCATCCCCTGACAATGACTATGAATGACGTCGTTGTGACCCCTGATTGGTTAAAAATGGGAGGCGTGCGCCTCCTGTTTTTAACCAATCAGGAGTCAGAACGATGTCAGTTGGGATGGTGATCGTCTAAGAGTGTGTCATGTGGTGGAGTTCTGTGTCGCCGATTTTCGTCAACACCACCACCTGCGTCGTTCGTCCTGCCCATACCTCACCTTGAACCCTTCAACGATCTTCTTTCCTCCCCCCCCTCTTTTTTTGCCATAGTCGTGACGATGCCCACTCGTGAGCGGCCAACAGCTCGGGCACGCTAGCGGATATCTTTTACCCCTGTGGTTCTTATGCCGAACGGTCCGCTAAAGCAAGGAACCTAGCTTGTTCTCTTTCTGCAGGAGGCGGGTCTGGCCCAACGACCCACCTAGCCCTTTGCACTCCCCAACGGATCCCTTGAGCATATCCACCCTTCATCATTCATCCGGGTTTCTTTTTTTTTGTTTCTTTTTTTCTTTGTTTGTTTGTTTTTTGCTGTATAGTTGCGACGATGCCCACTCTTTTGTGGCCAACAAAAGCGAGCTCATCTTCACCCCTTCATCCCTTTTCCCCCCTGTTTTGGCTTCAGTCGTGACGGTGCCCCAACAACGGCAAGCCTTTTTTGACATTAACCACCCACCGCCAGGAGAACATTAGCCATTCTTTCGTCCTCGAAGATAAGAAAAGTTCAGGGAAAGGTTCTTGCACTGTGAAAAACTATCGAAGACCGGTTATTTGCTGTGTGTATAAATACTGTCCTTCTATTTTCACTAAAGATCCTGGACAGACCTACTTGGTGTCTAAGGGGCAATGGTGACCACTTGCAGTCAATCGTCTAAACTCCCGTCAGCTAAATTTAAAGAGAAAGGACTGTGACTGGGACACTTTATCTAACGGCGATGACAAGATAAAATCGCCTTTATTGGTAATATGCAATTCGACATTAGGCGTGTTCGCTTCTGGGTGTCAGTGGTTATTCGAAGCGATCTACCAGTCGTGCAAGGTAAGCACGGCTCCTCAACTGTTATCTAAGAGAAACCAAACTAATAATAAAAAAAAGATCCTACAGCTACAAGGTAAAAGGGGCAAATAATACCAAGACTGAAAAATCACGAAGCTTGCCATGTCCAGACTACCCATCCATTCCATCCATGCTTCCACTTGGCTGAGCGATCCCGCGAAACCCATTTCGAACAAATCCAAGGACACAAAGTGATGTTGATATCTCTTCTGAATTACTGAGATTGAGAAGCCATATAGCGTCAGACTCAAGTGTACGAAAGTTAAGCTTTTCATGAGGTCATGTCCGTGAAGCTTGTAAACATGTTTGATGGACAGCTGAAATGTTTTGCTTGTGACATGCCTTGCGTGTTTTGTGTAACTTTACACCACCCCGCGCTTTTTTAATTTGACGATCGTGTCCCGAACCTACGTCGACGTTCTCCCTGCTTCGCCGTGCTGGGATTAGGCTTGATAAAAAGCTCGGTGCCAACGCCAAAGGATTGACAGGGGAAGCTCCTCGGGCGATATAAGAAGACTTTGAAGGAACACTCTAGGACCTTCGCTCCATCCTTTGCGCTATGTTTTTTTTTACCTTCTTTTCCTCTCGTTTCTATTATAAAGAGCGACTTAAGGGCATTGTCTTTCGCAGCCTTCCTGGGGGCTATTCCTCCCTCCACACTTCTCCATCACAGGATACTTCCTCAACGGGCCTTGTTTTTGATATTGGCTCAATATTATTTTCCTCTCACGTTCCTTTACTTTTTCTGTCCGTACATCTATCTATTCAGCAGGAGAGTAAGTTCAGTGCGATGTTCTTTCTTCTTCTTCTTTTTGTTCTTCGCTTGTTTCTGAAGCCCCCGCCTTCATTTTCCAAAGTCCATCTATTCTTGACAGTCATTTATCACCTGTGGCTAAGGGGTTTATAGATTGTATCCAATATTCTTTTATCATCTCCTTTTTCATTCTAGTTCTTCTCGTCGTAAGAAACAACAGGATCATCATCCTGCTATTTTCTTTAGATGTTGCAACTGCATCAAACTCTGTCTCTCCTTAAAGCACATATATACAGACTTCCTTTTAGGTTAATACGCCACACTGCTGTTTGTAAAGAAAAGGAGTGCGCTGAACATTTCTTTCTCCTTAACTATGTATCGTTGGGACATTTGGCGTGATCTGTATAAATTAACCGTGTGAAAACGTAAAGCAAGCGTCCGTGTATACAAGAAACACGAAGAGGGTCGCCAGGATTTTGTCCCTCTTCTGACCTTTCTGGCACAAAAAAAAGCGCTCTCGAACATTGCAGTAGAGGTGACGTTATGTCCACGTTATGAAGTCTTGACTTCCATTCCCGAAGTATATCGTGCACTCAGTAGTGAAAAAAAAAAAAAAGAATTGTGGCGGCTTAGATATCCGAAGTTTCCAAGTTCGAGCTTTCGTCATTATAAAATCAGCGCTTTTCAAAAAGTTTTTGTTTTTGTTTTAAATTAAGAGGTTTAACATTTGATTAATATGTTGCTCCGCGGTCCATAATTTAGGTAGATCAACTTTTTTTTTCATTGTTTATCCTTGATTTGATTTGAATATAAGGAAAAATATTAAATGGAGATTTCGGTTTCACTAGTCGGTTTCAGCAACTCCACATCACTTACACCAGTTACATTGGTGAAAAACTGTTGGAACGATGATGAGGATGATGGTGGTCGTGATGGTGACGGTGATGATTCCGACGCAAACTTGTTGTTACACTGAGCGCACCACCGGTGTTGTCACAAAGCACACAAATAGTTCCACAGCAAAACCCACAAACACTCAAAGTTTCAAAACTTTGTGTCTGCAACAATGTCTTGGAAAAATTTCAGCACGGCGGAGAACGCCCGCTAACTTATACTGGGATACGGGGGCCCGAGTACTTTAGTAGTCTCTTAGTTCGTTGCTTGTATGATTTCTCGAATAAATAACATTGTATTGCATTGTGTTGTCTCTCTACATGATTTAACCCACCTACAAGACTGTTCACGTCTGGAGGGGACAAAAGCAATATATCCCTAGATGTCTAGTGTACCTTGGCTGGCACCGGCCTCCGTAGTGCAAACGTCAATTCATGTTTATGTACTCCGTTAAGGGAAGACATTGCGTGATAAGTTCTGACGTGTCCCTGTATACGATCTATCTGCGTTATAGATACGAATGCTCGACAGGAGCGGCGCCTCACAGAAACAGATGAGAAATGGGTTGCTCAGTTGGGTGGACACCGCACATCTCTAGTTTCGGAATCCGATTTCGCTTTTATTCATTTTGGGCCGAAAGAAGAGGGAGAATTATTTTTGTTCCTTCTGTCGGCGTGAGGTAATAGTCTTTTGGGAATCTGTGTTCGGAAGGGGCTTCGGTGGTACCGGATCGCGTGACTCGTAATTGGGTCGGGGAGATATGTGAGCGCGAAATTACGGTGTTTGCTCGTGAGGTCTGGGTTGCGCTGTCCTTTTCCGCTGAGTGAGCGAGGGTGGAAGAAATGGTGACAGTAGCGACGGTTGGTAGAGTCAGACTACATTGTCTCATTGGCGATGGCTGCTGTGTTAGATGCGAATTGTTATGTCCACTCTAAAAAGAAGAAGAAGAAGAAAAGAGTAGTTTAAGACCATTTGGGGGACGAGATGTTTTGCCACCTACCATTAGTCGATTTCGGGTCTAAACTCCAGGAAGTTTATGCGGAGTTTGGGGTCTATTTGCGGTCCTGGGGAGTGGACAGCGTGTGCAGCGTTAATACAAAAACGCACTTTTTTTCGGATACGGGCGAGTAGACGCACCGTCATCCAGATACCTCTATCCATTGTTACGTCATTTGAAGAATTGTAGCACCCAATCAGACGCAAACGCGGATGTACACATAACGTTCTGCTTTACACTCTTAAAAATGCGGGAGGGGGGGGGGGGGGTCGAAGTAGCTTGCCGTTGTTGGCCGCACTCAAGTGGGCATCGTCACGACTATAGCAAAAAAAGAAAAAGAAGGACGAGGGGGAGAGGAGACTTGATGATTTCAAAGTGAGCCATAGGCAAGATGACCGATACTGATGGAACGGAGGCACACTGTAGATGAGAGGTGCGCTAGAATGGTCTTTCCGCGAGGCCCGTTTCTTGAAGAAAACGCACGAGGCTGCGAGTTTTTGAAGGTCGTTCTGCATAAGAACCTTCGGGGAAGAAGACGTCCGTCAGTATGCCAGGCCTGGCGTGGGGAAGATGAGTTTCCCGCATAGTATGGTATGCGCGGCATTCTGTCAGGATATGTGCGATAGCCTCCGGATGATTACAGTGACCGCAACTGGAGTCCTCCCTGGAGCCGATCTCGAACAGTTGCAAGTTCGTGAACGCAGATCGCATACGTAACCGATGGAGCATTGTCTGCATAACACGGGGAAGATCCTTCGTGGGAAGAGGGGGTCGATGATTCTGCATGACTGTCCTGTATGCCAGGATGACGTACTTCAACTAGCTGTTTGACGGCCATGTGCCTGTCGGTGTCGGCCGAAAACTGGTAAATGAACTTCACCACATGGCACTCTCCTAGCCAACCATCATCCCGAATGACAACGTTCTCGTCCCTGATTTGTTGAAAACAGGAGCCGGAGCCCATTTTGTGACCATAATGCAGTACATAATGATCCACATAATAGTCTCCGCCTCCCGTTATCAACAAATCAGGAGCGAGAACGTTGTCATTGGGGATGATGGTTGGCAAGCAGCGTGCTATATGTGGTGAAGATACGGAGCTATCCGATTCATCTATACAAAAGGTGTCACAGCCAAGAAGTTAAAATCACCGTTTCGAGCCGACACAGTCGGCGGGCTAGCTTGGTAGAGTTCATAACCCCTTTAAAACGGATGGTGGTGGTGGTCGTGGTGACGAGACCGGAAATTAAAACGAGGGTGTGGGGCAATGTCGAAACTGGCTTGGCGTTGTTGACCACACGCGGGTAGGCATCGTCACGACTATAACAAACAAACAAACAAAAAGAACGTGGAGGGTTGAAGGTGAGGTATGTTTACAGGGGCGGTTCCAGATCTTCGGTTTGGGTGGGGCGGTTTCTTTGTCGGAGTGCGTAGTGGGGGAGGGTAGAGAGGGAAATCGAATGTATCAAATAACGTTTTGGAGGGGCAATCACCCCCCCCCCCCCTGGATCCGCCATTGGGTATGTACAGGAATGAATGAAACAGATGAGACCGAAGTGCACTGTGGATGGGTTGAGGGATCTTTGAAACTTAAAACGAAGCTTTACCGCATAACACGCTCCTAGCCAACCATCATCCCGAATGACATCGTTCTCTCTCCTGATTCGCTGAAAACTGAAGGGGTACACCTTTTTGTGGCAGTCACAAAATGGCGTCACAAAATTGTCACAAAATGGCGTACACCAAGCGCTTCCCCCAAATCAAGTGCGATATTGACATCATACAGTGCAAAAACGCTCCTTTTGATTGCTTTTTACTTGTTAAATTTGACTCGTGTGAGTTTGATGATGTTTTCACATGCCTTGGCCCTCAACTGTTTGCCCGGCAGTATCTTTCAAATAAATACACAAAATATGGTTGTCCTTCACCGTTTTATGTGGTGAAGTTCTGTTCCGTCATCATCTCAACACGTCATCTCACATCATATCATCTCGGCTACAGTCGTGACGCTGCTCACATGAGTGAGTCCAACAACGGCAAGCCGATCTCGTCACCACCACCACCACCTGTTTTATGAGTGTAGGGGCTCTAAGTGCTCCCCCATTTATCCCTTTTACACGACTGTGACAACAACAACAAATAAGTCGTGATTATGACGTGAGTGACAGCCACAACAACAACAATAAATGATGGAGAAGCGATGATGACACGGGATGTTTCCCTGTGGTGACAACAGAAGGTGCAAACTGTGCGTGAAAGATAAATGTATATGAAAAGTTCTCAAACATTTTGTGATCACGTTACTTGAAGATTGAGATTTGTGACGGAATCCTACATGATGTGACCATCACGTCTACGAGAAGCTGCAACGGAAGAAAAAGAAAAAAAAAAGAAGAAGAAAGACATAATGGCAGAGCGCCAACGAGCGATTGAAACTTAATTCATTGATATTCCTTTGACTTTGTGTGAGGTACTTCGCCGTTCTTACACCGCACACTCAGTGTGCCACCAAAGGGAGAACTGAAGTATCGCTCATGCGCACCATAACGCGGTAGGTTACACGCACAACGTACCCTGGATGCAGTGTACCCCTGTAGTATGACCCAACGCGTTGCTCGTTCGTGCTGTTATTCATAACTTCACAGTTAGTGCGAAGCGCTGGAAGATGTACACAAGTATGCGACGTGCACTAGCTGCAATGTAATGATTGATTGTTTTCCCCTTCATAGTATGCAAAGCAAACAGGGTGCACTGCTACAGCCAATTTTTACTCCCGCTTGTCAGTTGCACTCGTTAAATTGCTCACGTCGTAATTGCTTATTCTCCAGCTGGACTCGAAAACAATCGCGTTCCGCGAAATTACCATATCACGTGCACATAGCAGGGTATATGTATAATTCAACTGTCTTTTAGGTTGTTATTCTGTTGTCGTTGTTATTCTGTATTTATCCATTATTGATCTGCACGGCATTATCCTGTGATGTACTGTCATTTAGCGTACTCAGGTGCCCGTAATATTACCTTATTGATCATATGCATTGCTTATATGCTCTCAACCTTCTGACAGTGAAGAACCTTAACGGCATCGCTATTCCAAATATGCCACCAGTATAATCCTGCATTGACATTATGCTACGTTCATAAAAGCTAACAAAATGCCTCATCGCTCGGATGCGAAGGAAATTGACATTGACAGAAAACTCCGATACATTGACCCTCAACAAATGATTTAGTACCATTTGTACCCGTTGTTTACTTTACGTTCCCGCGTAACTATGGTAACGATACAGCTCTTTTACGTGGTGCGGATCGATACAACGAGTGCGTCTGTTTACATTTACAACGCGGAATTAGTTGTCGCTCTCGTTTTCGCCACGCACACGCCGCTTTGCGTGCTATTTAACGGGACGGACAGTATTAGCATATCTATATATTGCGAGCGACATAAAGCACCGTAAGGAAGAGACAGCGCACTATTATAATGGGGAGCCTTGTTATTATTTGATAGCATAGCGACACGCTCATGCAGCATGTAGCTTTCGTAAATGAGCAGTATATAAACCATGAACAATACTTATGCGTCTCGAAATGTTTGCCAAACCTGTTTGGGTCACGCGAGAAATTTGCAGTAATGATGCGTACCGTACATGCCGGAATTTAAGGTAATAGCGTCCGATCTGCTCAGCGCTGCAAAACACGTGGCAGCTTCCTCTATACACGGCGCATCTATATATCGAGCCAGCGGTTGTGCTATCGCAGATTATGTTCTGACGAAGTTGCGTAGCTGGATACATTGGTGCGTAATGGTGTCAACACCGTGCTGTCGATTCAGGATAATTTATCGTCAGAATAGTCGTGACGCTGTCGCTTTGAAGCCTCTGATGTTTTTCCCGTTTCACAGCGCCATGGGAGCAGTGTCAGTCACGAAAATAACTCTTCCTGCAGCATGATAATAAACGGCTTGTCATTTGTGGCGTCATTTGCGCGAAAAGTTTTGTTGAAGAGCGTGTGTCATTTAGTGGACGTTACGACGAAATATGTTTGTAATATGAAATATAAAAGTTAACTTGCGTTTTTGTGCATAGAAAATATATTTAGATTGTATCTCGCAAAGCGTGAATCCCGGAGGATCGTCCTTAAAAACTAGACCCAACTTTCAAGTTGCATTCAGCACGAAGGGCGAGTCGCTGGCAAAATGCTTTGAGCAAGCCTTCTCGGGAATTAAAAAAAATATTTCGTTCTCAAATATCCCACATTATACTGGATTGTACGTGACAATTTGTCTATCCTAACTGTATTCTGCGACTCACAGAACTGCGTTCAGTTAAATGCAAGAAAGCCATACGCGAAGATGTCGTCGTAACGCAAATTGGGAATTTCCCCATTCATCATCATCAGTGTATTTGTTGCTGTTACCCCAAGTTTACGAAACTAGCATATGCCATCCCCTTCATTATTTAGTCATCCCACCCTCCCACGCCCTGTTACATTCTGCTTTCAATTTCTCGAACGTGGAGCTCAGCCAGCAAGAACTGAATGTTCTTTCAAAATTATAAAGTTTTGCACGAATCCCGGTCTTAAGTTGATGAATTCGAAATTTTAAATGATCTTCAAAATTTATCCAGAAGAATGCACTTCCGAACATGTTTTATTTTGTGTAATGATAAGCCCACCAATAACTCTGACCCGTTCTTTCCTTTTCTTTCTTTTTGCTCTTTTTTTGCGGAATAGCAAGCCGACATACGTTTGGCTGAAGTTTCCACCTCTTTTCTTTGTTCTAATAAATATATCCCCCTCCCCCCCCCCTGACTTAGACCTTAACTTCTAACATTACCAGTCCCCTGATTGACAAATAGCGGTTTACACTCTAAAAGCAGAACTTCACCACATAACACGCTCTGCGCCAGCCGTGCACTCTTAAAAATGAACTTCACCTCATAGCACGCTACTAGCCAACCATCATCTCGAATGATATCGTTATCTGCCCTTACTTGTTGAAAACGAGGAGGCGTACGCCTTTTTTGTGACAATTATGAACAGCATAAGTGTCACAAAAAAGGCGTATGCGTCCCGTTTTCAACAAATCAGGGCACATAACGATATCATTCGAGGTGATGGTTGGCTAGGGGCGTGCTATGCGGTGAAGTTCATTTTTAAGAGTGTGGCCACGGGATTCGATGAGAGAGGAGGGCGTACGCCTTTTTGTGTCATTATCATATATCCAAATTGACACAAGGGAGGGGGTCGAACTAGCTTTTCGTTGTTGGCCGCACTCAAGTGGGCAAATTGACACAAAAAGGCGTACGCCCCCCCCCCCCATGTCCTCGGATCAGAAGCGACAACCCTATCATTCGTGGCAATGATTCGCGCACAGCGTGCTATGTGGTGAAGCTCTGTTTTTAGAGTGTACAATCACATCAGGCTTGGAGTCAAGAACGCTCCCAAGACCCACTATCACAATCTTTCTCGAAAAGAAAAGGCAGCGTCAAATAACTTAAGGTCTCGTACAGATATCGTAGTATGGCCCGCAGGTAAGTGTGGAGGCGTTGTCGATCTCAATTACTCAGATTATCTAGCGGAGGCTCATAGACAACTGAGCAACGCCAAATTTTAGAAACCCTTAGATAAAGAACCTACGTGACCATTCTGCGAAACAATTGACGCCCTCTGCAAGAGAGGTTTAATTCTGCGTCATATATCTAAGTTCTTCCAACCCAAAAGCATTAAGCCAGGCTCGTTTTAACTTCTTATCCAAATGCACAAAGAAAATCATCAGGGAGACCCATCATATCTCCCCCCCCCCCCCCGCCCATCAACACCCCCACACAAAACATTTCCCTCGTCCTCGATAATTACATCAAAGGCATCCCATCTCTTCTTCCTTCTTATGTCAAAGACACAAACGATGTTCTAACTAAAACTGATCCTTTAACACTTGTCATTCTAATCTTGTCTACGCTGTTCTAGCTACCATGGATGTTATGTCGTTATGCTATACGAATATTCCACACAACGAGGGGCTCTCATTGGTCGAAAATTTTCTCAAGTTATACCCGTCCGATATCCTCCAATGTTATCCAATAATGTCCTTACTCTGACTTCTTCTTCTTCCACCACAGCCGCTGTTTTGAATTACAATAACTTCGTCTTTTCCGACACACCTTACGTGCAAATTCATGGAGCAGCCATGCACTCTTGAAATTGAACTTCACCGCATAGCACGCTCTTAGCCAACCATAATCTGGAATGATATTGTCACGAAGCGAAATGGGTCGTCGAGTCGTCGAATAAACAGCGAACGGTTTATTAGACAACTTGGTAGCAAAACACAAGAGTGATAGCACTCTGAACACAACTGAGTCCAAAGAATGAATGCTCCAGCTTGGAGCGCACAAGCATTTAAGCGTCGCGCCGAAAGTCTAGAAACAGCACGTGCGTTTGCCAGAGAGCAGGCGATGTGTCTGGAAGCTTCTTGCTTCTTCTTCAGTATGCGCCGGGATGAGATGTACCGTTTCGTGCCTGCCCTGGAAGTTTCGCGATGATGATTCGTGGCATTGCCCCCTCCGTAGACGGGGCATCGTCTCGATGCCGTTTCTTCTTTTTTTTTCATGTTGTTTCCTTCCAGCCAGTCTTCAGCGCTACCTGCTGTAGTACGGCTTGAGTCGAACGACGTGAACTATTTCAGTCCTCGGGGGTCGTCGAAAGGGAACGCTGCCCTCAGGTACCACTTCGTAATCCAGGTCTCCAATGCGTCGAAGTACTTTGTAGGGACCGAAGTATCGCTTCAGTAGCTTGTCGCTCAGGCCTCGTCGTCGAATCGGCGTCCAAACCCATACCAAGTCGCCTGGACTGAAGCGTACGTCTTGTCGGCGCAAATTGTTCGATCCAAACGCCGAAACAGAAATACACACCGACGCAAGCAACGATGGTCTAGGAGCAGGCTGGAGCTTCTGAAGTGGAAGACCAAGCTGTCTTCTGCTTTGCCGCAGTTGGTCTTCCAGGCCGTTGGACAAGGAATACCCTGCATCTCCACCAGAAATGTCACGAAGCGAAATGGGTCGGCGAGTCGTCGAATAAACAGCGAACGGTTTATTAGACTACTTGATAGCAAAACACAAGAGTGATAGCTCTCTGAACACAACTGAGTCCAAAGAATGAATGCTCCAGCTTGGAGCGCACAAGCATTTAAGCGTCGCGCCGAAAGTCTAGAAACAGCACGTGCGTTTGCCAGAGAGCAGGCGATGTGTCTGGAAGCTTCTTGCTTCTTCTTCAGCATGCGCCGGGATGAGATGTACCGTTTCGTGCCTGCCCTGGAAGTTTCGCGATGATGATTCGTGGCAATATCGTTATCTGCCCTGATTTGTTGAAAACGGGAGGCATTCGCCTTTTTTGTGGCAATTATGAACAGCATGAATGTCACAAAAAAGGCGTACTCCTCCCGTTTCAAACAAATCAGGGCAGATAACGATATCATTCCAGATTATGGTTGGCTAAGAGTGTGCTATGCGGTGAAGTTCATTTTTAAGAGTATGGCTCACGCGTATCTCCGAACTACACCAATCTGTTCATGGGATCGTTCGAAAAAGTATAGCGCTGGAATCCCGCGACATGCACCCTTTGATTTAACGCGGTATATAGACGATATATTCATTATTTGGCCCGGTGATGAGGCATCTTTAGAACAGTTTTTCGGGGAGTACGTCGATATTCCCGATTGTGAAATCCCCGATCTGGAAATTCACGTTCTCGAAACAAGGAAAATCGAGGACAATGTTCGATTGCTTCGTAAGATGATATGCCGTGTATAAGAACACGACCTCACTATTTAACCACTCAAAATTCACGGGTTTTCGATGTTTTTGGATTCACACCCGTGGATTCCTTAATACGGCCTTCGCCACTTAAGCCTAATTCCCCTAGCATTGTGTCCTGAATTCCCCAACTATACATTTCTTTTTTGTTCCGTTTCGCCCGACTTCCACGAAATGCGAAAACCTTGCTTACTTTTTTTGTTTATTTTATTTTATAGCTCTTTTCTTTTACAGTAACCCTATCCCACATATCCTGTACATTAGCGTTGTGCCGTTCTCTATGTACCATATCGTCACCTGACGAAGTCCAGACTCTGCACGACAGGTCGTGTGTAAATAAATTTGCTCAAATAAATTTGCTCACTGCGGAAATGCTTCGTTCCATGTGACTTTGCTACACCAAAGCTACATCCCAACTGGATTGCGTTTCGGACTTCATCGTCTTCTCCGCCGTAGAGGGTTAACGTACATTTTCGCAGATACGGTGCTGAAATTGCCCTTCTTCTATGTGTGTAGACTCAAGTCGTCATTCCCACATACTTAAAATAGGGAGGTGGGGAGATATCGATAAGAGGAGATGTTGCTGCTCGGCTTCATCTTGACTGCAAGGTCCGTGGTTCGAACTTCGTCCATCAATAGCTGGTATTAAACAGATGGTGGTGATGGCATAACACGCTCCTAGCCAGCCATCATCCCCAATGACATGTTTCTCTCTCTTGATCTGTTGAAAACGGGAGGTGTACGGCTTTATATGGCACGAATGAAGTTATGCTAACTGTCACGAGAACGTTCCAAGCTTTGCTTTCATTATTGTTTTTCTTTCCTAATCTATATCTATCTATCTCTAACTGTCACAAAAAAGCGCACACCCCGCGCTTCCCACAAATGTCATACAGGAGTGATAACAGCATTATTCTGTGCAATGTATCACCGACTCCATGCACGAACGATCTAATTGTGCACTAATCTTGCTCCTCCTTTTTAAAGCAATTTGCTTTGAAAGCGTGACACACAATTTTCAGAAAAATCGGTCGCAGCAAACTCTACACGAGAAAAGCCCTGCTTTGTTATTTTATAATAATTTTGTCTGAGCCTTTATACTGACGTCTACAGACCTGAAAAGGCACCTACTTCCTTATCCATAACCATCTGCATCACATTATTCCGCAGTATCACTTAAACAGCAGTAAACTGACGCGGCACGATACCGAATGATGTTCGAAGACTCTGTCATGAAAGTGAATGTTATTATTCTGTGAATGCGGTTGTCAACAGACACACAGACGAAAAAAAAACATCCACTTGTGTTGACACGTACATATTTCACATCGTCGGAGCCCCAAAGGAAACGCGCGGCAACAACGCTTCGCATCTCCAGCAAAGAGCACGTTCAGCCAACTCATCAATAAACTATTCGCCGGTACCTCCCTTCACGAAAAAGCACTTTCGGTGTCGAAGACCTCGCGGACACAAACTGACCATAACGGAACCACTGAACAAGAAAATAAAAAAGTCATGTAGGAACCCAACTCCCAGGGAATGGATGCCAGCGATGCATAATGCAGCATACGGGACGCTCATACCCTCAGGGATTCTATAGTGCGACGGAAGATTTTGAGGGGCACGAGACTCTCCGAGAAGCTGAGAACAAGAGAAAAAGGCGAAAAAAAAATTGGGAGGGGGGTCTGAAAAATGGGAACGTTTCGACGGGTAGGTGGTCAGGGATGTCAATACCCGCACAATGAAGCGACTTGCTGCTGAAATAGACGGGTTTAAAAGCGGATTAACTTCCCCAAGCGGATTGGCGAATAATTAATCAAAACGGGGGACGGTCGAAATGCAGAATTTATTTCCCTGAGCAGTCCGGTCGATACTGGTGCGTGGTGGGGGTGACGTGGCTGCGATCTCTATCGTATAACCGAGGTGTGTTCGTCGCGTGTGGTTGGTTTCTTTGTGTTTTTATGTGAGGGAGGATTGGGGACATCCGGGGGAGTGCGGCGACGGACAGACTCCGTCTGGTTAGGATTATACCGCTGCTGAAGAGGTAACTTGTGCGTGTGAACGTGATACTCTACTCTTTTTCTTTCTTTTTTTTTTGCTTTTTTCCGTATCCGGAGTACTTGATAAATGATTATGTGTTGATCAATATATTTTGATTTTTTTAAACCTTTCTCCTCGTGTGAGTTGGTATTTTTTGCGTACGTGATCCGTCCTGACACCTTTCAACTGCAATTTCTTTTTACTCGTCTTTTTTTACTGTGTGCTAGCCATATCGTTGACTAGCATTTGATCGTTATCCTGTCTGTCATCGGTATGAGTTCTGCATTTAATTGTATAACCTACTGCAAATAGCGTGCACAGAACTAAAAAGCAGAAGTCGTCGCATGTTACGCGATAGATGGCGCTGTTGCGCCAGTTATAACGCAGTTCACCGTTGGTGGCTACTAGAAAATAAATAAGTAAATCATTTTCACGTATTTCGCGAATTATCAACAAGAACGAGAAATTTACAAGTTTTACAGCCGCACAAAAACTCACACAATTCGAAGCTCTTCTTTTTTTATTTTTTTTTTTTGCTTCACTCGTTGACCTACATATCATGGCTGTCGTTTTCTCAGTGTTTTGTCACCATTACACACCACCTTTTACTGACGCGATTGCCGGCGTTTCCGTCGGCCGCTTTCTAACCACTTTCGCTCCTAACCTCAGCCTTTACGGTCCGCAGCAGTAAATCAGCCTGCTATCAGTCCGCGTTGACCCCCTTCACCGAAAGTTCCGCAATCATGTCAGCCATAAAAATTTATCGGAACTCAAGTCGACTCTGCGCAGAGGTCTATCCAATTCATTTGAACACCGAGTCGAGATGGGAAGAAAAAGATAGAAAGGGAGACGGACAGAAAACAAAAGAAGGGAAAGAAAGATCGGGAACGGAAACGCATTTGCTGTAACGATCATTTACTGGCCTGTTGGCGTTGGCAAATAGGGGCGAAAATATCGTCGATTCCCGAAAAACAAAAGAGGAGAGAAAATATGTGGGCGAAAAAAAAAAAAAAGAAGAAGAAGAAAATGCGAGAGAAATTGGCGATAATACAGCGCTAGCAACGAGGGAAGTAGCGGGAGAGAGAGGCGTGTTTGGGGGGTGGGAATCCAATTTCCGCCAGGGTACGCCGATAAGCTGGCAACACTGTTCGATGTCCGCGTCATGGCGTAACGGATACTCGTAGCAGAAAGCATGCACACACTGTCTCGCTCGTGTAAGCCGCTGGCGTGAGCAAACGAAAAATAATGAGGGAAGAAAAAACAAGACGGAGGAAAAACAGCTGACTAGTTTCTAGCGGATGTAGCGGAGCGTCCGATATTTTGTTTCTATTAGCTCTAAAATTAGCGTCCTGCGCAGAGTTGCTCCGGCTTTGCGTGAAAGTTTTCGTTTGATGAGAAAGGATGTTGAGCTGCGCTTCCTCCGCAAATTAGGAATGGGCTTTCGTTTTCCTCTTTCGCCGTTGCTTTTCTCTTTTCTGTAACCTTTCCTGCCCAAATGAATCTGGAGGTTTTGGCTTTTTATTTGCGAGATGGGAGTCGAATCTGTGGGGAGATCTAGAAATAGTGGAAGCGGGTATCAGCCTATCGAGGACGATAGCGCGCGCAGAATAGTTTCACGGAGATACGCCAGGTTTTTATGCTTAACTGATGGGATAGTGATGATTGTTAGTTAGTGATACCTGAGAACGTCATGTGCGGCATTGCTAACACATGCACAGTGCACCATGCATCATGCATCATGCACAGTACACCATCCCAGTTGTTGAAGGTTTCCAATGTTTTCGAAGTGCTGGGTTTATATTACGAGAGACGGCCAAAATGTGCATTGTTCTTGGAGGGAACCAGCGTCCAGGTAAAAGTTTCGCGTTAAAACTGCAATTATCCATAGGAACCCACAACGCTGGAAATATAAGGAATAACCGAAGACTCAAATGGGTCTCTCGCGCGTTGCTGCCCCTGTAAAGGGTGCTTTTACTGCTAAAATGCGTCTAGTGTGGCAGAAAACGCTTTACAGTCATTAAAAAAAAAACTTGTGTATTTGTGCACTCTTAAAACGGAACTTCAGCACACGCAGAACGATGTCATTCGGGATGGTCGTTGGCTAAGAGCGTGCTGTGTGGTGAAGCTCTGTTTTTAGAGTGCACGCTTCTAACCAACTATCAACCCGAATGGCTGAATCGCTTTCCGCCGGTTTTGTTGAAAACGGGAGGCGCACGCCGTTTTGTGAATGGAATGACATGGTACGTCGCTCCTTTTTGTGACTCATGTGTCATGTGTTTTGTGACTCATTGGTCAGTTGTCACAAAAAGACCTCACGCATGACACAAATCAGGAGTGATAGCCGTGGTGGCGAAGTTCTATTTCAAGAGTGGGGTTCCTAGTAGAAACTTTTGAAACTACGACATAGTAGAAACTTCTACACACTATTATCCACCCTGCAGCGCGCCATATCGAGCCTTATCGTCGGTCAATGCACAAGAGTTAACAATATTGTGAGCGACAGTGTCATCACCATCACCTCCGCAGACATATCATCAGCAGCAGCATCGTGGCAGCACCTGGTAAAATGCAAGTGGAGTTCATCGAGCATCGTCGACATCTTTCATGAACTCTTAATTCGGCCCTCTACCACCCTAAAGCCCTAAAGCAAGACATGGCGTAGTTGATAGGATCAGCTGTAGATTCATCGAGTTCCAATGCAAGGTCGTTCCATTTTTTGTTCGGTCCACTTTTTGCGAATGTTTGTTCTACAGTCAGCCACTTTCTCGGGGCAGTGTCGAAGGCCTATTTTGTCTTTTGCGAAGCTGCAACCTTGTCAAGGTCAGCAATATGTTCATTTGTGTTAGTGCACTTATCGTGCCCTTTTCCGAGACTAGGAGCCCTCTTGAGTATATATATATAGTTTCAGCCTGTCTCGCTTGAGACAGTACTTTATTTTGGTGTCTTTGCCCAGCAGTTTTGCGGTGGCTGACCAGAGTGTTTCACCCGAATTGAACGTCCGCCGTCGATGTCACCCTCTCCCTGCAAAACTCAACGAAGATCGTAAGCGGCTTAGGAAGAGCACCAGGAGTCTTAATTAAAATGAAACGATGATGTTTACGAGTGATTATTGCCTAACGTTTAGGGGTTAAAGGGGGCCGAATAAGCTAAGACATCATGACACATCTAGGAACAATTGAGGAAGAACTTCTGGCTTTTTGGACTCAGCTCGAATGATCAGCTTATCCTTCAGCAGATCCCCCAAACCCCCAATACCTGAAGACCTGAAGAATTCTACTACGAAGAATGACGGCTCTACGTTGGTGACCGATATCTTGAACTTTTATCCTTGTGTAGCTTGAACAACTGGACTGTAAGGAAGCATATTTTTGCACTCGAACTGAGGACCGTTCTATTGTAAAATGGGAGTCGTGTGAGCGACAGTGTCATCGCCATCACCTCTGCAGACCCATCATCATCAACATCGTGGCAGCAACGGGTAAAGAGCAACGAGCGCCACTCGAGCCCTGGAGTTGATCGGGCATGGTCGACGACTAAGCATCTTCCACGAACGTCCTTTACCACCCTAAAGCCCTAATAAACATCTCTCTTGCCTTTCTTAAACTCGCCTGCTGATTCGATCCTTTATTTCAACATCTCGTCTGTCTAAACGGCTACGTCATCTGGGCCGCCGTTTTCACCATCACCGGCCATCAGCGACCAGCAGAGCCACGTCGTCATTCCGTTTATGCCTGACAATATTAAGTACGAGAGCATTCCTAAAGTCTTATACTCAAATCTTGCTGCGCTCTTCTACTTGTTCTAGGCGTCCTTTGTCACTTATACATGCTTTCCTTTGTCCTCCTCTCTCCTCTGCAAACTTGCGTTCACGTCTACTCGTTATACCTCTTATCAGGAACGTAAACCGCGCACAGAAGCCGATTAGTAGGCGGGCAGCTTAGCGACGATCCGTTAAGATGCCAGGAAACAACTTTAAGGCAAGGAGGATGGACCTACATTGGCTTTGTGTCTGTTTAGCCTGTTTAGTGAACGGCTGCACATATTTTTGTCGCCCATACCGCACTAGTTTCAGTGAGTTGCTTTGCCTATGATCAATGTTATTTACAAAACAAACTCTATTATACTTTTTTTTTTTCTGCCTCAAATTTGTTACGCTGCAGATTTTTCTTCCTCTTAAGATATCACAATAGATCCGTTGGACCTCTTCCAGTCGCCTGTTTTATTTTCTTTCCTTGCACGCAGTAACGCATGAACCCATTGTTTGCCGGCTGCATAATCGTATAAAATCTATCCTCTTCCACTTGAGCATCGTAAATTAACGGCGCTGGCGGAAGTAACAAAACGTTGCAACTAGGGATATAACCGTTCAAACCTAACGCTGCACGCACCCAGCGAAACGGGGTAGAATAATGAACAGAGCGAGAGGGAGAGATTTAAAAAAAAAAATCTCCAGTATCGGATTTTAGGTTATGAAAGGATTTTTCCTTGCGGAAAATCCGCCATTTCCGGGAATGTCGAACGAAGCACGACTTGTGCACCCGGAGCCAATTAGGGGAAGATAATGCATCTCCGTGTGCCAGTCGTTATTACTTCTCTTTTCTTTTTCTTCTTTGTGATCGCCGAGTTCATTGTTTGTAACGCCGGGAGGTTGTTGACACGAACAACGAAGCCATCCAATCCACTATACTGCAAGCGCTGTGTCTGCTGCTGTTTGCGTATTGCATGCCTGCGCTGCTGTTTTCTTGTGTTACTGCTACGTGTCGTTTTAATTTATGTAGGGCTTGGTCGTTACCTGAGGTGAAGGACGTTTAGAAGTTTATGTGTTTCGTGCTCACGTTGTATTAGCTTCTTTCTTATATTAATGTCTTTTTAGCCGCTTTGTGTATTACATATCAGGACACCACTCTATCGCGAGTTTCGCGTGATGTGACAAAGAAAAAATATCGTGACACAGAATGAGCAATAACAACATCTGCGATCATTCTGTTAATTTTTGCTGAACAATTTTTGTTGTTCCGGCTACCAAGTTAGATGTTACCAACCTGGAAAGTATTCTCTAATCGTACTTCTGGTTTGAGGACAGAGCGAGGCGTGCGCCTCTTTCCTTTCTCTCTCTTTTTTTTTTTTCATTCGTTATTTTTTCTGGCAATTGTACACCTTTCGCGCATAAGAAGGGCGTATGCCCCGCTCTCACCTCAAACGAGAAGACATAACTGTATCATTCGGCGCGACGGTTGGCAACGAGCGTGTTATGCTGTGAACATCTGCTTCCAGTGTGTAGCTTTGAACATCCTATGCAATCGTACAGCTCAACACTCTAAAAACAGAGCTTCACCGCATAGCATGCTCTGCACCAACCATTGCCACAAATGATAGGGTTATCGCTTCTGATTCAAAAGAGAGAATGGGGCGTACGCCTTTTTGTGTCCATTTGGATATATTATAATTGACACAAGCAGACATACAACTCCCTGTCGTTCGTAGTCGTCGTTGTAGTATAGTCGTTAGCACGCCACCCTATCGTTAGTAGCAACGGTTGGCGCAGAGCGTGCTATGCGGTGAAGTTATGTTGTTAGAGTGAAGGATATTAGAGAGTTTTAGCTGACCGTTACCGAGTCCCCGCTCCGCTCAGCCTGCGAGCGCGCACGCAACTGTGCATGCGTGCGACATTTGACCGTTAGCGGGTGACCGGAGTGGGACTTCCGCTCCACTGCCGCGCTTTCTGAGCGGAGCGAGACGCGAGACGGTCCGCGCTAACGGGTGTCAAGATGGCTGCCGCCAGTGGTGAGCACCTGCCGCTGCCCTCGTCGTCTTTTGCTGCTGGGGCTAGATCTTGAACTTTTCGCTATCCCGTAACGCTTGCTAAACGCTCGTGCTCCCCGGTTGACGGCCAATGCGCGTGACGGAATGAGCGCGCAAATTTTGAAAAATAGCTATAACGATCGCTATGTGCACATCAAGATTGAGCCCCTGCTGAGGGCGACGCGTCTCAGCAGCGGCTCCGGAAGCGTTTTCGGATCGATGAGGATCTTCTCCTGCTTCAGGAAGTTCACAAGTGTACCCCGGACAGACAGCTTCAAACGTAAATTTATTGTTTACAAGAAGCTTGCACAAAAGTCTACCCAGTCTTGGCTATTTGAAAGCCGACCGGCCTTTTTTAATATTCGGGTTTATTATGACAGCAATAGTCATGGAATTATTTTCGAATATAATGAAACCTGTAATAATTGTTTGTTTGTTTGTTTGTTTGTTTGTTTGTTTGTTTGTTTGTTTGTTTGTTTGTTTGTTTGTTTGTTTGTTTGTTTGTTTGTTTGTTTGTTTGTTTGTTTGTTTGTTTGTTTGTTTGTTTGTTTGTTTGTTTGTTTGTTTGTTTGTTTGTTTGTTTGTTTGTTTGTTTGTTTGTTTGTTTGTTTGTTTGTTTGTTTGTTTGTTTGTTTGTTTGTTTGTTTGTTTGTTTGTTTGTTTGTTTGTTTGTTTGTTTGTTTGTTTGTTTGTTTGTTTGTTTGTTTGTTTGTTTGTTTGTTTGTTTGTTTGTTTGTTTGTTTGTTTGTTTGTTTGTTTGTTTGTTTGTTTGTTTGTTTGTTTGTTTGTTTGTTTGTTTGTTTGTTTGTTTGTTTGTTTGTTTGTTTGTTTGTTTGTTTGTTTGTTTGTTTGTTTGTTTGTTTGTTTGTAGAAATTGAACTCGTCTCCCGATGTGTTCTGCTACTCCTAACATAAATTCTCACCCCCTCCCCCTCCGAAAATACTTCTCAGGTGCTCTGCTCGCAAGAGGAGGAGGAGGAGAGGTGCTCTACTGTTGAGGGTGAATCCGTGTCTCCGTGTTTCCTAGCGTGGATTGGTTACTTTGAAGAGAGGGTAGCTTACATGGTGCAATTGATAGCATCTCAGAGGGTGTGGGTTCGAATCCCACTGCTGGCGCGTTTCTTTCAACTGCCACAATTCAATACTTTTCAACCCTTTCTTGCTAGCGTAGTGTCCAATTACTTCGAGCACTCCCGATACGTAAATAATTTGTCACTACCTCTAATGACAGCAAAACATATAGGGACGTTCGGCTAGAGTTCGCCACGCAGCGACACTCGCGCCGGCTTTCTTCCCTGGTGGCGGACGGAGGAAAAGCTTTCCAGCATATTCTACAAGCGTAGAAGACAGTGTTGGCGATTATTTCACACGTCATCGCGTGAATTCTATCTCGTGTTCGACGTACCTCGATGAATGTGTTCAATGCTTGATGAAATAACTGCAGGAAACTGTGAAATAACTGGAATAAATGCTGTAACTAACTTATCCTTGCCACCACAGGTGGCAGTGATTGCAGTGAGCCCTGGCGCCCCCTGGGCAGCCAGAACAAGCCCATACACTCAGAGCACAGGCCTTGTGCGTATCTCGCATAAGGGTGTCCTTTCAAGATGAAGTAACTACAACAATAACAACAACAACACACACACACAAAAAAGCCTTCCTTCTTACCGGCGACAGTTTCCCGTCGACTATCCTGTCGAAGGGAATATTCCGGACCGGAGCTGATTTGACTTCTTTTTGCTGTCCGCTTGCCACTTATTGTTGCCCGGTTTTCTGTGTATAATCGCCCCTCGTCTCTACGTGGATCCCCTTCACTCTTTCTCCATGTTCTCCATGGATCTCATCCACCAGCTGGTCTGCATTTATGCCGTCCTCGCCCCCTTTTCTCCCTATGATAGACCGAGGAAAGCCTTGGAGACCCCACTTGCTTATGTATTGCCTACATACAGAACGTAAGCCGATAGAGCCCATGTTCTCGGGTAGGTCGATCTATTGACGACAACGAGCGGGGGTTGTGGCAACACCACCTAGATACAGAAAGCCTGCGCGCTCATCGACTTTACGTAACAATTAAGAGTCAGTCAGTCAGGATCCTGTTTTCAACAGCCGTAGCCAATCACGAACAGGCTTCAGCGGTCGTGGCCATGGAAGAGAACCACCGTCGTCTGCGAGTTGTGATTGAATGTCCACGCGTACTAAATGGGAAAACTTGGAAATAAAGTGCAAAACGGTCTCAATCTTTCTCAAAACTGATTTTCTGAAAAGCGTCTTGCACCTTTTAGCGTACACAAAAGCGTGCACAAAAGCGTCTACCCAGTTATTTTGTCATAAAATGGCGTACGTCCCACTTTCCCCTCAAATCAGGACTGATGGCAGTATCATTCCTTCCAATGGTAACTTCAATAGTTGTCCCTCACACTCTCAGAACAGAACTTCACCGCATAGCACGTTGTGCGCCAAACACTGCCACGAATGATAGGGTTATCGCCTCTGATTTGAAGCGAGTGAGAGGGGGGGGGGGGATCGTACGCCTTTTTGTAGCAATTATCATATATTCAAATTGCTACAAAAAGGCGTACACTCCCTTCGCTCCTCGAATCAGGACCGGTAACAGTATTATTTTTTGCAATGGTTGGCGGACAACCTGCTATGCGGTGAAGTTCTGTTCTGAGAGCGCAGCCTGCTGTGTGGTGAAGTTTTATGTTTCGAGAGTGACACCGCTTTCAATACTCATTAAATTTACTAACAAAACAAGCGTTTCATTATCTTTCGCATGACACCGCGTAAATACGAAATCATGCTCGGAACCCCGCATTCGCCGCTGTCTTCCTTCCGCGCGGCCGCCTGCTTATTTGGCTTTCCACCACTATATTATTGTTATTTTTGTTTAATGCATGCCGTTAGAGGGATGAGTGCCGTGTTTTGAGTCTCCACCCTCCAGATGGGCTCTGTAAATAAATAACGAGCCGGGCGAAAGTTGATACGCTCGCAATCATCGACGATAACTCGCGTTCGCATCGCTATTAGCTGCCACACGAAGCTGCGTGCGTGAGTCTGCGGCATGGCGTGCCTGCCACCATCATAGCTGCGGTCCGGGAGACGTCCCACATTTTTTTTTTTTTTGTTGCACTTATAATAACCCTCCGAAATGGGATCCGCTTACGTGTAAAGATTTCCTTCCCCCCACGTGTGTGCTTAGGGATCTAGCTGGGAAAGGGAGGCCTAAACTCGCCTTCTTTTTCTTTTACGCCATGTAGTTTGTGGTGGTTTGTGTTAGGTGGTTTCGTTTCTTTTACTTGCATTCCTTTTCCTTTCTTTTCTTCTTTTTTCCTTGGCGCGAAGAAATAAAGGTCGACGCTTTCAAAAGCAAACGTGAAGTGCGCGCACGTAGCGATATTTGATCTAATACTCTTCGTGTTTTGCTTTTTTTTTTCTAATTAGTTTTTTGTTCAGTGCAGTCTTTGTTTAGCGAAACAAGCTACGTCATCTCCATCAAAAGCGGCAGTGATTTCCACATTGGATATTCTCATGTTGGCTTTGGCGTTCTGCGGACTTTCAGGGCTATCCTTTCTTTCATTATGTGTTTCGTTGCCTCTGCGCGCCATAAAAAATCAAATGAAATCAAGTCAAATCATCATCATCATCATCATCATCGTCGTCGTCGTCGTCGTCGTCGTCGTCCTCACTGTCATTTTTCGTATTGTATTGTATGCCCCTCCCTCTCCCTCTGCTACAGAAAAATCCAATTGCGAATTTACCGCGGCCCTCCTAAGCAGTGGCTTGTGCCTTAATTCTTGTGCTCAATATATTTTGTGCGTTAACAAGTTTGGCAGAGTTCAGCCGTTCTGCTTTAGGTATTTGTCTGTTTTTGCAGCTAGCTGCACAAATAGAAATCAGAGATGGCGAAAACGTTGCTAAACAGTAGTAAAGAAGGAGAAACTGCGAAAGCAACAACAAGAAGTAACAAATATAGATGGTGCTAATAACATGAGTTGTTTCAACGTTCGTGTTATTAATGCTTCTGTTGAGAGACGGCATGCGATGAGATACCCCTTATTGGCATTGTTCCTGGAGCACACAACTGATTAATAAAAACAAATACTTCCTCGGGTGGCAATCAGTAAAAGCCTTTCATGCAAGACGCGCTTTTCTTTACTTCTGGTTTCTATGTGCGATGTCAGCGACACTCTTGAAGTAACACGAGGGGACTATTGTTTCTCGAAGCAACTACCGCAATGCAAGAACTGTAATCCCTACATCTACGTCTTAGGCTGCGTTCACACGGGGCAACTTTTTCCAGCAACTCGAAGCAACGACTTATGAGCAATTTCGAGACCGCCTTCACACGTACGAGCCAATGCGACGTGGCAACCTTTTTCGCCTGACAAAATTAGGTTTTCCTGAGACTGTCCTGTCTATTTGTTCTTCAACTCGTCTGGAGAGCCCGTTTCGTAAGGGAGCAATTGCATCCCTTTCTGCAGCACTGCACATCTGGCATCCTCCGGGAGTAGGTACCAGAGATTTTCGTGTCCTCAGTGTACGACACGCTGTGGTTTGTCTGGGGATTTTACAAAGAGGTCGCGGCGTCACTGCGATTCATGTTAAGCTGCTTTTCCAGGGAGTTTATATTCGGCACCCCTCGGAAACAGCTGTACAACGCCGTTGTACACTCACTCTTCCCATCACCAACGTATCGCATGATGTTTGCACCTCAACCTGGAGGCGATGTTCTGTTGCGTGTTCGTCGTATGCTCGTCAACACCAAGGTCAAGACCTTCTTCTATCGGCTGCATACCGGGACTTTGCCCCTGCGTGCATGGCTTCGCGACAGAGGGTTCTGGGTGCCATGGCACAATTACAAGTGTCGCCTCTGTCCAGAAGAAGAAACGATTGAACATGCCTTTCTGAACTGTCGAGATGCTATCTTCTTGTGGGACGTCTTCCAGCATACTTTCAAGGAGGCCATCTATCTTGATCCGCGCTCTCCATACGCTTCTTCCCTGTCCGGTCAGACAGTTATTTGCCATTGGATGTGCTAATCCTACTGGGGCTCTATGCACTGTGGGTAGCCCGGCGGATTTCTGACGCCAATGATCCGCAGGTGGGATCCTGGCCAATATTCCGGAGAATGGCCAATATTCTCCACCCTTGCGGAATACCTCATTATCGCATCATGGGAAGAGTCGGCGCAGAAGTAGCTCGCCGTGCTGGATCTTTTGCGCGCAGGCCTCGATTATTGACGCGTATACGTCGTATCTGCAGTGTGCGTCCTATGTCTCTCTGCCGCTCTCCCATGTTGTCGCCTCTGTGTATTCCTTTTTTGAAATGCGTGCAATCAATGACGTTTTCTCGTGTTTCCAGAGAGGGAATTCCGGCATACTCTCAACATCCGGCGTCTGCTCTTGTCGTGTATTCCGTCGAATGACAGTGAAACTACACCAGTATTTTGCGTGGAATTTTCGATACCGTGGCCAGTGGTCCGCAAGGAATAAAATGACAACATAGTTTCGAAATCGACTGGAAGGGATGCAACCGTCCCGTTACGTTTGGGTAAAAGAACAAGTTCTTGTGTTATGGCAACGGAAGCTAGGATTTTCTGAATCCTTCTTCCACTCTCGTTCACTCTACTCTCCTAAAGTAGATGGCGGTGGTGGTGGTGGTGGTGGAGACGAGACTGGCCTGCAGTTGTTGGCCTCCCTCATGTGGGCGGCAGCGTCACGACCGTAGCCAGGATGAGCTGAGGTGGTATGATATGAGATGTTGAAATGATGAAGGCCGAAAGTTAAGTCGTAGGCCGGTCACTGCTAAGATCGATGAGAAGTCCCGTGAGCAGATAAACTCTGAGTCATAGACTTTTGGGCGTGACGAGTTTGCTGGAGGAAGCAGACTAGGCTGCGGGTTTTGTGGCATCTTTCAGCGAACGGGCCTCTGGGATGTAGGACATCATCCAGCGGACAATGCCCGCAGTTTCCAAGGTATTTTTCACACATCTCAACATGTGCACGACAATGAACCTGGATTTGTTCGATGGTTTCGGTTTACCGACAGTATCTGCAATATGCGTTATCTCGAGAGCCAATCTTGTATAACTGTAATTTTAGTGAAAGCGCGCTTCCTGTTCGCAGCCTAAAAAGCAGAGTTTGCGTATCCCGGAAAAATCATTTCAATGGGAGATCTAGTCGATGACTTTGCACGATTTCCCTGATCACAGGTAGCTGTGTTTGTACTATCTCATGAGAACAAATTGTCTGTCTCGCTTGTCTCGCTGTCCGCAAACTGGGGTCTCGCTGAGGTGCGCAATATATGCTAGTTGGTCCGCTTTTTCGTCGCCACTGACGCCGACGTGGAAGGGGGTGCACAATAGAACTTTACCACATAACACGCACTTAGCCAACCGTCATCCCGAATGTCATCCTTCTCTCTCCTGATTTGTTGGAAAAAGAGATACGCGTCCTTTTGTGACATTTATGCAGTGATGTTAATTGTCACAAAAAGGAGTTCGCCCCGTACTCTTAATAATTGATCCGCAAATTGCGAATTCTTCATCGCGTACACACTCTAAGAAAAAAGGGTGTGACAAGGTGGTAACTTCTATAGTTACCACCTGTAGGTCAACATAGCGTCTGATAAAGGGTGTAAAAAGGTGGTAAAAGTAATTATCATATATCCAAATTGCTACAAAAAGGCGTACGCCCCCCCCCCCCCTCGCTCACCGAATCAGAAGCGGTAACCCTATCATTCGTAGGTAGCAGGTAGAACTTTGCAACCTTTTAGGCACAATATATGCGACAACTATTACCTCCTAAAAGGTGGAACTACTCCACCCTTTTTTCTGAGAGTGAACCCGTGTTAAAGCTTTGTACGTCTTCTCTTACCAGCGCCTCAAAAGAGTTGTTATGTTGCCGTGGCGGACATCCATTACGTGCATCAAGGTGTCAGTGATGCCTCGCTTCAATTATCCGTCACGGCATCCAAAATTCGCGCGACGCAAGATTAAAGAACGACCAAAAATGTCAACATCACTAAGCACACCCTCGACAGAGTTCCTCATTAGAGAGTCATTCGAGGCACACGGAAAACGCCAACTTTCAATCACCATATACCGGAAACCTGACACTGTTCAACAAACTCGCCTAAGCCCTCACGCTTGTGCTCCTAAAGCATGCGACGCTATGCCATGTATGGACGGTGCCCGTGAATATGCAGATCGGGACTCCCGCATGTGACCCGAGCTCTTCACAAGAGTCAGGTCGGCGGCCAGATTAGCGTCAATTATTCGCGCGACTACGTCCGCCAGGCCTGATTTGTTTTTAGAAGACCCCTCACTGCGGAGCGACTTCATTACTTATTGCAGACGTGTCTGGGGATTTTGAGTGAGCGGGATCACGGCGAGGGGACGCCGCCTTACTCTGAAGAAATGTGTACGCTCCGTGGGGGGTATTTAAAGGGAGCCACCTTGTTTTGACGTGGGGACGAGATAGCTGAATAATGGGAGGAGGGCGATAGGAGAAGAGAGCGTTTGAAGAGCGTGGACGAGATTCCCCTTGGAACCCACGCAAACACGCACGTGGAGAAGATGCGTCTCTCGCAGGGCGTGAATGTAGTGTATTTGTCCCGCGTATAACTGGAATAAAAAAAAACGCACAGCTTTTTAATCTGTCAGTCTTTTTACTATGAAGCTTGCTGTAAACTGTGCATGGCCAGAGAGGAGCAGAGTTTAGATTATAGATTAGATTACAGATGAATAATGTAGAGCTGTTAGTCCGGGCGGGAGTGCTCCAGTGCTGGCGGTCAAAGCGTTTGTTTGAGACTAACAGCTAACATTTATTTATTTCTTATCTAACCTCTGCACCTCTATATAGTCATCCACACAGCTGAACAAGTCTCACAGTAAAACGGCTGACAGTTTGACGAGATGTCCGGACTAGAGGTGCTGACATTTGGTTCTTCCCATATATGCTCTTGAGAGAATCGAAGCTCGCAAACCTTGTTTTTCTTCTCACTCTCTGTTCCGTTTCAACGCTATTACAATCATCGATATAATTGCCTTATCATCCTGATTGATTCTTCCAATGCAACATTCCATACCTGACCTGGTTCTACCGCAGGAACAATGTTTGCATTTTTTCCGGAGCGAAACTTTGACCACCTGTGATAGAATTCGCCATGTGTAGAAACAACACAGTGTATTACATGACGTCACCCCGTCCACGAGCAACATACGTCAGTGTATGACATAACAGTGTATTATTAGCCATGTGTTAGCCGATATTATTACATGCCGTTACCCTCACCACCACCACCATTAGCCATCTGTACACCTGAACCAAACTCTAATGTATAATGATGTCCTTTCGTTACAGCCAAAGGAAAAGGTAATTCCTCTCAATATAGGCCTATGTCGCTGCAAGTGAAGAAGGTTTAAAAATTGACCAGTGTGACAAAGACGGGCGCTGTTCCATAACGCGTATATTGATCTTAGCCTCCAAAGAGTTACAGCTTATTGAGCGCGCTAACACAATGTTTACGAGCGCCGGCTAAGCAGATGATAGAAGAAGTGGAAAGACAGCCGTATAAGGGGTACGAGCAAACTTTGCTTTGACCGTTTGCCTAGATAACACGCGCTCCGAGCGTTTGTTATTGATTCCGCCTCTGCAGCATAGATGGATGTCTCGTCTCGATCTTTTAGTCTGTTTCTAACTGGCTAGTAGTTTTAAAGTTACACAATTTTTGCTGTGGTGAAGTACAGGTAGATGCAGCCACAGATGACAAAGTGTGTTAGAAAATGGATGCACTCCCTGTTCGGTGTCATTCGCGCTATTGTGATACTAGCAAGCTGATATAATCTAGTCTAATCTAACCGACTAATGTGACATCAAGTTAGCCATTTAGTTATTCAGATGTGAATCTCACAAACTTCCTTTAAGGTTGGCGTTGCCGCTTTTCAAGCTCTTCCATTTCATCCAGTAAACTACTGTCTAGTAAAGTAAAGTAAAGTAAAGTAAAGTAAAGTGTCTAGTAAAGGATGTATACTGGATATACAGGGTTATTCTAGCAAACGTTACACATTTCGATCGAACTGTAATAATAGAAGACTAAGTTTGTCCCATCCCAAACTTTGCAGACTGATAGCCATTTATCTGAAGTTTTATTCTGATTTTTTGTAAGCGCTATGGTCATGTAGAAAGAAAGTTAAAAATAAAGGAAAATCTCGCCCCATGCATTTTCAATGACCTATCCCACACAAACACCGCCATTTTTTCTTGTGTCTGCTTCACATTTACATCACTTAACACAGGTAGGGCTGCCTACAACGATGTGACATGCCAATTCTGCTATTATGCACCAATCATCTTGTTCCAGTCTTGTTCTGTATGCTGATGCCACCTGTGTGCGGTGAAATGAAAATGAAGCGCACATAGCAGAAAATGGCGGCTTTTGCGTGAGATAGGCCATTGAAAATGCATAGAGTGAAATTGTGCTTTATTTTTAATTCTTCTTCTGCAGGACCATAATGCTCACAAAAAATTCCAACCAAACTTCAGACAAATGGCTACCAATCTGCTGAGTTTGATGTTGGATAAACCCCGTCTTCTATTTTTACGATGCGATCAAAATGTGTAACGTTTGCTAGACTAACCCTGTAGATAACGGATTGGGCCTAATTGTAATGACTTGCATCATGGCCACAGTATTAATGTTAATTTTCATGTGGTATTCTATTTCTTACATAACAGATAAGCAATAGTGCATACAAAGGATTTTAAAAAGTAGTAGTCACACGTTTTAAGGAGAAAAATTCGGAACTTGTACCCTAGTCAGACGGCAAACTTGAGGGGGTGAACGGAACGGATGTCACTTCACAGGTAGCCAACCATCATCTTGAATGAACTCGTTCTCTCCTCTGATTTGTTGAAAATGGGAGGCGTACGCCTCTTTTGTTACAATGATACAGTACATAATTGTTACAGTACAGTAAAATTTGTTACAATTATACAATACATAACTGTAACAACAAAGGCGGACGCTTCCCGTTTTCAACAAATCAGGGGAGAGAACGGTGTCATTCAAGTTGATGGTTGGGCTACCGGTGAAGTTATGGTGATGTGTGATGTGATAGAAAAAGAAAATAAATGGAATGAAGTTATGGCCGTTCCGTTCACGGTCTTAAGTTTGCCGTCTGACTAGGGTATTGATGTTGATGGTGATATGATAAAGGGGGTACTGGCTACTGGCTCGTACTGGCTACTCCAGTACACTACTAGGGCATTAGTAACGTCAGCCCCGTTAGCGTACAAGCTCTTGTTTGATCTCTTGTTGGCATTTTTCCTATGTTTCTCTTTGCATTTTATTGATTTACCCATTCCTCATACGCATCCTTTAATGCCCTAAATAATCCTTAAATGTAGTAGAAGGCTCCACCACTTCCAGTTTTTACCATCATCCACTTCGCTTCACCGTACCTCACCATGAATTGGTTATGTTCCTGTAATGCCATCGTAGCCTATACGCAAGCTCTTTGTACTTCAAAGTATGCAACATAATGCACAACGGGCCAAGTTGCGTTTGGGGAACAACGCGACGCCATCAATGAGGTAATGCACTGACCTTTTGCGAAGGCATTATTCACATCTTCCTGAAGGAACTTTTCCTGAGAAGCAACTGATGCGTGGAATTATTTGCTCCGCGCTCGCCATAGAGATATTTTAACTATATAAAATACATATACATTTTCCTATAGACTATGTATTTTCCACTGGTCCAGCTTGAATGGTCGAGCTGGGCGCTTCGGAAATAGACGGACAGGAGTACTTAGAACTTTATATTACATTACAACATTCATATGCCAATAAACTTGTCAACACATATTGAGGAGATATTGAAACGAAAGAAGGCCAACCGCTTAAAACCCACGCAGCGGCGGAACTCGACGTTAATTTCGAAGCCATATTAAAGCTATTGTCCGTCCTCTCGTTGAGTTCTCGACAGCCAACTACCGAATAGCCAAAAAAGATAAGAATGGAGGGCCTCTTTCAAGTCTGTCTAGCCACGTCTTTTCTAACGCACTTCAAAGTTGCATAGTAATGACGTCACAAGAGCTGACTCCTCGAGCTCCACTCACGAGGGCCTTGCCATTAATCGTAGGAGGATATAGCTTGGCAATTGGGTAGATTTCTCTCAAGCATTAAGTTTCTCCTCGTATTAACTTGATGGCTTCATTAATGATTAATAATCAAAGCTTTCGCTAAGGCTTGCAAAGCCTGGGAAATCCTGGCCCGCGATTCAGCAGCGTCTTCAACAGTCTTTGGATGAGATAAGCAGCTACTTCATGAATGTTAACATGGATATCTCGACTGAAAAGTTAGTTGTGCTCCCATTCACTCGGAAGCGTATGTGCACCTTTCTACTGTCAATTGGCAATATTACCCTACGTCAACTCAGGTGTCATAAATTCCTGGCGTACCATGAATGCACCTTGGCGTACAACTTGTCATGGACAGCCGATATCGGATATCTAGAGACGAAGGCGAAGCGCTGCCTGAACGTCCTTCGACACTTTGCTGCCGCTACAAGAGGGATTGACCAGAAAGCTCTCCTAACCATCCATTCTGCATTGATCCTTGTGACACTCCTGTACAGTTTACCGGTTCTACACGGGATTTCACGAACATCGGAGCAGCGACTTCGTGGACTGGTGGTTGGAGTCCCTCGCGCGGCGGAAACCCCAATGGTATTGGCGCAGACCCACGAGACACCAGTCCAGGTCTTACGTCTCAAAGAAACATCTCACATCTCAATAACCCCTCATGCAACGCTGGTGCGAGTTCATTCGTGCATTCTTTCTTTCTTTTGGAAGAAACAGAGAGGGCCTATATCGCGCACAATGCTATCGGTTTCCGAGTCAGCAGGTGGGATAAATCTACCAGATTTCTGTTTCATGAATCGTGGTATCGCTCTTAGCACAGCCTTGCGAATCCCCCTCCGTGTGGAGCACACACCAACGATGGTATTATAGAAACGCTGGTGGACTGTATCCTCTTCAGGAGCCCACGAGAAAAGTTACGAAACCGCACGAAGCGAATCACTGCCAACACTTTAGCAACAGTCCTTGGACCCTGGACCGACATCCTGCAACACCGTCGCGCTTTGTGGATTTTCTTGGATTATCTGCATGAAACCGGTTTCCTTTGTGTCTTTTAGTACGCATCTCCACATTCTGTGCCTCATTGCTCCCATCGTCACCTCATTGCCATTTCACATTTCATGCAGTCCCGTTGGCATTGAGTAGTGGGTCACAACTCAGGTGACGAATTCCCCCATACATCATCATCAGTGTATCTGTTGTTGGTGATGTTGCACATGGGTATAATTTGCTTTAGCTGTTATATTTGAACTCTTTTTTAAACCAGAAAATCTAGAACCGTATGACCCTATAGAATTCAACACGAAGCGATGATATATGCGCTTATTATCTTATTGACGTTGCTTGCAGCTTCCCTGACGTAGACAACTCCACATTATCAATATTTATTAACTATTAACTTATTTATTCTCATCTGACTTCTCAATTTCGGTCGTAATATCCATAAACAAACCAGTCGACCGCGAGAACAACACCGCTCGTTAAGGTCACTTTAGTCACATCCTGAGCGTCACCGGCGTGCCCGCTGGATCAAAAACAGTTCCTTGCCGTCTCCTCAGAGAAATCGACCTGCAACCATTCAGCGACCCGGACAAGCTGTCGCAGACAGAACCTACACGAAACTGGGAAACGAATGTGGAGCATTTCATTTGCTCCCCCTTTTGTGACACCCAGCGACGCGGTTTTATTTGCAGTCCCATTTATGACCCTCCACATTGTGACACTCTCTGCGTTCCAAGACTCTCTGTGCAGTGTAATGTGCGAAGAGCTATTTACGGATGTCTACAATCTACACTATACGCTGCGCGTTGAAAGGATGAAAGTCGTAAGATTTCTGCCCTGTATGTAGTATACGAGGTGTCCGCAGTTCTCAATTCGAGAAGTGATTCCTCTGTGCGTCGTGGACTACGTGATGAAAGTGTGCTTTGAACTGTAAAAAGTCTTGTAAACATGTAGGGGGTGCTCGAAAAGGAGACCGAAGTCAAGGGTGCGGCTGGCAAGCATTTATATCAATCAGTCGAGAGCAAGAAGTACTTTTTTTTAGATGCCCATCGTGGTGGTTGATTTCACCGAACCGCAAGAATGTGGTCTCTTGAGAGTTGGTTTATAGCCACTCTCCGCGATTAGCTCTATTTCAAACCAACTATAGCGCATGTTTGTTTGTTTGTTTGTTTGTTTGCTTTTCCTCTTCATGATTGCATTTTTTTTTGCGTGTTGATGTCGTTGTGTAAGCATGTTCGGGGAGTGGAAGAAATTCTACGATTATGAGTGAGAAGTGCTATATTTGGCTCATGCTTCAGAAGTAAAAGATATTGAAGTTGTTGAAACCTTGAGCCTGCTCGCGTTGTTCTTGCATCTGCTTTATTTAAAATGCTTCAAAACCGTTAGGACAAGTTCAGTTCTCTCTTGACTATTGAAAGGTTAAACAAGATTTTCAAAATTGTTGTAGTTCTCAATGCGCAAACAGTTAGGTTGAACGAAGGTTTCGTCCCCTGTTTAGCACTGAGAGACTTTCTGCGTGGGTCTCATCTTAATAACGAGCGCCGAGAAACGTCATACACCACCTATTACGCTTTTTTTTTCCTCAACACGACATATATTACTCAATGGGCGACAACAGACCTATATAACGAGATATGTATAAGTTATCCAATCGACCGCTATCTTCTAGTCAGAGCGTTGCGGACCCAAGAGAAGTTAAGATGGCATAGACGTAGGAAGACATGTGGAAGAGAACCATGAAGAAAACAGCCCGAGCTTGGACAGAAAACGCACAAACACAAAAAATGAAAAGAAAAAAGAAGAAGAAGAAGACTGTGCGGATGAGAGCTCAAGCCAGCCAAAATATATTCTCTATGTTGTCACTCGATGGCTCCTCTTTATCAAGAAAATTAGCTTGAGCGTAAAGCTCTATAATGTTTATGCTACCGTTCCAACCTTGTTCGGCTGCTGCCTGGAAGGTCTGAACGTCTTGCGCGGTTAATGAAAGAACCGCAAGTGTGACGTGGCAACATGACTAGCTACAACGTTGTTTGTTGCAGCTACGGCTAATAGTATACCGAATCGACTGAAATGGAAGGGTGCACGCAAGACGTTAGGTAAAGGACAGTATACATGACATTCTGGGGTAAACATAAACGAGCCCCCGCCACAACTTCTGGCACCACGAAGACTTCCGGTCCTTCCGCGACTAAGGACGCTCGGAACCAACCGTCATGCGGAATTATATACTTCGCTTTCCTGATTTGTTGAAAACGGGAGGCGTACGCCTTTTTGTGGCAACCTGAATTGCCACAAAAAAAAAACGTCGTATACTACCCTCTCGCTCCTCAAATCAAAAACGATAACTGTATCGATCGGCACAGTGGTTGGCGCAGAGCGTGGTTGCTGTGAAACCGGTTGTCGTTTTAACACCAGACCGGAAGCGGTGAAAACGGCATGTATAGGTCTGTTGATGCAAACGGGACATACTTGTTCTTCTCACACAAAAATACACAGAACCTCTGTTTGCGGGCCCCTTAAGTCAACACGTTCACCTGGAAAGTGCCACTGTGACAACCTGTCTACCAGCTCGCGTGGCTCAGTCGGCGGGTCACCCTCCAGTCGGCGTCGTGGACGTGTGCGCGGTAAGAAGATGCAAACTCAGTGATGGATGGCCTGAAGGTCGCCACTATTAATGTCCGGGGGCTTTCCCGGCGGGACAAGTGTGTATCTGTTTTGAGCTTTGCTAGACAACATATGTTTGATGTTGTTGCCATACAAGAAACAAAGATCTCCTCTCAGGCTCGGTTTGACGCAGTGCGTGGTTTGTTTGCGCCGACGTACCATATGTATCATAGTTTCTCGGAGGGTGCCTCCGGTGGATGTCTTCTTTTGGTGAGCAAGTCACTTCCAGCGTATGAATTCAAAACAGTTGCTATAGCCAATAAGTCTGTGCTTGTAATTGATGCTGCTTTTGGTTTACAGCCTGTGCGTTTTGTCAACGTGTATGCCCCCACTGATGAGCATGAGAGGAGGTGCTTGTTTCAGGGGATGAGGTCCCTATTAGAAGTTCCGGGCACGCTTGTTGTTCTGGGCGACTTTAATTGTGCTCCGGTTGCGCATGCCCCCCATGTCGTGTCGGGGGCTCAGGAGAGCGCCCTGATTCTTGCCGCAGTGGCTGAGGCCGCCGGTTGTGTTGATGTGAGCTGCTTTGCGGATGCCCCACAATTGCCCTTCACTAGGGAGCAGGCGGGGTCGCACTCCTGTCTGGATCGCATCTACACGAACCACTCCTTTCGCTCCCCAGCTGTCTTTCGTGTACGTCCGCTGCACTTTTCAGACCATCTCTGTGTGTCAGTGAACTTCCCGGAGCTAAATAGGTCACGGCGTAAAGTATCTTTCGAACTCTGGAAGCTGAATAACGCTCTTTTCACGAAGAAAAGTTTCTGCACTGAAGTCGCCGGTATGCTTGCGTCGCTGCATCGATGTACTGGTATCCTGGTTGGTTGGGAAGAGTTCAAGTGCGACCTCAAGTGGATGGCAATTCGTGCTGGCGTAACTGCGGCGCATGAATACAAAGAGCTGTTGCGGACTCTGAACGTGCAACTTCGTGAGTTGATGCAGTTGGAGGCGCAAGCTCCGGGTTGTTTCTCTGAAGACATTAGGCAGCTGAAGCGAAACATCGACGACCTGATGCTTATACGGTACAATGGAGCAGCAGTGCGAGCACGGTCAAGGACACTGATTGATAGTGAGCGACCATCCAAGTCTTATGTCGCTGCTGAAATACGCCATGCGACGGATAGCCACATTTCGTCTCTTAACGTGGGCGGACGGATTGCATCATCATCTATGGATATTCTAAATGAATTCAGCAAGTATTTTTCTGGAATACTGGGACGTACAGTTCCCTTGGTGAATGCCTCTCTGGCGCGCTCACTGGTTGCCCTATTACCGACGGTACCCCAAAGTGTTGTGGACTCTCTAAGTGGCCCCATTACAGCTGACGAGGTTGTCAAGGCCATCACTGATCTGCAGCCGGGAAAGGCTCCTGGTCCCGACGGCATGACGTCGGAATTCTACAAGCACTTCAAGGATTTACTAGCGCCAATACTGACTAAAGTCCTCAACGCTGCTTTCGCTTGTGGATCGTTGCCACCATCTTTCACCAGCACCCGCACAGTTCTCATTCCGAAGAAACGTGATGCTGACTCCCGCGTATTGATAAGCAACTATCGACCAATCACACTAGCGAATGTGGACTATAAAATTCTTGCGAAAATACTGACTACTCGCTTCCAAGAAGCAGTACCGTACGTTGTTGGGGAGCATCAAACGTGTGGTATTCGCAGTCGTACCATTTTCACAAATGTACATGTGGCGCGAACGGTCCTCGACTGTTGTAGTTTCTTTGGACTGCGAGCCGCTTTAATCCAGCTAGATCTGGAAAAGGCATTTGACAGAGTCAGCCATGCGTTCCTTTTTCTCGTCCTGCGCCATGTGAATGTAGGACGTGTTCTCTTGAAGTGGGTTGGCATGTGCTATCGTGATATTAGTACGAGGTTTCAAGTCAATGGCGTTCTGTCTCAGCCTCTGCCTGTGAAGTCGTCTGTCAGGCAGGGTTGTCCGCTTTCACCCTTACTGTTCGCTCTCTATATTGAGCCACTGTGCAGGGCTATTCTGGGGGACCCACATGTCCGCGGCTTCCGGAGACACGAGTTTGAGGTCAAGGTTCTTGCCTACGCCCATGATGTCACTCTTTTTTGCTCAACAGTAGGTAGTGTTCATCGTGCTATTTGTCACGTACGGCGGTTCTGCGAAGCTAGCGGTGCGTGTGTTAGCTGGCCTAAATGTAGTGGATCGTGGCTAGGTAGGTGGGACAACACGCCCAGCCTCATGGCAAATCTGTCCTGGTCCAACCAGCCCCCAAAATACCTAGGGATCGAGCTGCGCTGTTCTCGAGCATCTGGTCCTTTCTGGACGTCCTTCCTTGCCCGCTTCCGACACCTCGTGGCTGCTTGGAAGCCTCTGGATTTCTCCATTTTTGGCAGGTCCTACGTTGCGAACACGTTTTTTGCGTCGCGGGTAAGCTACTACCTGCAAGTGCTCCCGTGCGCTAGAGTCTATGTAAATCGCATTCAGAGGTGCCTGTGCACCTTTATATGGAATTCCGCGTATGAGCCGATGCGTCGTGGCAACCTTTTTAGGCCGATCAAACTGGGTGGCCTAGGTGTGTCTTGCCTGTTTGTCCGGCAAATTGTTTGGCGTTTTTGTTTTGTACGCGAGCAACTGAATCCCTTCCTACAGCATTGTATCGCTGCGATCCTTCGTGACGAAGTCCCTGAAGTATTTGTGTCCACGGTTTATGACACACCAATGTCTGTCTGGGGCTTCTACAAGGAAGTAGCCGCCTCTTTCCGCTTTCTGTTAGCTCGTTTCTCGAGAGAATATCTGTGCGAGACCACTCGGAAGGGGTTGTATCACGCCATCTTGGACTCACTTTTTCCGCCACCAATGTACCGCACGGTGTTTGAACCCCAGCCCGGGGGTGACATCCTTTTACGTGTGAGCCGCATGCCTATTAGCGCAAAAGTGAAAACATTCTTCTTCCGTCTTCACACGGGGACGTTGCCGCTACGTGCATGGCTTCGTGACAGGGGCTTCTGGGTTCCCTGGAACAATTTCAACTGCCGTCTCTGCCCTGAGGAAGAAACAATAGAACATGCTTTTCTCGGCTGTAGGGATGCCATCTTCTTCTGGGATGTCTTCCAGCGCACATTCAAGGAAGATATTTTCTTGTCTCCCCGTTCAATTCGCTATCTTCCTGTGCGGAGTGGTAGTGCACTGCCGTGGGATATTTTAATCCTATTGGGATTATATGCGTTGTGGGTCGCGCGTAAGATATATGACGCCAATGAACCGCCTGTAGGATCGTGGCCAATATTTCGGCGAATGCTGTTTTCACTGGGAGATTTTTTAATCTGCACGTCTTGTGAGGAGACATCCCAGAAGTGGCTGCACGTGATTGACCTCCTTCGGGCGGGACCCGTTGACTACTGAGACATTTTTGTGTTTTTTCCCTTTGTATTGTTCCACCCCTCCCGCCCTTTTGGGTTGTGCTGTACGTTAGATGCCTGTTCGCAGAGTGTCAATGGAAACTATAGGGCTGTAATGTAGATAGTGTACATATCTATTGTTCTACACCGCATCTTGTATATACCATTGACACATTAAAATCAGTTTGAGGAAAAAAAAAAAAAAAAAAAAAAGCTCGCGTGGCTCAGTGGTTAGCGTGCTGGCCATGTCACGTCAAGACAGGGACGTACCCGGGTTCGAAACCCGGTGCCGGCTGTGCTGTCTGAGGTTTTTCTTGGGTTTTCCTCAGACGCTTTCAGACAAATGTCGGCACAGTTCCCTTAGAAGTCGGCCCAGGACGCATATTCCCCCAGGGCGTTAGTCGAGACGTTGCCCACCTCTGTGTGGCCAACAACGGCAAGCCCTTTTATCGCAACCACGTGACAACCTGTCGATCAGCGAAAACTACACGAACTCACCGCCAGGTCAGTTCTCAATCGCGACCACCTCTCTTTCCGTGACTGTGGAGACGGTGACGGAACTGTTTTCCGGTCTCCGTGGCACATTACACCTTGCAAGAAGTATCCAAAGGTTCTTCTTCTTCTTCCAAGCAAAAGATGGCCGTGAGCCACTAAGGGAGATTGGCAAGGACATAAAGGCGTAATTGCGTCTGGTAGTGATGGGATGTAAGGCCATGCTAGGCGCAGGTACTAATGACATATATAAGGCGTATGACCATCTTGTTGACTCAATCGCTTTGATCTCTTCTATTTACTGGAATCCAGAAACGCTTGCAACGACCGTGTGAGGCATTGATTGATTTGATTTTAAGAAAAACTAAAAGGGAGATTTTGGCTTCGCTAATGAGACATCGCTTTATATAAAGAAAATTTATTACATTGATCTGATGGTATGTACAATGAAAACGAGTTTGTTTGTTGCATTGTTTTAATGTCGTCAATGTCAGCCTACAGTGACAGGGACGAAGGCAACCGAAACATAGACTGCTTAATGTGCGAATAGGCCTTTTTAGAAAAGCAGGCGCCCCCAGTGGCACGCAAGGGACGGAGGTTCAGGAAGAACAACAACATTGCCTGTGTGCGCAGCAGCAGCGTCAGCCGGAAGCAGACGACAGAGCAGTGTCCCTCAAAGTTCCCATGCTGCTTTGCGCCGCGCGCTTGGTGGCGCGCGCATCTTTTTAAATCGTCTATGCGTGCTCTCAAAGAAATAGGCAGCGGCGAACCGGCGTGCTCAGGCGTAAAGTCGGCAGGTCGAATGGAGCGAGTTTTGGTACATCGGAATAATTCTACGAAGAAACGGAACAAAGAACGGAAGAAAGATAACAGGGGGTGTAGCATGTCACCTTAGTTAAAAGAGCATTAACGTGCAAAACTTTCTCTTCGCAGGACGATAGACGCCGTTACCTTTACAGGTATCCAAAAGTAACGGGATACGTCCGTTGCGTCGTTCGTGACGTATATGATCGATAGAAACAATGCAATTTCCGCTTCCCCTCTCCCGCCCCATCTCAAGAAGGGCGAAAATGCGGCGAGGGCTCTAATTGGTCTCCTGAAACGATTTGTCCAATCATCACGACATATGGTTTGAAGGAACGAATGGCGCGCCGCTCCGCGTAGTCTCGCGTCTTGAGAAGGGGACGAAGAGGGAAGGTACAAATTGCACTTTCATTCTTTCGGACGTATCCCGTTCCTTTTATATAGCTGTCAAGGTAACGCCATCTTCAATTATGTGAGGAAAACTTATTTTATTTTACCGCCTGTTTATGAAAGAAAAGATCACTAGAGAGAACGTTACAGTTTCCGCAGTCCTTTACCCATCTATTACAGCTGAAATAAAGAGGTAAGCAAGGTATAGTTGTATAAGGGAAAGAACCATCAAAAGCAGCTTTGCTATCAATACCCTGAAGTTTCTCTTAGCCTACACTTCTAACTTCTGATCTGGGAAAACGCAGCAAGCTAAAATTGAGCGAGACAAAATATCGCGACATTGATTGATTAGCAGTGATGCTCAGAAGGCAGCAGTATTACGAAACCATAATGCATTTCTCTCTTTTTTTCTCGATTTTTGTGACCGCCTTAGCAAATGAAGAGGTAGTTTACGAAGATGGGATATTTTTTTGTTTTCGTATATTTTCCTGGAGGTCAAAGTTAGTTTCTGCTACCTGATTAAAGAGGCACAAAATTATTGTGTCCCTGGAGTAGGTTCTTTGGTATTCTTCTTCAGTGACTAGATTTTGATCTTTGCTGCCTGCACTCTTCATTTGATGTTCTTGTGTAAAAGCTGTCCTGCTGTGCTAAGTTATTTGTCCACACCTGCAAAATATCACATATTGTTGGCAACGGTTGGCTGGTTGAAGCCCTAGACCGTGTAACGCATGTTTATATTCGTAGTGATATTGTTGCGCACTCAGTCTCCAATATCTTACTCTACTGAAAAACTGTTACTCGGCGGTCTGTACAAGATGGGTTCCCAGAAATAAGCATCGGAACTGGGTTGTTAGAAATATATACTAACGATTGGAGACAACTGTGAGAGGTATACGGTGCTATTGAACAAAGGGAATTCATTTTCAGGACGCGATTTTTTTTTCTCTCCGTCCCAATTGTCGTGTTTTACTTCGCTCATTTCTACGCAATTTATTTTTTGCACATAACCATATGAATGAATACAACAAGTCTCGCACGATGTGACCGATGCACACTCTTAAAAATGAACTTCACCACACGCACTAGCACGCTCCTACACTCTTAAAAATGAACTTCACCACATAGCACGCTCTTAGCCAACCACCATCCCGAATGACAACGTTCTCGCCCCTGATTTGTTGAAAACGGGAGGAGGAGCCTATTTTGTGCCGTGCATAATGACACAAAATAGGCTCCTCCTCCCGTTTTCAACAAATCTAGGGCGAGTACGTTGTCATTCGGGGTGATGATTGGCTAGGAGCGTGCTATGTGGTGAAGTTCATTTTTAAGAGTGTAGTCAACCATCAGCAGAGTGACATCGTTCTCTCCCCTGATTCGCTAAAAACGGGAGGCGTACGCCTTTTTGTGACACTTATGCAGAAATGTTAATTGCCACAAAAAGGCGTACGCCCCTCGGGTTCCACAAATCAAGAATGATAGAGGTATACACTCTGTACAATGGTTGGCCTTCAACGTGCTTTGTGGTGAAGCTTTGTTTTAAGAGTGCACACGGCAGTGGTCGTTGCAGGCGACGAATCTTGTCTGTCTGCACTCTTAAAAATTAGTTTCGCCACATAGCACGCTCCTACCCAACCATCTTCCCGAATGACAACGTTTTCGCCCCTGGTCTGTTGAAAATGGGAGGGGAAGCCATTATGTAACGCAACATGATGCACGTGCATAATGGTGCAAAATAGGCTCCGCCTCCCGTTTTCAACAAATCAAAGGCGAGAACGTTGCCATTCCGGATGACGGTTGGCTAGGAGCGTGCCATGTGGTGAAACTTATTTAAGGTGCAGGTGGAGCCCTTTCACCTACACCACTTACACCACCTTATTTTTAAGAGTGTGGGCTATGTACGAATACATTCCGTCGATCGATCACGTCACCGAAATGTTTTCTATCCAGACGCCGGACGACGTATATGTGCATTAGTACGTGTTAAAAAAATATATATTACACTGTTAAAACAGAACTTCACCGCATAGCAAAATCATAGCCATCATCATTCGGGATGATATCATTCCGTGTATTGATTTGTTGAAAATGGGAGGAGGCGCCTACCTGGGACAGATTATCTTGTCCCAGATAGGCGCCTCCCCCCTGTTTTGAACAAGTAATGCCACAGAGTGATATCATTCGGTATGATGGTTGGCTAGGAGCGTGCTATGTGGTGAAGTTCTGTGTTAACAGTGTACATTGATGGTATGAAAAGTAGTGAAACTGTGCGAAGCTGAGTAACTGAGAGGATGGTGGCTAGCTGCACTCTTAAAAATGAACTTTGCCGCATAGCACGCTCCTAACCAACCATAATCTCGAATGACATCGTTATCTGCCCTGATTTGCTGAAAACGGGAGGCGTACGCCTTTCTGTGACACTTATGATGTTCATAATTGTCACAAAAAAGGCGTACGCCTCCCGTTTTTAACAAATCACGGCAGATAACGATATCATTCGTGATGATGGTTGGCTAGGAGCGTGCTATGCGGTGAAGTTCATTTTTAAGAGTGTGGTGAAAATTCATAGTGCAAGAAAACATTTGAGTTTGAGGACACGTAAAAGACGAACATACACACAAAGGTTCAAGGTGCCGTCTTTTACGTTCGTTAAGCTGAAGGTTTTCTTGCACTATGAAGCTGTGCAAGACAGTGAAAGTCAAAGTAACAGTAAACAGTGAAAGGAACAGTAAAAAAAATAAAGAACTATACAGTACTAAATCGCGGTCATGCCTTTATCACTCCCGGGGCCCTATTCTCGTCAAAGTAATCGACCTCGATTACTTTAAATCTTTCCCGTCATTGGTCGTTATGTGAAGAAGGCGTAAATAACAGAAACGAATGCCACGCGCTGTCAACCAATGCTAAAGCATGAAATTGTGTTACTGTAGGAGGAAACCGCACACGAACCACCTCATGAGAACACCTTGCTGTGACCGATCCAGAACCGGAATCATGCATTTTTAAATAGAAATCATTCAGAACCTTGAAATTCGTATTATGTAATCACGTCCGCGATGTAGTTTTGCAAGGATTTTGTGACAGTTCTGCAAGAAGCCAAGATTGTTGACGTAATGGCACGCAAATGGTTTTACTTAACGTTCACTCGATGGCACATGTGTTCTCGAGTGTGAAATGACCATCAATATCATCAATATAACTGAAGAAGTAATTGTTCGAATTGCACATTCATATGCGCTTATGACCACATCATGCAGATATACGCCCGTAAAACCTCAAAACAAGCTCGAATCACTAAATCTCATTTTCGTAGCGAACGCTGCCGCAGTCTTGTCCATTGTTAGGACTAATCACGCGTTTTGCGTTCCTGGTTATACGGCGAAGCTCTGTTATTAGAGTGGTGGTTGTGGTGGTGGTTGTGAAACGGCTCGCCGTTGTCGGCCTCGCAGATTTGGGCAACGTCACGACTGACACCCTGAGGGAATGTGTTTTTAGAGTGCACGCCCAGATAGCACGCTCCTATATAGCCAACCACCGTTCCGAATGATATCGTTCTGTCTCGTGATTTTTTGAAAATGTGAGGAGGAGCCTATCTTGGACAAATTATGCATGTCCTAGATGGGCGCCTCACCGTGCTTTCAACAAATCAAAGACATTCTGATGTCATTTGGAACGGTGGTTCGCTGGGAGTTTGCTATCTGGTTGTTTTAACAGTGTACGCTCTTCTTTGAAGGCGTACTAACCCTCATGTATATACGCTACGACAGTTTATCTCTGCACAGGGGAGAGGGTAAAGCTTGGAGAAACCACGTGACGAAGTATCTGTCCAATCACAAGCCAGCAATATGGGGGGTATTCGTGAACCGGCATGGGTCCACATAAGAAACCACGTGCGCTTCAACCTTGAGATGCTGCCCCCCTTTCTTGGAAGCGGGAGAATTGTGGTGGCCTCACGGACAATAGGGGCGAGAGGGAAACTGTGGTGTTGCGTGGACAGCTGACTTAGCGTATTGTTTCTCTTTGAGTAAACCGTTCACTTTACAGAGTAGGGCTCAGTGCTTGGACAGACTTTTCTTGTCGACTTGCAAACTACACTCTTAAAAATGAACTTCACCGCACAGCACGCTCCTAGCCAACCACCATCTCAAACGGAGTTGGAGTTGGACGGACTAAAAATAATACGGAGAGGTTGAACTTGTCACCTGACAAGTTCTGCTACTCCGAGAAAACAAAATAAAAAGCAAAAAATTGTATTGGTATCTGCCCTGATTTGTTGAAAACGGGAGGCGTACGCCTTTTCTGTGACAATTATGAACAGCATAAGTGTCACACAAAAGGCGTACTCCTCAAGTTTTCACCTAATCAGGGCAGATAACGATATCATTTGAGGTGGTGGTTGGCTAGGAGAGTGCTGTGCGGTGAAGTTCATTTTTAAGAGTATCCTGTCAGTTAAAAGTTTAACCACGTTTTTTAGCCCACGTTCCCTCTCTCTCTCTCTTTTGTCATGGGTCATTTATGCGTGCCTATATGTATTTTCGCGGCATGTGCCTGAGGCGAAAACTCTTATATTTACCCACGACGGGCAACTAAAGAGAATAATAAAGTGACTAGCTTTCACAGAAGGCATTTCGATTGCGAGATTCGGTTTGTTAGATTTGAGAAAATAGGAACGCGAGAGTTAAATCAAATCAGCGACAACAGTTCATTTGCCTTCAAATTGTGGGAACCGTTTTGCTTCGAATCGTTTCCATCAATGATAGGCTGATGCCGTGGTCGTTCGAATCGGTAGCGTCGACGGAAGCGGGACGTGAGCGGTCGGTCGAGAGGAGAAGGGCGTTATGATGCTAGCGAGATGCGTCGAGTAATGCAGTTGGCTTTGAGGGATAGCTTGCCTTGGTAGTGCTTGCCGATGGTGTCGAAAATTTGGGATGGTGAAGGGTCTAATAGACGATTTCAGAAATTGCATGGATGGCCCACCAGAGAGCGTCGTGTTGCGAAAGCCCCGCTGCACCTTGGGATTTAGTGTTCATGAGTCAGAGAGAAGAAGAAGAGCGCAAACGGTTTCGGTTTTCTTTCTCCTTCACCTCCCGCACCTTCAAGCAACAGGCAGACGAGCACGAATGCAAACCATTTCCCACAACGCATTGCGCGATGCGCGTGACTTGCGCGACGGAGGGCCCCCATGCGGAGCACAAGGGCAATATCTGAAATCGCCTATTGCGCCGAACATGGTGTTCATTGTTCGGGTCACCAAATGTAGAGGAGGTGGTGTCCCTCTACATGAGACCCGACCGACGGTGATGGTATGCCACAGAGAGGCGATGACGGTGGCCTGTCTCCATGGCCGCGCCGGTGGGACTGATGCAGGTGCTCCAGGCGCGTGGCCATCTTCGTCGTTGTCCACGGCCTGCTACAGAAAAGACAAAAGAAAAGACATCAACAATCCATTTTCCCGAACTTCATATGCGCATTCATATCAGCATCCCCTAGATGTGAAATGGGATCGCGACAAACTAAAACTGAAACTAGAAACTCGACGACACACGCCTAGCACGCTGTCCTAAAGTACAGTTTCGATATGACGGCCAGAGTTGTACGTAACTCGTTACAAGTAACTCGTTACCCAGTAACCAGTTACGTTTTTCGGTAACGAAGTAACGACCTAGTTACTTTTGTAAAAATTGTAACTAATAACGTATTCAGTTACAAAAATCGGTAACTCGTTACTCACGTTACTCGTTCCTTTCCTTCGTTCGCGCTCGGGTTCAACATGGACGACATGGTCAGTTAGTATGTGGAAATTCCCGAAATCTCGTACGCTTCTAACACGAAGTGACCTGACCTGGATGTTCAGCTCCTGGGAGCCTCTGGTCGACAGTCATTCTTTCGTTGAGTCCTAAGGTGACCGGCATGACGAATGCCGCAACACTTCCCGGTCGTGTCATTGACCATGAAAGCATTCTTGGAAAAATACCCTGGATTTGTTTGTGGGTGTGGGTGTTATCTCCCAGCAGCTGCCAATGGATATACTAGAGTAACTAAGCTCGCCGAAACTTGGATTCTGAGATGGCATTGTCATTCTCTGCTGATTCGCCGTGTTGTAAAGTGGGTCCACCCGACGTGGGCCATTGCACAGATGATAATCACGTGAGTGTGGCCTGGGTTTGAGGAGACGTTCAGGGTGGAGGCGGCAAAAGGTGACGGGAATGTAGTATTTTGGTGTCTTCTTTGCCTTCCCAAACTAAAATGACCGAGTGCATCCCACTCGTCGCATTCGAATTTGGAGAAGCGTGCTCAGGTAAGAGTCTTCAATATTTTAGTTAGCTGTAGCAGTTACCGTATCGAGGATTATACGTTAAAGGCACTGCTTTCCACGAATGAATCGAATACCTCGTGGAACCAATGTCGTGTTGTGAGGAGGTAGCACGAGAACCTTGGCTGCTTTGATGGTTTACAACGAAGGGGGGGGGGGGGGGTATGTTTAGTAAAATGAAGGAAAGGTTTGCCATGCAAAGAGCCAGTTTATACATGCATGCATCCAACACGTGCATCAAACAAAGGTGGCTGTATTTGATGCAACCATGCCTTTCCACAGCAATTTTTCAGTCTTGCCACAGAGGCTCTCTCGAGCAAACGTATCAAAAATGACCGATGCCCATTTCGAGCACCAACCATTCTTCAAAGCGAATTCCATGGAAATTGTCGGACCAAATGAAGCACGTGCCAATTTAGACATGGTCGCGGCTCTGTAATAGCGTGGTAACGTAAAAGTAACTCGTTACTATCGAGTAACGGGAACGCGTTCCTTTTGTTACTTTGGTAACGGGTAACGTATTTAGTTCCTTTTTTTCATGGTAACGAGTAACGATATTTAGTTACTTTTCTTCGGTAACGTGTACAAGTCTGATGACGGCTCACTATAAAGCTTAGAATTGCTGACAACGCTGCATCTAGCTCTCTTCTTGGGTTCTCACACATCCGGCACCCTGACTATATCGAATGTTTAATTATCAAAGCGGTCTAGAACAGATTTCAATGTAGCTCTTTGAGATGCATATTTTGGCATATTTTGCAGTGCATGATGATGCACAGTTGCCCACACTGGACAGCTTGCTGAACTAGCCCTGCCGACTCTTTGGAGAAACAGTCGACCATAAGGGACGTTCAGGCGAAACCGATGCAAAAGTGTATGAACAGGTCGCCGTATGCTGAACGGAACACGGAATTTGAGCTCCGGGGATGGGGGGGGGGGGGAGGATATATTTATTAGAACAAAGAAAAAAAAAGGAGGAAAGCTCAGCCGAACGGCATGTCGGCTTGCTATTCCGAGTCTATCTGACGAAGCAAGAATGAACGTCTGTCGGCTTGTAACGATTGCTTTCTGCATATGTCGTCTGTCAGCAATTTCAACAGGTTTTTCCCGTCAGAGTTGTAATATGTCACCGCGTGTTCTGTTGACAATAGGTGCTCTGGTCTCCCTTCAAATTCGCGTATTGATCTTTCGCGGTGGAGGGAGGCGAAAGGGAGCCGGTCCGTAATATTTGGAGAAGGGCCCCCTTGATAACGCGGTTAGCCCTCGGGTGCGCCTGTCTTGGAATGCGCGCCCCGTAAAACGGTCGTCGGGGTAGCATCGCTTGCAGTGCTGTTCCGGGAAGATCTTTTCCTGATCTATATCTGCTATTTCATCTGCAGCTTCGTTACTCCGTATGCCCGTATGTCCAGGAGTCCACCGAATTAGTATGTCGTGACCTGCGTCTACTGCTTTCTTGTACGCGATGAGAATGTTCAGTAAGTACATATTTCGTGATGTTCTTGTACTGCGCGAGTCCACATACTACTACGCAATTCCTCCGGCTCCAAGTTAGGGTCGAACCCCGTCACAACAGAGCGATAGGCTTACGGGCGGGGAAAGGGAGGACGGGCGTTCAATAAGAAAAGGAGTGAGGTCTGTCTGTTCAGCTTGGGCGGCAAATTTCAGCCCTGAAAAAAAAAAAAAAAAAGGAAAGCTACAATCCTATGGACGAGGCGAAGGCCAGAGGCGCGTCTCGAGCGCGGTTGTGATATATGAATATATCCACAAGAGAGCTGGGTATGGTGCGTAAGCACCAAGACGTAGTGCTTGACAGCAAAGTAAAGGTGCATGCGAAAGTTTCATTCACTGTACGTGACACAGTGACAACTTCGTCCTTCTTGAAAAAGCAACGTGACATCTCCGGTAACCCCAGGAGATTATGGAGGTCACTGACCTAGCTGCTTCTACCAGAAAGGAGACGAAGATAAATTCCTAGTCCGCTGATCCAGATTAATCTGGGATTCCGTTGCATTGCCGCTTCCGAGATGGCAGCTGCGTTCATCATGTCGCAGAATGCGGCCTTTCTGGTCTTATGCTTCCCGTGGTTTTCTTTTTTTTTTTTTTTCGGTGGCTAACTTAGAAAAGAAAAAAGTAAGAAAGAAAGACGTACAGTTAAGGAAGAGTAAATGAAAAGGAAATGAGCTGCAACTGAGAAAGGAAACAGCCATTCGCTTCCCTTCAGTTAAGTATTAGGACTTGTGTGCTGTTACTGTTGTAATGTAAGGCGTAGTCAATATCACGGTCGCATCAATAACACGAAAGTATTTACGTTCTGCATGTGAGCTTGATACCAAAGCATTTTTCTGTCTGTATTTTTATTTCTTTTTCTGTGGAAAGCTGGACGCAGCTGCTGAGCAGGACGCGCTGGGAATCCTGTTTGGCTCTTTGAACAAGCGTGTCGTGATATCGTTGTGTATCCCTTTTATTCTTCTTTTCTATTTTTGCTAATGACAGCCTCGGTGTTTCATTTGATTAGTGGTTTACTCTTTTGCGCGCCATTCTAACAAAAACAAGATATTAGAAACTTCCTTAAAGGGGCACTCGTGCAAAGATGCTGTTACCTTGAGAGCACTACAAAAGGGGCGCGGATTTAATCCGTCTTAATCAGAGCGAGCTTTTTAATTGATTTTAGTAGCCTGTTTAATCCGTTGTGTCGTTCGGGATTTATGCACGAGCGAGGATACACTTCCGTCCCACGAAGAGAAATTTTTGCGCTTTAATGCCCGTTTAAAAGTTCTTCAATAAAATATCAGAGGCAAATATCGATTATAGATTTCATTTAAACAAATGCGCAAACTGGCACTTTAGCCAAGTTCTATTTCTGGCAATTTCTATGCCTAGCAATTGTGACTCCGACTCATTTCACCACTATCTCTTACCATATCCGATACGCGTGTTCTCCGTGGAAGACTAAATTGTCTTCTGTCTCTGCGTACACTCATTTGTTCGCCGTACCGCGCCTTGAATTCGAAGAAGAAATAAAATCGATAGAAGGCACGTAAGAAGAGCGACTTGCCTGAGGTTTTGTTTCCACACATATCACGTTCCACTTGCCAGTACTTGAACAATACATTCATAAGGATGAGTCATTTCTTCCTCGCAAGCGCAGCAGAGATTTGAACATGTGTAAACAATGCGGCAGCATATTTTTCCCGCGCGCGAGTCTGAAAAAACCTTAGCCGATAGCACACGATGTTTTCACACTAGCCACTAAAGCATCGCATTCCTTTCGAAATGCATTTCCTGCTGGGCTGTGAGTTTCTTTTTTGAAAGGCGTCAGCATTTTGCATATCGAAGAAGGCACTCTAAAAATGCGGGAGAAAATGCAATAAGACAGAAAATACACACGTTTTAGACAGAGACCAAAACTTGGTAGAGGCTTTATTTGCTGATCACATCTTCAGCTGCTTCCTCGCGAAGCATGGAACGGTTTCCTAAAAGAACGCACTTGCATAATCTTTTTGAGGGTTTCAAAGCCACGAAAGAATTTTCTGCCGTCTCCAAAATTTTACCGTGGAAGGATGTAAAGTTCGTGGCTTTTGTTTATTGCAGACCAGTTGCTTTGTTCCAAGAAGCGGCAGAAGTGACCAGGTAGCAGCACTGGGTGTCTCTAAATGCGTTGGGTCATATTCTTTATATGTTTTCATGAAGATAATTGACCGGGCGCATGAGCTTCATTTCATTTATGTGCTTTCCGTCTGGCTTTTTCTTTTTTTTTTTTTTGCTTTTGGCGTTGGAATTTTTGCAGGCGGCGTATGATATACAGGGTGTTTCACTTAAGACTGACCCCTAATTATTAAAAAAATGTACTTGTGATAAAAATTGGAAACCTCCTGAGTCATATTTGTGAAGGTTTTCAACTAAAAAAATTCCCAAGGAAAGGTAAGTGTTTTTTTTTTTTTGCGCTAATTAGAAAGCCCAGGCCACAACACCCCATTTCAGTCACAATTACAGGATCTTCCACGATCGTTCCACAAAAATTTGACACCCGAAAACACGTAAAAACTGCCCGAAAAACCGTCGCTCATCAAGGCGCACTCGTTCAAATTGCCCCGCCTAAAGTATGGGGAGGAGGAAAGGACAACACAGGAAACAGCACAGAACATCCGATGCCGGTGATTATCTGATGGCTGCGAACAGATAAGCTTGCGAAGACAAAATGCGTGATTGGGCTCGTCCCCGCCCTCCCTTTTTTTTTTTTTCTTTCTGTTTTTCTCATGCTGCTTCCATGCACAGTGGGAGTGTCTTCGGGCCTTGCCGATAGCGCCGCCACTGATGAAATCCGAAAACGGGCTTGCAGAGATGGCAAGTTTTCGGGTATCGAATTTTTGGTGGAAAAAATCGTGAAAGATCCTGTAATTGTGACTAAAATGGGGTGTTGTGGCCAAGGGCTTTCTAATTAGCGCAAAAAAGTTACCTTTTCTTGGAATTTTTTTTAAGTTCAATTAAGCTAATTAGACAAATTAATGAGGTACACTCATGGACACCACCTGTTTGGGCGGCAAAAACCTTCACGAGTATGACGCGGAAGGTTTCTAATTTTTATCTCAAGTAATTTTATTAATAATTAGGGGTCACTCTTAAAGGGGCCGTAAACAGGCCGCCAAACATTTCACAAATAATTGTACCCCACGAAAGAACGCCGGAACGAAAGAAAGAAAGGAAGAAAGAAAGAAAGAAGAACGAAAGAAGAATACCCAAATATGAATTTCGTTCGACTCGTGCCAGCTCAGTCACCCATATAAATGCTTTCAAATATGAGTAACCAGCGCCCCTCTCCCCACCACGCATACGTCACATGACTACGTAGCTTTTGCCGTCCGATCGGGGGGCCAAGCTTCGAACATGACGTTCCAAATTACCAGCCAATAAACAGGCTTCATTATCAGCTGCGAGGCGGAGTGCCCCGTGTGTTTGTGTGGAACTACGTTTCGCGGTCCGTGGTTCCGACATTCAGCGTCATGGCATCTCCAATCTTCGTCTGGCGCAAATGTCAACAATTGGGCTGCTGTCATATGACGCGATTCGAACCTGGATACCTCCAAGTCACGACGTGACATGACCAGCACGCTAACCAGTGTGCCACGCGAGCTGGTGACGCGATGCCGCATGGCTCAAACCCAAGTACGGCAGCTTATGGCCCAGTCGTCGGAACCATTCGAAGATGAAGAAGATGCCCCATCCCGCACCTATCTAAAATTACGGAACTGTAGCGCCGGATATTCATTCGCGCTCGCGGTGTGCTGCTGCGCGGAAAACGTAGTGCGCGTGTGATATCTAAATTGACCGCATTTCTTTTCCGGTTTCAGGTTGTAACTGTTCAGATTTTGAACGGAATAAGACTCACATTAATAAGACTCACTCACTGATGCGAAACAGAAGCATGTTATAACGAAAGAGTTAAAACGTGAACTATGCGTCGATGTACCTTCATTTCTTTTACGGTACGGAATGACGACCGAAGCATGAAATTCAAGTGAAAAGAACCGCTGCCATTTACTGCGAAAAGTTCGGTGCCGCATTCCACTAATGGGAATTTTAGTGCTTCGCTCCACAGCACTATTCAGAAACCCAGGAATAAAGACAGTTTTTCTGCGGAGCATCTCACTATACCATTTATCAAAGCTTGCGCTTCTACTCCAATAGCCCAAATAATTAGTGAGTTCAGCGATGACAGATAATTTCCCTATCAGCATGCGTGCCGTATAGCGCTTCCGCAGAGCACGCTAGACGACAGGAGGAACAAAAAAGCTAGAAAACCTTCGGGCGTTCCGTCTAATCACGGCGGCGCTAGTTGGCAAAGCGTTGCTCCGCGTGCCATCCCTTTCGCTGTTCGACCTTGAGTCCTGACAAACAACCTTAAATAGATATTGGATATTTAAATTGCGAAGCACAGTTCACGTCGTAGTGAGCCGCGCTCCGCTCCCCGATAGCTGCTGAGCTGAGGGTGCCTCAGTAGTATCAGGCACCCTAGCCGAGCTGTTCTTCTTCTTCCGTTGGGCTCCTCTAACGGCGACCTCTTCTGACGCATATGTCCTTCATGGATGTTGAGCTAGAGAGCATTACTGGCGATGTGCGTTACCTTGGTAACGAGCGAACGGTGTTGCCAACACCGATGAGGCTTCTCGCTATGTCCGAGGATTAATATCGGCGTTTTCTGACGATCTTTTTATCCTCCTGGTTGCTTTAAGAGCACCTACACGTCGCTTGTTGCTTCTTCAGCGCGGAAACGGTGTTGGTGTCTTTCTTTCTCTTCTTTTTTTGTTTGCTGGTGCTGTTGTTGTTGTTTTTGTCTGAGTGCGCTTGCTCTTTATTTTGGGGAATTGTCGTCGTTGACCTACAGTGCGGCGAAAAGTACTGAGAAAACCTTTGAAATCAACGATGCCGAAGAGGAAGACGTGAAAGGCTTACTTTCGATCCAAGTTTCACTCTCCGTACTTCCCTTTCCTTCTTTGGAGTCTCTTACAATTCGCGTTCGTTGCCTGGGTGAGCGAGCGTAGAACTCGCGTTATATGTCAGGTAAATTTTGTAGAATACACGTAAGAGACACACAAGGCATATACATGTCGAGAAGTAAACGCACACACACAAAGGAAAAGCAGAAGGAGCTCAGTTTTGCTAGTGCTCTTATTTTGTACTCCTACACGTGTGTGTCGGATCTTGTCAAGCACAGCTTGCCATGTACGTAGAGGACGATTGCTATGGACGATTTATTAGGAGTGCTTCTGCATGCGCACCGTTCGCAACTGTGAGATGCAGCAGAAGAAAAGTGAGACATATGTACCTGACACATTGGCACCCAAAAGGCCTTTTAAAGAGTAGGACAGCTATCCGAACGGCTTTCGCGTCTGTCGACACAAGACAATAGATAATATTCCTTCCTGGTACCGGTCCTTTTGGGAAGAGGAGATGGGCTGTCTCGTTTGCGTCTGAGAACAAGTAACCTCGAACCAGACTTGTGCGTAACGCGTTACTAGTAATTGCGTTACTTGTAATCAATTACTTTTTTGAGTAATTTTTCGAGTAATCAGTTACTTTAAAGTCAAAGTAATTTTTCGAGTAATCAATTACTTTTCGGAGTAATCGATTACTCAGTAATTGATTACTTTCCCGACAGAGACTAACTCATCTTTTAGGTGTTCTGCCCCAAGTCAAGATCTTCGTGCCGTCAGCCTTTGTTCTGGAATTTCAGAGTCTCTCTCCCCTTATCTGTTCCTACACCAGTGTGGTGGTACCTTTGTGGTAGCTTTGGAGGTTTAGTGAGTCATGGGGAAGTTCCACGCATGATCTTCCACAATCGGGGCAACGTCTTCCCGGGCGATAACTACAGTAGACGTACATATTTTTGGGTTATTTCAGCTGTTCCACTGTTGAACTTTCCTTTTTCTTCTTCTTTTTTTTTTTTTTTTTTTTTGCTGAGTCACACAAAGCCGGGTATAATTTGCGTGAATGCAGAGTAACGACCGGAGTAACGCGTTACTTTTCTACTCGTTACTCAATTACATTTGAAGTACTGTAATTGGTAACGGTAATCAATTACTTTTTCCGTACAAGTAACGGTAACGGTAATCAATTACTTTTTTCGAGTAACGGGCACAAGTCTGCCTCGAACACACTGCCAGCCGAGGATTTGCATCTCGCGAATATGGGCGATGAAAACGCGCTGTTTTATTTTTTCTACGAATCGCTAAACAGTTTCCTAGAGTAATTAGAGCCTCACGACGCCTAATACGGGCGACATTTAATTGAAAACGCTCGTACGAAGGTCTTCATATCCACCACGTTTGCAACACGACGCTCTAGACATGTGCTATGCTAAACTTTACTATCATTTATACTCCTAAATTATTTTAACAAGATGCGCACCAGTTTAACAATTCACAATTTACTACTCCAAAATACGTTACACTGCTCTGTCATTTCTTGTCTGAGCAGCTAGCGCCACATTTCTGGCGGCGTGCGCTGAGAGAAACGATTAAGGAAGATTGGCAGTGGGGCCGTGTGTCTGCGACGCTAGCTCCGTTCAATACGGAATCCTTCAAAGTCGTAAATGACCTCTACTTCAAAAGAGTTCTAGCCTACTCATGTGTCAATGGTATCAAATTAGCTCTCCGGAGCGTTCGAATTCCTTTCATGTCAGGACTCCCCGAATGACAGAAGCAGCTATGGCTTCACTGGTGCTGTGTTTCCGAGAGCCCTCGCACATCAACCATAGGCGATAATGGTCGTGGCGACAGTTCGATTCAGCACATTGCACAGTACTGTGACCTTGATCTATACTCTTAAATGAACTCCACCGCATAGCACGCTCCCAGCCAACCATCATCCCAAATGATATTGGTTGGAAAATGATTTGTTGGAAACGGGAGGCGTACGCCTTTTTTGTGACACTTATGCTGTTCATAATTGTCACGAAAAAGGCGTACGTCTTCCGTTTTCAATAAATCACGGCAGACAACGATATCATTCGAGAGGATGGTTGGCTAGGAGCGTGCTATGCGGTAAAGTTCATTTTTAAAAGTGTACCTCACATTATATATGTATTTTTTTTTTGCTTTCGTGTTAGCGCCGCGAAGCAACTGTGGCTTACTAGCGGCGTACAGATGAGGACAGATGGATAGAGGACAGCAGGGAGGAGTGGGAGGCCGGGGGGACCTCACTTTATAGTCTCACCTCGCCAAATGTACTTTACCTATACATTTTGCCACAACGGCGACGAAACGCCCTCCTCATCAATCATCATCATCCAACTGTGTGTGTTTGTGTGTGCTGTTCACGCTGAGAGCACTTCCTGTTGTTGGGTGTTAAAGCTTGGTGCATAAATGTTGCAGTGACTCCAATATTTACGTTTCAACAGAATCGGAATTTCGGCCGCCTTTTAATGTGACATTGTTTCTACGAGAGGTGTTCAAGTCAAACCGGGACTTTCTGTCTCCTGAGTGTACAAATGGCTCGCGCTACTTCTTTTTCGTCATTTTCACACGCGACAGACCTCCGCGTTCACCACGTGGTGGTCCAAAGTTTGTGCAAAACAGAAGACACGTGCTGAACAAGATGGCCGACAACGAGGTGAGCGCGCACATCGAACAGCGAATTGTCATGAAGTTTCTCGTGAATAAAGGCGTAAAGCCATCTGAAATTTACAGAAGACTTCAGGCTCAGTATGGCCACGATACACTTAGCCGCAGCAAAGCGTTTGAGTGGTGCAAACGGTTCCGAGACGGCCGTACATCAGTGCAGGACGATCCCGGCCGTAGCGGCTCTGAGCCCAGTGTCACAGTTGCTGAGAACATCCAACTTGTGGAGCGCCTGATCCTCAAAGACCGACGGATAACATGTCTCGAACTGGCTCGAAAGACGGACCTTTATATGCGGGAACGTTGAACACTATTATTCATGAACACCTCCAGTTTCGGAAAGTTAGTGCCTGTTGGGTCCCGAGGCAGCTATCCGTGTTTGACCGGCTGAGAAGACTGGAAATCTCCCAAGAGCTAAGGTACCGTGACAGCCGTTCCTTGATCGGATCATCACGTGCGATGAAACGTGGGTGTACCATTTCACTCCTGAGTCTAAATTCGCATCAAAACAGTGGAAGCATCCGGGCCCGCCAGCTCCCAAGAAGTTCCGAAGCACCCCGTCTGCGGGTAAGGTCATGGCCACGGTTTTCTGGGACAAAGCTGGCGTTGTTCACGTTGATTTTCTGCCCAGTGGTACCACCATCAATAGTGCATATTACTGCCAGGTTCTCAGGGATGGGCATAAGGCGCTGAAGCAAAAGCGGCCGGGCCTCGTCACCAAAGGAGTCCTCCTCCTACAGGACAATGCACGCTCGCATACCGCGCATTTCACGACACGCACCTTACAGGAACTTGGCTGGGAGTTGCTGCCGCATCCCCCTTACAGTCCAGACCTCGCCCCCAGCGATTTTCGTCTCTTCGGGCCACTGAAGGCGTTCCTTGGGGGCCGCCACTTCAGCTGCGACGACGAGGTCAAGAATGCGGTCCGATCATGGCTGCTACGCGCCGGTAAGGATCTCTACGCTGCTGGCATCCAAGCCCTCGTGAAACGCTGGGACAAGTGCATTAGTGCAGCTGGACATTACGTTGAAAAATAAAACTAATTTCTCGCCTGTAAGTTCATTTTACTTTTGCGAAAAATGAAAAGTCCCGGTTTGACTTGAACACCCCTCGTAGTTCTTTTGACAGAATAGCTCTCGTGGTGAGAGGCATGCGAGGTACGTGATGCATCCCCCTATATGTGATCTTTTTATGTATGTTCCTTTTTCTTTCTTTCTTTCTTTTTTTTTTTCAAACCAATCGAACGTTTTGCATTCGAAGGAATTGCAATTTCAAGGACGTTGTACACGTGCGCTTCAAACAGGAACTACAAATGTTTCCGAGGAAAGAAGTGCCCTACACTAGCTGCAGTAAGGCTGTTACGACTACTAGCGCCGAACACCTGTTTTCGACTAATAAAACTTGGCCTTAAACAAGGAGTAACTGCTCTGCTATCTTACTGTCGAACGCTTCGCCTATACCAATGCGTGGTGGGAAACGACGCCCGCCCGGGCACTTTATGGGTTTCGTGTCGCTCCGACTGACAAAACAGGGCGAATCTGAACGAAAGGAACCTGCAGTTAGCACTGCCGTGAATGTGCAAATAACGAAAAAGAGGGTCTACTTTTACGAGCAGTGCATGATGCATGTGCAGTTAGAGCAGCGCAGGACACGCGGGAAGCGTTTGCCATTTCTGACGACTGAATAGCGTGAAATATTAAATTTTGTGTGCTTTCGCACTCCACAGTTGCTTTGAAGTTATTCGTAGCATTTACGATGTTCCATAGAGGTTTTTTTTTTGTAATTCGACAATGTGATTTGATGTGATATGAAAACAAAAAAATGGGGATTTACTGGGGATTAGCTTTTACGATGTTTCATAGAGGTTTTATTCTTTTGTGACTCGACTATATTAACAGGTTTACATAGCCGCATCGGCCACGTAATCAGAGAAGAGGAACATTAACAAAACACACTTTCGTTAATGTTCCTATTGAGTGAATTTTACCACACTTAAACACCTAAAATAAAGTTGTTGTTGTTGTTGTTGTTGTTGTTGTTGAATTTTATTCGTTCACCAGTTGTTCATTCGCTCACTCGTTCACCAGTTGTTTGGTATCCCAATTTGTTGTTGTTGTTGTCGATTTTTTTTTTGTGTCTGTGGATGCTTTTGCCCTGAAAAACACAAATCATCGTCTTAATTGGTTTGTATTTATACTTAAACTGTAAAAGTAGAGCTTTCCCACGTAACACATTAAAGACCATCAGTTGCACAGAACCGTTATCATTCCTAACTTGAGAAAACGCGCAAATATATTACCTGTTGAAAAACAGACTGCTAAAAACCGCTTAAGATACTTTTTCCAGACAGCTCAGCTACCGCCTGAGAACTTTGAACTGTATGTTTTATGGTCTTCTCCAACTCCAAGTCGAACTAGACATACCAGGCATATTTTGCCTTTGCGTGCACGTACAGATCTTTTTAAATACTCGTTTTTTTTTCGAGGTCTATTGACGAGTGTAATGCACTTCCACAAAACATAGCAAAGTAGTCCTCTGTAAATAGCTTTGTGGCAGCCCTTACAGACTATCTCCAGCAAGATTAGGTAAATTCACAGTGTTTTGTTTTGTGTGTTCTTGCTCACCATGAGCTCTACACTCTTAAAAATGAACTTCACCACATAGCACGCTCCTAGCTCTAGATTTGTTGAAAACGGGAGGAGGAGCCTATTTTGTGCCGTGCATAATGACATAAGATAGGCTCCTCCTCCCGTTTTCAACAAATCAGGGGTGAGAACGTTGTCATTCGGGATGATGGTTGGCTAGGAGCCTGCTATGTGATGAAGTTCATTTTTAAGAGTGTATGTGCACCTTTTGCACTCAATTTGCCTTGCTGTAATTGTCACATTTATGTACTATACCGAGTGTCCCAGTTAAATGAACGGGCTAAATAATTCGAGAACGCGTGCACCAATCGACGAACTTTCTTTTTTACAATTAATCCACGATGTGGATTCCACCATGGCATACTTCATGATTATAGTCATAATTGTCTTGCGAAGTAAAACCCTGGATTATCCATGCCTTTTCCTTATCTGCCTCTCTCTCTCTCGCTCGCTCTCATAGGTCGCATAACAAAAGGAAATCCAGCAGGAAGGGGAAAGCCTGTCAGGATCCCTCTCCCCTATCATAAAAGGTATCGCTCTTAAAACATCACTTCACCGCACAACGTGCTTCTAGCCAATTACATATCATCCTTCGGTTCCCTGATTTGTTGAAAACGGGATGCGTGCGCCTTTTTGTGACACTTATGCAGTTATGTTACTTGTCACAAAAAGGCGTACTCCTCGCACTTTTCGCAAATGAGGAGCGATAACGGTATCATTATGTGCAATGGTTGGCCTTCAGCGTGCTATGTGGTGAAGTTCTGTTGCTCGTGCACCTCACCGCATCCCCATCCTTCAACATCCTCTATCCTCCATCCGTCCGTCCTTCCTTTGTGTTTTGTTTTGCTATGCGTCTTCCTTTTCTTTTTTCGGCTATAGTCGTGACGACGCCCTCTTCTGTGTGGCCAACAACGGCGAGCCTATCCTGCCATCACCCCCCCCCCCCCCCCCTCTGTTGCAAGAGTGTACACTCGAAAAACAGAACTTCACCTAGCACGCTGCGCACCGACCATTGTCACGAATGATAGAATGATATCGCTGGCGATTGGGAGACCGAGCTTGGCGTACGCCTTTTTGTGGCAATTTTCATATATCCAAATTGCCACAAAAAGGCGTACGCCCCCCTCGATCTTCGAATCAGAAGCGATAACTCTATCATTCGTGGCAGTGCATGGTTGCCGCACAGCGAGCTATGCGGTGAAGTTCCGTTTTTAGAGTGTAGGAGTTTTACGTTCTATGGTTCTGAAACTTTTGAAGATATCCTACGGCTCTGAATTTTGATCATTAAAAGTGCATAAACGCTGTATCTGTAAGCAAAAGAATCGCAGAAGGAAAGAAATACATAAAAAGAGAATCATACTTAAGCACCCCTTGTATAGTAAGAATATTTAAAAAAGAAAAAGAGAGAGCATCGAAACGGCTTCTCTGCTTCTGGAATCAGAGTATTCATCGTCGCCGTTTCTAAGGGGCTCATCGAATAATGTAGACCACAAAATACTCAAACTATACTAAGGAAATCGTACGCAAACCACTCTACGCGAGCATCTCCGAAACAACCATTTGGTGCACTTGGGCCCATTTTATGGTCCTGCAATCTGAAATGAACAGTTGGGCACCATTTAGGATGGCAGGCAAGAGGTCATTTAACCTTCAATCAGGATAATGACACGGTTCCCGTTCCGGATAAAAAGCTTGCCCCCCGTTAATTTTGTCCCGTGCTCCTATTTATGCTTCCCATGGGGAACCCCGAGCGGCACTGCGGCCCAGGCACGAAATGAGAACCAGACAATCCGTCCACGTTTCAAACGTTTTATCCGGCCTTTCTGTCACTTTGCTGCATGCGTTGCATGCCCTACGCATTTCAGCCTTGCAAATGAGAAAAAGAAAGACAGAAAGCAAAACATGGCGGTGTATATTTCAGCCTTCTTTATATGCGGAGTAATCTGGAAGCCATGTTTACAAAAGAGGTTCATAGTGAATGGTACGTGGTTACGGAAATGACGGCAGGTGTTTATTATTCCGGCCGAGTTGCTTTTGACGTATGGTTGAAACGGGTTCTATATGGCGTAGGAAAGCAAAACCGCAGTGCTCTGTGATGCATCGTGCCATGCAGAAATCGTTGGGTGATGGATGCCAAATTGGCTTGAGTGAGACAGAGTGGGGGGACCGGGGCAGCCCAGCATACTGTATATTTCCGGCATGTATGAATGTGTGATTCTGAATGTGTGAGCGGATCTATGGGGACTTTACATAGGAGAGGGGGATTTCCCCCTCGCTTTCCTTTCCCAAATGCCAATCCCTACCAAATATACCATTTCGGGGGCGGGGTGGAGGGTGTTTTAAAACCTCCCCCCTCCCCCCCTCCCCCCCCACACGGGCTACGCAAGTGATTGTACGGAATGGTTCCGTTATCAGTCCTGAATTGCGGGAAACACTGGTCGTACACCTTTTTGTGACGGTTAACATAACCGCCAAAGTGTCACAAAAAGGCGTACGCCTCCCGTTCCAGAACTGTACCACCTAACACTCTCAAGGTCAACAGTAGTTGATAATGCTATCAATCTCTTGTCTGATTGCTTGAAAACTGGAAGCGTACGCCTTTTTGTGGCATCTTGGTAAGTGTTATTTGTCTCAAAAAGGCGTGTGTCTCGCTCTCTTTGGAAGTCAGAAGGCGTTTATGCGATTTTGCGCAGATTCCAAGTTGGTGGACACAGTGTGACTGACAGTGTGTGTGGACAGCGTGTGTGGACATTGGGTGTGAGTGGTTTTATCGTAGATAGACTTTCGTGCTTTCCTAAGTGATCTGGAGTAGCCGGCTCTCGTAATGAGTGCCTATTTCTCCATTTCTTTTTTTCTTTTCGTATCAACTCAACTCAGAAGTCATAACTCTCATTCAGCGCAGTCATTTACTATACAGTTTTTGTTTAGTCTAATGGTAAGTCGTACAGAATAAAGTACACTTCTTTAACTTCGTGCTCTCCTCCAGACGGCTGTTACGTTTGAGTCTGCATGCAATCAATGTCTAGGTCTCTGCCTAATCGTACAAGAGCTTTTTCTGAGGAATCTTTAATCTCTTGTGGGATGTCGCAATTTTGTCTGAAGACTTTCTGTACAGCCGCTACATGTTCACGGTTGGGTTCAATTAGCGAATTTATAGTTAAGACTAGTTCAAAGAAAGTTCGCTTCGAAACGAAAGGAAGCGGTAGAGGATGAAGAAAAAGCTGTAGAGAAATGGAAGATTGAATTGAATTGAATTGAAACTTTATTTTACATTGTAGCATGTACAATGTGGGAGGCCCAGTTCAAAAAGCTGCACGAAGCAGCTTGGATTGTGGATTTGTCCTGTAGCACACGAGGCAAGGACACGAAATATTCGTGTCAGCACATGTGTCACATATTCAGCAATGTTGCGAAGGAGAATCATGAAATGGTAACCAACAAATATCTGAATTACCGTAACTATAACAACATTTTTTTTTTTAAAGGGACTATCGCATCCGGGAACGTATGTATGATACCGATAGGATAATGTTCGTCACCGTTTCAGAGTCAACTTTGCCAAATTTCTCTTCCGAAAACAGCTTAAATATTAAGTAATCGAGTTTTAAAGGTCCGCATTCCATCTGCAGCCAACACGATGATGACGTAAGCCAGCCACACGAATAGGAGCGCATCGCAGGCGATTGTCTCCGAGATCGTCTGCTTGGCGTTCGCATCGCACTATACTAAGTGAAAAGTCCTCGGTAAATACGCTGGCTTTCGCTTACCAGTGTGAGTGCAGACGTAACCATGTTACGTGAAACAAGGCGTTACGCTCCTGACTGTACGAACACTTTCGACACTAACCAGAAACAACGTTCCGAGAGAAGACGCCGTTCCCTAGCATTCCGCCTCGCTCGCCCGCCCGGCCGTCTGTCTGTCGGTTGCCAAGGCTACCAAAGTCCCTCCGGCCGCTCCGTGATTGGTATTCTCCATGTCAAAGGGCGCGCAGTGATTGGCCTCGTCCGTGTGACGTTTCCGGAGAGGGAACCCCGGAATGCGTCGTCTGCTCTTGCGAAGTTTTATATCAAACTACACAGGAACAACGCTGCCAATTCGCGTCGGGTTTTCGGCGTTATTATCAGTGATGAACGCGGAGTAAAACGGCGCTATAGTTTCGGAATCGACTGAGATGGATGCGATAGTCCCTTTTTAAGGATAGATCGATACAATGATTTTCGTTTGGAAGGAAGTTGGTAATTCAAGGTGCTTCCTTGAGGTACTTAAGTAGGATTGAAAAATGTGGAGCACGTTCTTATTCATTGTTCTTTTCTTGTTGTTCTTGATTGTTCTGATCGTTCCTTCTTGGCCCATGGTGAAATCCAGCCCGCCAACGCGCCCACTTAACACCTATATGCTTACTTTTCTTGTGCAACGGACTTCTGTCCTCTCTGTGTGGTCCGTCGCTTTATTTTTACCAGGTTGCCTCTTTCAACTAGTCGAAACTCGTTAATGTGACCACGGCCGTTCCCGCGAATTTTGGTCATAAAGCGAATTGCCATATAACGAGCACCACGTGTTACGAGTTCGTATCATGCCCCTTACGTAAGCTTCGAAAGGTAGTGAATTACGTAAGCTGGTAACAGAATATGAAAAATGAGGCATTTTAAAATAACGTATGGACTTAATGTATGTATGTATGCATGATCGCTCCTTGAATCTGGCACACATCCACTTCAGTCAGCTCTGTTCATTTGCGCTTCTTCTCAGACATGGTCGATGAATGGATTATGACTGAAAGAGGTCACTATGACCATATGACCAAGGACACTGCTCTTTTAAGCACGTCATGCAGGGACATCATGAATCACCCCGTAAACAGGCCTGCAATTTGGCTGTCAGCAGAACCACCGCTACAGTGACCAACGGTCGTAGTAACGAGGGTAAAGTACATGTGTTCGCCCACAGTCGTGCGGAAAATACCGGTCATTGTCATATAAACGAAATGTCATATTAACAGACAAGTGCTACATGCGGAGGCCATTGGGAGGAAACGGTTCCCGTGAGAAACGGTCATAAAGCAGAGATGTCGTATTAACGAGTGCCACATTAACCAGGTTCGACTATAGACCAGTTTGCGCGCATGACGTCACACTCTAGCGGCAGCGCTGCAGATCTTCTGCTTGGTCTTGGCAAAACAGCAATCAACTGGAATGATTGGAGTAGTCGTTTACATGCAGAGAGGGTATGCCGCAAAGCCGTGTATCCTTCGGGTGCACAACCCGATGGGGAAAAGGTGGCGAAATCAATTTTCATCAGTTTCCACGCAACGTAGAACGAAGAAATCGTTTGATCGCTGCAGTTAAACGGAAAGATTCTCTGACATCGCCTTTGTGAGATTTCCTCACGATACCTGTGTACAAATAAACGACGCTAACGTGAATCGGTGCACGGTAGCAGATTAGTGCCTTTTTAAAAACCGCGCCGATCATGGGGGGGGGGGGGGGAGGGGATATATATTTATTGAAAGGAAAGGTCTGCCAGACCAAGGTCGGCATTAGAAAAAAAACGAAGAGTAAATAGAAAGAAAAGGAAGAAGAGGAAAAAGGTGAGCCTCCATAAAAAAGGAAGATCAGACACATTGCATAAGGTGAAGTAAATGTATGCTTCCAGTGACTTTTACGCTTGTAGAGCATCAGCAGTGAATTGCCCCGGCGAAAATATAAACTACAATGTGATTGTGATCGGCGGAATGTTTTTTGGCTGGGCTGTCCAGTTGTCGACGTGCAGCCCAAAGGGATCGTCATGTTTTATACCGTTCATAAACAACTTTGTCTTCTAGCGACACTTGTCTGATTCCTTCAGAGCTCTAAATTATTCGGGTATTGTGGAAGGAGACAGTCGAGAACGGTGTAGCAGTGCAACGCGGCCGATGTCGCACCTGCGGAAAGCATTCGCACGCTGCGTTCAGTGTTTTGCCCACACCAACACCGCGCATGCGCAGATGACGCCTCTTGTTTGTAAACAGTAAAGCGGACTATTGGTAGAACGTCGATCAAATACCTCATTAATAACCATCAAAATGAAGTATCGTTTTTTGGGTTTGTGCTCACCTCGCGGGCTGTTGCGGACCTCTTACGTATTGAACATTGAACGCATTGAACTTGACGTTGGCAACATGTCCCTGAGCTTGGGGGAAGGACAAAAGACAAAACACACGAACGAACAGCACAAGACAGGGCTCAAACCAGCAATGAAAGTTTTAATGCGGCAGGTACAAATGTATAACATGAAGACACCTGACACGCCTGGAATGATAAGCGACAGGGGCTCGATCCTTCGCGCTGGCTAGCGCAGTCTGGGTGCTTCCGCTCGGGTTTCCTTTAACTCTTTCAGACTGGTGTTGGCACAGTTTCGGCACCAAGCGCACCATCTCTACTCTCTAAGGAAAAAAAAGGTAGAATTTCCTGCCCACGCTGGTAGAGCGACAGTAGTTCTACCATTTTGGGCCAATCCATGCGCGCTTTTTCCTCCGCGGGTATGGGCTCGTTCGGCTGCCCAGGGGGCGCCCTCACTCGCTGCCATCCAGAGCCATTTATCCTGCATTTATCAGAGCCGTATATAGAGAGAGTTTGGCCAGGCGCCTGTGGGTGATAATCCGGCGACCCTGGTAGATTACAGTGAGTGCGACAAAGGTGCATGTCGACCAGCTGGTGAACTGCATCAAGATGGCGCCTACCTGCTGGCTGATAAGCGGATTTCGCTTGGATTCATGCTTTTTATGCGGTGCAACACCGACTCTGACGTCAAAACAGGCTCCGCCCGTGAAGCGGCAAAAGATCAAAAGATGGCCAAACTCTCTCTATATACGGCTCTGCGGCTCTGCTGCCATCAGTGCCACCTGTGGTGGCGTGGATGAGATATTTCCAGCGTTTATTCACTGATCTCTATAGCATAGGCTGGATCGAGCATAGGGTGCTCCACAGCGTGGATACCGGCCGCCATATTGGTGGGCCATCGCATCCTGTCGTCTGCATTTAGTTCAAGTGGGGCTGCCCGTATTTTTAAAAATTTCTTTTAAATTAAAGGGCATGTCATGCCAGTTTGTTGCAGCGTTGAGTACTTCGCGCGGACAGAGAAAGAGAGGCAATTTTTCACAGGTAAGCTCTTTATTTTGAAGAAAAATCTGTTTATTCGTATCGCGTGCATCTGACAACTCGGACTTGTTTGCACTTCGCTGGTGCCATTCCGTACTAAGAAAGTATGTGTGACTGCTCCTACAGCTATGAAGACCATGTATTTTCTATTAACGATGCGCTTGTGCTTGCAGGTTCCCCTCACAGTCACCCAGCTGTGCCGAAGAACCGGATGCAGAACTTACGCCAATATGCCAATTTGTTCCACTGTTCTTTTAATCTGTGAGGTACGGTGGAAGCAAATAAACTGCTGTGTTAACCTCGTATGTGCAGTTGCTCCTACAGCGTGTGTGATAAGTCATGCATGTGCATGCTCTTCGTGCACAGCGCTTCGAATTTCTGTGATGAAATACGCTGACAGCTGAACAACTGCAAAGCACTCGTGACAATAACGTTATTTTAAGATGAGGAATGGGGAGTTTCATTGTCAATGTCTCTACTCCACCTCATTGCTGGTGGCGATGTGGTGAATAAAATAACGAGCCCCTTCAGAATAAGGATCGAGGTCCTATTCTAGCACACACACAGAGACACTCGTAGAATATAATAACATAATGAACATATAATATAATGAACATAATGAACATAAAATAATGATAACGAACGACAACAACAACAACAACTTTATTTTCGACCTTGGAGAGTGGGGAGTTTCATCGCCACAGGCGACACTCTACCCCGCGATAGGCGGTACTATCGCCAAGGGGCGATAACACCCAGACGGTGTTCCGAGAACCGCGGAACACCACACGAAAACCGAACAACAAACGAAAACAAACAAAAATATAAAAGCGGAGGTACCTTACAATAACAGACAGTGTAAAACCTTTCTGAGTAAAAATAATTAACCTTATATGTTGACATTCACCGAAATTCAGCTTCATGCGTACGCGCCCTGTGCACGACAGTTACGACCCCCTATTCGGAATACATGCAGCGGAGAAGAAAAAGAAGGCAATTACCGTTAAAAACTAGAGGAACACGGCTGAAGCACGTTTGGAATACATCAGCACACTGATTCCTAAGAAAGATGCGTGCTAATCAGCAATGAGGAGCGTTTAAAGCATAATAAATACTCCAAATCAAATTGCTCCCCATTGTTTCCTGTGGGAGCAGCCGGCGCCAGTGGGCCCTCCAACATGGCGGCCGGTTGCCGCACCTCTCTCCCACGAGCCCCTCTCCTATGCGCGATCCATCCTTTATACATAGAGATCAGTGCGTTTATTTCAGTTATTTCGCAGTTTCCTGGGGTTATTTCACCAGGGATTGTACACATTCACTGAAGTAGGTCGAACACAAGACAGAATTCACGCGATGACGTGTGAAATCGCCAACATCGTCATCTACGGTTGTAGAATATACTGGAAAACGTTTCCTCCGCCCGCCACCAGGGAACAAAGCCGGCGCCAGTGTCGCCGTGCCAAACTCTAGCCGAACGTCCCTATAAGCGGCGGCTTCCCTTTCCCTTGCTCCTCTCTCTCACGTTTGCTGTAAGAAAAAAAGGAGAAGAAAGACTAGAACTTCCCACCGAAGCTAGTAGAACGACAGTTTCTACTCTCCAGTTATACCCAAAAGGTAAAATTGGTTTGAGTCGAAATGTGGTTACAATACTGCTCTGCCGAGATGGGTAGGAAGTTCTACCAATTTTTCTTAGAGTATACTTCATGTTTCAAAACGCACAATTTCTTCTTCCCCGTCGTCGTCGTCTATCGTCATCGTCGTTGTTTTCTTCCTCCTCCTCCTCCTTTTGCTCTTCCGACCAGCTTACCGCTGCGTGGCAGGCAGATCACTCCATAAAACCATCTCAAGAGAAAGGGAGCGTGTGTGTGTGTGTGTGTGCGCGCGTTGTATTGCATATTCATTCGCATGACGACTCAATGCCCGGGAACAACGATAACTACTCGGCCTTCGCGATCCATAATTTCCATAATGGCCGTGATCACTCATTCCGACAGGCTCAAACACGTGTAGGTCGCGCTGGTTTTTGCCTGGATTCGGTCTGCACGTGGAGAAGACATAATAATAAAAATGTAAAAATGAGACTTAATGGTTGGGGAAAACATTTGAGCTTTTCTGCGTTTCACTCTAGAAACAGATGGTGCTGGTGGTGGTGGTGACGAAAACCGGCTTGCGGGCTAGAAACAGAACTTCACCGCATAGCACGCTGTGCGCCTATACCATTGCCACGAATGATAGGGCTAGCGCTTTTGATTCGAAGAGAGAGGGGACATACGCCTTTGTGTCTTTATTATCGTATACGCTACGACAGCACGTCTCTGCGCATGAGAGAAATAAAAGTTTGGAGAAAGCACGTGACAAAGAGTCTGTCCACTCGTATTCATAGGGCGCGTTAGGCAGGCTCCAGAGCGCCATATCCCGGGTTCTCAGGGGAACGTACCCTTGGTGTCTCCACTTAATGGTGTTTCTGAGGCTATCCGAAAGCCGAGCGCCAGAGCCGCTGAGCGCGCGCCACCTATCGAGCTTTCTTCTGTCGTCTGCTTCTAAGGAAACATAGCAGTAGATCATAGCAGTCCTCTATAATATTATAACTGTTTACCGCCGACATCTAATGATTCGGGAAACACAGAGAGCATGGGCGGTTGCAACGTGTTGCAACGGTTGCGCCACTTCGAAAGGTAGCACAACGGAACATGCGTCACGCTCCGGAACTGGCCCCGCTCTTCCCCAGCGTTCCCCGGCTCCCCAGCTCCGAAGAAGGGGTGCGCAGGGTGCACCAGGGAACGTGTACCGGAAGTAACTTTGGAGGTGTTAAGTGACCCCTGAAAGAGGGAATGTTCCCGGAGCACGAACCTAACCCACCCATAGACAGGCCCACGGACGGGCCACAACACTGTGGTGAAGAAGATGAAGCAACGGACTTCACGTGCGGTGAAAACAACGAAGACAGCTGGAAACCACGCGCGAGCTATGTTATGTCTACAATTTTTGACTCGTGGACGAAGGCATGAAGCAGGTTGATTTATTCATTGGCAAGCATTTTTTTGTCGCCATCTTGAGGACGACGCGAGCGCCACTACAGGTAGTTGGGGATGTAGTTCGTACCACAGCGCTTTTGTAACCAATGAAAATAGCTAGGTAAACGATATGTTTTTACCTGAAGCAGGAGCAAATTAGGACCGAAATTAGACAGGAATGACCCTCGTACATTGCGTGAAACGTATAAAAATTAAATTTTATCGCCCGTTTCTCGACGGCGATCAGCTATCTTTACTGAGGACCTTCTGATCTAACCCGAGGCACAGTCGCGACGCCCACACCGCCTTGTGCGTGCCTGTCGGGGGGGGGGGGCACCCCCTCCCCCAATCTGTAGAACCCAACCTGGACTAACTTCACTAAAGTGAGGTGATTTAGCCCAATTCAACAACCCTACCTTTTGCCAGATGGCAGGTTCCGAATTCGTTAGGCTTAGCATTCCAGTGTTTCTCCTGCGCTAGAAGTGAAGTGCGTCGGATGGGGTTGTTGAATTGCATATAAAAAAAAACTTCTAGTCCACAGAATTTTATAATTCTTACATTTTTAGATTCAGTATATGACCTTCTTCTACATCTATCCAATGTTCACCTTCCTAACGCTTTCACTAATTTTTAAAAGGCAGTGGTCCCGGTAACGAACTACAGCCGTATAGTTGGAGAGGTGAATAGTCCTCAATTACACCATCTGCCGAAAGCTCAGTCGGTAGCGTGCTGGCTTGCTGAGCTCAAGCACGTTTTGGCTCGTATCGTGAGTGCGGATGAGAACTGCGTCCATCAGCCAGAGACAAAGCGGACTAGCGAGCAAGGAAGGGCGGCCTTCATGTCACTGAAAGCAGAGAAATTTCGGACACAACCGTCGGCTACAAAAGTGACGCTCACTTGTTCTGGGATCGCCACACCTCAGCACTCCACGCTCTGAAGAGAGAAGTGGTTGTCGAGGCCCACTACAGCTCTGGCACGCTAGCGGACATCCTCTACCCCAGTAGTTCTTATGCTGAACGTTCCGCTAAAGCAAGAAACCTTGAACATAGAAGTAAAATGCAAGCGAGCTGGTGTATACCTGACGTTCGCGATCCCTTTTCCCTACCTGGTGTCTTCATGTCACATATTTGCACCTGCTATATTAAAAATTTCATTGCTGGTTTGAGCCTTGTGCTGTTCGCTTTTGTGTGCTGTCTTTTGTTCTTCCCCCAAGCTCAGGGACATTTTGCCAACGTCAAGAAAACTTGTTCCTTTTTGCAGGAGGTGGGTCTTGCCCATCGTCCCCTCCAGCCCTTTGCACTCCCCGACGGACTCTCGCACACTCTACGTATCTCCACCCTTCTTCTTCCATCCCCGATTCGTTTTATTTATTTATTTGCTATAGTCGTGACGATGCCCACTTGTGTGTGGCCAACATCGGCAAGCCGATTAAGTCATTACACCCTTGTGACGATTACCACAACTGTATAATTGTTACAAAAAGGTGTACGCCACCCATTTTCAACAAATCAGGGGGTAGATGATTGACTAGGAGCGTGCTATGCGGTCAAGTTCTGTTTTGAGAGTGCAGGAGGCAGAACCTGGAGGGCTGTGTTATGTGGTGAAGCTCTGTTTTAGCAGTGTGCAGTTGGCGTAAATTCATTTGCGGTCTTCATTCGAATCACCCTCGTATGCATGCGTATTCGTTCAGCCATTCCCGTACACTGTTATCTTGCACGTCCAAGTCAGCATTCTGCTATCGCTACGGCGCCTCCCAATCGCGGATAGCCCCATTTTCTGATGACGGCTTTCGGATAAACAGTGTGTGCCCGAAATATTCATCTGCACCGGAGGATTGATACGTTCCATGTATCCCTATTGAATCGCCGAAAGCCGCAGCTTTGCATCGCTTCTAAAATTCGCAAACGACCGAATCTCATTCCACTTCGCATGCGTCGATAATTGCCTGTGTGCCATAGTGGGAGCTTTGCCTGCCAGAGCTAATCTCCGCGAAATGAGATAGATGGAGAGAGAGAGATACGAGACAATGCGAAATAATACGTCTGCTGAGATGGGTGGCCTATGAGGGCCTCTTTTTCATTACTTTTCTCTTCACTTTTTTTTCCTTCGTTCTGGTCGATGGAAGTGCTTCTTCCTGAAAGATTATGTTTTGAAGCAGTACCGCTCTAGTTGTGCACCTGGAACCCTTTTTGTCATTGCCGGTCCTTTCATTAATGGCAGCTATTTGGCGATGGCATGTCTTAAGACCTTTCTGCGAGTCTTTTTTTTTTAATTCGCCAAAAAGAATGCAAGTTGGAAATCCAACGAACGTGATGGCACTCCCTCTCCCTTTCTATGGTGAGAATTTGAAGGGTGACACATTTGTCATGGTAAGAACAACCAACACATGTGGTGATGACGAGTGGGTAAATTTGCCACTTTGATGTGTCACTCACTACCCCAGCGCATGGCAAGAAGTTGTTTGAATTTGGCAAAAATGAGATACGAAATAATTAGGTGATGGGATAATGGGTGCTGTAGCAATTGGGGGTCCATGTGGTAGCCATGCAGGGGTCCGTCTAATGAAACAACAGAGGTTTATTGAGTTACGAAGTCTCGAGGAGAACAGACAAGGAGGACGTCCAGGGCCTTTGGTTTTATGCAAAATCTGGGGATGTGGCCTTCCAGACACAATATGCTTCTTTCGATTGGTGACCATTGCTCGAACAGCTTGGCGAGATGTCCTGGCGCGACAATGATTTATTCTTCCCAGAGCTGTTCGTCTTGACCACGGAAACAACAGGCGGCTTAACGCCTGTGGACCGGTTTTGTCCCACTGCCGAGAGGGTCAGACTAATTGTCCGTTCTCGGGGTTTTGTGAGACGCCGTTGGAGTTTTGACGGCCAAGGGCAGGAAACGGTCGCTTGGCCTTTCTTCGTATACAGGTGGACGTAGAATACCAAGACAAGGCCATGTGCCATAGCCTGTCGCAACAGTGCATACTAGTATTACATCATTGTCCTTGGTATGGCACGTAAGTCTTAAAGGAGTACAGAGGGCCATCCAAAAAATTTTAAGATTAAGACTTCTGATGAAAGTGTGTGTGTCATTATACCGAATAGCGCGAAAGGTTTTGATGTGTGCAATTTGTTTCCCAGAAAAAAACTCACATAAACATAGCTCCGCGCGTTCACCCTTAACTCGCCACTCCAGCTATAACGAGGATGAGGAGGTATGATGGCACGTCACCGATGACGGCAAAAGGAGACTCGTTCTGGTTTGCCGGTCAGTGGGGGTCAGCGCCTTGTCCCTTTGCCGCCGTAAACCTGTTTTGGAAGTTTTCCCGGAGAATTGGCGATAGAAGGAGCGGCCGAAGCATTACCGAGCAAGGAGAAAGGCTTTATCAGAACCCCGAACAGCCGAGTAGCAGACGACAGCGGAGTAGCAGACGACAGCGGAGTAGCAGACATTTCTCTAGGCCAATCGGCGAGCGTTCCAGGCAGATCACAGGCTGGTGCTGCTCTTCACCACCGTTGCGCACGGTGGCTTTTTGCGGCGTATTTTAAATTCAATTTCTGAGATAATTATGACGCTGTGGTGTAAATTACGTCGCATGGTGCACCTTACTGGCCTACTTAACAGTTTTATAGGAAGAAAACTGGGTGTTAAAAATTACTTCTGTGCTACTTTAAGCCCTGATAATGTCACTGTGCAAAGTCATAAAAGTCACAATTTGATGGCAAACACCAAAGCTATCCATGAGGCACAGATGACAGGTGGTGATAGGCAAAGGCATAGAAGGCTCATATATTTCCATGCTTGCGATATTGAACAGCTCCGTAGATTTAGGTCGACACTCCGATGTTGGTGTATGGACAACGGCCAGGCTCCGAGAATATCATGATGCCCTCTGACGAAGGAATAAATTGTCGCTTCCTAGCACAGGTACCCCTGGTGGCCCTGGGTATTGAAGATGAACAACCCTGCGACTGGAAGAAAGGAAGGCCGTCTCAGTGAATAGCGTGCAGTGGTCGATGACCGCAACTACCCAGCGGTTTCCCGAAGTAGATCATGGCCGAGGGACGAATAGATCGATGCCAACGCGGTTAAACGAGCGATGAGTTGGTTCTAATGGACGAAACATGCCACGCGGGAGGAGCAGGAACGAGCTCTCGCGTCTGACATTGCATATATAATATAGTGCTTTCCGGTTCCGGCCTGCACCTTGTAGAAGTAGCGGTGTCCTTCGGTGGGATCGTCGTGGTGCGCATTTCGGGATATGCGTTAATGAATGTTTCGACGGCAGATAAAAGGAGGAGTTGACCGTTAGGTCAGTTAACAGTTCTTAAAGAAAGGTCGTTTGTCGAGACAAAACTCCGGATCTTTTTCGTCAACTTTTCGTCCCGACACTCAGCGATAACTTGAAAACTGCTGTCGAGACCGGACATTTCAGAGAAGTGCTTGTGCTTGAGGTGTTCAACGATGTCATAGGAGCACCATATTATTGGATGTAAAGAACCGAACAACCAAGACGTCCACATGGGTCCCTCAAGGAATGAAGTCAGCATAATGAGCGACGACCGATGATATTGTGTCTTAAACGAACGGGCCGAAGAAACTTGCCAATGGCCCGCGCTATGGCTAGGCACCCTATTCAGTCCAGTATTTGCTCTCGGCCACCGTGAGATTGCCACTCGTGAAAGCGACGGCACTTTCTGTGGGTGCGTTCGGGAGCAATGTTGTCCTTATAGAGACTTTGTCACCAGATTTAGGGGCTTTCGGAGCAGTACAGCAACAACACGTTCTAGTGTGGTGTCCATCAACAAATCCAGCTACTCTAGCGGCCAACCCACTCGTAGGGGCTCGATCAAACAATGCGATAACAAGCCAACCACTTACACCTTAGCCGTTTCAAGTGTGTTTGATGTCTCAATTGCGAGTTCATCAAGCTGCTGACATAATTCGATCCGACTTTTGTTCCTTTTTCTTCGCGTTTTTATATTCTCTGTGCCCGGCTTTCACTGAACATCTACGGCAACCTTAGACATTCTAGCTGGCCTTTTCTAGGCTAAACAATGCAATGTACTGCAGTTGGTGTGGGCTCGCTGACATGTTCTCAATATTTGAGAATAACTGTTGTTATTCTATACGTTTCACAGTAGCTCCTCCTTATGACCGCCACAGCTGGCGCGGGACGTGTACCTTTTAGTAACAATTAGCATAACTGCATAAACGTCACAAAAAGGCGTACGCCTCCCGTTTCCAACCAGTCAGGGGAGCGAACGGTTTCATGTCGAGATTATTGTTGGCTATAGGAGCGTACTATGCGCTGAAGATAACCACCTAAGCCGTTCAGCGCTGGCTCCAGACTGCCTTACCTGCACCCTAAAAACAGATTGTGGTGGTAATGTTGAAAGCGCTCGCCGCTGTCGACGTCACAGAGGTGGGCAACGTCACAACTAACGCTCTCGGGGTAATATGATATTGTTTTCTCATCTCCTCTTCACCTCGGGCTTACTGATTCCTTTTCCGTCACCTTGCGGGTACGTGGCAGCGTGCCCTCGCCACGTACCGGCGCCAAAGAAGACGTCGTCTCAATATACAAGAGTACAAGGATTAACTTTCACAGGGGAAACCAGGGGACAACAGGTCACCAAGTTTGGGCAGAGTCAGCAATAGGTTGTAAATGTGGCTTCAGCTTTTCCACATGGATGATATCTATCCTTCAGCTGTCAGGGTGCTCTATTTCGTACACGACAGGAGGCACTTTGACAAGACGCAATGCGGTCCCTCGAAAGGCGTGGTCTTCTTCAGCCCAGATAGTAGCGTCCTTAGCAGTAGTTGGCCCTTTTCGAAAATAAAGTCGGTGTGACGTTGGTCGAAGAGGCGCTTCTGCTGAGCCATACCATACCAGTTGAACTTCCTATACCATTTGAAGCCAATTTACAAGCTTCCACCAGATTGCTCGGCGTCAGCGAGCTGCTTGCGACTGCAGACAACGTCTAGTGGAAGGACGGAATCCCGGGCGCGTGCCAGGAAGGGCGTCTGACGCACGGTGTCCTGGTAGCCGGCGCTGTAGCAGGACACGACGTACAGGCCTTCAGGATCCGGATCGTAGTCTTGAGTGTATTAATTGGTTCTCTCTACTAAACCGTTGCCTGCTGGAGGATATGCAGTCGTCGGTGAGTGGTGAATCTCACGATGTTCAATGTACTTCTCGGTCGACCTGGCCATCATTTGTGTCCCACGATCAGTTATAAGCACCGCTGGGCAGCCGTGCTTCAAAATCAGGCGACGCCCGATGAACGTTTGAATTGTCCTTGTTTGATGTTGAATGTTGGAGACTGCCTTGGCTGCCAGAAATTTCGTGAGGTAGTCGATGGCGACAGTGAAGTGCCTGATTGAGCTGATTGAAATGAGCCTACAGTGTCAAGCTTGTGTGGAAGGAGGTACCCACTTCCATAGGCCGCCCGTGGACTTCACCGCATGAAAATAAACTTCACCTCATTGCACGCTCCTAGCCAACCATCATCCCGACTGATATCGTTATCTTCCACTGATTTGTTGAAAGCGGGAGGCGTACGCCTTTTTTGTGACAATTATGAACAGCATGAGTGTCACAAAAAGGCGTACTCCTCTCGTTTTCATCAAATCAGGTTAGATAACGATATCATTCGAGATGATGGTTGACGAGGAGCGTGCTATCCAGTGAAGTTCATTTTTAAGAGTGTACTAAAATCGTTATTAGTTAACTATAGTCTAAAAACAGAACTTCATCGCATTGCACGCTGTGCGCAAACCATTGCCACGATTGATAGCGTCATCGCTTCTGATTCGGAGAGAGAGGCGGGCGTACGCCTTTTTGTGGCAGTTTGGATATATGATAATTGCCACAAAAAACGCGTACGCCCCCTCTCTCATCAAATCAGAAGCGATAACCCTATCATATTCGTCGCAATGGTTTACGAACAGCGTGCTATGCGGTGAAGTTCTGTTTTTAGAACGCACACCTTTTCGCTGACACGAGCGTACCTTAGTACCGACACACCTTACCGACACACACACCGACACACCTTAGAGCGTACACCTGATTTGTTGAAAAGGAAGGCGTACACCTTTTTTGTGGCACTTATGCTGTTCATAATTGTCACAAAAGGGCATACGCCTCCCGTTTTCAACAAATCTGGGCAGATAACGATATCATTCGAGATTATGGTTGGCTATGAGCGTGCTATGCGGTGAAGTTCATTTCTAAGAGTGTAGCAATCGTTGACGCAGAGCGTGCTATGCGGTGAAGTTCTGTTTTTAGAGTGATGGTTGGTTGGCGCAGAGAGTGCTTAAAGGAAAATTTATTAAACTCAAGAACGGAATAAGAACTGCTACTTCACACCTTAGTTTACATATACCTTACATACACACACACACACACATACTTACTTACTTACATATATACACAAACACAGTACCCCCTAAGTCCACCACTCTAGATGTCTGCGATTATGTACAGTATGGAGTGCAGTACATAATGAGTATGAGTATATACACAGGTGCAGGTGCACTCTTAAAAATGAACTTCACCACATAGCATGCTCCTAGCCAACCATCATCTCGAATGATATTGTTATCAACGCTGTGCACCAACCATTACCACGAATGATAGGGTTATCGCTTCTGATTCGAAGAGATGGGTAGGCGTACGCCTTTTTGTGGCAATTTGGATGTATGAAACTTGTCACAAAAAGGCGTACGCCCCCCCCCTCTCTCTCTTCGAATCAGAAGCGATAACCCTACACTCTTAAAAATGAACTTCTCCGCATAGCACGCTCCTAGCCAACCATCATCGCGAATGATATCGTTATCTGCCCTGATTTGTTGAAAATGGGAGGCGTACGCCTTTTCTGTGGCAATTACGAACAGCATAAGTGTCACAAAAAAGGCGTACACCTCCCGTTTTCAACAAATCAGGGCAGATAACGATATCATTCGAGATGATGTTTGGCTAGGAGCGTGCTATGCGGCGAAGTTCTGTTTTTAGAGTGTGCGTCAGGACATGCACAGGAATCACGTTATGCACCCGCACCTATGTTTACACAGGTCCTGCGCACTCTGCTATTAAACCAATCAATTTTCGTTCATTTAATATAAACCTGTACTATGTCACTCCGATTAATTTACCATCGCCTCATTTCACACGTCGCCATTTATCCTCGAGGCATTCTTAAAGGTAAACACGCCGTCGCGCTGTCTGTACAAAAGAGACATTATTGATTTTTTTTTTCTCCGAACGATTTTAACGATTTCCAAGCGAGCGGTGTCGCAATAGACGGTCGACATTTTGTTCCCGCAAATCCCTGTCTCAAACCGTCGAATGGTTTCTCCGTTTTCTCTTTGTTTGCATTTTCTATTTACCGCAGGAGAGCAAAGTCCTTTGAAGCATTTATACGTTGGCATTACGTTCACTGTAAACATGTCGAACCGCCAAGGGGACGGCGTGAGGAAAGAGCTTGCAAATATCTAAACGCTGTGTTGCAAGGTTGGCGGCTCACGACAACGTGAGTAATGGAGGCCCATTTCTTTACTTTTTGTTTTTATGTTGCGTTCTGTTGACGCAGAAAAAAAAAAATAAGAGACAGACATTTCCGCTTTCATAACCGTTGCTGAATTCAGGCTTAACGTAAGAAAGCATATAGGGCCAATGTTTTGCTTCCTTTACGATTTTCGAGAAAGGGAACCGAAAGTGACACAGCTGCATTGGGCACTGAAGGGCACCCTGAGGAAATTTTTAGAGTACGAGAAATATTTGGACAATGTCGAAGATTTCAATACGATATCTCAAGCAAGATGACGTGGTGGCCAACCGTATGAATAGTCTCCGTTCGAAAAAAACAAGCTATCACAGAATGCCCTTTGCAGCACATTTCTCAGTCGGGGATTTATGTTATCTGTTTCTGCTCTTTTATTGAAGAATGTAATTATACAGTGGAAATGGGAGGACCTGTATACTCTCTAGATATAGAACTTCACGGCATAACACGCACCTAAACAACTATTCATCCCGAATGTACTTTTCCTAGATTTGTTGAAAACGAGACTCGTACCGCTTTTTATGACACGTATCCACTTGAGTCAATTGTCACAAGGAGGCGTATGCCGGCAGCTTTCCACAAGTCCGGAGTGATTTCTACATAATTTTGCATAATTTGTATATCGTATTTAGAAGTAACAGCGTGGTGAAGTTCTGTTTTAAGAGTGTGAAGGCCAACCACTGCGCATAATTATGCGCTCTAAAAACAGAACTTCACCGCATAGCATGCTGTGTGTCAACCATTGCCACGAATGATAGGGTTATCGCTTCCAATTCCAAGAGAGAGGGAGCGAACGCCTTTTTGTGTCAATTTAGATATATAATAATTGACACGAAAAGGCGTACGCCCCTTCTCTCTTGGAAATAGACGCCATAACTCTATCATTCGTGGCAATGGTTGGCGCACAGTGCTATGCGGTTAAATTACACTCTTAAAAATGAGGTGGTGGTGGTGGTGACGAAAAAATGAGCTTCACCGCATAGCATGCTCCTAGCCAACCATCGTCTAGAATGACATCGTTCTCACCCCTGATTTGTTGAAAACGGGAGGTGTACGCCTTTTTGTGACACTTATGAAGAAATGTAAATGGTCATAAAAGGGCGTACGCCCCGCGCTTTCCACAAATCGGGAGTGATAAAGGTATCATCCTGTGCAGTGGTTGGCCTTCACCGTGCCATGTGGTGAAGTTCTGTTTTTAGTGTCACCGGTCATCCTGCCTCTACATCACTTTGAAGTCCTCAACTCCCCTCTCCCACTTTCTTTTCCTCTTTTTTTTTTTGGCTATAGTCGTGACGATCCTCACTTGAGTGCGGCCAACAACGGCAAGCTACCTCGACACCCTCCCCCCCCCCCCCTCTGTTTTTAGTGTGTATGTTCTGAGTGTAGCGGTTGGCGTTCGTGCTATGCAGTGAAGTCCTGTTATAAGGTGTACCGTTACCACCCCTGACTTGTGGAAAGCACGAGGCGCACGAGTTTTTCCTAACAATTAAGATAAGTGCATCAATGTCACAAGAAAGGCATCCTCCTCCTGTTTTTAGCAAATTAGGAGCGAGAATGCTGCCATTCGGGACTATGGTTGGCTACACTCTTAAAACTGAACTTCACCGCATAGCACGCTCCTAGCCCACCATCATATCGAATGATATCATTATCTCCCCTGATTTGTTGAAAATGGGAGGCGTACGCCTTTTTGTGACACTTATGCTGTTCATAATTGTCACAAAAATGGCGTACGCCTCCCGTTTTCAACAAATCAGGGCAGATAACGATATCATTCGAGATTATGGTTGGCTAGGAGCGTGCTATGCGGTGAAGTTCATTTCTAAGAGTGTAGGATCGCGTTCCGTGGCGGAGCTCCGCTTTAAGTGTACGACTTCGAGCGAGGTTACACAATTAAAACGGAACTTCAAGTACATTTACATCGCAATAGATTGATCACATCAACACCTCGAAACCGCAACGTTTGCGGTCATCCAGAATATTTCATTCGTCTCTTCAGTGGAAGGTGGCTTATCGAAGCATGTTGCTGCTTCGTCACAGACATCCACAGTATCCTGGGCAAGTGTGGACAGTGCTTTCCTAGTCAGGATTCTTCGTCCTTTGTGCGAAATACTCTACGATTGATTGATTGATTGATTATTTAAAAAAAAACAGGGAGAAATTGAACTTGTCTCCTGACTTGTTCTGCTACTCCAAAACAAACAAACAAACAAACAACCCAAAACAAACAAAAGTACATTCCTCATCCCCAACAATTTGTGTGTTAGTACACTAGGTGCAAGTGAATAAATATCACTAGAACATGCAGTGAAACAGATACACACTAATGCAAAGATACACGCTACAAATACACACTAATACACACTACAAAGATACACCCTGATACGAGGCACTCACACAAAATCCTAAAATATGAGTTCCATGCCGCAGCTCACAAGGAAGTTCTCAAGTGCCGCAAATGCAGTGTCTCGCTTTCTTGGGTCCCACAGTCCGAGCACTTTCACCACGTCGAAACGCCTGTTGTCCAGACGGTCGAGGGTATACCTCAACCAAGCCCTTTGTGGAGCATACTTTGTACAATGCAGGAGAATGTGCTCAGTGTCCTCCACTGTCACACACACTGAACAGTCTGCAGAGTCAGCCCGCCCAATCTTGTGGAGAAACTGTTGACCGTAGAGAACGTTCAACCGTAAACGATGCAGCAGCGTCTCAATGGGCCTCCGTGTACCGGATGGGAACCGGTATTTCCCTTCCGTATCGATCTTGAAGAGGAGAGATGATCGGCGATGAGCTTCCTGCCACTGTTCCTCCATACCTGCTCTTGAAATTGACTGAAGTAGCGGTTTCACGTCTACGAAGAGCATGGTGTTCAGAACGATTTAAAGCACATTGGAGATGCCCATACGTACACACATATATTACAGCTACACACACACACAAATAGATTGACTCATCACAAAATGCAAAGTTGCATACATTAAGAAGTTTTGTGCAAAAAAGTCTCAATTTAAGAGCAGATGTGGTTTCGGAGAGTTTATCCTTACCGGCGTTGACAAACGTAGAGTCTGGTACGGATTCCCTCTCGTGGGTCGACCATCGGGGATATGAACAGAGCACACCTGGGAAGGAAACAAAAACCTATTAAACTGGCCCCAGAACGGCAAATGAATTCACTGCGACATGGACAGGTACTGCTTCTGAATGACTTACTCGAACTGACTTCCCAGGATTGAAATACTTCCTCTGAATGTTGTGGCCCATTCCATTGTTGGCGCAGCTGTTCGTTTTCTTTTCCCGAGGGGAACGTATGCATTGTAAATGGTACCATGCACGGACAGTCCATGTGCAGCAATGGAGCGTGGGCACCGCAGACGGAATACTTCCACACTCTTAAAAATGAACTTCACCGCATAGCACGCTCCTAGCCAACCATTATCTCGAATGATATCGTTATCTGCCCTGATTTGTTGAAAACACGGGGCGTACGCCTTTTCTGTGACAATTATGAACAGCATAAGTGTCACAGAAATGGCGTACGCCCCCGTTTTCAACAAATCGGGGCAGATAACGATATCATTCGAGATAATGGTTGGCTAGGAGCGTGCTATGAGGTGAAGCTCGTTTTTAAGAGTGCACGCCTTTATATCGCCGTCGCAGATGGTGCACGCTACGACCGAGCACGTCTTGCCCGCTTTAAATTCACGTCTAGGCATTCCTGGCGTCCGTAAAACTCCTAAAAACGAACATAAGCGAAGCAACAACAATACGGCAGCAACGTCGCTGCACAACAAGACGCAACCTTGCGCAAGATTAAAGGCGTTCAATGGCGGCCCACCAACCGCGCCACCTGGGGGGATCCCATCGAAGCAGTTCCTGAAAAAGGTCTATACATGACATTCTCGTGTAAACATAAACAAGCCCCTGCCACAAATTCTGTTGCCACGAAGACATCCGGTCCTTCCGCGACTAAGAACGCTAGGAACAAGCCGCCATGCAGAATTATATCTTTCGCTTTTCTGATTTGATGAGAACGGGAGGCATACGCCTTTCTTTTTTTTGTGTGTGTGGCAATTTGAATTGCCACAAAAAGGCGTATACGACCCTCTCTCTCCTCAATAACTGTATTTATCGGCACAGTGGTTGGCGCAGAGCGTTGTTGCTGTGAAACCGGATGTCGTTTTGGCACCAAACCGGAAGCGGTGAAAACGGCATGTATATCACACTTTCGTAACTTCTTTCCAGTCCTATTTGGTCCTCTCACATGTACGCAATGTCCTTTCCGTTTCTGGCCTGTGACGAAACAATAGTGAGTTCAAACGTATTCGTTAAATGACACTATTTTTCCCGTTACCACACTGACAACTTAACTGTCTACTACACTGTCCTCGCTTTGAAACAATACAACACAAAACAACGGTGGCCTCGAAACAAACGTGCGTGGCGACCCCTAAACCTTCTAATAATACGAGGTACGTTTTTTTCCCCTCTCTCTGTCAAATTCACTAAGCTCCCAACACAAACGATAAGCGACGCGCGAAATTGGCAAACGGACGTGACGGCGGCCGAAATTCTTTTCCACACTCACTAAATAATCTTTACAAAAAAAGTTTGAAAAAAAAGTCGAAAGCGAAACCTTCGCGTTGTAATAAAGGTCAGATCTATTTCGACTGCACGTACAGTCCTGGTGGAAGACATCCGATAAAGTCTGGGACTTATACGTAAACGAATGAAATCCAAGATTCTATATAGCGAGAAGGACGCAGCGAGAAGCGATTGGTCGAAATGGTACGAGAAGCCGGTGGTAGAGGGGGGGAGAAATAATGACTAGGAATGAAGGAGTGACGTAGGCGCATTCCCCTGAAATTGGAGACATTCTTTCGGCCTATAAACGTTGATTTGGAACGACGAACGCACGACGTTCACTTCGGCGAGTCGGTTTTTTTTTTTCTTCTTCTTCTTCTTTCTTCGTGACATTTGTTCGGGCTCGCTTTATTTCGTTGTTCCCAACAGGGGTAGGATAAAAGGCTGGCAAGAGAAATACCCGTATGAATAAAGAGATGGGAAGAGGGGAGGAAGCGGAACAAATACGGAATTTGGGCGTTAGATTAAAAGAAGACTGATTAAAATGAGGAGATTTTTCGCCTTACAGTGCAGTGTGCAGTTTGAAAAACAACTGAAGAAAAAGAATTCGGCATGGTGGAGATTAGAAACAGGATACTCGTTGTGAAAAGCTTAAGTCAGGGATGTTTGAAATTACTGTTAGGGATTTAATAGAAAAGATAAAACCCAAAGATCCAGTAGAAACAGAGAGGGAGAGACAAAAAAAAAATAAAGTGAAACGATTCGACGCGAGACGTAGTTGATGTTCTTGCGTATGCGTTCTTTTGATTTCCGTCAGAATGTGGAGTAATTGGGTTTGAGGAATTTTGGGAATGTCACTTAGATTTAGAATTTGGACTAAAATAAATTACTGAAATAAATTATAGCGCGCGTCTTGCAAACGTAAAGACGTTAGGACAACTTGACTGGCTTAAAATATATATATATTGACAAAGATTGCTTGAAGCATCAAAAAAAAAAAAAAAAAAGAAGAAGAAGAATAGCTCCCGGTAAACATGTTTCGGGTCCATGCGAGGTATATTGAATATGCTTCCAGACAGAAATCACATTTCGAACCTTTCTTGGTTTCAGTTGTTCGCGTATCTACTCCCAAATTTGTTATACAAATGTCCCAAGAAGCAAAAAGTGAGCTACGCACATTTGAAGCAGAATAACCTGCATGAAGCGTTTCTCTTGCTTTAAAAGATGACGAAAAGGGTTCTCTGCATTTCAAAGTTGCTTTACTAGGTGGACACCTGATGTGCTCGATCAAAGATAACGCAACACGGGGAGCCATCGCAAGAGCCACAACGTAATTTACAAAAGAGTGCACTTCGCTGTCGCCATTTCCTCTTTTTACATTTCCTTATTCTGGTTTATGTTTGACCTGTTTGACCTGTCTCCAACAGCAGCCACGGAGAGCTTCGCCGCATCTTTGACCGTTGCTCGAAGCCATTGCTTTGTTACGTCCAGTCTTCGCAAGACAACGGTCGAAACCTCGCAAGTCATAACGTCGTGCATCACTGTTCGCTCTGCATCGCATGTCATCCACGGTTACCCGCACCGTGCCCTGAAAGAGACGAAGTACCCTCGCATGCAGCAATATCCACGAATATGCAAGTAATTTATATTGGTGCAAAGGATACACCAATGGTACAAAAAATATTACCAATATATATATATGTAACGTCCTGTACCAGCCCCCGCCAACATCACTACCAAAACGTTCGTTGTGTCATATTGGGTCACATGGGTAACACTGCTGACAAGCAAAAAAAAAAAAAAAACTCGAAATAATCACGCGATATTTAGGCAATTCGCAGACGGGCGAACAAAAGGTACCAACGTAATTGCTACACATGTCACGACGATTGCATAATAGACCAACCCACAAGGGAATGGGGTGCTCCTGATAAATGGTGGCCACGTACAAAAGCTTTGCCCTTCTGATGGAGCCATCTCCTTTAATTCTCAGTTATTTTCCTCGCAAAGACTGCATAAACGATTGGGAACGAAGTCGCCCTCCCAGTCGGAAGCTGGAAGCCCACCCGGCTGATGACTGTACAGATCTTTTCACCGCAATCGTTACCCATGGAAGTGATTCTTTTCTTATACCGATTTCTTTTCTCCTTTTGTCTAGCAGCTGTCGTTGTGGCACTGGAGGTGTCATTAAAAGGCGTTCACATCGCTTCTCTCTTTCTCTCCTTTTCCTTTTTGGTGACGAATGCTTTGTCTGCAGCAGGAGTGTTGCCGACGTTGTCTTTCTTCTTTATTTTTTTATTCGGCGGCGAAAAGCCATGAATAGAATCGAACGAATATTATTGCTGTTTACGTCGCAGATGGTCATCGATGGTTTTTCGCGTTCTTTTTTCTGCTCTTTTGCGCTCTTTCGAGGCTACCTGGGGAAACACAATCGATTGTCATGCAGGGATCGAAAAGCATCTATGTGACGACAGGTTCTGTCCTTGGGTTGTATTGGGTATTTTTAAATAATATGGAGATTGTGGATCCAGAAGTGCTTTTTTTTGTACATGTTGTATGACCCTTAGCCAATCGTGATGGCGATTGTAACGGATAGAAGAAAAAAAAGGGGGGGGGATAACATGTACAGTGATTGTACACAAACCAGTTTTACTTCTTGTCCTTTCTTTCTTTCCTTTTTTTTTCTTGGTTTTTGATGTTGATCTTTTTAGCGATACTGTGACGTATAGCTGCGGTACGTGACATGTAAAAGTTTGAGCCGCAATGAATACGTCACTGCATAAAATTGAAAATAATTTGCATGTAAACCATTATGTCATTCATTTCCGTTCAATTCAAGGTTTATTTAGTAATATTATGAAGTAACTGCTGTGCTTACTATGCAAAAGATTGAGCCGCGATGAATACGTTACTGAATAAAATTGATAATAATTTGTATGTAAATGGTTGGAATTCTACCACCGGCTGTGCTGTCTGAATTTTTTCCAGGGTTTTCCGAAGACTTTCCAGTCGAATGTCGGCACCGTTCCCCCTGAAGTCGGATGAGGACGCATACTAATCCCCCTGTCCCCCCCCCCACTCCTTCCTGTTGTCCTCTCTCCATCTGTCTACATCTGTACGCCGCTCATAGCCACAGTTGCTTCGCGGCGCTAACACGGAATAAAAAAAATGACATGTGACCAATACCGGGAGATTATAGCACGAGCTACGCTATGTGCAAGCCGCTATCTCCCAAGACAACTACCAGCGACTCCTGACGGTGACGGAGGAACATCTGGAACCGGCCATGCAAAGGCACACGCACACCCATGTCGGGATCACTTTGCGCCCGTAATGCACGAGAACACAGGATTCGGAGTGGACCCGTTCGAGGGATTCAAAGCTGCAAAGCTAGGCAAGACGCATTACCAAGAAACTGAATTACAGAAAACCGAATTACCAAGACGCATTACCAGGTGAAACTGGTGTTTCATCTCAGGTTTTCAAAACAACACATGATTTTGCTCCGTTTCAAGACATGCGAACCTTTGAGAGCGGATTCTGCGGTCAGTCCGTTCCCGTTGCCCACTGAAGCTGTAGCTGCAACATTTGACGAGCCAGATCGAGAAAAAGCAGTGTTTTCTGAGAATGCTTGTTTCTCCTTACGATAACGTCCACACGCTACAGCCCGGGGAGGATTCTGCTGCACTATCCCCGCATCTCGGTGTGGAACATGGTAACGGGCAGACCTTCTTCACTGCTGGAAATTCTATATAGTTACAGCAAAGTGTCAGAGAACCAGCTTCACCACCATGAGTCATACAGAACGCTTCCAGGATCGAGCTTCCCAGCTTCCAGGATCGAGCTTCCCAGCTTCCAGGATCTGACTGCCTCTTCCGTTGGCGGCCTTCCGCGTAAGCAGCGATTGACGCCTGTCTGTACAGCCCTATCGTCCGCAGTTCCGTTTTTCAATTTTCAATTAATTAGTTTACAAGGAACAACGTTCGCCCAGACAACCAGGCTGTCCGCAATAAATCTATAACTCTAGTTCTACGCTACAGCAATACTATCTGGTTAACTGAGGCGGAAACCACCGGACATATTACTCTGCACGGATATGTACTGCACTATTTTCTCGCGCGGCCCGGAGTTTATGTAACAAAGAGGAAGAAGGAGTGCCTACGCGTGGCATGCGCGTATCGTAGTTCGACGACATTGCAGTTCGACGACACTGCAGCTCTTCAGCAACAATCCTTTGTTGTGTTTCCTGATCCTTCCCCACAATGTAAATTAGTAGTGCAATGCTATAAACGACGGATGAGTTGCAGGAACCAGAAACTACCATAAAACACAGAAAAAAATATCAGAAAAGCAAAAGCCATATGCTTCCCTCCCCCTTGTGAAGGGGCTCATTATTTCATTCCCCACATCACCATCAGCCTATGCACCAGCAATAGGGGTAAGGTATCGCCCCTGGCGATGAAACTCCCCGTTCAACATCTCAAAATAAAGTTGTTGTTGTTGTTGTTGTGATAATGGAGGGATGGCAATATATAGCGACTTCTATGAAGAATTTACCGCATCCACAGCAAACACTTTCTGAACACCACGAATGAGAACGGTATTCACATCTGCCGCACGTAACCTCCGGTTACCATTTCGGTGACACTCAAGCTAGAGAAAAAAAAAATCCGCATCCTTCATGTTTCATTCATCCTCTTACCGTGCTATATCTTAAAGCGTAAAAAAAATAAGCAAAGAAGCTAGCGAAGGACACAAAAAAAGAGAAACGATGGAAGCGCCGAGAAACAGGACTTTTTTGCTTTCTTATCAGGCTCTTGGATTAAGCTCTGTGTCAACCGCAGAGGAGCCAAGAAAGAAACCCGGTGAAAAGAGAAAAGACCGAGAAGAAAGTACTCCTTAGACCCGACCACCTTGACGACAAGATGGTTCCTTTTAACGAGAAGGGAAAAAGAGAAAAAAAAAAATCCTGAGAGCTTGTCTCCCTTCTCCTTACACGTATGAAATATTAACCCTTGCAGGTCATTAATAACTCTAAGAAAGGACGCTGACTGTTATAGCTTTTTAATTGGCCACAGTGCGAGTGCGCTCGAAGAACTTTCGGAGCAGTTCATTTGCAAATAGAGGTGCCTCTTTGCCAACGCTCTTATTTAAATTTTTTGTTTTTTGGTTTCTGTTTTTGTTTTTTCAAGTATTGTACGGACATTCCTTATGTTCATCTCTCCTGCCATACATGATAATTAAGCGTTTCTTTAATATTTCCCGAATGAAAGAGATGAAGGTTCGCACGAAGCGCCATCGAATTTGGAAGTGAGTGGAACATGGACTGAAATGGCTTCTGTAGAAAAACTTTCGTTTCCTAATGCATTGCACGCGATTTCTCATCCAGTATCACCCTCAGAAAAAAAGGGAGTCAAAAGGGAGTCAACTGATGCTCGGACACCCTCGCGGACAGAGAGGGCGTTGCAGCGACACCCTTCCGTGACCCTATTTAAAGGGGAGTGTTGCGTGCACTCCCTTCATGGAGGGTAGAGCTCTGATGGAGGGGTGTTAGCCACACTCCGCAGTGTTTCTAACGAGGTTCTTCCAGACTATGCAACAGTGCAGCCTCGCACTTTTATTCATTTGTTAAGATTATCGAGACACACCGTGACAATAATGAAAAAGAAAAAAAAAAGAGATGGACAAGACTGTGTATGACATGGCCAAAGTAGTTGTATCCCTGCAGAGGGCATTTACTTTTCCTGTCTGTACTAAGAAAAGCCGTTGGTGGCACATATAATTGAAAAGTACCCAACATTATGTTCTGAGGAACAGGTACTACAACTTTACAAGCAAGCTGGTGCCTACATCTTGTTTTCTTGTGCTCATAAAAGTGCCCGCTTCTACAATGCAGTCTTTCTCGTTATGATTGTAATTGACGCTCGGATCGGTCGTTTCATTCGAGGGAAAATCTCCGTGGAAGTACTCTCTAATGACAAGGGAAGCGGCAGGTCAAGTAAGAAACGCAATGTCCGATAGAAAGGGATATCTGTTCGGTAACGCTAAGTGCCTTGAAGTTACTGCAGACGCAGTTCAAGTTGATGAGGCGTATGTCCGTCACCATTACGAAAGTGTTCCCCTCCTCTGTATTCTATTGTTTTTGTAAGGCGGTGCAACGCAAATCAGTATCTGCACAAAAAAACAAACAAAAAAGACAAATGAAGTAGTATCACTTAATGACAGAGTGGAAAACAGAGTGCATAGCGTTCTCTGCAATGTGCTTGGGCAGTCAAGGGAACACCTTGAGGAAAGGGAGTCAAGGGAACACCTTTAGCAAGGGGAGTAGCCTAAACACCCCTAAGCGCGCGGGAGCCCGGCTGTCAGCAGCAATTGCCCAGTACAGAATGAAAATATGATGAATCAGCTCTGATAACTTTTGCCAAGCTTTTCTTTGCTGTGCTGCTGCTCAGAATTCTGGGCTGCTGCTCGTAGCGTGTGGACCAGTGTGATTGTCACTCGTAAGGCTTGTTCTGATCCATTTTTGTGGGGAATGGGGATGCCGTCGAGGATGAGAAATGTGTGTCCTGGGGTGACTTCTGAGGGAAATGTGCCTGTAGTAAGCTGAAATGTAGTAAGCTGTTTCTGTTGTCGTGTCTCCCGACGTCCCCCTTGGCAGCCTGAACTAGTAAAGTAAGTATGCCGCCGTATGTGTGACAGCGTCTGAGGAAAACCCGAGAAATTATCCTACATAATGATGAAAAGAAATTATACTCGATAAGCTACGAAAACAAATTCAGTAACTGCACTTCACTTTGTTACTTGCACCTTGTTACTCCGTGATCACTGTATCGTACGCTTCAGTTTGTTCTTGCCCTTACAATAAGGACATTTAATTCCTTGAATACCAAATTTTGCGTGTTACAGTCTCTTCCCGGCACCATCAAGAAGGTTTGTCGGTTACCAACACCCTCCCCAAGAAAAATAAAAATAAACAAACAAACAAGCGGAAGAGCGCTTATTTTCAGAACATCCAGAGGTGGCAGCAGAGTCACGTTTGATTGGTAAACCAACATTTCCTAGATAACGTCAAGCATTCATGCTTACGCCACCTATGGAGGCCTGTCCTGCTTTGCGATCTGCTTCGAGCTTTCTTGTCGTTCGTTCTTTGATTTACTTCATAGAAAGAACCACACTAGTAAACAGCAGGCCTTCCAATGTGAGGGCACCGGATTTTTCCATATCTTAGAGGTGTTGCTCAAATAAGCGCCAGAATCAAAGACAAAAGGAAGAGAGATGTAACTGCAAACTGTGGTGATAAGATCGTAGGGACCAACGGACGTCATATCAAAGTTTCCTTTCATCGCACCAAGAGTAGAGTCGGAGAAACGTCTGTAATTTTTATCGCAGATAATCGCCATTCTTCTGGGATCCTTATGGGCGTCTGACTCGCTTTATTATAAAATGTGGTGAACACGATAGACAATTTTAGAGAACCGTTCATATAACGTGGCTTGCCTGAACCAATCAATGGATAAGATTCTGAGTCTTATATAACTGCAAATTGGCGCCGACAAGTACGATAACCTTACAAACCGTCTGCTAGAACTGCTTTTATGCGCTTTATATTGATAACGTGAAATAAGAGACTTCCACTAGCCAGTAACGACAGTCCTCGCAGTCCCATATGAAGGCACTTTGTAATATGCGAGAAGCGGTAAAGAAAAACACGGATGCAAGTACAAGTTTTCTCACTCGTCGGAAGCACCGTGGGAGATGCATTACTTGATATGACAGTTTGATTAAAAGGCATGGAAAGCCTTGTGAGTGCGAACAAGAGCACATTCTTAAGGATGAACAAATAAAATGTAAAAAAGAGAAACAAGAATCTCTACTCCACGCGCCTTGCTGTTGTAAAAATAGGGGTTAAAGATGCACACTCTGCTGTTGTTCTGCAATGTTAACACCTTCGCATTCTGCAAAGCGGGGACTTCCTGTGGCATTGCAGTAGGTTCGGATGCGATGGAGATTGGTCTACCTTTCATACACTAGTCATGTTATGTCATAATGCCTAATAATAAGCCATCCAGGAAGAAAATTGTGACGCCTTTGCCTTGCCGTAATCTCAAAACTCTCTTCATAAAAAAGAAGAAAGGCATCGCCCTCAGATCGAACCAGGGAACATGAAAGCTAGAATCGACATCTGCACCACTGAACCAACAGCCCAGAATGTTGTCATCGTGAGGGACCACGACGCAACCGCTTCGGAAGGCACACTGAGCAGTCCTTACTTCTTTCGTCGTAAAAAAGAAAAGAAAAGAGAAGAAGCCAAAACTGGGGCACACTGCAGAAAAGAGAGAGAGAAAGAAAAAATAATAAAAAGGAAAAAGAAAACTACGCAGACGGCGGGTCGAACCACGGCCCTCAAAGGTTGCAACCTGTCTAACACTGTCCGTTCATACCGCATTCAGGAATTAAGATGCAGACGCTACGCAAGCCACACTGAGCCCGTCAACATTTCTTTTGTCGTGGGAACAAAATTGGAACGTCCCACAGTTGCGCACAAAGTTGCAAAGCGTACAAGACAAATTAAACTTTTATGTCTTACATGCACATTTTCTGGAGAACCCATTGTTTTGGCCAAGTACAACAAAAATTGCACACCAGTGCATTCTGCCATGAAGCCAACACGGCGAAAATAAGTCCTCCAGGAACAAAACTGTGACGCTCTTGCGCTTCCATTCCAGGGGTCGAAACCGGAACTGAACCGTAACCGAAAACCGCAAGAAACCGTTATTTTTTGCCAAACCGAACCCGAACCGAACCGTAAACATTTTTTCTCTCCCCCTGAACGAACCGGAACTGAACCGAAAAAGTATGATGCGGTAACCGGTTCACCAGACGGTACATTCCCAAACGACTGCTGTGCTGTGCATCGCTCGGACTCTTGCCGCATTCATAAAGCGGACCAAAAAGTGGTGAGACCATGCACCTCCTACAGCCTCACCTCCAAAAGGTTCGCGACATCCGTGTACACTTTTGTGACTCGAGGGGTGCAAAAAAAAAAAGAAAAGAAAAGTGCTACACGACAGCTACACTTTGCATTGTTACCTCGGCTGCTTCCTTTCATTCAGTGCCGCAGCGTGAAGGCGACGTAAATCTTAATGGTTCACAGCGACATCCACAAACAACGCAGACGTCTAGCGACCACGGGAAAGAGGTTGGCGTGTGGTCCAGAGCATGGAGGAAGGGAACACAGGAGCGGCCCCTCTTCCTGTGTTCAACGGGGAGCAGCGTGCCGGCCTGCGCATGGGACTCTAGGATACTGCTATCGACCACGAAACCGTTTTCGTCTCTCTCTCTCTTTTCTTTGGAAATTGGCGATAGCCTTTTGCAAGGGTGTTCAACGGTATGCTGTACGCCATTTCCCAGCACTTTCCGGTACAGTAAAGGATGATCTGCTGTGAACTGCATGGTTCTTCGTACCTATGAAGCGTAGAGGCGAGGGAGTAAGAAGAAGGAACGAGGAGCAAGTCATCACCGGAACCTCTCACATGTGGTACACTTATTAGCACAGCACACGTAAACCGGTTCGAACCGATTAATATCGATTCAAACCGTTATTTTAGTTGCGCTGAACCCGAACCCGAACCGTACCGATAACCTTGAACCGGAACTTGAACCGAACCCCAAAAAATAACGGTTCCGAGCCCTGTTCCATTCTACTAGTACGCCATGGAAGAGCCTCTCACAGCAACACCTGTGTGTGGATATTTCTTTCTAAAGCTCAGGGTCAACAGACAAAACCAGATGCAATGCGCTGCTTCAATGGAGGGCAGCGAGTACGCCGGTCAAGCCAACTTTGAGAAACTGTGTCCCGCATTTCTGGGAATGATAAATGTTCTTTTTTGTTGCAAAACTGTCCTCTCCCAATTTGCTATTACGGAATGTTCATGTTTGCGAGATTTTGATGTTGCAGATTTCATGCAACTTCGTAATTTCCGGTATCGGGTATAAAGTACCGCGTTACTTTCTTTGGTAAGGTTTGCGGTACTTCGTTACCTTATAAAGGAAGTGTCGATATTGGTATTTTGCTGCTTTTTACTCTATAGTAACGAGTTTCGGTATCGCGATACAATACTGCGATGGCGGGTGCAACACTGGTGCTGATGCCAAAGATGTGCTTCTGGAGAATCCTTCACTCCCACATTCCGGCTTACCAATCTTGTAGGACGAAATGCATATTAAAGCTGACGATAATCACCAGTGATCACGGATATTGTCTTCCGTACCAAAATGATTCATAATTTCACAACATTCATATATCGTTCGCCATAGGTCAAGACATTATCCTGTATTCTTTCTGCTCCTCGTTTTTCACCGCGGATCCCAGGAACGAGCATCGGATGATATCCCACTCAATCCATCTCAGATCTCCCGGGCCAGAGTATCGTGGCGATGGTAGGCGTTATTCCGTGTCCAGCGCTCATCTTTCTGTGCCCCGACCATCCACTGTGACCTTGTTTGCGCACAAAGATCTCAGCTCGCGTGTCGTGTCCACGAGGTGACGGGTTCTGCACGAGGTTTCGCAGCAGCTGCGGGTTATCCGTCAACCGGAGGAGACGTGCTAAGAAAAATTGCGCCTCGGTCCGGTATCACATCCATCACCGGAACCTTTCGCACGCAAAAGGTATAGCTGCTCGAAACGACGACAAAAATAGGACGTTGAAGAGGGTGGAAAACGTCATTCTCCCGTAAACTCTTATTTAAATATTATGTATATTTTTAATCGGTCAAATTTCTTGACAAGTGGCGTTATTTTGCTCGTTTGCTTCCCTGGTCAGTCCCGGTTTTCGGAAGGGGATTTCACGCGAGGGTGTTTTGAGAAAAGCGAGCGATAGGTCTCCTGTAAAGGGTACTTCTCCTAGTTAGAAGTCGTACTGAGGCAGAGCCGACTTGACCATTCTGGGACTGGGGGATAATCTTTGTTTATTCGGTGACAATCGGGGAATGTCGAAACTGAGTCAGGTCAACATAACGTGTCAACACAAGTGATAAAAATATGAAAACATTGAAACTGCTGTGTTTATTACGATGCAAGCTTCCATCCAGTGGACTGAATTTCATCAGCTCGATAAAATGCAGCCCACTGCATGAGAGCTTGTATCATAATAGACACAGTAGTTTCAATGTTTTATTTTTCTATCATTTATTTCGCCGCAAACATAAAAGGTCAGTTTGGTATTCCATTGAATAAAAAGAAGACATACTGTTTACTGTACTTACATTAGACGTGGACAACAGAAGGAAACGTGAAGTTCTCTGCCTCAGTGGTCGGTCATTCCAGGAGGGTCGCTGGGCCAGGTGAGAGAGTAAGTTAAAAAAGCGTTCAGTTTGGAACGCAAGCTGTTGAGAAGCTTTTGTTTTCTTTGTTTGTTTGTTTTTGCTTTTTTTTATGTTTTCCTTTTCCTTTGTTCTTTGTTTTTTGTTTGTTTTTGCTTTTTTTATGTTTTCCTTTTCCTTTGTTCTTTGTTTTTTGTTTGTTTTTTGTAAGTAATGCGTTTTGAGTTACCGCATTTTCCAACAACAAGCCACGGGCACTGCGTGAAAATAAATAATAAAATTGGTGAACACGTTGCACGCTAAGACTTTCGCACCACCGAGATTACCTAGCTGATTTCTTCCCTTCGCTACCTAAACACGTCGCTGGTTTATTTTCGCGCTTTCACGATGCGCATTACGGACGAAGTCCTTCGCTGCTACCCAGTGTGCGTCCTCATTCGCTGCTGTCACAACAAAATTTCCCCGAGTGACGGGAGTGGAAACAAAACGAAGGAGAGTCCCGCGAACCCTAACGTTTCCTCGTCTGCCTATCGATTTTTCGAGGACGTTAGACGACCACATTTATTTTGTTTGCCAAGTGGGATCAAGTAACGGGGCTAGAAGGGGGGCCTTCCGCATATAAATGTGACCTTCGTACGCGTGTGCTGCTGGAAAGGGGGATTGGAATGCGGCTGCCATTTCACGCGCTGTTTGCTGCCGTGTTTTCATTTCTCTCTCTGCTTCTTTTCACCCGCATGCATACGACACGCTTTCAGAAAACGCGTGGAAGCTCATCTTAACATCGTGAACACCTGAATGGGTTTTCTTTTTCTTCTTCTTCTTATTCTTCTTCTTTTACGCCTTGAATTACGAGCGTGGTCGGAAGCGGGATACGTGTTGATGGAAGCTTGAGAAGTTCGCTAATGAACATCTCTAGGTCTTCATCAAACATGTGTATTCTCCTTGGTTGCGCTGAAATACACGGAGGACACACGACGAACACATACACGGAGCACGTCTTGTGTCGTCCGTGTACTTTAGCGCCACCAAGGAAGTTGACACATGCTACCAACACGCCCAAAGGAAAGTCTTAAATGTGTATCCTGTTGTGCATTCTACCAAACACGTTTTACTACGGTAGTAACTTAGTAGGCCATCTCTCGAACATGAAGTTGTGCCCCTGCAGTCCTTTCGGGGCCATTTTAGTTCCTTGATTCTTCTTTCATCACAGCTGTCACCGATGGAACTACGTATATACGGCTGTAGACGCTGGTGGGCTCTGTAAATATATCTAATAAGACAACGTAAATTCGCGCAATGTTTCACGATTAAAACTCGATTCATATAGTGCAGGAGAAACGCGGTCTGGTAAATTTCAATGGAAAATCGATATTTAGAACGGCCACAACTTCAGGTTCACCATTCGACACACGTGATCGGTTCTAATATAATCAGCTTAATACCAATGAAGGGTACCTCCCAATCAACAGATGCTGTAGTGCAGCACAATGCAGACTCCACGAGACCATTGTTACGTATTCCATTCAATTGGTGGAATAAACAACTTCCATTGATTTTCTTTTCGGTTAAACTCAATTGAACAGAACTGAACACCACATGCCACATATCAAGTTTTGAAGAGGCGCTTTAGGCTGGGTGGTATTACAGTTTCACCTGCATATATCCCTTCCCACAAAATGTATATTTCTGTTTTATATATATATATATACCCCTCCTTTTTGATATATCCCTCATCCAGGTACCTACTCCATTACGAAAACACCCTCCTATCATCTTCGAGGCGACTGAACCTACACTCAATCTTTAATACTCCACCTATCCCTATTAGTGAGGAGCGGCCATGTTGCTGTGGCTCACCCGAGCACCTATTCAAAAGCGATCAGCAAGTACCGCCGCAACTAAAAGAAAGAAAAAGAAAAAGCGGCGATAACGCGACAAGGCTCAGCCACGAAGCTCCCTAATTGCTCTCGCCTCGGTAACACGAACCGCGTTCCTGATTGGTAGACCAGCTGGCGCTTTGTCGTTCTATGGGGCACGTGGGGTTGTCATCTTGTGTGACACCTCGTTAGCCTCGAACCGGACCACTTCACAACGCTTTTTCTTTTCTTTCAACGACGTGTTGTCACTTGCGGTTTAGAAAGTTACCGTGAATTCGCTCTCTATATAGGCGAGTTGACGCAATTAATCCACTCTTAGAGTATCCCATTCGACTAGTACGAAAAGATACTTTAAAGCCACACCCTAAAAATATTGGGGCGCCCTCTGTTGGAGAGGTCTTGCGCGCAGAACTTAGAGATAATTTATTTTTTTTAATTCCGTGTTAGCACCGCGAAGCAACTGTGGCTATGCGCGGCGTAGAGATGCGGAGTGATGGAGAGAGGACAGCAGGAAGGATTAATGGACAAGGGGGTTAGTATGCGTCCTGGGCCGACTTCAAGGGGAAGCTGTACCGACATTCGTCTGGAAAGTCTTCGGAAAACCCAGGGAAAACCTCAGACAGCACATCCGGTGGTAGGATTCGAACACACCACCTCGCATTCTTCAGCACGACCTTGGCTACCACCAACGAGCGGGACGCCCCTTTAATTTAATTTAATTAATGAACTTTATCTTAATAGTTAGTGAAATAATAATTAAAATAAATAAATTACATTCGCTTAATTAATTTGGTCCTACACCATAACCTAATGTGAGAACGTTACGTCCTTCTGCGACTAAGAACGGTTGCAACGAGCCGCCATGCAGAATTATATCTTTCGCTTTCCTGATTTGATGAAAACGGGAGGCGTACGCCTTTTTGTGGCAAATTAAATTGCTGCAAAAAGGCATCCTCTCTCTCCTCAAATCAGAAGCGACAATTGTGTCTGTCAGTAGAGTGGTTGGACTTCTTCCATGGCAGGCAACTATTTTTTCGCACCCGTCAAGGGGATACGGAGCATGTATCGATGACTCATGGAGTCCCACAGGGGAGCGTGCTGAGTCCAATTCTGTTTAACGTGGCCATGGCGAGTCTTCGGGGCTGCATTCGAAAGAAACTGTCAATTTCGATCTACGTGGATGACATCTGCATTTGGACGAACGGCAAATCCCGTCCAGCCATCCAGCGGCGCCTGCAACACGCTTTGAACACTATTGAGCACTACCTCGCAACTGCCGGCATGAACATCTCGACTGAAAACTCCGCGGCACTCTCGTTTACGAGAAGGAACATGTATCCCTTCCCTCTTTCAGTTGCTGGTGTACAGTTGAAGAGTGCATATTTTCATCGTTTCCTAGGTGTCACAGTAGACGCCAGGCTGTCTTGGGTGAGGCACATAGCGAACTTGGAAGCCAAGGTCCACCGGTGGATTGCGGTGATCAGGCATCTGGCAGGCATGAAGTGGGTCAGTGCCGTGGCGTCGCTTTTGGCCGTCAACCGAGCTTTGGTTCGCGGGTCACTTGCATACAGCTTGCCTGTGTTGAACGGCCTCCGACCTTCTTCAGTCCATAAGCTTCAGTGCCTCCTGACGCGCAGTCTCTGAGTGTGCTTGGGAGTCCCTGGGCGATAGAGACTCATATGGTCATTGCTGAGGCTAAGGCAGCCCCGCTTGAAGTTCTTCGCTACGGGGAGACGTGTCGGCTGTACCTCCGCCTTCTAGCTCACCATCGGCGGCGTCCGCTAGTTATGAAGCTCAGAGACGCAAGCACAGCGGCGTACACCCATGTGTCTCGCAACTGAAGTGGTCACACCCACACTCTAAGAAAAACAGGAGTAAACCGGGGAGTAATTGCAGCTTCTACTCCCCTAGTCTGCAATTACTCCCCATTTTAGTCCCCTAACCCGACGTTTAGTCTTGACATTTACTCCCCAGGACTGCAAATTGTCACTAAACTTCGCGAATGGTCTCCTGAATGCAACAGTTTACGTAAATGTGTGCCCTTGGTCAATTTGAACGACATACAGTTGCATAACTCAGACAACGTAGCAATTTTTCAGCCACACAGAGTGCGAAACAGTTAGTGCATCTTTCTTCGCAAATTGTGCCCTATGTATGGCGCAAGATTTTATATCACTCGATATATCACGATTGACGGTTTGCTTCAAGTATTTTCATGCATGCACACGAATTATGTACCTGCGACTCTTACAACAACACTTGAAATGCAGTCTCCACTCTGTGACATTCATTTACTCCCGTGCATTTACTCCCGAAAGGGACTATTTTTTGTGGCAGTGCATTTAGTCCCCAAAAGGAGTAAAAGTACTCCTTTTTTTCTTAGAGTGCACAGCTCCCAGCACTCCTCCTTGGACTTTTTCGACACCCTGCATCTCCCTGTCGGTGCTTGTGATAACAGGGAAGGAAAGCAACGTTGCTGCATGCGTGACGAAGCACTCACTCTCGATATGATGAGCTTGTGTTATGAGACTTCCACCGCGGTTTTCACGGACGGCTCAACCACGGGGGAAGTTCGCCGTCTGCCTTTGTCATTCCCTCCTAGTCAATTTCAGATGGCCATCACCTCTCACATAAAACATCGTCAACATGCGCTGAGCTTTATGCTATTCTTTTCACCCTGCGGAAAATTACTGACTGCCCCGTTCGCTCCTGGGTCGTTTTTACGGATTCCAGATCTGCACTCCAGTGTGTGGCAACTATGGGACTTCGCGGCTTCCTCAGTGCTGTGGTCATTGAAATTCTGCAAGTATATTAGAAATCAAGCGCACAGGGCCACTATATCGTCTTCCCGTGGATCTCGGGTCATGTTGGTATGATCGGAAACGAAGACACAGATCGAACAGCCGCTGGCGCGCACTAGTACACCGAGCGTGTCCCCGTTACCTCGTCTCAAGCCTCACTGGCCCCAAGATGCAGTCTCAATGGCAACGTGAGATCACCACCCACTTTCTGCTTTACTCCGTTGACCCCACATTGTCCCTTACTCTCCCCCGCCGAATGCCGCGTTCCTTTACCAGAGTCTCCCACCGCGTGAGACTTAATGTGGCTTTTACACCGACTTTCAAACACCTCCTCGGTGTCGGCGCGTCCAGCCTCTGTTCCACATGTTGTGTGCGCGGTGACCTCCATCACGTCCTCCTTGTCTGCGGACAGTACGATCGCGAGCGCGCCCTCATGGAAACTGCTCTCCAACGCGTCGATCAACGCCAGTTCGACTTACACAAAATTCTCGGGCCATGGTCGGACCCCTCACATCTGATGCAAGCCTACGAGCTGTTGCTGAGTTCCTCTCCAGCACTGGTCTAATGGACGAACTCTAATAGGACACCTTTCCATCATCATCACTTTCTCATCCCTTCCACAAGCGCAATGGGGCAGTGCACCGCCATAACGGCGGAGAATGACCCTCCACATCATCATCCCATTTGGGTGTGTGTGTGTGTGGTGCAGAGCGTGTTTGCTGTGAAACCGGATGTCGTTCCCTTAGAAGCCGGCCAAGGACGCACATTCCCCAGGGCGTCAGTCGTGACGTCGCCCACATCTGTGAGACCGACAACGGCGAGCCCTTTCAGCGTCACCACCGCCACCACCACCACCACCGGATGTCGCTTTGACACCGAACCGGAAGCGGTGAAAACGGCATGTATAGCTTCTGAGTACTGCATCTGATGTATAACTGCTACACTGCTATAACTACTGTTGTTGTTATAACTGCTAGTTCTACAAGAGGGAACGCCATATTGGCTCCATTAAGTTCGTCTGCTATGTTAATGACGGATCCTGTCTCTAGATGTTCGCTCTTTCTTCTTTATTCGACTACGTTTTTGCGTCGTCCGTGACAACATTGGATAAAGGCCCTCTAAACAAAATCGCAGGTACTGTTACGGTCAACGCGCTGCAGTTCGCTTTGTGAAATAAGTTTGCCTCAGCATACGGTCGTTTTGCGTAGGCGAAAGAGACTGCACTCTTAAAAATGAACTGCATTTACATAATTGGTACAAAAAAGTCGTACACATCCTGATTTCAACAAACCACGCGCGAGAACGCTATCACTAGGGACGATGGCTAGGAGCGCGCTATGTGGTGAAGTTCATTTTTAAGAGTGTGCGTTCCACTGGCGTGTCAACAAGATGCCGCACAGTTGCAGATTTTGTCCAATGGGAGCGCGGTGCTCTCAAGGTTGCAGGACGGCTGTCGGTATAGTGCCGGGGAAAAGGAACGCAATACTCTGAGCGAAGCTGTTCAGTGACTCTAGGCTGGTTGAAAGAGCCAATAAGACCATCAAGCCGATAACCCGCTGCTAACAGCTAATGGAGAAAAATGGCCGGATGTACTGCTGTAACGCTACATGTACTTGCTATATACAATGCCGGTTATCAGGACACAACGCGGTACTCTCCCGTCTACCTGGTGTACGTGCGGGATGCAGTTCAGCCTCTCGATGAGGTTGTAGTGCACAGCCCAAGACAGCTGGCTGAACTCCATGATGCGTCGACGTTCCACAGGTTCGAGAAAATCTTACGAAAGCACGTCAACTCGCAGGCAAACACATAAAACTGGCACAAGAGAAGCAGAAGCGTGTCCGGGAGTAGCCAGTCTCGCGTAGCTTGGGACTGACATCCCCCCTTTTTCCTTTTTTTTTTTTTTACAAATCAATCGATCAACCAGAAGCGCCTCTCCGACAAGCATCGGATTGATGTGTCATTAGAGAGGGATCAACTTATGCTTCTGAAGATAATATCGGTTGTCGTAAAGAAAAGAGGCGTCTACGAAGGTTTGTGTCGAAACTTTCCCCGATAAATTATGAAACTGAGTTGCGTAGCAGTGGTGTACGAGAGGTTGTGTTTGTTGCAAAACTGAAGCCTTACGTCCCAGCATCTAGCAGAGCTACCGCACTTGTGATTTATTGCGATTTTCACTGGTATAATTATGTCTGATTAATTAATGCATTATGTTTAATGCATCTCATTTACAGACATCGGGTGGACACTATTTTAGTGCATATGTAAAACCCCGAGACTAGGGAACACGAAAGGACAGACACAAGCACGAAGTCTCAAACACAGCTGAAAATTTTACTTCACATACAAGAATTATATACAACCAGAGGGAAGGGAACAACCAGTTGAGGACAAAAAGGGTCAGTTCGGGAGAACAAGACGTCTGCTCAAGGCAGGACCGAACTGACCCTTCCGAACTGTTCCCCCGAACTGACCCTTTTTGTCCTCAACTGGTTGTTCCCTTCCCTCTAGTTGTATATAATTCTTGTATGTGAAGTAAAATTTTCAGCTGTGTTTGAGACTTCGTGTTTGTGTCTGTCCTTTCGTGTTCCCTAGTCTCGGGGTTTTACATTATGCATCATCTTCGCCAGCTCGCTTGCTTCCTAGCCATTTTTTCACTATTTTAGTCCCCGCCATGTGCAATAAGACCAGGGGAGAGGAGGATGAGAGTGTCTCGTTGAGGGGCGCGTGGACCACCATCTACCATCTCTCTACCATATACCTTACAGATTATTTAGCCGTTTTCAGAACTCAGTATGATCTTGTACTTTGCTGAAATGTGCCTCTCAGCGCCCTCGGCGTAACTTACTTTCTTTTTCATTTCTGTGTCTGCTTACATACGACTTTCTTTCTGAGCACTGAGCAAAGGATGTAAGATAATAAGTATCAAGCACTGTTAACAACATTCAAGTCTACAAGTTTTCGTTTGCGGCTGTTTATTATGCAGCGTGTCAACGTGTCCTGTATTAACACACAGCCTAAGTGTTCTGGAGCAGCTGGCTGCAACGACTGTATCTTTACTGTTCTCTTTCCTTCTTTCTCTCTATCTCTGTATTTTATGAATCGTGGCCCTGGAAACGTCTCGCGAATGGGCAGGAAAACCTCTTCTTCTTTTTTTCATTTCGAAGCCTGCCACTTTTACTAGTGAAACTAGTAGCGGGCTTGGTTAAACGCCTGCTGCTTGTTACTCAACAAATTACTCCGAAGTGCACGTACTCTTTCTGTATGTAATACAACTTCTCTGACTAATTCGCAGCGAGGGCACTTCGAGAAGATTACGGGTAGAAGATTCTCTTGTCCCTAACCCGCTGACGATGGCCTTCTATTTCGTTTGCAAACACTAGAACTGGCATTCAAGCTAATTAGATCAAGCCGGCTCCTACTGTATGGCTGCGTTCCGCGAAGCAAACAAAGAAAAACTCGGAGTTTCTTTTTCAAACACGGAAAAAGGAGAACGCATCGCCGACCTTGGCCCCATTCCTATTTCTATTTGCATGACTGACCTTTCTGATGACAGTGCATTTGTCTCGAGGTCTCCTGAAAGAATAGAAAGCAGACGGAAAGCTGCTCGCTTGATTGCTGGGCTGCCCATTTCGGGCGCATGCAAATGCAGGTGCAAAAAATTCACGAGGCTCGTGCAAACTCGACCGAGCAGCTTCTCACAAGCCTGTGGTTTTTGTCGTTTACCCAAGACTGAATGTACTTGCTCCGGTACTACACTTATGCAGAATCACCTTGCTTCTTGTTCAGATAACCGAACGTTTCTTGAAATGTACGAGCACACGTGTAAATCATTTAGTTTGCGATGTTTCGTGCTTAGCTTGATCGGCTGGCATTCGGTGCAACGAGGAGGTAGATTTGGCGTCGGCTGCGGCCCACCATATCTGCAGAGCCGTGCCCATTATCCTCTCAAACGGAGATGGACACTTCTACTTGTCTGCGTTGGTGTCACCCTTGGCCCGCCATCAATGGCGCCATGACATCACTCAATGGGCGCTCCACCATGTAGTGGACACGTCAGTATCATTTAAGATCGTTTAAGGAAGCCAGGTGGCTTCCCACGCAGCTTTACGTCACTTCTGCGGCGTCTACGACTCAACGTCGCCTTCACCCCTGTATTCCGGGTTAAGTTGGGTTGCAGTAACAGGGAGCTGTGCCCAGCTTATTGCCATACCTCGGCTACGATTCCCCATATCATCAAGTACTGTGACCGGTACACGTGTGAACGACGTGTGTCTCGACGCCAACTTGAGCTCCTTGACCATAGACCATTCGGCTTGTCCAAAGTACTTGACCCATGGAGCTCCCCTACGCATCAGCGCTGTGCTCTTCGCTCCCGTTTTGCTTTCGTGCAAGCCACTGGCATCCCCGAAGAGCTCTAAACAGAACTCCGACCCGTCTTCGCTTCGCGCTCACCATTAATTCATCCTCTCATATTGACCTCCGTGAAGTGGGGTAGGGTCCCGCGGCTACCACGGGGAAACATTCAATTTCATCATCACTTCTTCTTCGTTTATTATTGTTGTTGCTGTTGATCAGTTTTCGAGTGTGTTGATCAGTCGAGTTATCTACATTATCTAGTGTCTGAGATACATCAAACATAGATCGCCAAAGCCTTGAGACACAATGCAACGTTACTCAACAGAAATGCTAGTAACTCGATATGTGAGAGAGAGTGACATTATACTCGAATTTGGCAAATATGTACGGGAGACGTCTCTCTAGGGAGTGCTTTTTGTTGCCACTATACAGCAACAAAGTGTATTCGATCGCTGCACTATTGCGAGCATGCAAATTTGTGCGCGTTGCTTTTGAGAAACACAATCTTTTCGTTTATTTCGATTTGTCGAATCGATACACGTTCATGGCTTTAGAAAGAGATCGATGGTACTAATCGATTCGCATCTTGCTTGAAGGTCTTGCCATTTAGCCACAGTGAAATGAAGCGTTCCTCTGAACTTTCGGTCCGCTGTAACATAAATTCCTTTAGGTGCAAGCAAGTTCAGAATATTATTCTGTTAGGAAAGCAAGGTTTAGCGATAAGGAAAAAAAAAAAAGAAATAGCCGGAGCTCTTTGGCTGCACGTATAGCGTACGTTTGAAAGTGCTCAAACTTCGCCATGCCCAGTACTGGGCAATCACGTGCTACGTGACCTTCAGACGCCATCCGCTCAAACGTTGCCTGCCTGCGTACTGCTGACGATGGCCCAATAAGGCCGAAACAGCTGTCCTGTACTGGCATGGCGACGTTTGAGCACTTTCAAACACAAGGTTTAGCGATAGTATGTTAAGTTCCTGCTTACATTGTGTTCGCACTATATCTGACATTGTGCAGTGAGTGTTTCTCGGCGTCGAACGTCTTCCCCTTTCCTTTCCCCCGTTTTCCTTTATGCTTTATCCCGCTACACCCACTCTACCCCTTTCTTGTTTCCTGTTTTTGGTTGTTTGTTCTGTTTTTCGTAGCTAACCTTTTTCTTTCTTTTTTTTTACCCACAAACGCGTTTTGGAGTAGCCAGTTCTGACTGGGTCGGGACTAACATCTCCATATTTTTCTTTCTTTTTCCAATCCAATCCAATCCAATCCTGCTTACATTTTGCGGCAGAGAGTTTGACCAGAGTTCCTCATGCCTTATTTCTGATTGACATGTCTCCTTCTTCTTGCTGGTTACCAGACATTTAGCTACAATTCATTAGTAGTAGGTGAACACATATGGTACTTTAATAGAACTTAATTGCGAGAGTTTTACAGAGACCAAGTTGTTGAACTTGCTGTGATCACGAATTGATTTCTGGAGCCCACCACTTTATTATCTTTTCTTTTTTGTTCATGCAGTTATTTCCTTTCGTTTTCCAAATACGAGAACTGGGGTAGCCAGCCCTCATCATCAGCTCTATTTTTATTCTTTATTTCACATAGCCACACTAAACCACCACTATCACCACAACCGAGAACCCCAACAGCTGCATGCATAACTATAAGTGGCGACTTAGTGATTTTCTAGTGCCAACACAGATGCACGTGACAGCCTTCTAGATGGTGACCTTCTTAGAACCAGAACTTTGAAGCAATAACTGAGCAACCCATCAGGAAACGACGGAAAGGGTGCAGGCTAGCTGCAGGGTGCAGGCTAGCACTTACGTGTGTCGTCTTCAGTGGCGTAGCCACGGGGGGGAAATCCGAGGGGAAAATAATATATAAAGGGGGGGGGGGCAGTGTGACGATCGCGAAAGTTCTTACAGTTCATGGCGTCTAAGCAGCACTCTTGAATGGTTTTCAAAGTATGAGCTTTTCAAAATCCTTCCAGTTTCGTTACACCACCTCATTGGACATGACTGCCTATACATGTAATCGTATTGTGCACGTCCAAATCAATTATTTTCGTTGTTGTTTTTAACCGCATTTTGCGGCGTGCATGAGTATGTGTGTGTTGTCGCACCCAGGATCAGCGGGGGGGGGGGCGAGTTTTCGTATCGAGCCCCCCCTACCTCGGAGGTCTGGCTACGCCACTGGTCGTCTTCTGTGTCCGTGTTTTTTGGTCTTCTTCATGAATCCCTCAGGAATTTTTTTCGAATTCAGTGTCATCTGTTTTTTACCAGACTAACATTGTCCAGCAAAGCATCCGAAGATAAAAATGTGTCTGATTTTGCTTACTCTGAGGTGCTGGCGTGTCTCTCTCCATTTAGGGCAATGGACCTTTTTTACAACTGCTTATGCGCATGCGCTGCGGCGCCGATGACCTTGGGTGCGCCGGACAAGGTTGTCTCCGTGCGCAATAGATGGCGTTGGATGGGAACGGCTGGTAGAGTCACTGTACTGGGGGAAGAGTATCGCATTCGCTTTCCCCGTGCCGCCGCCTTGCTCATTCGCCGAGGCGCCTCACGTGGTGCGTTTTCCTCCTCTTTGCTTCCAACCTCCCGCCGGGTCTCCGGGGCATGCAATAGCTGGGACGCATGTGCGCGTACGTTCGTGTGGCGCTCTTGGTGATTTGTACGTGCAATGTATCTCAGAGAGCTGAGGAACTACGAACAACCATGTCTGGATGTTGTGCTGCAACGGGACAGAGTCAAGGAAAGCATTTTTCTGCATTCCGACGGGCAAAAGTGACGAAACGCGTAGATCGGCACAGAACCTGCCGGAAGAACTTCGCGCCTACGAATAGCACACGCTCGAGCGAGGTAAATTTCGTGGCGTGTTTATTTTTCATTGCAGAACCTTTGCACACAGTACTGAATAACAGTTCAACTGTGCGAAGAACAGCCGTGCGTATCAAAGTAGTGCTTGTTGGATCTTCCCATTGCGTTCCCTGTCCTGCGGTGCTAACAAAACGTCACTGTCAGGACCACGTCACACGCGACGACTTCGAGGACAAGGAGATTCGAAAGAAGTTGAAGTGGACGGCAGTACGAAGCAGTTTTGCATACCGGACACCTACGGGGCTGAGGAAGGCTCCTATCCCCCGTTCTTCGCACGCAGAGTTCTCCGAGGAGTCACCAAAAGACTTGCACACTGAAGTTGATGACAACATAGTGTAAGATCAAGGGGCAGTGGAGGATAGTAATGCGTCGAGATATATGTAGATATGCACTATGAAAATTATTGGAACTTATGAAAACCATTCCTAAATATTGATCAAGGGGCAGTGAAGGATGGTAATGCGTCGAAATATATGTTGATATGCACTATGAGAACTATTGAAACTTATGAAAACTATTCTTAAATATTGAGCTGTAATTGTGAGTGAATCAACTTTGCACAGGAAGACAACACCGTCACAAACCAGAGCATCGAGGAATATGCACAAGAAAAACTTGCAGACGAGTCATGTGATGGTCCTTCGATGAGGTCGCCGTCTTAAAAGAAACGAGCAAAGGCTGAGACGGAAAGTAGTGACTTGAAACTCACGGTCTACTCCTCATGGAAGATCAACTGCTTGCGTTGGAGCGGGGGATTGGAAGAACAATCCACAACACTTTACATGCGCGTGAAAAAACGTTGGCATGCACATAGCCATTGAACGTTTCAAATAGAAATTTAATTGCGAAGAGACGAGAATAAAACTGGTGGAGATTATTTATGTCAACCTGAAGCTGCACACACGAGCACTATAGTTTTATGTCCACAAAACAAATGAAAAAAAAAAAACATCTATAGAGCGCAAACGAGACTCGACGATGCCTTTTAGAGGCGAACACGAGCCAACATAATTCGTCTGTTAGCTACAGAATACAACAAACGATACTGTAGTGACGCTTGTGACCTGTTTCATTAAGTATTAGCCGAGTCCCACCACAGGAAGTCACAAAATGTTTGGTGCACAGCCGCGAAATCAACGCGTTGTAACACTGACTACAGCTATCCCAACACGCGACCCGCGGCGGCTTGGAAGCAATATGGCTGCCGGAGCAGACGACGCGGAGCGGTTGCGGTACTCTTCCCCCGGTACAGTGACTCTAACGGCTGGTAGGCTCCTTAACGACGGGACCACAGGAGTGGGAACCAGTGGGGACAACGCGCGAATTCGTCTGCCCCGCTCCAAGACCAGTTTTGTCCTTTATGTTACCCACATGGGTTCGTTTTGGCGTGCTCCGAGGGTGGTTCGCCGGAGAGCCACTAGGATATGACGCGAATGTGAAAAAGGTCAATTCGCGCGGAAATCGCACGCTATCACCACCAATTACCTATGTTTGCTAAATAACATATGCGTGTGGTAAATATGCCTGTGCTGCTGTTGTTGTTGCGTCTTTACTGTCTTGCAATTGACACGAGTCATTAAGCTAACATAGAACGCAATTCTAACTACACGATGCTTCGAAAACATTTATTTCAACCTTTATTAGAGCTGCGCGAATATTCAAAACATCGAATTCGCATCCAATAATTGTAGTAGTGTAGGGATAGTAACAAAATAGTAATAGTGTGGCAGTAATGTGGTAATATGGTAGTAATGACGCAGTAGAACGCAATTCGAACTACATGATGCTTCGAAAACAATTAATTTCAACCTTTATTAGAGCTGCGCGAATATTCGAAACTTCGAATTTGCATCCAATAGTTAACGCTACTCGAACAGTATTCGCAAGCGATTTGAAGTATTCGCAGTTGTCAAATGTTTTGCGAATACTTCATTTCTGAAACGTAGTGCAGCTGCTTCGTTCGCGCAATTTCACGTCATGTCTTTAAGACAGAGTCTAACCCAAATGACATTGAGCTGCAGGAGCATGCAGTGGCAGCCACCCTGCTCCAAGCCTGTTTTTCCTCTCCTTTTTTCTTTCTTTTTTTCCCCTCAGATAATATCTTACTTACATACATCACGTCAGCAATCGTGGACGAGACCAAGGCAGCCGCGAATATTCGCGTATGGGGAAACGTGTTGTGCAATAGGAGTAGCGACGCGTTGGTTTATGTGCCGACCCGAAACGTAATCCTCTGCAACGTCATTCTCATCACCGCGTCTCGCGTCCATCTTCACATAAACGATGTGATGCGAACTTGGGAAGTGGTTTGTAAGTCTAAGGCGGGAGCGTAGTTAGTGTGCAACATCGAAGAGTGATATCCGTCACCAGCGGCGTAGCCAGAAAAATATTTCGGCAGGGGTTCTGTGGGGGTTATACATGGGAGAAGAGGATTTCGCTGTTGTCTACTTCTCCTAAATGCATTACCAAAGGTGTGGCGTCGAGAGGGGCCTTGACCCCCCTAACACCCCTGGCTACGCCAGTGTCCTTTGTTATCGTGCGGTGTTGTTAAATAATACGGAGACATCGCACGCGCTAATTTCAAGTGCAAAGAAATGTGCTAGAAATAACCAACAACAACGACAACAACCGTATTTTGTGATTATGATTGAGGAGTTTGATCGCCAGGGGCGATGCTCTACCCCCATTGCTGGTGGTAATGTGGTGAAATGGAATAACTGTGAAGCGCAGACTGATTTCTTTGTGAAGAAGACCGCCGGACCCGCTAAAGTTGTAGTAGAGTATAGTTTCATTTTAAATCGAACAACGGGTGAAAGTCGCATTTTTCAATTCGCCCAGAAAAAAATATATGTTAGAGGACAGCTCAAACGAAGCAAATCGCACCACGTGCGACGCTCGTGCGTGGAGTGGTTTCCGCCTGGGAGAGGAGGAAAGTCTGAGGCAGCTTGAGCGCGCTTTCTTCTGGACCGACTTTGACGGGATCTAGCACCGCTGATTTTATGCCTAGGAACTGGAGGCTGTTTGTGATTATAGGCTGCACTATAGACACTGTCGACAGCCACCCACAGAACTCTGAGGGTCACAGATTATCTGTAAAAAAGTGCCAAACTTGGCGTAAACGTTCAAAAAGGCCAAACTTTGTTACCAATTTGCTTCATGACAGAACGTCTGAGGACATCGAGCTTAGTGCCATTCGATAGGACGTTGAAAGAACTTTCGTGCTGTATAGGTTCATTTTTCTCAGCCCAGTGGTTTCTGTGATATTAGCTTGAGAATCGCTCATGGTAGGCGAAAATTGCCAATGTTGCATCTCAGTTTTCTCAAAAATGCCATCTTCGATTTCCTTGATTATTTTTCAAAAAGGTGGCGTCATGTCTCTACTTTAGACGCCAAGTGAGGCAATCTTTTATTTTTACCTGAGATACCCGCAAGCAATTTTTTTTTTTTTTTTGTCAGACAGGGTCCACGAGGCTGCAGTCTTGCGCGCCCCATCCACGAGCACGCGACCTTCAACCTCTTCTTTGCTACAGGTCTCCCGCGGACAGATAAATCAATGACCACACTGCATGAGCTTCTTGTAGTAAACGATCAAAGATGAAAGTCACTGAAAAGGTTAGCCAGCTGTAGGACTCGAACCCACAGTGTCCCCAGAGCATCACTTTACGTTTACCCAATGGTCTCCCAGTTCCGTCAGGCTCATTCAAACCGTGGGAGAGTACATGAGTTGCCTGTGCGCCCTTGACGAGGAGCCCCACTCCGACGAACATACCGACAAACCAGTGAAAACGAAGCGCTTCGTAAAGATCTTTATCCACTGGTAACATCGTCGCTTTTGTCTTAGGTTGCCGCCAGTCCCCTAGGCAGTGTGAAAGTGACAACCATTTCATTGGTAAAAGAACTTTGTGGAAGTTTCGAAAAACGTAAAATGTGCCCATTGCGAGACCCCTGCAGGTGATGGATGCCACCACTGGATTAGCATCATCTAATAGCTTTAGACATGACCTTTCACATGATATAAACTGACTGGGTTCACACGCATTAATGCCAAAAGGGTTACTGAAGACCACGCCGAGGGTTTAAAGGTACTGTAAGGCAGCAGAGGCCGAATTTCATTTAGCGTGGCTATTCGATAGTCCAAGCCATCAGTACAAAAACGCCGCAAATTTCATTCCAATCGGTGGTGCAGTTAATTAGAAAATCAAAATTAAATATTACGGGCAACACTGTATTAGTATTCGGAAGGGCTCCGTACTCTCAGCCGCGTACGGCGGCAACCACGTTGCATGCGTGTAACACTGGGCCCGACAGCCGAACAGCGCTGTATTTCTTTTTTATTTTATTTCGCAAAAAGCACACTAAACAGGGGTCTCTGCACTCCTACGGAAATATGATACAAAATAATATAGCCACCAAAAGAACAAAACGAGACAAAATAGTACTGCGTACATAATATATATTCGACAGTGTTGCCCGCTGCACAGGGGGTTGTTCGACACCAGGCGTCGCGCCGCTGCACTACGCCGGATTTTTCATTATAAATTAAAAATATTTAGCGAGCGTTGTCGGTCGTATGGTTCCGCATATGGGATTTACAAGCAACAAAGTCTCAAGCCTACTGCTTTACAGTACCTTAAACGTACCTACGGCTACCGGGAACGAGGGATTTTAGTTGTGCGTCGTTCTGTCGGAAATTTTGATTCCCACGGTGGCGCTGACACAGCTCGTGGAGGGCGAACGTGTTATACTTGAGAGCAGCAACGTACTGTCATCACAGCGGTCTTACAGGCTTTGTAGTACTCGTCGTGGTTCCGAAATAACGCTACGGGGCATAAAACTAATTAAAGATAGCATGCACAGCTTAGGAACTGTCACTTATTGCGCCCAAGCAAAGAGACGGCTGCAACCACGCGGCCACAAATTTGTATTCTCAGGTGTTGTAACTTTGTCCTCAGTGGCCGTAGTTGTGCCTTCCTAATATTAACTCGCACGTCAGCCTCATGGCGTGCGTATGTGCATTGCCTCAAGCAGATGTGCGGGAGAATAGTGAATATGCGCTCGTGCGTACGCACACGTGGTTCGTGCGACTCCCGTGAAAGTGCGTAATAGCAAGTTCAAGGCGCCCACGAAAGTATTGCCCTGCGCCCCCAAAGGAAAAAAAATAAACATACGTACCATAAGTGCAAAATAAGTACACAATGCAACATATGGGCAATAAATTACAAAGCAAAGACTACGAAGCAAAACGCGCTCGTAAACATGCGAGGAGCGCCCTAGTGTGGAAAAATCGCTCCAAGGAAATGTAGCCCTGCGTCTCAATCAAAAAGAGAAAATGTACCTTACCAGCAGCACAGATTACAGGCATAATTCTGCCCCTGTGGAATAAATCGTGAAAAATATTGTGGCGTTTTAGAAATTAAGATCGAACATGCAAAATTTTCGCGTACCACTCGTGGTTTTGCGATACTAGGCGGACAAAAAATGCGCTTGAACCCAGTCACTTTATATTGTGGATACCTATTCTAGCCCTAATGTTCATTGGGGATGCCTTCAAGTCCAGCACTAGTATTAGAATAGCAAGAAACAAGATGGGTTCGCAGTAGTTCTGTTTAAAATGGAACATCCATCAGTCGAATATGCTGACGGTGTTCGAGCAACTCCTATCGAACGGAGCCCTCGTCGACGTCACGTTAGCCTGTGAGGGCCTCAGCCTCAAGGCGCACAAGATGGTTTTGTCAGCGTGCAGCCCCTTCTTCCAGGCGTTATTCGTCGAAAACCCATGCAAACACCCCATTGTAATTTTAAAAATGACATACGATATGTGGACTTGAAAGCTATCGTCGAGTTCATGTACCGTGGCGAGGTGAACGTCTCGCAGGACCAACTTTCCGCCCTACTCAAAACGGCAGAGACTCTGAAAGTCAAGGGACTCGCGGAGGTCACCGGCGAGAACAGGCAAGGTCTAGTTCCTATTGGCACGACAGCGACGGAGGCAGACGCGAAAGGATCGACGCCTCGGGCGGAAAGCCCGCCTTTGTCAAAACGAAAAAGAGGACGACCAAGACGGCGTTCGCCCAGCGACTCCAACAAGAGCGACTCCGAGGACCATGGCGGCAGTGCTGTGAAGCGTGTGAAGGGGGCTCCGGGAAGCCCCGAAATCATCGAGGACGGAAGTTTGTCTAGTGATCGGTTAGCGGTGCCTTCTCCGGCCAAGATTCCGGCGACGACTAATAAGGTGTTAAACGCGACGGCGGCAGTGTCGACGACGCGGGAGGACTCTGTGCCTGCGGACGATGTGGGTTCACCCGATGACGCCGACTTTGAGGTTGACGCCTCTAATCTCATGGAGCAGTCTACGACGACGGAAAATGTTCCCATGTTTTCTGAAGTCGCATCATCGTCACAACTACAAGAGTCACAAACGCATCACGTCCGGGTCACCAAGTCTGTGGATAGCAGATAAAAAGGAACATAGGTACGTGCTGTGCACCTGCCAGGTGACAACTGGCCGGCGCGTTTATTGCGTCGTCGTCATCATGATGGCGTCCACAGAGGGCGCTACAATATCATGTGAAAGGTCATGTAAAGCTATCGGATGATGCTAATCCAATGGTGGCATCCATCATCTGCAGGGGTCTCACAATGGCACATTTTACGTTATTCGAAACTTCCACAACGTTCTTTTACCAATGAAAAGGATGTGACTTTCACACTGCCTGGGGGACTGGCGGCAACCTGAAACAAAAGCTACGATGTTACCACTGGATAAACATCTTTACGAAGCTCTTCGTTTCTTCTCACTGCTTTGTCGGTATCTTCGTCGGAGTGGGGCTCCTCGTCAAGGGCACACAGGCAACTCATGTAATCTCCCACGGTTTGAATGAGCCTGACGGAACTGGGAGACCATTGGGTAAACGTAAAGTGATGCTCTGGGGACACTACAAGAAGCTCACGCAGTGTCTACCGACAACGGCAAGCCCCTTCACCACCCACCACCACCAGTGTGGTCATTGATTTCTCTGTCAGCGGGAGACCTGTAGCAAAGAAGAGGTTGAAGGTCGCGTGCTCGTGGATGGGGCGCGCAAGGCCGCAGTCTCGTGGACCCTGCCTGACGAAAAAAATCGCTGCGCGTCTCTCAGGGAAAAAGAAAAGATTGTCTCACTTGGGGTCTAAAGTAGAGACATGACGCCACATTTTCAAAAATAATCAAGGAAATCGAAGATGCCATTTTTGAGAAAATTGAGATGCAACATTGGCAATTTTCGCATACCATGTGCGATTCTCAAGCTAATAACACAGAAACCACTGGGCTGAGAAAAATGAATCTATACTGCACGAAAGTTCTTTCAACGTCCTATCGAATGGCACTAAGCTCGATGTCCTCAGACGTTCCGTCATGAAGCAAATTGGTAACAAAGTTTGGCCTTTTTGAACGTTTACGCCAAGTTTGGCATTTTTTAACAGAGACTCTGTGGCCCTCAGAGTTCTGTGGGTGGCAGTCGACAGTGTCTATGGTGCAGCCTATAATCACAAAGAACCTCCAGTTCCTAGGCACAAAATCAGCGGTGGTAGATCCCGTCAAAGTCGGTCCAGAAGAAAGCGTGCTCAAGCAGCCTCAGACTTTCCTCCTCTCCCATGCGGAAACTACTCCACGCACGAGCGTCGCACGTGGCGCGATTTGCGTCGTTTGAGCTGTCCTCTAAATATATAGTTTTTCTGGGCGAATTAAAAAATGCGACTTTCGACTTTCACACGTTGTTGGATTTAAAATGAAACTACCCAGTAATTATCGCTATCAACCTCCGCAACCGTTATCTCTCGTCAAAGATCGCGGATTTCGTGAACTCTAATGGCTGGAGCTGTCCCGGATTACACTGTACATTGAAGGACAGCCCTCTCCCGGGTTGCTATATCGAAGCGAAGGAAGAAATTACAAAAAAAAAAAAAGATTTACTGAAACTTTTTGAGGCCATCGAAGGCATCTGTGTTAGCCACATCGTCGTCAACTGAGCGGCTCTACTGCTTGTCTGCAGACACTGTTCATTCGCGAAGAGCTTCAATCAGCCCACATGTACAAAGACTATAGCTTTGATGAGTGACAACTCCTATAGTTTTGCTCGTTATACGTTTCTATACGGGTCCACATGAAGTACAGTCCCACATGTGGTTAGAAGGTTTTCCGTGCTTATACCTTATCAGTCATTCTTGGTCCTACTATACAGTTCGTACTATGGGAGTCAATAAACGTATTCGCTACTTTCAGAGTTACTAGCTCCCGTGGTGTAGTGGTTAGGATGATCGCTTTCCACGCCGAGATTGGGAGGTGGCGGGTTCGTATCCTCCCACCGGCTGTGCTGTCTGAGCTTTTGCCTGGGATTTCCGAAGACTTTCCAGACGAATGTCGGCACAGTTCCCCCTGAAGTCGGCCCAGGACACATCCTAGCTCCCCCTTTCCCCCACTCCTTCCTGCTGTCTTCTCTCCATCTCTCCACGTCTGTACGCCGCTCGTAGCCACAGTTGCTTCGCGGCGCTAACGCGGAGTAAAACAAAAACTTTCAGAGTAGCATCCAGTAACAGACGGAAATATTTGCAGTGTGTAAAAAGCACAGAAAGTACAAATGCACACAAGTAAACCATATGATGAAAGTAGATGGGCTTCTCCTGCTTACGATATTTTATTTCGAGTTTAACAGCTTTAGACTCCCACACTCGCAGAGGCAGTGTTTCATGATAAGCACAAAGTTATAAAATTTTTCCAAGGTGAGATATTCAAAATAGTACTAGAATTTTTTTTAATATATATATATTCGAATTCGATTAGAAATTTTGCCATTCGCACGGCTCTATATTACCTGGGAAGGATGCAGGACTATACATGGTATACCGGAAAGCATTTTTATCCTGCTAACCACCTGGAAATTTTGATGCACGTCGATGTCACGCATCAGCTATCTCACTGACAATGTGTGCCTCGTATTTCTTGTATAGCTTAGAACAAATGTATCTGATACAGTGTGAGATTTTTTTTTTTTTTCAGAAACTTTTAATAAGAGCTGGGCCATTCCAGCCAAAACCAGCCAGAGGTACAGCTCGACCCGCTTAGATTTAGCTGAAAAAAAATTGTGTGCATTCCTTTAGGGGTGTGTATGTAGGATATAAACTTTATTTCTCAAGATTTTGTTTTCTTGAGCATTGGGGGCGCCTCGAACTTGACTCAAACATGAAAAAGTGTTGTCCGTTCCAGTCGTCCTTCTGACACATACAGACGACATTTCTGCGCTCTCTTTGCCTGGTGTTAGAGGAGAAGGGTCGATCTACCTTACCGAAGTGCGTATGGAACGAGAACGAATCTGGTGAAGTGGTGAGAGTTTAAGAACGGAGCGCGTTTTGGGCCAAGTTTACGATTAATTTTTAGCAAGTTAGCATTCTCGCAGGATTCTGAGATTATTTATGCACATAAACTACTGTATGGAGATTCGCTTCACGTAAAAATATCACGCTTATCTATATTCATTGTTTAACTAAGCAACCGTGACATCCACAATTCGCCAAAAATGACACTTTTCAGGTAGTATTTTCACATACCTGAGGTCGTCTAGGAAGTGAAACAAATCGTGCCATTTGTAGAACAAATCGTCTCTCGTAACATATTCAAAATCAACAGGTGTATTTTTTCTTAAACGAGAAAAAAATATTTTTTTCCCTCCCCATACTCCGCTGCAGCTCATTCGTTAGTTGAGGTCGTCTAGGAAGTAAAAAGTGATAACTTTGTGACCCTCTCCTTTACCATTTTGAAAACTTGCAGATGTATTTGTTCTTACGGGAGAAAACACGGTTCGTCACCGCAGTGCATCCCGTCTGTAAGGTACCATTATCACCCTTAGGACGAATTTCGCCTTCTGCTGTTCTGCCAAGTTATACCAACTTAAAACTCACAGTCGCTGCTTCGTAACAGATTCGTCGTCACTTATGATTGTTTTCGCATACTTTAAGTTGTCTGGCAAGTGAAAAAATCACACAATTTCAAGAACAGACTGTAGTAGCCGGGCAGGGAGACACAGTGCAAGCTAGGTGGAAACTGGTTTAATGCGACAAGGCAACGGCACGCATGCCGATATATACAGATACGCCACGCAGTGTATGTGACGTCATGCCGATAGGCCTCCTATCGGCTACTACATTCCTTCCCTTTTTATTTTGTTTCAAAGCCATAACGTTCGGGTTGCTTTCGTGTTCTCGAGCTTCGTCGTAGTTGCGGTACCGGAGCGTTGTTTTCCGTGGCGACTTCATCTTCAGTAGACACAGGCGTTGCCAATGGGGTCCCTGTTTCGTCTTCTACTTGAGGCTGGACTGCCAAAGCCGGGTCAGGCGGTTGCTGTGTACTGGTCTCCTCTGGAATCCGGATCGTTCTGGGCGCAGGAATAGCAAATGCGTGTGAAGTAATGTCGTCCACATGGACAAACCTCTGTTGGCTTTGAACCCTGACTATGTATGTAGACAAGCTGACGCGCCGCACGACAGTGCCTTCTAACCATCTTGGATCACCCGGTCTGGTCCCTCTTACTCGAACGCTATCGCCCGCTTCGAACTCCCTCCATGAAGTTCCGTTTGGGCGGCTTTGCCCTTGAGTAATACCTCTTTCCGTCCGCTTTGCTAATTCGGGGTGCAAGATGCTCAGCCTCGTGCGTGGCTTCCAGGACAGAAAAAGTTCGGCTGGCGTCTTACCAGTTGTTGGACACGGTGTGTTATGGTATACGAAGAGAAACTGATCCAGTCGATGTCGAATCGTCCGAGTCACTCCTGTGCTCTCCTCATCCCGAAATTGGCGTAGGAGACTTCGTTTGACTGTCTGGACAAGTCTTTCCGCTGCTCCATTTGAGGCTGGGTGGTACGGCGGTGTCCTCGTATGCTGCACAGCGTTCGTTCTGAGGAAATTTGAAAATTCGTCAGACACAAATTGAGGACCATTGTCCGTCACAATTTTCTCCGGAAGTCCGAAAGCTGCAAAAACCGTGCGTAGTGTTTCCACCCAGTGTTTGCCGCTGTGGTTGACTTCATGTATTGGACGTCCACCCATTTGGAGTAGGCGTCAACAAGAACCAAAAACCATTCGTTCTGTAGTATGCAAAGTCCAAATGAACCCTCTGCCAACGTCTGGTTGGCCAACCCCACGATAACCCCTGTATTTTAGGTGCTGCGTTCTGAGTAAGCTGGCAGGTTGAACAGCCTTTTACGGCTTCCTCAATGCACGTGGTTAACTTAGGCCACCAAACGTGGCTTCTCGATAACATTTTCATGCGCGTCACGCCTGGGTGTCCTTCGTGCAAAAGTTGCAACACTTCCGCTTGTAGTGCTTTCGGGATGACAACTCTGTTTCCCCACGTGACGCAACCGCAGTCTACCGACAGTTCATCTTTCCGCACAAAAAATGGTGCCATGTTGTCGTCCGACGATTTCGCAGGACAACCATTCAAAACAAAAAAGAGTACCTTTGACAAGACCGCATCCCTTTGCGTTTCTTCCCGTATCTTGTCTGCTGATAACGGTGCTGCTTGCACTGCCGAAAAGAAATGCACATAGTCACTTTTGTCTGCTTCATTTCGAAGGGGTAATCTTGATAACGCGTCAGCGTTTGCCACTTGCTCTCCTTTTCTGTAGACCCACTTGTAACGATAAGCAAGCAGCATTAGCATCCATCGTTGCATTCTCGCAGCAGCCATTTGAGGAATTGGTTTTGTTTGACCAAGAAGCCCTGCTAGGGGAAGATGATCGGAATAAATTGTAAACTCTCGCCCATACAAAAACTTATGGAACCGTTTTACTCCGAATACAACACCTAGCGCTTCTTTTTCGATGTGGGCGTAACCGCTTTCGGCTTTACTCAGCGTGCGTGACGCATACGCAATTGGCTTTTCTTCGCCGTTGATGACATGAAATAAAACTGCTCCTACCCCATAAGGGGACGCATCGCACACTAGTCCTAGTGGCTTCCTTGGGTCGTAGAAAGTTAGCACACTGTCCTGTGTAAGCAATTTCTTGCTTTCTTCGAATGCCAATTCTGCTTGCGCAGACCATTTCCATTTTTTATCTTTCTGGAGCAACTCATACAAGGGCTTCAACTTGGAGGACATGTTTGGCATGAACTTTGAATAAAAAGTTAACATTCCCAAGTAAGCCTTTAGCTCACTCACGTTTCGTGGTGAAGGTGCTTCCTTTATGGCCTGTACCTTTTTAGGGCATGGGTGGACGCCTTGCTCATCTAGCGGCACCGATAGTAGCCGTACAGAAGCCAGGCAACAAAGTGCGGCTTTGCGGAGATTATAAAGTGACTGTAAACCCCTGCATCAAGAGTGATCATTACCCCTTGCCCACGGTCGAGGACTTGTTCACTGTTTTGGCTGGCGGGAAGGTGTTTACCGTTCTTGATCTCTCCGCAGCGTATCAGCAAATTGAGTTGCACCCGGACTCGCGTCCCTTGTTGACCATTAATACTCACATGGGATTGTACCAGTATGTCCGAATGCCATACGGAATTTCGAGCGCACCTGCAGTGTTCCAAGCCATTATGGACGAGCTTCTGAAGGGACTACCTGGGGTGGTCTGCTACCTCGACGATGTTCTCATCATGGGAGCGACCTACGCCGAATGTCGGGTCCGAGTGGAGGCAGTTCTGCAGCGGTTCATGGACGAAGATGGTGAAACGAGACTACGACGGTTAGGGAGGCGGATCCCGGAACCAACAGACGCTGGAGTAGGCTGGCATGGCTAAGATGTGGGAATTTGACGCCTTCAGTGACGAAGGAGACGAAGACTTCGCTTCGTACGTGGAAAGATTTGGGCACTATTGCAAGGTAGCCAACGTGCAAGACGAAGAACTTAAGAAGTCAGCCTTCATCACAGCCATAGGGAAGAAAGTGTACAAGACGCTCAAAGATTTGCTTCTACCGTCAAAGCCGGAAGAGAAGTCATTCAAAGATTTGGTGAAGGTACTGAGCGAACACTACGGGCCTACAAGCCAAGTCATTGCGGAGCGCTTCAAATTTAACCGGCGCTACCAAGGGGAAGGGGAGTCCGTCGCAGTTTTTGCAGTCGCGCTGAAGCACATGGCTGCGAAATGCGAGTCCGGCCAGTTTCTCGACGACGCGTTGCGGGACCGGTTCGTCGCGGGACTGCGGAACCCAGCCATCCAGACAGGATTGCTAAAGAAAAAGGAGCTGACGTTCGAGACGGCGTGTGAGTTCGCCAAGAGCGTCGAATTGGCCGAGCGAGAGTCTAGGGCTTCCGACCAGTTGCTGGAACAGACGCCGAAGTCCATGCGATCAAAAAGACAAGCAGGAAGCCTGTTTCGGGGAGTGAAACGAGAACAGCCAAGAACAAATGTTATCGGTGCGGCGAAGAACATGACGCAAATTCGTGTCGCTATCGAAAGACAAGATGTTATCACTGCAAGCGCACGGGGCATCTGTCTCGCGTGTGCAGATCTAGGCAGACAACGGCCGACGCGGTTCATAACGTGGACGACGAACAGCTTGATAGCGAGCTGTTGTTATACAGCGTGTATCACGTCGGGACAACGAAGCGACCGTATGAAGTGGAAGTGCGGCTTGAAGGTATGACCCCATGCCATCTCCTATAATATATTAAAAATCTGCTGGCGTATTCATTCTTAAATGGGAAAAAACTTCGTCAACGCATTTGCATCCGCTCTGTGAGGTACCATTATCGTAATTTTTCTTCCACTGTTTGCTGTGGATCTGACTGCGCCAGCTGACCATAGCTATTGACTCACAGCACGTCAGAACGCGACGTAACAGACTTTGGAAACCATTTGTTATGGTCTCGCGCGCACTTCTCTCATAACAGAAAGTAAAAAAAAAAAAGAAAGAGATAAAATTAGCTGTACCTGCACTGTCTTTGTTTCACTTGAAGTAGACGTTTTTGCTGCATATGCCTGAACAGACGATATAGGCCCTAAGTAACAGTATCTCCCGGTGCCCTGGATGGAGCATGCCTCATTGTGCTCCACGTTCAGCAATTTCATCTCTAACCGTACGGCCTCGGCGTTAGGTCACTCGGCTCCTTAAGCTTTCTTTCACCCAGAGGAACAGCTGTGCAGCTGTACAGGAACAGCAGGAATTGTAATTTCTCTTTTTCTATTGCGACGTGCTATCAGGGAAGTAGTACATTTCTCGGACATTGTTCAATAAACAAGTGGCGAATGGTGTGTACCGTAACATTGTCATGAATCATGAGTCACATAACCAGAAACGACGACGAGGCTGCTACGAAGAGGTGGCTGTGAGTACTCGCGGTAGAACCAACAGTAGAAGGCGAATTTCCTTCAAAGGGTGATAATGGTACCTTACAGATGGGATATGAATGCGCTGACGACTTTTTTTTTCTCGCTTATGAAAAAGTACACATGTAGACATTCAAAATGTTATGAGAGAGGGTGTTTTCCACAAAGGCACATTTATTTTACTTCCTATAGAAGACCTCAACTAACGAATGAGCTGCAGCGGAGTATGATGAGGGAAAAAATCATCTTTTTTATCGTTTAAGGAAAAATACACCTGTAGATTTTCAATATGTTACAGGACACGACTTGTGCTACAAATGGCACGGTTTCTTTCGCCTCCTAGACGACCTCAGGTATGTGAAAATATTATCTGAAAAGTGTCACTTTTTACGAATGCTCGATATTCTCGATTGCTTAGTTAAGCAATGAACACAGGTCAGCTTCAAGTTTTTATGTGAAGCGAATCTCCATACAGTAGTTTATGAGCATAAATAATCTCGGGCTCCTGAGAAAATGGTAACTTGCCAAACATTTATCGTAAACTTGACCCAAGACGCGCTCCGTTATTGAGCTCTTACGACGTCACCGTATTTGTGCTCGTTCCATATGCTCTTTGAGAAGCTAGATGGACCCTTCCCGTCTAGCACCAGACAATTAAAGAAAGCGCAGAAATGTCGTCTGTATGTGTCAGAAGGACGCCCGGAACGGACAACACTTTTTCATGTTTTGGGCCGAGTTCGTGGCGCTCCCAATGCTCAAGAAAGCAAAATATCGAGAAAAGAAGTTTATGTCCTACATACACACCAATTAGGGAATGCATAAAAATTTTTTCAGTGAAATCTAAGAGGGTCGAGCTACACCTCTGGCTGGTTTCGGCTGGAATGGCCCAGCTGTCCTGTAAATGGCCGGTATTGAACCAAACCATGTGATGTGAGAAAACCCAAAAAGCTTGTTTTATTCGTTCATTATTAGAATAATACAACTTACTCGACACACATATTTGAAAATCACATTAAACAATAATTTTCGGACTTACCTGAACGCGCCTGCAGCACCGCTCTATAGTGCAGACAACAAACACCATCAACGTAATCACATTATGCGGCACAAAACTGACACAAGTATAGCTCTTCACTCGCGTAACGGGATTCATAGCTGGATGCACAAGCATACAAGCGACTTGGAATCACATGCAAATGCTTCCGCAAAACTTAGTTGGAACTCGTTTTCCTCCTAATGCATTTGCTCTATAAATGCAAATATGTTCTCGAAATCCTGGATGTCCCGCTTAGCATTATAGAGCGTACAAACCGTAGTCGAATGCTTTTGCATGATTCTGTGAAACTGTAGAAGAATTTTGTCGCGCGCGCGCGTGCGCGTGTGTGTGTGTGTGTGCGTGCGTGCGTGCGTGCGTGCGTGCGTGCGTGCGTGCGTGCGTGCGTGTGTGTATGTGTGTGGTTGTGTGGGTGTGTATAGGTGTGGGTGCGTGGGGGGGGGGGGGTGCGCGCGATGTTCATAGCGCGATTTGCATGGCCGCACCGGATGGCCACAAAAGAAAAAGACAAGGAAAAGGTGCTGCCCCAGAGTGCAGCATAAAGAGAACCCCATTTATGCTGCGCTTTGTGATATAAAAATATTATATAACTGATTTTACGACAGCAACTTTATTTTTAAGGTAAGGAATGGGGAGTTTCATCGCGAGGGGCGATACCCCATTGCTGATGATGATGTGGGGAATGAAATAATGAGCCCCTTCACAATAAGGATCCAAGTCCTGTTGTGTCCAAAAAGGTCAAAAGAGCTTTGAGCGCAGAGCGCTGGTGGGCTGGATTTGACCAGGGACCAAGCAAATTTGATAGAGTGAAATGGCGAGAGTCAAGCTGGTATACAGATCTGATTGTACAGACATGAGTGCAGCTGTCCAAATGCATGTTGGCACGTGCACCATCTGGAGGACACTTGCACTAATTAGAAGTCAGCAATACGCCCTCCCCCCCCCCCCCTCCGTTTCTTGTGTTATCTGCACGCCAACAAAGGTACTCTACCGAATTTTTGTGCGTGCATGAAAGTAATTGTGTAAAGCTTGTGCTGCTTGCTTAGGTTCCCTATCTGATGACATTACACCAATAAAGCCGAAACAGCTATGCTGTCTCTCTTCAAATCTGTGTACTCTAATGTTCGCCGGGGAGGTATGCAAAGCAGTATGCTGCGCGCAAAGCAACTGCGCGTTTTGCTACGGACACTGATATGGCGGCGCTAGCTTTAGCTTTCATTCCGAGCTTTATAATAAGTGATAGTCCGTATGGCCGCGTACGCACATGCGGCAAATGGACGCGGATCGCGTACGCGGAGCGGAAATTTCTTGCCGCGTTGCGGGAGAAGCCGCCTCCGCGTTCCGCTTTTCATCGACCGCGCAATGCACGATTTTTAGCGGTATGCGGCACACCGTCGGCCAATCAGGTGGTCAACGGAGACTGCGTCACGCTTCTGTTTTCTTCCAGCCTCCTACGCAGTCTGCAGCACGTTGACAGGTCGTCAGCGTCGGTATCTTGAGAGCTGCGGAACCCGCAGGCGGTTTCCCCACATGTGTACCGCATGTATAGGTACCGACCCTATATGTTCGTAGCGTCTGTCCGTAATGTTAGTGGTGTACCGTTTTCGTTCACTCTTCATCGTACATTTCTCATAGTTTTAGTTCTTTTCTTTTTTTTTTTTTCATTCTGTATGCCATCAGATCAATATAACAAATTTTCTGCATAGTATGGAGCCCTGTAGTGCGCTCTCTGGTGTTTGGCTCCCACACGTCTTTTTCACAATGCATTGGTCCATCTCCCAGTCTTTAATTGAACGTATCCAGAACATTAGTGTCGGCTATACTGAGACTGGTCTGGAGATGGTTTAGCCTACTTGCAACACCTCTTAAAATGATGGTCCATTATGAATTCTAAAGAAAGGGTGTGACAAGGTGATAACTTCTGTAGCTATCACCTACGCTCTTAAAAATGAACTTCACCGCATAGCACGCTCCTAGCAAACCATCATCTTGGATGATATCGTTATCTGCCCTGATTTGTTGAAAACGGGAGGCGTACGTCTTTTTTGTGACACATGCTGTTCATAATTGTCACAAAAAAGGCGTACGCCCACGTTTTCAACAAATCAGGGAAGATAACGATATCATTCGAGATGATGGTTGGCTAGGAGCGTGCTATGCTGTGAAGTTCATTTCTAAGAGTGCAGGTCAACATAGCGTCTGATAAAGGGTGTAAAAGGGTGGTAAAAACAATTATCATATATCCAAACTGCTGCAAAGAGGTGTACGCCCCCTCGCTCACCGAATCAGAAGCGGTAACCCTATCATTCGTACGTAGCAAGTTGAACTTTGCAACCTTTTAGGCACAACATATGCGACAACTATTACCTCCTAAAAGCTGTAACCACTCCACCCTTTTTCCTAAGAGTGTGCCCCTCAATAATGATCTAGCTGACGGTTAATGACTGCACCATTCATAGCGCCTTCAAATACGCATTACAAGCATTCATGTTATGACATTACCAGACTCGGCTGTCGCGCCTGCATTTATTTCACGAAATAACGTGACACAGAAAGAATGATAGTGGAGCATATGTGTAAAGAACAACGGCTACCAGAATCTCCACAGACATCGATCCTTTTAAGGAGGTAAACACGAAGCTCGGGTTTCAGATGTCCCAATCCTTTCAACTATACTATAGTTTCAAATGCAGTGCACAGGCTCCGGCTAGGTTTTTTGGGCAGCGGACACCTTCTGTAGAGACGGGAATGTTCCCTATCCTAACCGGTAGTGAGTGCGTTGGCGGCGGTAGTGGTGATGATAATGTTGATGGTGATGGGATGAAGAAGAAACAAAGGGAATATTGGAAGCAAGTGGCCGGGAAAGGCGTGCCTATACACGTTACAGAACACACAGAGTGCAAAATTCGACTCGCATACTACTCGAGTGGACTCGAATAGTACGAGTCGAATTCGACTCGTACTAACACCGCGACGCAACTGCGGTTATGAGCGGCGTACAGACGCGTGCACAAATGGAAATAGGACAGCAGGAAGGAGGGAAAGACAGAGGCGCTTAGGAGCACGTCCTGGGCCGACGTCAGGGGGAACTGTGTCCCTGCATCACTCTGGAAAGTCTGCAGGAGAACCCAGAAAAAACCTCAGACAACACAGCCGGTGGAAGCAGTTTTTTTGGAGGGAGGATAGTCACAAAAAGGCGTACGGCCCGCGCGTTCCACAAATCGGGGGTGATTACAGTATCATTCTGTGCAATGGTGAAAGTCAGTGTTTAGAGTAAATGCCGCAGGTCGACTCGCGTTGAGTTTGAGCCGAAAGTAAGACCTGAGACTTGTACAGCACACGCACAACGTGTAACTGTAAGCCTGTAACTAGCACGACACTGTACAAATGAGATCAGACGCCCTTCTATTTTTTTTTCTCTCGTATATTACAAAAAAAAAAGAACTCTGATTCGAGAAACAGGTCACGCACGCGGTATTATGGAAAAACAACATCCGAACGTAATCCTACGGGACGGGAAGTGGCATGAGAGTAAGAATAGGGGAAAGGGGGATGTGTGAGGTTGAGGGGGCGGCTTATTCAGTGACAAACATGGTTCGTGGGAAGGCGTCAGACAATTTATATGGAAATCCAACTTATAGGGAAGCTATTCTGCTTAGTTCATTGTCCCCTGACCCGATTTCGGTGGCTGCGTTCGCTTTACTTTTGCCCCTGTCGCGGGGCTCCGTATGGGCCCAAGGGGTTATTTCAAAAGCAGCAACTGAACCCCCATGGTGCTCCGAGCAGCCTTTCTTTTTGATTGCGGACGGCGGGGGATTCGGGATAGAGAAGGGACAGAGAAATTGGCTCGGCATAAATATGTATGGAATTTGGTTATTGTATCTGATTTGTTAGACGGAAGGGAACAAGCTGCATGCTGGGACATAGATGAAGTTTGAAGGGTGTGTACAAGAAAGAGGCATAGACAGAAAAATATGGATGTCTGCTCGCATGTAGATGGGAAGTTGTTGTGACAGGACGAGACCTGGGTTGGTAACGAAATATCGTGCGCACGTTGATGTGATTACGTTGGTCTGCAATATAATATTCAGAACAATATTTATGAGAGAACACACCGATAATATATTTTTTAAGAAATAAATGTAATCAGATGCTAAGTGGTTCTGAATATAATAATAACAACAATTCGTGGCTTTACGGCGCGAGGCAACTATTATCATTAGTGCCCCCATTAATTAATTAATGTTGCCCCCCACTTGATGCTTCTAAACCGTCACCAGATGACGTGAGAATGGTATTTGGCATGAGTCAGTATATTCCAGCTCCATACGAACGTCCGTCATCTGTGTGTCTATACAAACGAGATAGAGATACATAGAGTGCGCAACCGCCGGGCGTTTCCCCTTGAACTTTGAAGCGTCAGGAGATTTCTCGCACTCCTTCGTTCCAGGCAAAAACGAACGAAGAGCGACCCGAAAGACCAATGAAACGCGAGTGCGCGGCGCACGCTGGGTTGAAGCGGTCGTGGGACACTTACGCTGTTCATAATTGTCACAAAATGACACCGTTTTCGGACGTTTAAGTCACAAAAAGGCTTACGCCTCCCGTTTTCAAGAAATCAGGACAGATAATGATATCATTAGAGATGGTGGTTGGCTAGGAGCGTTCTATTTGGTGACGTTCATTTCTAAGAGTGTATGTGAAGCTTAGGGCCTATTTCGTGTGCTGGGGTGTAAACTTTAGGGTGAGGAGACTACACTCTAAAAACAGAACTTCACCGCATAGCACGCTGTGCGCCAACCATGGCCACGAATGATAGGGTTATCGCTTCTGATTCGAAGAGCGAGGTGGGCGTACGCCTTTTTGTGGCAATTTGGATATATGAAAATTGTCACAAAAAGGCGTACGCCCCCTCTCTCTTCGAATCAGCGATCACCCCATCATTCACGGCAATAGTTGGCGCACTACGTGCTATGCGGTGAAGTGCTGTTTTTAGAGTGCACGCTCTTAGCCAAACATCATTCCATGCGACATCGTTCTCCCCTTCTCCCCCTGATTTGATGAAAACGGGAGGCGTACGCCTTTCTTGTGACACTTACGCAGAAATGTTAACTGTCACAAAAAGGTGTACGCCCCGCACTTCCTACAAAGTAGTACAGATTTGTACAACTCTGTGAGAGGGAGAAAGAACTCTGAGAAAACTATGTGCAATGGTTGGCCTTCAGCGTGCTATGTGGTGAAGCTCTATTTTAAGAGTGTGCAATGTTTAGCTTACAGCGTGTTATGCGGCAAAGTTTGATGGGGAGTATTTGTAGTTTAAGGGACAGAAGCGTATACGAAGAGGGGAGTCAAGTCCTGTAGATCACATAAACGATTAAAAACTGCAGTTATTCCCCAATTTGCTCTTTTTGCCTTACGGTATAGTACCGCGGAAAAGTGCCCATTCGTATTTTTCGAAGGAGCGGTAATTAGTATCACGAGGCATTCAAGAAGATCACATAATAAAAACGTGAAACTATTCACCGTAACAAAGTTTGAGCCTGTTTGTGGCAGTGCTCCTCGAATCCACCGACACCTTTACAGCATGTGCGGTATTGTGGAGCTCATTTGTAATATCCCTCACCTCTTCGCTGTTCCACTTTGTACTAAAATTCGAATAGTGCCTTTCAAATGCATACTTTTTCAGTATGACATCCCGACCCTTCAAATGTTTAAACGAATGAGTAAAGAAAGAATAACTACGAAGACACAAAAAGACACCGGAAGTATTAGTCGAGAATATTATTCTGTCCCATGATATTAGAGACATCATTTGTGAACCGTCTGTGTCGGAATTATATAAGAAACAATGAATAGCGAGCCTTCGTTATTCGAGATAACAAAGAAGTTAACGGCACGCCGTGCGCCTTAAAGTTATTGCTGTTACGAACTCATTTATATCCATCTGTGTCTTCCGGGCAGGTCCTTTGTTCCTTTGTGACCTTATGTTGGGCTTCTCGGTAATTAGCGTTACATTTCAGTAAAGTAAAAAAGAGAAAACCAAGAGAAACTTAACCACTAGCGTGTCTCCTTTATATCGGAGGCTTTCAACTTATTACCCCACCCTGGGTCGCTGTAATACACACTCTGCTTCCTTCTAAATTTTCATGATGTTCCCCTGTGAAGAACACAGTATAGAGCGAGTTTACAATCATAGCAACAAGTGGGCGTTCTTCATAACAAGATTGTTTTGACTCTGTGGTTTATCTTCTCCAATTTTGGTAGTTTGATTCACACTTGCCTTTTTTCTTGCTCATGCAGCCAGGGGACGAGGGGACGTACGGATGTTTTGTAACGATGAAATATATCACATGGTTGCTGGACGCTGCATTCTTCTTCATCAATCTTCGTTCCAGTATTTTGACCAGAAACCTTGACAAATTTTACTTCACGAATCACGCTACCGATTAATTTCGTTCCTTTTGAATAATGAATTCCGCGAGGTGTATTTTTTGCACTTTAATGCTCCTTAAACTAGTTAACAGTAAAGGCTTTTCTAGAGGATAGGAAATGAAGTACAAATAATAAGAAATTTACTGCACCTTTGGACACTGTGTCACACGCGTTTAAATACGGTACCTTTGTAGCAACGTTGACGGTAAATGCAACTTTTCTCTCTCTTTTGCAAATGCTATTATTTTTTATTGCAAGCCTTGTAATATGGTTTGTGAAAACGTTTATGTATTTATTTATTTTGCGTCGTCACTGGTCTGTCGTTACACAATTTCAGCGTACCGCAAACACTGTCTGATGATCACGTGGTGGTACGTGACCCTATGCAGGACGGACCTGCAAAGGTGGTCGGCTCTTTGCTTTAAAATCCGGACTGCGCAAAATTGACGCAACACAGCCTGATTACATCTTGTGTGCACGTATTTTTTGTTTTTGTTTGGAATTTGTTGCTTGACTTATAGAAGTTCGCATCATAGTTGCATTCTAATTGAAAGATAACGAAAGTAATAAGGAATTCCACTTCTGCGAGCTCTTATAGTTACTCTCCAACATGTCAGTGTTCACCGAAAAGACTTCTCTACTGGGTATGGTAGACGTATAGCCTCAATTTTCCTTCGAGTCCCATTCAGTTTCCACGAGGAAGTGACAGAAAGGGTTCTGCTAGTGACGGCGTATTGTATTGGGTCATCCGTCATCTTCCAACATTTTTCCCTGCCCGTGGCTGTTCACAGATGAGATTCGAATGAAGTGTCGGTATGTCTGTCATTCTGGACAGTCGAAGATCTGTGACCTTTCGCTTTCATTGGAGGTCTCGGTTCGAGAGACCTCGTTTATAACTCTTGTACAGAAATGGAACTGCTTTTGTGAGAGAGTATAGCAAGACGTAACTTCTAGAGGGGTTTGATGACCTCCAGAACGACTTTCGATCATTTCTCGAGAAAATGTCCGCCAACTGTGAAGCGTTTCAGGGGGGTTTGACATTTAGAACGACAGCTAATGGAATACTGATATTGCTAACAGTAATGTTGAAAATCAGTTGAAATAATCGTTTTTGATTAGTCAATACTATACTCAGAATGGTGATAATGTTAGTAGCGCTGGTAATGGTACGTGGTGGTAATATGATTTGTAGTACGAACAAGTCGAGTCTTCGAGGTTTCGAGTGATGTATTTGAATCAGTATTTCAATAAAATATTCTACTACTACGACTACTACAAAACGCTATGCGCCAAGAAATTGAAGTTACAGCGGGGAGCACGGATATGTAAGTAGGTAAGAGAGTTTCGTGGCGAATTCGTTACACTACGCTCTGAAAACTGTGGTGGTGGTGGTGGTAGTGCTGGAAGAGCTCGCAGTTGGCGGCCTCACACAGGTGGGCAAGGTCACGACTAACGCTCTGGCGGGAATGTGCGTCCTGGGCCGACCTCTAAGGGAACTATGCTGACATATGTCTGACAAAACTAAGGAAAAGCCAGGAAAACCGAGCTTCACCGTATAGCACGCTCCTAGCCAGCCATCGTCCCTAATGACAACGTTCCCCATACTGTTAGAACTTCACCACATAGCACGCTCCTAGCCAACCACCGTACCGAATGATATCATTCTGTGTCATGATTCGTTCGAAACAGGGGGAGGAGCCTATCTGGGACAAGCATAATGTGTCCCAGATAGGCGCATCTTCCCATTTTCAGCAAATAAGGACACAAAATGATATCATTCGGAATGACGGTTGGCTAGGAGCGTGCTATGTGGTGAAGTTACGTTTTAGCAGTGTACCTTGACTTGATGAAAACGGGGGGCGTACGCCATTTTTGTGGCAATTATGAACTGCATAATGCCACAAAAATGGCGTACGCCCCCGTTTTCAGCAAGTCAGTGGAAAGAACGATGGCACTCGGGCGGGATTATGGTTGGCTAGGAGCGTGCTTTGTGGTGAAGTTCGTTTTTAAGACAGACATCCTATTCCCCGACGGTTCTTCTGCAGAACGAACTATTCCGAAACTCGCAACCTCGTGCGTTTCCTCCAAGAAACGCGCCTCGTGCCCCTCTAGTGCACCTCTCATCCACACTGCGCTTCCGTCTCATCAGTACTGCTCATCCTGCCTAAATACCCCACCATTCAACTCTCATCCCATTTTCTTCTTTTTTTTGCTATAGTCATGACGATGCCCACTCGTGTGTGGCCAGCAACGGCGGGCTATTTCGGCACCCGTGAAGTGGGAAGTGGGGGTACCTGCTTTGAACGGTATGTATACACGTTCATGGTCTTCAGGACGGGCAACTACATTATTATCATATTCACCCTATAGTAGCAGTATTTATTTTCAGCAATGTCCTGATCTCCCTTATCACTCCCGAGTTGTGCAAAGCGCGAGGCATACGCCTTTTTGGGACAATTAACGTAACTGCATAAGTGTCTTAAAAAGGCGTACGCCTCCCGTTTTCAGCAAATCAGGTCAGATAACGATATCATTCCAGATAATGGTTGGCTAGGAGCGTGCTATGCGGTGAAGTTCATTTCTAAGAGTGTTCCTGAACATTTTTTGCGCCAAATACATTCTGAGCGAACGCCGCAACGACCCTTTTATACTTTTCCCTCCGTATTATCATATTTCTGAAACGGCTATATCTATACAGCAAGCCTTTATCTACAATATTTTGGGCCGGGATGGCTTGCCACGTGCGACCGTCGTCTGGCCACTTTTATGGCCTCAATTATTAGCTGGATCTGTCTATACCCGCCGTAGAGTTTTTACGATTCTCCAGAGGACCTCAGTAAATCGGTTTACGAGGGTCGCTGGATCTTTCGTATCGACGCTTAACTGGCGTCCTTCTCGATGGATGATGTAAAATAAATATGGCGGAGAGAAACCCGAACAAAGGATCCTGACATTGCACATTTCTCTTTCGTCATCTGACTTCCTGGTTTTTATTGCCTCGTTGACGTTTAGGTGGCTGCAGTATAGATATATGTGGAAGATAATGGTTCGTCTCCGTCGTATAACTATTGTTTTCGTGTCCAACTTTTGACATCACTTTTGCTGCCTGTCTTTCTTTATAATGCAAGAGTCGTAGCTCTAGCCATGTCATATCATTTTGTCCTTGACTTTTTTCTCGGCATACCCGTTGATAACTGTAATAGTTCGAAATTGCAACCTGGCGAATTTGGCGAATATAGACTCTGAAAAGAATGTTTTTCGTAGACAGCGGGGTAGTTGGCAGCGCTGTGTAGTCGGAGCGGTGCACTCTAAAAACAGAACTTCACGGTATAGCACGCTGTGCTTCAACCATTGCCACGAATGATACGGTTATCGCTTCTGGTGCGAAGAGAGAGGGAGGTCATAACATTAAAGCGCTACACGAACAAGGACGAAGAGAGATACAAGGAGTTACAAGGACGGAGAGATAGCGCCTACACTCTTAAAAATGAACTTCACCGCTTAGCACGCTCCTATAGCCAACCATCATCCCCAATGATATCGTTATCTGCCCTGATTTGTTGAGAACGGGAGGCGTACGCCTTTCTTGTGTCACTTATGCTGTTCATAATTGTCACAAAATAGGCGTACGCCTCCAGTTTCCAACTAGGAGCGTGTTATGCGGTGAAGTTCATTTCTAAGAGTGTATGTGTTGTGTATCTCTCCCAGTGGCGGATCTAAGGGGGGGAGGGCGGTTGGACGATCGCCCCCCCCCCAAACGTCAGATTATACATTGGATTTCTCTCTCTCCCCTCCCCCAACACGCCCTCCGACAAAGGAACCGCCCCTCCCCCCTCAAACCGATGGTCTGGATCCGCCCCTGATCTCTCTCCGTCCTTGTCCCTGTAACGTTTTAAAGTTATGACCTCCCTCTCGCTTCATATCAGAAGCGATAACCCTATCATTCATGGCAATGATTGGCGCACAGCGTGCTATGCGGTGAAGTTCTATTTTTAGAGACGCTTTCAGACGCTTTCAGACATATGTCGGCACAGTTCCCTTAGAAGTCGGCCCAGGACGCACATTTCCCCAGGGCGTCAGTCGTGACGTTGCCCACATACGTGAGGCCGACAACGGCAAGCCCTTTCACCACCACCACCACCACCACCACCTGTTTTTAGAGGATTTCAAAGTGATGCATAGGCAGGATGACCGATACTGATGGGACGGAGGCACACTGTAGATGAGAGATGCACTAGAGTGGTCTCTCCGCGAGGCCCGTTTCTTGAAGAAAGCGCACGAGGCCGCGAGTTTTTGGAAGTCGTTCCGCATAAGAACCTTCGGGGAAGAGGACGTCCGTCAGTCCGTCAGACCTGGCGTGGGGAAGATGAGTTTCCCGCATAGTATGGTATGCACAGCGTTCTGTCAGGATATGCGCGATAGTCTCCGGATGATTACAGTGACCGCAACTGGAGTCCACCCTTTTTTTTTTTTTTTTTGCTATAGCCGTGACGATGCCCACTTGAGTGCGGCCAACAACGGCAAGCTACCTCGACAACCCCCCCCCCCCTCTCCCTCTCTCTCTGTTTTTAGAGTGGGTAAACCACGGTTTACCCAGAATTTCGTCCCTGGGGGTGTGTCGGTCTCTGCAGGGGATGTGTGACGTCACAATATGTAGGCTACTCCTACACATTTTTATGCTGTTTGAAGAAATGTTGCGTAACCTCACAAACTTTTAGGGGGATGTCTCCCAGATTTTTGGGGCTGTTACGCACTTAGAAATGAACTTCACCGCATAGCACGCTCTCAGCCAACCGTAATCTCGAATGATATCGTTATCGGACATGATTTGTTGAAAACGGGAGGCGTACGCCTTTTTGTAACACTTATGCTCTTCATAATTGTCACAAAAAACGTGTACACCTCCCGTTTTCAACAAATCAGGGCAGATAACGATATTATTCGATATTGTGGTTGGCTGAGAGCGTGCTATGCGGTGAAGTTCATTTTTAAGAATGTAGGGTGTGTAAGGGGGGGGGGGGGTTGGATAGTGGGTACAATGGGGTAGAGTATTAGCCTTGGCGATGAAACTTTCCAATCATCGTCATTCAAATAGTAAGGTTGTTGTTCCAGTCCTGGACGTGTCCTGATTCGTCTTGCTACGCCGCATGTCTGCAATTCGTTAAAGGGGCAATAAGGTGATTTTAAAAAAAATTGCTACGTCGAAAGAAAGGAGCCGTTTCCTAGGTTTTTAATGCAACTATAACAGTATCCTTCGAAATCGGTACTACGATATGCACGCTACCACCGTTCCAATCAATTCCTCAGGCCAGAGAATAATCGCTCACTGTCCGCTGCCGGTATTCCTGTCACCCTTAATATAACTCACCCCGATTGCGTGAGAGATATCATTTCCTAGCCAAGAACGAATTTGGCGAGCTCTGGCGCGGATTTATTTGCCTTTGTTCAGTCGAAAGCTTCGTGTCTGACCTAAGGCTGCGTATAGCTACCGTAAAAAGCAATATTATCTTTTAAGGCGGATA